>NC_045614.1:157433484-158683484 GCF_009829155.1 Mustela erminea | reverse complement strand
CTAGTGGGAGAAGGGTCCTGTGGTCTTCATCTAGAGAAGGGAAGGCCTCAGCTCTCTATCTCTGTCTCCCCATACTTGAGGTCTGATCCTCTCTTTTCATTAATACCAGCTTTCTCCATAAGGCTGCAACCATGTCTAGAAGCTGACTCAGGAGTTTATCTTTACAGCTCCATGACTTGCGAGGAAAAAGAGCTGTTCCCATTAATTTGATTTAGGAAAATTTATGACTGGTTTTGCCTACACTATTTACCTCCCTATTAGAATTTTACCCCAACCGACCAGAGGGCAGGAATGGGAGAATTGCTTCCTTTCCTAGGAGAGGAAAAAGAGATGTTTGACTCACAATAACGTATGCCTCCTACAAGCAGAAATCAGATCAGACATCAGAATAACAGACATCAGAAACTAACCACGGATGGAAATTACACCTTAAAATCAGGGGTTTTTTTTTCCTTCCTAATAAAGCTTCCTCCTTCCAGAAGATGATCCATGCCAACCCAGGATCTACAACATCATAGACTCACAGAATCCTCCTATCTCCTATCTCTCCCCATTGCATAATATGATCTATCCACATTATTCTTCCTTTGGCCACTTTTCGTATGTACCAAGCTGTTTCCTTGTTAGAGTATACTAGCTGTTCCTCTGCAATGATTTCCCCCAGATGTTCAGGTCTCAGCTCAAATGCCACCTCCTGATACAGGACATCTCAAACTACCTTTTTTTTATAAGGCAACCCCTGGCGAGTTTTATCTTGTCATAAACATTACTGACCTTCTCATTCCTTTCTTTTCTCCTCTCCTCTCTTTTCCTCACTGTTTAGCTTCCCTAAAATATGAGTTCTCTGGGAACACAGATCTTTTCTGTCATCCTGCCCATTGTAATGTTTGGCATACTGTGCAGGTCCTTAATACATATTTGTTGAATAATTGATGAATTTTAGACTTCAAAGAGACTACAGCATTTAACTTGGTGATTTGTACATAAGAGGGTCTTTAGACATGTTTCTGAATAAATGAAAAATAGGAGAATCCAGGAAACCTATATATTTTGTTCAAATTGTGGTGGGAATTTGCTGAATTTATGTAGTATAACCAAGACTTCAGATCTTCACACCAAGGGTGAATGGCAAAGAACCACCTTTCCCTTCTGCATTCTTATTAGGTGTCTGAGCTGTGTAAATGATACTTTGGTAACGACTGGCTTCTCACTTGGCTGTTCATTTATTGAGCAATGTCATATGGTACACACCAAGCCACCTGCTTTACATAGTTTAGCTCCAATTCTGAGAGTTAAAGTAGTAGGTAACTTGCCCAGAGCCCAAAGATTTATAAAAGGTAGAAATAGAAGTGTTCCAAACATGTTCTAGCACATCAAGAAGATCTCAGATTGTGTATTTGGTCAGCTCTAATGGTTAATATCTGCCACAAACCCATCTCATTTTGATCTATGCCTGGCATGTGTGTGAACAGATGAAACTCAGTTCGTGGTTGTCCCTGAGGTCTTTGTCTCTTAGGACTGGTTGAAAAGTATCCCCAGAAGCACATCATTATGTCCCTAGGACATGTTAGAGATGTAAACTCTGAGGTTTCATTCTTTTTTTTTTTTTTTTTTTTTTATAAAGATTTTATTTATTTATTTGACAGACAGAGTTCACAAGTAGGCAGAGAGGCAGACAGAGAGAGAGAGAGAGGGAAGCAGGCTCCCTGCTGAGCAGAGAGCCTGATGCGGGACTCGATCCCAGGACCCTGAGATCATGACCTGAGCCGAAGGCAGCGGCTTAACCCACTGAGCCACCCAGGCGCCCTGAGGTTTCATTCTTGATCCACTAAATCAGAAACTCTGGGGATAGGTCTAGCAATCTGTTTTAAACAAGCCCTCCAGGTGATTCTGATTCACACTCATGCTTGGGAATCGTTGCTTTAAGGGTATCTTTTGAGAAGCCAGGTAATTTCATCCGAGGGTACCTAAGTATTGATGGAGAATTCTAGAGCCCAGTACTGGGAATGAAAAATGGGGGTCGCGTGACAAACTGTCCTGGTTTGTCCAGGACCTTAGGGGTTTTTAGTTTTAAGACTTGGACAGTCTTGGGCAAACTCAGATGAGTTGGCTCCTGTATTAGTTTTTTTTTTTTTTTTTTTAATTGCTACCATAACAAATTACCACAAACTTATAGCTTAAAACAACACATTTATTATCTTTTCGGTTCCATTGATCAGAACTGCAATGCAGGTCTCACTGGGCTGAAATCAGATTGTAGCAGGACTGTTTTTCTTTCTGGAGGTGTGAAAAGAATCCATTTCATTGCTTTTTCCAGTTTCTAGAGGGACCCTTCCTCTGTCTTCCAAGGCAACAATGTTGCATTTTCTGGGACCATTCTTTGCAGCCACGTGGGTCTCTGGCTATAGCCAGAAAAAGTTCTCTGGTTTTAAGAACCCATGTGATTGGGTAGGGCCTCCCTCAAGATCCTTATATTTGCCAAGTCCCTTTCATGTCAGCGAACATACTCACAGGTTCCTGAGAATAAGATTCAGACATCTTTGTGAAGCCAGTATTCTGCCTCCCACAGTTAACCATAACTGGAAGCCAAATTTTCAGAAGTAAATACAGAATTTTTAGTAAGAAAACCAGTAAAGTCCTAGGCAGAGCCAATACAAGTTGATCCCTTCACTGGAGTGAGAGAGGGCAGAGAAGGGCCATCTCCCTGTGGTGGCAGCCACATCACGAAGTGGAGAAGGAGACTCTGAGCTAGGCAGAAGTCAAAAGCAGGCAGATCTGTTTTTTTGAGTCACTTGTTCTGTAATTTTTGTGGAACCTGATTCCAACTTTCTCTTTTTCATGCTTGTGACATGATCTCCCATCTGTAGACATTTTCGTGTGTGTCAAGTATAACAATACTAATTTATTATTAGTCACTAACCATGGGTAATTCACTGTTGCTTATAAAATGCTACATTAACCACTGCTACCATTTAGTTATCAAGTTTTGATGGTAGCGAAAACAAATCACAACTTTAATTGTCTGAATCTGCCTCTGTGTGTGTGACCAGCATGTGATCAGGGCCTTGCTGAGTCCTATGGAGAACCGGTAAAAGATGTTCATGGGAATGCAGCTGTCATAGTAGCTCTTGCAGGGAAGTAATGTTCCATGAGTATTTTATTGTGTATGGTATATAGGAAAGATTTGTTTGTTCTGTGTAAATATCTGCCTGTCTCTGGTTCTGCCATCTCTTTAGATGAAATGCGACCAAACAAAATGCCTTCGAGAATAGCTAGAAATGGATGCGTGGATAGAGCATTGGTTATGCCACTGAAGTTTTGTGACTTTAATATAAACATGGGTATATGAAACCAATCAGTGTCTCCTTCATGGTGACCAGAAGGCTGGGAATGGAATGGAGTGAGGGGTTGGCCCCTGTGAAGTCATAGGTATGGTTTTACTTTACATTATGATATAGATGCTTCTCTGTAAAGGGGAGAGCACAGTCCTGGAGTAAAAATAGACATACAAGTACTCAGATCCCAAGTCCATCCCTTATTAGCTGTGTGACCTAAGGGACATTTCTTATCTTTGTGAGCTTTGTTTTTCTCAGTCTTAAAAAAAAGGATAATGAGACCTTATATTTGTTGTGAAGATTAAATAATAGTATTATACATTAGGTGTCTGGTACAGAGTGGCACAAGTAAATGGCAATTATTAACATCATTAGTTCACTTCTCAAAGATACCTCCAATAACAGCTGAGTGTTTATAAAGGTATTTTTAGTGCAGAAGTAGCTATTTTCACTCCTTGAATGCCATTCATTCAGTTTGCTTTCTATTCTGTGTCAGGCTGAAATGGATGGTATAAAAATTAATAAATGAAGAATCTGTATCTTCCAGCAACCACAGTCTTCCTGGAGAGATGACGCTTGCTTGAACTGGAGGAATTGATGAATGACATTTGGAGGAGAAGAGAGCACAGTACCCTTCTAGAACAGCATGAACTGAACCAAAGCACAGAGGTAAGATGCTACCCTGGTCTGTGTTGGGAATGACATGTAGTTTGGTATTGCTGCAATGTAAGTATATCAAGAAAGAAGTAGTCAGAGCTGTGGCTAAAGATACAGCTGAAGCATGAAAGAACTCCATGATGGCAGGGAGCTGGGACATTATTTGTGCATGATGGGGATCAATTGATGGGTTTTTTAAATTTTTTTTTTTTTAAGATTTTTATTTATTTATTTGAGAGAGAGACAGTGAGAGAGAGAGCATGAGATGGGGGAAGGTCAGAGGGAGAAACAGACTCCCTTGGAGCTGGGAGCCTGTTACGGGACTTGATCCCGAAATCCTGGGGTCATGACCTTAGTGGAAGGCCATTGCTCAACCAACTGAGCCACTCAGGTGCCCCCAATTGATGGTTTTAAGTGGGGAATGATGTGATCTAGCTCTCAAAATATCACTCCAGCCAGTCTATAGAGAAGAGATTGAGGGAGAGGAAATGTAAAAGTGAAATTGGGAAGATCAGTGAAGAGGCTCTAACAGTTATGGTATCTGCATTAAACAGAAACCGACTAAGGTACCTCATGTGACTTCAACTAAAGAACTAAAATAGTGAGTGTGAGCAGAGTTAAGAGAGGCACCAAGCCTGAGAAAGCATGCTAGAATTAGCAACAGTGGCAATCATTACCAACCCCAGTGGCAATCATGACCACCCCTGTCACGTTCAAGGGACGGGAATAGTGAGAGTTGGAGTCATGGAGAAAGAGGACTGTGATAGGAGTTGTAGGAGTTGGGATCCCAAGAAGTTGACCCCAGAGGAGGATTCATGCACAAGTGATTTATGCAGCAAGTGCTTCCAGGAGGAACTAGTAAGGAGCAGGGGAAGAAGCCATGCATAGGTACTATTTCATCAGCATCTGGTGGGAAGAAATTATTTCTTTCCATGAGTTAGGAGTCAGAAGGCTTGGTGCCAGTCTTCTGCCACTAAGTGACTCAAAGTCCCTGGCTTTTAGTTTGATTGTCTATAAAATGGAGAAAGTGCATCCTTACATAGTCATCATGGAAATGAAATAAGGAAGTATGAGGGTTTTTTAAGGGGGGTATGCCAATGTAGGGTGCAATGACATAGAGAAGTCATAGATGTTTTAGCCTGAGTGATCTAGGTAATGTGAGTTTAGACCTAGGACCACACATGGAGGCTGGTCTTCAGTCTTTTGGGCCTCATGTTTATGCTCTAGGCCTGATGTAAACAGTCTTTGAATTAGTTTCTGGACACTAATCTATTTTTTTATGACTAATAGAAAAGATCCCGCCAAACGAATTTTTAATTTTTTATAATGGTGGTTAATTTTGGAGATTTCTGTCTTTTAAAGTGGATACAACACCTGAATGATGGATATAGGTACAAATTACTATGATTATTGTATTTTTAAAAGGCAATTTATCTGATGTTGATTCATTATCACTATATGGGCTCTGTTGACCGACAATATTGTTATCTTGCTATTGGAAGTCTGATGGTATATCTCAAATGAATAGAATTGCTGCCTTCTAAAATGATTTTAAAATCTAATTATTGTCATTATTACTATTTTACATTTCCCTAAACTTTTCTATAAACATCTGGGTTATAGAATAGTTTCTCACTAATGATAACATCTAAAACACTGTGAAATAGTTTGGCAAAACTTTTTGCTGTAGAAGACCTTGTCATTATCTGGATGTTGAGGAGACAGGCAGCATAGCAAGGAAGGTGTCCCTTGGGGTATCTGATTCCATTGTGATCGGACATACAAGTTACTTCCTGCGATGACAGCAGGAAATACTGGTAACCTTGGCAACACTGGTGGCCCTTCCCATCCTTTTAAAATTGAAATAGCTGTTGCTAGGAAACATCCTAAAGCAAAAAGAGGGGAAAAGAAGGGAGCAGGAGAATGAGAGAAATGTGAATGGGAGGGGGAGAGGGGATGAAAGGGAAGGAGAGAAAATAAAGAGAATGAAAAAGGAGGATAAAAGAAAAATAATGAGTGGTGTTTGAAGGGTTGGCTTCTGGACATGAAAGAGGCTGTTGAATTATTGCCAAAATTAGAGAACATGGAGTGAGGGTAAAGGTAGAATATTAGTTCCTGACTTACTGAAAATCAATAATTCATACTCCATTTTGACTTTGACTTTTCTCAAGCAAGCTACTTATCCTTGATGCGGGTGTTTTCCTCCTGCCTCAAAAGGGAAATGTTTGTCAGCTCTCTTGCCTTTAGCCAAACCTCTGTCAGCATTCTTTCTTCTGATACCTCACTTGTCCACTAGCCTGAAAATGACATATCTACAGAGAAGAGCATTCTTTTAAAATGCAGTGAATGCTCCCCTGTCAAGAGGGCACAGCCAAAGTTCCTCCAGTGTCTAGAGGAAGCCATAACCCCCCAATCCATATGTCTGCCCTCTCGATCTCCTTACTCTCCAAACACTGCTTGGAGAGTGGGGGGAAACAAAGAGTTGCAGCAGCTGACAACCTCTGAGTTCAGGGGAAAGGTCATGCTTGCTCTGGGTGATTGTAGCTTTTTGTAGCAGGGGAGTCATATCATGCCAGACTTACAAATGAGAAGAACTGCACTGTCGCTTCCTCTCCCCTGTGGTATGGAAAAGAGTCACCCTGGGCACATTCCCCCATTTCCAGAAATGAGTAGGTTACCCAAGATAGAGCCATAGAGTCTGTGGTTTTGAAATTGTGGGCCTCTTGCTACAGCTGAAAGGATTGTGTACACTTTGTTCACCATTGGAACATGGTAGGTGCTCAGTAAGTGCCAATGAATGAATGGAAAGCAATCGCTTGCCACAGTCTTCTCACAGTTCCCAATCTTAGTTTGCAGGGGTGCCCATTCCCTTTGGGATCAAAGCTGAGAAAATAGAGTGAGTTTTTTTTCCCTAGAATTCCTGAACTTTCACTGTCTTCCCCCTGGACGTGAATGAGAAAGGAGATAGTGTCTCATTCTGCCACAGCCATTTTTAAATATGGTAGCCCAAGACAAGAGCCAGTCCTAAGGAAGCAAAGCCAAGAAGGGAGGATCCTGACTTTCTGCCCAGAGGACTGTTTCTGGTGTCTCCCAAAGCTGCACACTCTTCAAATGTCCCAGGGATCAGTGTTTTCCATACTGGGAGCCACAGAGGAACAGAGATGTTGAGATGGCCTTTTCCCAATGCAGTGGCCCATTCTGCCATCTGGGCAGTAAATTAACATTGCTTATGGGTTTTTTTTGTTGTTGTTGTTGTTTGGTTTTTTGTTTGTTTGTTTGGTTGGTTGGTTGGTTTTTTTGCTTTACGAAATTCCTAAAAACAAAAAACAAAACAAAACAAAGCAAAGCAAAACAACAAACAAAACTGGCAACTCCCTTCCACAGGAGTAACTCCCTTGGTCCCTAGAGCTTCAGATTTGACTGAGAAACTGTCTTCCCTCTTTCATCTTATTACTCTCACTCTAGAGTTGCTCCTGAATTCTTTGGATTTTTCTCACAAACTTTCTTTTTAACGATATCTTCCACTAATGCAAATCATTAAAACAGACACCAAGAAGCTTCCCACCCAGCAGTTTATGATAGTCCTTCAGATTACTCAAGTTTTAGGTAGGCCTCAACCAGGACCCAGTGCCATACATAAAATAAAAGACATTCTAAATGGCTCATTCATTGCCAACATTCTATGGCTTTTAATGCAATGCACGATTTGTATGATCATTCTAAAATTTAAAACTCAATATTTTTTATGTCCTATTGCCTGCCTGGCACTAACCTGAACACTGGTTACTGCTCTCATGGAACTTACAGTCTAGTGGGCATGGGAGATAGATAGGCCATGAACAAATGAATGAGATTTTAGGTCATGATATGTGCCACACAGAAGACAAAACAAGGTGATGTGACAGTGTATCTGGGTAGTACCTAGGGTAGCGAAAAGGGCTCTTAGAGGAAGTGACAAGTGAACCAAGATTCAAATGATGAGAAATAGTTAATCACATGAAGAGACAGGGAAACGGTGTTTTAGACAGAGGAAGCCACGGTTGAAAATCATGCAGTGGAAATGAACTTACAGGGTTTTTGTTTTTTTCTTAAGATTTATTTATTGGGATGTCTGTGTGACTCAGTCATTAACTCTCTGCCTTTGGTTTGGGTCATGATCCCAGGGTCCTGGGATGGAGCCCCACTTTGGGCTCCCTGTTCGGTGGGAAGCCTACTTCTCCCTCTCCCACACCCTCTGCTTGTGTTCCCTCTCTTGCTGTGTATCTCTCTGTAAAATAAATAAATAAATAAATCTTTTTTAAAAAAAGATTTAAATCGAAAGCCAACGTTGGTGGCATCACAATTCCGGACTTCAAGCTCTATTACAAAGCTGTCGTCATCAAGACAGCATGGTACTGGCACAAAAACAGACACATAGATCAATGGAACAGAATAGAGAGCCCAGAAATAGACCCTCAACTCTATGGTCAACTAATCTTCGACAAAGCAGGAAAGAATGTCCAATGGCAAAAAGACAGCCTCTTCAATAAATGGTGCTGGGAAAATTGGACAGCCACATGCAGAAAAATGAAATTGGACCATTTCCTTACACCACACACAAAAATAGACTCAAAATGGATGAAGGACCTCAATGTGCGAAAGGAATCCATCAAAATCCTTGAGGAGAACACAGGCAGCAACCTCTTTGACCTCTACCGCAGCAACATCTTCCTAGGAACAACGCAAAAGGCAAGGGAAGCAAGGGCAAAAATGAACTATTGGGATTTCATCAAGATCAAAAGCTTTTGCACAGCAAAGGAAACAGTTAACAAAATCAAAAGACAACTGACAGAATGGGAGAAGATATTTGCAAATGACATATCAGATAAAGGACTAGTGTCCAGAATCTATAAAGAACTTAGCAAACTCAACACCCAAAGAACAAATAATCCAATCAAGAAATGGGCAGAGGACATGAACAGACATTTCTGCAAAGAAGACATCCAGATGGCCAACAGACACATGAAAAAGTGCTCCATATACTCGGCATCAGGGAAATACAAATCAAAACCACGATGAGATATCACGTCACACCAGTCAGAATGGCTAAAATCAACAAGTCAGGAAATGACAGATGCTGGCGAGGATGCGGAGAAAGGGGAACCCTCCTACACTGTTGGTGGGAATGCAAGCTGGTGCAGCCACTCTGGAAAACAGCATGGAGGTTCCTCAAAATGTTGAAAATAGAACTGCCCTATGACCCAGCAATTGCACTATTGGGTATTTACCCTAAGGATACAAACGTAGTGATCCAAAGGGGCACATGCACCCGAATGTTTATAGCAGCAATGTCCACAATAGCCAAACTATGGAAAGAACCTAGATGTCCATCAACAGATGAATGGATCAAGAAGATGTGGTATATATACACAATGGAATACTATGCAGCCATCAAAAGAAATGAAATCTTGCCATTTGCGACAACATGGATGGAACCAGAGCGTATCATGCTTAGCGAAATAAGTCAAGCAGAGAAAGACAACTATCATATGATCTCCCTGATATGAGGAAGTGGTGATGCAACATGGGGGCTTAAGTGGGTAGGAGAAGAATAAATGAAACAAGATGGGATTGGGAGGGAGACAAACCATAAGTGACTTTTAATCTCACAAAACAAACTGAGGGTTGCTGGGGGAGGGGGTTTGGGAGAAGGGGGTGGGATTATGGACATTGGGGAGGGTATGTGCTTTGGTGAGTGCTGTGAAGTGTGTAAACCTGGTGATTCACAGACCTGTACCCCTGGGGATAGAGTATTATGCCTCCATCAGAAAGGATGAATACCCAACTTTTGTAGCAACATGGACGGGACTGGAAGAGATTATGCTGAGTGAAATAAGTCAAGCAGAGAGAGTCAATTATCATATGGTTTCACTTATTTGTGGAGCATAACAAATAGCATGGAGGACATGGGGACTTAGAGTGGAGAAGGGAGTTGGGGGAAATTGGAAGGGGAGGTGAACCATGAGAGACTATGGACTCTGAAAAACAATCTGAGGGTTTTGAAGGGACGGGGGGGTGGGAGGTTGGGGTATCAGGTGGTGGGTATTATAGAGGGCACGGATTGCATGGAGCACGGGGTGTGGTGCAAAAATAATGAATACTGTTATGCTGGAAAAAAAAAAAAAAAAAAAAAAACTATCAAAAAAAAAAAAGATTTAAATCTTTTTTTCCTTTTTTTTTAAAGATTTTATTTATTTATTGGGCAGACAGAGATCACAAGTAGACAGAGAGGCAGGCAGAGAGAGAGGAGGAAGCAGGCTCTCTGCTGAGCAGAGCCTGATGCAGGGCTCGATCCCAGGACCCCGAGATCATGACCTGAGCCGAAGGCAGAAGCCTAACCCACTGAACCACCCATGTGCCCCAAGATTTAAATCTTTTTAAAAAAGATAGATAGATTTATTTATTTATTTATTTATTTATTTATTTAAGAGAGAGAGAGGGATAAAGAGAGAGTACAAGCAAGAGGGGCAGGAAGAGGGAGAGAGAATCTCAAGCAGACTTTGTGCCAAGCACAGAGTCCAACACAGGGCTTGATCTCTCATGACCTGAGATCACAACTGAAACCAAAAGTCGGACACTTAACCGACTGTGCCACCCAGGTGCACTGAGCTTGGAGTTTTAACGAAAACTAGCAGAAAGATTAATGTGGAAAGATTAAGCAAGGGAGAGAAGAGGGTCCTAGAAAGGATCAAAGTCATGTAGGGTCTTGAAGACCTTGAGGAGGAGTTTGGAAGCTAGTGCAAAGCAAGGGAGCAGTCTGTGATTTTTAAAAGATCAACCTGTTGTTTTGTAGACAGTTGATATAGGGAGATAAGGATACAAGCAAAGTGGCAGACAGGAGCTAATGCAGCAACGTGGTCGAAAGGTGCTGGTAGCTTGGACTAAGGTAGACAGTGCAGTTAGAGAGATTGGATCAAGACAGTGACAAAAGGAGGCAGAATCAAGGACAGCAGCTAGGTTTGGGACTGTGCAAGTGGGTGAATGGGGGCCCGTAAACTGAGGGGAGATGTGGGATATAATATTTGGGGGGACTGAGAGTTTCGTTTGGATCTAATGCATGTACGTAGGAAGTTGAATACATTAGATTGTAATGCAGAGAAGGGGTCAGAACTGAGGACTGGTATAGATTGTGTATACCAGGTATAGATTGTGGTGTAATTGGGCCGTAGATGGTATTTTAATGATGCAGCTGGATGAAATCACCTGGGAGAATGGAGATAGATAAATACAGAGGGCCAAGGAACTCCCACATCTAGAGGAGGTGAAGCAAGCAGGGGAGGACGTGCCCCCAAATAGGATATAATAAAGAAAACCCATAAAGCCAGAGGAAAACAAGAGAGGCTGGTATCAAAAAGTCAGAGAAAGGAGCAGTAACTGTACTGATGGTTGCCCAGAGGTCAGGATAGATATGTAGGAGATGGAACCATTGGATTTGAAAACACTGATGACCTTAGCAGGAAGGGTTCCAAAGCAGTGGTGGATTGCAAATGAGATTGCACTGAGTTGAAAACTAAGAAGGGCAATAAGGAGAGACTGCAGGCAAAGGAGTTCTGTTGTACAAAGAAGAAAAGAATTGCTGTAGCATTTGGAAGGGGATTTGGATTCAAGACACAATTTCTTCTACTTAACTAAGATCAGAGATACACAAGCATTTTTGAGCATGAAATGGAATGATCACTGATGAGCCTTTCAATGTCTGGCCAAAATTCCAAGGACCTGGATTTACAGAGGAAGACGGGTCCTCTCTGAGAACCTTCAGAGGCCTGTAGAATCTAGTCTCAATAGCGTGCCCAGGAGGCATGTGTGTTTATAATGGCTATTGACACACTCTTACAACTCTGAGTTATTAAAAAGTCAATGCTGGATCCAGCTTTCCTTATCAAACTGCTAACGCAGTATCAGTTTTAGCCAACGAATTGAAGAAGAGAAAGCTTTCCTGGGTGGTTAATAACTAAGAAGACAGAAATTAAACTTGGCCTAATATTACTATTTAAAAATAAAATCAAATAGAAAAAAAACAACGATGAGAAAAATAATCTCTACTGAAACAATCTTGGCCATTTTATGTTTCCATTCCGCATTATTTTGGGATAAAATTAGTTTACCCTTTTTGCTAAGGGATCTGGCAGTTCTATGTGCTTTTGGGAAATGAGGAGAGCAGTCTGGGGCTGGGATCGTACACTGTCCCCATAAGAGTATACACGAAGTTTTAGGTTTTTTTTTTTTTTTTGAAGGTAAAAATAAAGCTTCTGACTTTAAAGTTTATCTTCTAGGAGAGAAATGGGAATTAGGTTGGAGGCAGACTATCTTTGTATCCTAATTTAGAAGAAACCCTTCAAAGAAAAGAAGTGTCTATACTGATAGTGCTGTTCTTATTCTGTTTTTGTTTTTTAATTTGGATTGGCCATATAAACATGTATTTATTTCCTCTACATGTCCCTGAGTCTTGGGTTAAGGTGGAGATGGTCACTGACCATGCAGAACCGTATTCTCCATAGTATAGTCATTGGACCCCTCACATCGGCATCACTAGGGACCTCTCTTAAAAGGCATTGTCCTGGATGCCACTTGCAGACCTACTGGATTAAAGTCTTCATAGGTAGATCCACAAAATACGAATATCCAGGAGACTCTCCAGATGATTATTATCAGTTGTGTGCTCCTAGATGTTCAGTTTGGGGGGTAGAGTGGTTTTGGGGGTAGGGTGGAGGGAGAAGCCCTGATTTATATTATTTCCCAATTTCGCCTCTACTCCAAAAAGAGAGGTTAGGCTAATAATGAAAAAGAAACCCTGATGGAGACAAAGGGCAGTTTGGCGACTGTTTTCTTTTTCTTTTTTAATCAAGGACTGTTTTCACTACTCTGAAGTTCAGGCTTACAGCAGACATTTATATTAGCAAGCTCTGCTTTCACCTTGCCTCCTCTTTTCTCAGAAAATAGATAAATCTTTCTGTTTGATAGTTACAGTCTCTCCTCCTCACGTTCTCCCTCCAGCCAATCCTTCTCCTTTCAACGTTTCTTCCCCTTCCCCCCCAAGCACTATTTAGATGCCCACTCTTTATCATCTGTGTTATATTTGTAGCTTTGTCTTGAATGCAACAAAGCTGGGATTTCCAGCTCCCCCTCCCTGAAACATTTATATATTTAAAAAAAAAAAAAAAGGCAGCATTTCTAAGAAGGCAAGAAACCTAAAAACTGATTAGACCCAGGAGAGGGAGGTTTCTGCCTTAGACCTGAAGCTCATCAGCTTGCCTCTTCACTCCAGAGAGGAGTCACTGAAAATTCTTCACGCCCACCAGGGTGTCTCACACACTGCCTCCTTCAACCTGAGGCTGACCTCAGAGCCAAGGTGCAATCTTATTCCCAACCTCATCACCCATCACCTGATAATGCATCCCTGTCACATTCTTTTCAATAAACCTTATAATGTCTGTTCCTCTCAACACCTGGGGCCTAACCCCTGGGCAATCATCTCAGAAAGATGACCCTGAAGTTCCTTTCATCTGTTATAGGATTAACATGATACATCAGTGTCCTTTCCTTTTCCCAGTAGGTTGTGAGTTTGGTGGTTACAGGCCCAGTGGAGTTTAAGGATCTGAATTGTTTATCCTGACTCATCCTGCGGTAGGACTTCAAGGAGCTTAACAGCTCAGCCTTCAGTTCTCCCAGCTATGAAAGACAAATAGTACATAATAAAGCTCCCTTCAACCAGGCACACACACTTATTTCATGGGTATTTTTAAAGGATAAATAGCAATAGAAGTTTTGTCAGTTCAGGATCAGTCCTTTGGTTGACTTGAGAACAAAGCTGGAAGTGGTTTAGTATGCCATGTAAAGGTTGCATGTTTTCAGAGAGCTCTGTTGAAGTGCTTCATATGAATCACCCCTTTCATTCTTCCTAACAACCCTGGGAGGGTTTTCTAGATAAGCAAACCAAGGTTCAGAGGACTTGAGGTAATAGGGAAAGAGCTGGAATAGACACTCAGGTCACTGGCTTTTTTTAATGACTCTCAACTCAATGTCTCAGACATAAGGAACTCCAGAGCAAGATCTTGCTCTTGAATTCCAGATTTTATGTCCAAGTACCCATTGAGCATTTCTGCCCTTTGGAGGCTGCCATTACAGGACAAAGGCTTTTCCTGATCTGGTAACTGCTTGCACATCTCATCTGGACTTCTTGTATACCCCTCTCCCTCTCTATGTTGAGCCCTACTGAACTACTTACCAGTTTGGCAAAAACACATGCTCTGATAAATCCTGTGGTCTCTCACATATATCTTTCCTTTGGGATCAAGGCATCCATTTCTGTAACTACCAGAAGTGCTGGCTTTTGCCCACTGATAGCTGAGAATTTCTAAAGGAATTGCCTTCTACTAGAGGGAGTTGTCATGCAGAAAGTCACACCTCACTCCAGAAGCAATCTGCATTTCAAGACTGGTCAATGCAGGGGTGAAAAGCCTAGTACTCAAAATGGACAGCTCTGAAAGCCATTCCAACTCGGAGCCTCTCCCATAGGACTGGCTGAGTCTTTCTTTGTTGGAACTGTCTTGCTGTTCAAAATTTTCCCTCTACCTAATCCTACTCCTCTTCCTCCTTTACAAGTTTTTTTTTTTTTTTTTCTTGCTGAGAGTCCTCTCCATAAATCTATATTCACATTCTGCTACATAGACTGTTTCCTGGGAAATCTGACTTAAAACAATTGTTACCAGAATTGTCTTAGCAGCTTTAAAATGGGATTTTGAAATTATATTGTCCTTTCGCTAGCTGGAAATGAGAACCCCATTACTGGTGGCAGGTAGAATTTTGATAACTCCTGGAATGCTAGAACAGTGCAAAAGTTACATCTTTCTTCAGTGGTAAACTGGGATGGAAACCAAAAGAGAATGTCCTGGAAGGTGTATTGTCTCAGGAGATTAAGAGGTTCTAGGAAAGTAGTCAATATAGAGACCATGGAATCACATGGCTTTCTTGGACGCTATCAGACATTAGAGAAAAGCAATGAATGACTGAAAGTGATTAATCTCAAATTTAAGACAAAGCAAGAGAACCAGAAGGCCTACAGGTAGAAGATCTGAGGATCAAAGCTAGAATGCGATTTTAAGTACAGAAGAGTTCCAGAGAAGATAAATTTGTCAACCTGGCAAATCTGCCTTACCAAGTCCATGGCCTTAATTGCAAAGGAGTGCGGCTCTGAGATTTAAGATGACATTATCTAGGTTGATGCCCTTGAAAACCTTGAATCCTGTTTCCTCTGAACCCATAGAAGTACCCTATTCCTTTTTGTTAAAAGTTATCACTTCTTTTTGCTTGCAAGATTGCAAAATAACATATACTTCCATACCTCCCTTCATCTATTTCCACCTTCCCTCTTGCCACCAAACCATTAACTAGGTTAAAGATAGAACATAACTGGCTGTGGAAATGTTTGGTCTACTAGCAAAAAAAAAAAAAAAAAAAAAAAAAGTTACTGCACACTAAAAGAGCTGGAGGAACTGGCCAGCACCAACATGTATTAACAGAACCAAGAGAGAAAGTATGGACTTGACCCTGAGGTTCTGGGTCAAGGCGAAAGGTGTGGGAGAATGAGGGCAAACACATAAGTTTGGATAAGGGAGAATTTATATGGAACATTCTCCATTAGTGCAGGACTTAATACCCTGTCAAGGACCCAGGAGATAGTGGTAACATGTAGCTAGAATGGCTCCTAGAAGCTTGGAATGAGCTTTGGTGCACACTAACTTAAAGTACTAGACATTGTCTGGCATACGATAAAAGAAGAAATCAAAGGGTTTAGAGAAGTAGGTGTGCTGGAGTGGCTGTACTATGCAAAGCACAAAATCCATTTGCTGACCAGGTTTCACTTAAAGGTCCACTGGACACTCCATTTACCAGAGTGATAAAGGATGCACTGATGAGAGGGGCACCAGCATAAATGAGATACTCAGTAGTGACTGTTCTCTGTAGGCAATGGCTGACAATGGAAGATGCTGGCATAGGGTTGGGAACCCTGAGAACAATAAAGACAATGGCAAGATAATAGAGGCCAGGTGGTGGCACTTCACTATTAAAAGCAAAGTAGTCACAATGATCATAAGTGGCCAGTCTGAATAATAGCCAGGGAGGCCTGACCCAAAGAGGGCCAAGGAAATGGCTAATAGAACACAGTATACCACAGGCAGTCAGCAAAGGTATGCTCTATGTATGCGATCAAAGGAGTCAGATAGATAATCAGGAGGTTGAGAATTTACCTCAATAAAAAATCAAAATCACTTGTTCAGTTTCTGGAAACTGAGCCAGTTCTCTGGGGCCCAGATCCCATTACTTAAAGAGAAGTCAGTTCTCCAGGAGGGAGAGACCTGCAACCCCTTATTAAGCACATGTGATAGTGATTGCCTTAGTACTTCCTCCAGGTACCTATGACTATTAGAATAATCATGCCCTGGGAAAAAAGAGAACAGCCAGTTATTTTGATTAAGTTTGTAGACAGGGTCTAAGTTAATAGTGATATCCAGGGACCTCAGGATCATTGTGGCATCAATTAGAGGAGAAGCACATAGGAGCCAATTAATAAGTGGAAGCCTGGTCTAGTTCTATCTCTCAGTGAGTTCACTAGGTCCATTGACTCACTACATAATCATTTCTCTGATTCCTAGATGTAAAATTGGGACATAGTTGGTAGTTGGAAGGACTGCTATACTGGTTCTTTGTCTTTGGACTGGCACATCCCTCTTTAAGCCTGGCAAGATTACTTGGCTCTCTGTGAGCAAACTAATGAATTCATGGGTGGTATCATGTCCTCTATTTCAAACATTAGTATGACTTCTACAAAAAAACAGGTGGGTCTGTGAAGGTGAGAGTGGACTTCTGCAAACTCCATAAGTAGTAGCCCCCATTGCAACTGCTATGCTGTGTGTGATATCTTTGCTCGAGTAGATTAACACAGCTTCTGATCCATGATATGTAGCAACTAATCTGGTAATGGGATCTTTTCCATTCCTTTTAGGAGGAAGGATCACAAGTGATCTGTGTTCATGTGGACTGGATAGCCATATATAATGGTCTTGCCCCAGACTCTGGTAACTCTCTTGTCCTCTGGTATAATACAATCCAAAGGGACCTAGAATCTATTCTTCAGAACATTATCAGTCTACTTATATCAGTGACTTGTCACTTGGATTGCATGAGAAAGAAATAGCAAATACAGTGGAGGCCTTGCTTGGTAAGACACATGCACTCCAAAGAATTAGAGATAAATCTAATGAAGATTCAGGGCTCTGACATGTATGTTTTTAGGAGTATAGTCATCTGGGACATGCCAGGATATTCTTTCCAAAGAAAAGGAGAGATTAATGCATCTTGTATCTTCTACCCTTAAGAAAGAAGCACAATACCTTTAAGGTTTCTTTGCACCCTGAGTATGGCATATTTCATACTGGAAAATATTGTTTCAATCCATTCACCAAGTGGCACAGAAGGGCTACTAGCTAAGGCCCAGAGCAGGAAAGAATTCTGCAGCAAGTCTGGCACAGATGGTCCTGTAGAAGTAGTGGTAGGTATCTGTGATGGAAAAGATGCTGTCTGAGGTTTGTGGTCAGCCCTAATTGATAAATTGCAAAGAGAACTCCTAGGATTTTAGAGCAAAGCTATGCCGTCTGCAGTAAACAGCTAGAGATCAAGGTATTTACAAAATAACTCTTGCCATGTACCTAGGACCCAGTGGGGCTGGCCCACTGATATAGGAGGAAAAGGACAAATCTTGTTCATTGGTGAATTGGCTTTGTATGTGGGTCCAAGCTGAAAATATAGCTCCATTTCAGGTATGCCCAGAATGTCAGCAATATGGGGCAATCCTCCCACTAAGTACAGCTTCAGAGGGTCACAGCTATTTCTCTACTTCTTTCGGGGGCAGGGAGAGGAAGAAAAAAATGGCTGGAAGTAAGATAAATAGGAATGTATAGGAAGTGACCTGTTTGGTTGCAGGATTGGAAGGAGAAAAATAATTGAAGGAAAAATTGGGCAAAGAGGTGTGGAAAAGAGGTATGTGCATCTGCCTGTAGCAATAGAGATGAACTTTGAATGTCTTTGCATCTCATAGTAATCCTTAGAGCATTTACCAAGGAAGAAACACTAAATAACCAAGTAGCTGGGTAGACAAAATGACTCGGCCAGTTGATGTCATCCAGCTTCTGTTACTGGCTACTCTAGTGTTGGCATAATGGATGCATGAATGGACTTGAATTGTCAAAGCAATTGGCTCAATGGCATACATCCTCACTGACTAAGACTGATGAAGCTACTACCACTGCTAATTCTCCAGCCTGCCGGCAACAGAGACCAATGCTGAGTCTCTATGAGCATCATCCCTAAAGGACACCAACCAGCTACTTGGTGATTAGTTGATTACATTGGAATCTTTCTATCCTGGAAGTTAATAATTCATTTCCACTGGGAAAGAGACATATTCTGGGATAGGTTCCCTTTCTTTCCTACAGGGCCTCTTCTAGCAGCACCATAAGAAGGTTTACAAGAATAAAAAAAAAGAAAAAATACTTGAATATTTGATCTACCCACACTATATACTGTATAGTGTAGCCTCAGACCAAACAATGATGTTGCAGCAGTGGGCACATGACCGAGTGAGTATACATTGGGCCTATTCCATTCTGTACTAATTAGAAGTTGTAGGTCTGAGAATGATGGAATTGACTTTTGAAAGAGCAGCTGAGTTGTTGGCTTGAAGATGATAGTCTATGAGGTTGGGGCACCATCCTCATAGTAGTAACAAAGACCCTTATATGACTCTGTTCTTTAATGGGTCCAGGATGACTCCACCTATCAGTCCTGGTGACTCAGTTGAGGAGTGTATTATTCTCAACCATGTATTCATGGCTCTGTGGGTCTATACTAAGTCCTGGATCCTAAAGGAAGGATCTCTTATTCTCCCTTTAAAAGTCCCATTAAACTTTAAGCTATGACTACCACATGGTAACCAAAGTTTAGCAAGCAAGGAAAGGAAGCACAATACTGGTAGAGGTCATTGACTGATCATTAGGAGAGGTAAGGCTACTACTACACAATAGGGTCCAGAAAGAATGAAGTTGGTACTCAAGTAATCTATTCTACTGACTTTAGTCAAGAAATGGACAAGCACAGAGGTATGTGGGTGGCTCAATTGATTAAGCATTTGCCTTCAGCCCAGGTTTAGCCCCATGTCAGGCTTCCTATTCCACAGAGAGTTTGCTTCTCCCTCTCTGACCTTCCACCCACTTCTTTGAGTGCTTGCTCTCTCTCTCTCTCTCTCTCTCTCTCTCTATTAAATAAATAAATAAATAAAATCTTTTTTTTAAAAAAAGAAAGAAATGGACAAGTATAGCAGCTACATGTATTGCATGGTTACCAGGGGCCAGGAACTCAATGATGACTGTCTAAGCCATCCTACTAGGTAAGCCACCTAGACTATGAGAAGTGCCAGAGTAGGGTGAAAGGAATCTGGAATGGATCATAGAAGAAGGAGACAATGAGTGTCAATTTCAATCTTAAGACCAACCTTGTTGGGAATGGCTGACACTCACCTTACTCACTTTCCTCTTGTAAATTTCTCCAGCAAGATAGACCACCCAGACACTTGAAGGAGCTCTTTTCAAATGGAATGACTTCCTATATGAATCAGGTGACACTAAGTGGTACAAGGGTGGCCCATATTGGATGCTGGAATGTAACACCTAGATCCCTTCTTCAGAAGAAACGTACTCATCCCACAGTTGCTGTTGATAGGCTATAGCTGATATGCTCTCTGAAAATTGAAGGGAGTTGCCTCGTCCAAACCATACCTTCTCCCAGGGGCAGTCTAATCGAATTACTTGATGAAGCAAGGGTGCATCTTGTCATGATGCAAACAAATATTAATGGATATCCCAGCTCCAAACCTCCCATAGGTCTCTGTCAGTTTCTCCTTTGACCCAATCCTCTTCTCTCATTCTTTTATTGGTGTTGTTCTAAAAAGTGTTCCTTTATAAATAACCCTCATGCAAATGTATACCTCAGAGTCTGTTTTCTAAGCATGAGGTAAGTGCTCTTACTGCTTTCAGGCTTTTCAACATGCTCATATGTCGGCTTGAAGTGCCCTTACCTGTCTTCAGCTTTACCTAAGCCAGTGATTTTCAACTCTTCCTTTCCATTAAAATTACTTAATTGCTTAAAAAAAAAAAATTCTGAGCACCTATCCCTGAAGCGATGAAATCAGAATCTCTGGGCATGGAGCCCTAACATCTATATTTTCCAAAGGCTCCCTTGATGTTTCTGATGCATAATGATGGTTTAAAACTACTGATCTTACCAGTGCTTGCTTATCTTTTCTATATCAACTAGCTATCCCTTCTTCTGAAAAGTTCTCCATGATCATTTAAGTTCCTTAAAGAATTCCGACACTTACTGCCCTCTGTACTTGCCTGCAAATGGGGACTTCTCACACTCTTCTCACACCCACTTCCTGATCATTTTCGTCTACCAGACTATGAACTTCTTGAGAGAGAGATTATATCTTAATCACTGCAGTAACCACAATGAATAGCCATGTGTCTGACACTTACTTCTTTCTCTCTACATATATGTTAAGTAAGTGGAATGTAGATTTGGGAGTCACTGGTTTTCAGATAGTAACAAAAGCTGAGAATGAGGATAAGATTACTATGGAAAGTGTACAAGTATCCATCTTTTTTTTTTTTTAATATGAGAACTCTTTTTTAACTTTAAAGTTCTAATTACAACAGAAAATCCAACATATGTTTGAAACAATTAAAATATGTCTATGGGGAAATTTAGTACATTTATTTTTTTAGATAGTACACATTTGGTTTCAAGGGTTTCTTTTGATTATGCAGAAATCTGCTCAAGCAATTTCTAGAAGGAGAGTAGGAACCAGGACAGAACCTTTGGAACATTGATACATAAGAGTAAATGGGAAAAGAAGTGTTTGCCAAGGTAGAAGGGTGGGTCAGAGATAAGTAGAGGCCATTCAGAATGTTGCAGAGGCAAGGGAGGATGGAATGTTAAACTGCTAATATCTAGAAGGGTTAGATAACAGTAGGTTTTGGCTATGGATTTCACCTTTTAACTTCCTTTCTTCCCTTACCCCAACCACAGCCTTTTGAGAAGAGTGGGTGGCCAACACCCTATGTTAAGACCTTTACCCTTAAATGTACAACTCTGCATACTGGGGCAATCAGATTCTCTCTCTTTCCTCTCTTGAGAATTTGAATTAGAAGTTACAAGCATGGGCAAATTAAGAGTAGAAGCAAAGCTGAAAGAAACTACACAGGGGGCCATGAGGTAGAACCTGGCAATAAAAGCAGAGGCTGTGAGTAATTCAAAGACAAATCCATAGACCAAATGAATAAATAAGCAAGTAATTTTACTAATCTAAGTTTTAATTTTCTCTGGGGAAAAAATAAGCAATTTGGATTTGATTGATTTTTTACATTTGACCAGAACTTATTTATTCATTCATGTGCCCATAATGCACTGTGCTAGACACACTCGTTCATTTTGTTGGCAAATCCTGTCAGTTCTGCCTTCAAAATATATTGAGAATCCTACTATTGCTTTGTGTATTGTGACCTTTCTGCCCCAAGTCACTATCTTCTCTCTTCTGGATTATTGTAATTAGGCCTTTAATTGGTTTTCCTGCCTCTCACCTAATCCCCACTACAATTTAACCTTCATATAGCACCTAATGTAACTCTTCAAAAACCAAGACAGATCATATTATTCCTCTGATTAAATCCTCCAAACAGTTCCTTTGTCACTCAAAGTAAAAGGCCAAGTCTCTTCTAGTTGCATTCCTGCCTCATCAAAGCTCACTACCACCCTCTTGTCACCCAACCGGTTCACCCTCCTTTACTCTATTCTGGGATCACCAGCCTCTTAAGTTTTGCTCCAATGCCCAAAAAGTCTTCCCACTACAGGACCTTTACACATATTATTCTCTCTGGCCAGAAGGAGAAATCTGCTTTGTTGGTTTCCTCCCTTCCGCGGGCGTTTGCTTAATTGTCACCATGTCATTACAGTCTTTCTTGGTCACCACTTAAAATAAATATCATAGATCCTCTTGCAATGTCATAATGTTCCATCTCCTTTCCCTGGGTTATTCTGTGCATCTATCCCCTGGTCAGCTTCATTTACTGCAGTGCCTAGAACAGTGTCTGGGCTGTGGCTGGCATTCAAAAAAATATTTTTTGAATAAATGAAGTGTTAAACGATGTCTACTTGTGAGAGTCAGAAAAAACTCGGAATTCTACCTGAGCATTTTACAGTGCATTTGGGTTGAGAAATAATCCTCTCTATATCAAATTTGGCAGGGAATTCTCTCTGCTTTTTTTCTTTTTTGAATGGTACTGTGATGTCATTTCTCCCATGACCATTCATCGAGTAGGGGTTTCTATGGTTACAGTGTTATTTCTAGTCAGAATCCTGCTGAGGAGAAACCTGAATTTGGTATCCCGTAAGTCAAGATTCCCATGACATACTATTAAGATAGAGATGGATTTTCACAAATCAGCTTTCTGTGTCATTCACCAAATTATTGGAAAGGTGGAGTGGAAGACATGTTTAGAAGCTTACTCTGAATCTGAAAAACAGCATTGTGGGAAATAGACAAAATGAGTTACCAGAACATCTGCTCATTAGTGAGGGTCACAATGAACTCAATCCAGTTTTACCTTGCTTCCCACCACTGGAGCCCTGGTGTACCCCTTGTCATTATCCCCTCAGCTTTATACCCAGTCAAGCTGTGGATTCCATAGGCTGCTTATCCTTTCTGTTCTATTCTGGGAATTGCAACAAAAGTACAGGCGGGTATACCTCTAGAGCCTAACTTGTGAGTTTACCCTAGAAAACAAATGAAGTATGGCTAATGTTGACATTCAGTAAGTACATGGAGAGCTGGCTGCTTTGGAACATTACAGAGGTGCTAAACACACAATTTAGACACATGCCTTAGCTCCTTAAGCTTAGTGTCTACATAGCCAGCATAGAGAACCATGGAGAAGATACAAAATTGTACTTTTAGTTTTGTCTCTTTTTTTCTTTTTGGTGTCCCCTCTATCCTGGTGGCTCTTCTTCCCACCTATTTCCAATCTAGCTCATATTACTCATAAACTGCTTAGGGATGAACTGTATACAGTTCTGTTGTTAATGAATTATGAAAATGTGAAAACATTTCTGTAACTATTCAGATATCTTCATGAAATCTTTAAGGAACGTTGTAAAATACAAATTAAATTGCGTATGTATGACCCAAATAAAACGACTTTCATGTCTAAGCCCAACTTTATAAGGAGCTCAAAGCCGGTATCAATGTAATCACTGAAAAGCAGTTTATGTTTTTGTTGAAATCTCTCCAAAATATGGCAAGAGAAATTGGGTCTTAAATACTAGTGTAATGTATCCCTTCTCTGTACCTTGTTGGGGCTGTTTGCTAGTTTCCTCTCCATAGGCTATCTAGCTCTGCTTGCTCAAGCCTGTTCCCTCAGCACGCTTAAAAACAAACAAAACAACAACAAAAAAACTTTGTTCAGGACTTATCATGTCTCCCAGAGTTCATACAATCCTTGAAAGAACTAAGCTTTCATTTATTTATTTATTCAATAAGTGTTTACTGAGCACATACTATGTACATGCACTCTAATAGGAATAAGAACTGACTTCTGTGTTTAAGAAAATGACTATAATGTATGCATTGTGGAGCAGGGTAGGAAGGTATGATATAATCAGTATATTGTCAAGAAGTGACAAATTCTGCGAGTCAAATAAGTGAATAAAATCATAAAAGAGTCTCTGATCCTTCTGGGTAACTCAATTCCTTATTTCCTTGGTGAATAGCCTCATTGCTTCTCTATCATTAAAGTTTTCCCTCCACTAACCCTTCCAAATTGAAAAGAATTCAAGGCACAACTCTAACTTGAGTTTTAAGATCTACCTTTTTGCAGATACATTTTATGACTAAATTGTTCTGTCTGTCTGACATAGGTCATTAGCTTCTTGACTAAGATCTATGCCTTTTTCTAAGTCTATCCCTGCACTAAGTAGCTGCTATTTCACAAATAATAAATAAAAAATGGTGACGACTCTCTGAGTGTTTGTGATCTACTCACTGGCTTCTAAAACACATCTTTCATTTCTTCTGCTGGGAAATACAGCAAATGCTTCTCTGAGTAATTGAAAAAGTTAGTTTAGCTGTTCATACCAACATTTTAAAAGCGCTGAGTGAGAGTAGATAGAATCAATGATTAGGTGAACTGATTTCCTGGGACCTTAGACTTTGAGTATAAAGAAATATGGCACCTTCTCTGTGCCCAAGAAGGGTACAGCTGTTTGGATTCTTATGTAATCAATTATAGATGAAAGAGAAATTTTGCTTAATAAAATGAGCTCAGTCACACATAGCTAGCTGTGGGGCATGTCCCTTTCAGAAAGGCGACTTGGGAGCTACGTTTGCAATTTCTCTTAGCCAAAATAGCCTCAGACTCCTGAGTCCTTCATAGGATTTCATCTAATGTAATTTCCTGCTGTTGAAATGAGAATTCTTAAAACACTACAGGTTTCATAGCAAAAAAAGCCACACGTGGCTTGGAAGCTCCAATAGAGAGAACTGCACCAGACTCGGACAAGCTGCTCTGATGCTCAATTTCCTCTGACTTCGTGTTGGCCTTGAAATTACAGTTTTAGGGCTTTCACTCTTGCTTAGACTCCTTCCATACAAGGCTTGCCATGTATGTGTGTAGTAACCATTGCTGTTAGAATGCTAATATGTAGTCAGAAAACCAAAAGTTTGAATTGATAGATACACATTTTAAGTTATTAGGAAAAATTGGGACAATACTTAGTTGCTGTTTAGCATCAAATAATCAAGTATTTAACTTTCTCGATGAATTTATCAGTCTTATTCAGTTAGTGCATCTCATTACAATTAAGCACTGCATTCATTCTAGTGGGAATTTGAGTGAAATCAGACTCCACAAACTTCCCAGGATAGACTGGAACATGCAGACCTAAACAGGATTCCTCACAACCTTCAATAATCTCCAAAACAGCTGCTCCAAATTCCAGCACAGATCCTAATTTCTTAGTGTTTGGGGGACCCTGGGATGGACCAGAGATTTGGAACCTTGTCTTACATTGGGACTAGCAGGTATAAAGTCATGATAATAAAACCTTCCACTCTCTTTCACTGTTCTTGGGTTGTTTTAGTGAATTGGACCCAGAGGAAACCATGAAGATGTCCATCCAAACTAAAATAAAAAGCATCCAAAAAGCAAAAAGATCAAAACAAATGTCTTTACATATATTTCTCAATGCAGTGCTAGGGGTGGTAAAAGAGTATTGCATAGACTTTGTTCTTGGTGTCTAAGATCTTAGCAACTATTAGTCTGGCTAACAGCACACCCTGATTTGACTCTAGGTTGTGACACTTAGAAAACTGTAGAGATTTGGGTGTGAAATGAAGTGACTTATACAATCCCTATGTGCAGTATTTGTCCCTGTGAGGATCAGCTGACCCAAAGTTTACCATTGGCTGTAGGCTTCTGGTACATGTGTCTCTAATAACTTCAAGTAAGGCTTTTCTGTGTAGACTTTTCTCTGCAATTGTCTCCCAATTGGATTTGTAGAACATATTCATGACTTACATTGATCTGACTTTCTTCTCTTTATTTTTACATTTAATTTAATTTAATTTTTTAAAATTTCTTAAAATGAGCCTTTTTAAGGTTCTTATATATTTTCTAATTTTTTATTAACATATAATGTAATATTTGCCCCAGGGGTACAGGTCTGTGAATCATCAGGCTTACACATTTCACAGCACTCACCATAGCACATACCCTCCCCAGTGTCCATAATCCGGCCACCCTATCCCTACCCCCTTACCCCCCAGCAACCCTCAGTTTGTTTCATGAGGTTAAGAGTCTCTTATGGTTTGTCTTCCTCCTGATCCCATCTTGTTTCATTTTCCCTCCACCCCCCACAACCCCCCACCCTGCCTCTCAAACTCTTCATATCAGGGGGGAGATCATATGATAATGGTCTTTCTGATTAACATACAATGTGTTATTTGTTTCAAGGATACAGTTATTTTTACATTTAATTTTAGTTCTCCACAAAGCAGACTGCCAAAGGATTTGAGATTTTTAAGTGTTTTTGAATTGTTTTTTAATAAATTCCTGGCAGTTATAGAAAATGTTAAAGCAAAATTTGTGGGTTTTTATTCTGAATTTCCAAAATTTATTCAAACACTGGCTATTACTCAGATATGAGCAATAGATACATGAAGAGAGATTTAGTAACAGCTTGAGACAAAATCATGAACAGTTTTGCTACATGAATAACAAGAACAAGACAGTGCCAGTGGAAGTAAAGGTGAAAAACAATTAACGATCTGTACAAACTTCTATAAAGATTCGGGAGTGGAAGCAACCACTATCCACATAAGCCCTGAAATGTTTGGGGAGTCTGCGGAGGCCACATAAATACTTGCTACCTGGCAAGAACATTTTGGCACCCTGGAAATATAGGGACACTGGGAAGAATTTTATAAAGGTTGTTTGAGAGTGGCTAGGTTTTAAATTTATGGTGCTCAATTCACAAGTTGAAATTTTCATGATAGAGATTTAAACAGCTTAACATTCCTGGATAAACTAACTGTCTTTTACCACATTTAAGTTGCCACCTGCCTGCTCTTATGGTCCAGAGTGTCATGCCTGTTGATACTGACAGGTGGTTGAAGATTTCCGGTAGATGGAGGCTTTGCAAGGAAGCGCTCTTTCTTGATCTGGCCAATGACGCAGAGTGTCTTTTTTGCTCAGTCTTTCGTCTAGTAATGCTTCCTCACTGGAGGTGTAGAGTACACTAGTTATTGTTCAGGTGCAAGGAATTCTACCTGTAATGACCTTCTGTACATCCAGCAAGCTGTGTACCTCTGACCAACCCAATTATATCGCAGGCTAGACAGACCACGCTATGTTGGCTCTGGTGAATGGGCCAGGAAGCAAAATGATAAATCTTTATGATAAGTCTTGATTGTTGGACAGGAGGAGAAAAGACCCCTAACCCCACCCAATTTTCTTTTTCATTAGCCTCCTGATACTATCTCCTGAATAACAACGGAAGTAAGCAGCCTATAAATATTGCACAAGTTTCCAATACTAAAAGCTGATAAAGTTTATTGTACTTGTAAAATAGAAGGAAATGCTTTCAGTTTCCTATTTACAGGTCTCTAGGGACATTCCAGGTATAATTTATGGCTTCAATTTAAAAATGTAGTGTCCCTTCAGACATGTTCTTACTTCTTTTGCTTTCTTTTCTCTTTGGTGTTTTATGTCTCAAGCACAACATGTAGGTAACCAGGCACAACCTCAAACCTTCCCTTACACACTTTTATTTTTGTTACATCTTTTTAATTACCCCTTTAAAGGTACATCTCTCATAAGTTTCCCTTTGTTTTCCATTTCTTTTTCTAGTCTCTTCTTAGTTGACATATAGACTATTCTTTCCACATATTTAAGTGTCCTCCTACCCCATGTTTGTATTCTGAAACCACCATTTTTGTAATGGTGTCCTCATAAATTTAGAGACTAACATACAGCTGGTAGTCTGCAACGAAAAATATAAAATATTGTCCATTTCCAGGAATGCTCACCTAGATTTTGTCATTGCTTTATATGGAGGAAAATCTTCTGAGTGTGTGATGAATGGATTCCGAATTTAAAATGCTAAAAAAAAAAAAGGGGTGGGGGAGGGTGCTTCCAGAAACCCCTTGTCATAGATGCTCTGCTTACTGATTATCCAGTGCTGTTCCTACATTCTGGAAACCTGGGCTTTCCCTGCACATAAAAATGACAATGACTGTGGGGATCATCTGGTGTAATATCTCCTTGCATTCACACCACTCCTGGTTTCATTATTTGTGAGGTGCTGCATTTTAAAAACAAGTTTGGACTTGAATCATCACCCTGTGTTCTTGGAATCACTGTGCCTTTAACCTTTAATGAATTGCACTTTATTCCACATAATATCCCACAAGGCAGAGGTAGTGGCAGCATCTTAGTTTCCAGATGAGATGGGAGAGAATGGTGTTGTGTTCCTTTATTTATCATACAAACCAGCTGACAAAGAGGCCATCCAAGAATGCTGGCTATCAACATTAGAAGTTCAGAGCTTTGCCAAGTGAGGCTTATAAAATGTAGGAGTGTTTTCACCCATGCCTTTTACTAGAACGTTATTTATATCCACATATAGAAAGGCATGATGCAAAACAATGAATACTATTATAGAGCATTGGTGAATTGCCTTATTAATTATTATTTTAAAATAATAATACCTGACATTCATTGGGGCTTACTATGTGCCAGAAGTTGAGATGGATTATATACATATTTTCTCATTTAAATTTCATAAGAAAACTGAAGGAAAGACTATTGTCCTCAACTTACAGAAGACAAAAATGGGGCTTAAATAGGTGATATAATTCACTCAAGGTCACATAGGCTTGGTGGAAACAGGTTTAAAATTCAGCTCTTTTTGATTCCAAATTTTTAACCAACTATAATTTTAAAAGCTCTATTTTGAGTCACTATATGTATGCCCTGAGTAACTGTTTTTTTTTTTTTTTTTTGAAGATTTTATTTACTTACTTGATAGAAAGAACAAGCAAGAGAGAGAGAGAGAGAGAGAACATTAATGGGGGGGGGCAGAGAGAGAGAGGGAGAAACAGGCTCCCCACTGAGCAGGGGGCCCAATGCAGGGCTTGATCCCTGGGATCCTTGATCCCAGGATTCCCATGGAATCTAATCACCTAGATTACCAGAGGCGAAGGTAAACACTTAACCAACTGAGCCACCCAGGTGCCCTAGTAACTGCTTTTTTGAGGTATTAAGTAAACATTTGGAAATCGTTTGCTTTTTTTGTATTTCAGTAAAAACAATCTAGATAACACTATACTTGATCCTTCATTAAAAAGACATTATACTCTTACAGGAGAATAGAGATGACATAAACAGGAGAAATATTAATAATTAAACATTACATAATGACTTTATACTAGCCTGCAAACTTTAATTTTTATTTCTAAAACTTAAGCAATTTTTGTCTCTATAACTTTGGAGTTGGAAGAATTCTGTCTAACCTACTCCAAAATACTTCATTTATCTTGTCTAACCCAAAGTGTAACTCTGCTCCATAATGTTCTTCTAGATGTGAAAAAATTTCAGCAAAAAATAAAACTGTTTTATTGAAAGTGTGGGTCTTAAACAGCATTGGTGAGCAGTATAAATACTGTAATTCTTGATAAATTACTATGTAAATTCAGTACGCAAAGATTTGTGCAGTTTGGTTCTAAATTCATTTCTATTTCTTTTACCACTCAGAACCATTCTTCACCCAAACTAGTCTCCCAACCAGTTTTTTGTGTATGTATGTGTGTTTTCTTCAATTTAGAATGTCTTTTCTCCTGTTAATTCCCTTATTTCCATTCTTTTGTACTGTTTGACTCTTTATAAATAGAACTGTTTTATTCTGTACTTATTGTCTCTAATTCTCTCACAGTCATTATAAGCATCTGAGGTCAAAACTATGTTTTTATTCCTTTTCACCACAAAAAAGTTTTAATCAGTTTTTTTAAATGTCCATTATATGGCAGCCCTCTAACCAGATTTTTTAAATAGACTATTTTTAAGAATAGCCTTATATTTACAGAAAAATTAAGAATGTAGTACATATAGTTTCTATATACCTCTTCAATTTCCCCTATTAATATCTTACATTGTTGTGATACATTTGCTATATACACTTAATGAACCACTATTGATGCATTAGTACTAATTAAGTTCATAGTGTTGGGTTGCTTTTATGTAAGTTCCCCCCACCCCGGGGGGGGGCAGGGTCAGTTTAAGTTTTACTGCATAAACAACAAAAATCACTGTTTAACTGGATGGAATTGCTTTGGCTAAATAGGCCCTTACACATAGTTTATCCAGATTTCCTTAGTTTTTAACTAAATGTCTTTTTCTGTTCTGAGATCCCATAAAAATAGCATATCATGGTATTCATGTCTCCGTAGCCTACTTTTGGCTGTGAGAGTTTTTAGATTTTCCTTGTTTTTGATGACCTTGGTAGTTTTGAAGGGTAATGATCAAATGTTTTCTAGGATGCTCCTCTAGCGGCATTTGATGTTTCCCCGATGGTTAGACTGGTGTTAGAGGTTTTGTGGGAGGAAGACCTCCAAGAACCATTGTCATTATATCATATTAGAAGTACACAATATTAGTGTGATTTATCACTATTGATATATCTTTGGTCACTTTAGCTAAGGTATTGTTTTTCAAGATTTTTTACTGTAAAGTTATGTACCTCCTGTCCCATTCCCATTCCCAACTTATAATATTTGAAAGGATGCCACTGTATGTGACCTGTACTTAGGGGTGGTGATTTATGGAAGGCAGAGTATCTACATAAATCATTTGGAATTTTTCTGCAAGAGAGATTTCTCTTCTTCCTACTTTTTAATTTACTCAACAGTTTATGTCAGTATGGACTCCTGGATATTTATTTTACATTGTGTGTTATAGTCCAATAGCACTTTATTTCTCAAATTATTTCAGCTTTGGCCATTAGGAGTTCTTCCAGTTGGTTCCTGCTTCTCTCTTCAATATATCCCCACCAGTGTAGGGGGTTTTATTGTTGCTTGATTTTTGAGAGCATCCCTATCTGCTGGCACTGTAGATGCTCTAGGCATATCTTGGATATTTCCTGCCTCAGTACCCAAATCAGCCACTTCTTTAAAAAGCCCTGGTTTCTTTATTGGTCTTTGTTACTAAGGGCTGGGGCTAAGTATGCCCATTTTACTGGTGTGTGGTTGCTTTTAGATCATGTTAGCAGACATAGCAAAGAAATGCATGTATGTAACATAACCCAGATATATACACATATCTAGAAGTATTACTTATATAATCATTTGTATCTATATTAAGCTAAATATGAGTTCATATTGATAGCTCTAGCTTTAATCTGTTTCCACATGGCTCCTGCTAGCCTCATTTTCCTGTTTATCTGTAAATTTCTACAGATAAACATTTTTTACACCTGTAAAAAATGAGAGTTCCTGTTGCTCCAAATCCTTACCAGCATTTGCTGTTGTCAGTGCTTTTGATTTTAGCTAATCTAATTGGTGTGTACTGGTGTCTCATTGTTGTTTAATATGTAATTACTCGATGACATATGATGTTGAGTGTCTTTTTGTATTCTGGTTTATCATTATCTTATTTGGTGAGGTGTCTGTTCAGATCTTTTGCCCATTTTTAAATTGGGGTTGTTTACTCCAGCGCTAACTACCCTCCACTTACTTTTTTGGTCAATTCCAGTATACATAGACAGTGGTTTCAGAATTTTTTGCCTATACCACCATGAGGACAACTCTACAGCGCTATGTGCAAATTCCTTTGGCCACTAGTCTTACAGGTTCTACTACTTTTCAGAGTTGTTTAGTGCTCCCCCACCTCCTTCAGTAAGCTTTTTCCATACATTTATAATCAGTACGGTTATATCAGTAAGTCTTCTCGTCCCAATCTGCCTTCCTTTATAAGATCTTCTTACCTTCTAGATAGGTTTTTTAAATTTGCATATATTAATGTTCATGCTTTGTGCTGTAAAGTTCTGTAAGTTTGGGGGAGAAAAAAACAAACAAACAATGCCTGGTGTTATATAGTATAGTTTTACTGCCATTAAAAAACCCCTGTTCTTCATGTTTTTGACCCTTTTCCTTTTCCCCAAATTCTTGGTAACCACTGATGTTTTTATTATCTCTGTAGTTTTGCCTTTTACAAAATGTCATATAATTAAAATCATTTGTAGCCTTTTCAGACTGGCTGTCCTTACTCCACCATTTAAGATTCTCTTGTGTCTTTCCATGGTTTGTTAGCTCTTTTCTTTTTATTGCTGAAAAATTCTATTTTCTAAATATACCACACTTTCTTTGTTTATCCATGTACCTATTGAAGGACATCTGGGTTACTTCTGGTTTGGGGTTATTCTGAATAAAGTTTCTATAAACATTTGTGTGCTGAGTTTTTGTGTGAATATAATTTTTCAAATCAGGGTGAACATCTTGGAGTTTAATTGCTGAATCATATGGTAAGACTGAATTTATCTTCTAAAGTTTGAAACTGCTAAACTGCCTTCCAAATTAGGAGTACCATTTTGTGTACCCACCTGTAAAAAATGAGAATTCCTGTTGCTCCAAATCCTTACCAGCATTTGCTGTCGTCAGTGTTTTTGATTTTAGCTAATCTAATTGGTGTGTAGTGGTGTCTCATTGTTGTTTAATATGCAATTACTCGATGACATATGATGTTGAGTGTCTTTTTGTATTCTGGTTTATCATTATCTTATTTGGTGAGGTGTCTGTTCAGATCTTTTGCCCATTTTTAAATTGGGGTTGCTTTCTTACTACTGAATTTTTAAGAATTCTTTTTGTATTTTGGATATAAGATCTTTACCAGTTATGTGTTTTAAGAACATGTTTTGCCAGTCTGTGGCTTGTCTCTTCATTCTCTTAGCCATGTCTTTCACTGAGTCAAAGTTTTTAATTTCAGTAAAGCCCAACTTTCTAATTATTTTCTTTAATAGGTTGTCCTTTTGTTATATCTAAAAACTTACTGATAAACCCAAGGCACCTAGATTTTCTTTCATGTATTCTAGAAGTTTTATGATTCTGAATTTTATATGTAAGTATATGATTCATTTTCAGTTAATTTTTTTGGAAGTATGAAGTCTGCATCTAGATTATTATTATTATTCATTTATTTATTTATTTTTGCAAATGAACATCTAATTGGTCTGCACCATTTGTTGACTATCTTGTCCCCATTAAATTGTCCTTCTGTCTTTGTCAAAGATTAGTTGACTGCATTTGTGGGGCTCCATTTCTTTTTTTTTCTTTTCTTTTTTTTTTTTTTAAGATTTATTATTTGAGAAGGGGAGGAGAGAGAGAGAGTTGGGGAAAGGGCAGAGGAGGGAGAGAATGTCCAAGGAGATTCCCACTGAGAGGGGAACCTGATGTGGGACTCCATCTCATGAACCATGAGATCAGGAGATGAGCCAAATTCAAGAGTCTGATGCTTAACTGACTAAGCCCCTTAGGGATGTGGGGCCCTATTTCTGGACTCTATTTTGATCCATTTATCAACATTCATATTCTTTTTCTTTTAAGATTTTATTTATTTATTTGACAGAGATCACAAGTAGGCAGAGAGGCAGGCAGAGAGAGAGGAGGAAGCAGGTTCCCTGCTGAGCAGAGAGCCCAATGCGGGGTTCAATCCCAGGACCCTGGGATCATGACCTGAGCTGAAAGCAGAGGCTTTAACCCACTAAGCCACCCAGGAGCCCCAAAATTCCGATTCTTTCAATAATACACTGTTCTGATCCTATAGCTTACAATAAGTTTCGAAGCCAGGCAGTGCCAGTCTTTAATTTTGTCCTTCAGTATTTTGTTGGCAATTGTATTCAGGTCTTTTGCCTTTTCATACAAACTTTGGAATCACTTTATAGAGACATACAAAAATAGCTTATTGAGATTTGGATTCAAATTGTATTGACTATATAGAAAAGTTGGGAAGAATTGACAGCTTAACAAAGTCAAGAATATCTATCTGTTTAGATCCTTCATCAGAATTTTCTAGTTTCCATAGAGCTACCCTATGATCTAGCAATCACACTACTGGGTATTTACCCTAAAGATACAAATGTAGTGATCCAAAGGGGCACATATACCCAAAAGTTTAGAGCAGCAATGTCCACAATAGCCAAGCTATGGAAAGAAGCTAGATGTACATCAACAGATAAATGGATAAAGATGATGTGGTATAGAAATACAATGGAATACTATGCAGCCATCAAAAGAAATGAAATCTTGTCCTTTGCAATGACATGGATGGCACTAGAGGGTATTATGTTGAGTGAAATAAGTCAATCAGAGAAAGAGAAATATCATATGATCTCCCTGATATGAGGAATTTGAGAGGCAGAGTTGGGGGGTTGGAGGATAGAAAAGGAAAAAATGAAACAAGATGGGATCAGGAGGGAGACAAACCATAAGAGACTCTTAATCTCACAAAACAAACTGAGGGTCACTGTGGGGAGGGAGGTTATGGAGAGGGTGGTTGGGTTTTGAATATTGGGGAAGGTATGTGATACAGTGAGTGTTGTGACGTGTGTAAGCCTGATGATTCACAGACCTGTACCCCTGGGGAAAATCATACATTATATGTTAATAAAAATAATTAATAAAAAAAGAAATAAAATCTTTCAAAGACTGAAAAAAAATTTCTCTAGTTTCCCACATAGAGATCCTATACATATATCATTGGATTTAAACCTAAGAATTGTAGTTTTTGTTGCTATTTTTTTTTTCCTAACTTTTTTTTTTTTTTTTTTTTAATTTCCAGCATAACAGTATTCATTATTTTTGCACCACACCCCGTGCTCCATGCAATCCGTGCCCTCTATAATACCCACCACCTGGTACCCCAACCTCCCACCCCCCGTCCCTTCAAAACCCTCAGATTGTTTTTCAGAGTCCATAGTCTCTCATGGTTCACCTCCCCTTCCAATTTCCCCCAACTCCCTTCTCCACTCTAAGTCCCCATGTCCTCCATGCTATTTGTTATGCTCCACAAATAAGTGAAACCATATGATAATTGACTCTCTCTGCTTGACTTATTTCACTCAGCATAATCTCTTCCAGTCCCATCCATGTTGCTACAAAAGTTGGGTATTCATCCTTTCTGATGGAGGCATAATACTCTATCCCCAGGGGTACAGGTCTGTGAATCACCAGGTTTACACACTTCACAGCACTCACCAAAGCACATACCCTCCCCAATGTCCATAATCCCACCCCCTTCTCCCAAACCCCCTCCCCCCAGCAACCCTCAGTTTGTTTTGTGAGATTAAAAGTCACTTATGGTTTGTCTCCCTCCCAATCCCATCTTGTTTCAGTTATTCTTCTCCTACCCACTTAAGCCCCCATGTTGCATCACCACTTCCTCATATCAGGGAGATCATATGATAGTTGTCTTTCTCTGCTTGACTTATTTCGCTAAGCATGATACGCTCTGGTTCCATCCATGTTGTCGCAAATGGCAAGATTTCATTTCCTTTGATGGCTGCATAGTATTCCATTGTGTATATATACCACATCTTCTTGATCCATTCATCTGTTGATGGACATCTAGGTTCTTTCCATAGTTTGGCTATTGTGGACATTGCTGCTATAAGCATTCGGGTGCATGTGCCCCTTTGGATCACTACATTTGTATCCTTAGGGTAAATACCCAATAGTGCAATTGCTGGGTCATAGGGCAGTTCTATTTTCAACATTTTTGAGGAACCTCCATGCTGTTTTCCAGAGTGGCTGCACCAGCTTGCATTCCCACCAACAGTGTAGGAGGGTTCCCCTTTCTCTGCATCCTCGCCAGCATCTGTCATTTCCTGACTTGTTGATTTTAGCCATTCTGACTGGTGTGAGGTGATATCTCATTGTGGTTTTGATTTGTATTTCCCTGATGCCGAGTGATATCGAGCACTTTTTCATGTGTTTGTTGGCCATCTGGATGTCTTCTTTGCAGAAATGTCTGTTCATGTCCTCTGCCCATTTCTTGATTGGATTATTTGTTCTTTGGGTGTTGAGTCTGCTAAGTTCTTTATAGATTCTGGACACTAGTCCTTTATCTGATATGTCATTTGTAAATATCTTCTCCCATTCTGTCAGTTGTCTTTTGATTTTGTTAACTGTTTCCTTTGCTGTGCAAAAGCTTTTGATCTTGATGAAATCCCAATAGTTCATTTTTGCCCTTGCTTCCCTTGCCTTTTGCGTTGTTCCTAGGAAGATGTTGCTGCGGTTGAGGTCAAAGAGGTTGCTGCCTGTGTTCTCCTCAAGGATTTTGATGGATTCCTTTCGCACATTGAGGTCCTTCATCCATTTTGAGTCTATTTTTGTGTGTGGTGTAAGGAAATGGTCCAATTTCATTTTTCTGCATGTGGCTGTCCAATTTTCCCAGCACCATTTATTGAAGAGGCTGTCTTTTTTCCATTGGACATTCTTTCCTGCTTTGTCGAAGATTAGTTGACCATAGAGTTGAGGGTCTATTTCTGGGCTCTCTATTCTGTTCCATTGATCTATGTGTCTGTTTTTGTGCCAGTACCATGCTGTCTTGATGATGACAGCTTTGTAATAGAGCTGGAAGTCCGGAATTGTGATGCCACCAACTTTGGCTTTCTTTTTCAATATCCCTTTGGCTATTCGGGGTCTTTTCTGGTTCCATATAAATTTTAGAATTATTTGTTCCATTTCTTTGAAAAAGATGGATGGTACTTTGATAGGAATTGCATTGTGTAGATTGCTTTAGGTAGCATAGACATTTTCACAATATTTATTCTTCCAATCCAGGAGCATGGAACATTTTTCCATTTCTTTGTGTCTTCCTCAATTTCTTTCATGAGTACTTTATAGTTTTCTGAGTATAGATTCTGTGCCTCTTTGGTTAGGTTTATTCCTAGGTATCTTATGGTTTTGGGTGCAATTGTAAATGGGACTGACTCCTTAATTTCTCTTTCTTCTGTCTTGCTGTTGGTGTAGAGAAATGCAACTGATTTCTGTGCATTGATTTTATATCCTGACACTTTACTGAATTCCTGTATAAGTTCTAGCAGTTTTGGAGTGGAGTCTTTTGGGTTTTCCACATATAGTATCATATCATCTGCAAAGAGTGATAATTTGACTTCTTCTTTGCCGATTTGGATGCCTTTAATTTCCTTTTGTTGTCTGATTGCTGAGGCTAGGACCTCTAGTACTATGTTGAATAGCAGTGGTGATAATGGACATCCCTGCCGTGTTCCTGACCTTAGTGGAAAAGCTTTCAGTTTTTCTCCATTGAGAATGATATTTGCGGTGGGTTTTTCATAGATGGCTTTGATGATATTGAGGTATGTGCCCTCTATCCCTACACTTTGAAGAGTTTTGATCAGGAAGGGATGCTGTACTTTGTCAAATGCTTTTTCAGCATCTATTGAGAGTATCATATGGTTCTTGTTCTTTCTTTTATTGATGTGTTGTATCACATTGACTGATTTGCGGATGTTGAACCAACCTTGCAGCCCTGGAATAAATCCCACTTGGTCGTGGTGAATAATCTTTTTAATGTACTGTTGAATCCTATTGGCTAGTATTTTGTTGAGTATTTTCGCATCTGTGTTCATCAAGGATATCGGTCTATAGCTCTCTTTTTTGGTGGGATCCTTGTCTGGTTTTGGGATCAAGGTGATGCTGGCCTCATAAAATGAGTTTGGAAGTTTTCCTTCCATTTCTATTTTTTGGAACAGTTTCAGGAGAATAGGAATTAGTTCTTCTTTAAATGTTTGGTAGAATTCCCCCGGGAAGCCATCTGGCCCTGGGCTTTTGTTTGTTTGGAGATTTTTAATGACTGTTTCAATCTCCTTACTGGTTATGGGTCTGTTCAGGCTTTCTATTTCTTCCTGGTTCAGTTGTGGTAGTTTATATGTTTCTAGGAATGCATCCATTTCTTCCAGATTGTCAAATTTATTGGCGTAGAGTTGCTCATAGTATGTTCTTATAATAGTTTGTATTTCTTTGGTGTTAGTTGTGATCTCTCCTCTTTCATTCATGATTTTATTTATTTGGGTCCTTTCTCTTTTCTTTTTGATAAGTCGGGCCAGGGGTTTATCAATTTTATTAATTCTTTCAAAGAACCAGCTCCTAGTTTCGTTGATTTGTTCTATTGTTTTTTTGGTTTCTATTTCATTGATTTCTGCTCTGATCTTTATGATTTCTCTCCTCCTGCTGGCCTTAGGGTTTCTTTCTTGTTCTTTCTCCAGCTCCTTTAGGTGTAGGGTTAGGTTGTGTACCTGAGACCTTTCTTGTTTCTTGAGAAAGGCTTGTACTGCTATATATTTTCCTCTCAGGACTGCCTTTGTTGTGTCCCACAGATTTTGAACCGTTGTATTTTCATTATCATTTGTTTCCATGATTTTTTTCAATTCTTCTTTAATTTCCCGGTTGACCCATTCATTCTTTAGAAGGATGCTGTTTAGTCTCCATGTATTTGGGTTCTTTCCAAACTTCCTTTTATGGTTGAGTTCTAGCTTTAGAGCATTGTGGTATGAAAATATGCAGGGAATGATCCCAATCTTTTGATACCGGTTGAGTCCTGATTTAGGACCGAGGATGTGATCTATTCTGGAGAATGTTCCATGTGCACTAGAGAAGAAGTATTCTGTTGCTTTGGGATGAAATATTCTGAATATATCTGTGATGTCCATCTGGTCCAGTGTGTCATTTAAGGCCTTTATTTCCTTGCTGATCTTTTGCTTGGATGATCTGTCCATTTCAGTGAGGGGAGTGTTAAAGTCCCCTACTATTATTGTATTATTGTTGATGTGTTTCTTTGATTTTGTTATTAATTGGTTTATATAGTTGGCTGCTCCCACGTTGGGGGCATAGATATTTAAAATTGTTAAATCTTCTTGTTGGACAGACCCTTTGAGTATGATATAGTGTCCTTCCTCATCTCTTATTATAGTCTTTGGCTTAAAATCTAATTGATCTGATATAAGGATTGCCACTCCTGCTTTCTTCTGATGTCCATTAGCGTGGTAAATTCTTTTCCACCCCTCACTTTAAATCTGGAGGTGTCTTCGGGCTTAAAATGAGTTTCTTGGAGGCAACATATAGATGGGTTTTGTTTTTTTATCCATTCTGATACCCTGTGTCTTTTGACAGGGGCATTTAGCCCATTAACATTCAGGGTAACTATTGAGAGATATGAATTTAGTGCCATTGTATTGCCTGTAAGGTGACTGTTACTGTATATGGTCTCTGTTCCTTTCTGATCTACCACTTGTAGGCTCTCTCTTTGCTTAGAGGACCCCTTTCAATATTTCCTGTAGAGCTGGTTTGGTATTTGCAAATTCTTTCAGTTTTTGTTTGTCCTGGAAGCTTTTAATCTCTCCTTCTATTTTCAATGATAGCCTAGCTGGATATAGTATTCTTGGCTGCATGTTTTTCTCGTTTAGTGCTCTGAAAATATCATGCCAGCTCTTTCTGGCCTGCCATGTCTCTGTGGATAAGTCAGCTGCCAATCTAATATTTTTACCATTGTATGTTACAGACTTCTTTTCCCGGGCTGCTTTCAGGATTTTCTCTTTGTCACTGAGACTTGTAAATTTTACTATTAGGTGATGGGGTGTGGGCCTATTCTTATTGATTTTGAGGGGCGTTCTCTGAACCTCCTGAATTTTGATGCTCGTTCCCTTTGCCATATTGGGGAAATTCTCCCCAATAATTCTCTCCAGTATACCTTCTGCTCCCCTCTCTCTTTCTTCTTCTTCTGGAATCCCAATTATTCTAATGTTGTTTCGTCTTATGGTGTCACTTATCTCTCGAATTCTCCCCTCGTGGTCCAGTAGCTGTTTGTCCCTCTTTTCCTCAGCTTCTTTATTCTCTGTCATTTGGTCTTCTATATCACTAATTCTTTCTTCTGCCTCATTTATCCTAGCAGTGAGAGCCTCCATTTTTGATTGCACCTCATTAATAGCTTTTTTGATTTCAACTTGGTTAGATTTTAGTTCTTTTATTTCTCCAGAAAGGGCTTTTATATCTCTCGAGAGGGTTTCTCTAATATCTTCCATGCGTCTTTCGAGCCCGGCTAGAACCTTGAGAATTGTCATTCTGAACTCTAGATCTGACATATTACCAATGTCTGTATTGATTAGGTCCCTAGCCTTCGGTACTGCCTCTTGTTCTTTTTTTTTGTTGAATTTTTCTGTCTTGTCATTTTGTCCAGATAAGAGTATATGAAGGGGCAAGTAAAATACTAAAAGGGTGGCAACAACCCCAGGAAAAAATGCTTTAACCAAATTAGAAGAGATCCAAAATCGTGAGGGGGGAGAAAGGGGATAAAAAGAGGTTCAAAAAGGAAGAAAGAAAAAAAAAGAAAAAAGAAAAAAAAAAAAAAAGAAAAGAAAAGAATTTAAAAAAAAAAAAGGAAAACACCTAAGAAAAATGTAAAAAAGAAAAAATATATATATTAGATAAACTAGTAAAAAATCGTTAAAAAGAAAAAGGTAACAGTTAAAAAAAAAAAAAATTTTACCCGAAGGCGAGGAAAAAAAAAACAAAAAATGAAAAAGAAAAAAATTAAATTAACTGCAAGACTAAAAAAAATCACAGGGAAAAAGCCATGAGTTCCTTGCTTGGCTTTCTCCTCCTCTGGAATTCTGCTGCTCTCCTTGGTATTGAAACCGCACTCCTTGGTAGGTGAACTTGGTCTCGGCTGGATTTCTTATTGATCTTCTGGGGGAGGGGCCTATTGTAGTGATTCTCAAGTGTCTCTGCCCCAGGCAGAATGACACCGCCCTTACCCCGGGGCCGGGGTGAGTAATCCGCTCGGGTTTGCTTTCAGGAGCTTTTGTTCCCTGAGCGCTTTCCGTAGAGTTCCGGAGGACGGGAATACAAATGGCGGCCTCCTTGTCTCCGGCCTGGAGGAGCCGAGAGCCCAGGGCCGCACTCCTCAGTGCACCCTCAGAGAACAGCGCCAGTTACTCCCGTCTGCCTGACCTCCGGCCGCGCTCCGAGCTCACCGAGCCTGCGACCAGTTCAAGGTAACACCGAGCTGTGAGCTTACTGTCGGCTCTGTCTCTGTAGCCGGCTTTCCCGTTCCAATACCCGCAAGGTCTGCGACACTCAGACACCCCTGATCCTTCTGTGACCCTGCGGGACCTGAGGCCACACTGACCCCACGTGGGCTTCGCCCCGGTTTAGCCTCTGGAGCGATGTCCCTCAGTGGAACAGACTTTTAAAAGTCCTGATTTTGTGCGCCGTTGCTCCGCCGCTTGCCGGGAGCCGGCCCATCGCCCCGGGGTCTATCTTCCCGTCGCTTTGGATTCACTTCTCCGCCGGTCCTACCTTTCAGAAAGTGGTTGTTTTTCTGTTTCCAGAATTGCTGTTCTTCTTCTCTTCGATCTGCCGATGGATTTTCAGGTGTTTGCAATCTTTAGATAAGCTATCTAGCTGATCTCCGGCTAGCTGAAGCAGTCTCAGCCTGCTACTTCTCCGCCATCTTGACTCCTCCCCTCAGCAAGCTCTCCTTTGTTGCTATTTTAAATGGTATCATCTTCTTCATTTCAAATTATAACTGTTCATTGCTGGTATATAGGAAAACAAATGATTTTTGTATTTGAGACTTGTCTTCTGAGATCTTGCCATAATCACTTATTAGTTCCAAATGATTTTTTGTTTTTGTCTTTTTTCTTTCAACTCTTTAGGTTTGTTCACATAGTCAATGTTATTTTTTTTTAATTTTTAAATTTTTATTTTTTTTAATTTCTTTTTTTTCCCAAATCTGTTTACATTTCTCCCCTTTTGTTTGCTTAGACTGGCTAGAACTTCCAGTATGATGCTGAATAAGAATGGTGAGAGCATATATGCTTGGTTTTTCCCAACTAGAGGGAAAGACCCCCCCAGTTTCTCACCCTTAAATATGTTACCTATAGGTTTTTGGTAGATAGTCTTTATCAGGTTGAAGAAGTTCCTATATATCCCTAGTTTACTCACAGTTTTTATAATAAATAGGTGTTGGATTTTGTCAAATACTTTACCAATTGATGTGATCATATATTTTCTCTTCCTTACTATGTTGATGTGGTGGATTATATTAACTGATTTTCACCAAATGCTGAACCAGTGTTGCATACCTAGAATAAACTCTTCTTGGTTCTGGTTTTAAATTCATTTTATACATTGTTGGATTTGATTTGCTGATGTTTTGTTTAGGATTTTAAAATTTATACTGGTCTATAGTTTTCCATTCTTATGTCTTTTTCTGGTTTGGGTATTAGGGTAATGCTGGTCTCATAGAACAAAATAGAAACTAGTCTCTCTCCCTTCTAATTTCTGGAAGAGATTGTAGAGAATTGGAATCATTTATTTCTTCATTGGTAGAATTCACTAATCAAGTCATCTGGGTTGGTACTTTTATTCACTATTGATTTAATACCTTTAATAGATATAGGCTGATTTGGATTATTTATCTGTTCTCTTATGAATGTTCATAGTTTGCATCTTTGAAGGAACGGGCCTATTTTATCTAAGATATCAAATGTGTGGTTATGGAGATGTTCATAGTAGATTTTTATCATCCTTTTAATGTCAGTGCATCAGTAGTAATGAAAATCTCTTATTTCTGATATAAATAATTTGTGTCTCCTCCTCCTCCTCCTCCTCTTCCTCCTCCTTCTTCTTTTTCCTGGTTAACATGACTAGAAGTTTATCAGTCTAATTGTATTTTAATGGTATGTTTCCAATTTGAGTTATCTACTCTAATTTTTATTATTTTTCTTCTTCTTGTCTTTGGCTTATATTTCTTTCTTTAGTCCCTAAGATAGAAGCCTAGGCTACTAATCTGTGATCTGTTTCTTTTCAAACATATCGATTTCAAGGTTATGAATTTTCCTTTATGTACTGCTTTCACTGAATCCCACAAATTTTGCTAAGCTGTGTTTTTATTTAGTTCCAAAATATTTTTCAATTCTCTTTAGATTTCATTTTCTATGTGTTATTTAGCAGTGTGTTGTTTAATGTCCAAATATTTGAGGATTTTCCAGATACCTTTCTATTATTGATTTCTATGTTAAGTCAGTTAAGATCTGAGAACATGCTTTACATGATTTTCATTTTTTAAAATTTGTTAAAATGTATTTTATGGCCCTACATGTGTTCTACCTTGGTGAATTCTCTGCATGAGCTTAAGAAAAATTTGTATTCTGATGTTGTTGGGTCAAAAACTCTGTAAATGTCAGTTAGTACTATCTGAGTCAACTCTATCATTAATGATTTTTGCCTTCTTAATGTACCAATTTCTGAAAAAGAGATGTTTACCCTCAAGCTACAATATTCTATCAGTTTTCTACTCACATAAGAAAGTCTTCTTTTTTTCTATTGGGGAGATGTTTACCCTCAAGCTACAATATTCTATCAGTTTTCTACTCACATATTTCAACTATCTGTTGGGTGCGTGCTCATTAATGATTATAATGTCTTCTCAGACAATTAACCCCCTTATCTTATGTAATGCCTCTCTTTATCACTGATAATTTTCCTTTTCCTGAAGTCTGATTAATTTAAAATTAAGATAGCTACTCCTACTTGCTTATATCTTTCTCCATATCTTTACTTTTAACCTATTTATGTATTTATATTTAAAGCAGGTTTTTTGTAGAGAATGTATATAGTTGGGACTTGTTTTTTATTCACTCTGGTAATCTTTGTCTTTAACTGATGTACCAGACCAACTTCTTTAAGAGTCTAAGGTTTGCAGTTCTTTTACTTTTTTTTTTTAATTTTTAAATTTTTTTAATTTAAATTCAATTAGCCAACATATAATAGTACATCATTAGTTTCAAATGCAGAGTTCAGTAATTCAACAGTTGTATATAAAACCCAGTGCTCATTACATCAAGTGCCCTCTTTAATGTCCATCACCATAATACCCTAGCCCCACTTCTACCTCCCCTCCAGTAGCCCTCAGTTGGTTTTGTATAGTTGAGTCTCTCATGATTTTTCTCCTTCTGTGCTCACTTCCCATTCAGTTTTCCCTCCCTTCCCCTATGAACCTCTGCCCCATTTCTTATATTCCATAGTTAGTGAGCAGCTCCTTAAATATAATCCATCGCTACTATACTGAAGCCCTGTATATGTGATGATATGGAGTGGGAGATGGGAGTTATCCTACAATCTTATGATTAATTTTCAGTCTTTTAATAAACCTGGGTCAATGGGCTATGATCTTCACAAATATTTTTCACCATTATCCCTCTATCCCTTCCCACTTCCTCTACCTTACCTTTACATATGACAGGAAGGGGAGAGAGAGTCAGGAGAATGTCCCTCTCTCAGATGAAATACAGATTATGATAAAGTCTTCTTTTTTTCCATTGGGGAGCAAAACTTTGTTATGGAGAATGCTCTGAGCATATTTGCAAATGGTCACTTTTCTCTTCCCCTTGCTAGAGAAATGAAGTGACTTTTTTCTTGTTTCTTCACCATGAAAACCTCTTGGAGCTCTTGGAGGTACAAATCCATTGAAGCATGCCCTTCACCCCTAAGAATATAGTTTCTAAATCTTCTCACTCTTATAATAGTCTACACTTAACCACCAGTAATTAATCAAAATTGCCACTTAAGCATCTCTTTCAGTTACTAACTCTAGAGGGTCCTACTCCAGGTAAGATGATCGGACTGTCATTCTTCTTATTTACTTCTCTCCCCAGATTTCAGGCAATCATTTGCCCTGTGACTTTGATGGACCTGCTGAAGAAAAGTCAGTAATATTTAATTTCTTTTCAGCTTTTTTTCATGCTGTAAGGTTGGGAGTGACAACTTCCAAGCTCTTATATGCATAAATTCTACTCATTTTTGTAGTGCTTTAAGACTCCAACTCACTGTCTTGTATTAGCCAAGTGTTTGTTAAATGATCAAATCGGCAAAAAAAAAGAAAAAAAAAAAAGAACCAAGTTTAGGTAATTGCTTATTAGAAATAAAATTAGAAAACATGGGAAAAAAGAATGTAGAATAACCATCATTTTATGTTATTTTCAAAATATATTTTGTGCGATTTGGATATAAAACAATTATACAAGATAAAAATTGGATAGTTTTTTTTAGAAATACAGTTTTTTTTAATTGCCAAATATTCAATTATATACTTATTTCCAAAACTTTAAGCAAAGCAGGGGCATATACATTAAAATGGGAATATAGCCCCTCAACCACAGCTTGGCCTTCCTACTCACATATTAAGAATGGTGCTTTTTTTTTTTTTTTTTTGGTATGTTTTCTAGATCTTCCCTTGTCATTACATACAAGACTCCCTCAACTCCTTTTTAATCTGGCAAACCTATATTGTGTACCTTATTATATACAAGTACTGTTCTAGATGCTCGAGGTATTAGTAGTAAGATAAAATTCTTACAGATACAGAGAGAGACAGATAATAATATCTTACAGATACATATACAGAGAGATACAGATAATAAACATAGGTAGATGAATATATAATACAATGTCAGAAGGTGGTAAGTTTAATGAAGAAATTAAAGCAAGTGTGGTCAAGAAGGGCTTTATTTTTCTTTACATTTTCATTCTTTTTTATGCCCTTTTACTCAGGTAATATATAGTAGATCCCTGTGGTTTAGTTCTTAACAACACTTCCTTAATAGAATTTAAATACAATTCCAAGATTTCTATTAAAATACCTATATCTAGCTAATCTCAAATTTATTTTTTTCTTTTTACTCATTGATTGTTTAATTCATTTCACAACTCTTCATCAAAAGCCCACCATTTGCCAGGCACTGCTCTATATGTTGAGAAACTAAAGATGGTGATATATACTTTGGGATGGTAGGTAGATGTAAAAATTAGGTTAATCTTGGTATCTAAATTACTAAACACATCTCTGATTCAGTATGTTCTTATATTGGCTTAAATCATTCTTCTATTATAGACTACCACTTATGTAATTCTATATGGCTTTCAATACTCTCTCTCAGTTTGCCTATTCCTTTCTTCTACAAAGCAGGAGCAGAAATAAAGAGAAGTTATAGTGTCGTTGAGAGAGTATAAAACTTGTCCCAGGACCAGATTGTCCTTAATCAGATGTTAAATATTCATTATTCCAGAGAACAAAACTAAAACTGCCCCAGTGCTACCCCTTTATAGTTGGAAGCTAATGTAATTGATTTTATATGGAGAGTACTTCCTTTTACTCTTATCTTATTTACAAACTGCTTCATTAGGAGTGTTCTTGAGAAAGTGACTTTTGAAAGATTCTATATCTCACACACAGACCAGTGTATAAAAATTTTCTGGAAAGAGATTTGTTTCATGTTAATAGCATATAGCATTAAATGGAGGGGGGAGCGAATCCAAACTCCCCCCAAAATTAGATATTGAAAGTGTTAAACGATTCAAAATGAAATAATAAAGCACTGGGAAAACAGTATGGAATAAGCAATTTGACTTTTCTATTATTTACAAAACCAGGGGCTGGAAAGAAGGGAAAATGGGTGATTATTGCTCAAGGGGCATAAAGTTTCAGTTATATAAGATGAGTAAGTTCTAGTGATTTGCTGTACAACATAGTACCTATACTCAACAATATGGTTTTGTGTGCTTTAAAATATGGCAAGAGGATAGATCACATGTTAAATGTTCTTAACACACACATGCAATACAAAAAAAAAAAAACCACAAAATATGGAAGTGATGCATATGTTTTGTGGTGATGGTATCATGGGCATATGCATACATCCAAACTCATCAAGAATATGTATTTTTTTATATAAATTATACCTCAGTAAAATTTTTAAAACTTCGGGGCGCCTGGGTCGCTCAGTGGGTTAAGCCGCTGCCTTTGGCTGGGGTCATGATCGCAGGGTCCTGGGATCGAGCCCCGCATCGGGCTCTCTGCTCAGCCGGGAGCCTGCTTCCTTCTCTCTCTCTCTGCCTGCCTCTCTGCCTGCTTCTGATCTCTCTCTGTCAAATAAATAAATAAAATCTTAAAAAAAAAATTTTTTTTAAACTTCAATTTTATATGTTTTGGACAGGAAAAAAATACATAAATTAAAAGCTGAACAATTTTTAAAACCATAAAAGACTTGGCATAGTGCCAAATGTTGTTGAAAATGGCCAAATAATTGATCAAATGTTTTGAAGATAAGGCCTGTGTTTAAAGTGTACCAACTTATATTCTCAAGAACCCAGCAAGTTTGGTGTTTTATCATCATACTATCTCACAAATATTGAAGAAGTGGATCAGAGAGAACAGGGGTTTTAACCAAGGTACTACCCAATAAGTAGCAATAATAGTGCCCATCCTTTGTCTTTTGTGTCCCTAGTCCCTAGTTTTTCTAATAGATTTATCTGTTTTAATGACTTATTTGAGGTTATATGTTTTAAGGAAGCTCTAAAGATAAAACAGACTGAATACAGTGGCACCTGACAAATAGTTAATTAGATGTATGCACAGCCAATCTGAACAATTCAGAAATAAAATTATCTCTCTCTTTGCCCCCTCTCAATGGTCTGTTTTTCCTGAGTCACTGCTCATAGCATTTCTCTCACTTGGATTTATTCATCTCCCTCTGCCATCTAGCCTTTTCAAGTCTCTCCTTTGCCCTGAGGCTTTTCCCAAGTATTTCTGTAATAATATAAAATTGAAACAGGTCCAAACATATGAATTAGTGAATGATATTTTAAATTGTAAATGTATTTAATGTATTTAATATCCAGGGTGCCTGGATGGCTCAGTCGGTAAGTGTCTGCCTTTAGCTCAGGTCATAATCCCAGGGTCTGGAATTGAGTCCCACATCCGGCTCCCTGCTCTGCAGGAAGCCCACTTCTCCCTCTCTCACTCCCTCTGTGTGTGTTCCCTCTCTCTTTGTGTCTCTCTCTGTCAAATAAATAAATAAAACCTTTTTAAAAGATGTATTTAACATCTATTTATTGATAAAACTTCTCAGAAAAATAGGAATAGAGAGGAATTTCCTGAACTTTATAAATAGCATTTACAAAGTAACCAACAGCTGCCATTATACCTAACAGTAAAAGACCTATTACCTTACCCCTAAGATCAGAAACAGGGTAAGGGTGTTCATTCTCTCTTCTTTTAATTCAGCATAGTGCTAGAAGTTCTACTTAGTGCAATACAATCAATAAAAGAAAATGGAATACAGATCAAAAAGGAAGAGGTTAAACTACTCCTATTTACAAATGGCATCATTATCAATGTAGAAAATCCTGATAAATCTTCAGAAAACAAAACTCAAGATCTAAGGGAGTTCTATAGGGTCAGAGAATACAGAAAAATATACTCATCCATTTTATTGCTGTATATAAGCAATGAATACATAGATATTAATAATACCATTTATAATCATATATTCTATATATACCATTCATTATATGATATATAATGTTATTATATAATAATAACAATACCATTTACAATTGTCCAAAAATTGATATGCTTAGATACAAAGCTTTCATGAACAGGATTTATATGATGAAAACTACCTAACACTGACGAAAGAAATTAAAGATGATTAAATAAATGGAGGCACATACAGGTGCATGGATTTGGAAGAAGATTCGATAAAGATTTCAGTTCTTCCCAAATTGAATTACAGGTTTAATGTAATTTTTGTCAAAATCCCAGTTATGCTTTTTGTATACAGATAATACTATTCAAAAATTTGCATGGACGGGCGCCTGGGTGGCTCAGTGGGTTAAGCCGCTGCCTTCGGCTCAGGTCATGATCTCAGGGTCCTGAGATCGAGTCCCACATCGGGCTCTCTGCTCAGCAGGGAGCCTGCTTCCTCCTCTCTCTCTGCCTGCCTCTCTGCCTACTTGTGATCTCTCTCTGTCAAATAAATAAATAAAATCTTAAAAAAAAATTTGCATGGAAAAGCAAAAGAAAGTAGAATAGGTAAAAGAAGAAGAAAGTGAGAGTAATCAGCCTACCCAATTTGAAGTCCTATTATATAGCTATAGTAATCAAGACAGTGTGGCATTGATGGAGGAATAGATACATGGATCATAGACAGAATAGAAAAGCTGAAAATATGCCCACAAAAACAACTCATCTGCTTTTTGCCTAAAGTACAAAAGCAAAATAAAAAAGATCACTTTTCAATAAAAGTTCTAGAAGCAACTGAACATTAATAGCCTAAACCAAAAAAAACTAAAGAAGTAACACTTCTTGAAAATTTAACTCAAAATGCATCACAGACTTAAATGTTAAATGCCAGACTATAAATCTTTAAGGAAAAAACATATAAGAAAATCTTCAGGATTTAGGGTGAAAAGATAAACATTTGTTTAACTAAACAAATGTTTAGAGTTCTTAGTCTTGACATCAAATATGAACCATAGGGGGAAAAATTGTACTTCATCAAAACTAAAAACTTTTGCTTCACAAAGATGGTTACATAGATGAAAAGCATACTACAGGATGGGGAAAAGTTTGCAAATCACATATTTGGCATGTTAGTGTCTAGTATATAAAGAATTCTCAAAATCTGACAGTCTAAAAATAAACAGTTCAAGTAGAGCATGGGCAAAAGAAATCTCACCAAAGATTTTTCAGATGGCAAATAAACACATAAAAAATGTTCAACATTATTAGACACTATAAAGATGAAAAATTAAAAGCACAATGAGGTATCACTGCAGATCTATCAGAATGACTAAGGTACAATAGGAGGTGGCAAGACCAAATGCTAGCAAGGTTGTGGGAAACCTGGATCATTCATAAATTGCTGATGGGAATATAAAATGTACAGCCACTCAATTTGGCAATTTCTTTAAAAACTAAACATGCAACTACAATCAGACACAGCAGTTGTATCCCTGGCTGTTTATCTCAGAGAGGTGAAGATGTGCTCACATAAAAACCTGTGCACAAATGTTTAGCTTATTTATGTAGCTTTATTTCTAGTAGCCCAAACTGGAAACAACCCAAGTGGGCAGAGGTTAAAAAAAATACTGAGGTAAAGCTACACCATGGAATACTGACTCAGCAATAGAAAGGAAAGGAAATGTTCTGTATCTTGACTATCAATGTCAATATCCTGGTTGTGGCATTGTACTATAGTTTTACAAGATGTTAACATTAGAGGAAACTGAGCAAAAAGCACACGTGATCTCTGCATCATCTCTTAGAATTGCCTTTAATTCTTCAAATATTTCAAAAGGTTTCCTTAAACAATTATGGAACTTTTATATGATGGATACTCTACTACAAAGCCAACTCTCTCTAAACCCCTAAAATGTTAAGTAGACATACTTATGTTATCTGATGTTACATGTTCTATTCTTAAATTTCCAACTATAATGTAAGGTTCTTGAGGGGGTACAAGAAGTTTCAGCACACCACTGAGTACTTGGTAGCCATTCAGTATATTTTATGGAATCATCTGGATTGTTTTATGGAATCATCTGGATATTTGCTCCCAACTAACCCCACTTGGTTTCTGGCATAGATGACCCAAAACTGGGGACTTATTTGTACTCCGTTCCTTTACAGCTTGATAGCGTTTGACATTATTGGCCACTTCCTCCTCAAAATTCTTTGTCTTTATTTCTGTGACCAACTTTCTTTTAATTCCCCGAGTTATTCATCTACTTTATGATTCATTCTATGATACTTATCTTTCCAAACTCTACATGTAAATGTTACTTAAATTATTTTATTTGGCTTTGTTCTTTCTTTCTTTTTTTTTTTTTAAAGATTTTTATTTGTTTATTTGACAGAGAGAGTTCACAGTAGACAGAGAGGCAAGCAGAGAGAGAGAGAGAGGGAAGCAGGCTCCCTGCTGAGCAGAGATCCCGATGCGGTACTCGATCCCAGGATCCTGAGATCATGACCTGAGCCGAAGGCAGCGGCTTAATCCACTGAGCCACCCAGGCGCCTGGCTTTGTTCTTTCCTTTCCCCTTGAATTTCCATTGATAATCTCAGCCATGTTTCTGCCCTTTTTTCCCCCTTATTAAGACATCTTTACAGATGGCATTCTAATTTTTAGTTTCAATTTTCAGTTCCATGCCTAAGTTCCTAGACTAATGCCTCACTGTTTGATGAACATTGCCATCTGAACTGCCCTGTGACATTTTGAACTCAACATTCCCCAAAGAGAACAAACACATAATCTTACTACCCACATCTCTGCCTTCTTTTCTGCTCCCTGTTTCTTGTAAAGACCTTACCAGCATCAATGCCATAAATTCCATATGTTTATCATAGGCAGTGGCCAAGAAAAGTTTTAAATTTCACTCCAGAAAACTGGCATCTATTTTCTGTGCAAGAAAGAATCTTCCCTGAGGCTACTTCATCTGTGGATTCCCTGCAGAGATTATGAACATGGGCTTTGGAGGGTACATAACTCTGATCAAGGCAAAGGCTGTATTTCTCTGCACTTGCATTGGGTATACACTTCACATCATATTGGCTCACCCATTTACTGTAGCCATCACACCTGCAACCAGCTGCAAAAAGATATAAACTCACAGTTGCCTCAAGTCAGCTTCATCACATATTTCTTACCTCCTGATTTGGGGCACCTGTGGCCCATGGGGCTGCCTGCAGAACCTGCATAACTATTCTTTTTTTTTTTTTTAAAGATTTTATTTGTTTATTTTATTTTATTTTTAATTTAGTTTTCTTCAGTGTCCCAAAATTCATTGTTTATGCACCACACCCAGTGCTCCATGCAATATGTGCCTTCCACAATACTCACCACCAGGTTCACTCATGCCCCATCCCCCTTCCCTCCAAATCGCTCAGTTTGTTTCTCAGAGTCCACATTCTATCATTGTTTGCCTCTCCCTCATATTTCCCCAAACTCGCCTCCCCTCTTCATCTCCCAATGTTCTCCATTTTATTCCTTTTGCTCCACAAGTAAGTGAAGCTGTATGAGAATTGACTCTCTCTGCTTGACTTGTTTCACTCAGCACAATCTCTTCCAGTCCCATCCATGTTGATACAAAAGTTGGGTATTCATCCTTTCTGATGGAGGCATAATACTCCATTGTATATATGGACCATATCTTCTTTATGTATTCATCTGTTGAAAGGCATCTTTGTTCTTTCCACAGTTTGGCGACTGTGGCCATTGCTGCTATGAACATTGGGGTACAAATGGCCCTTCTTTTCACTACATCTGTATCATTGGGGTAAATACCCAGTGTGCGATTGCAGAGTCATGGGGAAGCTCTATTTTTAATTACATTTATTATTATTATTTTTTTAATAAACATATAATGATTTTTAGTGCCAGGGGTACAGGTCTGTGAATCGCCAGGTTTACACACCTCACAGCACTCACCACAGCACACACCCCCGACAATGTCCATAACCCCACCACCCTCTACCTCCGCCCCTCCCCGCCCCAGCAATCCTCAGTTTGTTCTGTGAGATTAAGAGTCTCTTATGGTTTGTCTCCCTCCAGATCCCATCTTGTTTCATTTATTCTTTTCCTACCCTCCAAACCACCCATGTTGCATTTCCACTTCCTCATATCAGGGAGATCATATGATACCTGTCTTTCTCCTATTGACTTATTTCGCTAAGCATAATACCCTCTAGTTCTATCCACGTCATCACAAATGGCAAGATTTCATTTCTTTTGATGGCTGCATTGTATTCCATTGTATATATATACCACATCTTCTTTATCCATTCATCTGTTGATGGACATCTAGGTTCTTTCCTAGCTTGGCTATTGTGGACATTGCTGCTATAAACATTCAGGTGCATGCACCCCTTTGGATCACTTCGTTTGTATCTTTAGGGTAAATACTCAGTAGTGCAATTGCTGGATCATAGGGTAGCTCTATTTTCAACTTTTTGAGGAACCTCCATGCTGTTTTCCAGACTGGCTGCACCAGCTTGCATTCCTACCAACAGTGTAGGAGGGTTCCCCTTTCTCCACATCCTCCCCAGCATCTGTCATTTCCTGACTTGTTAATTTTAGCCATTCTGACTGCTGTGAGGTGGTATATCATTGTGGTTTTGATTTGTATTTCCCTGATGCCGAGTGATGTGGAGCAGTTTTTCATGTGTCTGTTGGCCATCTGGATGTCTTCTTTGCAGAAATATCTGTTCATGTCTTCGGCCCATTTCTTGATTGGATTATTTGTTCTTTGGGTGTTGAGTTTGCTAAGCTCTTTACAGATTTTGGATACTAGCCCTTTATCTGATATGTCGTTTGCAAATATCTTCTCCCATTCTGTCAGTTATCTTTTGGTTTTGTTAACTGTTTCCTTTGCTGTGCAAAAGCTTTTGATCTTGATGAAGTCCCAATAGTTCATTTTTGCCCTTGCTTCCCTTGCCTTTGGCAATGTTCCTAGGAAGAAGTTGGGGCCGCTGAGGTCGAAGAGGTTGCTGCCTGTGCTCTCCTCAAGGATTTTGATGGATTCCTTTCTTACATTGAGGTCCTTCATCCATTTTGAGTCTATTTTCGTGTGTAGTGTAAGGAGATGGTCCAATTACATTTTTCTGCATGTGGCTATCCAATTTTCCCAACACCATTTGTTGAAGAGACTGTTTTTTTTCCATTGTTCATCTTTTCTGCTTTGTCGAAGATTAGTTGACCATAGAGTTGAAGGTCTATTTCTAGGCTCTCTATTCTGTTCCATTGATCTGTGTCTGTATTTGTGCCAGTACCATACTGTCTTGAGGATGACAGCTTTGTCATAGAGCTTGAATTCTGGAATTGTGATGCCACCACTTTGGCTTTCTTTATCAAAATTCCTTTGGCTATTCAAGGTCTTTTCTGGTTCCATATAAATTTTTGGATTATTTGTTACATTTCTTTGAAAAAATAGATGGAATTTTGATAGGGATTGCATTAAATATGTAGATTGCTTTAGGTAGCATAGACATTTTCACAATATTTGTTCTTCCAATCCATGAGCATGGAACATTTTTCCATTTCTTTGTGTCTTCCTCAATTTATTTTGTGATTATTTTATAGTTTTCTCAGTATAGATTCTTTGCCTCTGGTTAGGTTTATTCTTGGGTATCTTATGGTTTGGGGTGCAGTTGTAAATGGGATTGACTCCTTAATTTCTCTTTTTTCTGTCTTGTTGTTGGTGTATAGAAATGCAACTGATTTCTGAGCATTGATTTTATGACACTTTACTGAATTCCTTTACAAGTTCTAGCAGATTTGGAGTGGAGTCTTTTGGGTTTTCCACATAAAGTATCATATCATCTCCAAAGAGTAATAGTTTGACTACTTCTTTGCCGATTTGGATGACTTTAATTTCTTTTTCTTGTCTGATTGCTGAGGCTAGGACTTCTAGTACTATGTTGAATAGCAGTGGTGATAATGGACATCCCCACCATGTTCCTGACCTTAGCAGAAAAGCTTTCAGTTTTTCTCCATTGGGAATGATATTTGCAGTGGGTTTTTCATAGATGGCTTTGATAATATTGAGGTATGTGCCCTCTATCCCTACACTTTGAAGAGTTTTGATCAGGAAGGGATGCTGTACTTTGTCAAATGCTTTTTCAGCATCTATTGAGAGTATCGCATGGTTCTTGTTCTTTCTTTTATTAATGTATTGTATCCTATTGATTGATTTGCGGATGTGGAACCAACCTTGCAGCTCTGGAATAAATCCCACTTGTTTGTGGTGAATAATCCTTTTAATGTACTATTGTATCCTATTGGCTAGTATTTTGGTAAGAATTTTTGCATCTGTGTTCATCAAGGATATTGGTCTGTAATTCTCTTTTTTGATGGGATCCTTGTCTGGTTTTGGGATTAAGGTGATGCTGGCCTCATAACATGAGTTTGGAAGTTTTCCTTCCATTTCTATTTTTTGGAACAGTTTCAGGAGAATAGGAATTAGTTCTTCTTTAAATGTTTGGTAGAATTCCCCCGGGAAGCCGTCTGGCCCTGGGCTTTTGTTTGTTTGGAGATTTTTGATGACAGTTTCAATCCCCTTACTAGTTATGGGTCTGTTCAGGTTTTCTATTTCTTCCTGGTTCAGTTGTGGTAGTTTATATGTCTCTAGGAATGCATCCATTTCTTCCAGATTGTCAAATTTGTTGGCGTAGAGTTGCTCATAGTATGTTCTTATAATCGTTTGTATTTCTTTGGTGTTGGTTGTGATCTCTCCTCTTTCTTTCATGATTTTATTTATTTGGATCCTTTCTCTTTTCTTTTTGATAAGTCTGGCCAGGGGGTTATCAATCTTATTAATTCTTTCAAAGAACCTGCTCCTAGTTTCATTGATTTGTTCTAGTGTTTCTTTGGTTTCTATTTCATTGATTTCTGCTCTGATCTTTATTTCTCTTCTCCTGCTGAGTTTAGGTTTTCTTTGTTCTTTCTCCAACTCCTTTAGATGTAGGGTTAGGTTGTGTATTTGAGACCTTTCTTGTTTCTTGAGAAAGACTTGTATCACTATGTATTTTCCTCTCAGGACTGCCTTTGGTGTGTCCCACAGATTTTGAACAGTTGTGTTTGCATTATCATTTGTTTCCATGAATTTTTTCAATTCTTCTTTAATTTCCTGGTTGACCCATTCTTTCTTCAGAAGGATGCTCTTTAGTCTCCATGCATTTGGGTTCTTTCCAAATTTCCTCTTGTGATTGGGTTCTAGCTTCAGAGCACTGTGGTTTGAAAATGTGCAGGGAATGATCCCAATCTTTTGATACCGATTGAGACCTGATTTGTGACCCAGGATTTGATCTATTTTGGAGAATGTTCCATGTGCACTAGAGAAGAATGTGTATTCTGTTGCTTTGGCATGGAATGTTCTGAATATACCTGTGATGTCCATCTGGTCCAGTGTATCATTTAAGGCCTTTACTTCCTTGTTGATCTTTTGCTTGAATGATCTGTCCATTTCAGTGAGGGGAGTGTTAAAGTCCCCTACCATTATTGTATTATTGTCAATGTGTTTCTTTGATTTTTTTATTAATTGGTTTATATAGTTGGCTGTTCCCATGTTAGGGGCATAAATATTTAAAATTGTTATAGCCTCTTGTTGGACAGACCCTTTGAGTATGATATAGTGTCTTTCCTCATCTCTTAGTATAGTCTTTGGCTTAAAACCTAAATAACCTGATATAAGGATTATCACCCCAGCTTTCTTCTGATGTCCATTAGCATGGTAAATTATTTTCCACCCCCTCACTTTAAATCTGGAGGTGTCTTTAGGTCTCAAATGAGTTTCTTGCAGATAGCATATTGATGGGTCTTGTTTTTTTTATCCATTCTGACAGCCTGTGTCTTTTGATTGGGGCATTTAGCCCATTTTCATTCAGGGTAACTATTGAGAGATATGAATTTAGTGCCATTGTATTGCCTGTAAGGTGACTGTTATTGTATATTGCCTCTGTTCCTTTCTAATCTAATACTTTTAGGGTCTCTCTTTGCTTAGAGGACCCCTTTCAATATTTCCTATAGAGTTGCTTAGGTGTTTGCAAATTCTTTCAGTTTTTGTTTGTCCTGGAAGCTTTTTATCTCTTCTAGTATTTTCAGTGATAGCCTAGCTGGATATAGTATTCTTGGCTGCATGCTTTTCTCATTACTGCTCTGAATATATCATGCCAGTTCTTTCTGGCCTGCCAGGTCTCTATGGATAAGTCTGCTGCCAATCTAATGTTTTTACCATTGTATGTTACAGATTTCTTGTCCCGGGCTGCTTTCAGGATTTTCTCTTTGTGGCTAAGACTTGTAAATTTTACTATCAGGTGACGGAGTGTGAACCTATTCTTATTGATTTTGAGGGGGGTTCTCTGCAACTCCTGGATTTTGATACTTGTTCCCTTTGCCATACTAGGGAAATTCTCTACAATAATTCTCTCCAATATACCTTCTCCTCCCCTCTCTCTTTCTTCTCCTTCTGGAATCCCAATTATTCTAATGTTGTTTCATCTTATGGTGTCACTTATCTCTCGAATTCTCCCCTCACGGTCCAGTATTTGTTTCTCTCTCTTTTGCTCAGCTTCTTTATTCTCTGTCATTTGGTCTTCTATATCACTAATTCTATCTTTTGCCTCATTTATCCTAGCAGTAAGAGCCTCCATTTTTTATTGAAACTCATTAATAGCTTTTTTGATTTCAACTTGGTTAGATTTTAGTTCTTTCATTTCTCCAGAAACGGCTTTTATCTCTCCGGAGAGGGTTTCTCTAATATCTTGCATGCCTTTTTTGAGCCTGGCTAGAACCTTGAGAATCATCATTCTGAACTCTAGATCTGACATATTACCAGTGTCCATATTGATTAGGTCCCTAGCCTTTGGTACTGCCTTTTGTTCTTTTTATTGTGGTGAGTTTTTCCACCTTGTCATTTTGTCCAGATAGGAATATATGAAGGAGCAAATAAAATACTAAAAGGGTGATAAAGACCTCAGGAAAATGTACTTTAACCAAATCAGAAGAGACCACAAATCATGGGGGGGAGGAGAAAGGGGATAAAAAGAAGTTCAGAAAAAAAAGTTTGAAAAAGAAAACAAATAAAGAAAAAATATAAAAAAGAAAAAAATATATATATATATATTCGACTGGTGACTAGAATAGGGTCACCCACTTAATTACTTAATTTTGGGAGTATTTTGGTCTCTTAGAAGAAACTACCTACCAAAATTTTAAAGAATGAAAAAAATATATAAGGGTAAACACAATGAAGGGATGGAATATGCCTATGAAGATGAAAAAAAAATTTTTTTTTAATTTCTAAAAGAGGAGTTGATAAAGTCAGTTGGTTGGGAGAATAAAGGAAATGAAAGTCGAGTGAATTTGCTCAGGCTGGAGACTAGAACAAGCCTGAAGCTAGATTAGGGTATATTTTGATCTATTAGAAGAAGTTGTATCCCACATTTTTTAGAAGGAAAAAACCCTATGTGTATACAAAAAATAAAGTTAGGTACAATGAAGGATAAAACATGACTATAATAATGAAGGTTCAAAAGATTTTTTTTTTAATGAAAGGTATTGTTAAGATAAACTAGTTAAAAAACATTAAAAGAGGAAAGGGTAAAAGTTAAAAAAAATTAGCAGAAGAAAAAAAATAAAATTAAAAAAAAATTAATTAACTGCAAGACTAAAGAATCATGGGGAGAAATCCATGAATTCCATGCTTTGCTTTCTCCTCCTTTAGAATTCCGCTGCTCTCTTTGGTAAATGAACATGGTCTTGGCTGGATTTCTTGTTGATCTTCTGGGGGAGAGGCCTGTTGTAGTGATTCTCAAGTGTCTTTGCCTGAGGCGGAATTGCACTGCCCTTACCAGGGGCCAGGCTAAGTAATCTGCTCCTGTTCACTTTTGTTCTCTGAGCGCTTTCCATAGAGTTCTGGAGGACGGGAATGAAAATGGCAGCCTCCCAATCTCCAGCCCGGAGGAGCCGAGAGCTCGGGTTCCCACACTTCAGTGTGCCCTCAGAGAAAAGCGCTCAATCACTCCTGTCTTCCTGGCCTCCGTCCGCGCTCTGAGCTTACCCAGCCTGTGACCAAGCATCTCTGTCTCTGGTACACAGCTCCATTTTGAGTTTATCTTTGTGTATGGTGTGAGAGAATGATCAAGTTTCATTCTTCTATACATAGCTGTCCAATTTTCCCAGCATCATTTATTGAACAGACTGTCTTTTTTTCCACTGTATATTTTTCCTGCTTTGTTGAAGATTATTTGACCATAGAGTTGAGGGTCCATATCTGGGCCCTTTACTTTGTTCCACTGGTTTATGGGTCTGTTTTTGTGCCAGTATCATCCTGTCTTGGTGATCACAGCTTTGTAGTTAAACTTGAAGTCTGTCAATGTGATGTCCCCAGGTTTTTTTTTTCCTTTTTTTTTTTTTCTTTTTCAACATTTCCTTAGTGATTTGGGGTCTCTTCCAGTTCCATATAAATTTTAGGATTGTTTGTTTCAGCACTTTGAAAAATGCCAGTGGAATTTTGATTGGGATGGTATTGAAATTATAGATTGCTCTAGCCAATATAGACATTTTAACAATGTTTATTCTTCCAAACCATGAGCATGGAATGCTTTTCCATCGTTTTGTGTCTTCTTCAATTTCTTTCATGAGCGTTTTGTAGTTCCTCAAGCACAGATCCTTTACCCCTTTGGTTATGTTTATTCCAAGGTATCTTATGGTTCTTGGTGCTATAGGAAATGGAATTGATTCTCTAATTTCCCTTTCAATAGTTTCATTATAGTTTCATTGTTAGTATATAAGAAAGCAACTGATTTCTGTACATTGATTTTTGTATCCTGCCACATTACTGAATTGCTGTATGAGTTCTAGTAGTTTGGGGGTGGAGTCTTTTGGGTTTTCCATATAAAGTATCATGTCATCTGTGTAGAGAGAGTTTGACTTCTTCTTTGCCAATTTGAATACCTTTTATTTCTTTTTGTTGTCTGATCGCTGTGCTAGGACTTCTAGTACTATGAGAGTGGGCATCCTTGTCGTGTTCCTGGTCTCAAAGGAAAGGCTGTCAACTTTTCCCCATTGAGAATGATATTCACTGTGGGTTTTTCATAGGGAGGTTTTATGAAGTTGAGGAATGTTCCCTCTGTCCCTATACTTTGAAGAGTTTTAATTAGGAATGGCTGGTGTTTCTTGTCAAATGCTTTTTCTGCATCAATTGAGAGGACCATGTGGTTCTTCTCTCTTCTCTTATTAACTTGTTCTATCACATTGATTGATTTGTGAATGTTGAACCACCCTTGCATCCCATGGATAAATCCCACCTGGTCATGGTGGATAACGTTTTAATTTACATTTGGATCCTATTAGCTAGGATCTTGTTGAGAATCTTAGCATCCATATTCATCAGGGATATTACTCTGAAATTCTCCTTTTTGGCAGGGTCCTTGCCTGGTTTTGAAATCAGAGTAATGCTGGAAGTTTTCCTTCTATTTCTATTTTTTGAAACACCTTCAGGAGAAATGGGTATTATTTCTTCTTTGAATGTTTGGTAGAATTCTCCAGGGAATCTGTCTCCAGGCAATCTGTCAGGTCCTGGGCTCTTGTTTTTTGGGATGTTTTTGATCCCTGCTTCAATATCATTACTAGATATTGGTCTACTCAGGTTGTCAATTTCTTCCTGATTCAGTTTTGGAAGTTTATAGGTTTCCAGGAATGCATCCATTTCGTCTACGTTGCTTAACTTATTGGCATATAACTGCTGATAATAATTTATGATGATTCCACTTCCTTGGTGGTCTTTCCCTTTCCATTCATAATTTTATTAATTTGGGTCCTCTTTCTTTTCTTTGGATTAGTTTGGCCAATGGTTTATCAATCTTATTGATTCTTTCAAAAACCCAGCTTCTAGTTTTGTTGTGTTCTACTGTATCTCTAGTTTCTATCTTATTGATCTCTGCTCTAATCTTGATTATTTCTCTTCTTATATGTGGGGTTGGCTTAATTTGTTGTTGATTCTCCAGTTCTTTAAGGTATAAAGAGAGCTGGTATATTCTGGATTTTTCAGTTTTTTTGAGAGAGGCTAGGATGACTATGTATTTCCCCCTTAGGACTGACTTTGCCATATCCCATAGGTTTCAGACTGAAGTTTCTTCATTTTCATTGGTTTCCATGAATTGTTTAAGTTCTTCTTTGATTTCCTGGTTGATCCAAACATTCTTAAGCAAGGTGGTCTTTAGGTTCCAAGAGTCTGGATTCCCTCCAGACTTTTTCTTGGGTTGAGTTCCAGTTTCAAAGAATTGTGGTCTGAGAATATGCAGGGACTAATATCAATATTTTGATATTAGTTGAGCCCTGATTTGTGACCCAGTATGTAGTTTATTCTGGAAAAAGTTCCATGTGTGCTTCTAGAAGAATGAATATTCTGTTGTTTTAGGATGGAATGTTCTGTATATACCTATGAGGTCCATCTGGTCCAATGTATCATTCAATGCTCTCATTTCTTTATTGATTTTCTGTTTGGATGATCTGTTATTACTGAGAGTGGCATGTTAAGATCCCCTACTATTAATGTATTCATATCAATATGACTATCTTGATTAACAGTTTTCTTATGTAGTTGACTGCTCCCATATTGGGGGCATAAATAATTACAATTGTTAGATCTTCTTGGTGGATAGACCCTTTAAGAATGATGTAGTGTCCTTCTTTATCTTTGACTATGGTCTTTGGTTTAAAATCTAATTTATCTGATATGAGAATTGCTACCCCAGCTTTCTTTTGAGGCACATTGGCATGAAAGATGTTTCTCTCCAGCACTTCACTTTCAGTCTGGATGTATCCTTAGGTTTCAAATGGGTCCCCTGTAGACAACATATGGATGGGTCCTTTCATTTTATCCAATCTGCAACCCTGTGCTGTTTTAGGGAGTGTTTAGGCTGTTTACATTGAGAGTGATTATTGAAAGATACATTTTTATTGACATCATGTTGCCTGTGAAATTCTTGTTTCTACAGGTTGTCTCCATAAATTTCTCTTCTATGTCACTCTTGGGTTCTTTCTTCTTTTATAGAACCCCCCCAACCTTAATATTTCTTGTAGTGATGACTTGGTGGTCACATACTCTTTAAATATTGCCAGTCCTGGAAGCTCTTTATCTCTCCATCCATTTTGAATGTCAGCCTTGCTGGATAAACTATTCTTGGCTTCATGTTCTTCTCATTTCATGCCCTGAATATGTCTTGCCAGCTCTTTCTGTCTTGCAAGATTTCTGGGGACAAGTCTGATGTTATTCTGATGGAGCTTCCTCTGTATGTAAGGAGTCTCTTCCCCCAGCTGCTCTCAAAAGCTCTTGTCTAAAATTATGATTTGTCAGTCTCACAATCAAGTGCCTTGAGGTCTTTCTAAATTTGTTGTTCTTGGGGGGGAGGTGGGTGTTCTCTCTACCTCTAGGACACGAATGCTGTTTCCATTCCCCAGATTGGGAAAATTTTCATCCAGAATTTGTTTAACTATATCTTCGAGTCTTCTCGCTTTCTCTCTCTCTCTCTCTCTCTCTCTCTTTTTAAGATTTTATTTATTTATTTGACATACAGAGATCACAAGTAGGCAGAGAGGCAGGCAGAGAGAAAGGGAGGAAGCAGGCTCCCTGCTGAGCAGAGAGCCCGATGAAGGGCTCGATCCCAGGACCCTGAGACCATGACCCGAGCCAAAGGCAGAGGCTTTAACCCACTGAGCCACCCAGACCCCCCAGTCTTCTCTCTTTCTCCATCTCCTCAGGGATATCAATAATTCTGATGCTGGAATGTTTCATGGTGTTATTTATTTCCCTAATTCTGTTTTTATGGTTTCTAAGCTGTTTCTTCCATGCCTCCTCCTGATCCTTTTTCTCTATCAATTTGTCCTCTAGATCACTAATTCGATCTTCTGCCTCCTTACCCTAGCTGTCAGAGTATTTAGATTAGATTGGATCTCATTGATAGCATTTTTAACTTCTTCCCAGCTGGCTTTCACTTCTGTCCTTAGAGATTCTATGTTGTCACTAATGGTTTTCCCCAGCATAGCCATTGCCTAGATAATTGTTACCCTGAATTCCCTTTCTGACATACTGTTTATGTCCATATCCAATAGTTCTGATGGAGAGGGCACAGTCTCTGAATTTTTCCTCTCTTGAGTGTTCCTCCTCTAATCATTTTGGTGAGAGGTGGTTGAGAGGATGTATAGCTGAATATATCAATTGTAATCCAGGCAAGGTGCACCCTGGAATGCTTCTGAGCAATCAAAAGTCACCACCAAAAAGAAAGAGAGAAGGAGAAAGAGTGAGGAAAAAAAGAGACGATCCAAGCAGGATGGGCCCCAAAGTTAAGATTTATAAGGTAAACAAACAAAAATGGATAAACAAAAAGACTGACAAAAGTAAATGACAAGAAAAAAATAAACGACCCAGCCAAAAGGAACCCCAAGGATAGGATTTATATAATGCCAGAACAAAACCAATACACAGAAATACTGACAGAAGAAAAAGATGGGAGGGTGGTTATAAAACCTCGATGTGGTCAAGGAAGGCTATTTTGATTCTTCCTTGGTGTGTCTTGATATCTTTGCTAAAGGACTCAAATTTCCAGAGATAAAAGGAGAATAAAACTGGTTTTTATTTAGGGATAGTATTGATTAGGATAAGAGGATTATCTTGAAGATTATATCTATATGTATATTAGAAAAATAGAAAAGAAAAAGAAAAACAGAGGTATATGTATGAAAAAAGTTCAAGTTAAAAGGTTATTATGGAATATGTTGTATTAAACCTCTAGTTGTAATGGTAAGTAGGTTAAAAAAATAAAAAAGAACAAGAATAGTGAGAACAAATTAAAAGTAAAAGTTGTATCTATGAAATATACAGGCTTTAGGGCAATGCCGGGAGCTTAAAATATTGTTTTTCCTTGATATTGAAGTTTTACAGTTTTATGAGGACTCCGTGATGGTTGTCCTCTCCTTCTTTTGACTGGATTTCTGGGGAAGGGGACTGTGGCATCGTTTTTCAGTCAGTTGTGTTTGGGTTGAGTCCTCCTGTTCCCTATCAAGGGACTGGACTCTGTGGAAACTGGTTTTTCAAGCTTTTGTTCTCTGGAGGTGTGTTTTTCTTTGGCGGCTTTTTGCGGCTTTTCGGAGGTTTAGTGGAAAGCAAACTGCACCCAGACCTCCATCTCAGAGAGAAGCACTGGGTCCAGAACACACAGACTCTCCTCCCTCCGCTGAGCTGTGCAGCCTCCCACAGGCAGTGCATGTCTCCAGCCACAGTCTCAGGGGTTGCCCAAAGCACCCGCTAATCTCTGCACCCCTGTGCCACTAAAACCATGAGCAATATTGGTGCAGGGAGTCTGCTTCTGTGGCTGCCTTTGCCAGGACTGCTGCCCAGGGTCCAGACCTCACAGTTGCACAGGTTGCATGGAGGGATCCTGACCAGAGAGCGCACTGAGTTTTTTCAAGCCCCAGGTGGGAGAGTCCAGACCCTCAGCTGGTTTAAGAGACCGCTGGCTAGTACCCACATGGAACTTTCTCAGGTGTTGGCAGGGAGTAGGTCTGACTCCGGTCGCAGAGTACGCAAAAGTTCTAGGAAGTGCAGGCTGGCACTGTCACCAGACTCCCTCATGCGGGGGTGGGAGTGGGCCCAGCTGATCCGTGGTGCAAGCCGCACAACTCTGGGGGTTCCACCACACTCTCTCTGACATGGGTGGCCACTGGCAGTGGCCCTCCTGGGAACATGGGCTTGGAACCATGGGCTTAGGCCTGTGCCCATGACCGCCCAATTCCAGCAGTTGCCCCTTAAGATCTTTTGCTCTTTTTGAGTGCTTTTAACCAGACTCCAAGTTAATGATGGTCCCTAATCACAGGGCACTCTTGTATTGGGATATTACTTTCCAATGGGTCGCTTCTGGTGGCTCCCTCCCCTTTCTGTTTATCCTGCAATATCAGTCTGATCATTCCCACTCCACTTTACTTCTCCACTGGTGTTTTCTGCCCCCGTAGAGTTCCAGAAGTGTATAATTCTACAACTCAGGCTGATTTCATGGGTGTTCAGAGTCTACTGGTAGATAATTAGTTCACTTTAGGGGACCAGTTGAAATAGGGTATCCTACTTCTCCACCATCTTGCCCCTCTTCCTTCTTATTTGTTTATTTTAGAGAGCATGTGTGAGTGGTGGGGGGGTGAGGGGTAGAGGGAGAATCTCTAGCAGACTCCATGCTAAATGTGGAGCCAGAGGCTGGGCCCAATCCCAGGACCCTGAGATCATGACCTGACCCAAAACCAAGAGTCATATCCTCAACTGACTAAGCCACCCATGTGCAACTTAGCCACCCCTGCTTAACCATTTTGACACAAGTATGTGCAACCTTGGACCAACAGTAGAGAATTGAGAGCATTGCCCATCACATGAGCATTTCTGAGACCTGTTCTCCATGGAGTTTCAGAGATTCCATAAGAGGACTGGATCAGGTCCTGGTTACCAAGTAATTAACCTGCTCAATAACACATCCTTGAATTGACATTTCATCCTTTCTGGTTTCACACTTGACAGATCACAGTTATGTTGTCCAAGCTCTCATCCAAAATTAAATGACATGAATCCTAATCCCTGTCTCAGGCTTTGATTTTAGGGACGCCAAGGCTAAGAATCACTGGAATGCCAAGGTAAGCTAAAACTTGTATTTTATATTATAGGTAATGAAAAGTCACTAAAATTTTACCATTTATACTAAAAATATACTATAATACTATAAATTATACCATTTATATAATGGCATCTTAAGATGATCAGTATATTTCTAGGGTGTAGTGTAAATTGAGTGGTGGAAATTAAGAGGTTTTTGCACTTGTTCAGGACTGGGTACCAAGAACCTAAACATTGGGATAGCAAAGTAAGGATGATAATAGGACCCTGTGCAGGACTTGGGGGTGGGGGGCTATCTGATACTGGTAAGGAGTGGAAGGTTGAAAAGGGAAGTGACAAAGATGTAGCTTTAGCCCTGTATGTTATAGGTTGAATTGTGTTCTCCCCCAATTTCCATGTTGAAGTCCAAACTTTTAATACCTCAGAATGTGACCTTCTTTGGAAACAGAGTTATTACACATGTAGCTAGTTAAGATGCAGTCATACTGGAGTAGGGTGGACCCTTAAAACAATACGATATCCTTATAAAAGGGGAATTGTGGATATAGGTGGCAAACAGAGAGCCAGGTGAAAATAAAGGCAGAAATTAGGGTGCTGCTCCCATAAGCCAAGGAATGCCAGAGATCATTAGTAACACACTAGACCTAGGAGAGAAGCATGGAATAGATTTCTTATTCATAGCCCTTAGAAGGAACTAACCCTGCCAACATACTGATTTTGGACTCCTGGCCTCCAGAACTAAGAGAATAAATTTCTGTTGTTGAAGACATCTAGTTTGTGGCACTTCGTTATGGCAGCCCTAGGACACTACTACTGTAGATAACTAGGTGCCATTAACATAGGTAAGGAAGTCAAGGGGGCAAACCCAGTTGAGGTAAGGACAAAAGTAGAGATGCGACAGTGCTTCAGTTTGGAGCACACTAGATGCATTATAAGGGAAATATAGAAACATGAGTGCCTATTGGAATTTTTGTGTGATAGGGCAAGAACATGGCCCCATTAATTTAGTTGGAAAGGAAAGCATTATGTGAAAAGGGCAGCACTCATCCTCTGCGTGTAACTAATGAATCTGCACTTGAAAAAGCATGCTCGCTCCCTTAAGCCTTAGAAGGATAGAGAGGGACCAATTAGGTAAATTGGGTGAAATTCAGATAAGGAATTTATGAGAATGAAGGATTGGCTTTGAGCAAAGATGAAAGGAAAGAAATGTACTTAGCTAGACAAAGTGATGATTAAGTGGGATTTGATGATAAGGGACACGTATATTAAGGGTGAAGCTTCGAAGTAGAAATAAAGTGATGCAAAGAGATGCATGCATTGTATCGGTTTTGTTTTATTTATTTTATAAATAAACAGTTCAAATATTTTAAACTAAATGCAGGAGATATTTTTGTAATAAGGAAGTGGGAAAGCCCTTTATTATATGATAAGAAAGTGAGAAACAATAGGAGTAAAATAAAAAAGAAATGGTTAACAGGAAAATCTGAGTTTGGAATAAAAAAAAAAAATTTGCATAAAACCACTAAAGGACAAATGAAAATAGGTAAAACATTATATTATATATGAATGATAAAGGATTAATATCCAAAATTTGTAAAATGCTCCTATTAGGAGAAAGTGATTAGTCTAATTTTAAAAAAGGAAAATTAAGTGACCCCAAAATATATCATGGTAGGCATAGAGATGATCAACAGACCATTGGAAAGATACTTAAAGCCACTAAATTATCAAAACATGGAAATTTAAAGTATAAATATATTTTGTATCATATTAGAAAAGTTTGTAGAGACCTAGAGTACTTAATGTTGTGAGGAGAAATTGGTACTTTTGTCTACTAGCTAAGGGATTAAAATGGGTCTAGCCTTTTTTGAGCCCATTTTGAAATTATTTTAAGATTAAAATGTATATATGTTTTGATTCAGCCAGTCAACTTGAAGGAATGTATCCTATAGTAATACTCTTACAAATTCTTTAAGAAATATGTACCATGATATTTACCACACAGTTGTTTGGGTAACGAAAAATTAGAAGCAACCTAAATGTCACCATTTATAAGGAAATAGTTAAATTAATGGTGGCAGTCATAACATAGAGGGCTATGTGGCCATTATAAAAAGAAATGAGGTAGCTTTCTGTACTATTATTATGGTACTAGGAAATACTATAAGTACTAGGAAGTACTAGGAAGTTCCTGTAAGTACTAGGAAGATGCTTGTTCCATATTTTTCAAGTGTAAACAAGTGAATGACGAGATGGTATTAGTCATTAGTCATATGAGCCTCTTTTTTGGTAAGCAAATACATACATATTCATTAAAAAGCCTTAACCACGCATATCTCTGGTAGATGAGATTATGAATGACGTTTACTTTCAGTTTGTGCCTATCTGTATCTTTTGAAATGTGTGAATGTATTTCTTTTATTATCAGACGGTTTGACAAATGCATAAAATAAATCCTAGTTAAGAAAGACAAAAACAAAAAAGGGCAGATGCTCCAGGAGTATGTGGTTGAAAGGTAGGAAGGAAACACTTACTAAGAAAATGCTTATGAGTATGGATGGGATGTCTCTGGGGTGTGATACTCTACTTAGTTAGCAGTACTATTTAAAGATCTATAAATTTCATAATGGAATTTTAGCTTGATAAATTAAGTCAAATATATTTTTGGATGTTATGGATTTAATGTTCAGAGTTTCCACTGAAATTTTGTGATACAAAGCAAGTTGTCATTTTTCTAAAGCACAAACCTGAGTTAGAGGCTGAAAAGCTAGTTTTTGAGATGCAAGTCATTTAGCTGTGAGCATGGACTGCAAAAGGGCAAGCATCTTCATTTCAACAAAGCTTTGATTCTTTTCTTATTACATATACCATCACTCTTGTGAGGTAATAAAATCTCACTGTGTGAAAAAATGGCCAGTAAAGAAGAAAGGTGTTTTCAGATGAGGATATTCCCTCAAGAATATCATACTGTATTAGTAATTAGGTCTTTAGATCTAAGGAAAGGCCACATCATCTCTGGTTTATCTATTACTTGTGTTTGTCCAGCCCCTGCCCTCCCTTCCCCCTACTTCCAGTGAAAGGTCTTTCTCCCTGGCCATGGATAGGAACCACATGTCAGGGTTTAGACAGTCAGAGCACCTTGTTTTTTCTGATTACAGTCATTGCTTAAGGCTCAAAATTATCAGAAACTGTCTTGGGTTGGGTTCCCCAGAAATATACCCTGAGATGAGGAGTGCTATCAAAATGATTTATTAGAAAATATCCCAGGAAAGATCTAGAGGAAAGTCAGAGTGGACAAAAGTAGAACTGGGAAGGAGAGAACACTGAGCAAATAGTGTCAAGCAGGGTCCTCTGAAGAGTACTGTGTCCGGGGTCTCTAAGACCACTCCCAGCTTTGATGGTTCACTAGGAGGATTCACAGGACTCGGCATATAGTCATGTGCACAGCTAAGATTTTTTAAGGTGAAAGGATACAAAGCAAATTGAGCTAAGAGAAAACGGGTGTTTAGGATGAGGTTCAGAGGAACCCCCACAAAAGCTTTCTACAGTGATCCTTCAGTGGGGTCCCACATGACACTCCATTTCTCCAGTCAATAAACTGTGACAAGACTTATGAAATGCTGTCAACCAGGGAAGATCATTAGAGGCTCAGTGCCCGAAGCTTTATTGGGAGCTGGTCACATAGGCACCCACTGCCAGGCACTTACCAAAGTTCTAAGCTCCCAGAAGGAAAGCACGTGTTCAGCATTAACCCTATTGTGTGTACCAACAGCTTAGGTACAGTTAATGGTGGAAACTCTTCTGATACCCAAGTTTCCAGATCCTAGCTCAGGGCTAACCTTGCGAGAGGAACTTTTTAAGGCTAGCAGTTTTAGACCTGTTGTGTTAACGCTTTTCTACATAGGTACCTTTGGCTCAACCCCATAGGAAATCTCTGGAAACGGTGCAAGCTATACCTCACTTTCAGTTCAGTGAGCTAGAGTATATTTCTACACCTATCAGTCATTGTCTAAAGGCTACCTCCCAGGGACATATTTTTTGAGACACTTCTAGCAGTCTGTGTGGGCAGGCCCAGCTGTTCCACTGAGGAACAATTGCCTCAGGGCAATTCCTCCAACAAAGAGATGCAGGTGTTGGCTGTTAAGAGTGACAGACACTAGGAGACATGTGCATAAAAAATGGACCTGACCCTGAGAGAGATGTGGGTGAAGTTCTGACAGCATCAGCTACAGTGATCCTCCCTGGGTTTTTATATACAGAACCAGAGGTGGGGAAACCCTCCTCCCGAGGTAGGTAAGCTGGCATGTAAGCCTACAGCTGCCTGCAACCATACTCTCCACCTTCTAGAGAAGACCCGTCTGCAGTAGCCAAGAATGAAATCTGCATTCAGAAGCAAAGAAGACAGGGATACAAAATCAGAGGTACCCAGTTCAAAGGTATTTGATAGTAAGCTTTATTCTGTTAAAGATAAGGACTTAAATGAATAGATTTGTACAATCTGAGGTGTTTTCAAAAACAGATTTCAACAAACTACAGTCAAATCTACCACTCTGCCCCCATCTCAACCCATGCATCCCTCCCAGTGTGTTTTGTAGGACCTCCCAGTCTGTTTTGATGAATGGTTTTTACATTTTTAGATGGTTGAAGGAAGAAATTAAAAGAATATTTTGGTGCCACATAAAAATCATATGAAATTCAAATTTCAATGTTTATAAAGTTCTTAATTTCATGAATAAAATGTGTGGAACTTTGTTTTCTCTCTTGTTATATAAATATGTATAAAATAGCTTTGATTTTGCCTCTTGGTCAACAAAGGCTGAAATATTTATTATCTGGACTTTTTTTTTTTTTTAAGATTTTATTTATTGATTTGACAAAGAGAGAGAGAGAGAGATCACAAGTAGGCACAGAAGCAGCAGAGAGAGAGGGGAAAGCAGGCTCCCTGCCCAGCAGAGAGCCCAATATGGGGCTTGATCCCAGGACCCGGAGGCCATGACCTGAACCAAAGGCAGAGGCTTAACCCTCTGAGCCACCCAGGCACCCCTTACCTGGACCTTTTAAAAAATGTTTGCTCATCTCCCTCTTAGAACGATGAAAATGGAAAATTGACGAATGCTTCTTGAGGTAAAAGACTGATGTGTTGTTGTTATTATTATTTTTATCACAAATAATAGTACTTAGAAAAATTCTTGGCAAATCGAAACATGAAAGAAGTTGAACTGACAAAACTAGATGGGATGTAATACCCTCCCTTCATAGTGGCAGAAGGAAGGGTGGCTTAAAGATATTGAACCGAGTATCACTCAGTGGGTGACTGCAATTACCTTGAAAACAATGCTCCTCTCTCCTTGCTCTTCAAAGCATAGTAAGGTAGAGGGGAATTGATGAACCTCTTCCTTGTGATTAAGTTTTGAGGAGTCAACTGAGGACTTATATGAGATAGTCAATCTCAGATTCTGACAGCTCAAAAACCAGACATCCAAGTGTGTTAAGTAGCTCATATTTTAAAAGCAGACACATTTTTAAGAATACTAAACTCATTTATATCCTGGTACGCATAGTTTCTACCATGATAATCGAATAACTTTTTTGGTTAGCTGTTGAAGGTTAATAGGAGATGTAAGCAAAGGAAGAATAGGAGGGAGAAAATGAAAATGGGGTCTTGGATCTTGGAAGACTGTGGAAGAAGGTGACCCTGTGCATGGCACTCCTTTGTAGGATTTTACCTTTTCAGCCTAAGAACTCTTCCAAGAAACGTGGAGGGCACCAAGGAAATTTGTTTTATTACACAATTTTATCAAGGGAATTTGTTTTATTTTACAATTTTATCTAGGGACCAGATCTCTTCATATGCTTGTGAAATGCATGCTGCCTGCATATAAATAGGAAATCAAGGTGGATCAATTTTTATGTTAATTTTGATGTTGAAGATATTTTGGACCAGTTGTGGTTATGGAGTCATTGAAGTTTTGTCTTACATAAGGTATTTCCAAATACTTTTTCTCTGGTTGTGTCATATCCTTTCTTAAGGAATTACTTGAAACCAATCCTTTATAAAGCATTACTGCTGGACTATTTTCAAGGAAAATCACTTACCAATATACAATGAATATCATGGAAACCAAGAGAAGACCTAGAATGAAGGAGCAGGTGGTCAGCGTCAAAGTTAATAAAGAGATCAGGAGGACTAACACTGAGGCGAAATCCGACTTGCAAATAGGAGATTAATGACAACACCTGAGAGAAGTTTAGTTCAATGGAAGGGGTAGGAATAGACTTTGGGAGATACATAGGCAGGACCGTGAAGCCAGTTTATATAGGTCCCAGCTTAAGAGCTTTGGTGCTGAAAAGAGGGAAATTGAAGTGTTCTAGCATAACATACCCCTATTTCAAAATAAAAGACAGTAGAAAAGTGAAATTCATCTTAGAGAACTTCACTTTCCAGCAACAATTGTCAGAATGTCTACCATCTTTTGTGGGAGAGAAATCAGTGGTAGAATATGTCTTTTTACTACTGAGAACTGAACTGCCTGAGTCTTGCTTTCTAAGTTGCTTTCCATCAGCATTTACTTTACATTTCCCTTAACTTGTCATCTTTCTGTGCTGACAGTAGGAATGAGAAAAAAAAAAAAAAAACAAAAAAAAAAACCCTGCTAATCGACTTGAGATAAAAGTGAAATTTCCAAGACTGTCGATCTACATGATTTCTCTGGTGGCTTTTCATTGGCAACAGAGTGTCTAATGTTCGGGGACAAGAGGAATGAGACCGCAGGATGCCTGCCAACTCTCCAGGGGATAGAAGCCCACTTTTGCATGCATATAAACGAGCCCAGAAATAGGTTGTGAGATAAGAAGTGGTGTAGTATGCTAGGTCTCTGTACTGTGCACAGGGGCCTGGACGCTCCTGATGGAAGGAGAGTTTGGATGCTGTGTGGCTGGAGAAGATAATGATACTAGAAAAGACTCTTTCAGAAGCATGATATATTTTCCCTGAGTGCTGTGCCAAGGTGCCAGGTTGTTTAATTTTGTAAAATATAACACTGAACAGCGCCTTTCCTCTCACCTTCTAAAAATGCTTATGCTTGCAAAGGGAAAATTTGGCATCCGTTTCCATTCATTTCAGAGGATTAAAAAAAAGGCTAATGTGGATATGTATTGATCTTTTGAAAGGTCAGCAGCAGATTCATAGTTCAGGTGCTACTCCTTATAGCCCAGATGCTATGTGATGGGGGGACCTCAGAAAGAAACAATAAAAGAGCAGAAGAATGTCCCACGCACAAAATCAACTACATTTTCTTCTGTTTTTGAAGAACAGTATAACATTGTGTGTGTGTGTATGTGTGTGTGTGTGTGTACATTATACAATTTACTTTAAAATTAGAAACAGAATTCTGTCAATCTAGTAATCAAAAGAAATAATTAAAAATATGGTATAACCTTAAAGTTTGGGAAAAGAGAAAGACATACAGTGATGGGGAAGGGAAATGGATAAAGGAGAGGAGAAAATTACAAAAGTAGAGAAGAGGATTTTAAAAGGAAAGTAGAGAGATACCGGGATGGCTCAGTCAGTTAAGCATCTGCCCTCTGCTCAGGTCATGATCCCGGGGTCCTGGTATGGAGTCCCGCATTGAACTCCTTGCTCAGCGAGGAGCCTGCTTCTCTTTCTGCTAGACGCTCACCCCTGCTTATCCATGCATCTCTCTCACTCTCTGACAAATAAATAAAAAATAAATTAAATAAAGGAAAAAAAAAAGAAAGTAGAAATAGAAAGGGAAAATTAAGGAAAATAGAGAGAAGGAGAAAGAGAGAATGAGAATGTGTATTCAGTGAGAATTTTCTGTGTTCACACAACAGCAGAAAGAGCTAAGAGCTGGGTGGGGGTAATCAGAACAATGAGGGGGAAAAGTCCCGACCTATTGTCAGTACGTTCTGAGACGAATGTGCCCGCTAGTGATCTGCTGCCCTTTTTACTTACACGCTGTTCCTTGCCTGGTTAAGGGCACCAGCAGAAGCTTGGCTTCATGCCATTAGGTTTTAAAATTAGGACTAGCTCTCTAGTGGTTTAGATCAGTCCTTTCAGAGTTTGGGATACATCTTGTTTTATTTTCAGACCTCAAAGCAAATTTTTGAAGTAAAGTTTTAGTTTCTTTTAGGATCTCTGAGGTTCTTCTGCAGTATGAAGGGAGGGCTCCATTTCAGAGGCTGACTTTGGTGTTTCAGTGATATCATCCTACAAGGTCCTGCAGAAAGTTGCTTGACATTCAAAGCAAGATACTGCATGTTAACAGCTCTGGTGGTTTATTTTTGGAGCAAGATATTATTTCATTATGTTGAGCTTTCCTCCAGCCTTGTACACTCACTATCTTTGTGCTTTGGGTTTGTCTTGGTGGAGAATTTCTACCTGGGTCCATCCCTCCATCCATCCCTGCTATCTACATAATACCTGCTACAGTCCATTGCTCTTTAATTACTCTTCTAGAACAGGGTCACAGGATTCCAGAAGAATCTCTGGATTCTTTGTGATCTCTGACCTACCTTACCTAAGTCACCTCCTCTGAAATTTGGACAAAATCTGTCAGTGCCGCACACACCACATCTCAGCTCTAGCCCTGTGACTAAAGTGTGCATTTCACCCAGTTCTTTCTAAAATGGTTGCCTTCCAGCTGACCACAAACTTCTGAAGCATACCTATTTAAATATACTGTCCTCATTTTAAAGGTTACTCTATTACACAGTTCGGGAGTATGAGGATTTTGCTTTCTACTAGGCAACTTGCTCTAAGTGTCACAAGTCTGGACCCCTTTGATCTCTGCACATTCCTGAACTGATGTAACACTGTATGTCTCTGAAATGATTTCCTTTAAACACTAGATACATATCCAAGAAGCCAGTGCACTGCCCTTGTTTATATATGCATAGATACTTTTATTGCAGAACTCTCTGGTGACCACTGGGAGCTAGCACAGCCGTCTTGTAGACTTGAGGCCAATGAAGTTAGCACATTGTATTGTAGATGCTCCCAATGAATGAGTACCCTTCCGTAGCATCCTAAGGTAACTTTTTTTTAAAGTATAGCTGTTTTCTCAGCGCAGCCTGTCTGTCTGCCACTCTGTTGTCCTCTCAGGAGTAGTTTTAGACTCTTGTAGCTGACACAACTCTGTCCTCCATTTGCCTTCCTTTGTGACAACTCTCGTGCTATTTTTTTTTTAGTTTTTTTTTTAATATTTAATTTATTTATTTGACAGAGAGATCACAAGTAGATAAAGAGGCAGGCAGAGAGAGAGGAAGAGAAGCAGGCCCCCTGCCGAGCAGAAAGCCCTATGTGGGGCTTGATGCCAGGACCCTGGGATCATGACCTGAGCTGAAGGCAGAGGCTTTAACCCACTGAGCCACCCAGGTGCCCCAGCTCTCGTGCTATTAACACTGAATCGCAGCATGGAGGTTTTGCAGAGGCTGTTCTCTTCACCTTCAAGGAAGTGGTCAGGAACAAAGGGTTCGGGACACAGGCATTTAGGAAGTGTTAAGGGAGCTTTGACATTATGACGAGTGTCCTAAATATCGGGATTGACCAACAGTATATGTAAGGTATCGAGAAGAAATCTTGTGAAAGCTTTAAAGAGACTTCAAGAGCCAATTTCCACTGAAAGATGAAGAGGCCACCTCCCCAAAGGAACAAAGTGATTACAATGTACTCTGCTTTGGTTAGTGCTGAGCTAGCACTTCCATCTCCAGAAATGTGTGTCCCTCCTACAAAGATTATGTCCACAGAATAGAAGCTGGCGAACCATGACCTGCCACCTGCTTTTGTAAGTCAACTTTACTGGAACACAGAAGCACCATTTCTTCATATACTTACAATGGTTGGATTCTGGCCACCTACAGACATGAGCAGTTACAGCAAAGACTGACCCACAAAGCCTAAAACCTTTACGTTAAAACATAGAAAAGGTTACCAATCCCTGCTCTTTGTAAAGGATGCAAGTAAGTGCTGAAGGAATGTTTAGTCGGGGCACCTGAGTGGCTCAGTTGGTTAAGCCTCTGCCTTCAGCTGGGGTCATGAACTCGGGATCCCAGGATCCAGTCCCCCCAGGGCTTCCTGCTCAGTGGGGAGTCGGCTTCTCCCTCTTCCTCTCTTTATCCTGCTTGTGCACTCTCTCTCTCATAAATAAATAAAATCTTTTTAAAAAAAAAAAAAAAGGTTCAGTTGTAGAAAATATGGGAGAATGTTTTAATTCAGGTTTTTAGTACCAGTAGAAATTCATTAATTTATGCTATGCAGCCCCTGACCTAGAACGTCTCGGGATGAAGAGAGATCTAAAACATTGCCAAGTCCGGTTCCTCACTGGCCGGAAGACAGCTAGGCAGGGTGTCCGTTTTCTTCAGGAACAGGTTGAGGTAGCGAGTGGAGTGAGAAGACTAAACACCTGGCTGAGGGAACGATTTACCCATTTAACAGAACTGGGAAAGCAACCTACCTCGAAAGAATGTAATTGTGACATGAGGAGAAACCACCACTGCTTGTGCTGTGTTCGAAATGTTATTTGTAAAGTCTTCTTTAGTCCAAATTTATTTCTGTGCAGCTAGTGCTGGGCAGTATGTTCCCAGAGTTGAGCTTTTCTGGAAAATTAAAAGCAATTAAAACATAGTTTCTTTCATGTATTATAAGCCACAAGTTACATTCACTAACATTCTTCCTCCAGACGTTTTGAATCAGTTAAGATTTTACTGTTTTTTTGTTTTAACAGAAAATGAATCTACTCAGGACCAGGAATCTACTCAGATATTTTACATCTTTATCTTTTATAGGATTTCACATATTTTGTAACTTGCAATGTACTTATTCTTACTCATTCCGCATGCTTTTATAAAAACTAGTTGAACAGATAACACAGCTTATAATGACATTTTCCCACTCTGTCTATTCACTGGAGCTACTATGAGATACAGTGACTCATTGACTATGCCTACACAGAGTCTATCACTTTCTCTTGCTCAGATTTTAGAAAAGTTTTGCCCAATGAATCAGGCATAATATTTGTATCCATTTGAAGACTTGTTGAAAATATAGACCTGCAGGTATCATGAACAGAAATCTTGGAGTATATATTATTGGTACAAGAATGAGATGTTCGGAGTATTTACATATATTATGGCCCCAAATCTATGCCTTCATGAAAATTGCATGGCTACCAATGGGCTTCACATATTGGAGATGTTTGTCAGGTGTTTGTTGAATGAATACATAATTTTCTTATAATAGTGAAGATGTGAAGATGTTCAGTGTCTATCCCTTTGTGCCGTTGTTCATACTACTAAAAAACTTTCTAATTTTAAAAGGTTGGTGGAGTGCCTGGGTTGCTCAGTGGGTTTAGCCTCTGCCTTTGGCTCAGGTCATGATCTCAGGGTCCTGGGATCAAACCCCACATTGGGCTCTCTGCTCAGTGGGGAGCCTACTTCCCCCTCTCTGCCTGCCTCTCTAGCTACTTGTGATCTATCTCTCTCTCTCTGTCAAATAAATAAATAAAATCTTAAAAAAAATAAAAATAAAAGGTTGGAAATGGAAGAACAAATGTAACATGGCTATACAATGGAATACTATTTTATAAGAAAAAGGAATGAAGTATCAGGGAACTCCTAAAACTCAACAACAAAAATAATTCAATGAAAAAATGGGCAAAAGACTTGAATAGACATTTCTCCAATAAGCATATGAAAAGATGCTTGCCCTCACTGATCATTAAGGAAATGAAAATCAGATGCACAATGAGATACTGCTTTACATCCATTAGGCTGGCAATTAGCAAAGAAACCAAAAATAACAAGCATTGGTGAGGATATGGAGACATTAGAACCTTGGACACTGTTGGTGGGAATTTAAAATGGAGCATGCAGTTTGACAGTTCCTCAAAAAATTAGAAATAAAATTACCATATACTGATATATGCTACAAAACAGTTATTCCAAGTGAAAGTTGCCAGTCTCAAAAAACCACATATTGTATGAAACATCCTACAATAGTAAATCTGGGGACAGAAAGGAGATTAGTAGTTGCCTCTGGCTGGAGGGAAGACTGAGGTGGAGGAATGAGTGCTAATAGGTATGTTACAAGTATCTTTTTGGGGTGATGAAGTGTTCTAAAATTGGATTATCACACAACACTGAATATACTAAAACCATTGAGTTTTACACTTTAATGGATGAAGTTTATAATATAGAAGTTATATCTCAATAAAACTGCTTAAAAGACTGGAAAGAGTTACTTGCACTGTTGCATCATGTTATGCATGTTTTAGAAATACCAATCTATTCTATGTAGAATAGAATTACATTATTTATAATGTCCTGCACACAGAATTTAGTAGTCTATGGAGCAATTTTTATAATTTTGTTTTCATGTTTCAGATAAAGGTAGTAGAAGCTTTTATCATTAGCTCCATGATGAAACTGGGGCTCAGAGGGGTACAGTAAGGTTAGATCAAGATCCCACAGTAAGTGACAAAGCCAAGACTTAAATCCAGTTCTCATTCCAAAATCATTGATTTTTCTGCTATATCCTTCTTCCTAATGAACAATGGTTTAAGTTCTATGAAACATTCTTTACATAAATGAATTTCTCTGGTCAAACTGGGAATATTTGGGATTAATGTGTTTTAGACAGTGGTGCAAAATAAATTTTTGTTGTTGTTGTTGTTGTTTCTGTTCTTGTGGTTTTTGAATGTCCCTACACCCCAGAAGCTTGATGATTTCCTAGATGGACAATCTAGGGAGAGCTCAACCAGGGAGAATATTAGGGACAGATGGTTAGTGGCCTCCCAGTTGTTATTAAATAGGAGGTACAGGCAGGGCAAGAGTCATTAGGAAAAAACAGCTGTTAGGAGACTCAGTATGCATCCAGTGTAAGGATTCTGGGTTCCAAAATGTCCTCTGGGAGCTAACAGGAAAAACTACCTTCTCAGAAAACCTAACATGGGAACTTGGCTGGAAAAGAGGTGAGATGAAGCAAGTAGCGACCGCATTCCTAGAAAATGCATATAAAGGAGGCTGGGGTGACAATAGAAGAAATAAACCTTATTTTATTAAAATTGGGTTGAGATTCAGAAATGAAATTATCGAAGGACTAATCTGATGTTTAGGTGCAAACATGGGACGTCCTTAGAATTTACAAATAAAAGCCGAGTCGTCTCTCCTGTAAATAGGAATACAGATCCCTATGCAGGTATCATCAGTGTAGATCATTACGTAAGCAAACACTAAACTCTCACGTGAGAACACTTAATAATTGTTTTCCTTCGGTTAGTGGCATTTTGCTTCAATAATGATTTCTGTAGGTTAGGAAAAGATGCGATTAACACTAAAGATTGTTTGCTATCCTTTATTTGAACTTCTTGAAATTATTGCCTTTAGTAAAAAAGTATTCTCCCTTTTGTGCCCTGGTTCTTTATGATTTCCCTGGTCTTGGGGACTCAACTTCTTTTGGACTTATTTTTCTCTACCCTGAAGCTTATAAGATAACTAAGTGCGAGGCAAGTTGTTTCTAATCTCCGTAACTGAAGAAAGGATATTCTTTTTGCTGCCCACTTCTTTTCCAGTCCTTTGAGGCTTGATAAAAAGAGCAGGAACCTTCCCAACCAGCTGGATTTCAAAACTTAATAAGAGAGAGCTGATCAGTAAGAGCGATCTTGAATACTGTTTTGTGTGTGTGAAAATAGCAGTGCCTCCTGGAGGCAGAGATGCATCTCATTATTAATTGGGGGAGTAAGAGTATTGCCTGTCCTACTGAACAAGGGGATAATAATCATCTATTAATATAAATAGTCTCAGACTCAAGTCCAGTAAAATAATCCAAAGACAAGAAAACTACAGAGAGAAAAAAAGAAGAAATCAGAAATCAGGGACCTGAATAATACCTACTGTGGCAAATTCTAGGAAATAATGCTAATTCACAAGTAACTAGCTCCTTAATGGTTTGAAGTATTTTCACACACATGAATTTTCATTACTTGTATTGTCAATGAACATGTTTAATTTTTAAGAAATTTTCACTATTAAACTGTTCTAAAATCTTCAGTGTTATATAACTTATACCTTCTAATTTATTTCCTTGTTTTCTTTTCTCCTCTTCTCCCTTCCATTCTTAGAAATAAGACTCACCCTCTGGTCAGGCTTTGACTCCTTTGTATGTAGGAGTACTTCTCTGTTGAAGAAGTATCCAGTGTTGTCCAGTCATGCTTGCTCCCTACTCTCAGAGGGAACTTTTGTTGTAAGTAAATTCAGTGTGCTGAATAAACATAAAGACATGTATTTATTAATCAGATTCTTGATATCAATAGTAAAAGACCCAACTGCAAGCTCCTGTGGAAGTCTAGAGCAGTCTAGTCCAGAGTACAGCTGACTGTTTGAGAATGTCATAGTCCAGTTGCCAGTTGTTCTTCCTGTGGCTCCTTTTGAACTGTGACATTATTTGTTCGTTGCTGTTGAACAATACTATAACAAGTGTAGCAGATAAAAACAACATATAGATATTATCTTGTAGATTCCATGGGTTAGGAATCCAAGCATGACTCAGTTGACTCCTCTGCAAGGCAGCACTTGAAGTGTGAGCTGGGCTGTGATTTCATCTGGGAAAGGATCTGCTCCCTTGCTCATGTATCTGCAGGCAGAATTCAGTTGCTTGTGGGCTTCTGCACTCTGAGCATCAAGCCTGTTCCTGGTTGTTAGCTGAAGGCCATCCTCACATTCCAACTCTGCAGACCTCTACCAACACAGTTCACCAAATGGCAGCCTTCTAGAAAGGAGAAGGGAGTCTTTTTGCAAGGCAGATAAAGCAGTCTCATGTATGTAACTGTGTACACCCTATTATCTTTGCTGTGGAAGCAAGTCACTGGTTCCACCTATGCTCAAGGACAGAGGATAGGCAAAGGCATGAATACCATGAGGCAGATACTGTGGGGGCCAGTCTGTCTACCACATTGGTTTATCCTTCTCCTGGAGCTGCTCATAATGCTGCTTAATTTCTCCTCCTATGTTTCTCCTGCAGAATGAACATGAATTCAGTTCACGATATCATTTAATACTCCAAAACTTAAAATTAGAATACTTACCATAAAAATCATGATTTAATGGCAGGGATATATCATAGCTTGATTTTAGCTTCAATGTAATATATTCATTATGCTTATTACATATTTCCTGTCTCTCCAATTGGATTATAAGTATATTTTTCTTTCTTCTAAATCCTTCATGCTATCAATAGACCCCCTTCTTCCAAGTTCTATTTATAAGTGTACCACTTTGTTTTTGTGTTTTATTGTAATTTCCCTTCATTTGTAAAATGAGCTTTCAGCTTCCTCTCTCCATTCCAGCATCTTTCTCAGTTCTCCCTTTCAAAGTTAGACCTGAGAAATTACTTTCTCATCACGAATGGTCCCATCACTTGGCTATTTTGCCCTGACTTCTTTCTCCAAGTTTGTTCAGGTTGTTCTCCTGGAAAAAAAAAAAAAAAAAAAAGGATTGTGATTATTCTGTATAGGTCCAGAAGACAGAATGAAGATTAATAGTGGGAAGTGAGAAGAAGAAAAATTGTAACTCAGTTTGTGGAGGATTTTTCTAATAACTATAACCATGTGACAGTCTCTGGATGTGCCCGGGTAGGATCTGGCCATTTATCAGCTCCTGGAGAAGAAATGCCAGGGTTTCAGGATCATGCTTTCGAAGACTGATTCCTCCCGGATCCCTCTTTACTCCTTTGGGCCATTCCATCATTCCAAGAGGATGTTTTTTGAGTTCTTTCACCACTATGACCATCTTTTCAAAAGTCTAAGCAAAAATTAAAATAAAAGGCAAAATAATACCAAACAAAAAAACTGATGTAGGCATCAAATTAATACCTTCAGGATGATTGCATTTCTCCTCTGCAATCCCCACTTTGACTTTGGACTTTGCAATGTTGGACTTTGTTCCCCCTTTTCAATGTATAGATCCTTTTCTCTGATTACTAGTGCTATTAGCACGTGGTGCTATGATTAGTCTTAGCTGCATCTCCAAATCTCATTCTCATTTCCACTTTAAAAAAAAAATTTTTTTTAAAGATTTATTTATCTGATAAAGAGAGAGAGAGAGAACATGGGGGAGTGGCAGACAGAGAGAGAGGGAATCCTCAAGTGGACTCCCCGCTGAGGGTAGGGCCTGATCCCAGGACCCTGAGATGACCTGAGCTGACATCAAGAGCCAGCTACTTAACCAACTGTGCCATAAAGTGTCTCTTCGTTTTTCACTTTTCAAAAATTTTTAGCATGAACTGACAAGAAAAAAAAAAAGGGCCACATTGGCAGTAAGAGATGAAAGAGAAGTCTTGCCTCTCTTTAATTCTTCAATTTTTTTTCCCATCTATCGTATCAAGTTTAACTTCTCACATAGCTCTACAACTCAATTGAAATGCTGCATTGTGTCATGCTTTTGTACTGGCTAAAGAACCCAAGTCTTTTCCTTCTTTTAATCCATCTGCATGTATGTGTACACTTTTTTGCTATATTCAGCTTCCATAGGAGTCAGCAGTCATTTTTCCATCCCTCCAAGAATGCTCCGCTATGTTGAGTGTCTTAAGACAAATTCTGCCATTCCAGCCGACTTTAATCTCAATGTTATTAAATTCCTAATCTGATATCTAATATCACATAACAAGAAGATGGTAGAAATTCCACCCAAATAGTAGAAAGTGTAAGAGTGAAATTGAAGTAGGCTTAAGACTAGTTACATTGAAGAGAAGCATTATTACTGTGTGGATCTAAAATAAATGTAGAAGTTCCAAAAGTGGAAATTATGTATTCTTGCAAAGATTTAATGTATGGTGTAAGAGAGCATATATGATCTAGGATAATCCCAGTGAGCTAGGAGAAGGTAGTAGCCCACTCAATGTTAGAATGACCTTGGTTGTTAATTAGTCACATAGGATCTGCCCTGGATGTTAAATGTTAGAATCATAAAGGCTTTCATGGCTAATGTTGCACCTAGATTGTTATTGTTAATACACAGCTTGTGGAATCATTCACACTCTCTATCAGCCTAGTATTTCTAGGATTGAAGATATCACGCAGACAAAATACCAGTACAGTAATGGTATACCATAGGTGCTCAAAACAAGTCAGGCCCTTCCTTCTCACCTCACAACCCTCTCACTAGCTTCCTATTTTTGCCTAGGCTCTTCAGCAATGCATAATATACTTGGGCGATAAATAATACACCTCCTGACATTTCCAATCTTTTAAGGTGGAAAATCTGAAATTGAACCTCTTTCTTTCAATGGGCTTATCCTGCATTATCTGTTTGAATTCTGGAGGAAGGGTTCTCGAGGGGTTTGCAAGACCAAAATGCCAGATCAGCCTTTTATATGGCCTTTGAAAATCATTAAACCTGGAAAAATCTATTCAGCCTATCAAATTTGCATTTGCCTCAATTGTATTTTGGGGTTACTTTCTTTCCTGGGAGTCAAATTTACTTTCTTCTATTCCCTTAGAGTTTCTAAGGTAAATGAAAAAAAGAAAGAAAGATAGAAAAGCAACCAACATATATAACACTACCCCCATCACTACCACCACACACACACTCAGACACACATTTGCACATCTATCTGTAGACTTACCAAGATGACTTCATACTTGATTTCTTTTATACCCCTGCTAAATCAACATGTTAATTTACTTTCAAGGCTACTTGTATGACTGAATAGATAAAAGCTTGAAAAAACGTTGTGATTTATATGTACGTGTAAGCAGGGGCAGGGAAGCTATAATCAGCCTTCAAGGAAGCTAATGTCACAATAAGTATACTAGCCCTCCACAATCTCCAAGAACCCATCACATGTTTAGTCTCATAACTGCAAATCTTGGTAAAGCTTGGTCTTTACCCCCCAGGAGGGTAAAGTCTTGAAAATGAATTTCTGAGTGGAGCTGATAGATAGCTGCTAAGTTTTCGCAAGGATTTCAACAACATGTGCCTGTTGATTAGTCATTTAGAATAAATTATTTAGTGATCTCACTCTGATCCAGTGGGTAGAGGTATAACATCTTGGAAAGGAAAAGATATAGGAGTAGTCCTTTGGTGGAATTCTTTCAACAAATAGTGAATAGTGAAGGCTGGGAATATAACAATATGCCAAAATAACAAGTGAGAGCAGTTGCTGAGGAGAGAGAGAGATAAAGAGGAGGAGGTTGTCTAACCCCTGGCTGATGCCCATGAATATCAGCACTTCCCCTTCCCTCTCCTTGAGTGGAGGAAGACTGAGCTTTGGAAGGACAGACAGTAGGCACTTGAAGAGATGGGAAAAGGAGAGACTGACACCCTCATCTTCTTCTCTAGTCCTGGTATCTGGGGGTCATTGGGAACCTCGAATCTGTAAGTCAAGTCTTACATTTTTTTCAAAAGAGAAATTTTTGTGTATCTCTGCTTATTTTTGTGGATTCTTCTCCATTTTTCCCAAAACCCTTGTATAACTTTCAGCTTTTAATGGGTCCCCACTGGGATCCCCCACCCAGGTCCCCTTCCATCTCTGTGAATGCCCAAAGCTCCACATGACCCCTCCCTCTCAGAGTTCATTACAACTAATACCCAGATTCAGAATGCATTTTTTTTCACTTATGTAGATACTCAATTAAAAGCACTCACATAAAATTATTTTTAATGAAATTTAATAATTCCTGGATTTCTTTCTAAATCTGAAATACTAATTGATGGTCTGGGTTGAGGAGGGATGTTTGGAAGGAAGGCTTTTCCCGAGGTTCTGTCTTATCCCCACCTCTACTCTTCTATATGAAACTCTTTAGATTGGCTCAATTTTATTCATCTGGCTACCATTTTGAGTACTTGTAAATATTTCTGCATTTCATGGGGTTTAGAGATAATTGTGGATACAAGGACATTTTCAAATAAGCAAATTACAAATCCAAAAATGGAATTTCTACTCTGTATTTATTTACTGGTTATTGATTTACTCACACATTACAGACCTCAACTTCTAAAGATTGTAAGAACTTTATCATACCTATTTTAGTAAATTATGCTGATAATAGAAATGTGCCTAAGAGCTTAGCAGATTTTTAAATAATGTTTAAATAAAGTAATTGAAAGCCACTATCTTCTCTCCTCTGTACCTTGTTATACAACTGTTTGACTTAAAATTTTGTTCTTTAAATGCATTTTAGTTCTCAGAGCTGCAATCTTACAGTAAATGATACTCTACACACTCAAACATGCTATATATATTAATACATTAGAGACCATGCCTATTACTTATATTGTCAGAGGAGCTGGGTTTTGTGCAATGATATGAATAATGCTTTTGCTATCATTACCATGCATAAATTTGAGCTTTGTGTGACATGTCGTAGATTTGGAAAAGTCTAGTTTCATGCTAGTGTTTTACAGAAAAATGCACAGCCACACATCTCTGCAGCACTTGTCTACAGAGACAATTGAAAGGCCAAGCAAGGCTCATCTGGTGCTTGCTCCACTTCTAGTTTAGGAGTCACTCATGTGGCTGATGACTACACACACATGAGTATGGAAACTTTATGTATTACTTGTAAATTTGGGACTTATTATAAAAAAGACCTTTATAGATAGCAAGATGTTAAAAGGAATCTCTTTCAAACTAATACTGAGTGCCTAGAAAGTTCAGAGCTGAAAGAAAAGTGGCAAATTCTGAATTCATAGTCCAAAGTGAAATGATGCACCCTCTATACTGGTTTTATGACCCTTACCTGACCACATACTTTTAGCTTTCAAGGAGACCTAGTGGCCTAGAGAAAGGAAGTTGAGAATTTAATAAAAGTTTTCCCTAGAGAGACATTCAAATCATATGAATTCACTGTGTTCACGTTGCCCAAGGTGAATGGCTGCCTTGGGAGGGTGGGGCAGGTTCCTCCTACTTTGCAGGTGTGAGGGACTTCAATGGGATCAATCAAAGAGCTTAAAAGTAACTTTCCTACAGTTTAAGGAACTGGAAGCTTGTGTCTGACTCATGCTTGAGCCCATGTCTAGATCTGCTTACTCTCATAGAAAGCAAAGAGTGGTAGTGATCTCTGGGACAGTCTTCATGCCCAGAGTGTGTGGGCTAAAGATGTGGGAATGTGGGCTTGGTGTGAACTCTCATAGAAAGCAAAGAGTGGTAGTGATCTCTACGACAGTCTTCATGCCCAGAGTGTGTGGGCTAAAGATGTGGGAATGTGGGCTTGGTGTGAACTTCCTTGGGGTTGTCTTAGATGCTGCTTATGGGCATTGCCTGGCAGAGTTAGGAGACACCAGCCAACCAACCTAGGGCTAATGGAGGGATAAAGTAATCAGCTTGGAAAGATGCATTTATACTGTAAAGGGAGCTTCAGGTGGGAGACCGCAGCATTTAGAAGGGGATGTGTGAGAAATCCACAAAACATCTGATGAGTGGAGTCAGCCCTGAACTAACACAGCCAGATAATACCAAGGGCATATTACAAGGGTGCCAATAAAGTGACACTTTTCTATAAAACAAATCACACACACACACATACACACACACACACACACACACACACACACACACACACACACACTTCTACCCCAGAAGAGCCAGGAGTCACAGCTAATGACCTTTTTTTTTTTTTTTTAAGGAGATAAAATTTTTTTTTAATCTATTTTTAGAGAAGTTTAAGGTTCACAGAAGTAATGAACAAGTATGCAAAGATTTCCCAGTTACTCCCTGACACTCCACATGCAATGTAAAACCTTCCCCATTATCAACATTCTTGACCAGAGTGGCACATTTGTTACAATTGATGAACCTAAATTCATATATCATTATCACTTAAGTCCATAGTTTACATTGTTTCACTCTTGGTGTTGTTCATTCTGTGGGTTTGGACAATTTTATAATGATATATATCCACCATTATAGTATCATACAGAGTAAATTCACTGCAGTAAAAGTCCTCTCTATTCTGCCCATTCCTCTTCCTTTCCTCCTGGCAAACACCACTCTTTTTATTGTCTCTGTAGTGTTGATTTTTACAGAATGTCATATAGTCGAATTCATACACTATGTAACTTTTTAGGATCAGCTTCTTTCACTTATTAATATACATTTAAGTCTTCCTCATGTCTTTTCATGGCTTGAGAGCTCATTCATTCTACTGTCTAGATGCTCCACAGTTTATTAATGCATTCACCTATGGACGGGACATGTCAGTTGCTTCCAAATTTTGGTAGTTGTGCATGGAACTCTCATGAACATCCATGTGTATGAGATTTGCATGGACAGAGTTCTCAACTACTTCAGGTACATATCAAGGAGCATGATTGCTGGATCATATGGAAAGAGTATATTTAGTTTTATAAGTAACCACCAAACTGTCTTCTAAAGTGGCTATATCACTTGCATTTCTACCAGCAATGAATGAGGGTTTCTATTGCTCCACATCCTTGCCAAACTTTGGTGTTGTCAGTATTCCAGATTTTGGCCATTCTGATGGGCATATAGTAGTATCTCATTGTTTTAATTCATTTTTCCCTGATGTAAGGGAAATGATCATTATATGATCATTTCTATATGATGTGGGGCACATTTTCATAGGCTGTGTGGCATCTGTATATCCTCTTTGCTGAGGTGTCTGTTAAGGTCTTTGCCCATTTTTTAATCAAATTGTTTTCTTATTGTTGAGTTTTAAGAATTCTTTGTATAAGAAATGGAAAAATGTTCCATGCTCATGTATTGGAAGAACAAATATTGTGAAAATGTCTATGCTACCTAAAGCAATCTACATATTTAATGCAATCCCTATCAAAATCCCATCAATTTTTTTCAAATAAATGGAACACATAATCCTAAAACTTATATGGAACCAGAAAAAATCCCCAATAGCCAGAGGAATGTTGATAAAGAAAGCCAAAGTTGGCGGAATCACAATTCCAGAATTCAAGCTCTATTACAAAGCTGTAACCATCAAGACTTTATGGTACTGGCACAAAAACAGACACATAGATCAATGGAACAGAATAGAGAACCCAGAAATAGACCCTCAACTCTATGGTCAACTAATCTTCGACAAAGCAAGGAAGAATGTCCAATGGAAAAAAGACCGTCTCTTCAACAAGTAGTGCTGGAAAAATTGGACAGTCACATGCCGAAAAATGAAACTGGACCATTTCCTGATACCACACACAAAAACAGACTCAAAATGGATGAAAGACCTCAATGTGAGATAGGGCTCTATCAAAATTCTTGAGGAGAACACAGGTAGCAACTTCTTCCACCTCAGCCACAGCAGCTTCTTCCTAGAAACATCGCCAAAGGCAAGGGAAGCAAGAGCAAAAATGAACTATTGGGACTTCAAGATAAAAAGCTTTTGCACAGCAAAGGAAAGTCAACAAAACCAAAAGACCACTGACAGAATGGGAGAAGATATTTGCAAATGACGTATCAGATAAAGGCCTACTATCCAAAAGAATTTATCAAACTCAACACCTAAAGAACAAATAATCCAATCAAGAAATGGGCAGAGGACATGAACAGACATTTCAGCAAAGAAGACATCCAAATGGCCAAGAGACACATGAAGAAATGCTCCACATCACTCAGCATCAGAGAAATACAAATCAAAACCACCTCACACCAGTCAGAATGGCTAAAATGAACAAGTCAGGAAACAACAGTTGTTGGAGAGGATGCAGAGGAAGGGGACCCTCCTATACTGTTGGTGGGAATGCAAGCTGGTTCAGCCAGTCTGGAAAATAGCATGGATGTTCTAAAAAAGTTGAAAATAGAGCTACCCTACAACCCAGCAATCGCACTACTGGGTATTTACCCTAAAGATACAAATGTAGTAATCTGAAGGGGCACATGCACCCAAGTGTTTATAGCAGCAATGTCCACAATAGCCAAACTATGGAAAGAACCTAGATGTCCATCAACAGATGAATGGATAAAGAAGAGGTGGTATATAAATACAATGGAATACTATGCAGCCATCAAAAGAAATGAAATCTTGCCATTTGCAATGATGTGAATGGAACTAGAGGGTATCATGCTTAGTGAAATAAGTCAATTATAGAAAGACAATTATCATATGATCTCCTTGATATGAGGAATTTGAGAGGCAGAGTGGGGGGTTTGGGAGGTTAGGGAAGGAAAAAAGGAAAGAAGATGGGATCGGGAGGGAGACAAACCATAAGAGACTCAATCTCACAAAACAAACTGAGTGTTGCTGGGGGTAGTGGGGGTATGGAGAGGGAGGTTGGGTTATGGACATGGGGGAAGTTATGTGATATGGTGTGTGCTGTGAAGTATGTAAGCCTGGCGATTCACAGACCTGTAACCCTGGGGCAAATCATACATTATATGTTAATAAAAGTAATTAGCAACAACAAAAAAAGAATTTTTGTATATTTTAGATAACAGACCTGTATCAGGTCTTTTGCAAATCTTTTCTCCCCATCTGTTGTTTGTCTTCTCATTCTCTTGACAATGTACTTTGCAGAGCAGAAATTTTATTAAATTTTAATTTTAGTTTATCAATTATTTCTTTCATGGATCATGCCTTTGATGTCATATCCAAAAAATTATCGCCAAATCTAAAGTTATTTAGATTTCCTCCTATGTTACCTTCTAGAAGCTTTATAGTATTGCATTTTACATCTAGGTCTGTGATCCATTTTGAGTTAATTTTTATGAAGGATATAAAATTTGTGTTTAGTTTTTTTGTTTTTATTTTTGTTTTTTGGTTTTTGTTTGTTTGGTTTTGCCTGGGATGTCCAGTTGTTACAGTACCCTTTGTTGAACTGACTATCTTTCTTCATTGTATTGCCTTTGCTCCTTTGTCAAACATCAGTTGACTCTATTTATGTGGGTCTGTTTCTGGGCTCTCTATTCTGTTTAATCATCTGTTTGTCTATCTTCTACCAATATCATGCTGTTTTGATTGCTATAGCCTTTTAGGAAGACTTAAAAGTCAAATTGTGTCAGTCCTCTAACTTTGTTCTCCTTCCATATTATGTTGGCTCTTCTGGGTCATCTGCTTCATTTTGTTGACCTCTCCAAGACATCTTGTTGAGCTTTTTACTGGGATTGCATTAAATCTATAGCTCAAGTTGGAAAAATCTGACATGGTGACAATATTGAGTTTTCCTATCCATGAACGTGAAATATCTCTCCATGTATTTATTTTTGTATTTTGCTCATTAGAGTTTTGTCGTTTTCTTCATATAGGCCTTAAACATGTTTTGTTAGATTTGTACCTAAGTATTGCATTTTTGGAGGATGCTAATATGAGTGCTATTTGTTTTTTTTATTTAAAATTCCACTCATTCATTGCTGTATTAGGAAAGCAGTTGGCTTTTGTATATTAACCTTGTATCCTACAACCTTGCTAGAATTGCTTATTAGTTCCAGGAGTTTTTACTGATTCTTTCAGATTTTCCAAATGGACAGTCGTATCATCTGTGAACAAAGATGGTTTTATTTTTTCCTTCCCAATCTGTATAACTTTTATTTCCTTTTATGTTCTTTTTGCATTATGTTCTTATTGCATTAGCTAGGATATCTAGTAACAGTGCTAAAAAGTAGTGTTGAGAAGATACATCCTTGCCTTGTTCCTGATCTTTGTAGAAGAGTTTCAAGTTTCTTACCATTAAGCTGTTGACTTTTTGTTGATATTATTCATCAAGCCAAGGTTTCTCTCTATTCCTAGTTTACTGAGAATTTTTATCATGATGGGTGTTGGAACTAATGACTTTTTAACTCATGAAGTGAGACGTAAGTTATGATAAGAAATAAGTGAATTTTTAAAAGTGTATGTGTCTTAGAAAACCTGTCATTTAGTAGCAGTAAATTGTGTAAATTCATTAGACAACACAGAAAGCAACCATTGTAATTTCACATAGCACAACTACGTGGGATTTTTTTGAAAACTGAAAAATTTATATAATATCATAACCTTTAAATAGTTAATAATGGGAATATAATTAATTATTCTACTTACTAATTCTCCTCCCAAAACTTCAGAATTTGCACTGCATTACAAATTGTAAGTTCTATATATATTTATATGTATAATATATAAAGTATTATAATTTAATTATACATTTGTTTTATCATATTAATAACTGTATTATAAATTATAATTTACAATAATTATAAATAATGTTTACAATATAAAGTATATAAATTATAACTTACAAGTTACAAACATAGTATAACTTGTAAGTTTTTAATACAATTTCTACTTGTTGAGAAATCCTTGTCTGCATTTGGGAGGGCAGCATAACCATTTACATCTGTTATATTCCTGGCAAAAGAAGAGAGGATGATGTGCAAATCCTTTGAAACGGGTGTGACAGACCACGTCATGTGCCTGTTCTTGCTTCTGCTTCCTTATTATGCCTACCTTTCAGACGCAAAAGAGGACTGTCTTCTTCTTAGCAGTAAATGACTTTTGTTCCATGAAATTCAGGTGATTTCCACTGCCTCTGAGAGAGTAATTTTTGATTCAACCATTACCAATTTGGGCTATCCAATTCAATTATGTCTGATTGGGCCTGATTCACTGATGGGCCAATTGCAGAATTATATCATCAATATATGCCATACATTAGAGCAAATGGTTTTTAAAATTGTTACAATAGTATGATTCTTAAGAGTAGATGATCACGGAAATCATTTTAGGACAATCCTATTGTTTGGATAATTTTAGTGTTTATACTTTTGAATGAAAATGCTTTTATTCATCTGTTTTTAGGTTTCTGGATGGATTTAATTGAGAAATATCATGATGAAGAAGCAATCTTAAAAAAAAAACAACTATAGTTCTTTGTTATTTCTTAGCCTTGTGAGTCAGATATTTTTCTACCATCAAATATCAAAATAAAATATATTGTTGAGGTAAAGATTTTGTAGTTACCAACTTAATTTTCTGTGTTCATAAAAAGCCTTGTTCTCCTTAGTGGAATGTATAAGTTATTCTTGCAAATTTGAGATCATGAGACAATTTCATGTCAAAAACAAACTTATGAACTTTATTTGAAATTATTACTTTAAAGAATATTTATTGGAGAGAGAAAGTGAGCAGGGGGAGGGGCAGGGGGAATGAGGGAGAAAGAGAATCTCAAGCAGCCTCCTTGTGAACATGCCACCAGATGTAGGACTCAACCCCATAACCCTGAGATCATGACCTGAGCTGAAACCAAGAGCTGGAATTTCAACCAACTGAGCCACTCAGGTGCCCCTTTTTTGAAGTTATCTTTATATATTTTATTTTCAAAAGGTCCCACTGCTCTGAAAAACTGCTGGAAAAGTATTGGTCTACCTCAAAAGGTCAGGAAATAACCTTGTTTGTCATTTGTATTATGACACTCTGGGTGTGGGATTAAATAAATTATCCATATTTTAGGGGTGCCTGGGTGGCTCAGTGGGTTAAGCCTCTGCCTTTGGCTCAGGTCATGATCTCAGGGTCTTGGGATCGAAACCCACATCAGGCTCTCTGCTCAGCAGGGAGTCTGCTTCCCTCTCTCTCTCTGCCTGCCTCTCTGCGTACTTGTGATCTCTCTCTCTGTCAAAATAAATAAATGAAATCTTAAACAAATATTTTTAAATAAAAAAATTAATTAATTATCCTTATTTTAATCCAAATAGCTACTTCTGGTGTTACATTAATAACCTATTAATTTGAATACATGGATTTAGATTTATAATAACAATGTCAAAAAAATGTTTGCTAAACATTTTGGTAAACAATAGCATAGAAAAAGTATTTTCAGTGCCTTTGCTATTGTCTGTGGACATGCAAATAGAACACATTTATTACAAATGATTCTCACCTGTTCATTGAAGCAGTTTTATGAGGTTGATATTTAGACATAATAGCAAATGAACAAATCAAATTAAAAAATAACCAGAGTAAAAAAATAAATAAATAAATAACAGAGTAATCAAATCAGAATTTCTGAGTTGTTAAATAATGCGAAGATCAGCAAATCCAAGTACTTAGGCGGTGATTAAGCTATTACCACTAGGCACAGGGATCTTTATGCAATACAAATAAACATAAGTGGTCTTTGCTTTTCCATGAGCCTCAATGTGGGAAGTGAAGTATAAACACGATGAGATTTAACTAAAAAGATTTAAATCAGTTAAAGAGATTACCAATAACGATGGCTGATGACAGTTTATTACCAACCGCCAAAATAATTCATTAAGTAATCTATTCTTTTCAGAGGAGGCCACCCAATGTTTCCTGTAGATAGTTATTATATGAAGGAGACTTCCAGATACAGTCTTTGAAACTTGCAGACCATCCATTTTAATAATTCGGCTCAATTTTCTCTTGATTTGGATGTTTTAGGAACATCTCATATAGGGCATTCCTTGAGATAAAATACATATTTCATTATGTTAAATCAGCATCTAGGCATTATTAAGGGTGATGTTAGACTCTCCAATGCAGATCTTTTTTGGTTCATGTGACAAGAAGAGCTAGGAAAATGAGACTAATGTAGAATAAGAAGTGGGCAAAAGAGAGTTCAGTTGAAATTTTTTACTTTGTGTAGATGATAGGTTGAATCTAACCTTTCAGAGTGCCACATTGTAGCAAATAATTGCCAATGAGGCTATGAAATGATAATGGTGTTGGTTAGGGGTGGGGGATGCAAGGCCATGGAGATACTGGTTCTTCCCTTTGTTAAGAATTTTGAGCTCAAAATCTTCCCATCTTTTTGCTTTCTTTTTATAATTAATTACAATAAAACAGCCCCTCTTTTCTCCTTTCCTTTTCCCATTCACCCCGACAAAAAGAAAGTTCTCTGATTCTTGGGGTGAGTTCCTGTCACCACTACTTTCTGCCCTGTGTTACTTTCTCCTTCAAAGATTTCGACACTGGGGCTCAAGGTCTTTCCCCCTTTTGTACCTCTTCGGATATCACTACCTTGTGTTGTCTCCAGCGGCGTGAAATGTTCTATTGTAAAGGGCATGACATGATTATTTTACTTCAGTGCAAAGGAATCTGAGGGGTGAAACTATAATTGAATCAAATAAGTTATAGTTATGCATTATTCAGTTACTAAGTCTGTCTTCTGAGTTTTGCAAGTTAAGCCTCTCATCACAACCATGTCCTCTCCGTTTCATTCAATAAATAACTTCATTGTGATTGCACTTTAACCCTACCCTTCCAACATTTCAGCTCTCTGTATTAAGCAATGTAAAAAGTTATTCTTCAAAATTTACATACTGTTATGTAATCTTAGATATATAAAGAATGTTAGAAGTAGTCTAGTCTAGCCCTTTAAATATAAAATGGGACAAGAAAATTCAGACTTGAAGAGGTAGCCATCACAAAGCAAGTGGCAGTACTGAGATTCGGCAGAAGTCAAATGCAATGCTCTTACTCACTACTCCTCTAATAGCAATACACTAGCGTGTCCCTTTCCCTGTGGTCTTAAATTGTACAAACCCCAGTATTTCCTATAGGAAAACCTCGCTATTCTAGTGTGTAGTAAGATTTTTAGGCATCTGGTAATGATTCGGTGTAGTATATCCTTTTTTTTTTTAAATCAGGTAATAGAAAATTAAGCCAGATGTGAATAAACATTTTGTAATCATTAACAGGTGTTCTTGATCTCATGGTAGGTTATCCTGAGATTAGACTTCAATTCTGAGTTATTAATGGCTAAGGGCACGGATAAGACAGTTATTCTAAAATTTCCATACACTTGCCTCCTCAGGTTCAGGGATGGAGTAGGAACTTAGGGAACACAAATATATGTTTGTCTGGTAGAGTAGTCATCAATAGCACATGTTAAAATTGTCTAAGAAAAATACCTTCCTTTTCTTTCTTTTCTGTAGCTTCCATCTCCAACCATTTCTCGCACCTGTCTGAGGGCTCCTGAATGCCAGTGTGACTAATGAGTGCCAGAGGCAGCAGATGGGAAGGTAAGCCTTCCCTGTCTGTACTCTCATATTAGCCAGTAGGGCTCCTTGTTCCTTCCCATAACATTCCACTCAATTGATCACTAAACAGTCAGATACAATGTGAGAGGCATTTGGTACTTGTTCAATACAAGGCTCTGCATCAGAGTTTACCCAAGACTCCACTGAAAGCGTGGTATGACTATTTGCTAATCTCACTTAATCCTCAGTCATGAAAGTCCTTTTGAGCCCCACCTGTGATGCAGTGCGTCCTCGAGCTCACTTCCCGTGCTTTGCTCCAGACTGGGCTATTAGGGTTTTATTGGAGTTAGTGGAGTTTTACAGTAGATCTACCCTAACTCTGACCTCCAAATCAGCTTCATGACGCTATAGGCCATATTAAATTGCTACCAGGTTCCTAGAGGGATCCGTCCTTCCAGTTGGGTAAAGAGGCTCTGAATTGGGGTAGGCAGGCATGCCTGAAACAGCTCCCAAGTCAGGAACTCATTTTCAAGTCAGAGGATCAGTAAGATCTTTCAAAAAGGTTCTTCTTTATTTATTTTTTCTTTTTCAGTGTTCCAAAATTCATTGTTTGTGCACCACACCCTTCTTTTCCTTCCAATAGTAGCTTTCCTTTTGGTCATTTTGCTGCTCATTAGTACCCCCACTAGTGGATCAGAGAATAAGGAAAAATCAATTCGCCTGTTTGGGTGGTAGTGGGTAACAAAATAAGCCATTGTACAATACAGAAGATCCACATCTTCTGGTTGTATGACTACGGATTATCTGCACATCAGTTATCAGGGTTCACCTTACAGCTATGGGAAACTGGGAAATGCCTAAGTACAAACTTTCACTTTTGTAGCCATTTATGTTTACTATCATCTTGACTATTAATTTTTATAATCATGAAAGCAATGGTAATAAAAACCTAAGCATCATCTATAGGTATGAAATAAAAATAAACTCTCTTTTCCTCCTTCCACAATCTTACTTCCAACAAGTAGTCTATTGGGGGCTTTTTTTATTTTTAGATCTCCTATTAGTGGGCTACTTTACTCTAAATAATATACTCTGTCTCTACTGTTTTTTTTTTCTTAACAACTCTACACAGTTATCTCTGTGTAAAAGATATAAAAGATAAATTTTAGCCCATTTATACTCTTCTCTTTTTATGCTTATTTTAATCTTTTTAACTCTTAGAAGAGTTAAAAAGATTAAAATAAGCATAAAAAAATTAAAATAACCAATTAATAACTCTTAGAAGAGTTAAAAAAATTAAAATAAGCATAAAAAGAGACTACTCTTGCCTTTATAACTTCAAACATTAGATTTAAAAATTTATATACACACATACTATAGCTTTCTATCCATCTATATCTACCTTTATATGTAGATACTATTTCTTTTTTTAACAGATTTTTTTTTAAGATTTTATTTATTTGACAGAGAGAGAGAGATCACAAGTAGGCAGAGAGGCAGGCTGAGAGAGAGGGGGAAGCAGGCTCGCAGCTGAGCAGAGAGCCCAATGTGGGGCTCAATCCCAGAACCCTAGGATCATGACCTGAGCCGAAGGCAAAGGCTTAACCCACTGAGCCACCCAGGTGCTCTTGTAGATACTATTTCTTGACTCTTCATCATGTAAAGTAAAAAAACCAGTACCCATTGTATTTCTGTGTTTTGTTTCTGGAGTTGATTCTAAGAATTGAAATTCAATAAATTTTGTAAATATTATTCACTTAAGATGAAGTAAGTGTGAATGTACCTGTGGAGAGGGTATTATTTTCTTTGAGTCAAAAACTAGAACCTCTTGTAGAAGAATATACCTCTAGCAAAAAACTCTTAGTAGTCTCCAACAGTTACTCAAAATCATGACTCGTTTTGGTTTGCTTCAAGTATATACTATAATTTCATTTTTTTCTCAAATTTCTAACTTTTTAAGTATTTCATTGTTGCTAAAAGAATCATATAATTTACTCTATCCCTAAATGTCCTAATTATACTATTTATTATAGAAAATTCATTTTCATGCTGGAAACATATTTTTTTCAGGATTCTTTAATTATCTATTCTTATTTGGCTCAGTTACTTTCAGCCTTATTCGGCTCAGTTACTTTCAGCCTTATTCTCAGTAGTCACGCTGGGATTTTTACCTCTCATACCTTTGGTTTAACCCCTTGGTTCTAGAAACCTATGTATTGCTCTTTTTTGGATTCTCTTTCAGTTTGCTGTAGTACTTCCAAAAGAAATATCTTTCAGAAGTAGTGGGTAAAAGATAAGGGGTAATTGTATGCCTAAAATATTGTGACTTTGCTCTCATGCTTTTCTGATACTCTGAGTATAATATTCTATGTTTATGTGATGTGATGTGTGTGTGTGTGTGTGTGTGTGTGTGTGTACGCGCGCGCCTGATAGAGAGAGAGAGAGAGAAAAGAAAAGGCATTTACTGCATTGCTTTTGGTATCTAGTGATACTGATTAGAGGTCTGGTGCCAATCTGCTCATTATTCTTTTGTTAACAACACACACAACCTTTTTCTCTTGAAAGCTTTTAGAAATTTTTTCCCTCTATTTTTGAAGTTTAAATTTTCTTTTACCCTGCTTGTCATTCTAGCAGCCCTGAATCTGAAGATTTGGATCCTGCTTCAGTTCTAAACAATGTATTCTATTATTTTAAAATTTATTCCTCCGTTCCATTTTCTCTCTTCCTTCTTTGGAGAGTATGCATTAGATTATGTGTTGGGTAGCCTACAAGTATTTTCTAGTTTTCAACTTTTCTATTAAATTTTCTATCCTTGTATATGTTGCTTTACATTCTGGAAATTTCTTCAAGTGTTTATTTTAGCCCTTTTATTGCCCTTTTTAAAAAAATTGTTGATCACGTTCTAAATTTCCAAAAATTCTTACTCACACTCAGATTTTTTTTTTGCTATAGTAGCCTATTTTTATTTTACAGAATCAATATCTCCTTAAATCTCTCTGAGCATACTAAATAAAGTATTTTTCAATTCTGAATTATTCCTCTTCATTTTGAGGTCAGTGGTTTTGTTATTGTGATTCTTCCCTTTTTTTGTGTGCTACTAGTTTTCCTCAATTCTGAATATAATCAATTCTTAGATGCTCATTCCTTTTTTTTTTTTTTTCGGATTTTTATATCTTTGAAATCAGGATGCATCTTACAATTAATACTACATCCCAGTTCAACTGGCAGTGCTTTTGCTTTTCTTTTGTGGTATATGAGTGTTACAATCTTAACTGAAATGAAACATGCTTTGGTCATCTGTAGTGGGTTATTAATATACATAAGAGTTACATCAGCTGGAATGGGTTTCTTACATAATTATTTAGGCTTGTTTCTTCTGAGGGTATTTGCTTTCTAAGTACCTGTGTGAGTTTATTGGTTGGCAGACTTCATTTTAGGTTGCACAAGTGGAAGTAGCAGACAGCCCTATCTTGCCCTTGTACCAAACTGAAGAGATCTGTACTCTGGCTTGTGGTAATCACATAGTTGTTTCATGTAGTGCTGAACCCAAGGATAGATGCTTCTCCTATACTCAGGGGGAGGGGTTAGAAATTGGGCATTAATTTTTGTCACTATTTTCTAGAGATTATCATCTTGATGTTTGCCTTTCTCCCCATTCTTAATTGGTATGCCATCTAATTGTCCTTTAAGGTTCTGAATTCTACTAGATCCCACCCAGGTAGTGGCATTTTCTTGGTTGGGTTTTTGACTCTGGTTTCTTTCACTTTGATTTGTTCATTAATACCATCCTATAAACTTGTGCTGCTTCTTTATTTAGGTCTAGGGTTAGTGGTTCTCACCCTTGCATGCATGTTGCAATCCCCGGGGGAGTTTTATAATACATTGATCCCTAGATCCCATCCCAGAAATTCGGAGTTTTGACTTGCTAAATCTAAGGTGCAGTCAAGATTGACAGCTGTTGGCCTAAAGCAACTCTGAAATCTAAAGCATCAAGGAGAGGCAGCATGAAGTATCACCAGTTCAACTTCTATAACCAAATTGCCTAGGTTAAAATTCGAGCTCTTCCGTTTAGATCTGTATGGTCTTAGGCAAGTAAATTTCTCATGACTCAGATCTTTGCATTTATAAATTGGGGGCTATAACCATAACAGTGGTTCATTGGGTTATCGTATAGATTCAACAAATTAATATTAAACAACATTTAGATCACAGTGTCATATAAATATAAAATAATAAGTACACCAGTTATGAACACTATTTCTCCTCTCTCTTAGGTTCTTAGCGTCACACTCTCCAACATTTTGAACCCTGCCTCTTCTCTGAGTCCATCATTTCATTCATAGTTTCATCTACTTCCATAAGTATACTAGATTCCATGGTCCAACATTAGGCTTTTCTTCCAGCACCCTTCATTTTGTAGCTCTGTTGTCATTCTGATGTTGTAGACCACTCACTAAGTCATCCTTCACTCCTTCTTGTCCACTCCTTACTTGGACTATGGAATCCTGTTGAGAAAAATGGTGTCATTACTAATTCATGGTCTGGTCCACTATGTAGGTTCTCAGCACAACTCTAATTTTTTTCTCGTGTGTCCCTGGTGGACTCTTCCACTCCCCACAGTGAATTCTCCAAAGTTCTCTCCTTGCAGACTGTCTGTTGGAGCTCTTTCTATCTCAGCAAGCAACTTTGCCTCCTACTTCATTAAAATGTTAGAGGTTATTCATTGCAGATTTCCTCACCTTTGTACAGATAGGGCAATTAGTGCATTTAACCTAATTTTTTTTCCCCCTTGAAGTGTCAAGGAAGAGATATACCTCCTGCTCACAGAGAATCTACATGGTTTTTTTTTGTTGTTGTTCTTGGCCATTCTCATTCGTTTGATATCTCTCTTTTCCTACCTGTGTTTCAAGCTTTCCATCTTCTTCACCTGGATTCTTCCCCTTAATTTATAGATCTTACAGCCTCCCATGGGGAAAAAAAAAAAATTATTTTCTCCAAAAATTACAACATCTATGTTCTTCACTATACAGCCAAGCTACTCAAAAGAATATTGTACACTTACTTCCCTTCCTGTTTCAGTCCCTCTCACTCTTGTCCTACTAAAATTAAACGTCTATCCCTCATTCTTCAACAAGGCTGCATGATGACCTCACTGCCCACTCAAATGAACTCTTTTTCATCTTCAACCTGTTCGGTTTCTCTATGGTGGTAGACATAATGTGCACTTCTCTCTTAAAAGTAGTTTCTCCTTTGGCTTCTGAAATATTGTTCTCTTCTTGTTCTCCTTTTTTGGTAATCTTTGTCAGTCTTCTCTGTAGATGTTTTTGGTCCACTCATTCAGTGTTGATGTGTCATGATTTGTGACCTTAGTGTCTCCTCCACTGCCGTATTCTGGTGCTGCTATATATAAGTTACAGCTCATAAGTGTTTGTCTGCACCTAGAATTTACCCTGAGCTCTACTTCCTCAGATAAACTGTCTAGTAGAACTTTGCCATCTTGGTAGTGTAGGAACCTCAAAATTGAGCTAACTTCTTTTTCCCAGTCTTGTTTTCTTTCAAGTTTGATGAATTTCAGTATAGTGAATGACTTCCGAGACAAAAATCTGAAAATCACTCTTGACATCACTCTCACTCTTACTCTACATTCTAGATGAGTGGGTAGGTGCAGTTACTTCTACTTGTGTAGCTTCTCTCATGGGCCACCCTGTTACCTACCTCCACTACTCTTGTATTAAATCAGAATTTGATCTTTTATTGGCCAAGCTTACGATAATTGCCTTCTAACTGGCTTTCCTATCTTCCAATACCTCCTTTACAAAAGAATTTTTCCCAAAAGCCTTGTGGAAGAAAATGTGTGTTTACCAGTTTTAAAATGAAGGTTAATCTTCTTTTGTCTTATTCTTTATAACCATTATAAAGAATGATTTAATTCATTCTGTGGGAGAGGTGAGATTATTTCATCTTCCAGGGAATGGAGATCAAGGAATTATGGTTTTTTTGAAGATACAGTCCATCTTGCTCTGAGGAAGAGAGAAGCCAGCTTTCCTCATGCTAATACTGAACTCTAGTTTTAATGGGCCATCAAGGTTGCTATTGTTGACAGAAAAGAAAATAATCTAATTTTCAGGAGCATACAGATTTGTATGTGTGTGTGTGTGTGTATGTCTTTTTTTTTTTTTTTTAAGTAAATAGTATAGAGGTTCTCAAAGTGTAGTCCTTGGATTAGCAGCATAATTATCATCTGGAAACTTCTCAGAAGCACAAATTAGGTCCTACCCTGATCTAAATTAAAATTCTGGCCATGGGACAATGGCAATATGTGTTTTATTAAGCCTTCAGAAAATTCTGGTGTAAGCTGAAATTTGAGAACTACTGACCTTATATAATGTCTGCCATATAGTGGGCTTTGAGTAATCACTTATTGAAACAAAAAGGTAAATATTGGTATCAAGAGATAAAAAGACCTTAAGGTTACTGGTTGCCCTATGAAGTACACTATGGATGAGCCCAGGAAACCTGAGTCAGAATTCTTTGCAGTTAGTTACTGTCTTCCTGCAAGAGGGACTTTCAGGTTGCCTACACCTGGGACCTGAGTTGTCTGGTCTTTAAAAAAGTAGACCCATCTCTTCATTTGCACCAAGAACTTTTTTTTTTTTTTTAAAGATTGATTGATTGATTTACTGATTGATTGAAGAGAGAGAAAGAAAGCAAGGAGGAGGGGCAGAGGGAGAGGGAGAAGAAAACATTCCACTGAGCAAGGAGCCTGGATGCAGGACTCAATCCCAGGACTCTGGGATCATGACCTGAGCTAAAGGCAGATGCTTAACTGACTGAGCCACCCAGGCGCCCTGCACCAAGAACTTTTTGCAAATTTCCAGGACAGTTATAACTCCAAGAGCAGCCCATGGGACACCAGTCAGGGAAGTTGCTAGGAGCGTTAGCATGCAGGTGGCTGTGAGTTGGATAGGACAGGGAGGATGCTGTCGTCACAGGTTTGTGACGACACCATTTGTGATGGTGTTAACATTGGATTCTGGCTGCAGCTTAGGTTACATCACAGATATAATGGCACAAACAGACTAGACCCAAGCATTTTTCCCCATGTCACTTTTACTTAATTCTAGATGGCCCTCTGTTACCAACAGAGTAGTTCAGGAGGTCAGAAAGAAACACTAAGTGCTGGACATGGCAGAGTAGCCTGTAGTCCATGATTAAGACTTGAAGATAGAAGGCATCAGAAGAGCTGAATGAGAACCACTGAAGATGAAAGTTTTTTCATGGCTACTACACCAGCAGGGTAGTGATTCTGATGTTATTTTTTAAGATGCTGCAGGCTGTTGACCCTCATTGTTTTCCCCAAGAGGGCCATGAAACATGACCCACAAAACCATCCTTCTTGATTCAGCTTTTTTTTAAAAAAAGAAAAAAGAAAAAATCACCTCATTTCTAAGGGGAAAGCTCTGGATCCTGGATGACATAACAAATATACAAATATATTTGGGGAGAAGGTTCCTATTTACAGCTAGAAGGAACACTCACCCACCACTTTTAAACAAGTTTTTCTCTTGTCTCTAAAGGAAATATTATTGACACAAGGTTTGGGGTTGGGGAGTGCTTTTCTAGTACTAGTCTAGTGCTAGCAAGGAAGCATGTAAATCCCGAACAGGGAAGACCACTGTGGTGCTTCAAAAACACCCAATTCATGAGCCCAGGAAATGCTAGAGGCAAATGGAATGTCTCAGAGGCTCCCCTCCTGAGCCTGTGTTGAGCTCAGTGGCATCTCCAAACTGATTAACTCTTTCATCTTTGTTCTGAATGCCTAAGCCTTCTCAAGCAAGACTTTGCACAAGAAGAGAACTGGAGAGCCAGGTCAGTCACCCTCCTGAAGGTCTCTGAGGTCAGTAAGACAGGTTCTGTGATGCTGGAGGCCTGGTTCAGAGAACACTAGCTAAGGAGCTTTAAAACATAGGAGGTGTTAATTAGATACACTTGAGATCAGTGTGGACAGCGCATTTTCCATTTTAACTCAGCCTGCTAAAAACAAAACACTCTCCCCGACTCCGATAAACATTGGTCAGGGTGGGAGAAAAAGAGAAAAGGGAGGCTACTTCTTGCCAAAGGCTACTTCCTGCCTAAAGTGTTGCCCCAGCCCTCTACCCACAGGAGCCAGTATGGAGGAAAATTGAGGCAGTTGCTGAACCTCCAAACATAGCTCTGAGGACTTCCTGGGAGTCAGCTGCTGGCATCCTTGGCTGCAGGCTATCAGACAGCTTGAGGCAAGCAATTCCCACTATCCCACCCAGAGGGGACTCGCTCAGCCTGTTCTCACTGGCACGGTGGAGAACATGCACAGTGGGATGGTAATAAGGAAAGCACTCCAGACCCAATGTCTCTGGGGGAAGCGTGGGCGTAGGGGCAGAGACTGAGCCTTCCCTGCACAACTATGGAGGAGATCCATGTGAGGCTGTCGTTTAAGCTGGAATGTTTCCCAGGACTTCTGGGGTATCTGAGTATAAGCGATAGGGCTGAGAGAAGGGAGTGGGCCTTCTTGGTTGGTCACAAGAAACTATTACATTTAAATTGTTCCATGGAAAACATGCTTTCTGAAGAATCACCTTACTGAGGCCAGAATTAGGTGACGGTTAGGCCAGAATGTATTTGAAATGAGAGTTTCAGTGGTCAGTGGTTGGGGTCAGTGAGTTGTGTCCAGACCTGGAGAGGAAGGGCAGGGAGTCTCACTGTGAACTGCAACCGAATGTAACTTGTTTAAGATGCTAGGCCCACACTCTTGGAAGAACACAAGCTTAAGGACCGTCCATGTCTTTCTGCTCACATTCCGAGCTTGGGTGCCTACAAAAAATCCAAGGCATTTGCTATGATACATTACCTCATTTTAGGAGTCAGACCTCTCAGAACCCTCAAATTAAGCTCCATGAGGTTTGAATTCAGGGACTTCCCAAGACCCAGGGAGCGGAAAGAAATGAAGAGTGCAACTATAAGCCAAGAGCAATGTTTTCTCTCACCACGATTGAAATGTGGAATGTGTTCAGGGTGAGAACACAAATAGATCTCAATGACCTCGACCATTTGAAAAAAAGCCCAGAAATATCTCATGTATGAAGCTAAGGACCTGAGAGCGAATAAATAAATGTGTTGCCAAATAGTGGCATAACCTCTGAAGCCACCTAATCCTTTCTATTCCACCGTCGTGGTGAGTAGGAGAGTAGTTCCGAGACACTATCTTGTGACTCTCTACCCGCAAAGTCTTCAGACCAGGAGGCCCAAATCCATGCATGAGATAGAACGCCTTCTAAATCGAAACCCTAACAATTTCCGTAGCCTTAGCTCCCATCACATTCATGGTACCCCCCAGACAGCACTAGCCCATGGTGAGCGCTCAGTATAAACGTACGTAAGGTAGAGTCTTCTGTGTAGATAATATCTCATCTTCCAAGAACCATCAAGGCTATAGAGCCTTTTCTCACTCTCTCATCCCCAGAGATAACATTTATTATTATATACTTCTATAACAGCAACCATGAGACTTTGAGCCCCGTATCACTCTACTCTGTATCCCCAGAACCTAGCAGTTTCAGATATTCAGAGAGTACATAAAAAATATTGAATGCATGAGTGAATGAATGAATGAACAAGAAGCTGAAGGGTAAGGATGTATAGTGCCTTAACCAAGAAGGTACTATAGAACCAAGGCCAGGACTGAAAATTAAATATAAAAATGTTAGCCCCTGCTTTGTTCAAAACCTCACCACAACTCTATGTTACATGAATCCTTTTTTGCTTTGTTTTGCATTGAATATCTATAGCTATATATAAAGTGAACGCCTGGTGAGTGGGCGGATGGTGGTGTTCACTCTTATTTAGCGAAATGTGAATATGTCAGAATTACAGAAAATAGAAAGAAAGAGGTTTATGCAAAGCTGTCAGTTCTCATGTCTGTTTTTTTTTATTTTATTTTTTTAATCTGAGATGGTGCCGAGATGGTTCAAACTTAATATTCACATCCATTTTATCATATTAAATATGATCATTAGCAAACAGTGTTTGGATGGTAGCTATTTCCTAACTGACAATAGCCATCCGGTGGTACCCACTTTCCCATATGCCTGGGACTGATACAATTCAGATAGTCTGGAAAACAGTGGGAGGAAGGAAGCAATTAGAAATGAAGGGGAAGCTGAGGGCAGAGGAGAGGCACCAATTTTATCTTGCACAAGAATATCCCTATACCTATTCTTTTGAAACTTATGGGTGGGGACAGAAGTACTATTTTTAAGTCTGTTTCATATCCTCAGTTGGCATGCAGTCATGCCCATAGGGTGAGTGGCAGGAAACCTTGAGGGTGGGCACTGGTGTTTTAAAAAAGCTCAGGCTGTAGATTAAGAAAACAGGAAGAAATTAACTCTAGAATACTGTGGCTATGGAAGAAGTTGGAAAAGTAGACGGACAGTGGTAATGCTAAAAATTCAGTGTATCAAGCAGTATTTTATAACAGCTCCTTACCCCAATCCACCCTTAGCAACACTGGACTACCATCAGCAATATCTTTACCAGCTGGGGTGAAGGATGGGAAGAGAGATGAATGGGTGGGAAGGAGGCCTGTCCCTTGAGATTTCTACATACTTGCTGAAGATTCTCGGGCAGTAGCATCACCCAGAAAAACAGAATGGAAGAAAATATCTGGCAATAATTTGTGAATTCTGAGGCTCCAAAGTGAGGACGCTTTGACTGCATTCTGAATTCTAGGACTAGCCTGTTACAAACACTGACTAGCTGTTCATTAAATTCCTGTCCTTTCTAAGCATTCCACTGGATTACATTACTCAACTTCCTTCCCTCCCCCACCCCCCGCCCGGTCTTGGGTAGGTGATGTCATGTGCTGAGTTCTGGCCAAAGGAATATGGGCAGGCATGGTTGGTGCCATTTTCTAGGCCATGTCATAATCCATGACTGGGTCTTTGCTTGCTCACAGACTGTGTGGAGAGGAATCTGAGCCTCTAGTGGAGGAGGAAGGTGTCCCCAAACAGGTAGGGTCTGGGTCCTCATATGATCTACTTGTAAGGCGGCCTACCAAACACAGCACTAATTCCTTATGAGCCATTTGGATTTTATATGTCATTCTGTAAATCCCCTGAGGCACGGCTGCTTCCAAACCTTTTACAAAAATGACCGATTGAGTCTCACAAACCATGTTGTCCCATGTACTGTCACCCTCCAGAGTATCTTCAATCTCCCACCCATTTAGGGTATGCAAGCAAATTGTCCATTCAGAATGTCAAAAACTCACATGTGGCTAGAATTGTAATGATATTTAAATAGCCAAGGAACCAACAGAACAATGTTTTGGAGATAAGGTATAAAGAAGTGAGGGGACACAAGGCCATTGATGCACACATGTACTTTCAGCTAAAGGGCCAGGTCCAAATGCACGCAGCCTCCCCCATAATTCCCAAAAGCTCTGGGATTTAACTAGAATAATGGGGCAATTTAAAAAGCTTTCAGATTTCAATTTGAGCTGGATGTTGAAGTGAGGTAATTAAACAAATAAATAGGCAAATAATGAATCTTTGCATATCTGCACTGTGGACATGGGAGTTTAGAAGTTGGATAGGGACTAGAGGACACATACAATAGGGGCGCTGGTGAGCAAAGGATTTCCTCAATGTCCTGTTGCATATTTGAATCTTACTCTAGCTACACAGTCCTCTTACTTAACTGAGTGATGAGTTTGGAAGTAGCTCTCCAGGCAAGGGCAAGAGTAATCTCTAAAGTCTGATGGTTCTGCCATGTACATTCTGCTCACTGCTTGCTCTCGGTCTGAATTTCCTGTTGTCTCTACCCAGAGATAAAAATGAAGTTCTTTCTTCAACAAAGATCATTCTGTGATTAATTCCCTTACTACATTTCCTTTCTTTTCTACTTCCTCTGTGCACTTGGGCCACGTAGTAAATACAAAGATAAAAGTTCATTTAAGAACTACTCATGATTGCACAGTGAAGGAAATCTGTGTACCCACCCAAGTCGCTGAAGGAACCAAAATGCTGGGCTTCAGAAACACAGCTAGCTAAGGATACCCTGCTGGTAGCTGGAACAGAGTGAGAGGGATTCTGTCTACTCATCCTTGCCTGGGGCAGACAATCAACTCCTAGGGACAGAAAAACAAATTATTGGTGACTCTTCTCTGTCTCATTTTCAGGAAAATTTCTCTGAGTGTCCTGAATGACCCAACCCACAGGGCCCCATGGTCATATGGTCCCAAGCCATGCCTTTGACTACCTCTTCCCTCCCTGGATATTTCTCTTTGAACTTATTTTTGGCTTAGAAACATCCCTTCCTCCACACACACACCCCCTGAATATTACTTTCTAGCAGGTTTCCTGCCAGCTACTTTTCTTTCCATCTCACAGACACCCCAAACAATGGTGCTAACACAATACAGAGGAAAGATCCCTGAGGGACAATTTGAAGAAAAATTTCCCAAGAAAACTACTCATTGTTAGTTATGTTATTGTTCACAGATATATTCACTTCCCTGTAAGAATCCCACCTATTGCTGTTAAGCACAGCTGTGTCATTACTTGAGGAAAAGAAATGTGAGCATACATGATATATATGCTACCAGCTTCCAGAAGCTTTAGGAAGCACTGTGAGATTCTGCCAAGTTTTTTTTTTTTTCTTTTTTTTCTCTGCTTCTACCTCCTGCCATGAAAACGGTACATACCACACAGACATTTATTCTTTAGCTTGGGTTGGGGAATAAAAAGACATATTGAGTAGAGCCAAATGGATTTAAACAGAGACACAGAGTCTGCAGTCATCCTGCAGCCACCATCACTGAGATTTTAGGATTGTTTGTGGATGCAGGAAAGCTGATTAATATATCACCTGTTAAGGAATATTAGGTATAGATTTTGTAAATAAGAGATGACATTTATTGGGATAAACCTCTATAAGGTTTTTGGACTGCTTGTTATAGTTGTAAGTATTAACCCTAAATGTGCCAAACCCTTTCCCCTTTTCATAACCTAGACCACTCAGCCCCTGAAATGGAGGAGCTATGATGAGGTAGAGGGGTCAGATCCCTGATCCTCAAACTGGGTAGAACTAAGACTCTCCAAAAAGCTGGACACCACCCCGGTAAACATCCACCCCTCACATCTACAGTAAGTCAATGCATTACAAGTAGAGTGGGGTAGTCTCAGTGTGTATCTTTGTAATAGCTACGGAGATAACTTGGCTTTCCTTTTTTATCTTTAGCCTGTTTTACTCCCAGATTTGCAAGGTACTGTTTCTTAGCAACATGATTTTGGAAGAAACATGGTCCTTTCAAGCTGGCAATGCAACCTGAAGATGCTCTTTCCGGTGACCTCTCTATTCCCTAAGAAGCTTCTTAGAGTCTCTATTTCCACTAAAATCTTCTGAGTTATTCTCTCTCCATGATTCAAGTATATGTCCTCCTTCCTACGTGCTTTTCTCTAGCACCTGCTCTTTATTAGACTTAGGATTTCTTATCCTAGCTGTGCTAGCTTTACTTTTTGGTTATCTGCTTTTGTCAATTCCCTCCTCCTTTTGATCTCCCTCCTCTTCATCTACCCACCCTCATACTCACCGCTACTGTCCCAGTATTAGGAGACAGCCCTCCGTGAATCCTTTGTATTTCTGCACGTTCTGTGAGCAGAAATACTGACAACTTTTTGCTCTAGACTATCTTTTCAAGGATGTATAGAGCAAACAGCCTTGGAATATCGAGATAGTGACTTACTCCAGAGAAGACAGCAAGTTTGTCAAGATAGTGTCTTCCTCCTGGGTAAATGCTGGGTAGGTTTGCTTGTAGCCCATCATAAAAGATTAGAGTTGCTTAAGCTCAGGGGTCCTCAGCTGTGACAAAACAAAACAAAACTACAAAACAAAGCAACCAAAAAATACCAACAGTTACCTCCCAGCATTCCTCTATGTCTATCTGTGTCTCCCTTGGGAGTCTTAGAGGACACAGGGAACTGACACAAACATGAATCTCATTCTACCTGATGTACTGTGAGTCATAAAATCTTTTGTCTCTCACTCTGCCAATATCGGTAAAACTATGGCAGGTAATTTTTTCGCCTACAAGTTGGGCAAAATCTTGGGACCTTCACAGTTCTTGATATATACCACCTTCTATACAGTTAAAATTTAAATTATGATATATAATTGGACATAAACTAATATCTGTAAGTATCCATATTTTTATGTATTATACAAGATCCCATTTTGTTTAAAAATGGTATTGAAACAGTACACCCATGGAGCACCTGGGTGGCTCAGTGAGTTAAACATCTGCCTTTAGCTCAGGACCTGGTCAGCAGGGAGCCTGCATCTCCCTCTCCTTCTGCTCCTCTCACCTCCTGCTTGTGCTTTCAGTCTTCTACTCTTTCTCTCTCTCTGTCTTTCTCAAATATATAAATTAAAAAAAAAAAAATAGACTGACAACACACAAACACAATGATCATTGTATCTCCAAATATTTAATGTAACTCCTCGCTTTTGTAAAAGGTCTGTGGAGTGACTGAATGAATTGAAAACTGGGGAAGAATTATATATTTTTGTTACAGAATTATCAACCCATTTGTACTCTAGTTACTACTGAGCCTCCCGATAGAATGGAAGAAAGCCGATATTGACTCCCGGCCTCCGAAACAGCAGCGCAAATTTAGTTGATGTCCCCCAGAAGCAGAGGCACTGGTTTTGTTAAGAATGCATGGAGGCATCTCATCGCTACTTATCGAGGACAGGGCTGGGAATGTGTGCTTCTCCGTGAAAACTTTTGACTGCCTAGCCCTGACTACACTCTCCAGTATAGCGCTGTGAATATTGGTTCTTGAGTACATCATTCAAAAAAAGATTTTGAACACCTATTCTTTGCAAGGAAGTACTAGGCTTTGGGGATTTGAACATGTAAACAGGCAGATTATGGTTCAAAAGTAGTAAATGGTAGAATACAATTAAAAACTCTGCAGAAGCAGAGAAAGACAACCAATCCAAAAGAGAGAGAGGGCAACGAAGACTCAGCACTGAGGCAGGGGTTATGTATAGTACCAGTATTTATTTATATCCTAACCTAATTTGGGGGCCACATCTACTTTTATTTTACTTCTGACTTCTTAGGCCTTGATTTTACTGGATTGATATAACCATCCATTCCTTTTTTTCTCTGTCCTGATAGCCTACTTTAGCTTTTCCTACCAGACTTTTGCTCCTGTAAAAAGTCCTTGATTTGGTTTTTATCCCTCATAACATTTTGTTTCAAGCTTCTTATTTTCATTCTCTCCTCTGGTTTTCCCTGAAGCTGGCCTCACGGAGTCATCCTTGTTTGGTTCTAGTATGGTCTGTGGCAGGGTACCTATGTCTCTAAAAGCCCCCGTATGTGTACTAGTGTGCAGACATGTTTAACAACCCCTGCCCTAGGACCTTCTACAACTCTAGCAGCTCTGTACTAAAATGGATTAGGCATACCATCAGCTTATCTTTGTAGCTGGTTTTTGCCCAGTTAGTTTCTCCCTACCTTACTTACCTTGACTCCCTTTCCTCCCACTCTGCATTTTGACTACTGAAAATAGAGGATCCCTGGCTATAGGACTGTATGTTGTTTTGATTAAGAGTTTACAATGTTCCAGAGAAAGAAGTAGAATCCTGGTTTGCTTTTTTTATTTTTTAAATTTTTTTGGTGGTTTTGTTTTGTTTTGTTTTGGTTTTGGGTTTTTTTTTTTTTTTTTGTCTCTATCAGTAGGACTTGCACAATGTCTCACAAGGTGTAGAAAATTTTAAGCAAGTGGGGTGTCTGGGTGGCTCAGTGGGTTAAAGCCTCTGCCTTTGGCTTGGGTCATGATCCCAGGGTCCTGGGATAGAGCCCTGCATTGGGCTCTCTGCTTACTAGGGAGCCTGCTTCCTCCTCTCTCTCTCTGCCTGCCTCTCTGCCTACTTGTGTCTGTCAAATAAATAAAATCTTAAAAAAAAAAAAAAAAGAAAAGAAAGAAAGAAAAGAAAATTATAAGCAGAATTTAATGCTAACCTCTGTCCATCCCAGACCCAGTGGAGAAAAAAGGGAGGGGGGAGGGGGAAGGAGAAAAGATTACAGCTTTCTACCTCTCCTAGTGAAAAAGCACAAATAGAAAGTGCAGAAAAGACTGGGAGTTGCCATGGCAGCCTGAAGCTCCCCACAGAAACCATGACCTTCCTTGTCTAACCACAGGAGGGAGAGACCCTTTCGTAGTAAGTCCCAGCAGATACTATGGTGACTTCATGGGCTAAGGGTGTCCCTCTGCTCCAGACAGATAGCCATAGTGACGGGATCTTTTCATTTATGCAGCAAGCAGCATATTCCTACTGAGTGTGACCAGACATCCAGTGGCTGGGATGCCCACACAGTAGAAACCCACCAATTTCTTAAAAAATATGTAACTATAAATCAACCACACTCTTATATTTCAAACAAACATTTTTCCATGTAAAGCCAAGCAGCTGAATTCTAATCATGTTGTAGCAGTCAGATTTATATTTAAGTCATTTAGCCGGCCAGCTAATTTAGGAGATAATCTAAAAACCAGAGAAAGTATTATTATACTATGGTGTTTATTTGAGTATCTGGACACTCTTAAAAGGACTGCCTTGAGGATTCCTTCCAATTAAAGTTGCTGGTAGAGCACTGAGTGGGCTGAGTGTGTCCAAGCATCCCTATTTTCATGCCACCGTAATCTGAGACATGGGAGCTGCTGTTTGATCAGTTGATCAACTAATCCACTGTCTATTTGATTCATTAACTTATTAAACATTCATTGAATGCCTAAGATGGGCTAGGGAGTATGCTAACTGGTAAGGATTTAGAGATATGTAATGAGAAAAACAAAACAAAAACAAAAACCGAACACCATCTTGGGAAGTTTTCAATATAAACAAGCAGTTCCAGTTTCAAAATATTGTGATAAATGTTATAATCACCAGATAAGAAGTATATACATATGTATGTGTATCTATGTAAAAATAAGCATAGGTATTCATAAAGGAGCAAATACCCCATTTCTGCCGGGGGTGAGAAGAGATTAGAGTGAGGGAAAAAGTTAATGGTGCTCAGCTCAGTTTCAAGGGATTTAGTAAGAATTTCTCAATCTGAAAATGTTGGGGCAAGTATGTACGCAGCAGGGATTACACAAGCTAAAGAAGCATGAAGATATATGGTGCAAATGATGCATATTATGAAAAATCAGTGTGTGGAGAGGGGATGCTTATAAGAAAGAAAAAGACCAAATCAAGAGGGCCTCTGTCATTGTGCTGAAGAATTAAGATATTATTCTGCATATGATGAGGGGAGGAGAGATAAGACAAGATACTGCTCTGATCAAGTTGTGTGTATGTTTCAGAAAGCCTCCAGACACTGGGAGTTGCAGTTGTGGGGAGGTTCTGACACTCTGCTATAATTGCCCACAGGGACACTAGCTAAGAAGTAATAGATGATACGATTATGACATGCTCCAATAGCCGCACTTGGAGATGCAAGAAGGTACTTCTGAGAAGTGACATGACAAGATGACAGTGTGAATGTAGGGATGAGGAAAGGACAGGGTGTATGTTCTGGGTTGGGTACTTGGGCAAAAAACTTGTTGACAGAAACAGGGAACATGGGGGATTGGAGATGATGGGTTCTTTGTGAATAGGGTGAGTTTGCAGTGCCTGTGAAACATCTAGAGAAAGATGTTCCATATACAAATATAGCTCCATATACAAAGTGTGATTTTATGCTGATGATGTCAATTTGGAACTTGTGGATAGAAATTGGGTAGTTTATCAGATTTCCCAGGGAGTATGTTAAGGAATTAAATACAAAATTCTAGACTATTTTTCAAGTTGTACTGTTGTGTAGTCACCTGGGGATCTTCAGTTTTGATTTAGTAGGTCTGGGGTGAGCCTGGTATTCATCATTTAGAACAAGCTGCTAGGTGATACTGATTCTCCAGGTCCGCAGACAACAGAGCAAGACTCTGGAAAACATTCTAGGGTTTAAGGACAGACGGATGATGAGAAGTCCACAAAAAAGACTTAGTAGAGGAAGTCAAAGAGTGAGGCAGGGAAAGGAAGAATAAGGAGGCGTACTGTCTTGGAACCCAAGGGTAGACAGAGTTTCACAAAGAAGAAAATGTTCAACAAAGTCGAAGGCTGCTGACAAGTAGAATTAAGACTAGTAAATATCAAATGAAAGTGGCAATCTGAAGGTAATTTTGAACTTAGATGGGACAGTTTTTATATCACAAAGAGAACAGAAGTCACTTGTGGTGGAGAACTAAGTAAATAGTAGGAGAGGACACAGAGATAGTAAATATGGACTAATTTTTGTAAAAACAAAACAAAACAAAACAAAAACTTGGCTGTTATGGACACAGATAAATTGGGTGACAAGTAAAGAGGACAGAAGCCTGAAAAAGTTCATCATTTTTGTAACAGAAAGGACGTGTGGTTTGTGGTATGTACAATAATGCTCTCCCCTCCAAAAAAGACATTCATATCCTAATTCCCCAGACTTGTGAATATATTACTCTGTATAGTAAAAAGGACTTTGCAGATGTAATTAAATGAAGGATCTTGAGATGAAGAGATTATCCTGGATTATCTAAATTGGCCCCATGTAATCACAATGGGTAAAAGAAGGAGGCAGGAAGGTCAGGACCAGGGAAGTTGTGACCATGGAGGTGGGAGTGATGCTGTTTCTGATTTCCATGAGGAAATAGGGTTTTGAGCCAAGGAAGCTTCTAAGAGCTGGAAAAGGCACAAACTGAGTCTCCCTTTAGAGCCCCCAGAAGGAACCAAGTGCTACCAACATCTTGGTTTCAGTCCCATGAGACTTCTGAGGTCCAGAACTGTTAAGATCATAAATTTATGTTGTTTTAAGCCAACAAATTTGTGTTTTGTTACAGCACATAGAAAACTACAGTTGACCCTTGAATGACTTGATGGTTAGGGCCCTGCCCCCTGCATAGTCAGAAATCTGCTTATAACTTTTGACTCCCCAAGAACTTAACTACTTACAGCCTACTATTGACCAGAAGTCTTACCAATAGCAGAAATGGTCAACTAACACATTTTTAGAGTATGTATTATATCCTGCATTCTTACCATAAGGTAAGTTAGAGAAAAGAAAATGTTAAGAAAATCATAAAGCAGAGAAAATGCATTTACAGTGCTATATGGTAAAACAAAAACAAAACAAAACAAAACAAAACAAAAACCCACGTATAAGTGGACCCACACAATTCAAACCCATGTTCAAGGATCATCTATAGTACAGGGATCCTTAATATGATAAGGAAAAGAACCAAAGGAGAACTGGGATGTGTTCCATCAAACAAGAGGAGAAGAAATAGAAATCCAGCATGATATAACTGCTCTGGGGTCCAGTTTTCTCTAAGACTTTGTATCAGATGTGAAGCTATGGACAGAATAACTATCAACTACCATCTCTTGTGCAGCATTCCAACCACTTCTCTAAGAATATACATCATCAGAGCTGCCTGGGTGGCTTAGTCAGTGAAGCATCTGCCTTGGGCTCAGGTCATGATCCTGGATCCTGGGATCAAGTCCAGCATAGGACTTCCTGCTCAACTTGAGGAGAGGGGGTCTGCTTTTCCCTTTCTCTCTGCCCCTCTTCCCTATTTGTGTTCTTTCTCCCTCTTAAATAAATAAATAAGATCTTAAAAAAAAATAAGAACACACATCATCAGATCCATGCTTGGACTGTCACAAATTACCTTATTGCAGCTGTCCCCAACTCTGTTATTTCTAGATCTTCTCGGACCCAATCCAGTTTTCTTGGATATCCGCTCCAGTCTCTTTGTGAACACCTGTCATGATGATTATTTCCTTCCAGTGAAAAAGTAGGAGAGATTCCCTTACAGTAAATTACTTAGGAAACAAAATATAAGACCAGGAAATTTAGACTATAGCTGAAAAAGAATCTGGACTTTGGTGATGGTAGATCTGGGTTCAAATCCCTGCCCTTACTAAGTATCAGCTTGGAAGAGTAACATGTCTGAGCCAGTTTTCTAGTCTGTAAAATAGGGGTCCTAACGCCACCTTCCTGAAGATAAAATGAAGTATCATATGCCAAATGTCTAAGCACACTGGAGGAGTGCAATGATGTTGGCTCTCTTACTCATTTTTAGTGCTTTCAGGGAAGTGTTTTGTTTGAGTAAAGTGTGGCTACTTCAATGTAGGTAAACTCAGAAACTGACTCCCCTAAGCATTCTTCACTTAGGGCTGAGTTCTGTGGGTTGCATGAGAAATTGACCCTGGGGATTTCTTGGACTTCATCATTTCTGAGGGTTCCTAGGTTGAAACCAAAATTGAGAGGGAATCTCATCTGTTAGCCCCTTCTGTTTCTACCCGATTTTACGTCTTCTCTGTCTTTCACATCCATATTTTGAAGGTCTTCGAGTAGCACACCCAGAACCTGCCACGCCTCTACCCGGAATCCGGCGGTGGCTGCAGGAGACCTCGGCGCCCTCCTGGTTTCCATGGAGACACTACGTGACGTCTGGTCGACTCCACTGCGGCCGGAAACCTGAGCATTTGTATTTAAATGAGGAAAGTGGGGGAAGGGACAGTAAAAGGAGGGGAGGAAACGGGAGTAGGGAGAATGATGGAAGTGAGCCTGTGAGCTTCAAGGACTCAACAGGGGAATAGAAAAATCCCTGAACGCAGTCACCTCGGGCTCTCAGGAGAAATCAGAAAGAAGGCAGCAGGAGGCAGAGGGGTGCTTATTTCAAGCATAAGAAGTATCTTCTAAAGACTCATTTCTGATTTCGGGTTGTAAGGGACAGAATTACACAGATAACTGCGAACCCCCTTTCCTTGTGGGGGACTCCCAGCTGTTAACGCTGCTCAGTTTCATTTCCAGGAAGCAAGAGAGACTTTTCATTCGGCCGAAAGTCTCAAGTGTTGTAGGTTCTCTGCTGGTGTAGGAGGGGGCCACACCTCTTTCACTCTCCACCACCTTTCCCCCTGTAATGTCGCTGTATAAAAAGCTCGGGCTCTGGATTACCTGCTGCTTATTGGCTGAATCCCTAGCAAAAGGTTTGGGAGGGTAGGGAGGGGGAGGTAGTGGTTGGGCAGAATCTATGCTAAGATTGAATTGCACAAGGGTTTAGATGATGTCAGCTTTAATAAAGGTCTGACCTAGTGAATGTTAAATGTGGCTGCATGATGAATACTCAGAGGGGATCCACGGCAGAAACCTCTATGAAAGGGCCGCGCCTCTTCTTTAAAATATTAAGCAGGTTGCTCTGCTGATCTCTGGCTGCAACTCCCAGAGCGCTGGTGGATTCTCAGCTTTCTGCTATAATCACTCGAACATTACTTACTGCCCTAGATAACTGGGGGTCACGTGCAGTGTGCTCCAAAAAAGGAAGTCTTTGAAAAAAGAAAAAGCCATTATAAGCCATCAGAGTGCCTGCTGGTCTTACAAAGAAAAACCAATTCCATTTCATAAACACTTTCTGAGGTCTACTATGAGCCAAGGGTACGCAAAAGGAGTGAAATTCTCTTTGCCTTCAAGGCGCCTATGCTCTGATTGGGGAAGCAGATGCATTCACAAATGACCCATGGTGACAAGCAGCAGGTAATGGACACCATAGGAAATCTAAGAGAGGTGAAATTAATTATAATACCAGAAAGAAAAGAATAGTTTGTATGAAATGCCTCTGAGGCCTAGCCTTTTATAATAGATATGAAACAGAGAAATACAGGGAAAACTTCTATAGGGGTAGACTAGAAAAAGAAGTTTTACAAATGGCCTGATATATAAAATGCCAATTTGGTAAAATTGTCTGTCAAGTGGCATAGTGAACTGGTTTTCCACCTGCCCCCCCCCATGAGTTATTTCTATTGCTGCAATTTATAAGGGACTTCGTATTGGTCTTAGCTTTGCTTGGCCTCTATTCCATTTTTACCACTCACTAAACCACAATATTTTGGTATTACAAGTTCAAGGTTTAATGTTTTCATTTTAAAATGGACCCAGAGGCTAGAATTGTGAGAAAGAATGCTTGAAAAAGTATATGGGTTCAGGCTGAATAAGAACTATATGAGCTTAAAGGGCACTGAGAAGCTTGTCTAGTTGAGGTAGGGCTGAAACGCAGCAGGCATTGGCGCCACTCGGGCTCCTTTTCAGACTCCTGGCACGTAACAATGAAGAGATGAGTGACAGCATCACAAATCCTGGAGAAATTTTTGAAATACCTATCATTTATGGCCTGAATAGAGTGCATACCATACAGTTATGAGCCTTTAGTTTTCCTTCCAAAATTGGGAAAAATTGAGGAATAAATTAAAGGACAAGGAAGTCAAAGGCTAATTCGTGGCTTTAAGCCTTTGGATGAAGAGATCAAGAGGTAAAGAGATTAAAAAGGGGCAATTATTTCTTAGAAGGGAGAGAGAAGGAAAGCCATATGTTCTCAAACTAGTCATAGTTTGTGTATCATTGAGATGTCAGTTACCAAGGGCTTGTTTTCTAGGTCTTACTCTCACTGGGTTAAGGAACATATCTATCATAAAAACATCTCACTGGAGTTTTGGCAATACAGTAGAGTATTAGTAATTTTTAGATGAAAAAACATAAAAGCATAGAATGCCAAGAATCTACTTAATTTCATTCTTATTAATTTTTCATCCTCAGGCACATGGTTTGCCACAGAATCTTTGGACTCCTAGTTTATTTTAAGGCCATTCTGCCAAGCTTCTGGATAATTGAATAAAACTTTCTGGCTTCTTAATTTCAAATAAACACCCACAGACACATGGGTACCTCATTTATCCAAACACAGTCAAACGTACTTCTATCTTTTTGTAGTGGTAGTCAATATGGAATGACAGTTTCTGGAAATGAGCTTAGTAATTTAGGAAGTGCCCAGCTGACACCACCAATAGCTAGAAGCAGAGGCAGTGGAGACAAAATAAAATTATAAAGAAGAAAAAGAGACATAAAAACTAGAAAGATGAAGAAGATAGAAAAGAAGTAGAAAAACAAGAGATGAAACGAGAAAGACTAAATAGAACAGGTCTGAAGCACTTAATGAGCAGGTTAGGATCTTCCAGTTTATTTTCATCTTGACATAAAGATAGAAATTTCAGAGCTGCTAAGAATCTGGTGATTATCCAGTCTGGTTTCCTGTTTCACAGATGAGAAAACAGGAGTCAAGGGGACCTGAGTGACTTGTCTAATATCGGAGTTGATTAGAGATGAAGCCAACATTAGCATCTGGGTCCACTGTTAGTTCTGCTACACCCTTTCCGACACTTGTAAAGGCTAACAGTATCCAAAATTTCTTTTGAAATTTAAACACTTTCCCATTTTTCCTTGAACTTCTAACAACATTTTTACATTTAGATTTTTGTGTTACAGCTTACAAAGTGCTTATCTTATTTAACCTTTGTACCCATTCTATGAGCAGAAAATAGCAGTTATAAAATGACTGACATGGGACTTATCTAATTTTTTTATGATATATTTTTCCCTCACATACTTTCCAAGCTCTTATTTGTGGAGTACTGAGTCAATTAAAAATAAATAGACAGTATTGTTCCTACTCTTCCCCATCATATCACCAACTAGGAACTCATTGTGCTTTATGAAAAGGAAACATAGAGATAGGAGGATGGACAGCCTGGAAATAAAGACAAGCAAGAAGGAAATAGTGATGTGGACAGACAAAAAAAAATTTATAGAACTTGGTGCTATGGGTGATAGCAGTTAAATCTTGTAATGTTCTCAATACATAGGATGGGAAACACTACCTCTAGTTGCTTCTGTAATAGCGACCCTTGTTATTGCAAGAAAGTTCTCTCTGAAGCTGATGAATTCAGTTCCCAGAAAGAGACCTAGGACTGATGTTGGGGAATAGGAGCGCCTCCTCCCCACCATGAACTGCACTCTCTGAGGCCCACCCACCCAAGGCAGGATGGTTTCAATCACTCCTGCCGTCCAGCCATTGCTGACACTACTTGGCAGCCAGCCTACCTCTAATGGAATGTGTCCTGCAGCTGGGAATTAGGTCATCAGTAATTCACTTAATAGCATTTTATGAGCTGGGCTCTGACACAAGAGAGTGATCTGGTCTTACCAGCAGGAGCTTTCCTTGATGTGAGAGGAAGGAGGGAGGAAAATATACCATCCTGAATAATCAGACACTATATTCATTTCCAGAAAGTAATGGGTGAGGGTAAGAAAACTGGATGTTTCTTCAGACTTTCTATTTGATCCAGCCAGCTGCATGATCTTGGGCAATCTACCTCTCATTTCCAGACTTCAGTTCCTCTAAGATCTCATCTAGCTCTAACACTGTATACTTTTGACTCTACCTTCATGAAAGGTAGAAAATGCAGGTTTCATCGTCACCCCTTTCTCCCACCTCCCTGATGGGTGCTCTCTGGAAAGGGGAATGTATGACTCTGCTCTCTGCTACTAGTGTGCTAGAAAATGAAAAAACCCTGATTTGTAGAGTTTGCTAATTTCTGTAGTGTATTCCCAACATGGCTGAGTCCAGGCTATCAGTGATTTAGCAACTGGCTAGGAAATTTTTGAATATCCTACAGTTGACTCTCTTGAGCAAATAAGAGCCTCATTAGCACACCACTGGTGCTCCCCCCAGCTAGAAAGAGCTGCTTCAGTCAACAGTTTCTCAGGCACAGACTAGGTTGGATTTTCCACACACCAAACATGGAGTATCAATAGTCTTACTTTGATTTTGGATAAAAACCTATTTACAACTTCTCCTCTTTGATTCTTTTCTAGCTGCTATTCTTAATTTATCTGAAGTGCCCTCAGAAACAGGAAATTCTCGGGGCACCTGGGTGGCTCAGTGGGTTAGTCCTCTGCCTTCAGCTCAGGTCATGACCCCAGGGTCCTGGGATGGAACCCTGCATCAGGCTCTCTGCTTAGCAGGGGGACTGCTTCCTCCTCTCTCTCTGCCTACCTCTCTGCCTACTTATGACATCTTTCTGTGTCAAATAAATAAATAAGGTCTTTAAAAAAAAAAGGAAATAGGAAATTATCATTAGAAAAATATCCATACTCATCAAGCTTGTCATGTGAGTTCTCATTTCTTTCCCCTCATGTTCAGGGAACCTTTTGACTTTTATATTTTCTTGCCTTCTATCACCCTATATCTTCCTGGCTGAAAAACCCAATATGTATCTCATGAATTGTTCAAAAGGTTCACTGCTATACAGGGCTTAGAAGTTGAAAAAAAAAAAATCCCTAAAGTATTTTCTCCTTTTCACTTGATGCTAGAAAAGGGTCCTCAAACTTTAGTGTACAAAATCTCCTGTTTCTAAGAAAATCGGAGCGATTGAGAATGAAATTAGCACCTGGAATGATAATAGATAGAAAGATGAGTCACTTCCTTTTATCCCTTCAATTGAAGAGCATATATAGATAGTATTTAATTAACAACTACCTTCTGAGTATTTACTACCTGCAGCACTACAAAGTATCATGAAGTAAAAGAAGAGAATATAAGCTATAATACCAGTATTCAATTTATAATCTGGTTGGGGAGATAAGATTAACATGTACAAATTAATGAAAATCAGTTAAAAACATTTTATAATCAAATGTTTAATGACATGCCACAAATTCTAAATGCAGCGGGAATATAGAGAAAAGTAAAACTACTCAAAGTAAACATTATCAAAGAAAACTTAATGACTGGCAATGAGGCTTAAGTTGCCCATTTGGGTGAGGACAGTGTTTAATATCATGTAAAGGTACAGGACTATCCAGGTTGGGGGAATTGCATTTAAAAGGCTGATGACAAAAAAATGGGGAGCTGGTAGAAATAGGAGGCAGTAGAAAGTGGAGAAAAAAGTGAAAGCCCTGGCCTAAAACTGGGTCATAGAATGTGTGTCAGAGGGAAAAGTGTGATTGTATTCAAATGAACGATGGCCGGATGCCGTATGATAATACATTCCTGACCTTCAACCTCTGCAGCAACGAGGACAAGTAGCCAAACCTCAGTCAGTCTCTGCGGCAGTCATTCCAGAAAATTCAGGACTTGGTTGGTGACTGCCAGCATCCCTAATTTTTGTCCTGCCACTCCCTGCTTCCAATTCAGGACTAAAAAGAGAGAAAGCCAAATATGCATCCCAGACCCGTCACACAGGATGCCCTAGTGAGTCCACCTCCACCTTCCCTGTATCAACAACCTCCAATCAGAACAGACCTGAAGTCTTCCTCTTTTCCACTGTAAACCTTTCTGTTCCCCTGCTTGCCTTTTAGTCTCTGCCAAATGTGAGTGCTCATGGCTGAATTCTTTCTTTCTTATTTTTTATTAACAATAACAGTCTTACACAATTCACAGCACTCACCATAGTACGTACCCTCCCCAATGTCCGTAACACAGCCACCCTATTCCTCCCCTCTCACCCCCCAGCAACCCTCAGTTTGTTTCTGGAGATTAAGAATTTCTTATGGTTTGTCTCCCTCCCTGGTCCCATCTTGTTTCATTTTTTCCCTCCCTAACCCCCATGAGCCCCCACCGTGCCTCTCAAATTCCTCATATCAGAGAGATCATGAATTGTTCAAAAGGTTCACTGCTATACAGGGCTTAGAAGTTGAAAAAAAAAAAATCCCTAAAGTATTTTCTCCTTTTCACTTGATGCTAGAAAAGGGTCCTCAAACTTTAGTGTACAAAATCTCCTGTTTGACTTATTTTACTCAGCATAATACCCTCTAGTTCCATCCACGTCATTGCAAATGGCAAGATTTCAGGTTTTTGATAGCTGCATAGTATTCCATTGTATGCACATATATGGACACAATGGAATACTATGGAGATTTTACATATATATATCTCACATCTTCTTTATCCATTCATCTGTTGATGGACATCCAGGGTCTTTCCATAGTTTGGCTATCATGAACACTGCGTCTGTAAACATTTGGTTGCATGTGCCGTGGCTGAATTATTTGCTGTGTAGCATGGTCTGAATAATAGCCTAATTATTCTTAGTTGTGTGGTCTTCATTTATTCCCACAGCGGGAGAAGAGCACACCTAAAATAGTTCTATCTCCTGTTATTAAACAGGGATATATAATCACATATCTATCTATCTATCTATCTATCTATCCATAGCTTTCTCTTTCCCTGATCACGCTACCCCTTAACCTCCTGATATCTACACGTTGGTAGGATTTCTTACTAATTTTCTTAGAATGCCAATGAAAAATGCAGGTATACTGAGGTGTTCAGGATAGACTGAAGAAATTCATTTTTTCCTTTGGATCTAAAGGGCTAAATGTCTTAGTCCTATCCTGACTTTTGAATCTGGTTAACCCTTTTCTCAACAAGAGGCCTTTTTGTTATTAGTCTTAAATAATATGCACCATGCTGCAAAAGGTTTAGTCTAATAATAATTAATGTTTTTTAGCTTATTTTAATTTAACACATCTAAAATGGTTGATCAGAGTTTCTGATAAACATAAGATAATAAGTGTTGCTGTCATGCTTAGATGATATATTTCTGGTCAAGCCAAAAAACCTAAGTGCTTTAAATAGTCACTGCAACATGATCTCTGATAAATATAATTGATTCTATTAGGGCTTTCTAAAAATCTGAAAATAGTTCATTAGCTCCCTTCTCCATTCATACTTTGGAGATTTATTATGATCCTGGGAATCCAAAGTTGGGAACAACTTTTTAATGATATTATAATAAATTTGTCATTATAGCTTTACTAATTCCTGGAAGCCTATCTCTTGACACAATGTTCCAAAACCCTAAGGCAGATTGCTTTCTGGGTTTTACAGGTAGAATCTGATCATTTTGGATACTTAAAGGAATCTGATACCTCTACCTAATTTACCTTAAGGGACTGGAAGTTGAGATGTAGCTAGCATGAATATTTCTGTTGTAATATCCTCTTTTCTCCACCATATGAACAAGAAGCTAGAGGCAGTGATGTGTGCAGGAAGATTTGGTTTGGCTGTGCTAAAGCTCCCCATGTTTTTGTTTTCCATTTGAACTCTGGGGTCTAAATCTAGGTTTGTAGACTTAGACACTCAGTTTTCCAGCTCATCCTTGAGCAATTATGCTTTGGTAAATTTCATCACACCCACTCTTCGATGTTCATTGCACTCTCTCCCAGCACTCAGCCAGAAGTCTGTAAGTCACTCTTGGGAAAGGGAGAGGGAGAGATTACTTCAGAAAATGTCCCTTGCAGATGATAATTTTCCTCCATAGCATGTGTAATCATAGAGGCTGAGCCTTCCTCTCCAAGGGATCTTGTCTTCTTCCTCCTGAACTTTGTTCAATCATCTCTTGTCATAATTCTGGGGGATACATTTTAGACCATGTGTTAGGTTAAGATGAGCCAGGCTGTTGTAACAAACAGATCCAGATTGCACACTGGCTCGATACAAAAAGCTATTTCTTGTTCATTCACACAGTCCACAGTCCAAGATCAATATTTCTGGACAGCACCTGGCTTTCTCCAGGTTCTTCTCCAGAAGAACCAAGGCTTCTTCTGAATCATGGCTCTGCCATCCTCCAGGACTTTGTCATCCCTCATTGGCTGAATACATATGGGAAAGAGTATGGAGAGAGCACATCTGCTTCCTACAACACCTTGGCCCTAAATTGTCATATATCCCTTCCATCCATACTCTGTTGAGATTATTTAAGTTAACTAATGCAAGAAAGTGAAGATATTTAGTCTGTTTATGGGCCAAGGACAAGAAGAAAATGAAAATTTGGTGAACAGTTAGCTATGTCTCCCTTTGGTATTTGTAGCCTCTGCCTTTTTTTTTTTTTTTTTTTTTTTTTTTTTGCTACCCTCTAAAGATATTGGAATACGAGCAGAGTTGCAAACAAACCATTATATATATGATCTTCCTTTCCCTGGCTTCACTCACTTACTCAGCAGGTATTTGTCATTGTCTTTTATCAGGGAGGAGAATTATAGCTGGTCTATCATTTCTAATTTTCTCTAGTTTGGTAGGTTACAGAGAGGATGGATATCTCTAGAGTAAAATGTCCTTAGCCATTCTCTCCTCAGTGAACTCCCAGTGGCTGCTCTCTGCTGCTGTGACAGCTGCTCTTAGCAGAAGCTCATTTTGGCTCAACCCTACATGCCCTGAGGTTTCTCAGCAGTAGAACCGTTCAGGGTTATGTTTTCAGTGCTTCCTCTTGAGGCCCAATTCATGGTCTCTGGGCCTCTGAATTCTCCTCAAACCAGCTACAGCTTGGGGCCCTAGATTAGGCAGTAGTGGTAGAAACATTGCAAGCAGAGCCTCTTTCCCTGGTTCTTCTCTGAATCCTAGAACCGCATGCTTATCTCCCCTTCTCGCCTTTCAACTCTCTGACTGTAGTCTTGCCTCAGCTAGATATCTGGGCAGAAAGGGATTTGATAACTGGAATTCCTCTGTGTTCTAAACTATTGCCAAGAGCTGAATATGTCTTTGCTAGTAGAGAGACATTTACCATTTAAAAACAGACACTCTCTACTGATGGGATACAGCATTTGAAAGATGAATAGCATGCCATACTTGAACAAATGTTGCTTTTCCTTATTGCTCAGAGCAGTCAGCTTAAAATCCCTTCCATGTTTGCTATGGATAAAAGAACTTGCCTGGAATCCTTCATGCAATGATTCATTTGTTTCTCCACTCAATATATATTTTTGAGCACCTATTATCTTTCAGGTGCAGGGGATATGAAAGGAAACAAGACAGAAACATGATGTTGTTAATATTGGGACATTGAGTCGCCATAACATAAAGGGTTTCAGGGATGTGTGGACCTAGGGACTTCTGAGCAGCTCGGTTTCTAAGCTGTATAGGTGGTTCCCTATCCCACCTCCTTTACACCCATCTCTGCTTTGTTGCATAGACTTTAGAGTAACCCAGACATTTTCCCAAGGAAACCAGCTTTCTTTTTAAACAGATCAACATATTTAAAGCACTAGTGAGCTCCCAAAATAGTAGAGAAGACAATTAAATGGTAGCTCTTCTTACTGGTAGCATTATGCTCTTTAGGAAACCATAGGGGAAAAAACTAGTCTAGCTGACAATTTTAAATTGCTTTTATTCCTAAAAAGCATGCTAATGTCCCAATAACTCTCTCGTGTTGTCTGATGATCTCTGCAAATCACTTCTTGAATTCCCTGTCTCAGGTAGGAAGTAACCACTCATTAATTCCCGACAGCAGCAAGAGTTCAACAAACTTGAATTGGTCAAATGTTCCCAGATAGCTCAGTCATGGCTGGGGTATTTAATCAATAGTGCAGGAAAGAATGGTGAAGACATGTGGTGGGAGCACTGACACCGTAATGCAGGGACGCTGAAAGCCTCCAGCAAGCATGGCCAGGCATTGTTCCTCTGCATTTCCATGAGGAAAAGGACACATGTTCAGAGGTCTTAAGGGTGGAGAATGAAACTGGTTACTTTGCTATTATTTCAACATCATCATCTTCCCCTCCTATATTATTCCTGCTGCTGGACTCAAGGAGAGGGAGGCCTCCAGATGAATGATTCATGAGGATTACAACCTCAAAGTGTAGATGCTGTGTAGTTATCACCAGGGATCAGAATCCCTGATCAATCTGTGTATTCAGTGAGGCCTCTTCTGTGTCTATAACTGCAGGAGGCCCTGTGGAAGGAGGCAAGTGAAATTTATGATCCCAAGTCTGCCCTTAAAGAATGTATAATGTCCAGGTGGAGGCCAGACAAACACACAAAAAAATTGCAGAATACCTCTGGTCTAAGCTCTCTGGTGCTGACTAGAATGGCACTTTTAAGCCCCAGCCTGGTCTTCGCAGCCACCTGCAGGGAGGCACTCTGGGACTGTAGAGGACGGGTCTGTGGTCTAGCACGTCGAGACCACAAGTCCTCCTGCTGTTTAATGGACTGAGGGACATGTTGACGAAATCTCGGAGCCTCAAAGGCTTCATGTGTCAAAGGAAGAAAATGCTTTCTCCTAGGAACTGAGTGACACTTCAGTGAGTTTATATACATCAGTGAGTTAATATACATGGAAAATAGTAGGTGTTCAAACAAATATAGGTATCCACCCCACGTCCACATGGTTGTCCCATAAGAATCTCAGGCAGCGTTTAAACCAGACATGGCATCTTCCACACCCATCCCACACGGTAAGGCTTGCTTGTCTATTTGACTTCCAGTTTCCTTCCAGTTTCTGTTTCTGGCAATATGCTTTTCCTGGTCATCAAAGGCTTGAACCTGTCACAGCATCTTTGACTCAAACTCTCTATCCTCCACATCTGATGGGTTTCAAAATTCTTTCTATTGTTTTACATTACCTCCAGGACCTCTCAAAGGAGAGGTTGGCAGGGGGATGGGTGAAATAGATAAGGGAATTAAGAGGTACAAACTTCAAATCCTGAGGCTTGTAATGTAGGGTCATGAATGGGCTTTATTTAGAAGTCCATGAACCTATGGGGGGAAAGGTCATAATTTTCATAAATTCAGAAATGTATCTTGACTCAAACGGGTTGTCTTTCTCATCCCTTTCCTTCTGTATCTTCTACTACCATGTAAGCACAGGGTTGGTTTTTTGTTTTGTTTTGTTTGTTTGTTTTTATCATTTTCTGCCCAAATACAACAACCTCCTAACTCATCATCTTCTAATTTTTTTCATTCTCTGTACCCCTGTCACAGCAAACCTAGTTCCGATCATGACATTTCCCCAAGCCACGATGTTCAACACTTCCAAAATTCTTTCAAATAAACTAAAGATTCTTAACTTAGCTGTCTAGACTAACTTTGGAACTTTTATATTCTGTCACTCTCTTCACATACTCTATGCTCCAGCAAAATCAATTGCTCACTATTCTTTAAATATACCATCAAAAAAATTAGTTGAGTCTTATACAATATAAAACATTAGGGGGAAAATGCAAAACAAATCACCAGTGGACATAAAATGCAGATTTCATCACTAAGTTTCACTCCAAGATGTTCCTCCCACTTGCACACACCTTTGTATTCTAGACTCCTACAAACATAGTTCATAACAACCTGAGTTAGTGGATGCTTAAGATAGCTTAGCCATAGACCAACCATTATTAAAAAAGAAAGAAAAAGGGTCAACTTTTATTACTATTTCAATATGAAAACCCCAGAGAATCCCTTTTTGTAAAATCCAAGCTTATTAACCAAAACTCCCCTCCTTGCAGCAATTCGCTGCATTCTTTGGCTGACTTGATGGCTTGTGTTTGGGTGTACACCTCTCCCTTCTTTGAGAATGCCCTCACCTACTTTAACATGTGGAGTGGACTACTCACCAGCTGCCTTTATTTGCACAGTGCTGCCCCCTCCTTCTGGATCTTCACCAACTAGATAATGAGAGATACCCGGTACAACCTGGGTCAATCGCATCTCATTTGAAGTGGAACAGAGGGATTGTGAGTTAGCCATGACATGTGGATAGAACACCCAGATGTAAATGGTGGACACTGTCACAGGAATGCAAAAAGCTGTTCTGTAGCCAGAAAGAAGACTAAAGTCAATGATCTGCAAAAAGCAAGAATAAAAGAGAATGAAAATATTCCTAATGCTTTGTCAAGTACTGACTTCAGACCTTCCAAGGGTCTGGCTTCTTTCTTTTCTGGAATCTCTAAGAGACACTTCTCTAACTCCCCTTCCCACTTTATTATGGTTAAAGTAACTTGAGTTGGTGTCTCATACTGGCAACCAAGACTCCTAACTAATACAAAAACCTGATTCCAGGCTGATATTCTGTTGGTTTCCCCCACTCAGTCATTCAGTCATTCAGTACACATCAGTTGACCATCTAGTATATGCCAGATACTCTGTTAGCCTTCTTGCAGGTGCTTTTAAAGAAACACAAAGAGATCATTGTAATTTAATAAAAGAAATCCTCCATCACACATATGTGTGAAATGGATAGACATGGCAAATAAATGAAGATTGTGAGGAGGGAACATAGATATTTTGAAAGTAAATGGGGTCTTAATTAAGCCTTGAATGAAGATTTTCTCAAGCAAAGAAGGGAAGGGTGCCAACATGTCCAAAGGTGTGGAGGCAAACAGAGTTTGATCTGTTCTGGAAACTGTAACTCACTTCTTACATTTGGAGTCTAGTGTATATACATTCAATTTTTCCACACAGAGAAGAGTGGCAAAACATAAGGCCTGGCCCAGATGTAGAGAGTATTGTCTGCCATATATGGAGTCTGTCTTTAGGTGGTGGAAGAATCATTGAAATTTTTAGGCACTAGATTTAAGGCCTTATTTACAATAGCTCAGGTACCCCAGTTTTGGATGGTATGTCTCAGTATCTTATCAAGTGGAATCAGTGTAAAATAGCTCTTGTTATTAACTGCCTTAGGATCCAGGGGCAGTTACAGCTGTGCCTCTCTCTGGAGTAATTGATTTTGACACATGGGTAGAATTCCTGTTCCTCTGTCCTTTACCAATTGCTTAGTTTATGATTCTCTCTTCAATGTGTTCTCTTTCTCTATTTCTCATCATATACACCCAGATCTTTTCATTCATGTTCATAATTCTGTATTTTAATATCTTTTGTGATTTATCTCTTAATATAAATCATTTTCTAATTTATTTTTATAGTAATTATTACAATTAAATTTTAATAGTAACCACATAGCAATTAATCTCATTACAATTAAAAATGATATAAAGCCAGGAAGGATATAAAACATTTTGGATGTCAAGTAGGGACCCAAAAGGATCTCCACAAGCTAGAGTGCTGGTTGAATGCTAAGAAAATCCACATAATAGAGATAAAATGTAAGGTCCACACTGGGTCCTAAAAAGCCAAGTACCTAATAATAATATGGGAGATAATCCAATCAGGAGAGCTTTTAGTAATTTGTAGGCTCTATGTGAGTCTGCCTCATGCTATGGTCTTTCTTCAAAGCAAAAATACCTCAGGGTCTATTAGTGGATATATACCTGTCTTAAAAGCAGGAGCCAGTGGTCCAACCATTGTTGAATACTATGCCCATGACATGAAGAATGTCAAACTCATTTAGGCTCATCACACTCTAAGAAAGATATAGAAAAGTCTTTATATGTTCAGAGAACTATGAATAAGATCATGAGGAGCCTCAAAAAAATTAAGGATTTATGATTTAGTTTGGAGAAAAGAGGATTCAGCTGTTTTAAATTGTGCAGAGAATTGTCATACAGATGAAGAGCAGGGGTCAGATTTGCTCTTTATGGCCCCAAAATGGAAGATGTAGGACCAACAGGATTGGGTGAGAGATATGTAGACAGACTTTGGTTTAGAATAAGGAAGTTTTTCCTTAGGGATAAATCTGATGACAGAATGAGCTGCTTCATGCAGGGTAGTGATTTCTCTGTCCCTGGAAGTATTCAAGCCAGGATGCAGGGCTACCTGTGAGCTTGCTGTAGAAGGGATTTGAGCTTTGTCATTATTTTTGGCTTAGGTTCCTCAAGTTTCTTCAGTGATAGATCCTATTTACGCTGACTAGACTAACCACTTACACCATCCTCATTTGAAAAAACTTTGCTATCCTTTGAGGCAGATAAACTCCTTCAAATAAGCTTGCTTTCTGTGTAATGTAGATTCACTTTTTGTGTAATATAAAGTCATATAGAAAAAAATAAATTCGTACTGTACTTACTGCCCTTCTTTTTTAATATTTTTCACATTGTTTTGTGTAATGATTATGAATATGTTTGATCACGTCTCATGGGCTATACATTCCCTAAGGGCAGAGAACTATTTTATTCATTTGAGTATCCCCTAAAGTACTTTACACAAACCATATACTTAATAAATGCTTGTTGAATGAATGAAAGAATGACTGTTGTTGGTTAAAGACAAATAAAGGCAAACATCCAGAGGACTTTTATTAATATTAATTCTTCTTTAAATTTTTATGAAATAATTTCAAACTTGAAGTACAATTCAAAGGGCATCTATACGCTCTTCACACAGATTTCTTGCTGTTAACTATTCACTGTATTTTTCTCCATCGCTCTATCTCTCTCCCTCCTCCTCTCTCCATCTCTCCGTATGTATGTCAAAAACGTGCATACATTTACATCATATACATATATTTCCATATATACATGTGTGTATATATATACACATACATAGACATTTACACATCTATATACATAATATATTCGACTTCCATTATCATTAGTCTTTTGTTAACTATTTGAGAGCAAGCTGAAAACAGTCTTCCCCATTACTCAAAACACTACAATTTACCAAATCAGGGACACTTACCTAACCATTGTACAAGCCTTTAAGTCAAGAAATCAGTAATGACACCATACGTTTATCCAAAACACAGATCCTATTCAATTTTGCACACTGTCCCAGTGATGACTCTTCCTTTCTTCTGGTCCAGGATGGCATCCAGGAAATCCTTGTATTTAGTTGTCATGTCTCTTTAGTCTCTTCCAAATGTCTCTTTAGTCTCTTCCAATCTGTGTACAATTCCTCATTCATTTCCTGTCTTTCACATTTTCAACAGACAGTGCAAGGTCTGCAGTTCAGCTGCTCAATATGGCAGCCACTAGCCACATTTGTTATTCAAATTAAAATTACTTTATAATAAATAAAATTAATTATACCATTTTCAGTCATAGTAACAATTTCAAGCATTCAATAACCATATGTGGTTCATAGTTACCAAATGGGACAGCATAACCATAAGACATTTCCATGATTGTAGGAAGTTTGATAGGAAACTGGAGGTCTTCAGAATGACCCTCAACCTGGGCTTCTCTGATGTTTCCTCATGACCAGCCTCAGGTCATTCTGTCTTTGCAAGAATATGATAGAAATTTTTGAATATCTTCTCCCATTCTGTGGGTTGCCTCTTTATTTTGTTGACTGTTTCTTTTGCTGTGCAGAAGCTTTTTATCTTGATGAAGTCCCAAAAGTTCATTTTCCCTTTGTTTCCTTTGCGTTTGGACACGTATCTTGGAAGAAGTTGCTGTGGCCAATGTCAGAGGTTACTGCCTGTGTTCTCCTCTAGGATTTTGATAGATTCCTGTTTCACAATGAGGTCTTTCATCCACTTCAACTTTATCTTTGTGTATGGTGTAAGAGAATGGTCGAGTTTCATTCTTCTATACATAGCTGTCCAATTTTCCCAGCACCATTTATTGAAGAGACCATCTTTTTCCCACTGGACATTTTTTCCTGCTTTGTTAAAGATTATATGACCATAGAGTTGTGGGTCTATATCTGGACTCTCTACTCTGTTCCTTTGGTCTGTAGGTCTGTTTTTGTGCCAGTACCATGCTGTCTTGGTGGTCACAGCTTTGTAGTAAAGCTTGAAATCGGGCAGCGTGATGCCCCCAGCTTTGTTTTTCTTTTTCAACATTTCCTTAGCAATTCAGGGTCTTTTCTGGTTCCATGTAAATTTTAGGATTGTTTGTTCCAGCACTTTGAAAAATGCTGGTAGAATTTGGTCAGGATGACATTGAAAGTATAGATTGCTCTAGGCAGTATAGACATTTTAACAATGTTTATTCTTCCAATTCATTAGCATGGAATGCTTTTCCATCTTCTTGTGTCTTCTTCCATTTATTTCATGAGTGTTTTGTAGTTCCTCAAGTACCAGATCCTTTACCTGTTTGGTTAGGTTTATTCCGAGGTGTCTTACGGTTCTTGGCGCTAAATGGAATTGATTCTCTAATTTCCCTTTCTATATTTTCATTGTTGGTGTATAAGAAAGCAACTGATTTCTGTACATTGATTTTGTATCCTGCCACATTACTGAATTGCTGTATGAGTTCTGGTAGTTTGGGTGTGGAGTCTTTTGGGTTTTCCACATAAAGTACCATGTCATCTGTGAAGAGAGAGAGTTTGACTTCTTCTTTGCCAATTTGAATACCTTTTCTTTTTGTTGCCCGATTGCAGTTGCTAGGACTTCTAGTACTATGTTGAACAACAGTGGTGAGAGTGGGCATCCTTGTCGTGTTCCTGGTCTCAAAGGGAAGGCTGTCAGCTTTTCCCCATTGAGAATGATATTCACTGTGGGTTTTTCATAGGGAGGTTTCATGAAGTTGAGTTATGTTCCCTCTGTCTCTGTACTTTGAAGAGTTTTAATTAGGAATGGATAGTGTATCTTATCAAATGCTTTTTCTGCATCAATTGAGAGGACCATGTGGTTCTCCTCTCTTCTCTTATTAACTTGTCCTATCACATTGATTGATTTGTGAATGTTGAACCACCCTTGCATCCCATGGATAAATCCCACCTGGTCATGGTGGATAACCTTTTAATTTACATTTGGATCCGATTAACTAGGATCTTGTTGAGAATCTTGGCATCCATATTCATCAGGGATATTGGTCTGTAATTCTCCTTTTTGATGGGGTCTTTGCGTGGTTTGGGGACCAAGGTAATGCTGGCTTCATAGAAAGAGTCTGGAAGTCTTCCTTCTCTTTCTATATTTTGAAACAGCTTCAGGAGAATAGGTATTATTTCTTCTTTGAATGTTTGGTAGAATTCCCCAGGGAATCTATCAGGTCCTGGGCTCTTGTTTTTTGGGAGGTTTTTGATCACTGCTTCAGTCTCATTCCTAGATATCAGTCTATCCAAGATCTATAAAGAACTCCTCAAACTCAACAACCAAAAACCAGATAATCACATCAAAAAATGGGCAGAAGACATGAACAGACACTTCTCTAAAGAAGACATACAATGGCTATCAGACACATAAAAAAATGTTCATCATCATTAGCCATCAGGGAAATTCAAATGAAAACCTCACTGAGATACTACCTTACACCAGTTAGAATGGCCAAAATTATCAGAACAGGAAACAACAGATGTTGGAGAAGATGTGGAGAAAGGGGAACCCTCTTACACTCTTGGTGGGAATGCAAGTTGGTGCAGCCACTTTGGAAACAGTGTGGAGATTTCTTTAAAAAGTAAAAGTAAAGTTACCTATAGTCCTGCAATTGCACTACTGGGTATTTACCCCAAAGCTACAGATTTAGTAAAAGGAGGGCTATATGTACCCCAGTGTTCATTGCAGCAATGTCCACAATCAGCAAACTGTGGAAAGAGCAGAGAGGCCCTTCAATAGATGAATGGATAAAGAAGATGTGCTCTGTATGTATAATGGAATATTACATAGCTATCAGAAAGGATAAATGCCCAACTTCTGTATTAACATGGATGGGACTAGAGGAGATTATGCTGGGTGAAATAAGTCAAGCAGAGAGAGTCAATTATCATATGGTTTCACTTACTTGTGGAGCATAAGGAATAACATGAAGGACATTAGGAGATGGAAAGAAAAAGTGAACTATGGGAAACTGGAAGGGGAGATAAACCATGAGAGACTATGGACTTTGAGAAACAAACTGAGGGTTTTATAAGGGAGATGGGGAGAGGGATGGGTGCTCTTGGCAATGGGTATTAAGCGGGGCACGTATTGCATGGAGCACTGGGTGTGGTGCATAAACAAATGAATCTTGGAACACTAAAAAATAAAATAAAAAATGTCACACACACACACACACACAAGAATACCACAGAAATGATACTGTGTTCTTCTCAATGCATCACATAAGGGAACATTCTCTTTAATACCTCTTTTTAATTTGACCTTTTATTCCATACTATCATCAGGAACACTTACTCAGTTCTACTCTGTATATTGCCATATGACATTACAACAAAGCACATACTCCAATCCTTGATATCAAGAAACTTCTCAGCCAGGAAGCTGGATATAGTTTAGTTGCTAAGAGTCCAACTTCAGCCACAGACTGAACTATGTTTGAATTCTAGCACTGCCATTTTATAGCATAATCTCCCGGTTCAAGCAACATGCCTGTGTTGATTGCATACTCAAGTGCATGCCATTGCAGGAAGTAAGTTTATTGAAGCAGAGACTGATCCCTTCTTGGTATCCTTTATGGCATCCGAGTTCTATAGGTGTCCTGACAGCAGGAGACTGATGGCGTAGAAGAACCCCATAAATGTTACAGTGATTCAGAGACTTTATAAAGTGTAGTCACAAAGTTGAGGAATGCTGTCTTGTGTCAAACACTCCTGATAATTTTAAATGAAAGTTTTATATTAATGGGAGGGATTATATTGAACTCCTCTATCCTGATTGCAGACCTACTTAAAGCTGGCTAAGCCCACCCAGAAATCATTCATATCTCAGCATGCAATGAACCCAGTAAAAAGAACTAGAAGATTAAATATTTATGCCCTTCCAAAGTCCAGGAAAAAGGGAAGAGAAAGATATTATATAGTTACATAAATTGGATTTCTTCATAAGACATAAATCATATTATTAATCTATCATTAGTACCTACATGCTATGGGCTAAATCTCCATTTTCAGGTTGCTGTTAAAAACAGCCATCTTTTTTGCAATTGGAGTTAGGTAGAGTCCAAATAGAGGTATACTTGATAAGCTTGAACTCCTCAGTCAGAATAGGTCTATGAACTTGTCCAAGTTACTCACCTCTCTGCACCTTAGTTTCTTTTTCCATGTGTGAAATTGAGATAGCAATAGTTTCTCCATCATAAGGTAGTTTCAAGGATTAAATGAGAAAATGAATGTAAGGACATTTCTTATCATGGATCCGGGTGCATGGTAATGGTTTAATACATGCTTACTGCTGTATTTTATGTTTTATTTCTTTTTTATCATCATCCCACCTTCCTCACACTTCCATAAAACCATGGGACTTACAACTGAAGATGTTATCACAGGTCAGCTAGTGACCCACTCATTTTTCAGGAGAATAAACTGAAATTTGGTTTATTGTTACATGTGTTAGGTGAATCTGCTGCTCAAAGATAGAATTACTTTCTGCTATATCATACTGATTGCAAACAAGAACTGAATTCTTTGGGCTGCATATTTATTAAGTACTATTAAATGCCTTGCACTGGGCTAAACCTTGGGAATTAAAACCAAAAAATGATGATATCTTCTTCTCAGGAAGTATGCACAGGGGGCTGTAGTGGGAGGCAGGCAGGAAATCCATTACGATACAGTAAGATACAGTGGCTAATATAAAGGTCTACAAAGGGGGATGTGAGACACTTTGACTCCCTTAGAAATCCTGGGTTCTGACAAATCTTTTCATAGATCTCAGGAATTCTTTTAAAAACTACCTGTGATCATGTTTTGCAAGCGAAATTCCCCCTTGACACATGGGTAGCCAGTCCCCAGCGGGGACTCAACTCATATCTTCTAGTATCATTTCCCCCTTAGCTGAGTTGTTTGGGTGAGTTTACCAAATATGTATCTGTGAGCTCCTCACGTTCAGCCTCAGTATCATTTTTAATTTGAGTGAGGAAATAGATGAAACAATGACCTGAGAGCATGGATTTGTTTGGGTGAAATCCATTTGTGCTACTGATGTGTTGTATGACTTGGTAGGAATTGTTTGTTCACACTGCTGTTATCTGCTTGGCTCCAGCAAAATCTCCTCTTCTCAGTGCTATTGTGAGAAATGTTTGGCCCAAGCGATGCATGATGCTTTCTAATTATGAAACATTTTGCACTAAAAATATTATTTTCTTCTGTCTAATCTATTTGATACAATTACGACATTTGCAAATATGCAAATATATCAGAGAAAGTAATAAAATATTATTTAAAGATGGTTAAGCATCTCCTTTGTATTTGAGTGTATATTTTTGATCTTTCTGCAGGTAAATTTGAAGTTTTCTTTATAGAGGATTTGAAATGTATATTCAACATAACTGCAGCTTAACTTTTGAGTCAAGAAAAGATGGAAGTCCTTAGGATTATGAACAATACCAATTTTAAGGATGTATCATCCTGAATCCTATAATGAATTGGTGAACTCACCTTATTCATTTATTCATGCATCCACTCAAAAGTGATGCATTGAATTCTTATATGTCAGTTGCCAGGCCATGCACAAAAGATACAGGGTTGAATAAACACCTTGTCTGGCAGTTAGTTAATGAGTAAATGAATATATGAATCTATGAATATATATCTGTGCCCACCCCATAGAAGTCCTTACACTATCTTAAGTGAGCTGGAAATATACATAGTGAATCATAATACAGTGTGATAAATGCTAAACTGAATGACGTTCAGAGTGCCAGGAGAAGAGACTTATTGGTTCTGTCTGTTAGCTGTGTCAAGCAATTCTTCATAAGGGCAATATTTAGCTCAGCTATTAAAGAATCAGCCAACTCAGTCTGAGAACCAATTATGAAAATACTAATTTATTGTAATATTTTTAATTTTTTAATTGATTTAAAGCATGATAGCTGCATGGTTCAAAATTCAAGAGCTGTAAAAGGTATATAAGAAAATCCCTGGGGCGCCTGGGTGGATCAATAGGTTAAGGCCTCTGCCTTCAGCTCAGGTCATGATCCCAGGGTCCTGGGATCGAGCCCCACATAGGGCTCTCTGCTCAGCAGGGAGCCTGCTTCCCTTCCTTTCTCTCTGCCTGACTCTCTGCCTACTTGTGATCTCTGTCTGTCAAATAAATTAAAAAAAAAAAATCTTTAAAAAGAAAATTCCTGTTTCACACTTGTCACCCAGCTATCCATCTATCCATCCATTCCCCTCTCTGAAAAATCTAATGTTATCAGTGTATATACATTTTTATATAGTGAGTGTACAGGTGCAAATACATGCACACACACATACACTCACAACTGTCCCCTTTACATACACAAATGCAGTATACTACATATCTCTTTGTACTTTGTTTCACTTAATGTTTCTGGAAGTCACTTTCCATCCCATGTATGTCATTTTCAATATTTTGCTTTAATGAGAAAATTTTGCAACAAATAGTTGCTGTACATATTACTTTTCTAGCAATAATACCCAAGAAATAGGATTGCAAGGTCAAGTGATAATTACATGGAATTTGAATAGATTTTGCGAAGTTGTATCACCTTGCACTCCAACCACCAATGTATGAGAGTGTCTGTTTCCCCACATTACTATTAAGCTATTTATTCATCATTAGTGGTTATTATGTCCCCCACTTCATTTAAACACCTTAATTATCAGACATTTAATTCCTACCTATGACCTGGATCTGTTTTGGGCTGATGCCAAAGTTACTCAAACTTTCTGATTAATTTCTATATCCGGGAGAAAAGACAGCCAAATGTAGTTGCGATTTTCACATACTTGCTTATTAAACTATCATCCTGGGCCTCTCCTTTGTAGTTATTCTGGAGATTGCCTTTGGTTCTACACTGTTGCTCTCCTATGTCCTGGGGTCCATGTCTTTCTCATTCTTGGTTTTCACTCCTGTCTTGGTGGAGTACAGCCTCTAGCAGCCTCATGAAGAAAGCTTTTAGTCTTCTCTCACACTCAATGCCTAGTTTGTCTGGGTAAAGAATTCTAGGCTAAACATGTTTCACTTACATTTGAAGTACTTTGAAAGTAGATCTCCGTTATCTTTCAGATTCTTATGAATGACTGCTAAGAAGTCTGAAGCTATCCTTTCCTATATGACCCATTTTCCTCTCTGCAGATTTTAAGGAACTTGTTTTTACTCCTAATGTTTGGTATTTCCATGATAAGAGTACCTTTCTTTCAATTACTGTGCTGGGGATTCAGTGCACTTGAGATTGATGTTCTTGTGTTTTGATTCTAGAAAACATTCTTAACATTATTTCTTTGAGGGACCCCTCGGTGGCTCAGTGGGTTAAGCCTCTGCCTTCAGCTCAGATCATGATCTCAGGGTCCTGGGATCGAGTCCAGCATTGGGCTCTCTACTCAGTGGGGAGCCTGCTTCCCCCTCTCTCTCTGCCTGCCTCTCTGCCTACTTGTGATCTCCCTCTCTGTCAAATAAATAAATAAAATCTTTAAAAAAAATTACTTCTTTGAGAAATTGTTCCTCATCACTCCCCAACTCTAATCCACACCCCCACACCCCCACCCCCGCCCACCAACTGATTAGATTTTGGATCTCTTGGTGTGGTAAAATTAATGTGGATTCATTCACCAAATGCTAACCTAGATGTATTACAGTATTGAATTTGAAAGTATGTCTTTCAAAAGAAGAAAGAAAGAAAGCGATTGAGAGAGAAAGAAAGAAAAGAAATAACATCTTTCATGAGCACCTCACAGAATCAATATGTTCGATAGTAATGGCATAGAGTCTGTTAACACCTTAAAAGGTGATTAAAATTGGAAATGTTGGTACTATGTTTTGAGCATTTTTAATGCATGTGTATCATAGGCAGAGTAGTTAAAATTGTCTACAAAGGCAGACCAGCCTGGGTTAGAATTTGGCTGTACCACATACTACCCACTTAAACTCTCTAAACCTGTTTGCACATACACAAAATGAAGATGATAGTGACTCTTGAGATATTTAATGAGAAAATGCACTTAAAGAACTTTGCACAATGCCTGGCATATAACAGGTACTTAGTAAACATTTTATATTGTTGCTAATGGGATGGGTTATTAAGGGAAAGTTGACAATGTTCAGAATACTTCACCTACTAGAATTTGATTTCATAGAGAGCCACCATATTTTTCTATAAGCATCTTGATGTTACTTTGTAAGACATGAACATTGCATGAGATGGGCCATTTGTCTCACTTTAGAATAGCATGTCTTATATTCTTAAATCCCAGAAAGCGTTTTCTGTTGCCATGCTGATGAATAGCTTAAGAACATCTTTACCAAACTATGTAATTTAGTTCCCTAGTTAGATACTCAGAAACCTGGGAAGGAAAATAGGCAACCGAAAGCAGCAAGAAAGTGGAACCCAAACAGAAAAGGGTGGTGAGATCAGAGGAGGAAAAATGGGTGGAGAGGGACCAATACCAAAGGCAGAGAATGAGAAGGAGGGACCTGAAAGAATCACTGGGTTGAGATACTACTTTAGTGAAATAGTTCTGTCAGTGTGATAAGTGGTCTTCCCTGAAATATTCCCAGAAGCAGTCTCGTGGGTCAATCTTATTAGAAACAGAAATAAGACGGTTGTTGGAGATGGAGGTACAAATCCATCAGGAAAGTTTTGACTGCCAAGGCCATTTCACATGCAGCTAAACTAAAAGGGAGATACATAAGCTGCTGCTGGCTGCTCTCTCCGTGATGTATGGAGCAAGTGTTTTTCTGGGAAAGCATCTTGTTGACAGAAACAAATATTAGTTTTTATGCCTACGGTTCATTTACTGCCTTGCTTCTGTTGCCTAGTTATCTGGTTGCCTCGGTTTATTGTGTTCTCTTGAAACCAAGATTATGAAATAGGAGATATACACACCATGGAATTACTTCTGGCTCCTGATTTAGAGTGGTGTGATGTTGGGATGCCTGAGTGGCTCAGTCGCTTAAGCGTCTGCCTTCAGCTCAGGTCATGATCCCAGAGGCCTGAGACTGAGTCCCGCATCAGGCTCCCCTCTCAATGGGGAACCTGCTTCTCCCCTCTCCCTCTGCCTGCTGCTCCCTCTGCTTGTTCCCTCTCTCCCTCTCTAACAAATGGATGAATAAAGTCTTTAAAAAAAAAAAAATGAGAATGGTGTGATGTTGACATTAGTTCACTTGATCATCCCTGAGGCTCCTGTTAAGGACTGATCATGTGCATCCCTCCAAAATTCAACCCCTAAGATGGTGGTATTAGGAGGTGGGATTTTTGGGAGGTATCAGGTTGTGAGGGTAAAGCCCTTCTAAGAAGGATTACTAGAGAGATCTTTCCTTTCTCTTCTCCATGTCAGAACACAAGGAGAAGATAACCATCTTCTCCATAAGCCAAGAAGAGGGACTTCACCAAGAGCCTGACTATGCTGGCACCCTGATCTCAGGCTTCTCTCATCCAAAAACTGTGAAAAATGAATGAATGTTAGTTAAGCCACCCAGTCTGTGGTATTCAGCTATAGCAGCTAGAGCTGACCAAGATAGCCCCTAAAGTACTTAGTTTCTGCAAGGGTTGGATGGCTGAAGTGGTGATCTGGGCTTGGATAGAACTGTTTCCTAGTCATGGTTCTCCCAGTTGTCCTGGACAAATCTCCTAACTTCTCAAAAACTTCACTTCCCGTATCTGTAAATCATTTTATTCATTAACAAGGTGCTTCTTAAGCCCTTGAAGTCAAGGACCCTTTAGGAATCTGGTAAAAACTACAGATCATCTGGGCGCCTGGGTGGCTCAGTGGGTTAAGCCACTGCCTTTGGCTCAGGTCATGATCTCAGGGTCCTGGGATCGAGTCCCGCATCGGGCTCTCTGCTCAGTAGGGAGCCTGTTTCCTCCTCTCTCTCTTTCTGCCTGCCTCTCTGCCTACTTGTGATCTCTCTCTGTCAAATAAATAAATAAAATCTTTAAAAAAAAAAAAAAAAAACTACAGATCATCTCTTCAGAATCATGTCTATTGCAGTATTACGGATTAGCAAGAAGTGACCACACACATGCAGAACTTTGCAAACCTAGATTGGATTTCTAATTTATTTATACAAAAATACAAAATATTTGGGAAGTGAGGAGCCACACAGAGCAGGAACAGCTCCAGATGGTCTGGTGTAGTTTTTCTTGGGCCTGGGTGCCTGATAAGGGCTGAAGATTTGCTTCATATCAGTGTCTTCCTTGATCCAAAAAGGGGATGCTGGCTATGCTGCTTCCCTTTATATTCAGGACTTGCTTCACCATTGATGAAGCATCAGCTCAGCCACATCCTCATCTAGGGAAAAATCCAAGTCAGTGCCCTGATTTCCACGTCCAGCTTTCCAGCATTCCAGAAAGCACATGCATGTGCACACACACACATACACAATTTTGCTTATAATTTCAGAGGGTTCATATATTGCCCCACCATCATCCACATTTATCCCATGCATGGACTCCAGGTTAAGAGTCTCTAATTTGTAGAACCTTCCTGATGTTTCTGACCTCTGAAATGTTACTGTTCTAATCAAGAGATTTTACTCTCATCACCAATATTCCTTCAGACTACAGTGGGAGGATTTGGGGGTGGAATGTAGCTTTCAGACCAGCAGTATAACATTTTCTTTTTGATCTATTTCTTTTCCTATTTTAATGCTAAAGTTGACAGAGTTTGCACCTATCATGAAAAGTTCAGAACTTTATCTCTCACTCTTGTTCACATTAGAGATGATTAGATCCCAGAATAATATTTCTAAAATCCAAAGTGGAAGATTTGGGGGAGTCTTTCAATGCTGACTTGAGCTGAGAGTGAAATTAATGTCTGCATTGTGCTTTGTATCTCAACTTGATCTAACCTACTGCTCCATCTTGAGAGAAGTGAGATACCCTACCCCTCACGTTTCATCTGAAATTTCATCTCTGCGGGCTCTCATTTAAACAGAAATTGGTTTCATGTTCATGGTCACTATCATTATCAGTTCACTTAATACTGCTCAACTAAACATCCAGTGGAGCCCTTACCGACCTGCTTAGCCATTCTTTCATTCCCAAAATAGTTTATGGGAATGGATAACATTTACTGAGCATTTACTGTGTGCTGGGCACTACGCTAAGCATTTTGCAAATACCGTCCTGTTCAATCCCATTTTGATTGCTTCTTTTCAGGGATTTGGAAGTTACATTCAGTTTTTCCACAGTTTTGGAACAGCAGGTGATAACTGTTGGTTATAACTGTTCCCTGAAGCCTTAGGGTCACTCCTGCTGCTGTTGCAGCTACTCCTGTGGTTAGTAAGAAAGAGGAACTAAGGACAAGCTCAGTGATGGCTGAGTGGGAGGAAGCAGCATTGGGCTTCTGAGTGTCCCCAGGAGGTGACCTCTCTAACCTCCAACTGGAGATCCAGGGAAAGCTTAGAAGTGATCAGGGAAATAAAACTTGTGAGTGCCCACTAAGTATCCTACTAAGTAATATGTACTTTCTGGCATTTTACTCTCAGTCTACTATTTGAGGTAGCTGTTATTACCTCCTTGTGGAGAGACCTGAGACTCGGACCACATGACTAATGCATGTGCAGCTGGGGTTCTAAGTAGGCCCACTCACCTTCACAGCTAACCCTCTTTCCACTGCCGCACAATGAAAAGGAGAGGAAAGGGGAGGGAAAGGCACAATGGAGAGGGAATCATGTTCTTACAAAAGCAACATGGGCCCCATAAGTTGAGATTGACAGGCAGGACTTGATCTGCCGCTCAGGATTCCTCACTTAGCTGCCTGGTGAGAGGAGGGTAGGGAAATTCCCCAGTAGGAAACGCTTGATGTTGAGCAGCAAACAGAGAGAAATAAATAATACAGTCATCTGACTAACTGAAATGCATCTGTTTCAATGAATTGTCTTAGTCTGTGAACCACATTCTCTCACAATATATGCTCTACATCATTTTAAGCAGCTGATTACATTTTTTTTTTCAAAATGCAATTTTGAGTCTTACCTTAAGGGTTTAATCACATATATCCAAGGGATGATAAAACCTAACTAAGCTACTTTTTTGAAAATTCTTTTGCCCTTTGCAGAGGAAATCTTGCCAGGGAGAGAGATTCTTGCTATCATAATTTAGGGTCTTTGAATCAGAGTTATGAGAAATCATTTTAATTAAGGAAAATCCCTATGTCTTCCCCAACAGCTGGTTTGCTCGCAAGTAAGAAAACCTAAAAATGAATCAGAGAAAAAGGGTTTGCACAATTTCTAAAATAACTTGATATATTTAGAAGTGTGACTCTGTGTGTGTGTGTGTGTTCTTGTGCAAATGTAGAAAACCAGAAAATTTGTGTGAGAGAGTCTTAGCTATGTTGTCATTTTCAGAATCTCCAAATATCACATGAAAGAGACTGCAAAGCTGTATAGATCTACGTCTAATGTCCTATTATTCCTCGCTGTGGCTCCATATTGCCATCACAGTGTATGAAAGCATGGACTTAATACTTTTTAAATTCAGGAATTACAGCTGCTGTATGTGCAGAAATGGCAAGGAGATTATCTTAGGTGTATGCGAGTGCACAGCTATCAGTGAGAAATAGCATATTAGTGAAGTGATCTTTGAAGACAGGTGTATGCACCCTTTTCCCCCTCTGTAATTTGTGATGTTATTTGGTGATTTGTCCACAGAACAACAGGTGGTGCCTAATGTTAAAAGCCCAAAAGCAGTTACTATGGAAACCAGATGCAAATTTAGATCAGTGAGTCCACTCTGCTGCATATAGAAAAAATGTGTTATAATAGAAATGAAAAAAAAAAAAAACTGAAATATGATTCACATCCATGTCTTCTGAGTCTTAAAATATCTGCCAAATACTGTCAAATGTTGAGTAAGTTACAACTTCTCAGCCTTAGCTTCCTCTAAATCTCTAAAAATGATGGAACAAGAGAACATTTCTAAGATTCTGGTATTTCTGCATTTTTCCAAATTCACTTTTCTAAGTATATGGCTGCAATGATATCAGATCTATTATTTAGAGTGCATAAAATTCCATGAATGTACAGATAATGAAATACAATATTTGAAATACTAAGTGCTTATTAGAGATACTTTAAAAAATAGAGAAAAGTGCAAGAAAAAAATTCCAAGTCATTCATAGCACCAAGACTCAGAGAAAACACCTACTAATATCTTAGTGTGTTTCCCTCCAGTCTTCTTTTTATATAATTACTTAATGTACTTGAGATCATATTGTATGTACACATACTATAAGTGCATGCTATATATTCTGTTTTTTTTCATCACACATAACATCATAAACAAATGTATTTAAAATACTTAATGGGCATCATTTTAATAACAAGATAATATATGACCATATAACTTCCTTTGAGGTACTTAAATCTTTTTCTTCTTCTTCTTCTTCTTCTTCTTTTTTTTTTGTGTGTGACAGATCAGGCGTTTGCTTTTTTTATAAGTATGAATAACACTGCTGTGGTTATATAACCACATGTGCATACATTTCAATCGCGTTTCTGATATATATGCCTATAAGCAGGGTAATTAGGTAAAGAGTAGAAATTTTATATTAATGTACACTACTTTTGAGATTTTATATATATATGTCTACACATAGAGATTGTATATGTACACACATATACACGTGTGTATATATTTAGAGAGACTTTTTCAGTTACAGTAACAGAAAACTAATTAAAACTGACTTTAAAGGAGGATTTAAACAATGTGAATAATAATAATAGCTAACCTTTATGGAGGACTGCCCATATGTCAGGCACTGTTCAAGTACCTTATGTTACAAATTAATTTAATTCTTACAGCACTCAGTTAGGGAAGTCCTATTATGATTCCTGCTTTATAGCTCCCTCTGTCTCTTGTGTCTGTCTTCGTCTGTGTGGCTTCATTCCCAAACAGGTGTTCTCTGTCTGTCTCTCTAGCTGCTTCAGAGTCACATCCTCCCATATCGAGGCCAGAGGATGAAGTTTGTCTCCTTTCTGGCTGCTCAGGCAAAAGTTGCAGAATTAACTCTTGTTTGGACTTGACTCCTGGCCTGGCCTTGGCCCCATTCTCATCCTTGATCCAATCACCAGGAGAATGTAGGGCCCTGACTGCCCAGATTGAGGTTAAAGTCTCACCCAGCCCTGGAGCTGAGAAGGGAGTTTTCTCCACCAGAGTGCATGGCCTCAAAATGGGGATGCAATAATCCCCGCCTCCTGCCCCCCTTAGACAAACCTGGCACTGTTGTGAAAGGCAGAGTGAGTGGAAAACAGATAGTTAATGCCATCACAGCAGCAAACGGACTATAGTGAGGGCTCAGAAATTGTGGTTGCATTTAGAGAAGGGAACAGTACCAATACACAGAGAAAAAAATTATCTTCCTGGTTCCAGTTTCTGAAGAATAGTCTGTCTGTCTATATGTATGTCTGTATTTATTTATTTATTATGGTTCACATTTATAGTAGTTTTAGTCTCAAAGAATTGTTCAGATGCCAGATACTAAGGTAAATGTGTTCACTCTACATGTAAAATTCAAATATAAGTACATAGATAATGATAGAGATCTCTAACTCTATATATCTATCTAGGAATCTTTTTAAAACTACTAAATTCACTCCTTCCAGCTTAAGCACACATCACTATTTTGCTAAACCTGTGTGGTGTGTTCAAGAGACTGTCTAAACAAAGGGCATTTTTCCCAAGTAGAAGACAAAATATAAGGTTTCTTTCCTGCTTTGACACAGATCAGGGGGTATGATACAGACTGTAACTATTCTAAAATTAGAATATATCAGCCATAATTTTAGTGACTGTGATACTACATTACATTCACCAAATATGTCTGTTTACTAATCTTAGCATTCTTTGCTATGTAATAGAGGTAATGTAGAATAGGAGAGAAAAAAAATGTCTGAGCTGTACATGGATTGCCATGGAAACAGCAGCTGACCAACCAATGGTGAGTACTCAGAACATATGCCTCCTCTATTTGACAGTCTTGATGAACTGATGTTCTCATATTGAATACTTTTGGCTCTTGTGCCACTTGTAGTGATAGCTTTTTGACATCTAAATATGTGACGCACACCTGTTATAAAAAATCAGATTTATAAATTCTAAGTTTTAGAATTTTCAACCTCCATGTACAAACACCCACACAGGCAGTTATGTCTCTCTCCAGAATGTTCCCTAAATCTCTCATACATTTCCTCTCCCAGTCATTCCACTCACATTTCTTCATACCATCTCATTATCTTCCCTCCCCTTTACTACCCCAAACCACCACAGTCTAGTTGTCACAGAGCAGTTTCCACAATATCAGGAAATATCTAATCATGAGACAGTTTAAAACTCCTTTCAATTTTAGATTTAATAAGGGGGCCAAGTCAAAAATTCATTCAGAAGAACTACAAAAGGGTCAACCACCAAAATCATGAAAAGGCCTATTTTGTATTTCCCTAATGAATTCAGGAAATAAAAACAGATGTGTTTCTCAGGAAAGCTTGTGAAAAATGAATGAAAAAAGAAGAGTCTTTGGGGGCATAGTCTAATTTATAAAAATGAGTAAATTACATTTTTCAACAATCTGCTAGTTATGGAACTTGTCCCATTGATTAGAAAAAATGTTTGTAGATTTCTCTCTGGTGGTGAACCCTTGATCTGCTGAAGAGTTCAGGCTCTCTGGGACTTTAATGAATTTCTTGTGGTGTGACATGTTCTCTAAAATGGCTTCAGTGAGCAGGAAGGGGTATTTGCTGTGATGATAGAGACAAAATCAGGCCCTCTGGTCTTTGCTATTGTTGCATTAGAGATTTAAGGGGCAGACTTCCACTGAGCAGACTGAACAATACATAATTGTTGCTGACATTTAAACCTATCTCCAGATCACACAATAAATCTGCAGGGATGATTGAGCACAAGTCTTATAACCACTTAATGTCCAACTGATTCACTGGTAAAACAATGGCTGATTTGATAATATGGGAATGCTCTTATTGTTTGAGCTCACTAAAGAATTAAGTTTTCTGAAAAACAGTTCTTTTCTGTATATAAACCAAGGCTTTTAACATTTCTAATACCTTTTTGACTTTGTTCAGGAATTGTTCTGGGAGCTTAGGATATGTCAGTGAATAAACAGAATTCCTGACCTCATGGAGTATAACTTCAAGCAGAGGAAGAAAACAATAATAAACAAATTAAACAAATTAATTATGTAATATGTTAGAAAGTGAATGTTCCTGTTAAGGTGGCCAGTAGCCTCATAATCACTAAAACTTTATCTTTCCTGATTTCCTCAGAACATTTGGCAGTGTCGAAGCCATTCTCCTTATTCTTTTATCTTGCATCCCACAGATGGGCATATATTTTTTGAGGGCCTACTAAAATCTAGGCATTATACTGATTGCTAGGGATCTAACAGAGCATGTGGCCTATCTTCCCTGTCCCCTTCTCTTCTAAGAGTTGCTCTTTTCTTAAGCCACTGATCATTGATCTTGTTAGCAGGTTTTTCTCTTCTATCTGCTTCATAAATATTAGGGTTCTACTTCTACAGAGGTTTATCCACCTCTTCTTGAACCACATGCTTTTTTGGTGACCTCACTGACTCTGAGCCTTCAACTATTATTAATATGTGAATGACTCTATCTCTGCACCTCATCACTACAGAATGCGTTAAGAAGAAGGCATAGGAAAGACATTGTCTCTACCCTCCTGGGGATTATAACCCAGTGGAGAAGACAGACAAAACACAAGTAAGGAACCAAATGAGTAAAAATAACTCTGCAGTTGTAACAATTTTCATAAATGATGAAAATGACAATTTTCATCAGGGAGATGAGAATAAGCATATAGGAGACCTACTACCAGTTGGGATGGCCAGGGTAGACTCTCAGAGGATGTGACAACTGACAAAAAACAGTGATGAAAAAAAGTGAGCCTTGTGGGAATCTTCAGAATAAGACCATTCCAGGTGAAGAGAATAAGCTAAGGTCCTGAGGTGGGGAAATCTTGCTAACCTTTGTGACTGGTTGAAAATGAATACGTGAGAGTGTTGTGAGATTGAGAGAAACACAGTGACTAGATGTTACAGGATCTTAAAGTCCTGAAAAAGAATTTAGATTTTATTCTAGGTAGAGCTGGAAGTCCTTGAAGTTTTTTTAAACAAAGGTTTAATATAATCTGACTTATTTTTTGCCATTACTTTTGCTAGTAAGTAGAAAATGGAATTACAGGTGTAGAAGCAAGAAGAAAGCTCTCACTAAAGACACTACCAACCTCAACTCTGTCCCACCTGACAGTTATTACCTAAAACTCCTTCAATAGGAAACAATTTTCTCCACAAATGGCATTAAAATCATTGCAAAAAATGAAAATACTCAAGAAAGGGAGAAAAATAACCTTCCAAATTCCTGGGAGTGTGTTAGGTTACCCCTAAATTTTCCATGTATAATTTTCACATAAAATGCAATGTGAATACTTTATTCTAAAAATTATGTAGAATAAAGTGAGATTCAAAAAGAAGTTGAGCACATAGGTATCTCTTCTACCTAAGGAATGAACGAATGATCATATCTGTACTTTTAGTGATTGCTATGTATATTGCCTGGTATAGAATTGATTGATTCCTGCACAGTTGACTGAAAGTGAATTTTCTTTTTCTTTTTCTTTTTTTTAAGATTTTATTTATTTATTTGACACAGAGAGAGAGATCACAAGTAGGCAGAGAGGCAGGCAGAGGGAGAGGGGGAAGCAGGCTCCCTACTGAGCAGAGAGTCCCATGCGGGGCTCGATCCCAGGACCCTGAGATCATGACCTGAGCTGAAGGCAGAGGCTTAATCCACTGAGCCACCCAGGCACCCCAGAAAGTGAATTTTCTTACTGGATCCCATTTTACACTGGTTTTTATTTTTAAATAAAAATTTGTTCTAATGGTTTATCAGACCAAGTTATTAGAATAGTAACACAGACTTGGTCACTTGGTATCTAATTATCCTAAAACCATTCTTGTTACTAAAAAAGAGATTATAAATGGGTGATTACTTAGGTACATTGTGAGTAATTAAAACATCTGGATAATCATGCATATTCCCCCATTTAATTGGGAATGCTCAGCATTATGTTAGAATAAAATTCTCAGAATCTTCTTGAAAAAACAACTGGAGTTGGGATTTTCCTGATACTATATGCTACTTACAAACAAAACAAAACAAAAACAAAAGACCCACGAGAATTGTTTGTCATTCATTCATTCATTCATTCAATACTTATAGGGATCCAGAATGTTAGCCCTGGGCGTGCCATATTGAACAAATAGCAAAAATCTCAAGCTGTCAGGGAATTTACATTTTAGTGGGGAGATTAGAAATATAACAATTAGAAATAAATAGTATCAGATAATGATAAGTACTATGAAAACAATAAAGCAGACAAGGGAAATGGAAGGCTGGAGGTTGTAATCTGAGAAGTGTTAGGGAGAACTTAAGAAGATAGTATGCGAGATAAAAGTAAAAGGAGGTAGGGGTGCCTGGGTGGCTCCGTTGCTTAAGCATCTGAGTTTGGCTCAGGTCATGATCCTGGGATTGAGTCCCACATCAGGTTCCCTGCTCAGCAGGGAGCCTGCTTCTCCTTCTCCCTCTGCCCCTGCCTACTTTCTCTTTCTCTCTCTCTTGCACTCTCTCTAATAAATAAATAAAATCTTTTAAAGATTAAAAATAAAATAAAATAAAATAAAATAAATCAGAAGGAGGTAAAGAACTAAGCCATGTTGATATCGAGAGAGAAGACTATTCCAGGCAGAAAAACAGTACAAATGCCCTAACGTGGGATGTGCCCAGAATGTTCAAGGATTAGTTAAGTGAAACAATGGGGAAAACAGTAAGAAAGAAAGACAAAGAGGTACCAAAGGTCTTAACTATTGTAAAGACAGTTTCCTTTATTTGAAGTAAGATAAGAAGTAACTGGAGGGCTAGGGACAGAATGATGTGATCTGACATATTTTTAAATGATTCCTTGACTGTTGTGTTGAAAATAGACCTTACATGCAAAGGGCTGAAGCAGGGAGGCCAGAGTTAAGAGAGACTATGGCAGTAATATAAATGAAATCAATGGGGCACAAATCAGAGTGGGAAGTGGTGACAAATGGTCAGTTTCTGAATATATTTCAAAGGTAAAGCCAAGAGTATTTGCTGGTGGATATGCTGTGGAGTAAAAAGGAGTCATGATGACTCCAAGGATTTGAGTCTAAGTGGGTGGAAAGATAGTGTTGTCATTTAGAAGGAGAATTATGTGGTCACTTAGGTTTGGGGAAATGACCAGGATTTGAGATTTGGACATGTTAAGTTTGAAATGCCTGGTAGACATAGAAATAGACATATCGATATACATGAGTAGATACACAAGTACACGATACACAAATCTGGGATTCAGAGAGGTCCAGTCTGGAGAGAGAACTTTGGAAATATCAGTACATAGGTGGTATTTAAAACCAGGAGACCAGTGGCACCTGGGTGGCTCAGATTGGTAAAGCATCTGCCTTCAGCTAGGTCATGATCCCAAGGTCCTGGGATTGAGTCCCACATCAGGCTCCCTACTCAACAGGGCTTCTGCTCCCTCTCCCTCTGCCCACCCCCCACCCCCGCTTCTGCTCTCTCTCCCTCTCTCTCTTTCAAACAAATAAATAAAATATTTTTTAAAAAGTGAAGCTGGGGGGTACCTGGGTGGCTCAGTGGGTTAAAGCCTCTGCCTTCGGCTCAGGTCATGATCCCAGGGTCCTGGGATAGAGCCCCACATCAGCTTCTCTGCTCTGCGGGGAGCCTGCTTCCTCCTCTCTCTCTGCCTGCTTCTCTGCCTACTTGTGATCTCCATCTGTCAAATAAATAAATAAAAACTTAAAAAAAAAAAAAAAAAGTGAAGCTGGGAGATTAGATGAAATTACCAACAGGAGAATCAGTATAGATGGAAAAGTGAAGAGGTCCAAACCTGATCCTGGAACGCTCAAAGTTTAATAGTTTGGTAATGTGAGATGAAACCAGCAAAGGAAGTAGAATATATGGTCAGTAAGATTAGAAGAAAGCCAGGAAAATGTGATGCTCTGATAACCAAATTAGAAAAAAAATATGTTTTAAGGAGGAGATCAATGACATGGAAGTCACTAACAACCTTGATAAGAGTGGCTTCTGTGCAAAGGTGGGCCAAAATCTTCCTGGAATGAGTTTCAAGGGAAGATAGCCAGAAAGGGAAGTGGGTCCAAGAGACATGTTTCTCTTTTATTGTTTTGTTTTGTTTTAATGGTTTTATTTACTTATTTATTTATTTGACAGAGAGAGAGAGAAAGAGCGAGCACAAGTAGAGCAGCAGCAGAGGGAGAGGGAGAAGCAGGCTCCCAACTGAGCAAGGAGCCCTGTGTGGGGCTTGATTCCAGGAGCCTAAGGCAGATGCTTAACCAACTGAGCCACCCAGGCACCCCTGATTTATTGTTTTTAAGATGAGAAGAATAACATCATTTCTATGAGCTGGTAGAGAGAACCTAATGGCAAAGAAAAATTTGATCCTCCAGTAGAGAGAGAAGTAATACAGGTTATCATAGTTAGTGTACAAACTGAAGGTTAACTAACCTTAGGAACATGGACCATAGTAACAAAAAGAACGGCGCAGTGTATGGGCACAGGATTCAGTTGTTGGTTAAACATGGTAGTGGAAGCTTGTGGAAGTTCTCTTCTGATTACTTCTGGGTTTTTTTCAGTGAATAGGGAAGAAAAATCATGAGATGAGACTGAGGATGGGGGAGAAGATGGTTGAGGTTTTAGGAAAAGGTATGAAATAACCATCCTGGAGAGTGAGAGAGTGAACAGAGCAGGGGCAGCTTGACCAACCTGCTTGAGGACAGTGATGAAGCACTTGTGCGTATCTTTCCCCAGTCAGATTCAGCTGCAAGGGTGCAGGTACAGAGGAGATGCAGCCTTTGAATTGAGGAACATACAATTGTGTTAAGTTGCTGTTATGACAAAGAAAGAGGAGGACAAATGAGTTGAGGATACATGCAAGTGTATGTATTTGTGATGGAGTGTGAACTCTCAACTTGTTTTGGAGGTTAAAGTGCATGGAAGAGAATGAAAGCTGCCATTCTGTTTTGTTTTTCTTGGAGTCTACATCTGTCTTGAAACTTTTGAGGCACACTTAAACAGGCTTTATTTTCTCTCCTTATCCAGATCCCTCTCTTTCCCTCACCCTGCTTCTCCAGGTATGAGATATTCCTCTCTCTGATCCTTCATTTCTCTACCTCTTACTTAAACAAAAACCTTCCCTTTTGGTACCACCTTCCCTAACATTCCAATGCTCTTCTTCACCTCTCCTCACTCACTCTTCTACCCAAATCTCAAGACTCATTAATGGGAGAATGGAGTTGGGGAAGATCAAGAGCAGAAAGAGTAGGGCTCCAGTAAGGAAAATGGGGCATACCTATCTAATTTGTATCATCTCCTAAAATCTATTCAACTCAACTACCCACTAAACTCTTTCAGACATGGTCATGGTGTATTTACATCTTGGATACAGGGTAAAGTTGCATGCGTGAGGCTCAAAGCGTTACCTGACTAGATACAAAATGCTCTATGGTATGCGCAAATGGGTGGAGTGAATTTGATTACATATTCTGAAGATGAACTCAGGGCTTCTACAATGGGTGCCTCTCCACAGAGTAACTGCAATAATGATGATTACTATAGCGTCTACTGCAGTAACAGCAAATGAAAAATCAGTTCCTTTCACGACTGAATTGAGCCCTTAGACTTTTGACTATAGCACAACACGCTTAATAATCAGTAAAACCTATTATTACCTACCTTACCTATGGCTTGCATAGCGCAGAGCTTGCCAATTAGCATTTTAAAATGTTTGGGGTATAGACTGTGACCCTAATTGCAAAGATTTTTTTCTGAGAAGACATAAGAGGTGATCAAATAACAGTCAACAAATCTACTTCTGTAAATGCTGGGTATGGTGGGCTATAGACCTTTGTGCATGAAACAAAACATGGGGAAAATGAGATTTTTTGAAAATGTTATCTCTTCTATAGCATGATTATAGCTCAGCATTACATTCAACTTTTCCTTGGTCCCAAGACTTTAATTCAATTCAGTTAGTGTGACATTTTTAGTATTAGCAGGAAGACAAATTCAAGACTGAATAATGAGCTGACCTCTCACACAGCACTGAAAGTTTTGGTTATTTTTTAAATCCTTTTCCAGTAGCCAGAAATCTTCATTCCCATTGGCAAACTTCCTGAACAATTCCTCCTGACATTAATGTAATTGCCTCTTCGTCATACACAAAAAACCTTATGGCAACAACATTAGTTTGATCTTGAAATGGCAGACTCTTATCAGGCTCAATACTAAAATAGAATTAGATCTGATCAATACTTATGGAGCAGATCTGAATGACTGAATATTGATAGTGTTGTTTTAATAACTTTATAGTACTCATCTTGGAGCATACAGATTTAGTGCCCCAGGACTTCTTTCCCAAGAGGCTGGAAAGTAAGGTTCTTTCAACACATTTTATGAAAGACATGTGCTGATATACATTGATAGGATTCAGTTCAAATGTGGAAGCCCTTCCTCTTTTATGGCCTTATCTATATCCTTGCTGCTGAAGGTATGATTTATAGACTACCTGGGCATTACCTGGTCTCCAGTTAGAGACGCCATGTTTAATGAGTCCAGCCCCACCCCAGATCTACTGAAATAGAATTTGGATTTGAACAAGTTCTCTAGGTGATTCACTTGCATATTAGCATTTGAGAAGCTTTGGTCTATGGGATTTCCTTTGTAGATGTGAAAGAATGAAGAGGCATATAGGGAAATCACACAGCAAACACTTACAACATTAATGTATTTACTCAATATGTATTTTTTTAGTACTTTGTATGGACCATTCTCTACTGGGAGCTAGTGACACAGCTATGAAAAAGTTAGGCCTTACCATTGTATGTATGGGGTCTCTGGTTGCCTAGATAGTTTGCTATGGGTCCAGCACTGTAACAGGTATGATAGGACCCTGAAAGAAGAGGTGTGATTCATTTTGCTGAATTTATAAGCAATTAGTATATGTGAAAGTGATGTAAGAGCTACAAGGGCTTATAAAGGTGTAGGCCCTACCCTCAAGGAGTTTACATAGTATGTCAACACACATTCCTAACTCTTGTAACCCAACTAAGCCAGTGAGATTTATATATGCATCATAGGCACTTATCTATATCCTTGGTGCTGAAAGTGGGATCTGTAGACTACCTGAGCATCACCTGAGTTCCAGTTAGAGATGCCATACTTAATGAGTCACAAGTCAGATAAATTGCATCATGTGAATTACAAATGGTATTGCAATTAGCAGAAGGAAAGTGTAGTGTTTGAAAAACTGTTTCTTCAGGATGAGATCTATGATGGCTGCTGAAAAATACAAGGGATACTTGTTCATGGTGGACTCCAGAAAGGAAGCATTTTCAAAGGGATAATTCAGAAAATAAAAGGGAAAAATAAAGCTAGATTTGGAAATTTGGGAGCCATTGAGTTTCTTTAAAAGAATTTATGCAGTTAAATCTATTAGAGAATAAACTGAGATACCTGCACCTCATTTATGGTTTAAAAGATTAATATAAAAGATTATAAAAGGGCCAATATCCCACTCTTTTATGGGAGCCCTGAGCATGTCTGACCCACATCTCTAGGTGTAGGAAGACCAGTCTGGTGGGACGACAGAGGTTTAGAAGTCCGAGGACCCAAGGTTTTGCTTCCTGGTACCTCACCCAAGTTAAAATGTGGTAAGGGACATCACAGTCCTCACTTCTTTACTGGTAAGAGCACAAAGTATTTTGTTTCTGCCTCTGTCTCAGCAAGCATGTGATGATCCCCAGGCAGTGTCCCTTACCTTCTATGCCATCCCGTAGGAATTTCACACATCCAGCATGTCTGCCTCTCATGGAAGTTGGAAACTGAGACAATATGTCTCTCTTGTACTGTTGCTTATAAGGCCTCAAAAAATACCTTCAACAACCAGAAGTCGTTAATTTCCAGGATAATTCTGTTTTCAAATATTCTGTAACAAAGTCTTCCTAAGTATATTTTTTGCTCAGTGTAGTGAAGTGGAGCAGGGGTTGGGGGAAACTGAGCTTTAAAACCATATAAATGAGTTCAGATCATTGAAGAAGTCACCTGCCCTCTCTGAGACTGAACTTCTGGGTTGATAACATGAAGATAATACTTTATAGGATTTGTCGTAAAGATTATGTGATGTATATAAAGTGTGGCACAGTATGATAAAAGAAGGAGGGCTAAATAAAAAGTAGATTATTAGCCATATGTAGCTAGGGTGGATTATATAGCCATATATAGCTACATATATATATTTTTTCCCCTTAATCACTTTAGGTTGCAATTTTCCATGCAGTTGTGCTTGCTGCCCATACACTTCCACTGAGGTGGAAGTGGGATAAGTATATTTACTTTTCAACACCCTTTCTTTCACCCCTTTTCATTCTGTACAATCAGATCTCTCATGGCAATCAAATCTGTCATGGAAAGGTCACACATGCCATGAATGAAAGTAAAGGAGCCTGTGTAGCAGTACCTTTTCTCCGCCCCTTACCCATTACCAGCTGTGCCCCAAAGAAAGAAACTAAAGTCTAAGCATAATTAAATAAGCTTGATTCTTTCTCTACCTCTTTTTATTATGGGATGTGAAAATTTAATTATATTTATGGCAGGTGCTCTATGAATTGAACAGGTGAATGGCCATCTTCCTTTGCTAATTCACAGAGAAAATTTGGCTTCCTACTGTGTGTCAGTCACTATAATATGCACATTCCAGGGGGAGAGACTGACAACTATAATATAATGTGATAATACTTATAAGAGAAATACGTAATTAAGCAAATCCTAGCTGCTGTAACCACAAAAAGTACATAATTGTTCAAATATGATAAATATCTGTCATTTATATAAAATCTGAAATGGATAACTAAACAATGGGCAAATTCTCCTCCAAGACATGGTTTAGGGGCCCAGGGTCCTTCCTTCTCCTAGGTGACACCATGTCTTAGGTCCAATGGTTACCAGCAGAAGGGGGAATAGATGGTGGGAAAGGGCACACACATTACTTCTGCTCACCTTCCATTGGCCATAACTCAAAACTTTGGAGTTCTTTCTGGAAGTGTGGGTGGAGGTGGGAAGTGTTAGAAGGTTCATTTCATTAAAAATAGATATATTGTGTACTTAGGTCCTGCTAGTCACAGTATTAGAGATGAATCAGAATCAGTTGCTGCCTTCAGGGAATCTCTAGTCCAGGATCTTGGACCAACAATCTCACCATCACCTGGAAGGTGACTGGAGACATAGACCTAGCTAATGAGAATCTGCATGATTCATACGTACATGAAAGGTTGAGAAGCACTGGTCTAGACCATTTTATTAACACTCCTTTCAGAGAATATTGTTCATTGTTGAGGCCCAGCAACTTGAAAAAACTTTACATTATACAAGGAAGAAGGTGTGCTGGTGGGCCTGGGTGAGAGCTGCTGGAGAGAAAAGAACTGACTGAAAGCCCAGGGTCAGTTGCTGAGGAGAGGCTAATGGTGCATTCTGGACAGAGCCTAAGTACCTAGGAACTTCTTGCTGACAGACTCATTAATGTCCTCACAGAGATTTATGTTAGACATGTCCACACTCCCACACATTTGCTCGTGTCTCCCCAAACATTATATAGAGCTAAATCTTTGCATGCCGGAATTTATAAGTGCTAATGAAACTGATGAAACACATTTTTTCTGTACATTTGGAGGGGAGGGAACCCTCTCATGCAAAGCAGTTACTCAGAAGTCCTGCCCTGTGTATTTTGTACTTGAATGTAAAATCAAAAACCACAAATGCGAACCAAATCTCCTATTTTCTAAGTTGCATATGTGCAGAGAATCTCTGTATCTGCTGTGACACAAATATAGTTACAAAATCATTTAAAATCTGACAAATTTGGACTGAAATTTCTGCCGGTCCCCTCGGTTAGGACTTAGGACTTCACTTGCCTTGTGTGTTCTGTGTTGTGACCATGTCACCATTAGCCATCTTTCCCCTAGCCTCTCTCTCTCTTTTACTCTTTTCTCCTTTGGCCTCTTCCTTCCTCCAAGAACACGCTCTCGCTGTTCTGACAACTGGAATATATATGCCATGGTAAACAGAAAATGATTGAAAGACAAATTTAAGCTGACGGTATAACCTGGTGTGAGAGGAGACAGCTTAGAATTTATAATTAGAAGCCTATTTTAGCTTCCTTCATAGGACTGTTGAAATTCCTTTCAGGGGTGTCTTGACTGCCTTGAAAATGAATGTCATTGAGGACATTTTTTTTGCCCTCTCGTTTCCTTGGCAACAGGTTGATGATGCAGCAGCTGAAATCCACTGTCTCCCTGGAGATGCTGGGGTGGGCAGGCCTCAAACCACTGGTAATGCCTGCCACGTGTACTGCACTTGACCAAATCTTTTCATTCCAGTCCTACTATACACCTTATACAAAGAGATCTACCTAAAAGAAGAGCTTCACAATATAATTTTTGGCATTACTGTCAGTGAAAGAAGTATTCATCTGCTTTTTAAAATGGCTTACCTTTCACATAAAACTTAATACTGAGTCTTGAAATGTAGAAGTCTGAGGTAATTGTATACATCAATTCAGTGTCAGAGTAGTACATTTTAAAAATGGCATTCTGTGTTAATATAAAGTCTGATAGAAGGGGTAAGGGGTCAAGGGTCAGGACCATAGTGAAGCGTATGGTCCTTGTTGGGTAGCCACAACCAAGAGCCACTCTGTACCCCCTGGATATTCTAAAACAAATCATGCCTATGGTCTGCAAAGAAAGTATGAAGAACTATAAATGGATAATGTCTGTCAGTTTTCTCCTCTGGAAGGTAAGGGAAAAAGGGAGCAACTAGAGAAGAAAGTTCAGCTAGGATGGGAGTACCACTCAGGGAAAGCATGTAAGTTGCCTGAAGGGACAGACAGACACAGCTGTTGACAAGGTATCTGGGCCATAGATGGACATACTGCCAAATTTAAGATGGCCCAGACACTCAGGGATGGATGGATGAAGGCTTATGGAAACATGATAAACAGAGAGACACACAGGTGATAAAGCTGTAAGGTTGGTACCACAGGTGAGCAGAGAAGATGGAATTAGACAAGGGAAAATTACAGCTGAATTCAATTAAAGAGTAACATTTAGAATGGATTCATTTCTTCTTGAAGTAATTGAATCCAACCAACAGCTGAATTTATGCTGAGCATAGATCCAGAGAAAAAGAGAACCAAAAAAGAGAGTGTGTTTCACCTGGAGGGGATGCAGAGGAAAAGAGAAAACCCAGGGAGTGTTGAGGGCTGGCTGGCGGCTGAGAGATAGGAGGGTGTGGTTGTAATGGAGAAGCAGGAGATGGAAAGATAAAGTCCAATGGACTCCAGCACCAGTCATGAACCACGGAAGGAAGGAGGATGCCTGCTACAGGCAACTCAAAGGAAGACAAGTACAGTGAGCATACAACAAACACATTCAGTAAACATATACACTGAGTGGGCAATAGCTATTATAAAGCTAAGAAGGATTCTAAGAATTTACAAAGTTTTCATGGTCCACATGTGACTTGTAAAATATTCTGGGTGATGAGTTCCTTCTGAAGTCTGGAAAGATGAGCAGGTAACTTGCTTTTTGTCCCTCTGACCTCTGGTAGTCGGTTCAGGGACTATGGAAATATCTTGAGAAATGACATTTTTGTGCAGTATTTTTTTTTTTAAAGATTATGTTCACTGATCTAACCTTTTGCTCCCCCCATTGACATGAGCAGCACAGCCCCAATGAATCAACACTGTCGTTTTCCTTCATGTTCAGGCAGAACAAATAGTATAAGAATATGAAGAGTAAAAAAAGCAATAAGAGAATTCTCTTATTGAGGCACTTAGCAGTTAATTGCATTGGCTTTGGAGTCAGGTAGCCTACATTGGAATCACTAATCTAGTTTTTAACAGCTGGGTGATGTTGAAGGAGGTAATTAATTTATCTGGGCATCCACATTTTCATCTGTAAAATGGTGAAAATAATACTAATACCTACAAAATAAAGCTATTCTTGGATTAAATCATGAAATGCATATAAAGCTTTTAACATAATTCTTGGCATATTAAAAAAAAACCTGAGCTACTATATTTTATGATCAACATACTTGACTAATCAAACTAATTGTGAAACCTAAATTCATTATTAAGTTTAACATCTGGATTGAGCAGCAATGCTGAACAAAATGGAGTCAATGTCTCATTTCCAATTCTTTATCTAAGAGTACCTTTGATTCTTCCTTATATGTATAACAGGACTTGCTAATGCTTCCAAAATCAGTCAGTGTATTAATATTAAAACGTTAGGCAACGATCGACAAATTAATTTTCTTCCATCCTCCTTTGGTTATTTCCCTTTTAAAAATCATATTTGAATTTAGTTAATGCAGTGAATTTAACTTATGGTAGATTTAGAGAAGCTTATCTTTTTAATCAAATGATGATTCATTACAGATCTGCTGACAATTTTCAAATCATCATTTTAAAATGCTGCCTCTGATATTCTTTCCCTATTTTCTTCTCTCTCTCTCTCTCTGTAACCTATACAGATTGGGGGTGGGGACAAAAAGGGAAAAGAATTAAATTCATCTTGGCCGAGTATCTTCTGCTGCAGAGCAGAGGTCAGAAACTTGACGTAGGGTAAATGTTCTAAGTCATGCTGGTACCATCAGCAGCAGTAGAACATGAGAATAAAGCAAGATATTTGAACCAAGAGAACATGGCAGAGGCCTCAGGGTAGTGAACAGAGCAAAAAAGCAGTGATGATTCTACAAGAGGATAGAAATGGACACAACAAAATGGACACAACTAGCAGTTTGGTGATAAGGAAGACTGGACTCTCCCTACCAGAAAGGAAAGCCAGAGCACAAAGTTAGCATGTGAGTTAAGTGGACCAAAAACCCAAGTCTAGGCAGGCAAGCTTCACAAGAGGAGCAGGCTCAGAAGTGGGTCAGGAAGTCAAGTAGACTAGGAGAATAGGTCCAGGAACTAGGGAAGCATTTGTCTCTTAGTTCTGCAGAGGGCACCCTCCCACCCAGGAATTTCTTAGAATTTTTGGTTGGGACAGAAATCTACAGTATGGACAGTTCAGAACTGGGAAGTTCTAGGAGAGGGGTCAGTCATCTGAATGGAAGAAGGAAAGAAGAGTTAACAGCTCAAGATAGATGCTGACCCAAAACTTGTTTGATGAGCTAAATTCAGATAAGTCACCAAAATCAAATGGCATCCATCCAGTAACTTTTAAGAATTTTAAGGCTATGGCTTTGGAATGCCTGTCTAAAATGGACAGCCCATCTTTGGAAATCATTGCTGTGAAAGGAATTTTTATTCTTTTTATTGATTTATTTTTCCTCTAGGATTCTCTCTACCTCAGGGCCAAACACGTTAAAGGTCTGCTCGATTTTCAAACGTGTATTTTTTCAATCCAAAGGACAGTCCCCGGAAGAAGAGATGCATGTTGCCCAGAATTGCAGGGAGCCAATGTGGCCCATGTTTAGGTGGCTCTGAGGAGAGTAATGTGATGTAAGCCTGCAGTGGGGTACTGGGCCACAGCGAACAGAAACTGAGAGAAACCAGGGTAATAAGGGGAATTTACAGGGTGAATCACGGACTATAGGAGGCACATGTTATAAAGCTTGCTAAACAAATGGCTAGTGGACCTTTTCCGAGGTTTACTTACCAATATACAGACTGTTCCCCTTCATTGACCTGCGCTTCAAATAGCTAGGTGCACATGTCCTGTGTAGGAGGGACTCTGTGAAGAAAGCTGAAGGGAATAAAAGGGTAGGACATAGTCCCAAAAGCAAACCCCTGAGCCTTCAAGTAATGTGAAATAATGGAACAAAAAAAGTTGGAAAGTGTTTGGTTTGCAGGCACCTAGAATAATTACGTGTGAAATTTTTTGTTGTGTTTTTATGTATGTCAACTCTTCACATAATCCTTTTACTGCCTTGCAGTTCTCAGGGGCACTGTCTTTGACTTTAAACCCATTCAACAAAATCTGTGTGTTTTGGCATTTTTCCATGATGTTCAAGCTGAAAAAAAAAAAAATCAAACTCTGTATTTTTTTCTAAACCTTGATAGAACCAGAAAGAACCGAAGTCGTTTTCTGGCTTATAAGAGGGAAGGACTTGCTCCTTTAGGGCACGCTGGTCCCTCGGTTTACAAAAAGCACCTAAACAAGTACTGTTGCAAAAATGCAAAGCAAGACTCTGTGCATTATTCATCAACAATAATACCAAAGCTGTGAAGGAAGTAGATCTTCTCAGTGAGAAACCAAGGGTTCAGTTTGATGACGTGAATTATGATACGGGTTTGAACCCAAGAAATACTGCTTCAAATGAGATTACTTGGAGGAGAAGCTGGGAATATAGAATATAGCTATAGAAATGTAGGCAACCCCATGCCTATACATCCTTGCTTATATTTCTGGTGAATGTGTGTATATGTAAATGTGTGTGAGTGTTATCAAAGATCCTTGAATCACTGAACTCAATCCTAAAACCTGAGAACTGCAGGGTGGAATTTGATTTCCCATAGTAAAAACCATAGATGACCGATGATAGCAAACCAGGGGAAATTCTATGCAGACGCTGCTCTTGATGACTTCTATTATGAATAATTTAAAACTGACAGTTACCAGTAATTCCATTACTAGGTATATACTAAAGAGTAATACACAAGGCCTTGTACCTGAAGTTTCAAAGCAACATCATTCATAATAGACCCAAAGTGGAAACTTTCCAAATATCCATCAGCTGATGAATAAATAAGTTGGTATATCCATACAGTAGAATATAATTAGGCAATAGAAAAGAATGAAGTTCTCATACATGATACAGTGTGGATGAGCCTTGAAAATATTGTGCTAAATGAGATAAACCAATTACATAGGACTGTATATTGTGTGATTTCATGTATGTGAAATATCCACAACAGAAAATCTATATAGAGACAGAATAGAGATGGTAGTTGCAGGTTGTGTTGGGGAGGGGAGCAGGAATGGAAATGACCAAGCGCTACTGAATATGAGATTTTTTTGTGTGGGGAAAGGGTGATGTAAATGTTCTAGCATTAGATTGTGGTGATGACTGCACAAATCCAAGAACATACTAAAAACTACTAAACCGCACACTGTAAAGTGAACTAGAGGGTATATGAATTAAATCTCAATTTTAAAGCTTTTTTTTTTAAAGATTTTATTTATTTATTTGACAGAGAGAGATCACAAGTAGGCAGAGAGGCAGTCAGGGAGAGAGAAGGAAGCAGGCTCCCCACTGAGCAGAGAGCCTGGTGCGGGGCTCGATCCCAGGACCCTGAGATCATGACCTGAGCCGCAGGCAGCGGCTTAACCCACTGAGCCACCCAGGCGCCCCTAAATCTCAATTTTAAAAATAAAAAACAAACAGTGATTCAGAGTTTGGACAGAGGGCTTCTCTGGGATGTGAACCTGTATGATGTACTGGGTAGCGGCATCATAGGCTCTGATATCAGACAATTGGGTCCAAATACTAGCTTTGCCACTTACCAGCTGTATGATCTTGGGCAAATTACATACCTGCTTTGTACTTCAATTTTCTCATCTATAAAATGAAGAAAATGGGTCACCGAGGTGGCTCAGTCATTAGGCATCTGCCTTTAGCTTGGGTCATGATCCCAGGGTCCTGGGATTGAGCCTTGCATTGGGCTCCTTGCTCAGCAGGAGGCCGCTTCTTCCTCTCTTATCCACCTGCTTGTTCCTTCTCTTGCTCTCTCTCTGTCAGATTAATAAATAAAATATTTCTTTGAAATAAATAAATAAATAAATAAATAAATAAAATGGGGAAAATAATTGTTCATCTCTCTTGAGATTGCTTTGAGGATTAGATTAATCAATAATGTTGATAACAAAAAATAACATTTTTGTTATCATCATTAACATCTTTACTGAAACGTTGCCTTGCTAAGATTGGGAACAAGGTCATACTCTGGTAGGAGGTGATATTTCATTTATAGAAAATGATTATGCCCATTGGCAGTCATCCCAATAAGTCACTAATCTTAGGTAATGAGACTTTGGAAAGTAGGACTTCACACCTAACCAAAGTCTAGCTTTTTTTCTCTGAGCCTAGGACTGTTGGCATCGAATTCCAAGGATTGTAGACTTAGCAGATTCCTGGTGATGGAGTTTGATCAGTCCGGGCTTCAGAGAAAAACTTGGAAAGAGACAGAAAGCCTTAGAGCTGATCAGGCAATGATACAAGGAAACTGTGAATGGGTACCTGACCCCCAAGCTCTGAGAGCAGCACTTCGAGAAGCAGTTGAAGGTAACTCTATTGATTGCGATTCCCTTCTGCCACGCAGAACTCCAGTAAAGTTCTATTAAAAGGCAGAGCTTGAACTGAGCTAGACTGTGGGGAGTGAAGAGAAGGGTGTGCTTCATATTTCCAATGGCAGGGACAGCGTCGGGCCCCAAACCCATGCTATGGAGTGGAGTGGAGTAGCAGTGGAGTAGCTACAGAACTCACTGGAGAGCTCAGAAGTCGCAGACTCACAGGAAACCAACAGAGGGGCAGTCAGTGGTCGTAGGATGGGGTAGAGATTGGTAAGTCCAGAGCACAAATGATGGAGGGAGAGGCAAAAGCCCAGGATGACAGAGAAGTCCTGGCACTGCCTGGAAAGGGCAAGATGATACAGGTGAAGGACAAATGTCCACAACACCGGCAGGAGTGGCTTTACCTATCATTGCTGTAATCTCACACATGCTTCCAGACTTATGAAGCCTAATATTTATGACATGCGAGATAGTCAAACTTTCAAAACCCAAGTCGAATTAAAGCAATGTTTTTCATACCATTTCCCATAAGAAGAAAACTTCTTGGATCTCAGCATTCTATGTATTCTCAATTCCCTCAATTTACCTTTATTACTGTTTTATTTACACTATTTTAGGACTGTTTACTTGCCATTCTCAAACATGGGGTTATGGGCTTCTCGAGGACAACAACTCAGGAATTTTAAGTGTTCTTTTTTCTCCTTTGCTTAGCTGAGCTCCTGCATTACATTAAACGCTCTGTGAATGAATGAATGAATCCAGAGTGAGGATAACTTACGTATGAGAATCTTAGTCAAATTACAACCCACCTTGGATGGTAAGATGAGATCCCATTATAAGTCTATTCCTTTCCTTTCCATGAGATTCACTGAGCTGTCCAATTTGACGCTCCCATGCATGTCAGCCCCTCACTTTTCTGACCCAGACTCCCATTTTCTGTTCCTCTGTGCCCTCTGAAGCTCCTATGATGTCACCAAGAACATTTTGCTATGCACAGATCTTTTTTTTAAGATTTTTTTTTAAAGCTTATTTATGTCTTTGGAAGAGAGGAGAGACAGCGAGCATGTGCATGACAGGGAAGGGGCAGAGGGAGAGAGAAACCCAAGCAGACTCCACACTGAGCATAGAGCCCAATGCAGGGCATGATCTCATGACCCTGAGATCAGACTTGGGCCAAAACCAAAAGTCAGATGCTTAATCAACTGAGCCACCCAGGGGCCTTGTAGAACTTTTTTAAAAACCTTCTTCCATGTATATGCTTAATACTGGACTGTTCACCTTCCATGTATATGCTTAATACTGGACTGTTCACCTTTCAGATTGCTCTATCTTGATCCCATTGAATGGCTTCTTTCTTTTCAATTGACAAAATGTTGAAGGTCCTAGAATCAGATCCTTTGATTTCTTCTCTTTTCATTCTCTATCTGCTCTTCTTGGGTGAAATGGAGCCATAGAGTAAGGGTGAATGTTCAGCAGAATCAGAAGGCCAGAGTGACTACATAGGGGAGTAGATTGGGGATGGATGTTAATGCTATACAATGGAGTCTGAATCTTGTGGGGTTTTGTGTTTGTTTCTTTGAAGGGAGGTTTTAAGAAAAGGAGCCACACAGTGAAAGCTCTAATTCTGAAAAAGAATTTGTGGTGTGTTTTAATTGCTCTAGTGCTAATAGAGTTTAAATCAGGGAGATCAACTGATTCAAGCTGACTCTGGGAAATGGCAGTGGATATAGGGTGGGAGAGATGAATTTAGAGCATTTCCAAAGAAGAATATATGTTATGGGAGAGAAGAAAAAAGAAATCAAAGATGACTGTGGTTTCTGGCTTGGCTAACACATGAATGGTGATGATGTATAACCAGTAGGAGATAGAAAAGGATAAGAATAATTAGCCATGGTGTGGCTTGGTGGTATTATTGAAGTAATTTCCCTAGGTCTCTCATGGTCAGTGTCTCCCAGGAACAAGTGGCAGCTCATCAGTTTAATTGGCACCAATGTAGGTAAGGCCTCAGGAGACAAATGACAAAAATATATCAACTGACAACATCTTCACCAAGGTTTAATAGATCTTTCCCCTTAAATCAGGATTACCGCAAAGGCACAGCATAAGAGAGCTAACATGAAAATCAAAATATTTTGGTCTAAGTCCAAGTTATGCCACTCACCAGCTGTGGAATATAGAGTATTTCACTTCTTTGAGCCTAATTTTTTTTTAATCTGTACAGTGAAAAAATAATACTTGCCTAACAGGGTGGCGATAACAACTAAATAAAAATGTAGAGAAATTGGGGTGTGAAGCAGCAGAGGCAATAGTCAGCTTGAACAAATGCAGGGCCAATCTGAGGAGCTATTTAGGCTCAGGGTTTGGAAAGGCAAGATCCAGGGTTAGAAGGTAAAACACTCTCTAAAAACCACATGTCTCTAACTTTGATGCAACCTGGGAAGATACCCACTCACTAATCTAAGTGGCTTTGTGAGTTCCATGTTACATTCTCATACTTCGTGCAGCCATGGTGTGTCTGAGGTGGAAGAGGTCTGAAGCATCACATATTTTTGCTTTTCAGAAGATGAGTCTGAAGCCAGAAAGGTTCTAAAATGTTCCTGAGGTCACAGAGACCAATATGAAATGTGGGTGAGAACCCATGTTCCTCAACTCTCAGCTCAGGGCTTGTCCACTCTATTATGGGGCCTTTCCATTGCTATTGGAAAAAATATTTCACACTGTGACCAAAGAATCATCTTTGAGAGCCTATTGTTTTATTTTTATTTTATTTTTTTTTAAGTAAGGTTAATGGCATGAGAATGATTTGTGGCCTAAAATTATTCTTTGTTGACCCATCTGCTTTACCAAACTGTACTTCCCTGTGTCTTAATTTGAAAATTAACATTTTTTTTCTCTTACCCACCCCACCCAAATAAATTTAAAAAGTAAACCAATGGACAGAAAACTTCTATACATATTTCAGCACTTCCAAGACCTGAGGGGAAAAAACTCATACAAATGAATTTATATCAGCAAGGGGGTATTGCTAGCCAGCACTTTCCACTGTCACAGTAATGTCACAGAATATGCATTGTGCAGTTTCAAATCCAAAGTCATACTCCACTTCTTATGCCACTCCTCCAGCCTGTCATAGAAAATGTAGAAATTGGGGTGCCTGGGTGGCTCAGTGGGTTAAGCCTCTGCCTTTGGCTCAGGTTATGATTTCAGGGTCCTGGGTTTGAGCCCCACATTGGGCTCTCTGCTCAGCGGGGAGCCTGCTTCCTCCTCTCTCTCTGCCTGCCTCTACCTACTTGTGATCTCTGTCTGTCAAATAAACAAATAAAATCTTAAAAAAAAAAAAAAAAGAACGTAGAAATTGTATTTTTAAAAAAAGGAAAGAAAGGAATTGCATTTTGATTATCTGATCTTTGGGGTACCTGACTGGCTTAATCAGTAGAATATGCAATTCTTAACATCAGTGCTGTAAGTTCGAGTCTCATGTTGGGCATAGGGATTACTTAAAAATGAAATAAAAATAATTCTGGGGATGCCTGGGTGGCTCAGTCGTTAAGCATCTACCTTCAGCTCAGGTCGTGATCCCAGGGTCCTGGGATTGAGCCCTGCACTGGGCTCCCTGCTCAGCCAGAAACCTGCTTCTCCTTCTCCCACTCCACCTGCTTGTGTTCCCTCTCTCACCATGTGTCTGTCAAATAAATAAAATCTTTCAAAATAATAATTCTGAGTTGCCTTCTTAGCGCAGTGGGCAGCGCATCAGATTCATAAAAATAATAATTCTGTGATCTTTATCATCTCTGTTTATATAATTACCACTTCCCAACCCCTTATTAAGGAGACTTTTGACAGAGACCACCCTGACACAGGGCTGGGCAAGGAAAGAATGTGGAATGGGAAAGGATTTGTCCTGTGTCCAGTGGTGGCTGGATGGCTATCAGATGATTCAGAGAGGAGAACCTTGGGTACCATTGCTGACACTTTCATTCATGCATATGCTCCTTAGAGAGCTGAAGTCCACTCTAGGAATGTGTTAGGTGGTGAGTCAGGATACTGTCAGCTCTGATTGCTCCCATTCACAGTCTAGGGACAGGAACTGTGCTTTCCTTAGCTTAGTATCCCCTCCCTCCTGCCCTGCATAGTCAAGAGTGCACAATACAGTGTTGTGTGTGTGTGTGTTTAATTTATTTAGATATAACTCACATAGCCCATGCACAATACAGTTTTGTTGAATCAATAAACTTACTCAAAAGTCAGTGGTATTCTTTCAGGCAAGAACATTTATTAAGCTCCCCCAAATTCTCATTTATTTGCTTACTGATATAAGGAGTTTTATTTCTTTTTCTAAAAGTTCTATTACCTATGAAAACTCAGATGTTCCCAAGACTAGTAATAACAATAATAAAATTTAACAATAACAATAAAATGTAACCTTTAATGAATGCTTATTGTGGGCCCATGCTGTGCTAAGCACTCTGTGTGCCTTTTCTCATTTACTCATTACAACATCCCATTGAGGGAGTTACTATTATCAACTGTATTTTATAGCTGAGGAAGCTGAGGCTCAGGGGTCATACAACTTGTCCAAGGTCAGAGAGCTAATAAGGGGAAAAGCAGGGTTTGAATGAAGGCTTATAAAACCCAAACCCTCACTTGCTACAGCATCAAGAACTTCCCAGTTTTCCTTGAAATGGTCATTTACATCTTAGGGGGGAAAAAAATGAAAAAAGTGGGTATTTAAGAAAAAACACTGCAGAACTGAGGATACTGGTGTTCAAGTTAGACCACCAAGGACACAATTAACAAGAAAATTTTGCAGAACTGAAAGAAAGAGGAGCGATTGAAGGCCAAGTACTGGCGTGCTTCATCCTTGACTATGAACTCGTCTTGCCCATTCAGATTATGTTGACTAGGATAATTAGAGATTTCCTCTCACTGCCTTTTCCCTGAGTTTGAGGATACCTGACATGGTTTTGACATGGTCTTCTCCAAGCATTTCTCTGACTGAGAGCCAGCAAGTAAAATCCTTACAGTTTCCATTAAAAATAGTATTGATATAAGCATCATATAATATTGGAAGATGAAGGTGACAGCTGGAGTTGACAATTGATGGCAAGGTACTTTGAAGATTTTTGAAATGTCCATCTACTTTATGTACCTATATATGTAAATAATATTTTATTTATTTATAATTTCTATATAATTATATTTAATACTGATTTAAAACATATGTATTTATCTAATCTGTAATTTCCTGTACTCCAAGTCGGTCCCTTGACACCAGCAATGTTTAGATACATGAGAGAATCCACAGGCTTAAATCTGGAGGTAAATGGAGTTAGGTGAACACATATGGAAAGAGAGCAGTTGTCGCTCCAAGCAGTCAGATGGAATTGTGCCCCGAGTACTTTTCCAAAAGTAAGTAAGAACAACAGAAAAAAAGATCCAGGGATAGCCCAAGGAGGAAAAGCATAGGCAGGAGCACCAACTTCAACAGACTCAAGCTGAACAGAGGAGCGGGTGGGACAGGTGAGGAGATCCACCCCACACGCATCTGACGTTCTACACACGTTGCCCTCACGACAGTGGTTCCCAGCACCGTCGTTACCTGGAGATCATCTAAAATGTTCACATTCCTGGGTGCCAGCCATGGCTTGATGACCCTGAGAAAGTGAAGTCATTTCTTACTTGTGCATCATTGGGTAATCCAAGCACATGGGAGCGTGGGGAAGCTGTTTTGTTGGCAGATGCTGTCTTGTTATGTTGTGAAGGCTGTGCGTTGACTTGAACCTTCCACCAAAGTGCTGTGTGGTGTGTGGCAGACTGCATGATAATTTTCATCATCTCCTTCTTTCAAATCGAGACACAGAATGCTCCCTCCTATGAGGAAAGGGAGATCAAAGCATAAAGAGCAGTTTGAGGATCCTGATAGGAAAAAAGAATTCAGATACAACATGAGCTCCACATTTTATTTAGGGAAACCAAACATATTGGTCACGTTTGGCCTCCTTTCACTGGCTCCCAAAACTGTGTCTCCAGCAAGGGGTGACCTGACTTGGGGTAGCTCTGTCCTCGAGTAGTATTCTTGAAGTATCCACAGGGACCCTGTGTCCATTCTCCAGGCAAGGGAGGGATGCTTATTAAAAATGCAGATTCTCCAGGGGCACCTGGGTGGCTCAGTCAGTTAAGTGACAGCCTTTAGCTCAGGTCATGATCCCAGAGGCCTGGGATGGAGTCCCTCATCGGGCTCCCTGCTCAGCTGGGAGCCTGCTTCTCCCTCTGCTCCTCCCTCTGCCCCTCCCCCTGACCGTGTTCCTTCTCCTTCCTCCCAGATAAATAAATAAAGTCTTTAAAGGAAAATATGCAAATCCTCAGGAGGCCTGGGTGGCTCAGGACATGATTCCAGTGTCCTGGGATCGAGCCCCACATCGTGGTCCTTGCTAGGCAGGGAATCTGTTCTTCCTCTGCTTGCTATTCTCCCTGCTTGTGCTCGCTCTCTTGTTTCTCTCTCTCTCTCTCTGATAAATAAATAAAATCCTAAAGAAATGAAAATAAAAATGCAGGTTCTTGAGCCCTATTCTACAGCAGTGGAATTATCATCTTTGAGTTATGGCACCTGGGTATCTGTGTTTTAACAAACTCCCAGGAGATTCTTATGACAATGAAGTTTAAGGACTATTGCTCTGGACAGTAAGCCTTCTGAGACAGGAATGGAAATATAGTCCTCATTGTAGCTTTTGCATTGTATTTAGAATAATAAATGGCCAAATAACATCTGTGTAGTAAAAGAAGGCACAAAGAAAGAAATTATCTCATCCTTGATCCTTCTAGTAACATGTTTTCGTAATCAGAGGCCGTGGTAAACTGCACAGAGGATGGCTAAGGCAAGCTTTCAGCTGTACCTCCTGATGAGGAGGGAGCTTTATATTAAGGAAATGCCCCTTTCAAAATGATCCAGAATGACTTTTAAGAAAAGCCTCTTGGGAGCTAATTAAAGAGCCAGAGGCAGACAGGCTGCTGAATTAGGTCTTTGGTAAGCCACTGAACTCAAGGACAAAAATCAGAGAGCAGGAGTGGCCATGAAAAGCCTGAGGCTGGGGAAATGCACGTTCACAGGGAAAGGCCAGACAGCAGATCCTGGTCACTAACGCGGTAGCCAGAAGGGACAAGGCAGCCAGACATCCAGATTCCAGAAAGCGATCAAGTCACCACTATCCAGAGCAAGACAGAACACTGGGACTAGAGACACTTCTGAGTCTACCAGTCCACCCTCAGTGGGCAAGGGGAAGGGTGGTTTGGGTAGAGGGGTTCAGGAGAGGAAGAGCCACCAGGGGAGTGAAGTGCCAAACACAACATTGTCGAACCCCCTCATTTTAAAAGGACTTTTACTTTGTCAGTTCGTCTCTCTGAACAAACACCTGAGACTTCTGCAGGGTCAGTGGAAACAGACCTCCCTGAAGCGTTAATTGTTATGAATTGCTTCTTATGATGATCAGATAATTACATTTGTTTTCTAATGTTATTTGTTGAAGCCACGTTGCAGTGTAATCCCTAGTGAACTCTGTTTGCTGTTATCCCACATGTCCCCACATGTTTTGACATTTCCCAAATGAAGAATTCTTTTCTTCCAGCTTTTAGTTAGGTAGAATCTTTAAAGATTTATTTATTAAAGAGAGAGAGATACAGAAAGGGCACACTAGAGCCGGGAGAGGGGCAGAAGAAGAGGGAGAGAGAGTCCCAAGCGGACTTCACGTGACGATCCACCGTGGAGCCTCATGAAAGGCTCCATCTCAGGACCCTGAGATCACGACCTGAGCCAAAACTAAGACTCAGCCCCTTAACCGCCTGTGACACCCAGGCGCCCCTAGATGGAACCCTTTAGACAAACTGCGTGGTAGGAAGAACTTAAGAGACTCTCCCAAGAATTAGTAGTGCAGATGCTAACACTTCACAGTACAAGAGCTGTGCAAATGGCAGAGGACCTGGTGACAGTCTGCTAACACATATTGCTTCATCCACAGCTTCACACGACATTGTAGGAGCTGAGCCAGCACGAGTGATGTCATTGCTCTGAAACAGGTGGCGGAGTCCCAGCTTCCTTCCTCTGCACACTAATGGATTGTCCTTGACCTCAGTTCTCTCAAACCCTTGAATAGCATGAAAGAACCCCTAGAAAGGAGTAGGACTCCCCTAGACTTCCTTTAAGATGCAAACAATCTGGCCCAGGCCTGCAGAAACCACATAGATCACAGCCAAAGACTGCTAAATAAAGCAGCAAATCCCTCTAATTAGAAAGGCCAATTAAGGAATTCAAAGGGAAATGGTGAATCCCTTGTTATGGAAGAAAGGTGTCTGTCTTTTCTTCTTTCTTGAAAATGTTAATCATCTGTGGGGTGTTGTCCCCTGATAAGTACCCTCAGGACCGCTTGCGACCAACGAAGTGAGTCATCCAGGACTAACAACCCGAGTAAGAGGAGCCAGCACACATTTCCTACCTGTGTCCTCTTTCCTCCTTTTCTCTGCTTTCTGGACCCGGCTCAAGGGAACCGTGGTTTTCCTATGAATGGGAGGATACTAGATGAGAGCAAAGAGGCTGGGTTATGCAAAGGATTAAGCTGCTGGCAGTGGGAACCAGGAAGAGCTAGGTAACTAAACCATGCTAGGTAAGTACCCGGGCCAACCTGTGGTACTGTGTCCTCCGTCATATCCCGGACTTAGAGCTTAAGAAGATGTTTCCTATAAAATCAAGTTAGGTTCTTAGGTAGGGAAAACATACTCAATTGCCCTATGAAGGTTGTGTATACAAAAGGACTGTGTCCCCTTGAGATTCTGGAATGATGCAGACCTCTCTTTGATCTACTGTGTTTTAGCTAACATTTATTGAGCTGTTTACTCAGTACTGAGGATTGTCTGTGCACTCTCCCTGAATTCTCTCATTTCATCCTCAGTGAGTTCTGGAAGCAGGTGCTACTATTATCTTCCTTTGACAGATGAGAAAACTGAAGCCTAGACAGTTTCAGTAATTTGCCTAAGGACAGAGATCCAGTAAGTAGCATTGACAGGACTTGTACCCCAGGCATTCAGATCCCCAGCAGGTTCTCCTAATTAGTTAATACATTCTGCTACCTTTGGTAAGATGGCCTTTGTAAAGTGCTTGTTAACTACAAAGTCATATCCACACATAAAATGTTCTTGTTATTATTAAAATCCATTTAGTTCTCTAATTCATTAAGATGATATAATAGACCTATTAAAATTTAGATATATGAGAAAATGTGGAACAAACCAACCTATTTCTAGTGATGATCTATCTTCTTTAAGTTCAATCATTGAGGAATAGAAGCTCTGGCTGTGATTTCTTTTCATTTTTCATGTATCTATGAAAACTAAAATAGACTCACTTGACCTAGCCCCTATACTTGTGTTGAAACCTAGTGAAAATAAAAGAAAGTATAGTTAAGGATAACAAGAGAAGAAATATAAACAAAGCGGTTTATAACATTATTGAATGCTTTCTCTAAGTCATTTGAATGATTCTGCATGAAGCCATAATGATATGCTCTTCTTTAAGACAAACTGCTTATTTTCTTGATTCTAAGATGCAAATTTTTTCACATCTTGATGTTTTTGAAATTAGTAGATGTCTCATAATCAATGTGAACATTTAAAGTAGGATTCTTCACCCTCCTTGCACCCTCCAAGAAGCCATTATTAAAACTAGTACTGACATTCTTGTTAAGATATAGACCACTGGGTCAACCAATAAGAGTTACCCGCTGTTTGGCTATGGACACAGTTAGCTTTGCCTAAATAGGTACTTCAGACATAAACAGAGGAGACACAGAATATCTTTCAAAGCCTATGTTTTAACATCGAATTATATGCCTACATTTGCAATTCTAAGTCTCATTTCTCCACGAAAAGGGACTAGAGATTCCAGGACTGGGGCAGAGAAAATCCAAGATGAGCTCAGAACATATTGCTGTGCTGCAAAGTAAAGAAAGAATCGAAAAATGATGAGGACATGTCAAAAGGATACAAGAGCCAACTTGAAAGGGCTCCGTCTGATCAAACCTGTTACAATTTGTGCTTTGAAATGGGTAATTACAGTAATTTACTATAGCCCACTGAATAAAATAAGAACCCATGGGCCCATATTGATAATAAATAAATAAATAATAGGGGAGAAAGGGAAGCTCTTTTTACAGTAGAATGTTACATCATAAATCTAGAAAGAACAATAAATTTAAAAACCACCATTTTGCAGTTATCCATAGTAATTAGGTATAGAATTATCAAGAGATTCTATAATTTTTGGTGAAAAATTCAGTAAAGAAACAGTATATTTTTATGGTCTCCAAATATCTCTCTACAGATTTCTTGTTAATACAAACGGAAAAATGATCATCTTTCTAATGGAGAAAAACCTGACATCGAGCACCTCAACCCAAGTGATCAAAATTAATGTCACCAACAATGGGACAACCTGACATCATGGGCTTGCTGACTGTAGGTCATGGAAGGACACAGCATTTCTTACACACTATACCTGCTAGAAAATGCATAACCTGCATGGAAATGTGAGGAACTACCATACAAACTTTTAACAGTTGGGCTGTACTCTTTTAAAAATGTCAATGTCATAAAAGACAATGAAAGTCTAAGAAATTGTTCCAGATTAAAAGAAACTAAAGAAACAAGACAACCAAATGAAATGTGTTCTCTTGGGTTGGATTCTAAATTGGGTATGGGGGTGGGGAAGATTGTCATAATGGACATTATTAGGACCTTTTTTTTTTTTTTTTTGTAAAACTTTTTTTTTTCAACACAGTAAGTGTACTCTTGGATTCCCATCACCTATTTTACCCATCCTCCCTACCAGACCCATCTCCCTTCTGGTAACCATCAATCTGTTCTCTATAGTTAAGGGTCTGTTTCTTGGCTTGTCTCTTTTTTTGTTTTCCTTTGTTCATTTGTCTTGTCTCTTAAATTCCACATATAAATGAAATCAGATGGTATTTGTCTTTCTGACTGCCTTATTTCGCTTAGTGTTTTATTCTCTAGTTTCATCCATGTTGTTGTAAATGGCAAGTTTTCATTCTTTTTATGGCTGAATAATATTCCATTGCAGATATTTGCCACATCTTCTTGATCCATTCACTTATCATTGGACACTAAGGCTGATTCCATAGTTTGGCTATTATAAATAATGCTTCAGTAAACATGGGGGTGCAGGTACCCCTTTGAATTAGTGTTTTTATATTTTTCAGGTAAATACCCAGTAGCGCGATTACTGGATCATAGTGTGGTTCTATTTTTATTTTTTTGAGGAACCTCCATACTGTTTTCCAGAGTGGCTGCATCAATTTGCATTCCCACCAACAGTGCAAGGGGGCTCCATTTTCTCTGCATCCTCATCAACACTGTTATCACTTGGACAGTTGGTAACATTTGATAATGAACCTTCTGTTGGGTAATAATACAGTGGGAATATTAAATATCCTCAGTTAAATAATTGTGCTATATTTTCTAAGAGCATACTCTTGTTCTTAAGAACAATTGAAGTATTTAGAGGTAAGGAGGCATGTCTTTGTATTTCTTTAACTTACATGTGCTGACACTCCTCCAAGTAGCCTATCATTTTTTTTTACTGTCTTCTTGTTACTTTTTTTGTATTCTGTCATTTGTTTTTGTTTTGTTTTGTTTTGTTTATTATCTTCTGGTTAGTTCACTGTTCAATTCTGATCTCATGGTAAAGTTCAATTTTAAAGGTAAAAGAATGTTATTTCCTCAATTATTCATGGAGACTTATAAAAATACCACCATTAACTAAGTGAATATTATCTGATTTGTATGAAAGCTGCAAAATTACTCACTTTGGAATCCAAATACACAAAAGAGGGGACATGCCAGGATGTCCAGTCCATATCTTGCTCTCAGAGTCACACTCATTCTAACTAACATCTTGAAAGATCAATGCTGGTATACGCAGGAAGACTTTCTTTTGGTTCTTCTCGATAACTGATGATTATGATGGGCGTCCCTGGGAACTTTGAAGCACTGACTTCTTTTTTTTGAACAATATCAATATGTAAGTTTATAGAAATGTGTCCCCCTCCTATTGTCTTGGTAAAACCTTTGAAAGCTGCAGTTTTTTGTGGTTTTTTTGAATGTCTAACTCATAAAATCAAAATAATTGATAGATTAATGAGGCTGACACAGAAGGCCTGAAGTAGGAGCTCCTGGCTGGTACAATGGGTTAAGCATCTGACTCTTCCTTCTGCTCAGGTCATGATCTCAGGTTCATGAGATTGAGCACAACATGGGGCCCTGAGCTCCCCTGAGCTCACTATGGAGTTTACTGCAGATTCTCTCTCTCTCCTTCTTCCTCTGACTCTCCTCTCTCTCTCTCAGATAAGTAAATAAAATCTTAAAAAAAAAAAATTAGACCTTAATTAGGGAACCCAAAAGTACAAAATCATTAGTCCACAAGTAGTTACTTACTGAATACAATGTGGGAAGCATTATGCGAGCTGCTCTAGGGGAAACAATTAAAATGGTTTCTCTGTGCTCCTGGAGCTTGACCCTTGGAAGATAGCATATTCCCAAAAGTAGCTACAGTGCAGGCAATATACCCTAAGGGTCCTGGGAGAAGTGTAGAGTGGGAACCAGTGAGCAAGGGGCCATCTCTTATCTCTTATCATCCGTTTATCTCTGGAACCAGCCCCATTGTTAAAGGAGAACCAAAGACCACAGACGATCAGTCGCAGAAGAAGCCCTCTAATACCATAAATGCAAAAACCAAGCTCAGAGAGGTTGTTATTTGATGAGAAGCACATGTTATAATTTAAGTTTCCTGCTTTTTCTGATGTGAGTAGAAGATTTTTCTTAGTCTGGGTTCTTAAAGCAGCTGAGGGATGGTTGAAAGGGGACAAGATATTAGAATGAATTCTCACTAATTAGAATCTAGAACGTTTAATCATTTACAAACTCCATTTTATCATGGTAAAAATGAGCATGATACTACATGCTTTGCATTTTATACCTGGTGGGTTGGTTAGGAGAGTCACGTGAAACTATGTGAAAATACTTGGAAAGTAATTAAGTGCTATAAAAATGTAGAGGATTATTAATAGCATCTGACATTTATTAAGTACTTAGTATGTGCCAGGCATTGTGCTGGCACTTTATATTCATTACCTAAGTTAACCCTTCCACAACCCTCTGAAGCAGATACTTTTATTAACATTTATTTCACTGAAATAGAAACTGAGATTTAGTGATTAATTGCCTTAGAGGAAGTGCCCCGGAGAGATTTCAGGCTCCGGCAACCTGATTCAAGAGCCTCCACATAATCACTTCATACCAGCTCTCAGTTACTACAGAAAAAGCCAAAAAGGATGCAAGAGCATTGCCTATAGCTGGGCAGGAACAAATCCGGCTCAGTCTCCTAGTGAAGCCCAGGTTTGGTGTTGGGGGGTTACAGCATGGGGATAAAATCAGACATCTTGCTGGGACAGCCCAAGAGCCCATGGAGCAGGTTCCTCTTAGGGAAAAGAGGATTTCTCAAGAGACTCACTAAATCCCTTTCCCTCATGTATGCACCGGCATGCACACTCCAGCCCTGGGTGTTTAACCAAGGTAATTTCAAACTAATATTCAAGGCTGGCATGCAAGGCACTGATAATTTATTAGCCGCACTTGGTAACGACCTGAGAAATTATTGCTTCAACTGCTCCATTCCTGCTCATCTGCCTCGGGAGGCTGCCCCATGTTCTCCCCACAGCCACGGGTTTAGTGGAAGCCCCCGAGTCAGTGAACAAGACCACCCAAGGACGCAGTCTGAGGTCGAAGCAAGAAGCGCCTAGAAGATGGCTGGTGATTCTGGAGATCTGGGCTTCTGCTTATGGAGTTGAATCCGAACGCTGCGTTAGCTCTCCACTATCTCTTGGCAAAAGCCTGAAGCAGAGAGCGAAAGGTGACCTGAAATCTGCAATGAGACGGCCAGAGAACACGTGCTAGCGCCTGTGTCCTGTGCAGAAGCGGGAAGGAGAGAAGAGAGGGAAGGTCAGCGGTGAGGAAGGGGCTTTACGTTTGCTGTGCGAGCAGTAGTGTTCCCGGCTCCGCACGGGATTGGCCAGCACCAAGGAAGCCGCTTCACTCCATCCTCCCGTGTAACAGCTCCTGTTCCAGGCCCCAACAGGAAGTAGCAATCATGCGGAATCGTGTACTGGTGGGAGGAGCGGCAGCGAGAGATGAAAATCACTGTGCAATGAGGTGAATGCCTCAATGCCGTCCAGTTTGGAAGAGAAATCTCTGTGCGGACGGTGGCCAGGCTAGCACGAACAGCAAAGCATATCACCTGCGCTACCCTGCCCATACCCCTCCTTCCTAATCCTTCCAGATGAATAAGGCAACAGCCATGATGGAAGTGACCTGCCTCCCACCAGCCTGAAGCCTCCTGATCGCAGCCCGAAGCTCACTGCCCTTGAATCTGTCATGTGTCAGACACTGCCTGTCAGCCAGCGTGTATTATCTCATGTGATCCTCACAACACTCCTGAGAAATAGGTATCGTTATTGTCATTATCCGCCCCTTCACTTTTTGTTTATTTATTTGAGAGAAACAGTGTGTATGTGAGAGAGAGTGGGGAGGGAAAAGGGGAGGGAGAGAAAGCCTCAACCAGACTCCCCGCTAAGTGCGCAGAGCCTGACTGCAGGGTTCCAATCCCAGGACCCAGAGATCATGACCAAATCAAGGGTCAGACATTTAACGGACTGCCACCCAGGAGCCCTTCTTACCCCCCTTCATTTTTACAGCTAAGAAAACGACTGCTTAGAAAGATTCAGTAACTCAGATGTGCAGACTTGGAGTCAGAGTCAGAACACATTTTGTCCAAGTCCAGAGTTTGAGCACTTTCCCCTACAACTTACTGCTGAGCTCTACCACACCTTGAGGATGTCCCAAGCAAGAATACTGAAGGAAGAGTTTGGCCTTGGTAATTTCAGGCAATGTGCACCTGTCCGCCACCTCTCTACACCCCGTATATACTTTTTCTCTGCTTGTCAGTTCTCTTATTCTCAGTTCTTCCGTCAACTGCCGGAGGAATTAATTCACATGAATGTGTTAGGAACATACTAATTTAACTCTCCCATGATTGTTTGCATTTTAAGAGGAAATAAAGAGTGAGACATTCATAGAAATATATTAATTCTTCAAGAAGGAGTAGATCCAGGGGCGCTGGCTGGCTGTCAGTATAGCATGAGACTCTTGATCTTGGAGTTGTTAGTTCAACCTCCACGTAGGGTATAGAGATTACTTTAAAAATGAAAAAAAAAAAAAGAGTGGATCCAGATGTTTTCTGGGAGAAGGGAAAATGATTTTAGGGATTATGCATCCCATCCTTGGCCCAGAATGAACAAACGCAAAAACACTCAGCCTAGCATCAGAGGCACAGGTATTGGAGGAGGGGGAAGAGACCAACAAGATCCTGTCTGAGATTGCCCAAATAAGCACATTTGGGGTCTCCAAAAGGAGAATAAGCCATAAGCCATAAGAAACAAGGATCTCCCCGCATCACTGCAGCCCAAGCCAGGCAGGGCTGTGCCAGGAGAGTCAGCAAGTGAAGTATGAGGTCTTCCCTGGCAATGCTACTTCCCGCTGCCCGCCACCTGGTGTAGACAACCTCATTCTCTCCCTCAGCACGTATTACCTATTCCTTGTCAGCGGTGGTGATACACAGCTCAGGTTGTCTGTGGCATCCAAAGCAGCAGAACTGTACTGTAAGCTTCACAGTGAACAGGAAACATTCTTTCTACTTTCATACTCAGTGTAGAAATGCAGGCTCCAAAGGAAGAGGAGGATGGTGGGTGGATCCTTCCTAGCATTGTTTTTCCCAGCCTGAGTCCGTCCTGAATATAGCCCTCTTGAGCATGATCGCCCTGGGCAGAGAAGGCCACGCACAGTGCAACTTTCTCAGGTGTAATGTTCCGTTGGTCTCTCCTACCTTTTCCAAAGCACATGCCTTTGATGTTGGCTTGAGTGTTTGCCTGTTCTCTTCTCTTTAGCAGACCTAGTCATGGTCTTTGTTTCCTTTTTCCCAACCCCTCCCCCCACTGAACAAAATATAGCAAATCCTAAAAGGACTAGAACTTTTGATAATTTTGTCAACTATTGTATTCCCAGTGCCTAGACCTGTGCCTATTACATGGCAGTTCCCCAATATTTACTTAATGAGGTGAAAGAATGAATATGTAGGTATATGAGATAAATTATAGCTTGACTTTAATATCTATAGACCCCCCCTCCCCATCATGGCATTTAGCCAAATATTCCTAGTAAAGAACTTGAAATTCCCATTCCTTGGCCACTTGTTGGGACACAGCTGCAGCTGTGATGCTTACTCATGTCAGTTCACAGGACAGGGTTGATGTATCTAGCAGATCAGTTTTCCCTTCCTAGGAATTTTAAACCAGATCTTAACTATCACCTTCTGAGTTTCTGATGAGAGCTATAACATTAAAATGCAGTTTTAAAAGACAATCAACGGAATGGAGGAAAAAAAATTTCTAAAGCATATATATGATAAGGGGTTAGTTAATATGCAAAATACAGAGAGCACTCATGCAACTCGATAGCAAAAACCATAATAAAACACACACAAAAAATCAACCTGATTACAAAATAGGGAAAGGACCTGAATAGATACTTCTCCACAAAAACATACAAGAGACCAACAGGTACATGAAAAGATGCTCAAATTACTAGCCATTTGGGAAATGCAAATTAAAACCACAATAAGATACCACCTCACACCTCTTAGAATGGCCATCACCAAAAGAGATAAAAGAAATGCTGACATGAATGTGGAGAAAATGGAACCCTTGTGCATTGTTAATGAAATTGTAAATTGGAGCCATTATGGAAAACAGTATGGAGGGTCCTCAAAAAATTAAAGATAAAACTACCATATGTATGATCCAGGAATTCCACTTCTCAGACTATAGCCAAAGGAAATGAAAACACTAACTTGAAGAGATATCTGTACCCCCAAGCTCATAGCAGCATTATTTCCAATAGCCAAGACATGAGAACAACCTGAGCATCCATTGATGGCTATCTAGATAAATAAGTTGTGATATATATAAACTAGATTATTATTCAGCCATGAAAAATGAGGAAATCCTCCCCAATGTTTATAGAAGCGATGTCCACAATTGCCAAAATATTGAAAGAGTCCAGATGTTCATCAACAGATGAATGAACAAAGAAGATGTGATATATATATATATATATCACAGACATATATATAGATATGTATATCACATAGATATATATATATACATCACATAGATATACATACACACACACATATACACACAATGGAATATTAATCAGCCATCAAAAAGAATGAGCTTGCCATTTGCAGTGATGTAGATGGAACTAGAGGGTATTATGCTAAGTGAAATAAGTCAGCCAGAGGAAGACAAATACAATATGATTTCACTCATGTAGAATTTAAAAAACAAAACAGATGAACATAGGGGAAAGGAAAGAAAAAATAAGGAAAACAGAGAGAAAAGCAAAGCATAAGAGACTCTTAACTATAGGGAAGAAACTGAGGTTGCTGGAGGGGAGATGGTGAGGGGATAGGATAACGGTGATGGGCATTAAGGAGGACACTAGGGTCGGGTTGGGGCAGGGCAGGGAGAGATCTGGAGAAAGTTGGTCAGACTTCAAGTTATAAGATAAATAAGTACTAGGGATGTAAGGTACTATGTGATGACTGTAGCTAACACTGCTGTACGATATGTAGGAAACTTGTTAATACAGAAAATCCTAAGAGTACTCATCACAAGGAGAACACTGTTATTCTTTATTTTTCCTTCTTTTTATTGCATCCATATGAGAAAATGGGTGTTAGTAGAACCTATTGTAGTAATCATTTTGTAAATCAAACCATCATGCTGTGTGCCTTGAGCTTATACAGTGATGTATGTTAACCATTTCTCAATAAAACTGGGAAAAGGGGCACCTGGGTAGCTCAGTGGGTTAAACCTCTGCCTTTGGCCCCGGTCATGATCTCAGGGTCCTGGGATCAAGCCCTACCTCAGCTCTCTGCTCAGTGGGGAGCCTGCTTCCCCCTCTCTCTCTGCCTACCTCTCTGCCTTCTTGTGATCTCTCTCTGTCAAATAAATAAAAAAAATCTTTAAAAAAAATAAAACTGGGGAAAATTTCAGTTTGTATATTCATTTATTCAGCCAACATTTAGTGAGTACTGATACATCAACCACTCTTCTAGGGACTGGAGCTCAAACAGTGACCAAAACATGGACATGGAGTGTATGCTCCAATGGAGTCCTTTATGAAGAAGAAAGGGCTCTGCAGTAAGACATCTTCTACTCATTTTTACCCCTCAGGAGATACTTACTGAGGGCTTCACTAATCAAAGAGGCTGCATTTTGCCTAACAACAAACATTCCAAAGATGGCTGGATGGCTGAGGTAGAAAGGATACCAGCCACCAGCCTTTCATTCTTTGGTTCAAAAAATTAGAAGAAATACCCACAAAAAGGCAACTAGAGTTGATTCAAAAGGAAAGAGAAAAGTGTTTCTGAGGGGTGCTGGCATTGCAGGTTCTGTAAATAAGCACGGAGATGAAAAGTACAACAGAGGAAATATAGTTAGTTAATATTATAATAATGTTCTTTAGTGATAGGTGGTAACTTACCATGGTATTAGTGCTGAGTCATGTCTGTTTCCATGTGGCTAATTGCTGAAGACTAGCTCTTCTCAGAATGTCAATGAAACCAAAGGAATCTATGTAGGGAAAAGGGACAGTAACAATGACAGCAATGAAAACAAAATTTTTAAGTAGAAAGAAAATCTCACTGTTGAATCAATACGTTGTCCGCATGAAACTAACATAATATTGTATGTTAATTATACTTCAATTAAAAAAAAAAAAACAGGGATGGCTGATGAGGGAACAGAAGGCTGACAGGACAAAGCAAAAGCTGACACCTTGCAACCTTTCCCCACCCCCATTCCTGAGTGGGACATATGTGCCATTCTTTAGGACTCGCCCACCTATCTTAAGGTTAGTACCTTGCTAGAGGGAAAAACCTGACAAGGACAAGGCCTCAAGTCCTCCGGTATCTCTCTCATAGGTCATCTTTAGCTCATGAAAGTTCTTTTGAAACCTCCCTTTTTCCTTACCTCCTCCAACCCCATCTATTTAACCTGCCACCCCTCACAATCCCAGGCTCTGACCATGGGTCCTGTCCCTGTGCTTTAATAAACCACCATTTTGCACCAAAGGTGTCTCAAGAATTCCTTCTTGGTCATTGGCTCTGGACTCTACCCCACTGAACCTCACCTACATTCTAAAACTTCAGATGCAGGGGCATTCCTGCATGTGAAGCCGAACACCACTAACAGTGTGATGTGGAATGAGTTTCTCAGGCAAGTGAGCAGAGAATGGATGCTGGCTCAAACCCTAGCTCTACCTTACTTAGCTCCTGGTCTGGACAAGTTCCATAGCTTCAACATCCTCACTTGCAGCATGGAGAGATGGTACTATGCCTGATTCCGTCGGATTTTGTGAGGCTCAAGGCCAACTGCCTAGCTTATGGTGTTAGCTGAACAAACAACAAGGCCTACTGAATTATGGAAGAATGAGAGGGAGCAAAGATGGAAGGGAGATGAAAAGGTTTCCAGGGACCAACCTCTATTCTGAATTTTGCTAGAATCAGATCTTGCCCTTCCTCTCCGAAGGTAAACATGAATATTAGTTAATTCAGTTTGGGTCTCACGCCCTCTTTTTGTCTTTCCCTGTATAGCAGTGATTCTTGAACTCTGGCATACATGAAGCAAACATGGACACTTGTCAAAAAGGATCCAGACTCCTGAATTCAAATTTAAGAAACTCTGATGTTGTAGGTCTAAGACAAGGCCCAGGGATCTACATTTTAAAATGGCACTTCCAGTAATTTTAGTGAGTATTACAGGTGGATTCTATTTTGAAACCTGCAAGAGAACTGCAAATAGAGAGTATCTAAATGAATCCATGACACGGAAGGAGCAATACATCAAACATTAGAAAGCGTAAGCAGAGATTAATGTACAGAGTGTAATAGTAATTATATTTGGGAGAGGCCTGACTCGGGATGACATTTGGAATGAGTAATTTGATGGACTGAGGCCCTGCTATTTTTTAACCTTTCAATAAAACAGCTATCAGTTTGGCTCCCTTTATGTGACTCAAAAGCCCAAACATATAAATATTTGGTACTCAGGTGGTAGCCTGGATATCCTCTTTTAATCTCACTGACTCAGACTCATGTAGATGACCTTAATCGTCTAAGTCTTTACAACAGTTCTAGGCTTAAGTTATTTCTGTAATCAAGTAACTATTCACAAATAACCAATTTCACAAAATTAGCAAGACAGGAAATAAGCAAGAGCAGACTGCCATAAGTAGCACATGTTTCCATGTGGCTAATTGCTGAAGACTAGCTCTTCTCAGAATGTCAATGAAACCAAAGGAATCTATGTAGGGAAAAGGGACAGTAACAATGACAGCAATGAAAACAAAATTTTTAAGTAGAAAGAAAATCTCATAGTTCCAAATAGAGTTCGCCACAGTAGGCCTCTTTAATAGTGATGGGGATATCCATGATAAAAGCTTACTGGCAGTGTAATGCCATTTAATCCCAGATTAAGATGTGTTCTAGGAAAATGAAAATTTGTGTCTTCTCAATTTAACTGAGTAGTGAGAAATCAAATCCTTCAGGATTGTCCTGTCTACACCCATCTCTTGCAGTCCTTGTCTTCACCCCATCACAGCATACATACTTCTTCTGCTATACTCCATGGGCTCTTCCCCCCCCCAAAAAAAACTTGGAATGGCATTATCATATTGGTATGCTAGACTTATTACCTCGATGGCCCCAAAGGACCCATGCCTCTTTCAGCCCTTGGATAGTCCCCTCCCACACAGAGTGTGAACTAACTGATGATTTGGCCATTGAGATAGTAGCAAGCATGAGGGCTGATAAATATTTGCACACTGGGGATTATCTTTTGGAACGTTCGCTTCTAGAAGCCAGCTGCTATATTATAAAGAAATTTGGTCCTGACTACTGACTGATGAGAAGACCAAGTAGAGTGAGGTTCTAAAGAATATCTTGGACATTCCATCCCCAAGGTGAGCTCCCAGCTAAGTGCAACCACTCGAGTGACCTCATCTCCATGACAAGGAGAAACAAAAGAATGCTCAACTGAGCCAGTCAACCCACAGAACTGTGAGAAATAAAAAATAATGAACATGTTAAGCCATTGGTTTTGGGGACTGTTCTGTAGCAACAAAAAGTTAGTGTAAAAATTGGTGCCTAAAAGTAGGGGGCTATTACAACAAAAACCTTAAGTATATGACATTGGATTTCTTTACACCTAGGAATTTGTTTTTACTGAGGTACAGGTAGGTTAACAGATGAGGAGAGGAGATGATTGCCAATAAAAAGGCAGTTTGTTCACTTATAGTTAGCTCTCAAGAGGAAGAGGCATGTGAGGCCACAGGGGAAGAACCAGGATCTGTCAGGAAACAGGAGTAAAGGAATAGCATGGGTAAGAGCCTTTATTGCAGTTTTCATGGGAAAGAATGGGCAAGGTGGAGAATCAAGGTAAGCCGATTTAGGACTGGTTAGTTTGAATAATTTCGGCAGGCTCTGGGAATACAGATTGAGTTGTATGATACCTGCCCCTGGAGGGATTAGGGCAGGAGCTAATGTGTGAGAGCTTGGCAAAGTGGGTAGTTGGTGGTATGGGCTCTGGATTACTTTGGCATATGTGAAGGGTAGTCATTTGCTATCTCTAGGAATTAGCTAACCAGGGGAGGGACAGTCTCTCCTGGGTCAGCAAGGCCCCAAGATCCTTCAAAGCATCATGAAATACAAAAACTAAAAAACATGCTTAACACAGAATTTAGGACTGCATGGAAGATAGAAAAATGAGAAGACTGCGAATGGATCCTGAAAGAACTAAACTTTCTGTCAAAGGCTGGAGAAAAAGGGACCAGTGTTACATATTGGTAGAGGAATGAAGGAAATTTTTACCTGTCGTTGTTACAGGGTTTCTTTTCCTTCAGTGTCCTCTGCTCTTGGTCATGCTGTCTCAAAGAGTGAAGAGGTAGAGGGTGCCTGGTTGGCTCAGTCAGTTAAGCATCTGCCTTCCATGATCCCAGGCTCCTGGGATGGGTCCTCTGGTTACATCAGGTTCCCTGTTCGGTGGGGAGCCTGCTTCTCCAGTTCCTGCTGCTTGTGCACCCCAGCGCTTTCTTTCGCTGTCAGGTATATAAATAATAATAATCTCTAAAAAAAAAAAAAGAAGAAGAAGAAGAGGTAGACCAAAGGGCGGTGGGCAGCAGAGCTAAGTTTTTTGAGTGATACTGAGTGATAGTACAAAGCTCCCCAAGAGGCATGGGACCCAGGACGGTTGCTGATTTGGTGTTTATATCTAGGGGTTTTTATGGGCTCCTTAGTGGACTGTTTTAATTTGATTAATACCCCACGTGCCTGTCAGCCAATCAGGTTTTTTCATCTACCTATCACATGGGAAAGGGTGGAGGGCCCCTTCTAGAGCAGTGTGAAATCCTCGTAAGGGTGGTTTCCTCTTAGGATGGGGCCCTTGTCCCAGCCTGCCTGCCTTTCAACTATCCTTTGTTAGTGGTAACTTAGAAGATAGAAAAATTATATACCTAATAAAGTTGAGAATTTAGCTAAGAATTTGTCTAAATTTAGGTGGAATACTGAATATGCCAATTGGTGCTTTAAGTCACTTACGGTAAGATATTGCAAGAGAAGGGCACCTGGGTGCCTAAGTGGGATAAGCCTCTGCTCAGATCATGGTCTCACGGTCCAGTCCTTGCATAGAGTCCTGCATCGGACTCTCTGCTCAGCAGGGAGCCTGCTTCCCCCCTCTCCCTCTGCCAGTCTCTCTGCCTCCTTGTGATCTCTCTCTTTCTCAATTAAGTAATAAATAAAAATCTTGTAAAAAGATATTGCAAGAGAATTAGAAGCTTAAGATAGTACTATTCAGTTTTCAAGCAGAACATAGAGAAAATATTTCCAACTCAGGACTTTTTGAATGAGACAAAATAGCTGTTTCTCATTTTCAGTCTTTCGAGTGGGTAAAACATCTTAACATAAGAATTTTCCACAGGGAAAAAGATCAACCCCAAGATGCTATCAGTCTAGAGGCCTGCAGGCAAATACAGAATCAGGGTTGCAGCTGTTTGATCCCTTGTCTAGGCCCCTGAAAGATTTAAGGCAATGCTTCATAGATCCTCTCACATGAACAAAATCACTTCTGAGAATCTTAAGGGCATTTTACCACAAAACCTGTATTCTGAGCTCAAATCGGGGAGACCTCTGGCACGTTATCTGTGGGTGTGGGCTTTTGCCTAATGGAATGGATTTTAAAACTGGATATCTACAAGTCCACGGCATTTTTTAAAAGAGTTGTATCAGCTTGGACTCAAAGGAATAAGTCAAAATGAAAAGATGTCTGGGCTCCCAACTTACTGTTGGCAGGAAGCCATCTGAGAGCAGCACTTAGCAGTAGGCATAGACATTATTCATAGAAAGGAAGACCATCTCCGAAAGTGGAACCAAGAATCAAGAAGATCAAAAAATGGAGGAGAGCAATGGATTAAGGAACCAGTTCTTGGGATCACAACAAACATTCTGTTCCCCCAAGTAACATGTGTCCCAGTAGATTATAAAATTGCTATGGAGCAATAAACATACACCTTCTGCCTCCTCCCCCTGCTGTCATTTTTGGAAAGGGAATATCCATTGAGTTTATCCTTTCCTATTTTCACAATTGAATGTATGAGGACATCCTAGGGACCACATCTTCATGTAAAACAGATTTCTATGACAAAGTGCTTGACCCCGGGCCTGAACCTGATGCTGAATTTGGGTCTTATTTGGATTTGATGCTTATTTGGGTCTGGGAAGAAACTGAATGTACTTTGAATGTAGGAGACAAGCATCATTGAGGGCTAGAGGGCAGACTCTGGTGTTCTTTCCCATTGGTTGCCCAGTGATGGATGCTTCAGGGTATTCCTACCCCTGTGTAGCCCTGTTCCACGTCAGGCCTGGGACTGACCCTGTGTTGGCGAATGAGAATTTCACAAAGTGATACAAGCAGAGGCGTGATAAGCATCTGCAATCTGGAGCTTGACCTCTTGGTGCTCTAGTCTAGTCAGACTAGACTGCTGAATAATGAGAAACTGTATGGAGAGAAGTTCTGGAGGATGAGGAGCTATTTGGGATGTTCCATCTCCAGTTGAACTACCTGTGAGTTCCAGCCAAATATGTGACCTCACTCATACCCCATGGAATAGAAAAACTTCCCTGCTCAGTCAGGGCAGTGACTCAACTCACAGGATCACAAGAAATGATAAATCACTGTTGTTTTAAGTCAAGGGATGGCAAACTACAACCTGAGAGCTAAATTCAGCCTACTGCCTGTTTATAAATAACTGTTTTATTGAGAAACAGTTATACCCATTTGTTTACATATCATCTGTGGCTGCCTTCGCATGACAATGGCAGAGACCACATGACTCATAAAGCTGAAATGTTTACTATACAGCCTTCACAGAAAATTTTGCTGACCCCTGTGTTAAGCCACTAACTTCAGCAGTGGTTTATTATGTAATAGGACGTTAATGAAACAGGGGTTTCATTCAATGGAAGTAGAGAAAAGTCTAAGTTTTTACTAAAAGTAAATATATGTTACAAAGAAGTAGAAAAGAGGAAGAAAAGCAAGGAGAGAAGAGCGGACAAAATGCCTAGAAAGGAAGATGAGTTATAGGAAAGAGATTTACTAAAAAACAAAAAACAAACAAACAAACAAAAAACAAACAGGGAGAAGAAAGAGAAAAGGAGAAGCAAGCTTCCTGTGGAGTGGATGTTAAAGACAAGAGTAATATTTGAACCTTGGAAATTTTTGTTTATAATCTAGGAAGTCATGCTTTCGTTTTGTAGATGGTCATTATTTATATTATAACTAGTGAAAGCATCAGTGTGGGTGGTTAGCACAATATTCATTATACCTTAATCTGTACCTCAGAATTATGATTTTTATTAAGTGTACAATATGCTAAATTAAACTGCTTATAGAAGACGCGCTATGGCTGTAACTTCCCAGTGGCAAAAGGGCAAGGAGGTTCTCAGCTCCTTGTATAAGGATGCTGATTCTGTGCATGAGGGCCCTCATGACCCAGTTACCACCCAAAGGCTCCCCCTCCTGATACCATCACATTGGCATTAGGTTTTTCAATACACAGTAGTTCCCCCACATCCCAAGGGAGTATGTTCCAAGACTCCCAGTGGATAGTACTGGACCCCAAATATGCAGATGTTCCCCGACTTCAAATGGGTGAACTTAGGATTTTTCAACTTTGCAATGAAAAAGCAATACATGTTCAGTACAAACTGTACTTCATATTTTGAGTTTTCACCTTTTCTCAGACTAGCAATATGTGGTAGGATGCTCTCTTGTGATGTTGGGCAGTAGCAGCGAGCCACAGCTCCCAGTCAACCAGGCAATCATGAGGGTAAAGTATATGCTTACTGTTTGTACTACAACCATTCTGATTTTTACTTCCAATAGCATATTCAATAAATTATATGAGAAATTCAACTCTTCATTAGAAAACAGGCTTTGTGTGAGATGATTTGCCCAACTGTAAGCTACTGAAAGTGTTCTGAGCACATTTAGTGTAGACCAGACTAAGATATGATGTTGAATAGCTTAGGTGTATTAAATGCATTATCAATTTATGATATTTCCCCCTTACAAAGGGTTCATTAAGATGTTACCCCATCATAAGTCAAGGAAGATCTGTACTATGCCTTTTCCTATATATACATACCTAGGATAAAGCTTAATTTATAAATTAGGCACAGTACGAGATTAATAACTAATAATAAAATGGAACACTTAAAACAATATACTGTAATAAAAGTTACATGAGTGTGGTCTCTCTCCCTTTTCCTCTCTCTCTCTCAGTATCTTATTGTACTATATTTACCTTTCTTCTTCTTGTGATGATGTGAGATGATAAGACGCCTACATGCTCAGATGTAGTGAGGCGAATGATGTAGGGGTTGTGACGTAGCTTTAGACCACTAGTGACCTTCTGATAGTAGGATCATCTGCTTCCCAACCATGGTTGACCACAGGTAACTGAAACCACAGAAAGGGAATCCGTGAATTGTTATTGTTAGACTACTGTATGAAATCTGAGGTGGCACATTCAATCAGTACTATCATGTGACTCAGGTCTGCCCAGTGACATATAAGAAGAAATCACTGGTAGAGACTCTATGGAAAGCTTTTTAGAAGGGCAGACCACTGGCTTTTTGCCTCCTTTTGCCCTTTGCTTTAGTCATTTCACTCATTCTACCTGGAACACAAATGTGATTTGTGTAATTATAACTATCATCTTGTAACCACAAAGATGATGCCCAGAGCCATGGTTGATAAAGCAGAAAGACAGAATGAGCCTTGGCCCCAAAGAGCACCTCTGAATTGCCAAATTAGCCCTGGATTACATATATCTTACATATTTTGTTATGTGAGAACAGCAAATCACTTCTTTGTTTATGCCATTATTTTCCAGTTTTCTTTTATTTACAGCACCAATAAATCATAACTAAATATGGAAAAAGATGTAGGTGAAGAGCCCAGCTATAACATGAGAACAGCTCTCTTCTTTTGAGCTAGAATTTAGTGTTGATCAAGCAGCCCCTTCTTTTATCATTTCTTAAATGATGAAGAATAAATGTATTTGGCTATTTTGACTTGTTCAGAGTGACATATAGAAATTAAAATTAATTACTGGCCAAATTATATTAGGCTATGCAAACCAGGGCATCATAAATTTCCCTTCAACTGCACATTCCTTTTAACCCACTAATAAGGCAGGTAGATTTTTTTTTTTTTAAGTTTTAGTATGGAAACATCTGCAAAACCATTAAAACAAAACCCCTGTGCCTGCTTTTTTGTTTTTTGGGTTTTGTTTTTAGCTTTTGAATTGACTGATTGAATTCTGCAAGGACCTTCAAACTAATCTTCCCCTCTGGAGTATTCTTCCTGATACCAGCCAGTTCTTTAATTTTCTGACACCAACTTGGTGTTCAGCAATTGAACTCAGTTATGACATTAACTTTAGTGAGCTAGCCCAGGCTCCATAGGTTATGAGCTCAGTCCGTAAGACTGCTCCTACACCACACACCAGTCCTGTACCACTGGCACCTCTGACTGACCAGTTATAAACTGGGAGTTCCCATGACTGCCTCTTCCAGCTCAACAATGTATTAGAATGGCTCACAAAACTCAGGAAAGCACTTTAGATATGTTTACCAATTTATTACCAAGGGCAAAACTCAGAACACCCAAATGGAAGAGATGTATAACAAGGTGTGGGGAGCAGGGGCACAGAGTATCCCTGCCCTTTCTGGGTATGCCACCCTCCCTGCAAGAAGAGGAGTTCAGCAACCCAGAAGCTCTCTGGACCTTACTGTTCAAAAGTTTTTATAATCCAATCTCCTGTCCCAAAAAATTGGGGGGGGGGGCTGGAAGTTCCCGTCCTCTCATCACAGTTTAGTCTTTCTGGTGACCAGCCCCTCATCCCTGAGGCCATCTAAGGGCCCCACCCTAAGCCACCTCATTAGCATAAACTCAAAGGTGATTAAAATGAACTTCTTAGGCAAAACAACGACAACAACAACAAAAACCCTTTATCACTCAGGAAAAGCCAAAGTTTTTAGGAGCTCTGTGACAAAAACTGGGGACAAAAACCATCTATATTTCTTATTATGTTATATCCTCCATTCCTTTGTCTTCCTCTACTTACCATAACAGTGACATATGCAGAAATTCTGTATTTTCCCAAGCAGTTAATGAAATGAATATAAATTTTGGGTGCCTGGGTGGCTCAGCTGTTTAAGCGTCTGCCTTCAGCTCAGGTCATGAACTCAGGATCCTGGCACTGAGTCCCACATCGGGCTCTCTGCTCAGCAGGGAGTCTGCTTCTCCCTCCGAACCATTCTTTCTCAAATAATAAATAAAAATATTCTAAAAAAAGAAATGAGTATGAACTTCATAAAATCTTTAACTCTTAACACCTGTTAAAGCAAGCAAGGTAGCCAGATGTTTAAATTCCTCAGGTAATCCTTAAGTATTAGTTGATGTAAGTGCATCTATTCCATCTGACCGTTTCCACCACAAGCTCTCCATAAAGTCCAGGTTTTCCCAAGACAAATGGAAATCATTTTGTATGGAAGAAAGTGTAAAGGCCCTTAACCTGGGTCAATCTACTCAGGCAGATGGATTCCCTGAAAGATGGATCATGTATTTGTAAAGAGTAAAACTTCCTTCCTCTTCAGCTTGTCAAACCTTTCAGAGTCTTTGACATCTCTGAATAGCCCAATTCAGCACAGTCAAAAAAAATGGTATTTCTATCTGAGATGGAGATAGACAGCTCTTTAGATTATGGAGATGACTATGGTCATACAGACTAAGGATAGGAGGAAATCCATACGGGGAACAAAGGTTTGTGTTGGCTATTCTAACTGAAGTTCTACTGTATAGATGGGACAACCTTGGAAGTCTGAAACTTTGATGATAAAAGGCCTGCATGTGACGGGGGAAACAAAGGCAAAAGAAAAATTAAATTTCCTTACTACTTACAGCCCATTGCAAGTCCTTTGAAAAGGCAGAGTGACATTCCTTGAGGAACTCAGCTGCCTCAATGTTAATACTTGTTATCAGCAAGACCCCTAGAACCCTGTGAATCTGCTTGAATATATAAAAATTCCTTTGGAAACTTCATTTACCTCTACCCCCAAGATACATGTAGGCAATCATCACCCAAGTATATGACACACTGATATACATCTGAAGGGTTTCATGACTGAGTTTTTACTTAAAAGTAATAAATGACATTTTCCCAACAGTGGCTGGCCCTCTCAAGGTCCTGGAAAACTTGTTTCCAAAACACGGTTTGGAGACTTGTGCTTTCCCTAATCCCCTCCCAACATGAAAGTATATAATGGGCCACTCATGACCTCATTGCAGCTCTTCCTGCCCACAGTCCCGCCCTCTTGCTTAGATAAAACCACCTCTCTGCATCAAAGATATCTCAAGAATTCTTTCTTGGCTGTTGGCTGTGAACCCCAACATCTTTCCTATCTCACAGGGACCACGGAATTAATTAAAGCTACTCCAGGGAAGTTGCCCAGACCATGGATAGTTGCTGTCTGAAGTGCTTTCTTAGCTCCCACTTCCAGAGCCCACCCATACGCCTGAGTGCTTTGCCTAGAAATTTGTTTCTCTGACTTCAAATACCCCCAAATAGCAGCTGCCTCCTCTGACCCTTATCACACCCTCACCTGCCCACCATTCATCCTTGTAATCAGTTCTCTGCTCCAATTGGTTAGACCTGACCTCACCTGACCTCAACTACCATCTGTTCTTAGAGCAGAGCCTGAGGCACATACAGGCTGTATCCCTAATCCAGTTATTGCAGTGAGTCCCCCACGGCTACCATTTAACCACGGTAACTGCCTCCCCCCAAAAAAGGCATCCACACATATGCATGCTTGTGGATGTGTGCACACAGCATACACACCTAAAAACACAAAGAGCTCAACACTCAAACTAATTATCAGATGGTTGCAAAGCTAATTCCTGGAAAACGGAGACAATTCTGATCCTTTTCGCCTTTTTTTTTTTTAAAGCTATATTTTCACTATAAAACTTCCTCTTCAGTCCAAAAAATTTTTTTCAGGAAATAAAGTCTTCACAGAATTATTTTCTGTGCCTACATGTACCAAGGCATTTAGGCAATTCTAATAATTTCATTAAAATAAAGAAATCACTAAAGAAAACAAGTTAGTCTGCTTTTCCCCCCAAACACACACCAAAAAACAAAACAAAACAACTATTAGTTTACCAAATATTCAGCTTCTGTTAGATTAACTATTGTGTAGACCAGCCTAGAAAAGAGAAGGAGTCCAAAGCAATGGCAAAACTCAGTAGAAGCTGACCACTATAGGAACACAGGAAAATTAAAGCTGGACATACGGTTAAGTATAAACCCAGAGGGAAAAAATAGATCAATCTATCTGCAAGATACAACCTTAATATGTCTAGAATAAATGGTCTAAGTATTTGGGCAAGGATTATAGCTCATTTAAAAACTACACAGGCAGATATATGTGTAAACAAATATCCAGGCAAAAGCTTAAAAAACATATGTATGTATTATATTTGGCTTATATATAAAATATAATTTATAGCACTGTTCTGTTTGAGTGAATGCTTCCAAAGAGAAACAAAGTTAATTAGAAACCTCATACATACATGTAGCAACAAAAAATGGAATACACACAGAAAGACATTTTCTAATAAGGCATAATAAGTAAGTAGGCATATAAAAGGAATGATGACTTTAAAAGATGATTGCTTTAAAACTCTGTCCACAAACAAGATAAATTGAAGAAAGTAAAGTAGACAGAAAATAATGGCAAAGAGCAAGCTGGAGATAAACACTTGGGAGAGTTGAGTCTTCCTAAGTAATCAGAATGAAGGAAATGCATCTGGACCACAAAAGGCACAAAAACCAGGAGCCAGCATATGCTTGGCAATCTTGTCTGTGTAGCTTTACTAAGCTGATCAAAATACTGCCAATTTGTTTTGTTTTGTTTTCTGCCATCATAATGGATAGTTACTGAGCAATTGATTGTATCATTGTGCAGTTGGTTGGCTTTGGTCATTAAGATGGATGAAATGATTGGACCAAGTGTTTCATGGTCTGGTGATCTTGGTCACCTTAATGACCCAGTTGTATTGACTGCAGAATCCTGACCGCCATGCATTCTCTCCATCTTCCACGGACATATTTTGATAATACCTATTACTGTCCTTACAGCTATTTCCTTGCTGTCTCTCCTTTTAAAAAGTCTCAGAGAACTAAGGTGCTGCTAAAGAAGATCTAAAATTAACAGAAACCAACGATGTAACTATATTAAGAATCACAAATCTGTAAACACACTGTAGATAATGAATTCATGAACACCACCTACTACCAAGATGTTTTTTTTTTTTTTAAACGGCAAGATAAACTTTACCTATGGAAATACTAAATTGAGATTTGTAGATCCCGACATGCCTTCTTTTTCCCCCACCCCAAAATAATTTTAGGTAAACGGTAAGTGTAAATTGGATTCTAGCAACTTCCGGGTGTCGCAATCTGGTCTCCTGATTCAGAGAGAATCGGTTCACTCGCGCGGCAAACCCACAGGCTTGGTCCCGCCTCCTATCCTAAGCCAGTGATTGGCCGAGAAGCTGGTGAGACTTTGAATTACATCCTAACCCTAGACCTGAGGTCTGGAAATTCAGCTGTGTTTGTTGGGCTTTTTTAATGCCTTACAAGCATCTTTTACAGCCTTTCAGAACCACTGTACTGAAGCTCTGGGCGAGCCAGTCCTGGGTGCGCGAATCGCCAATGTCAGGAGACTGGTCCCTGCCATGTACTCTTACTTCTGCCTCTAACACGGTTTACAGCCCATCATCCTGGGACTGTCATTCCCCCTCCCTGTGACCGGAGCCACACTCCAAACTGCAGTACATCTGGCTAGGGCCTGGGGCCCACCTGGCACCTGTCAGCTCTCCACTCCAGGAACTGGAGCCTCGCCCAAACACAGCCTTCTGGCGGGGATTCTGCAACATATGGGCACAACTCCCAGAATCATGACTGCCACCTGCCTAGCTCCCAAGGGCTCACCCACTGCTGTGCCCTGTCTTACCAGATTGAACCTTGTGCCCAAGATCGCTTAAACCATTCCTCAGCTTGCGCCATGCTTTTCAGCTGGGCTTGGTCCTTGTCCTTTCTGGGACTAATAATGCAGCCCATTTCCTTGGATCCTGTTCCACTGACCCAGGGTTTCTGTTATCTCAAATGTTTCTCATGCAAAACCCACGCACACCCCAATCGAATGGAGAAAACATCACACTGAAGACCAGAACACCAGGGTTTCTAGCATTTTCTCAAACACTAAATTCTCATTTTGACTTTCTCGGTCTCAGTTATCTGACCTGTAAAATGAAAAATGTTGGAAGCTCTTTTTAGTTCTGGTGTTCTTTAACTTTATGAAAAGGCTTAAGATTTGGTTTAAATATGTCAGGAAATTATAAAATGTGTATGTGTACAGTTGGTGAGAAATGTTTTCATTAAGATGACTCAAAGGTTAGTATTATACAGTCTGATTTGTTGGGGTTTTTTTTAAACATTTTTATTTGTTTGTGTTTATTTTTTGAGAGAGAGTGAGAGCAAGAGAGATCCCAGAGAGAAAGGGAGAAATAGACTCCCTGCTGAGCAAGGAGCTCTATGCCAGTCTCTATCCTGGGACCCTGAGATCATGACCCAAGCTGAAGTCAGATGCTTAACCAACTGAATCACCCAACCAACCCTGATTGGGTTTTATTTAGTATTATATTCATGATCTAGAAAAGGAAGCAAGCAGAACTCCAGTAAAATTGGCAAATTATATTAAATTTTGAGTTATCTATCAGCACTGGTAAAGAAGACAAAATAGTGTAAGTGGACCTAAAGAGATTAGAAAGATGATTAGAAAAAATGAGATTTTTGCCTACTAAAATGCCAATGACCAGGGGCGTGTGGGTGGCTCAGTTGGTTAAGCCTCTGACTCTTGGTTTCAGCTGAGGTCCTGATCTCCAGGTCCTGGGATGGAGGCCCATGTAAGCATGCTCAGTGGAGAGTCTGCTTGGGATTCTCTATTTTTCCCTCTGCTCCTCAACCTGCCCTCTCTCTCTCTCTCTCTCTCAAATAAACAAAATCTTTTTAAAAATGCCAATGATCGGGGCGCCTGGGTCGTTCAGTGGGTTAAAGCTTCTGCCTTCCGCTCAGGTCATGATCCCAGAGTCCTGGGATTGAGCCCCACATCAGGTTCTCTGCTCTGCGAGGAGTCTGCTTCTCCCCTCTCTCTCTCTCTGCCTGCCTCTCTGAATACTTGTGATTTCTGTCTGTCAAATAAACAAGTAAAAATCATTTTTTAAAAAATTCCAATGATCAGAAGAAGAAGTAAGGAGAGAAAAATTGTTCAAACCTGATATTGTGCAGGTGGGAAAGGCAACAGAAACATTGTCAAACTATCCAGAGACAAGTTCAGTACAATTTTTGAATTAAGAAAACAATGGAGTAATGTAAGGTAAAAGCCAATACATATTGGGAAACAGAACAGCTATCAGACAGTCACATCTGATCTTATCCCCCAAGGCAGACAAGAGTTGATTTTCAGCCCTATTTTCCCTTATTTTTCTTTCATTGTGGAGGCTAAAAAAAAGTAAAATAGTTACTTTTCCAATCTCCCTGATGTTCAGAAGTGGTCATTCAACTCAGAACTGTCCAGTACAATATAGGGCAAAAATGTGCCTGAAGGATTCTGCAAAAGTTGTTACTTTGTTACAAAAGGGGCCAATATTGGTGCTGTTTCCTCCCTGTTCCTGTCTGGAAAGTATCCATAATACCAGGAGCTGCAGCAGCCATTTCATTGTCAGAGGCAACATACGTGGGATTGATAAACAAATGAACAAAATAGTTCAAGATATAAGAACAAAGAAAATAAAAGAACCTGGGTCCCTAATGATTCCATCCATAAGATGAATGAATGCAATCACCTACCACCATATTTCTTGTTTTAAAATACAGAAATGGATTTAGTTCATTACTTACAGGTCTAAAATAGCTCTTTTGTCCCTGGTTTTGTATCAGCACACACACCAAACACACACACACACACACACACACACACACACACTCCAAAAGCTTCTACCCAACAGTGAAGACTTTTATGTAAATGGCAGTTTTATCTATAGTACCATTTCTGGAGCAGGAGAGTTGAACCTGGAAAATTTTAGGTCTGTTTTCAAAAATTAAAAAGGGAGAGAAAAGAAAGTTATCTCACAAGTTAAGGAATTTAATATTGGTACATTTATCTAGAGTGGAATATTGAAATTCTGGGTTGAGAACATAAATGAAAGAGTACTGATCCCAAAGAGCCAGGATCTATTCATCAAGAGTAACTCATGCTACTTTTCATGTATCTTTCTTTGATTGAGTATGAAATATTAAGTAAGGAAAAGTTATCCATTCAATGAAAATATACTGAGTTACCAAAGATATGCTGGGTGTGTGCTAAGAACTGGAGATGCAAAGATAAATAGAATTCAATTTCTTCCTTTAAGAAATGTGTTAGTTTCTTAACTTCCATGTAACAGTGAAGATAGGCAGGTAAGTAGATACTATCAATAATGTATGGTAAGTGCTTGACAGGGGCCGGTACAAGAAAGAATAGTAACATAAGAAATGGTGGCATGAGGAATGTCATCATGATTCATGGAGAGAGATTATTTTAGCTGTTTTTTGGAAGAATGAGAATTTCATCACTCAACATGGGGGAAATTATTCTGTGAATCAAAGTCAGTATGTGTAAAGGCACAGAAATAATTAAGGCATAGACCTCTTTGGAAAATGCAGTAAATTTGACATTCAGGGATGGCTCTGGAGAGGTAGATAGGCAGATCACCTGCTGGGGAGGCATTTGGACTTTCTCCTGCAGTTAACTGGGAGTTAAAGCAGGATATTACATAAACGAGGTCCATGATCCGGTGTGGTTGTTTTAGAACAATGACTCTGGCTCTGGGTAGAGGATAGATTAAGGAAGTGAGCGATTACAGGCAGGGAAGTAATTAGAAAACTATCACACAAAAATCAGACAAGAAATGAGAACCTGAAGAATTGATACCTCGAGGGTTTCCTGACCTACTGACTGACTGTTGTGAGGGGGAAGCAAGCACACTATTGGCCTGGGCGAGTGAGTGAGCGGCAGTCCTATAAACCAGAATAGAGATTCCAGGAGGAGGTACATATTTTGGTGAGAGGACGCGGGAGGAAGATAAGATGTTCATTTTGGGAGAGTGAATCATGCATATGGAGATCTGTATTTGAAGCAGAATTCCAACGAGGTCTGGGCTGAAAATACAGACTTGGGAGTCACGCAGAAAGAGGTGGTGGTGGTGGAGGAAGCTGTGGGCAGTGCTGAGAAGGCCCAGGCAAGTGGTGATTGAGGAAGAGAGATCTGACAAGAAGAAAGAGGAGGCATCCAGAGCTGGAGGAGGAAAATTAGGAGAATGAGTGTCAGTGAAACAAAGATAAAAGGAAATTAAATGAAAAAAAAAAAATAAAAAGCTACAAGGAGTGGTTAGTCTTGAAGCTGCAGAGAAGCCTTGTAAGGTAAGGAATGAAAAGGTGTGTGTGTGTGTGTGTGTGTGTGTGTGTGTGTGTGTGTAAGAGAGAGAGAGAGAGAGGGAGGGAGAGAGAGAGAGAAAGTGATGGCAACTATGGGGACCTAATTAGAGCCAATGGATTGGGGGAACACAAAGGCAAATCACCAATAAATGAGAAGGGAGGAGGAGGTGAAGAGGTAAAGATAGTGGGCAGAATATGATGCAGGGCTAGAGGTGAAGGACATTTTATTTTTGAAGGAATGGAAGAAGCTAGAATCTTTTAAAAGATGAGGCTTGGAGATTCAGGGGGGTTGCGATAAGAGAGGGAATAGGAGAACCAAGATCTTGAGGAATTTTGAGAAGAGACTATTCCAGATATGCAGGGGAAACTTCCGCCTCCACTTTGCCAGGTTCAGATTAAGTCTGAAGGTGGCAAAGCAGCAAATGAGTGAAGTCTCACCTGAATGCATTCACTTTCCAAGTGGAACAAGGTCATAGTATCGGTCATGCTGAGAATAGAGGGGCAAGATGGAATAGTAAGCCCAAGAAAAGTGAGAAAAATGGAAATCTGCAATATTCCGAATGGGAAACGAAAGCAGAGGAGAGAAACAAAGATTTTTCCGGCACTGTTTATATGCTATGTTCACATGTTAGGGGGGTGGAGGTGGAAGAAGAGGCAGATTGAATAGACAAAAAGGAGGCATAATTGATGACTCCTGGAGAAAGTGCTCAGCTTTACATACGGGGAGGGTAATCTTTTCCTCTGACATGAGAAGGAAGAAAGTGAAGGTTTCTGGACAAAGTCATGCACTCTGTAAATAATCTCTTGAGAGTCTTACGAACAAGGTGGAGAAATTTGGACTGGATGCAAAGGCTATTAAGTAGACAAATATCTCATTGAATCAATGCTGATTAATGGTTTGATGCCTGTATTTAGGAAGAATTCTATTTGCATGGCCAAGGATTCTGTCCTTGGCCCTGTCCTGTCAAGCTTTTTTTTTTTTTTTTAATTCAGTGCCTTGGATGAGACACATAAAGCTTGCTCATCAAATATGTGGATGACATGAAGCCAGAAGGGATAAAGATGACAGAAATATGGGATGACAGAATTAGGATCTAAAGAGTTATTGGCAGGGTGAAATAATTGGTTGAATCTAATAAGACCAAAATAAATAAAAATACATATGCAATATTTTACCCAGATGAAAAAATAAAACAAAAATCAACAATGGAACTAGACAGTTTCAGGAAGGTGTACGAGGTACTTAGTTAAGCAAGGTCACACATAAACAAATGTTTCGAAATGTCATTTGGAGTAAAATAAGTGATATGATACATGACCATATGAACTTTTGCAAACTAATTGTTGAATTTTCATGAATTTTGCAAGCTAGTTGTTAAACACAGTCACTATTAAAAATTAAACTACACAAATTTAAAATTAAGTAAATTATATTAAAAACAAATTAATAAATACTCAAAATGTATCATTTGGTTTGGTTTGTTTTTACTACTTACTGTCTAAACTGTGCAGATTATTTCTATTGTATCTATTTGCTGGGAACACTATATAATGCTGTTTTGCTGTGCATGTCTTCCCAGCTCTACAATCAGTGATGACACATTTGTAGCTTGAAATAGGACATGGTGAGAATATTTACACCATTGAAATGGGCAAAAGCTACAAATCATGTCTGCCTTACTCCTAACCCCTTGAGAGCCAGTTGTTAAACATTTACCAGCACACTCCTGAACAGGCTCACAGTTTAATGGTATGGTGGTGGGACACACATACACACAGATCTTACAGGTCTGTGATGTATTGATTGATATTGAACATCTAAAATTACGGCACTGATTTATTCCTTTCTCACTTCAAGGGTAATTATTAAGTAGGGATGCTACATTTTAAGGACTGTTGATAAATTATAGTATGTTAAAAGGAGGTAGGAGAAAGCCAGAATGAAAGGACTCAAAATCTTGTTAAATGAAAAATAGCTCAAGAGATGCTTGGTATGCAAAAGTCAGCGAGTATGGATGAGCTATATTTAAACACTTGCTGAAATAGTATGTGAAAGAGATATTACCCTAAGTGGCCTCAAGGTTTACAAACAGAACTAAAGGTGGGAAACAAATATCAATTTCTATAGGAACAAATAAGGACAATGAATAGGGACAACAAATATCCCAAGCATTCTCAAAAGTTAAAAAAATGAAAAGCTTTGGAAGTAACATACTTTTCTTCAAGCTCAGCGTGTTTTAACATTTGGTAACATCAAACAAGGACCTGGGCCAGATGACCTTATAGGTATCATCCAACCTTCTGGAATCTTTGAAGTTCAGGAACATTTAATGTAAATGACTAAAGATATGCCCAGTCTAGTTTCTGTGAAACCAATTACTTGAAGACTTATTAAGAGAGGTCCCATATCCTCATTTTCCTTCAGACCGTTAAACACATCCATTCAATGAAGGCCTCCAGAAGACAACAATATGCTAAAATGAGGGGAAAAGACTCCTTTAGGAGTGAGGATGAGATATTAGGAGTGAGGATGACAAAACCTGAATGAGAAACTCCCTCATCTTTTTTTTTTTTTTAAGATTTATTTGTTTATTTGACAGACAGAGATCACAAGTAGACAGAGAGGCAGGCAGAGAGAGAGGAGGAAGCAGGCTCCCTGCTGAGCAGAGAGCCCGAAGCGGGACTCGATCCCAGGACCCTGGGATCATGACCTGAGCCGAAGGCAGCGTCTTAACCCACTGAGCCACCCAGGCGCCCGAGAACTCCCTCATCTTAAAAAATTAAATAAAACTTGAGTCACTAGTTAGTTACAGGGACATAGACAAGATGACATTTTTGAGCTCCCATTTCAGTACCTCAAAATGGTGTGGACTGAAATGTAGTGCAATTATAGATGATCTGGGAGAAATAGTACATGCTAATTTTGCCTGGGAAAATCAGAGAGGTGTATTTCAAACAGCAGAGAATCTTAAAACTTGAATGGTGGAATTTTTTGTTGAATTTTAGAGAAGTTGGAGGCTTTGAGATGAAGGAAAGAATAGAGACTTGGAAATAGAAAGCCAAATAATCAGCAGAGCAATTTTGGAGGAGCTAACAGGTACTAGAGGGGATTTAAAGGAATACCAGATGAAAATTGTTGGAAATAAATATCCCAGAGCCTTAAGGACAGAGAATGGGGAAGTCTATTCAAGAAAATTCTGAGGACAGAGTACATTAGCCCCTCTAAGTATGTTTTGGATGGATTCACTAAGAAGAATTTTAATGTAAGGAAGAGTAGATTTGGATTTCAGACAGAAAAAGAGCAAAGTTGTGTAAGCACAAAAAGCTCAGTTCTAGACTTGGCAGAATCATGGACAGGGGAAAGGGAACAGTAGAAAAATAAAACAAGGGATTGTATTATAGGATGAGCTGCCCTGTTTGAATGAAGGTTGAAATTAATAATGTTTAAGTGAAATCTATCAATACTTCAAGTCAATGTGAGCAAATTAAATAATATGAAGCCATGTATCTGAAATTTCTCTTACTGTCCAACCACACGTTGTAGACTATACAACACCTTCCAAAGCCTATAGTCTATCAAAAATAGTAAAAGAGGTATCAGGAGACATGGGAGAGGATGAAAGGTGATGAATTTAGTAGTATAGTCTTTGGAGGACACCTCTCTGACTCCCCAACAGAGTGGCAGTTAACATTTAATGGAACGTAAATGGGGAGCCTCATGTTCGGACCCCACCAAGAGGGCTGCATTTTGTCACCTTCCCAAGCCATGTACACTCTAGAAGGAAGTTTAGAATGGGACAAATTCAGGATAGGAGTGAAGCTGGTGAGAAACAGCCATTCTGTATAGAATAAAAATCACAATTATGGATTAAAACAACTGGGGATCCTTAAAGTTAATGTTTGAAATTTAGTTTAAACAGCCTTCCTCCCTCTTTTTTTCCCCTTCTCACCTCCTTTTTTCCCTTTTTCTCTCTCTTTCTCCCACCTTCTTATTCTTCAACAAGGGTTTCTTGAAGACTTAATGGCTCTGTATCAGTACTAGAAACCAGAAGCAAATTTACAAAGAAGCTAGTTCAGCTTAAGTTTTAGGGCTCCCTACTCACATGGGCCATGAGCCACAGGTTTGTACATTGGTATAAAATTTGAAAGAGTCAGATATCTTAATAACAACCCATTCAACTTCTGTCTGTTTCTACTCAAACTTCCCCTCAACCACATTTCCCCTCAAGTCAGGTTGTGTTGAGTTGCTGTGGACAGTTCCCGGAACTAGGTAAGATGTGGTTGTATTGGTGTTACATTTAAATTGGATTTAATGGGATATATTTATGTTTCTTCTCAGGGTTTTTATGTACATAAAGTTGTTGCTAACGATTCATGGCTGCAAAGAATACAGGGAGCCAACTCACTGGGCATGGTCACCTGAAGTGCAGAACTAGAGGCTGAATTCAAATGCAAACATCACTTGGCTTATGTCATGTAGCGCCTGAGTCATGTGGTAAAGATGAGAAACAAGATTTGAAATGTATGAACCAAAATCCAGTCTGTGGGGAATTTTTCCAATCATCAGCTGTGTAAAATTTAATGTGAGAGAATCAATTTTTACCAAAGCCTAACCAAAACTGAAGTTTTTTTCTGTTAGGAATAAACTTGATAATGCCACATAATTAATAATTCATAATTTATAAATGTACCATGCATATTTTTTTTCCTCTTTCTGGAGCAACTATTTGGAATTTCTCAGAATTCCTGTGTTTTGTATTACCTCTTGTGCCCTTTACCAAAAACACATCTGTATGTGGAAGTCTCATGGTTTAAGCCCCACAACTATCAAGAATAAAAACAAATCCAGTCAGCTGTGTGAGAGGAAAGACTAGATTACCTTTCCATTCTCCTTCAGAATATAGCATTACAGAGTCATTGTTATACAAAGAGATGATGAAAAAACATGCAGACAAAAATGTAGGAATTATAGAGATGTGTTAGACATGTAGTTTTTTAAAATACTACATTTGTTCTTCCGAATTTTGTGGTATTTATGGTAAAAATCATTATATATATATAAATTCTTATTCCAAATAAATTATCCATTTTCATACTGAACTTGTATACTTTTTCTTAAGGAAGTCCCCCCTAAATCATAAAAGCTTTAAGTCCCATAAAACCCTCCTATACCCCTGCTAAAGACAGGAGAAACAAATTTTAAAAAGGCGGGGAGGGGCACAGTTGGTTAAGCCACTGCCTTCAGCTCAGGTTGTGATCCCTGAGTTTGGAGTTCGGGGATGGAGTACCACATTGAGTTCCCAGCTCCACGGGGAGTCTGCTTCTTCCTCTGACCTTCTCCCCTCTTGTGTTCTCACTCTCTCTCAAATAAATAAATAAATAAATAATCTTAAAAAAAAAAAAAAACAAAAAATCTAAAGCGTGCAGTCAGAGAAAGACAATTACCATATGATTTCATTCATATGTGGAATATAGGAAACAAAACAGATGAACATAGGGGAGGGGAAGGAAGAATAAAATATGATAAAAACAGAGGAAGGCAAACCCTAAGAGACTCTTGACTATAGGGAGTAAACTGAGGGTTGCTGGTGGGGGGTGGGGGATGGGTAACTGGGTGAGGGGCCTTAAGGAAGGCACTTGATGTAATGAATCACTAAATTCTACCCCTGAGACTAAAAAAAAAGAAAGAAAGAAAAAGAAAAGAAAAGTAAGTCACGGTTTTTGCCGTCTAGGAATACACATTGCAGGGAGGAGACAGGCTGGCAAATAAGCTATCACAAAACTTCAGGGGGAATAGAGAAGTATGAGAAACATTCTGTGGTTCTTTTCATGACCAATTCAAATGAAACTTTCATTTCAGCCCCCGATCCTGTGTTGGTGGTGGAGGTTTGTGTAACCTGATGGAATTTTTCACATCACCTGCTATTAATACACTCCCAAAGCCCCTGAGTTAGATCTGTTCGCTCAGGCAATCACAAGCTTCCTCAGGAGCTGCGTGGCGACTGAGTCTTGGCTTGTTGGCCACAGGTCTTCCATCTCCTCCGGTGCCACCAGCACAGCACAGGTCTCATCACTGAGATTCCTGTGTTCTGGGATATTGACTACTCACAGACTCAGATGGCCTCCAGTGCGCTGGAAGGAGAAACTATGAGGGGATTTGAGGCAAGTTCGGAACGATGGATTGAGATTGAGGGGGTCCTAAAAACCATCCAGGTCCTTGTCTGTCAGCAGGAAGCAGGATGAATTCTGGCGGTGAGGCCTTACCAAAATGCTATCAGCCTAATGAATGTGGTGACATCATTTCACAGAGGCTTGCCTCTCCCTGGATCCCAACGTAGCCACGTCTGCCTGGAAACCTTTGGCAGGCTCAGACAACTTCTGAATCTTCTTTCTTAAAATTTGATCCTGCGATACACTTGAAACGTGAAATGCTTCCTGAAAATGAATGCTTTCAGAACTGACTCATCACCTCCCTCACTGGACCAGCCCATTTTCTGGACCTCCTCATGCCTGGGTTTGGTATTTTCAGTCTCCAGGTTGCCCAGGCCCAATCTCCAAACCACTTTCAGTTCTCCCATTTTCTTCTTCCCCTAGGAGATTCTTCTGTGAGGTGAGTGAGACAAAACAGGGAGAGTATGATATACATGGTACCTGGAACATACTAGGCACTCAGCAAGTGACATTTCACTTTTTCTCCGCCTTTCCTCCCAGAACTAGGCATTAGAACAATTCCACGATTCTCTCACCAGGTCCCAGTGTGTCCTTCTCTCTATTCCATACTATACAATATTACCACAGGTGTTGTCTAAATTATCCTATAACAAACCTTATGTCTAATCCCCTGTAGGAGGTTGACTATCTAAATCCTAACCACTCCTTTCTACGAATGTGACCTTACTTGAATGAAGGATCTTTGCAGATAATTAATTTAAGGATCCTGAAATGAGATCATCCTGGATTTAGAATGGATCCTAGATTCAATGACAGTTGTCCTTATAAAAGAGGAAAAGATAGATGAAGGGAAGGCCCATGTGGAGATAGAGGCAGAGATTGGAGTGATGCATCTTCAGACCAAGGAATGCCAAGGACTGCCCACAACCACCAGAGACTAGGTGAAGGGTATGGAATGGATTCTCCCCCAGAGGCTCCAGAAAGAATTAATCCTGTCAACATTAAATTTCAACTCCCAGAAATGTGAAAGAATAAAATGTTTTTGAAGATTTATTTACCTCAGAGAGAGACAGATAGAAAGAGCACAAGTGGGGGGAGGGACAGAAGGAGATGAAGCAGCAGGCTCCTCACTGAACAGGGAGCCCAATGTGGGTCTCCATCCCAGGACCCTGAGATCATGACCTGAGCTGAAGGCAGATGCTTCACTGAATGAGTCACCCAGGTGCCCCTGAAACAATAGTTTTATGTTGTTAAGCACCCCCAGGTTTGTGGAAATTTGTATAGCAGTCCTAGGACACCCCATTTGCCCATCCGGATGTGGCCTGCCCTGCTAAATTTCTTTCTTATGACCACCCTGTACAACTGCCCCTCTTCTCCATATTGACAATCCCTTAATCATGCAGTGAGAGGTGGTACATTTTACCTTTTCCAATACGACCGCTTTCCTTTCTCTAAAACTCAACATGTCTTCTGTACTTGTCCAAATCCTAATCATGAAATGGAAGGTCAACCCTAGTCCACGGTGACTTCTCTTATGTTCTAAATTCTTATAACACATGTGTGACATTGAATCATGTTTTGTCCAAACAGCATTTGTTTCGTTTTTCACATGTATCTGTATCTCTTTGAGGGTGGGATGTTTTTGTAACACAGAAAATGTTGAATAAGTAAGTGATGTCCAAAAGTACTGATGGAGCATGCAGGTGTTATGGGCAGAACCGGGTCCTTCAAAAGACACACGTTGAAGCCCTAACTAGTACCTCACAATGGGACTGTATTTGGAGACAGTTTTTTGAAGAGGCAATTGAGGTTAAATGAGGTCATATGAGTGGGCTTTAACCCCATATGACTGATATATTTTAAGAAGAAGATATTTGGACACACAGAGACACTGGGAATTCAAGTGCATAGGACAACCATGTGAGAAGGCAGTAAAAGAGTGGCCATCTACAAAGCCATGGAGAGAGGCCTGGAATAGATACTTCCTGGAGAGCCCTCAGAGGAAACCAATCCTGCCATTGGACTTCCAGTTTCCAGAACAGTGAGAAAATAAATGTCTATTGTTTAAGCCACACAGTTTGTGGCATTTTGTTATGGCAGTCTTAGCACCAGAACACAGCAGGTAAAAAGCTAAGACTGAAAATCAAAAAAATAAACTCCTAAAAGGGGGAGTAAAAAGATGAACATATTTTCTACCTGCACTGCCGACGCTCTTCTCTCAAGTGCCAGTCTCATTCCTAAAATGACGTACTCTCTGATGGAGCCCTTCATAAAGCCCAGAGTCTTCCAGGTTTATTATGAAAACAATATCACTTTAGTATGAAGTTCAAAGAGATCTGAAAGTGGAACTGATACCTGACCTCCACCACTCTTCACCCTCTTCTAGAATGATGTTACTGCCTAATCTACAGGTAAGAAGTTACCTGACAGTCTCATGAGATGACATACCAATTAAAATTATATAAAGTTCAACCTTGGGGCTTAAGCCCAGGCATTTTCTGGGACTGGTTGTCAGAGGATGAGGATTAGTGGTTCCACAGAACAGTTGGCAGGTGGGTATCAGGACAATACTGATATTTTATTTTTTTATTATTTTATTTTTGTTGTTTTATTTTATTTTATTTTATTTTATTTTATTTTATTTTATTTTGTTTTATTTGCCAAGATCAGATCAGTGTGTGCTTTTCTCCTTCTCATTCTTTTACCATCCTATAACTTCCATTGCTCAGGATAAAAATGTATTGGAATTGATTCTATAATATTTAAATTGAACTTGGAATTCTGAGCTCACATCTGTAAAGTAATTTTAGAGTTAATTGACGGAAGGTAGTATGTCCGGAGGGCATTCAGAATGGCAAAGACCCCAAATACAGAGGCACCTGGGGGTGTTTGAAGTATATGATATTCGGTCAGAAGTATACAGAGGGCTTGCTGTTGAATGAGGGTATCAGCTTGTTCTCCATGGCTCTTGAGGTGAGGGCTGCGTCTGTTAGGTGGACCTTGCAGAATGCTGGTGTCCTTTCAACACAAAGACTTCCACTGCATCGTCTAATCCCCTAAGGACCAGAGGTAATGAGGTGGTAGAGGTCCATTCAATGCCATGTAGCTTAGTGGATAAGAGGGCTTTGGAGTCCTAGTTTTACCTCTTATTAGCCATGTGACCTAGGCTAGGTACTTAATTCACTTAGCTTTAGTATCCCTACCAAAATGGGATTAACAATCAACCTCCCTCATTTGGGTATTAGATGAAATAGTGCACGTCAACCACTGGAGAAACTGGTGCCAAGAGGGAGGTTTAATGTATTTAGTCACAGAGTTCATCCACGCCTATGCCTGGTTTTGAGCTCTAGTCTCTGCCTGACTTCATTATGTCACGATGTTTCCAAGGTCCCTTCCAAAAAATAAAAGGGAAAACAAGATATAATTGAGAGGGCGGAGGGGAGTGAATTGAAAAGGAAAGGACTTGGCCCCTTTCTACGGCCAACTTGGTTGGTAGTTGACAAAATGGTCTTATCAGTGAAGTGATGTATCTGTTTAAGCACCAAAAGAGGCCATTCCATTTCTTCTCCTTTGCCCCCAGTCCTCATCTCCTCAGTTTCCTTTCTTTTCCACTCTTCGGCCCCAGGCAGGCGGGTGGGACCATCATCACCCATAACTGGACTGTCTCTGATGGAGCTGGTTCTTACCCATTCTTTGTCCTCCTCTACCACTTCCAAGCAGAGAAGGTTGTTTTTGAAAGCAGACTCTGACTAGACTCATTATAACATCAAAAAAATATTAAACTCAGAGTTTAACTCTGTTTCCTAGCATAAAATATGAAAATCAAGAAGTAAATGGGAGTAAAAGAACAAGTAAGGAAGGATTTGAAGCAGGTCATGCTCAGAAAAACCTCTGGGGGTGATGTATAACCATCACCCCTTGGGTGTCTCTCTGAGATAGTCCATTCTGAGAAGGATGTACCTTAAATTTTGTTAAGATGTATTAAGCACCTATTAAGCTCAGTGATCCTGATAATATGTGCGATAATAAGCTGTCTGGTTGACACCTATTAACTAGGCTTGTGTCTGGGAGAGACTAGAAAGAAATGTGAGGTGTTTAATTGGGGATGTTTCCTGTCACTAAAGGACAACAAGAAACAGTTTGGTAAGTTCTTTGAGATATTTACTTTAAAATGCCATAAAAATTTCAGAAAAGTACAGTCTCTGAGGTAAAGCTAGTATGTAGTAAGAATGGCTCCATTCTAATATATGCTTTACATACATTATATTACTTGGTCCTCACAACTTGTTGGCATTATAATCCCTATTTGACAGATTAGAAAATTAGGTCAGAGAGGGTCATTAATATTCTCAAGATCACACAGTACCATACATCTAAAAATCATTTTACATACACTTTTTCTTAAAATATTTTCCTTTACTCAAATTATGAAAGAGCATAGAAGGAATTGAAGACATAGACATCACGTTATATGGTTTCTTCTTGTAACAATTAAGTTTTTAAACGTTTTAAGGATTTTATTTATCTATTTGAGAGAGAGAAAGAAAGGGAGAGACAGAACACAAGCCAAGGGGGAGTAGCAGAGGGAGAGGAAGAAGCAGACATCCCAGTGAACAGGGAACCTGAAGACATGGGGCTATCCCAGGACCCTGGACTCATGACCTGAGCTGAAGGCAGAGGCTTAACCAACTGAGCCACCCAGGCGCCCCTACTTTTATTCTTCTTGCCCAAACTATAAAATATCATTTTGGGTGCCATTAGTATCACAGACTTATTTTTCAAATGTGTTCCACTTTTTAAGTAAAATTAGTAGAAACCCCAATTTTCAAACAGGTGTGAGTGCATTAAAAACCACCATGTGATTTTAGATATGAATGCTGATTCCTAAACATTAGTTATCATTTTCTTACCTTACGTGCTTCAAATGTTTAAAATGCTACATATTCATGTGGATTTCTCAAGGATATTTGAGCATATATGAGATATGTTTTTTGTGCATATTCAAGCATATATATATATGTGTTTTAGATTATATGAAGACTGAGAACAGTATACATAAGTGTCTATTTACATATTACTTCATTTTTTGAGACAACGTAACCCTCACAATTATTAAATGCACATAAAATCTAAATAGCAAATATCACTTATATTGATACAAGTCTGACTATGGTGTCCTTTGCTCTTATATTATCGGAAAAGAGAAGAGTTAGTAAAGAAATACAAGCTTTCCTCAAGCCCCTCTTCCCTAAAACACATTCCATCCAATCTCCTGAACTGGCTGGAATATCCGTCTCTACCCCCACCCCACCATCCTCTCAATGCAGTGGGAAAGTCGGTGGGTAATTGGGTCCAGATTGGAGATGTTTAAATATTCATGAGGCTGGCAGGGGACTGGGAGGGGGTGACTGTTTAGAATAGGGGTGGGGGCTGGGGAAATGATTAGTCATTGAAAGCTAGTGAACAATTCTGAGAAAGAGAAAGGGAAGAAAAAGACAGACGGGGGGCAAAGGGGGAGAAAAGAGGGGTAGAGAGGGAAGAGGAGAGAGCCCGAGAGAGGGAGAGGGAGCGAGAGCGAGCGAGCATGTGCGATGAGCAGTAGCTGTGGACCTTACAGTTGCTGCTAACTGCCCTGGTGTGTGTGAGGGAGAGAGAGAGAGAGGGAGGGAGGGAGAGGGAGAGCGCGCTAGCGCGAGAGAGCGAGTGAGCAAGCGAGCAGAAAAGAGGTGGAGAGGGGGGGAATAAGAAAGAGAGAGGAGGAAGGAGAGAAGGCAGGAAGAAGGCAAGGGACGATACAACCATGCTGTGCTGTATGAGAAGAACCAAACAGGTAGAGCTAAAGATTTTTACTTCTTGCTGTTGTGAAATTACCAGACGACAATATTTCCCTGTAAAGGCAGGAAAAAAAAAATATTTTAACTGCTTCTGCTCTGCCCATGGTGCTCGCGTTTCCTTAGCATATGGTAACTGATGGTTGCATCCCAGCTTTTATTCCATTCTGTCTTTCATGCTCTGGTTGGGGAACGCTGCTACTAACTAGGATGAGGTTAGGAAAAAAATATATGCCTGTTTGGCTAGAAATAAGATTTGGGGGGTTCTTAGTGAATGCTTAGCGTTTTAGCTGTCTGGTTTTGCGGGTGTGGGTACAGAAAGGGGTGTGGGGAAAAGATGTGGACTCTACCTACAAGATGGGGAGGCAATCCTTTAAATTCTTTGCAAAAAGCGGGGTCGAAGGAATCCTATTCAGTAATGAGTGTTGCTTGTTCTGTCGTACAATTTTCTCACATGTGCTGCGGAAGAAGCCTTATTTCGTACATGCATGAGCTTTAAATGGGCGCAGGTATTAATGGAAAAACATGTGAGGATTTATTTATTTATTTTTCAATGAATGAATGAAACTGTGATTTGGAAGATTTTTTTTTTTTTTTAAAGGAGATTCTAAAGACAACTGGGGCTGGGGGAGAAACTGGCCGTGTGGAGGGGGAAAATCCCCTTCCCAAGATCGTAGCCGATTGTGCACCAGCTGGTCGGAGGAGAGGGTGGACCACGCCCCTAGGAGCTTTGGGTTCCGATGGGACGGGAAAAACGAGCCGAGTATTACCTGTTGGAAATCAGGTCTTTTCCCTTCTCCCTACCCTTGCACCTTTCCGGGGATTGTCAGTGACCGGAGATGGGCTAACATTTTGGATAATAAGCATGGTGACTCATTTTCATCAGAAGAGGGACACATACAAGCTTACCGAGAATCCGCGTCCCTCTCTCCCTCCCCCACTACCCAGGTTTCTCTTCTATTTCAAATTGCTCACTTATTTCTTGAAAGACATTTTAGAAACTTGATTGGGCTGAGGGTTGAGGAGGAATGACGAGTTCAGTATTCTGCAGCAACCGACAGTGCCCTGGCATTCTCCAAAGGAAGCTTTCAAACATTTATTGGAACATGTTTGAGTGATTTTGGCGAAGGTTAAAGAGAAAAATGGGTGTGAGATGTGGGTGAGTGTATGTGCGCGTGTGTGTGCATACTCGTGGGAGGGGAGGCAGGTCTTGGTCGAAAAAAGCGCTTTGCAGATTGATTGCCTTAGGGGTGGGGTGCAAGAGATAGGATTTGGGCATTATTCCTGTGCAGGTATTGGATATTGGGCAATTTGTAATACATTCGCTGAATCCGAAGGGGGTGGAGGGGAGCGCAGAAGAAACAGCCTGCCAGCTTTGCACATTTAGCCATCGCCCTGGAAGGAGGGGTGGGTGGTGATGAGATGAAAAAGGAGAGGAAGGGGAAGGGAAGCAGAAGCAGAGTACCAGAGCAGTGGATGTAAGGGATGGAGAGGCATGAGAAAAAAAAAAAAAATAAGTTAAAACAAACAAACAAACAAACAAATAAATAAAATTTTCAAAGCAGCAGACACCCCAGGGTTTTGTGTGTGGTGTGTGTAGAGGGTGTTTGAAAAAAAGCATGTGGGTTTTATGTGTACCACTTTCCTAAACTGCTATAGGGTTCCAGAGATTGATGCTTCCACGGGCTTATTTCTCAAACCAGGACATTTTCTTTCCTTGTCTTCCTTATTCTAATCCATAAATGCCATGGATACAGGTGGCTGGGTTAAGCACACTGTCAAGGAAACGTTCTGAGGTTACCCCACTGGTGAGCCGAGGAAATAAAATTTAGGAAGGCGGAGCCCTAAGGAAGCCAATGCTATTCATTAAAAAAGGTTTAATTTGGGATAGAAAACTATGCCGGTTTACAACTTTTTGCCACCCCATGTAGACACATATAAGTATACACACACCCCCTCCAACAAAAGAAACCAAGCATAATTTTAGAAAGGTAATTGAAGCTAAAAGAATTCCCTTCCCCAAAAGGGGGACAGCTGCCTTCGCTTGGGTTCTATCTCACTAACAGCCCCAAGCGTTCACGGTGATGTGCAAAGTGATACAGCTGAAATTGTGTGCTTAGGGAGTTGTAGCAATTCACATGTGAATGTGCAGAGCATTCGCATACTTCATGTACAACAGTCATGCATGTACTCTGCACAGATCCCACATGCCCGCATGTGGTTTAGCATAAATCATAGTCAAGAGAACTAAATGAAAGGTATGGAAATGATCATATTTGCCCATGCATTTGATACATGCGTACTTCTGTGTGAAATGGCCATGTGCCCTATTGAGTACTCCTGTGTCTCATTCACGTAAGTCAGGATTTAGGATAGCATTAAATCAGACAGAAGGAAATGGTGTGTTCAGGGCGTGGGCTCCACACTACACCGACTGGCATTTATATAGCGTGAGTACTTAAGTCTCACACAGGTTTCCTGCTTGTGGGTGAAATGATCCTCTATCGTTCAGGGCAGAACCCAGTTGTGTTTATCCTTCTGCCATCTAGTCATCATCCTAGTCCTTAGCAGGGAATAAAACAAGGGCAAAACCCTGCAAAGGTCTAAACTCTGCCACACCCATGAAATCCAGCAGAGACGTGGGAGGGGGCTGGAGGGACTGCACTTCCTTCCTCTTCCACTTGAGCGGCATAAAGAAGCAGTCTTGCTTGGATTTCTGAGTGGTAATACACGGCCAGGGGGTGAGAAGAAAGCGTTAATGATCTTTATTAGCCATTAATTACCACTATGGATTATTATAGCAGGAAGAAGAGAATGCAAGTGGGGTGGCGATGAGAACATGGTAAAAGAGTGGGCAAAGGGGAAATAAAATAAAAGAATCACTGAGATTTTACTGGTTTCTGATTTTCAAATATCTTGGGGCTAACTTTAAATAGCTTAATTACCATGCGTATTGCAGATGATGAAAAACTTGCAAGATGTGATCTGTGTCCACAAAGCCAGAACACTGAGGTGTTTCCTTTGTTTAAAGATAAGGATTTTAAATTGTAATCCAAGTGTAAAGAATAGCAGGGCAAGCGAGGAGCCCCTTCATCCCCCACTTCTCAACCCCACCAACATCTGCTTTTTTCCTCATAAAACAAATAATTCTCATCTGAGAGAGTGTGATCTGTGGTTTGGAATTCCAGCCTCACTGCACCGTTTCCCTTGCGGTGCTGGAAAGGTGTGGAAGGATGCCGCCTTGCTGCCCGGTGCAGATGATTCCTCCTAGTGATAAATCGGATTCCTCCTAAATCTCCCTGAGCCACACCCAGTGTCACCCAGGGACTAAGTGAATTAATTAAATGGAGGCATTCTACTTAAAATAATTGAAACTGTATTTTTTTTAAATGGTGATTTCTATGACACATTTCCAAATTTAAACAGAAGAAAAAAATCACTTAAGGGCTTTTTTTTTTTTTTTCCCTGCCAAATTATCTGGACTTGCAAAGAACCTTAGAAAATTCATGGTAAATCTAGAAATGAGTTCATATCTGGTGACTGTAATTCCTTCTAAACCATGCCTGGGTGCATACACAATGAGCCCAGCTCCCTCCGGCTGTCAGTGTGCAACCCCCCCCACCCCCCACCCCCAACACCCAGGCTGAGGCAAAGGGGATAAGAAAATGTAGGGTTAATTTTCTCTTTTGCTGAGTTGGCAAAACTACAGAAACCTCCTTTCATGTTTTAGACCAAAGGGCTGAGCTCCAGTTCACTGAGAGGGAGAGTAGCCTGGGTCTTCTTTGCCTCTACCATGGTGAAATTGTCAGTGATTGCCTGGGGTTGAGTAGTCCACATACTTGAGTTTTACCTGACCCCATAAAGAAGGCAGGGGTGTCTTCCAGTCAACAGGCGTGCATATAGATTAACCAAATGGCCCCCTATTTCTCATTGATAGAGTAAGACAAGTCTAAAATCATCCTCTGATATGAAAGGAACATTTCAGAGGATGTGCATATGCAGGTCATCTCCAGAGAAGATACAGCATCTAATTAGTTAATTAATTAATCTGTTAGATCACAGAGACATTCCGGCACCCGAGCATGTCTGTTATCAATCAAGAAAGTGACTGTGGGCAGCTCTGCCTTCGGAATTTCTGAAGTGCATTTGGATTGCCTCTGCACCACTGTATTGAAGTCTGTTTAACATTCTCTGAGGTGCTGGGAAGAGCACTGTGCTGAGAGTCCTCAGGTCACGCCACTTATTCATTCTGCGATCTTGAATGAATCACATAATACTGGGCTTCAGTTTCCTCCTATAAAATGAAGACTGAAAAACAAAACAAACAAACAAAACAACCAACCAAACAAAAACCCCACCTTGCTGACCCTAAAGGGCTTTGGTAGGGATCAAACAAAATTCATATGAAGACAAAAATCAATACAAATGTAAGAAAATTTTCTCTCCGAGTTGTGCGATGGGAGTCTCGGCTTGGGATTACCTGTTTGGCAGGACGGGTGCGCGCCTCCTGTCAGTGAGCGGTTCCTTCTGCTCAGGGGTGTTTACTTCTCCTTAGCACTTCTCCTTCACTTTTGCATTTACTTTAATGACTCTTCTGTTCTCATATTCTAAAAAAGACACCACCTCCAGTGACTGGTTTCCATCTTACTTGATATCTGTTTGGCATTTTGCGTTGTGGTCCATTCCTCTTCCTGAAATTCTTCCCTTGGCTCCCATGAGAGCTGCCTAGGGTCTCCTCCCTCTCAGATAAGCTTTTCTCAGTCTCCCTTGCTGACTTTTTCTCTCTCTTCCTCTCAAATATCAATTTTCTCTTGTTAATGATCTTGAGCCTCTTCTTTTCTCATTCGACACATTAATTCTAGGTGGTCTCCTCCATGTTGAAAGTTTTAACCACCAGGGTGATTCCCCAACCTGTAGACTAGGTATCTTTCCTTGGTGGCTGAATCATGAATATCACTAGGTCTAGGTATTTCAGAGACACTGAACTCCTTAGGTACAAAACTAGACTCAGTGTCTTTTGTATGGTACCATTTAGTCTTCCTCCAATTCCAACCCTTATACTATAACACCACCTATCCAGCTTCCAAGCTCTAGGGACCTGGGAGTAATCTAAAGGAAGTCCTTGCTTTCCTTCCTCACACCTAGATACTAAACTTTTTCATTCTAGGTTTAAAAAAAAAAAAAAAAAAAAAAAAAAGCTTTTGAATCCATCCTCTGCTTTCAACTCCATCACAAATAACCTGGTTCCGACTTTTGTTACCTCTCATCTGGACCAAGGCAGTAGCTTCTTGCTTGGACTTCCTATCTCCACCTCGCTCTCCAATTCTCCTTGCATAGAACACTACACTTACCTTTACCTAATGCAAATCTGGTCATATTATTTTCCTTGTTAAAATCCACAGTAGTCCCCTGTTAACTGTAAGCTAACATACAAAGTTTTTGCCATCGATGACATGATCTAGTCTTGCCTACTTTTCCAGTCCCGTCTTACCTGCTCCTCCAACCTGATGATACCCCATTTGTATTTCAGGCCTTGTTGCTTTTGCTCATACTGTATACTCTGCCCACAGGACACTTCCCTCTCTGGCTGGAAAATTCCCATTCCTTCTGTCAGCATTAGCTCTTTGAAGCTGTTCTTTACCTCCCTAAGTTAAGTTCCACTTTCTTTGCGACCATGCTCTATTTTGTAGCATCACTATTAAATCAGTTGTTATACTACATATTTATATAGCCCTTTTTTTTGTAAACTAGTATCTCTACTGTGAGCTGCTTGGGTGGAATCTTAATTTTTTCTCTCCTTTTAGGCCTATCACAATGTTCGGCACATATGGTAACTGGCTTTATCCGTGGATAATATGTTTCCTAAATAAATACACAGCCAGGTTGACAAACTTCCCATAAATTATGGAGTATCTAAATGCAGGCAACCACTAGTAGATTTTTGTTCAAACTATTGGCTTCAAATTTTGAGATGAAGCTAATCGTCACTGATTCTTATTATTAACATATAAATATGACAATCATCAGTTTTTAATGAAAGCGCATTCATTCACAAAATGAGCCCATTTATATTGTGGTTCTCCAAACTACTGTAACTGGTGCTACCTGGAAACCTCCCTTCAGTGTCCTCCTCCCCCAGCAACCCCACAAACTAGTTCTAGGTTAGACACATGGTTACAAGTCTTGGACTTCTGCTGCCCTTCCTTTAAGACTTCCGCAGTGCTTACACGTGATGCTTTGCTCCACAACCCTTCCAAATAGAATTTAACTCAATCTCTTGGTACTTACTTGATTTACCTCACTGATACACAAACTTCCAAAAATACATGAAGTGTTGGCTTGTGCCTCAGGGTCTGTGCTCAAGAATCAATTTCACCTTCACTTGGGTTTCTTTCCTTCCCACTGAAGCATCCAATTACTATTCCACAAAGGGAAATCTCTCATAGAGGTAAAAGGAGGTTGAGTGGTAAGTAGCCCCTCAAATGTCTGTTACATGAATGAGAATCAGATCAACTTTATCTTTCTTACATTTGAATGGACTGAAGGGATTTGGATTCTGAAATAGGCCTATTGTGGTTAATATAGGGCAAATTGCAACCACAGCTCTCCATGAAAATGCTCTTTGCCAGACTCTACGTGGTGTATTTTCTCTGACTGAGTTGGCGTGGCCTTGAGAAGAGCAGTAAGACAAAATGGTTTATAGGTTAAGTTTGTCTTCAACCACTAAAGTTGGGTAATGTTTTCCATCTCCACACCTTTATTCCATATCTTGCTCATCGTTCTCAATCTCTTTCAATCTCTTTCTTTGAGTTTTTCTTTTTTTCCCTTCTCAGGTCCAGGGAGAGTTTTCTGATTATGTAAGACCAGCCTATGCTAGTGTTTGAGGCATGAGGCTATGAAAAGAGAACTTAAAAAAAAAAAAAAAAAAAAAAAAAGGGCTCCTTCCAACTTTCCAAAGAGGTGTTTTAGACAAAATTGATACTTTAAGCTATGTCTAGCACATAGTAGCTTCTCAATAAAAAATGTTCACTGAAGGAATAAAAGTAGGAAAGGAGAAGGGGCCCCTGGGTGGCTCAGCTGATTGAACTTCCGACTCTTGGTTTCAGCTCAGGTCATGATCACAGGGTCCTGAGACTGAGCCCAGGTTAGGGCTTCCCACTCATCAGGGAGTTTTCTTCTTTCTTTCTCCCTCTGCCCTTGCCCCTGCTCGTTTGTGCTCTCTCTCTTTTTCTCTCTCTCTCTCTAAAATAAAAAATTAAATAAAATCTTAAAAAAAAAAAAGTAGAAAGGGAGAGATCATCATAACGGATAATGGGCCATTAGGGAAGATGTTTTGGAGCAAACTATTCCTGTGAGCTTATTCAAAGCTGGCTTTGTGTAAATGCATACTCAATTCGATTGGACCTCCTCACAAGATGGTTGTGGTCAAAGTTAGAATTCTCTTTCCTGTCTGCTGAGATCAGAGTGCCACACTTGCAGAGAGTTCTGGTTATAGTACGGGAGTGTGACCCTCCAGATTTCCTATCCTTAATTATTTACAGATCTTATTCTTTTAGATGTTCTTTGTTTAATGTCCTGTTTCATGTCTTTGTAGTGAGATAAACCCTTCCCCAGAGTTCTAGACCTGGCTCTGCCAATTGCTTGTCGTGTGACCTTGGGTAAGTAACTTAATCTTTCTGAGCCTCAGTTTATCCATCCATAAAAAGAACACCCCATATTTTGACTTGCCTTTTACTAGGTTGCTGTAAGTTTCAAATAAAGTGAAAAAAAAAAATAAAAGTGTTTTGCAAACAATGTGTTTCTCAAGTGTAAGATATTATTAACTGAGGAATTCCACATACTGAAACGCAAAGTGTTCATGGTTCTATGTAAAGAAGTACCCTCGCTTTCTGTATAAAATACACATAGATATGTGTATTTTATACATATATTCACATTCCCACCTCTCCTTATTCTCTACAGAATAAATAGTAACCAAGCTAATGGATGGGAGCATAGTATAGCTTTATCATTTCCTTGAAAAACTTTAGTGGCAGAATTTAAATAAGCCAATGTTCAAACTGTCATTCAACTCCAAGGGTCAGCTCAAATGCATTTAGAAATCTCCACTATTTTTCTTTTTATCTTTTTCTGTTTAAGTCTTTCCTTCCATTTAGATTTCTTCTCTTCTGCATTAGCTGAACTGGCTGCTTCTCCCCCATCCCCATCCCCACCCCCACCTCACTTCTAAACCAGGTTCTCAGCACTCAGATTACCAGGCATGCTGTGCTCACATTCATCACATGAGGGCCCAGTCAGGCAGAAGAATAGGAATGTGGGGCCGCGACTGACAATGGGGATGAACCCTGATTGGTGGAAAGCAGCATTCAAAGATTATCACCTGAGCATCATTTTGATAACAATTTAAAGGTTCCTCGATGCATCAGGAGTTAACCTTGATCAGAAGAAGTGCAACAGGAGTTAACCTTGATCAGAAGAAGCGATACGCTATCCTGAACCTTTTCCAACCCAACTCTAACGCCATACATAATCTTCTAAACTCTCAGGATCTCTACAAAGGACATTTCAGTTCTCCTGTGTCCCTGATTGATAGACATAAACTACCAATTTAATAAAAACAAATTTATCAAAGTCTCATATAGACAGTAGAATTTTGCAACCTAAATAATTTGATTTTTAATATACAGATAATATTTGAAAATATTTTAAAGTGTAGTAACTGGATCTAGCTTGTCCAGGAGATTCTGTTTATCCTAGAAGTAAAAGTCTAACATAGGAAAATTAATATCATGTTTCTTTTGGAAAATCTTTCATACGTCAGGCTTATATAGAATTTAATAGAAAGGCATATTAACTAGAAATTTCAAAATAAGCTGGTGTCCAGAGAAAACAATCATATATATTTTTTAAAAGATTTTGTTTATTTATTTGAGAGAGAGAGACAATGAGAGAGAGCATGAGCAAGGAGAAGGTCAGAGGAAGAAGCAGACTCCCCATGGAGCTGGGAGCCTGATGCCAGACTCCATCCCGGGTCTCCGGGATCATGACCTGAGCCAAAGGCAGTCGTCCAACCAACTGAGCCACCCAGGTGTCCCAACAATCATATATTTGATTATGTTTAGAGTTTATTAAGGGTCAGTATCACTCCTTAATCCCTCACTCTCACCACTTCTCTCTCTCTGTCTCTGTCTCTCAGTCTCTCTCTCTGTTTCTCTTTTTCTCTCTCTCTCTCTACACACACACACACACACCTATTATTTATGTGTATTTTGATGGGGTATAAGTAATGGAAACCAACTTTAAATCTATAAAAGGAACTTCTCAAAGGGAAACTAGATATCACACAAAATTAAGAAATTGAATAGCCACGCTTATAGAAGCCAGAGTCAAAGTGGGAACCTCAAGAGAGGAATTCATAGACTCTATTTCTGGAGACCTGAATTTCAAAGACTCAGTTACTAATATCCTTAGCTTTTGTATCTCACAATTCAAAATTCTAAGTGAGAGATGAATATATGTGTGTGAGTGAGTGTGTGTGTGATCTGTTCATATTCAAAGAGAGAGAGGATACAGAGAAAGAACTAGAATGAATGAATCTGATTGGTTCTTCTTGGATCAGCTAGTTACCAATAGACCAATGATCTCTGATGCGCAGAAGGGCCAAGTCACACTCCAGACACAATTTCTGGAGGCCCACACTTGTGAATTTAGTAAGAGAGTAAATTGGCTGAGAAGGAGTCTCCTGTATATATATATATATATATGTATATGTGTATAATAGGGTAGCTAACCAGATCAGGAGGCACTTACCTCAGATGTGGTGGACACTAATTTTTCCCATTGGTTGCTTTTAATTTTTCCTGTATTGCGTATTCCTATTATTGGTAGGGTTATCACCTTGATGATTCAAAAAGGAAGCAGTAATCACACAGACAACTGATCCCATAAAAAAGAAAGGTTAGGGCAAATCTTCACACCTGGAATTGATAAGCGCTGGGTTTTCAAGGTCTTCTTGGAACTGAACTCTGGCAGGTACTATCTGTCTAAGAGGAATACTAGTCACAATGTAATCTTGCTAATTTCATGCAGGGTAGCTTTGCTCTAGTTTTTATTTTTTATTTTTTGGGATCCATTTCTGCAAAAGGATGGGCAATAATGGGTGTAAAACATCTCCCTTGGATTTATATCAGAGAAATGCTACCCCTTGATATTAGTCATCTCATTTTGAATGTCCTTGAATTAATTCCAGCAATAATCATCATATTTATCTATTTTTAGCAAATTGGCACTTTCTAAAATATTGAGCTGTTGTCTCCATATGCACCAGTTTGCTCTAAATGTAGAATTTGGGTAATTAGCCTTACATCCATTATTTATAATCTCAGTTCCAATAACTATTCAGAAAATGTTATTTTTAAATGAGAATTTGAAAGACCCTAAGATCGTTCCATTAATGACCATATAAAAGAACTAGATGAGGAAAATAAAAAATAAATTAATTAAATGATCTCCAAAGGTTAAGCAAAAATGGGCTGCTTCAGAATCTAAATCTAAATGGATTCAGAATCCAGTAGCACAACTGGTCTAGGAACTGGCCTAGAGTAGGAGCTGTTAGAATGCAAATTCTCTTCTCAGTCTTTGTTTTGGTTCAGAAACCAACTTACCTGCTTGAGGTATAAGATGAGAAGTAAAATCTAATTACCAAACCAGGTTCCTAACAGCTATTCCAAAGATGCCTTCCACAGTTCCATCTAAACTCCAGTAGAGGCAATTGTCTCCATTATTTACCTCCCCACCCCGCCAATCAAAACAGGATTTCTTTAAAAAGAAAATTCTCAATTTCTAATAATCAACTTGCAGTTAAATTTCTAGGTACATGTCCTATTGAGGGCTGCACGATTTGGCTATCCAGACACTCACATGTAGGGTTCTAGTGGAGGAAGGGTAATAGGCATTGGGTATGATTTGGTGGACAATGCATGGAAGGTTCTTTCTCTTTAATAAAATCACTTTTAACAAGGTGTAATTTTATTTGAGAAATGTAAAGTAATTGTGAGACTTTATAAGTGACCCATCATCAACTTCCCCATTTCATCTTTACCCAGGCATTTGGAGAATTTTTTCTTCCAAAGTTTTATTGGATTGTTTCTAAAAACTTCTGAGATTTTCAAAAGGAAGGAGAGCATGATATCATCTCCTTTAAAAAAAAAAAAAGTCGCTTTTTCTTTAGTTGGATCCGACGTGGGGGTTTGGTTTGTTCAAAGGTATTTTGTTCTGAAGAGTACCTTTTGCGATCTTCCCTTCACCTTGCCTTTCAAGGACTTGTTTACTCACATCACTTGGGAAAGCTACTCTGGAGAAATCAGGTTGGTATTTAGTATTCATTTGAATAAGTTTTTCATGCTAATATAAATTCAGTGTTCCTCATGGCTTTGATTGCCTTTGATTGAAAGACACTGGGGTGATAGCTTTTGATAACTCAGCCAGATTTGTGCTCCATACTGAGAGCTGTATAGAAAACATGAAGACTTAGTTTCTTGCATATTCTTTCTTCCATCTTGAAGTTCATGCCTTACACCTCTGGGGTGAAACCAGGATAGAGGAGGAAATGAAGATTACTATGATTGAAAAGGGAGGAGGAGCTATAAAACAGAATTACTCAGTTTGGAACTGGGCCATAACCCTTTAGTAAAAACTGTCATGGGAACTTTAATGACCACAGATGGCTCCGACTTCAGATGGCTTCTGAACTTCAGCTGGAAGATTCAATAAGCCCACAGTAAGACCAAGAACATGTGTCTTCAGGAAAGAATCTAGGAAGTTTGGGCATTAGTATACTTAAGTATGTTCAAGCACATTAAGGACCAAATTCAGGTTTATCCTCACTTATGTGGGAAGAAACTACTGATTCTTTTCTCCTACTTTTTTTTTTTTTTAAGATTTAATTTATTTGAGAGAGAGCGAGCAAGAGAGAGCCAGACCATGTGCAGGGGGAGGAGCAGAAGGAGAGGGAGAAGCAGGGTCTCCGCTAAGCAGGGAGCCCGACACTGGGCTTGATCCCCGGACCCTGGGATCATGACCTGAGCCCAAGGCAGATGCTTAACAACTGAGCCACCCAGGCACCCAAAACTTGATTCTTGACTTACAAATGCCAATTTTGTCATCAGAGGTATTGTCCTATTTTATGCAAGACTATATCTTTCAATACTTACGGGTTTTTCTGCAAGCCTCTCCAATTCTATGTTATCATTAGTAACATTGGAAACTGGCTCATGAACAAACTGAAAATTATTAAACATATTTTATCAATATTGTTTGACGGAACTTGGGTATATTGTAAAAATCCATCCATAAAGAACCAAAGTATAAGAACCATAGGAAAACCAATAGAAAATTTAATTTTCTTTTAATCAAGATTTTCAGATACTAGAAATCTTTTTTCTTTTTATTCTTTTTTAGTGCCTCAGAAATTCTCATGTTAAATTATCTTCTCCCTAGATTAGAGCTCTGACCCCTCTACTCTTGATAATGTCTTTGAGAGATAACAGCACATTCCCAGTTTCCCAGCTCATAACCTGGGAATAACTGATTAATCTTCCTTCCCTCACAAAAGCCAAAATATCAGGTACTAAATTCTACTTGCGGTATCTTTCACATCTGTCCTTTCCTTCTTCTGCTAGCCTTTTTCAGCCAGCAATCTAAAAGACAACCAAGAGCTAAGGCCCATGATTATACATAATGAATTAACCTCTTTCCTGTGCATCTAGACGGGTACTAGAAATACAACATCCTTGTGAGAATGGAGAAGATCATGACTCAAGGCATTTATTTATGTTTTGTGGTTCACATGAGAAGCCTCAGGTGAGAAAGGCTGGAGAGTCACCAAAATTCCTTGCTTTTGGCATTGACTTTGCATACTACCTGTTGGTTAATCTTATATTTCACTCCCCTTTTTCTCCAAAATGTTAACGGTGTATTTTTTTGTTTACAGAGTCAATTCCAATGTATTTATTTATGATCGTTTTTAAGGGCTACTCAGAATCCAGAACCAATCTCCTATTCTTGCCTTACCTTCTACTCCTTCTGCCATTGATTAGGCTTGTGGATTTAAACAAATTTAATCTTTCTTGATTGTCATCTCCTTTAATACAAAACAAGAATATAAGATTAAGTTGTGTCTAAGGCCTTCCAACTTACAAAATAACATGTTCTGTAGCTAAGCTGATCCCCTGCTTTGGCATCCTGTTCCAGCCTGACTTAATATGACTTTAAGTATTCATTCACTTATACTTTTGTTCACTGTCATTCCCACTACTTGCTAAGACCCCTTTCTGCCTACTTCAGTCCCACTGAATCTGAGTCCTAAACCAAGAGTTATCTCATTTTGATGGCCTTTCTGACTATCACAGTTCTCTGTGACTTCTTCCCCTCTTAGATCTTCAGTAGCATATACCACCTGTCTTCCACATTAAACAGAGCTTCACTGAATTGGCCATGTGCATTTATATGTACCTGATTTCTCCCAACTAGTTACAAACTCTTTGAAGGTAAGTTATCAAATTCAGTGTCTAGTTCAAGAAACACATACCGATTGACATCTTGATATCTCCTCTTCCATAGCTCTGCATTAGACTCTGAGGCAGTATAAAATACTAACAGAAGTCTCAGTAAACTCTGGGAAAGACAAGTGGAACTATCTGATCTTGCTGGGACATCTGAAACCATGAAACATGTCTTCTCTCTTGAATATCTTTACTTTCTTGGCTTCCATAATGCCTGTTTTAGCTGATTTTTCCTCTCTTGCACCTTTGGTTGCATATTCTTTATCTCCCGGCCCCCCTTGGCTCCTCTTTCTCTACTAACTGAAAAGTTGATGTTACCCAGGCTTTTGTCCTTATTCCTGCATGTTCTTTCTCAGCAGAAGCTCCATGAGTAATCTAATTCCTACCCACAACACCTGCATGGACTAGTGGGTCTCAAATTCTCTAGGCTTTTCAATCAAACCTACCTAATGGGGTCTAGAGCTTTATATCTAATTGGCCCATAGAAATCTTTTTCTTACAGTCAACAGGATCCCCAATTTCAACAAACCTTAAAGATCAGTCATCATTTCTTGTCCCCAAATCTCTTCTTTCTTATCCAGTCATTTAAATGGAAACAGAATCCTAATCATTTCTCCCATCTCTCTTTTATCATTAGATGCCACTATTTTTTCCAGTTTTTATAAGTAAAAAGCCCCTTTCATTCTTCCTTTCCTTCACTCTCTACCTCAAAAATATGTCTTGGCTCTGTCCACTTTTCTCCATTTCCTCTGTCATTGCTAACCCATTCATCTCTCATGGAGACAAATGCAATAGCTTTGGGATCCTGGTGGCTTAGTTGGTTGGGCATTTGCCTTCAGCTTGGGTCATGATCCTGGGATCCTGGGATTGAGTTCTGTATCTGGATCCCTGCTCAGCAGGGAGTCTGCTTCTCCCTCTGTTTCTCCCCCCAACTCAGGTTCTCTCTTTCTCTCTTGCAAAATAAGTAAATAAAATCTTTAAAACAAACAAACAAAAAACTCAAATGCAATAGCTTTCCCTTCTAATCTCTTTCCTTTTAACCTCAGTCCCTTACAATTGTTCTCTCCTCAGTAGCTAGAGTGGTCCTTTATAAAGAGTCTATCAGATCATGTGACTCTCTCACTTAAAAACTTTGATAGCTTTTAAAGATTTTTTTTTTTTAAAGATTTTTTTTTAATTTATTTGTCAGAGAGAGAGAGAGGGAGAGAGAGCAAACACAGGCAGACAGAATGGCAGGCAGAGGCAGAGGGAGAAGCAGACTCCCTGCCGAGCAAGGAGCCCGATGTGGGACTTGATCCCAGGACGCCGGGATCATGACCTGAGCCGAAGGCAGCTGCTTAACCAACTGAGCCACCCAGGCGTCCCAAGATTTTTTTTTTTTAATTTGACAGAGATCACAAGTAGGCAGAGAGGCAGGCAGAGAGAGAGGAGGAAGCAGGCTTTTAGACTGCCTGGCTGGCTCAGTCGGTTAAGTGTCTGACTCTTGGACTTTTTCTCAGGTCATGATCTCAAGGTTTTGAGATCAAGCCCTCATTGGCTCCATGCTGGGTGTGGAGCCTGCTTAAGATATCCTCTCTTCAGGCCACCTGGGTGGCTCAGTCAGTTAAGTGGCTGCCTTCCACTTAGGTCCTGATCCCAAGGTCCTGGGATGGAGCCCTCAGGCTCTTTGCTAAGTGGGGAGCCTGCCTCTTCCCCTGACTGCTGCTCCCCCTACTTGTGCTTGTTCTCTCCCTTCCCTTTCTTTCTGTGTTGAATAAATAAATAAAATCATAAAAAAAAAAAGATTTCCTCTCCCTCTGCCCTGACCCCCCATATACTCTCTCTCTCCAAAAACAATGAAAACAAAACAAAAAAAAAAACAAACCAACCAACCAAAAAACAACCATTTTTAAAATTTTTTTTTAATTTATTTTTTTTAAAAGATTTTATTTATTTATCTGACAGAGAGAGATCACATGCAGACAGAGAGGCAGGCAGAGAAAGAGGAGGAAGCAGGCTCTCCGCGGAGCAGAGATCCCGATGCGGGGCTCGATCTCAGGACCCTGAGATCATGACCTGAGCGGAAGGCAGTGGCTTAACTCACTGAGCCACCCAGGCGCCCCCAACCATTTTTTTTTTTAAAGATTTCATTTATTTATTTGACCGAGAGGGAGATAATAAGTAGGCAGAGAGAGAGGGGGAAGCAGGCTCCCCACCAAGTAGAGAGCCTGATGCGGGGCTCGATCCGAAGACCCTAAGATCATGACCTGAGCTGAAGGCAGAGGCTTAACCCCTGAGCCATCCAGGCACCCCAAAACAACCATTTTTGATAGCTTCCCATTCCACTTAGAATCAAAACCAAACTCACTATCACCAAGGCTTATAACATATATTCTTGGTCTACTAGACTTTTAGTTTTTAAAACTCATCACACAACATTAATTTTTCAAGGCTTTTGCATGGGTTACTCCCTCTACCAGGAATGTTCCTTCTCTGGCCTTTCCTTGAGAGGTCTTCTATGACAAATATATCTGAGTGGTATCCAGGAAGTCAACTTTCTAACAGATCACCTCACTTCTTTTATTTTCTTTTAGGATTGCCCTCAATCTGATGTAAACAAACAAACAAACCAACAAAAAAACACGTTAAATTTCTGGTCCCTGCATATCTCTTTGAACTTCAAAATCTACCACTCTTCACATCTACACTCTATTTCAATTGTATAATTTCATGGATTAAGGCCATATTGTTTCATCTTTTCCTTCTTTCTAAACACTGTTCCTTTTGCCTGTAATGTCTTCCTTTCTCTTTTTATATAACACACTTCTAATTTATTTCCGTAACGTGGCTGGAGTGGTTTTCTTCTTTGTGGAGACTCTCTCATCCTCTGGGCAGATATGATGATCCTCACCTTTCTGCCATATTGTGTTAGTATACATTTCTGCTACAACTTTCAACAGACTTTATTATAAATATTCATTTACATGAATGTGTATCCCTTTTACTATACCAGGAACTCCTTTAAGGTAGTAATCATGTTTTATTTATTGCCTATGTGTAGATAGCCCTAGTTCAATGCTTTGCACATATTAGACTCCCATTGAATAAAAGCCGAGTAAATGGAGCCTATGAAAAGGGACAAATATCAGTGTCTAGTGAGTAGTATGTGATGGCAAAATTTGGTTAGATCTAAGGCAAAAGTCTCCCAGTTCCCACTGATCAATCATGGAACCTGCTCACTCTGGCATGGTTTATAATTGGGCACTTAATAGATATCTCGCAGAACTAATACCACACAGACTTGGATTTCACCCAAGTAGTGCCAGCTGGTTGCTTCAGCAAATAACAGGCACCATTTTGTAGAGAGATACTTCAACATTGACAGGAAGATAGCCATACTTGACGCTATGAACTTCTTATGATCTGGGCTAAGGTTGAGATAGCCATTTAAAATATATTGCTATAGTCTTTTTCACCCATTAATCTGCCTCCTAAGCCTAGTGCTAAATATCAGCCCTTTCCTGATGCCTAAAACTAGTGTCTTCTGGTATTGCTCCCACAGGAATCTTGGTGAGTTTTCATATCTTCATCTTTGTTAATGATCTGACCTAAATATCTATATATACATGTACACACTGTCCCTCTCTTTTCATTCTTTTAAATTCCTAGTTAGAAAAAAATACGCATGTTTAATTTTTTTTTTCTGGTCCCTATATATGCACTATGGAAGCATTCATCTGTCTGATGTTGTTGTATTTATCCCCCAAACTGGTAAACAAATGGAAAGATACTAGTCCATTTTCCTACAGGGGAAGGAAGAAACAAATGGCCAGGTAATCATTGAGTTATCAACATCTAACTTATGTCTCTCACACACAAAAATATTCTTCTGGGGAATGGAGCTGAAAAGGAATGGGCTCTCTCTTGGGATTCTGGAGAGCGAGAAATGTTTTTCAGTTTAGTCTGTCTCCTTTTTAAGAATACTTATGAGAATCAAGAAGGGAGAAGAATGATCCATGCAGGGATCCACGGTTACTAGGGAAGGGGGGGTCCTTTTAAACCAAAGGTCACTTTAAAGGGGGCAAAAGGCTCCCTTTAAACCAAAGCTAAATAATATAGAGATTAAATAGACTTCTTTGGTCTGGAAAACTTCAACACTTTTTCAAATTTATTTCTTCAGGAAATGATATTCTAGGTTTTAAGCTGCTAACTTGCAAAACAAACTTTGGAAACACATCTCATTTATAGGTTGGGGTAATTGCTCACTCTAAAATCATATTTGGGAAGGACCAAAAGAATATAATTTGCCTGCTTAGGGAATGGGTGAACATAAGGAAGGCAAGATGAAACAGACTTCAGCTGAAAAAAAAATGAGTCACTTTTCTCAGTTGTACATTTTATTATTTTCGTGATTATGTGGGAGGAGAAGATGCTTGAGTAGTTTGGGTTGCTGAGTGAGTAGATGAGAGAAGCAAGTATTCAACTTCGGAGAGTTTGGTTTGGTGGGATATGGTGGATCTTTGAGAGACCTACCACACGTAGGTAGAGCCACTTTGAACCATTTCTAGAAGGGGATTCATTTTCCATCCCACTAATCTAGCCATATATTTTTTGTTTCTGCTTTCCACAGAATTTTGCATAGACTCTTCTCTCAACAGAGCCCTTAATAGGGTGGAAAACCATTTTCCCATCAAGGCTCTGGGCTTCTCAGTTGATGTATACCCAGAGACACTGCATTGTCAGGCCACTATAGATTTTAAGTTGCCAATAATTTTTTTTTTTAAAGACAGAGACACAACAAGAGAGGGAACACAAGCAGAGGTGTGGAAAAGCAAACTTCCCACTGAGCAGGGAGCCTGATGTGGGACTCGAATCCAGGACTCTGGGATCATGACCTGAGCTGAAAGCAGATGCTTAATGACTGAGACATCCAGGCGCCCCATTGCCAATAATCTTATTATACTCCAGGAATAGCCAGTGAATCTGGGTTGTTCTGATTAAACCAAATTTCAGCCACACTGGAGATAAGAGAGTTTCTGGATTCCAGTGGAAGGTCTACAATTTGACCTATAGACTTTGTACCTCTGTTGGTACCAGAAGACTAGAGGATATAATGGTGAACCCTTCAAGGCACTCTGTATATACAAGTTTTATTACCACCTACAATTAAGTGGTGCTATTTTCTCCACCTAAAGTATTTTCTTTTCCTCCATTCTGCCAAACCATGTTCTGCCTCCAAATATTCTGTTGCAATATCACCTTTATAAAATCATTTCAGACATTTCCTCATTCCCCATCTGCTTCCATACTGCAATCACTATAGTAACCTCCCTAGTAATTCCTCCTCCTCCATATTGTTTGTGTATATGAGTATATGTTGCATAAATATGCACACATATACATAGAGAAAGAGAGAGAGCATTTTATACACTTTATTTATTTATTTGTGTGTTGTCCTTTGCTGTTTCCCTAGACACTACTTCAGTGTTGTTTCTGAGTTCTCTTTTAGATTTCACGAGGCACTGTACAATATTTGCACATTCTGGGTCTGCAGTTTACCCTACTCTCTTTTTATTTATCTCCCAGGGAAGTTTCATTATATGTCTGATGGTGATGGTTATCATTGACCAGTAGAACAAAAGGGATTTTTACAGTTTATGTAGTTGTTTATTTAATTTCTCTTTAGCCACAGAAACTTTTTGTCCCAGATATTTATAAGAATCTCAAATACGTAAAACAGGTAAAGATGCTGATGGTGGCTAAACAGAGTTTGGTGGCTCAGAGATCTGTCTGGTCAGCACCCCTCTCCTTCCTCTGAGATCTCTCTGAGAAAGCCTAAGGAACAGAGTTTTGGAAACACTGATCTACATGCAGTCCTTCAGGGTGCAGATGTTGGAAGCTGTGTGATCGAGGTCATTCAGCACAGGAAGGGCTGAACAGAAATTCCTTCCTATATCAGTACTACTTCTTTCAGAGGATGAAAGAGGATCATGCTCTCAATTTCTACATGTACAAATTCCTAAATATTCCAAATTTGTGATGTGAGCATTTATGTGGCTCATCAATAGACAGGATTCTTCTATAAATGAAGACGAAGTTATTTTTCTTTTGTCCACTTTTTGACTCATTCATCATATTTTTCAATTAGTCTTCTTTATCAGGATGAATTTTGGGGGATAATATTTTCCTCAAATATTATATGGATGTCATTCATTCATTCAGCAGACATTTATGAATCATGTACTAAGCCAGAAACTATGTGAGATGCTGGAAATAAAGAAGTAATTTTTTAAAAAGGAACACTCTTTACCCTCAAGTGTATTTGATAGACCTATGTGTGTCTCTTTTAAAGTCTGTTTTCTAGAAAGTGCTCCTAACTAATTTTAAAAATTTCAGTTGTATTTTCCCATTGCTCAGGGAAGCTTCCCATTATAGGAATAAACTAGTGCTTCTTCTCATTAGATATGAGTACCCAACTTGCCTTGGAGGCCTGGAAGGTGAGTTTTATGAGTAAGAGAACATTCACAAGTTTTAATGCTTAAGTTACAGAACTCTAAAGTGTTTTTAAGGATTACATGTGTTAATTCATATAAATACTGAGAACTACACCTGACATATATAAGCACTTAATGTCAGCTACTGCTCATTATAGTTGATTTTGTTGATGATGGTGTTGTATCTGTATCAAATAAATCCTATGTCTCAGAATCTTTTGGTAGGAATTCATCAAGGGCCAGTTTCTGGAATTTGGGGGGTGCGTGTGTGTATGTGTGTGTGTACATCTATGCATGTCTGAGGTTTAATGAACATCCATTGGTTAACTGAAAAATGAGTTATTAATGTCACTGATTTAGATTTTGTACACTCTGCACTCTCAGTGCTCTTTAAGGCTAATTAATATATATTGGTTCTTAGAGTCTAGAACTCAGGGATAAAATTAGCCTATCTTACAGACATGGCCAATAAAATAGGAATAGAAATTTGAGCCTGCCTCAGACTTCGGCAACTGGAAAGAGAACATTTCAAGATCACTCAGACACTTCGAATCTTTAAGGAAAAATGGAAACATGCAGTGACAATTCTAAATTATCCTCAGTGGTGTGGGCATCCAGGATCTGGTGGCTCTGGTGCCCATAGTCTGATGTCCTAACCAGTCGGTGGTCTTGGCTTGTCTGTGTTTCCTGGATTTAGCTTGCTTCTTGCCTGTTTTTCAAGTGGCGTTCTCTGCCTTTCCCATTAATAATGTCAGCTCTAATATTGTCCCAACGTAGTCTAGTTTCTATTGCTTGCACTCCAGAGTTTGACTGATACAACCCAATACTCAAGAAATCAGGCCCAAGCTACTATTTTTCCACCTGGATTACTGCAAGAGCCTCAGGACTTTGCACTTGCTGTTCCTTCTGCCTGATATGCTTTGTTCACACCTATTCTCTTGACTCACTTCCTGACTTCCTTATGGCTCTGCTAGAATCTCACCTGTGTAGATCTCATCAAGGACACTTTCTTTCCTCACTCTATATAAAGCAGCACCCACCCCAACACACGCTTTCTGGACCCTTTTATACTTTTCATTTTACTCTCTAGCCCTTGTATCCACCCAAGGTATTCATTTATTATTATCAGCTCATCCCAGGGCCATGTAAACACCCTGACTCTTAGTTGCTGATATTTTCTGACTCCTAGTACAGTGCCTGGCACTTATTAGATGCTCAATAACTATTTCTTCAATGAATGAATGAACTTATATTCTGCTCAGATGCAATAATAACAGTAAGCTAAAGTGTGCTATAGCTAATACCTCCATTCCGCCTTCCTCCATATCTTTCTTGATTTCTGTCCTTGAATCTTGCCCAGTAGCATCCTGTATATGTCTGCCTATCTGTCAGTTTCAGACACGTGATACAGTAGATTTGCTGAGAATAATGAAAGAAAAATTTGGCCCTGCCTACCACTACAGAATGCTTATTTATTTCTTCTCTTAGATTTTAATTGTTTAAATATTTGGGGAGGATTTTCCTGCTGTGGTAAATTTATACTCATTAAATTGTCAAATGTGACGGTATTAGTTATTTATGTATTGTGGGTGCTGTAAGGGGAAATGCTTGCTTTTGCCACTGGCACCATCTGGCTTTGACTGATTATTGTATTTTACCTGATAGTCTTTGGACAGGACTATCAGGGTGATGAATGGGTGAGAGTGGGAGGGGTTCAAACACTGGTTGAGAAAGGATAACAAACCTGTAGCAGTAAGTAAGACACCAGGAGGCATTCTAAACACTGAATAAGATAGAACATCCATCGCATGTCCTATTTGCATTCCAGGTTAATCTTCAAAGAGCCAACATGGCAAAAACATTCCAAGATTAAAAATAGCAAGATCTCCTAGAAAAGATTCAAGTTGCAATGAAAAAAGAAAAATCCTTTATGTTTACTGATGAATTCTGTGTATAACTTTTAACAGCATCAGTGACTTATAAATGGAGATTTTTTTTTAAATGAACCTTTTAAAGACATCCCAAGACATTCTAAGAAGAAATTCAATTTTGTAGGAATTGAAGATTAAAATGTATAATGGCAAATAGCACCATGTCAGGCACCGACTTCCGTGGTTATAAGCTGATCTTGAATCAAAATCTAGTTCCTCACTGGCATTCTCAGAGTCCGGTTTTCATCAGAGGCTTTATTCCAGACAGAAGTATGATGATAACTCTGCTAATGTAGGGTGTCTTCAGCCTAGCTGGATCATTCTGACAGTCTTGTGAAAGCAGGAAGCCTAAAGAAGCTATTATTTAATCTTTCACCTTTCCCTAGAGAAAGATATATTTAAGGCACATGTGTGACTGTTCCTTATATTATTTTGGTTTATCACTAGATCACTTACCTCTTTCATAGTGTCTCAATGCTAGAAGAGACTTTAGAAGTCAACTCATCCATGAATCCTTCATTTATTCATCAGGAAATATTTATTGAGTGCTTACTACAAACTAAAAGATGTAGACTGAACATATGAATTACAGATGGTTGTCCCTTTTATGGGATTCATTAATTCCTCCTCATGATATTCTTGTTAGGTTGGAGTTCAACCTTTGCTGGAGTTATATCCAACATTTCTTGTGTTGCTATTCATTTACAACACTCTTCAAATGAGAGAAATTAGGTTAACCTCACTTACAAGAGTAGAGAGGCGCAACTAAAAATATGCTTACCTCTCATCATTTAAAAAGTCAGATGCAAAGATCAAAGGAGACTCCTTAACGCGCTGAACAGTTAATTTAGTGACCTCTTCTCCTTTGTATTCTTGTCTTGGTCCTGTCAAACTTCACTGTACTTGACCATACTCTATATTCACCCAGAGATTGGAGAAAAATGCTAAATTTTTATATTTGTAACCCAATGAGTATTAGTATCCTTTTACTAAAAAGAATTTCCCTAACCCTCTTAATGTATTTCAGAACACTTTCCCTTCTTATTGAATGAAACCTCATTAACTCACATTAGTTTTATTTGCATAGAAAAATTAAGCTTTGGAATAAATCTATAGTATTAAAATGAAATTGCTGCATTTGTAAAATGCTTAGAAACATCTCAAGAAAAACATTTCTTAAGGCTTTTCAGCATTGGCCTTGGTAAGAATTAAGGCATTAAGAGTTCCCACAAAATGAAAAGTAAAATGGCATGCAAACACATACATATACACACAAACTCCAAGTGTGAAATTTTCGGGATTACTGAGGTTTCTAGATTGGCTCTAAGGTAATGGTCAGTTGTCACTTATCAGAACATTGGTTCAATAATAACTTAGAAAAACTAAACATTGAACTAACTTTTAAATTTAAAATATGATACTAAAATCAAAGCTATTAGATTATGCCTCTTGATAAGATTAGACCATGATTTCAGATTCTCTTAATATTTCCTCCCTGTCAGGGTCCAGAAACTCAGGGCCAAGGGTAAGTCAGCCTTAGATAAACAGATTGTCTGGCCTAGGCCACCAATCTGTCCAACATTTGTGACCTATAAAGATTTTTCCTGCAAGCAACTCTGCTTATGCCAACTGTTTATATGCACAGTGGAAACTTCCAACACTGTCATTCCCAGGTTTGCTTTCCTTATACAACTATTTACTACTGCCGTGGGTCATTCTTTCTATCTTTCTTTATCTTTTTTTTTCCTTTCCTTTCCTTTTCTTCTCTTTCTTTCTTTTTCTTTCTCTTTCTTTCTTTCTTTCTTTCTTTCTTTCTTTCTTTCTTTCTTTCTTTCTTTCTTTTTTTTGCTACATACTGGAGCCAAGAAAGGCTCACTTAACCTATGCCTATGGCTTTTGGTCAAAGATAGAAGCCAAAGAAGAAGACCTAAAGATTATAGTGTTCAAGCTTTGCATACTATGCCTTGGTCATGTAGCAAGGACTTAGGAATGACTGCTGCAGGTGGAGATTCAGAAAGGGTATAAGGAGAGATAGGGAGAGAGAGACTGAGCACATGCTTCAGATCATTCTGAAGAAATGGAAAACAGTAGAAATACTTCAAGACAAAAGAGGGAAAGCTCAACAGGTATCTTGGATTAAACATAAGCCCTCAGAAGTATTTGTGGTGACCTAAATAGATTGCCATTTCTTATATTGACAATATAATCAGGAAAAACCCTAAACACAAGAGACCTCTCCACTGAGACTCACTTGCAATTTGATATCAGATGATATGTTAGAAATATTCTCTCACATTGTTTTATATATTAAGTATCTTTTTCCAGGAAAGTAATAACCAGCTTGTGTTTCCTGAGCCCCTGCTGTGGGCCTAACTCTAAGAGGACATATTGTGATGGCCAAGAGAATGTAAACCCCAACATTTAGGAGAGGAAAGAAGACTGATATTTAAGAAATATATACAAACTGAGGAATGGCACTCATGAAAATAATGAAATAAAGCAGTCTGTAATTAAGGGACACAGGTGTTATGACAGATCCTTGTTGGAAGAGACAGCAGAACATAAAGACTTAAGGATGGGAAAAGTAGAGAGTGGCCAAGATGAGAGAGGAGAAATGTATTCCAGTTACATGGTATGACACAGGGCAAATTGTGGAGCTTTGAGGGGACTATCCTGAGAAAAGTGAAGAGTGTTTGATGGTAAGAATTAGAAAGGGAAACAGGCATGTAGATGAGGCCTAACCCCACCCCCACCCCCCCAAAAATGGCCTCTTCTGGTAAAAAAGTTGTGTCATCAGCAGCTTTTGGCTAAAGGAGTGACATTATAGAAGAGGTACTTAGGGCACAAGTGCACTTGACATTACCTGGGGAGACTGGAGGTGGGAAGGTGAGTTCAGAGCCCAGTATTTTTTCATATATGTGTAGGGAAATGAAACTGGAAAGTTAAAAGCTGGTTTGTTAAGAAAGACCATGGTTTTGGTTTCTAGCTTGGGTTGTATGAATAAGGTATCCAGAAAAAAATGCTTAATTGAAGATTCAGAAGTGGCAAGAGGGGAGACAGGGGCAAGTGACTCAAAGGATGATTGGAATCTTATTCAGCTCCATGGGCTTCAGTTAAGGAGAGTTAGGAAAAAAAAACAAAAACAAACAAACAAAAAAAAACTGAGAGAAAGGCTTACTGTCCCCTCAATGCCAGAAGATACTTCATTAAAAGAAAATAAATAGGGGTACCTGGGTGGCTCAGTTGGTTAAACATCTGCCTTTGGCTCAGGTCATGATCCTGGAGTCCTGGGATAGAGCCCTGTGTTGGACTCCACGCTGAGCAGGGAGTCTACTTCTCTCTCCCTCTCTCTGCCTCTCCCCCACACTCTTGCACTCTCTCTCTCAAAAGAAATAAAATCTTAGAGAAGGAAGGAAGGAAGGACGGAAGGAAGGAAAAGAAATGAGCTAGTAAAAAACTAGCATACAGAATCAAAGAAGCCAGTAAGGAGAAAGCTCCAAAATAGAATGGTCAGCATGATTAAATCAGAGTGATCAAGAGGGATGAGAATGGAGAATAGACCACTGCATGTGGGAGGACCATTGATAGCCTCCAAGTGGGCAATTCAGTAGAATGGTGATGATGAGAGCCAGATTGTAGGGACGTAGGAGGGGACTGAGGTAGAAGAAATAGAGGCAATTGGCAGAGACCACACACAAGGAATTTGGCACTGAACAGAGGGAGAGAGATGAGATTGTAGTAAAAGAGTGTTCTTTTTTGAGCTGGGGAGAAATATATGTTAAAAAAGAAAGAGGAATAGAGAAGGGAAGTCTGAAATGCTAAAGCAGGAAACAAAAGTGACATCAATGACCAGACAGTTTCAAATTACTAAATTTCAAGAGGGTTGGTTCCTCATGGAGGAATATCTTTTGGAATGAAAGGGAAATAGAAGATGATGAAATATTTGTTGGATTGGGATGGTGTATATTCAGGGGATCCTGTCAAAATTATAACACCACTTCCTTTTTTCTCTGTGAAGAAATTCGGTCTGTTGCTCAGAGTGAAAATGAGAATTAAACACGGTCAGGAGAGCTTACTAAGCAACAAGAGTGAATTAAGCAGCATGTTTCCCAGTGGTTTATGAATTTGCATCACCTAGAGATTTTTAAAATGCAATTTTCTGGAGGAGAGACTGCATTTACAAGCTCCTCAGATGATTCTGAAGCATGTGAGGTCAGGAGCCAGTGCCTTACTGAGAGGTGGAGCCATCTTGAAAACACTGAATTTAGGAAGCTAACAAGAAGCTACACTGTCTTCACCCTGTGGCCGTTTTCATCCTCACAGTCCTTGAAGTGCTTCCTTTACTAGGTGTATTTGCCTGAGAAAGAGAGGGAAACTCATTCCAGCCTCCACTGGCAAGAGCTCTTGGCTAGGTCCATAACATCTGGGAAAGCGCTAAGGTGTACCAACAACCAAGAACAAAATCTCAATACTAATTAGGTACACGCCTGAAGTTTAGAGGATGAGGTAAACCACTTATTTTTTCCACTGAATTTCCTTTTAGTTCATTAGGAGTTTCCTTCGGGCAGGCATCTGGGAGTGCCCATCTCTCTCTGGGCTCCCTTATTTTTCTCTTTCACTCATCCCCATTTTCTAGCCCTTTGTTCCACCTCTTCCCAGACTTGAGATGGGATATTAGATCTCTATAGTTTGTACCTGCTCTATTCTTGAGGGTCAGTGTTAGAAGCTTCAGACATTTGGTCCCTACAGTTTTCAAAGCTGTGCATCTAAATCAACTGACATTTGCTTGATAACCTTGCCTCACTCTCTGTAGCATAACTTTGATAGATTACTTTATATTTAAGAAGTCAGTGTTTCTTAATCTTGTCGTATTCCTCATAAAGAGTAAAGGGAAAGAAAGTAAAATTCAATTCTGCCACATGGGGATACCTTTCATTATTTGAAACTCATATACCAGGAGGCCCACAATAAGAGGAACATAGGATTTGTAGCAGAGTTCTGGGAGTTGTAGCGTTATTAGTTTCCTACAAAGTGGAGTCTTAGTCCCTCCCTCCTTCTGTCTTCCTCTCAGACATACATATTTTATTTTGTTTGAAAAGTTAGGCTTAGTGTTTGAAGGTAATCTCATTAGTTTTTAGTTTGGTTGGTTGGTTGGTTGGTTGATTGGGTTTTTTGTTTGTTTGGTAGAAAAAAATTTTACTACATCTAGGGTGAGGGAGCATCAACCCTGAATGCTGGAACACCGAATTGGACCCTATCATCAAAAGTAAACACATCTTAAACTCATTTCATATGAAAATTCTATATTTTTCCTTCTTTACACTGCATTCCATTTCATTGACCAATGCAGAAATGGGAGGTTTTAGTTTCTCTATTTCCATCAACCGATATACCAGAGAGTATAGTAATTTCCTCCATTTTTATCTGTCTCATGCTTCTCTTAAGCACAGGTAACTGGTCCTCCCCACCCTCCTTCCTTTTCTGAAATTGCTATCTGATGTCCTTGGTGACCTCTGCATTTCCATTTCTGAAGACCTTTTCTCAGTTTTCTCTTAACATTTTCACTGTGTTAGACTCTGCTGGACACACCTTCTTGGGATTCACTCTTCTCTTGGCTCCCATTCTGGTTCTTCTCAATGCTTATCCAGCCTGGTTTTCACTGGATCAACCATCTCCTCCTGTCTTCTGTATACAGATAACCCACAGAACAAGATCTTCATCTTTCTGACCTTTTACCTCTAATTTCTTTGTCAGAAATCTCATTCACCTTCCTACCTTCAGTGATCACCTTTACCTAAAGGACTCTCGAGTTTATGCTTCTTGGGGTGCCTGGGTGGCTCAGTGGGTTAAGCTTCTGCCTTCAGCCCAGGTCATGATGTCAGGGTCCTGGGATCGAGCCCCGCATTCGGCTCTCTGCTCAGCGGGGAGCCTGCTTCCCCACCTCTGTCTGCGTCTCTGCCTACTTGTGATCTCTGTCTGTCAAATAAATAAATAAAATCTTTAAAAAAAGCTTCTTACTGAGTATCTCTAGTTGAATTCTCCTTCCAGACCTTTGTGATCAAAACTGAACCCATCATCTTTCTCCAAAATCCATCTTCCCTTTTGGAATCCCCTCTTTCTGGTATTTCCTCCAGTCTCAGTGATGATTTTCTCATCTGAATTTCTAAAGCACATACTAACTGTATCACCTATTTAATTCTGCTACTTTGTATTATTTAATTCTTTCATTTTATTTCTTGTTACCATTTTATTGCTTGTTTACTTAAACACTAAATCATTTGAGGGCAAGAATTGCATTTTTTCCATCTCTATATTCCTGATTCTGATCTAGTGTTCAGTAAATTATTAAGATGTTTCAACGAAGTTGCTAGTATTTTGTATATATCTCTCATTGTTGTTACTTTTGAAAGGTTGACAGATTTTGATAAAAATTAGTAGATACGAAGATTTAATTGTGTTCAGATCACCATCTTGAGACAAAATGGTGGCTAGTAAATATACCCATAAGAGAATTTCTGTAACATTATTAACAGTGGATTCTTTTTTTTTTTTAAGATGTTATATATTTATTTTAGAGCACATGTGGGGAGTGTGGGGAGGGGCAGAGGGAGAGGAAGAAAGAATCTCAAGCAGACTCTGCCGCTGAGTGAGGAGTCCCACATGGGGCCTCATCTCAAGACTCTGAGATCACTATCTGAGCCAAAAAAAATTTAGTTGCTTAACTAGCTAAGCCACCCAGGGACCCCAAACAGTGGATTCTGTACATTATACATGTTTACACTGAATGTGTCCTGTTATTCATAACTTGTGGTAGAGAGAAGCTATAAGTCAAAAAATTTATGAGGCAAGCTGAAGGGTCCAGAGTTAGGTTAGATTAAACAGACAACCAAATGAGAGGTAAGGCTGAACTAAGAATTGGACACTGGAATTCTACACCACATTTAGAAAAATACTGACATCAGGGGACCTGCATTTCCTTATTTTTTTTCTTGACCAAATTATGGGATAGTTTTTCTAGTGTTAAAGGAAGCTAAGGAAGGTCTGAGAAATGGTTTCTCCTCTTGCTTTGTGTTTTGTGCTATTAGTTTACCAAGAGTAACCTCTACTTTAACTCCTCTCTTAGGAGTAGGTTTATAGATTCTTAGAATTAATAGGCTGGAAAAGACTTGACCATCTAGTTGAAATCCCTTGTTTACAGATATGCAACCTCTGGGCCTTATCTCTTAGGCCTCAACTTAGTACTAGTCCTAGAGTTTGGGTAATTCCATCCAAATGAAAATACTGCTGTTATATTAAAAACACTTTAAATTTTAAATGCTTTGCTTGTAGGTTAAGTTGAAAAAAGTAGGTTCACTTCTCACTTTTCAGACACTTAACATTTGAAATTTAAAAATTACTCCTAAAGAATATTTCCCAAAATAAATGCTCAGAGCAATAGCAAAAAGAAAATACCACTCCCTTTGTCCTGTCCACTTTTCCCTCTACCCCAAATCCACTGTATATAAGCATTTATGCATTGCTTCTGCGATAAGATAATTCTGCCATTCTTAAGGCTGGAAAACTCAGTTCAGTTGACTCTTACCTGTTTTAAGTTTTCTGCTCCGTTGTAAAATAGTTTTCCATTGTTTTCACTTTAATTTTTCAGTTGACCACTAACTATATAAAACAGAATTGGTGCTCAGAGGAGAGTACCAAGTGATTCAAATATTGACTATTATATTCATTTTTAGTATGACTTTAAGCAAATCACATACTTGTCCCCTTAGCCACCTGCAGTGGATGAAATAGCAAATCACACAAGTTTATCTGAAAAGTTCTTCTCTGGAGAAAGAGACTTAGGAAATACAAACTCTCTCTTTGTTGAAGAGCTCAACTCTGCCCAGGAAGATCTGAGGAAATGGTGAGCAAACCCAATACTACTTCAGCACACCTCTCTCACAGTCTTTTTTTTAAAGCCCTATTTTATTTGAACGCTGTGTTCCTGAGTCAAAAGAGTACTTCAGCACAATCTGCCTTCCTGGGGGCAAAGCAATCTCATACAGTCACACTCTCAGAAAGGCAGATACCGCTGAACATTGACTGGACAAAAGATGTTGTGTTGTGTTGTGTTTTTTTTCCCCTCCAGCAAAAATTACTCAAATTGCTTGAGAAAAAGACACAATATGATGTTTATCCCTGTTTACAGATGTTTAACCAGTGCCCCTTCAGAGGGTCATGTGCCTATGAACAGCATCGTAGTAATTATATCCACTGCTGCAAAGAACAGATGTGTAAATTGGTGGTTTCTTGGGGGAAAATAATATCAAGTCCACTTTCCAGAAATGTACACAGTGCAGTGCAGCTGGAACACTCAGTATGGAGGTCTCTTTAGTGTCTGTAACTGAATGTGCTTACATTTAAAGAGTACAACGGTTCCTTGGGGCATCTAGCAGGGATGTCCTGGGGCACCCAGAAAATAATTCAGGTTGTTTGGTGGGTTTAAAAATTCCTAGTGATATTAGACAAGTTTTCATATCCAGAGAAGGTAATAACAAATATTTGATTCTAAAGTTTTTAGGCAAGAAATATGTATTGAGGAGAAAGTGTCATTAGAAACCTATGCACTTAAGATGTAAAAACCAGACTTCAGTGAAACCAGATTGCATCAAGGTGATCATACTTCTGACCTATGAACACCAGAATATTCCTAAACTCACCACTGTAGGGGCTGTCAATGATTGGGGGTCCCTAGATCCTCCCCTGACAAGTAGAATTCAAAAGTTTCTTATTTTAAAAGCCTATGTTACCTTGGATAGAAGAAGAAATAGATGAAATTATTTTTACTATTGGATTTCTTATACTAAAAATACTTGCTGTTTCTGAGAATGTATATTTATATGACTATATGGATATCAGTATTTAGACCCCTAAAAATTAAACAAAACACACATTGAACAAGGTAAGCTTATTGTTTTGGAATAGCTTAGTGAACAGTTCTGTTATCACAGATACGGATATCACTATAAGCCTCACTACTGTTTTTCTGTATAAATTATCTTCCTCTTAAAATGTGTCAAATTTCATGTGTAGAATGTTATACAGTGATTCAGTGTGTGCTTAAAGGATGTGATTTCTCCTGGACCCAGGCTATCTGTACCTTCACATATTCCAAAACTTTGCAGAAGTCAGTATGTATCGTACAACTTAGTAAATGTGCTAAAACATTGTTAGTTAATTTGCATTTACATTACAAACTATAATAAGCAATGACATTATGCTGACTTGGGAATTTTGCTTCTGGGGCAGAAGCATAATCTTCTTTTTTCAGGCTATGCTTTTCTGCTTTCATGATTCCACACAAACTACCCAGCAGCACCAAACTGTGGTTCTGTGATTGAAATGTAACAGAGGAATGATCTAGTCTGCTAATCTGGATCATTCAGGACCAGAATGAAAGGATTATAAAGATACCTACCAATTGCCTTAGGCCAAATCATGCCTTTTGACACTAATGATCTAATTCTGTTACCTACTTTGTTCTAAATTCAGCCTTCCCGGTTCTTTAAGGCCTTCGGGACTCAAACAAAAACACAGGAGGCGATCAGGCTAGCCCCAGCTCTGTATCACCTCTAGTCCTCTGATGCCTCACCTCTAGGCCTCAGTTCCCGTGGCTGTGAAATGACATGGTTTGATGTCCTCTTCAGATTTCACATCTGTGTTCACTGTGTCTGCACATACTGGAATTTAGAATAGGAATTCTTGGTCCTATGCGTGGGTTAGTACTAACTGTCTCTAAAATCAGGAGGCAATGGGGTAGGAATAGAAAATTCTCACTGTTGCTTAATACAGACATTTTCAATAATATCAAGGAAGTTATTTCCAAACTGGTGTGGGTCATATTGGAGCCCTTATTTGGTCCAAATCGGTGGGTGTACTTATTAAAATGCATTTCAGGTGCTCTGCAGCTAGGTCTATACCAAACTCCCTCAGCGAGCATCATGGGAGGCGGGGTCATTGAACCTGATTTACTTAAGCACTCAGGGTGGTAATTACGTATGCGGAAGTTTGAAAACCTCTAGTATTGATAAAAGAGCACTTTTTCTGCTAATCTGAAATTTTCTTGGGAGCAAAATCATTTAATTTGCCCTAAACCTCAATTTTGTAATCATGGAAATATAATGGAAACAGTATTAGGGCATCCTAGTGGCTCAGTTGGTTGAGTATCTGACTCTTGGTTTCCACTTAGGTAATGATCTCATGCTTGAAGGACAGAGCCCTGTATTGGAATCTGGGCTCCCTGCTCAGCAGAGAGTCTGCTTCAAATTCTTTCCCCTCTCCCTCCTCCTCTGCCCCTCCCCTCCAGGCTCATGGCTCACATGTGCAGGCACGCTCAATCGCTCTCTCTTTCTCTCAAATATATAAATAAAATCTTAAAAAAAAAAAAAAAAAAAAAGGAAACATAAGCCTTTCCCAATTTCCCAGAAAGTAAAAGGGGGTTAGTGTCTTAGTAGAACAGCCTTTTAGAAAACAGCTTCTTAGAAAAGCAAGCAATTTCCTAGTTACAAATGGATTGTATTTCAAAAATACAATGTTAAAACTGAAATATACAATGCTTTCTCCAGAGAAATAACGTAAAATAATCTTAAGATTTCTAGACCTGTCTGTAAAATTCAGGTTAAGCCAAATGTAGCTAAAATTCAGTACATTTGTAATGGAAGCACAGGAGAAAACAATAATGTTACTGGGTTTTGGAAGGTAATAGAACCAGTTTTTTATATCTAATTTCATTGGAAAAAAGGAATACCCAAACTTCCCTTTTCTGGTAAGGTGTTTTGCTACCCCAATGAATAGTGGGAATTAAAACTATAGCAAAATTCTTGTTTATTAGGCAACTTTGGGTCACAATGGGATTCTCTCTCTCTCTCTCTCTCTCTCTTTTTTTTTTTTTAGAGGAGAGAGGTAAGGGGGCCAGGGAGAGGGAGAGAGAGAATTGTAAGCAGGCCCCAGGCTCAGTACAGAGCCTACACGTGGAGCTTGATCTCTTAACCCTGAGATCATGACCTCAGCTGAGTCAGACACTTAACTGACTGAGCCACCCAGCACCCCCATAATGGGATTCTCTCGAGGAATGAAAAGAGGGGTGGTTAAAAGGAAATTGCCAATGCTGACTGGGTAAAAGTTAGGAGAAATACCATTGGTATTGGGAGTGGGGTAAGGTCAGGGCAGCGAGAAAAAGAGGAATTGAGTGGTTTATGCGAGCATGTGATGACCTGAAGTGGAAGTGTAGGAGAGGTGAGTTGCTTAGGTCTAAGGAGAAAAACTTCCGGTGCCTGTTTACCAACCCCAGACAGAAGAAAAGAAGGATGGGTAAGAGATTTCGTCAATTACCTATATTCACCACCAGATGGCAAAACTGATCGAAGGCCTCTTGGGTACTGGTCAGTTTATAGAGAAGGGTAAGATTATGCAGTATTATTTTGGTAATTCAGTTATCTACTCCACAAATAGTTACTGAGTTCTCACTTTGTGCTACCAATTATGCTAGGAACTGGTGTAGAAATGGCTAACCGAAGTCCTTTTCCTCAATGAACTTACAGTTGGGTGCGGGGTCAACCAAGCACAAGAGTGGGCCTAGACTGTTAGTTAATATTCTTGTACAGAGAGATACAGGGGCTTGCTCCTTCGGGGACTTGCCTCAGTGTCCGCCCAGACAAAACCAAAGATAGGCCTGGAATTCTTTTTCTCCACTCACTGCCGCGCCCACGGGTGGGTGGCGGTGCCTCCTGAACTTCTACTCCAACCGCATTTCTTGGTCTTTCAGAACCAAGTCTTCAGTCTTCCTTCAAACAAACCTTACGAGCCTTTGGCCTGTTTCCTTCAAAATATCCTGGTCAGGGTGACGGGTATTAACTTGATTATCCAAAACGAGGAGGTGTTACAGAATTCTGCCACCCGGGTTATCCTTCACATGTTAGGTGTGTGTGTTCTCTTTTTCCTATTCTTCCCTCCAGTGCCTCTGTCTAGTGGCATTTAATCTCTTGGGGGGGGGGGGGTGGACACCTCTTACATTCTTAGTAAAGGTATGGACATTCAACAGGAAAATAATCATATCAACACAATTATATAAACAAACTACATCCCACACTCCTCCAGATTCAGGAACCATCCTTAGATCACCCCAGACTTTTTTTTTAAAGAACTGACAGAAATCGTGGGAGTTTGTGGAACAGCATGCCGGGGAGCAGCAGCGAGGATTTAAGCAAACTTTTTTTTATTTTTCCTCAGGAAAGCTGGTTCTGCCTGGTCTCTCCGCACTCCGTTTCTCGAGGCACACAGACAACTGTGTGCCTGGCCTCCCTTTCCCGAGTCGGGCGTCCTTGCTCAGCTTTTGTCCCGCGGACCCCTCCCCCCGCACTTGGACTCAGGTTTCCTTCCCACTGCCGGGCTTCGCGTCTCCTCCGTCCCCCTTTAGGCGTTTCCTCCTGCCGCTCTTCCGGGTGACCTCATCCCTTTGTTTCTCCGCGGCTGTACCGCCGGCCCCGCCCCGTTCCTCGGCCCCGCCCCGCGCCACCGCCCCGACTCTGGGCGGAGCTTCGGACGCGGTGGGCGGGACCTGATCGTGGAGCGCTGCTCGGACCGCACCGCCCCTCTTTTAAAGCCAGGCTTCGTGGGTCGGTTTCCTGTTTTCCAACGCACCAGGGAATGCTATTTTACCGAACTTCCTCAAACTCCTGTTTGGGTGGTAATTGATGCTCTCGGTGGCCCAGAGAACAAAAAGCCGCGGGCCTGGCCACGGTGGAGGAGTACGGCGTGGCGGGGGAGGGGGGGGCGTGGGCTCCCTCCCTCGCCCTTCATTAGGCTTTGGCGTTCACCCCTCGCTTGCAGGAGCCTCAGCAGCCGGCTTGCAGGGACTGGGTTCTCAGTCGCGTCAAGGTTACTCTGCGGGTGGGGAAGGAAAAGAGTGAAAGGTGGGTCAACTGGAAGTCGCAGTCGTGTCCCTCCCAGTTTTCCTTGTCTGCAGGCTGCAAAAAGCACATTAGCATTCCTCGGGCTGTGCGGGCCTGTTTCTCCAGTACCCGGAAGGGAGGAGAGGTTTCTGTTTGACTGCAAAAGAGCTTTGGAAGCTGAGCAGCAATGCCTTGTCATTAGAATATAACAGAAGTGAGAAAACCAGCTAGCTCAGAGCCAGAGACAATAATCCTTAATGATTAAAAAAAAAAAATTTTTTTTTCCTAGACTGCTTCATTTGAGCTTACCATTTCCAACGACGAAATGGAGCTCCATAGACAATTGGGGAAGGATGGTGACTTGAAGCAGGCCCAAAGGAGTTAGATGACTTCTGGAGATGTGGCAGAATTTAGACTTGATGTGAGATTTTCTCTTAACCTGCACACACATGGTACCACCATGTATTTGTTCATTCATCTAATATATTGTTTAAAAATAAGAAAGTCAATTTAGGTGTTACAAACGGACTTTATTTAACACTTCATGAAGCCTGCAGTCTCTGGTCTCAAGGGTCCCAGGGAACTGCAAAATGGGATGAAAGGAAGCTTTTATAGGATAAAGAATGAGGAATACGGAAATAAATACAGAGCCTGGAGATGGATGGTCTGACGGGATATACCATGTTTCTGGTCAAGTGGAGCACTTAGAGGGACATGAAAACAAACTTTCAGGTTATTGACATGGCACCCAGGCAGGAGTGCCTCCATCTTGGGCCTAGAAGTTTACTTCAAAAATATGTATCAAATATTGAACACTTAGTCTGTAATGGGCTTTGTCTCTGGTTGTGACTTCAGGTCCACTTGAGAGGAAAGCCCCAAGGAAGAGGAGGGGAGAACCAGGGTGTGGCGTTAGCTCCTCTAGGGCCTGAATGGGCCCCTGTCCCAGGGTCAGAAACTGTAAAGCAACCTGGAGAGGAAGACCTAAGTGATGAGGGTAGGAAGCTGATGGGACTTAGAGTTTTCTCTCTTTTTCTGACCTCTTTCTCTTGTTTAAATAGGTTAAAACCAACTGTGGCTGAGAGTGAGTGACTTGGATCTTGTATTTGTTTATTTTTAGCAGTCTTGTTTTTTCCCCCCAACTAGGACAGTAACTTCCATTCAGATTTTCCACACAGACTGATAGTGAGGCCTTAAAAATTGTAGAGTAAGATGTCCTTGAGAATAGCTTCACTGTCTCACATCAAGGCTTTTGGGAAGGTGGGGAAGAGTCAAGTTTTGGCCGATTGAGCAATGATGTGCTCCCGCTTTCTGAAAGGGTTGAAATTAGGCGCCAGAGGAAGGTGATGTCTGCTTTCCTGATGAGGCAGGTCATGACTAGGTCCCAGAAGCATGTGAGCAAAGTCATCCTGAACTGCGCAGACTCATGGGAGGCTGGTCAGTGGACAGACCCTGGGCGCTCTCAGTTTGGTGATTCCCTCTGGAGATTGGCATATCTTGAGAATGGTCTTAGTCTCATTAATGTTCAGTGTATATGGCTAATTTTAGAAGGTAAGTGACTGCGTGGGGGAGACCCTATCCGTACCAGGTAGTAGGATTGAATGACAGTCAACTACTCTGTGACCCTCTTTTCTAGGGAAATAGGAAAATGGAGCATATATCCATTTGTACACAACTAGGACTCTGATACTTAGAATGTTTGAGTCTTAGATCTCCTAGTCAACCCCGTTCATATACAGACGCAAAAGCCGAGGCCCAAGGAAGTGAAGGGACTTCCGTCAGGTTGCAAGTTTGGGCTGTATGATGTTTCTAGCCCTGCTCTCCTGAGGGTCGCTCTCCTGGCAGGGCCACAGCTTCTGCTACTTTACCTGCCGCTTTCTCTGTGCTTTGTAAGAGAAGAGAAGCCCCTGTGAAATTATACTTTTGTCGAAAGAAATACTCAAAAGAAACTGTAGATTTCCTGGGACTGGCCTGTTTGGTCTGGAGGTTGTAGGCCAGTACTTTTCACATTGTGATGTGTGGAAGATCTGTGAAAATGCGGATCCTGATTAGTAGATGCGGGGCGTGGCTCAAGTGCACGGCCTCTCAGCTTCTGGCCCTACGGACACTGTGGATCCAAGTAGGTCTGAGTGCTAAGCGGCAGAATGGTAAACAGCATTTCGTCCTCACTCTTCTTTCTCACGGATAGAACAGCCCTGGGAATTTAAGGAGCCCCTTTTCCCCCTGATACCAGGTCACTGTGTTCCTTCCGCTCATCTAAATGCTTTTCACTCCCTTGTCCTCACTCAGCCCCGAGACTGTTAGAAACAGTCCCTGGAGACAGGTAGCTTGAGCTGGAGGGTGTGATCTTTTGTCTAGTGACTTAGCACCATCTAACTTGGTTCCACAAAAGCTTTCGCACATAAGCAACTTACTCAACTCTGACGGTAAAAAAAGTCTTTTTTTTTTCTCTCCCACAAGCGTCTGCCCAGCTGTAGCTCATTTTGGTCCTTCTGGGAGTGCAGCTCTTCTGTGAGTGGCTCACAGGCATGGCCCTTCCCCTGGGGCTCTTCTATTCTCCACGTGTTTTTCCCAACACTCGCTTCTGCCCTGCATTTCTTCTCGGGCTGTGTGTGATACCTGGATTCAGGTCTCAGTGTCTTTGTGTCCCTTTTGAGTTGAGCAGGCAGCAAAGGAATGACAGGACAGAAACACCTCTAAGGTAAGCAAGCTTCAGTGTCCCTCAGTTTTCAGTTCCCTGAAGCTGGCCTGCTCTGGGAGGGCCCCTGCCTTTGCTCTCCAAGTTGCTCTATGAGTTCACTTTCAATCTGCCATATTATTTCCTCGCCCGTAAAAATAATAATATCGTTTCCTCACTAAAAATAATAGTACCTCCCTCACACAGTTGCTATGGGACTTTCCATGTAACACGCTTAGCTCAGTGCCTGACACAAAGTGATCTATAAACGTTAGCCTCTGAAAGGGTTCTGAACCCAGTTTGGGGGGGGAGGGGGGCGCTGCCCTGTACTAGCAATGCCCTAGACACCAGCTGAGTAAAATTCAGCTCAATTCTGACACTGTTTATTTGGAGATAGCATCAGTTTCACAGTTAAAAAGGCTCAGTCCCAAAATATTGCCTTCCTCTCCAGACATTAATGGCAAGTTTGGGCTGTTAACCTGTACTTCTGAACAGTTTCCTGTAAGTCAGACGTTCCCAGAACCTCCTCTTTGGGTTCAATTAATTTGCTAGAGTGGCTTGCAGAACTGGGGAAAACCATTTATTCACTAGATCCCCAGTTTATTATAAAATGGTATAACCCAGGAACAGCCGGGCAGAAAAGATGCACAAGGCAAGGTTTGGGGAAAGGGTTCAGGGGTTCCATACCCCCTCCCAGGACACCTCTCTTCCCAAACCTCCATGTATATAGCAACCGGGATATTCTTGAAACTCTGATTTTGTGTTTTCATGGAGGTTTCATTACTTAAGACGAATTGATTAGATCACTGCCCACTGGTGATAGATTCAATCCCCAGGTTCCCAGGTTCTCCCCGGGGGTCAGAAAGTTCCAACCCTTCAATCACTTGGTGGTTTCTTCAAGCCACCCATCCCGTCTCTAGGTGCTTTCCTAAAGTCACCTCATTAACATAACAAAAGCTGCCTTTACTTCGAACAACTTGGGCAACTCAAGGGTTTTAGGAACTTTGTGCCAGAAATGGGGAGAAAGACCTAATATATATATTTCTTAATAAAAGTCAGAATATCACAGCCTCCATTAATAAGACAATACTCCTGCCCTCAAAGATCTTATAAAATAAAGGAGTTTGGGGAATAAGTCCACCAATAACTGCAATATAAAAATAGTTAATGAAAATACAACCAAGGATGCTGTGGGAGCTTAACGTAAAAGTATACCCTACCCCAAGATTGGTAAGTGATAGTCTATGGGCTAAAAATGTGTTGTTGCTTTTTTTCCCTACATTTTTAAGTGGTTGACAGGAGATCAAAAGAGTAATGATATTCTGTGACCCTTTAAAATTACATGCAATACAAATTTCAGTGTTCACAAATAAAGTTTTATTGGAGCACAGCCATATTCATATTCATTTACACAGCATCTAGAGTTTTTTTTACACTACAACGACAGAATTGAGGAGTTGTGGCAGACACCATATGGCTCAGGAAACCAAAAAAAGAAAAAAAAGAAAGAAAAAAGAATTACTTTCTGGCCCTTTGCAAAAAAAATTTAGACTGTTCATTTACGGTGATACGAGAAAACTCTCCTCCTGCCAAGGAGGTAAGGGTTGGGATGAGCCATGAAGGGCAGGTAGGGTTTCAGCAGACAAAGGACAGAGAAATGTTTGGCATATTATAAGTGAAGTCAGAGAAGTTGGGGAGTGAGGCGCGTGTTCAGTCAGCAGCATATCAGTTACTTGGCTAAAGTAAAGGGTATGCTCACACAAGAAGTTGGAAGGGCAGACTGGGTCCATTCCATGAATTTCTCGAATGCTAAAACAATGCATTTCTGTCTAGTAGGATAAGCAACAGGAATATTTTAAGAGTTTTGGGAGGGGCAGAGAGGGTGTTTTGGGGTGGCAGAAGTGAACAAATTGTAAAACTGTAATTCTGTTTTCGCTTAATCTGATGAAATGTGTAGCGGAGAGTGTCTGTAGTTTCAGCTTTCAGGGAATAAGAATAATAAGGGAATGAGAAAATCTTGCTCCACGGTGGAATTTCAGACTCTTGGCAAAAGAGAACCTTTGTTTGCGTTTTCCCTGCACACCCCCTCCGCTCCCGTTGCCAGCCACCCCCATTATTCCCTTAACTCTCCACAGTGAATTTAGCCTTCTGTTGCTTATTCCTGGCTTGCTTGTACACCATGGGCAGCCAGACTGTACACACACCAAGGCCACAGAGGTACAAAGCAGTTTTACTTTTTTAAGCTCACTGGCTTTTTTTTTTCTTTTTTTTTCTTTTTTTCCCCCTTAAGATTTTATTTTTAAGTAGTCTCTACACCCAGCCTGGGGCTCGAATTTACAGCTCCAAGACCAAGTCACACATTCAACTGGCAGAGCAGTCGGGGTCCCAGGCTCACTGGGCTTTTATATGTGACTTTAAACTGTGAGTTCAGCCTGGGTAGAAAGTAGGGAATTATTCTAGCTTGGAGCTGTCAAGTTGCCCCAACGTGAGTTGCCCCAACCACAAGGGAAAATGCTTATTGGATTGCCCTTGAATCTTCTATTTGTAGTCTTGGGTCTAGTCCTGAGCAGACACAGGTATATGGGGAATCACTGACTTCCAATGAGTAAATTGGAAGTGAAGGAAGCATCACACTACCTTCGTGGGACTTTGAAGCTCAGGACAGTTTCCAAATCCTCTCTGTTGTGACACATCTGTAAAGCCCGTCATTTTTTTGCAGTTTCACAGTGCTGGGCAAACTTGGTGCTCTGTGTGGCTCTCTGGGTTGTATGATACCACTTATGAGAGGGTTATGGCATACCTCATAGCTATCTATGCCTCAACAAGAAAGGAAACTAATTTTCATTCACCTCAAGACCTCAGAATCAAACTTAATATTTCCTTATTTTTATGAATTCAGCCTAATTATTCTGGCTCAAAGATCACATTATGATAAATCCCTGTATGGCTCATACAGACTAATTCAGAAGTTGTAGAATTTGTCTTGTCTCGTTTCAAAAACAGAGTAGAAGGAACTTTCTTTCTTTGATGGCCCTAAATGTTGCAGTGTTTCTCCCTACAGAACCAAAAAGTAGGAGGTATGCTGGTTCTTTGTGCCATGATGAGCCCTGTTACTAAATTCCTCCAATGAACTATGTGGCATAAATAGTATATGACAGTTTTTGAGACTATCATCAGAGCAGCTAGTATGTTCTAGAGCATCTAGAATGTTCTAGATGGATTTCCCTGTTTGCTTCACTACAATTGTGAGAGAAAACACAGAGTAGTTGGTTCAAGGAAAAGGCATTGTCTAATTCAGGAACTCTGGCTGAATTAGATCCTCAGATTTGGGAATAAGTCACAGAACCTGCTCTGTACCACCTGCTCAACCCCTTCTTTTTTTCTCATGTAATTAAATAGCTGTTCTTCCTGACTTGGAGTCTCTTCCTACCACTTTCCCCAGTATTGGTTTTTCTGATCTCTGATATTTTCTCTCTCCTGCTCCCAATACCCTGAATTGGGTAATTCTCCCAATACCAGAATTAATAAGGAACCTGGTCTCTGGGCCGTTCTCAACATCTCAAGTGTGACTCTTCCCTGTCAACATCTTCACAAGGAAAATGAGTCATGGCATCACCTGGGTGATGAGGTCACACTATCACAGCCCTAGCTTTGAAAATGTATTTGTACTTTTCTATTGTAAAGAGATTTTTGAAAGGGGAAGATGAAATTGTGGTGACAGCTCTGAAGCCTGGTCCTTTAGACACTCAGAACTAGCCCAGCCCTAGCAGGTAGTGGCCTTGAGAAAGTCCTGCTCTGAATTTCCCCATCTTCTTCTCCACCTTTCACCTTGCTGGGAGACTGCAGGGAACACCTGGCAGATCAGCCCTGTCTTTCTGGGATGATTTTATTTCACGTGCAACCTATACACATCTTTTGAGTTCAAATCCTGACTCTGCCACTTACCAGTTGTATGATTTTGACCAGTTACTTAAAGTCCCTGTGCCTCAGTTCCTTTACCTGTAAAATAATAGTTCCCACTGTATAACCTTGTTAGAATTAAGCTGGTCAACATATATAATACATTTAATAAATATATTTGCGTGTGTGTATAAACTGTTGGTAGTACTGGGTACATAGTACTATATAATTTTTTCAGTTTATTATTAGTATTATTTCCTTCAAAGATCTGATGGTATTTTATAATCTTTGCCTTTAAAAGGTTTTGTTGTTGTTGTTTTGGAGGGAGGCATTTATTATTTTTATGAAATGTGCATAGCCCTGAAAAAAAATTCCTTTGTGAGCTATCAAAGAGAGAAAATCATAAAATATTTATCAAATAATGCACTTGGTCCCTAGTCTCCAGAAAGTAGTAGTTTTCACTTCACTCATAATATCTTCTTCTGAACAATTATTTATGGAATTCTCAAGTATCAGGCACTACAAATACTATTTTCTTTCATCTGAAAGAAAATTTGGGGAGCACCTAGGTGGCTCAGTGGGTTAAGCCTCTGCCTTCGACTCAGGTCATGATCTCAGGGTCCTGGGATCGAGCCCCGCATCAGGCACTCTGCTCAGCAGGGGACCTGCTTCCTCCTCTCTCTCTCTGCCTGTCTCTCTCATAATCTCTGCCAAATAAATAAATAAATAAATAAATAAATGTCATTTAAAAAAAAAAAGAAAATTTGCCCAGTAGGTATAGTATCCCAATCTGAAGATGAAGACAGTGCATTCTAAAGAAATCAGTTTACTCTGGGTCATACATTTGAGTAGTGGCCAAGTCAAATCATTTGACACCAAAACCATGCCAGGGACTAATGATCATGAGAGAACTAGATGCCAAAAACAAAGGGAGGGATAAGAAAGAAAGAATGACAAAGACAAACACATCATGAGCAAGTTTAGACTCAGTTATGGTTTACCATCTAGTAGCTTGGGAGTAGAAACCCCATTAAATGGAAATCTGTTTGTCCTCCAACTCTGTGCCCGTTACCTGACATTCTTGCTGCACCCACCAAAAAAATACTCCATTGTTTTTCCCACACATGGAAGAATACCACAACATATCTTCTAAAATCAGAGCGAAAACATACTTGCACTTTACTTTTTTTTTAAGATTTCGTTTATTTATTTGTCAGAGAGAGAGAGGGAGTGAGAGTGCAAGCAGGGGAAGCAGCAAGCAGGGGGCCTCATGAGGGGCTCCATCTTAGGAGCCTGGGATCATGACCTGAGCCGAAGGCAGACGCTTAACCAACTGAGCTACCCAGACATCCCCATACTTGTGCTTTTTGAAAGATTTCTCAAGTCCTGCATTTACCTGGTGACTGAGCTGGTTCATTAAGTCCTGTGCAAACTATTGCTGATCAGTACCAGTGGCCCTATAAAATCATCCCAGCAGCCACCTCATATAGATAAACCTATGGTAAGAAACTTGCCATACGAGTGCAGTTTCGGGCAAAATCACCTAACCCCCCTTCCAAACAGGTCTCTGCTCATATCCCCTTGTACATAGAGATTCTGGAGCTGCCTCTGTTCCGAGATCTGACATACAGACCAATTCTGATAAGTGAGAAGAGCTGCGGGTAGTCTACATGCTGATGTGAGGGTTGCTACTTCTTAGATGATTCCTTCTGAGTGTTTAGTGTTGAATTCTTGAATTCTCTTTTATGTTCCTTAAAATGTAAGAGATTGGAGGCCTATGGTTAAGACCCATTCTACCACTTGTGGGCCTTTCCGTTCTGTTTCAGATTCTTCATTTTGCAAAAGGGATAGCACACTTGCTCAGCTTAGACGGACAGTTTTATGAAGTTGAAAGTACTTCATAACCAGTAACACAAAAATTCAAGTTATTGTCTTTTTTTTTTCCTTAGCAGATGGAGTCCTAGTTCTCGTAAATCTCTCATCAGCTAGGTTTTATAATGACATGCACTCTGATGACATGTATGTACACTTAATAGAAATGAAGTACAATGACTTTCAGAGGTGTTCTACTAACTATCCAGTGGGGCTGTGTTGGATAGAGCTGGAAATCCCAAATCATGAAGCCCCTCTCTCCTCAGGACCAGATGCTCCTAAGCTAAGCCCCACAAAATGTCAGGCAGCTCCATCCACAGCTTTTATCACGTAGGAGTATGACCAGACATGAGTAAAGAGCGTAGCCCTCAGAACCTATGCAGGCAATTGTTTCACTGATGTGTAAGGCCTGGAGCTTGATCCACAGGATAGATATATGAAATAGCAGCTGAATGAGATTTTTCTTTTGTTCTCTTTTCTCTTTTCTTTCTTTCTTTCTTTCTTCTTTGTGTGTGTGTGTGTAAGGGTGGTTGTCAAGTGAAGGGCATATATTTTGAAAAGGAATAGACTTGAATTTTGAATGAATTTTCATCACCAGATGCTGGACTAGGTGGAGGTTTAAGGGATGGGTATAGTTAGGGTGTGTGTGTTGATTGGTGTGTGTTCGGTGGCAGAGGAGAGGGATTATGGTTTATGCTTGACACTGGGAACAGTTCCTCCCCCCTTCTCCAGGATAAAAAGAAGTGGATTGAGTATTGTGGCACATTTTAGACAGATTTCTGCTTATCTCTTTGAGGATAGATAGCTCTGGAACACTGTAGAGTTAAGGAAATGGACTCTCTCCTCCCTGGGTAAGGATACCAGTAATCATGGAAATGAATAAGGTCCTCAGGCCAAACCTCATCAGTATGGTAGGGAGGGAAATTTTTTTCCTATACATTTCAAGGTCCTTCAGCTTGACTAAGAATTAAATTAACATGAGACAAGAAAAAAACCCAAAGCTTTATTACATGTGCATAGAGGCCCAATAATGAAACTGAGATCCAAAGAAATGACCAAGGTGGGAGTTTTCATACATTTTAGACAAAGAAAAATTGACAGGAGAAAGACAACAGGTGTTTGGGAACTTTAAAAAGGAATCCTAAGCAGAATTTAGGCTGAGGTAATAGGTTAGGGAAAAAGAAATAATAATAACAACAGCTTTCTCACTTTTAAAGTCCCCATCTCTGGTGATAAAGATATCATATTACTTCTTAGTACAGGGAGGGTATTTCTCATATAGGAGATTTGTTTCCTGCTTTTAGGGGGGACAGAGAAGGACTTGAATGTCCTTGAACTTGTTGTTTCCCAAGTAGTTTCAGTTCAAAATAACTAATATGCCAGTGTGGTATATTTGGGGGCAGCCTGTCTTGGGCCTCTATAGTACCTAGCTTATTAATATGTCTTAACTTAGTTTAACGATAATGTAGAAATTAAGTGTGTATACCTGGGTGGCTCAGTTAAGCATCTGCCTTCGGCTTGGGTCATAATCCTGGGGTCCTGGTAACGAGTTCCACATTGGGCTCTGCAGGGAGTCTCCTTCTCCCTCTATCCCTTCCCCCTGCTCATGATCTCTCTCTCTGGCTCATCCTCTTTGATAAATAAATAAAATCTTAAAAAAAAAATTACTGTGCGATGATAGTGAAAATGATAATGATCAAGATGAGAAAAAGTTGCAGCTAGCCCTTTTTGAACATGACAGGGACTGTGCTAAGAACCTTATCTGTCATCCTCGCTCATGTGACCCTCACTCATGTGATCCTCACAGCAATCCAGTGTGAGAGACTTGTTCTCCCGCTCGGTCCTATAGGTAAGAACATTGACGCTGACCAGCCAAACTCAGGAGCTGGGGATTAAGTGACAGAGTTGAGATCCAACCTGACACACATTGAACTCTACAGTCTGTGCTCTTTAATACCAGGAAATCTTGGCTTGTTACGTTCTTTAAAATGCATTGGATGAGGAGTAGGATTGAGGGACGGTCCTGTCACTTCGAGGCTGGATAACACAGGTCCCTTTCTGTCCTCAGTTACCATGACTATAAAATAGGCACAACGATGTGTTCCTCACATGATTATGATGAGGACTAGATTGACATACTAACTGAAAATGTTGTATACTCGCTCTATGTGTAAGAAGAGAGAGAGAGAGAGAGATGCCAAGCGTCAGTGTCCCAGAGTGGAGAAAGGACACCTGGCCAGTCAGCTGGCTGCTGCTCCTGGACATGTCCTCTGGTCACTGGCACAGTGTGGCATAGAGTCACATCACAACAAGTACAAATAAATGTTTTTGGAGCATCAACCACGAGCTGGCACTGTTTTAGCTACTGTGGTTTTGAGTGTTGTAGAAAACTGACAAGGTCCTTCTTTCCAAAAATTTATAGTCCAAGGAAAGAGTCAGTTAGTAATGAAATAAAAATACATCGGGTAATCATAAACACAAAGAAGGAAAACAAGGTAAGTAGACCAAGAGGAAGGCTGTGTATTAGAGTGGTTGAGAGAGGTCTCTCTCACTCATGTATTCATTGAATGAAATACATCAAGTACGACTGACTTAGAATATAATTTATGAAAGAGGCTTATTAAGAAGTAGAAGACCATGGGGCACCTGGGTGGCTCAGTGGGTTAAAGCCTCTGCCTTCAGCTCCGGTCATGATCCCAGGATCATGGGATCGAGCTCCGCATCGGGCTCTCTGCTCAGAAGTGAGCCTGCTTCCCCCCATCTCTCTCTCTCTGCCTGCCTCTCTTCCTACTTGTGATCTCTGTCTGTCAAATAAATAAATAAATAAATAAATAAAAAGAAGTAAAAGACCAATAATCACTATTGAGTATAAAAGGAAGAATATAGTAATTTATTTAAATACTTATTGTGTCTTATATTCCTGAGTGTCCAACAAGAGGCATTTGGTATATCTATCTGGAAAGAGGATAGTTTTCTATTAGGTTCCCTGGGCCCTAGGGCTTCTCTTCCTCCTGCTGGGCTCTGAGCAGCTTCTCTGGCAGCTTGGGGCATGGTTTGCTCTTGGGAACTCACACCTGGGAGCAATTCACCTGTGATGGTGGTATGAGGGACTGTCTGTTGATTGGCTGCTTTTCTGTATTTTCCCTAATGTATTGGCTGCCTGCTGTTCTCCCTCTTTGCCCAGGTGTTAGTAGAGAAGCCTCCCAGTCCCTCTCAGTCCTCTGTGTGAGCCATCTTTTTAGCACTTGTTGCAGAGTGTCTCCCTTTTGTTTCCTGCTCAGTGGTCCCCATAGGCATGGAGACCTCTCCAAGAGCAGAATTTAGTGTCTCCCTCACCTTGCCTGCCTTTCCTTCCTTTCAGTGTGCCCCTTGTAGAGGTAGTGAATACTTACACAGGTAGTGAACTACAATGGACAAACTTGTCAGAGGGGCTCATCCTACTGCTCAAGAATGGAGTGCCTTCCTCACAGACCTGACTCTAAGCAAGTATTTGCTTGGGCACCATATTTGCTGTACTCAAAGGATTTCTGAAAGAGTTTTGTTGAATTCTGTCTATCACATGCCCTGATAGATGGACCAGCATTAAGTATGTGCCTCATCTCAACTTGGGGCTCTCCGCAGCTTGTAGAGAGAGAGCTTTCTTCTTTGAATAACTCAGGGATTAATAGTCATCCCCAGCTCACAATCATAGGCCCTCGAGCTCATTATACAGATTAAGTATAAACGGGGGGGGGGGGGGGGGGGGGGGGGTGGGGAGTCTCCTACAATCCTCAGTGCGTATTTTCACCTGTTTTACTAATGGAGAATCAGAGATATATATCAGAAAAATAATTTGATTGGTATGACTCTAGCCAATTCATAGATAACTATGAATCAGTTGTCTTTATCTTAGATTTATTGCCTTTTTCAAGTGCCTTTTTGAAATTTTTAAAAAAGATTTTATTTATTTATTTGAGAGAGAGACAGTGAGAGAGAACATGAGAGGGTAGAAGGTCAGAGGGAGAAGCAGACTCCCATGTGGAGCAGGGAGTCTGATCTGATGCTGGACTGGATCCCAGGACCCTGGGATCATGACCTGAGCTGAAGGCAGTCGCTTAACCAACTGAGCCACCCAGGTGCCCCTTTTTTGAAATTATTACCAATGCCATTTTCTATAGGTTTGTAATCTCTCTTCATGTCTGATTTCTACTCATTCATTTCTGTAATTGTCTTTGTGTTCAACCTCACCGTATGAGGTCACACACTCAGGTATTGGGGGACACATGCCTGTTTTAGTCAGATGCTCTTGAATTCCATCCCTGGGAAATGAAGGATTTTAAGGAAAGCTGACAAAATGGAACCCCAGACTTCCTTGCCTGCCATCATCTTTCTGAAATGACACTAACATGTTCAAATTTTGGATTCATTCAATAAATATTATTCAAACACCTACCATATACCAAACACTATTCTAGAAACTGGAAATACTGCTGTGAGCAAAATGGGCAAGGTATTTCACATGCCGAATTTTGTCTGTTAGAAACCACCAATTATCCTATGCCCTCTACCTCTTCTTTCTGTCTTTGTGGGACAGCGTTACAAATACATAATATAAAATAAAAGATAACTCTTTTGAAAAGAAACTGAGTTCTCTTCCAGTAGCACCTTCCACTGTGTTGCATTTGCCACCTCATATTCCATAGCAGGTCGGCTGCACGTGTCCAATAACTAATATATGAAAGTGAGCTGAAGACCCATGTCTTGATCACTATTATCTGAAAAGTTAACAATACTATTCCAGTTTTCAAAAAGGGATGTTTAGTTCTCTTATTTAGTCAGCAAACAATAAGCATTTCTTGCTCATGTATTATAACTCTGGAGCTATAGTAATATGCGGCACCCTTAACCTGAAGGGAAAAACTCACTACCAGTCTGCCAGGATTTGCAAAAATCACTCTTGATGTCTTACATGCTCTTAGTCATTATATATTTCCTACCTGACCAGAAACTTTAAAAAAAGGACTTTGCTCTGGACTGAAAAATCGGAGTTTTTTATTTGTTTGTTTGTTTTTAAGAGTTATTTATTTATTTTGGTGGGGAGGGGCAGAGGGAAAGGAGAACCAGACTCCCTGAGGAGTCAGGAGCCTGATGTGGCTCTGGAACCCTGCTGGGAGGTCATGACCTGAGCTGAAACCAAGAGTAGATGTTTAAACCACTGAGCCACTCAGGTGCCCCTGAAAATCAGAGTTTAAAAAATGTATGCCAGTTGTTGGCAAAAATACCCACAATTTCATGGTGCTCACCTGTATTCTGCTCCTACCCGTTGCCTCACACCCTTAGTTAAATCTTCAAACCAGACTGAGCCTTGAGGAAACCTTGTGTAACCCAGCTGCGTCAATTCATTTTTTTTTAAAGCTTTTTATTTATTTATTTGATAGAGACAGAGATCATAAGTAGGCAGAGAGGCAGGCAGAGGGAGAGGGGGAACCGATGTGGGGCTCATCCCAGGACCCTGAGATCATGACCTGAGCTGAAGGCAGAGGCTTACTCCACTGAGCCACCCAGACACCCCTTAATTCATCTTTTAAATGACCCTTTCTTCATTACAACTGCTCAGAAACCTGAAGGCATTTTATCTTCACAACTAGGGGAGGTTGGTCCATTTTCCTTTTCTTCCTCTCTAAGGGGCATTTCATTGGATTCCTGATCTTTGACTAGGTTTGAAGGAATACAGAAACTTTAGCGTGAACTTTAATGCTTGGGCATTTTTTTCTAAAGTATATGCCATCTATATTTAAAATAAACTATGCTTAAAAATAAAGTGAAATTTTCTACATGAATTTTATCTCAATAAATTATTAATAAAACTAAAGTGAGGGGTGCCTGGGTGGCTCAGTGGGTTAAGCCTCTGCCTTCGGCTCAGGTCATGATCTCAGGTCGTTGCTCAGCAGGGAGCCTGTTTCCCTTCCTTTCTCTCTCTGCCTGCCTCTCTGCCTACTTGTGATCTCTGTCAAATAAATAAGTAAAATCTTTAAAAAAATAAAAAATAAAAAATAAATAAAAATAAAGTGAGCCATTTTAGATGTCTGCCAAATTTTATATATATCATCAATACTTTATTCTGGTTCCTTTAAGGATTGTATAAGATCCTGATAGGCATGAAAACTATAGTATGAGAAAGAAATTGTTGCTTAAGATCTCTCTGGCCCTTCGATTTTGCTTCTTAGAAATATTTTTTTGCTCAGAAAATATTTCGATTTATTAAAGATGTTCTTAGAAGAATTAGTACACAAAAATGATTTTTAAAAAGCATTTATAATTCAATCACATTTAAGAGCAATTTTGAAGTATTTTAATAGTAGTATTTATGGCTGGCAGAAGTAGATACCGGGCCCAGTTTTTCTGTGCTTGGAAGGTTGACGCAGTCGTATGATAACTGGAAAACATTGAATGAATTGAGATGTCCCAGTTGAACAGATGATGTTATTTTAGTTATGAAAGTCAGGCATTCATAGATTTTTGCCTGAAGTTCTTTTGCAATTTAATAAGTGCAAGTGTTTGGACATCTTAGAATGAATCCTGAGTTGTATACCTACCTTCCCCAGGGGAAAGTAAACTATTAACCAGGGCAACAATTTTGGATATTAAATAACTGCATCTGTGTTTGGCTTTGTTACCTGTGATTCATAAATATGGTTGAAAATTACTGCCCTTTCACCAAATGGGTTGAGATATTTGATTGGATTCCAATGAGTTAGTATGATGGGATCCATCCTCAGACCAATATTCATTCAAGATTTCAGCATTGGATGAAAAGTAGAGATTTCACATATTTTGAAATCTTTAGGACTTTAAGTTAAGTTACAGGGCTCCCAAACAAATTGGTCAATAAAAGCAATAAGCTATAGAAGTGAAGATTCCTAAAAAAGTTATTGCTACTTATAGTGAGACTCTTCTTACATATAACGCACTGCATTGGAATGTCCTCCTCAGTTAATTCACAGATAGCAACAATCCCATGTAAGAAATGAAAGAATTTTGAAGTTCCCTCAGAAAACCTCAGAGCTCAGCATAAAGTTTGTCATAGGACTGAGTTGAAAAAGTAAATGTTTATTTTTTAATTTTTTTATTTTTAAGTAATTTCTATAACCAATGTGGGGCTCAAACTCACAACCCCAAGATCAAGAGTTGCATGCTCTTCAACTGAACCAGGTAGTCATCCCCAAAGTAAATCTTCTTGAGGAGACTTATGAACTGAATACCAGGATCCTCTTTTCTCCAGACTTCATCTAGAACTCACTGTATAGACTATTGGCCTTACTTTATAAAACAGGCATAAGGTCAGATGTCTAATGTGAATCCCTGGGAAACTACTGATTGTAAAGGCAGCATGAGGTTATTCCACCACCGCCCCCCCGGCCCCAAAAAAAGCATATTTAAAAAAGAATCGTATGTGGGTGGATACAGTACCATCTGTTCACTAGTGTGTCCATAGTGCCTAGCATAGGTACTCAGTATTGTTAAATGAGTAAGTGAATGGTGGTGTTGACATGGTGCTTTATGGATTATCTGTCACAAGAAAGCCTAAGCTATTCCAGGTTACTAATGCAATAAAATAGACTTGGGTTTGGGTGCGAGGGAAGATGACCGGAGTTCAAATACAAGGTGGGCCTCTGACTCACTTATGCTATAAATTTAGGCAAGTCACTTAACTTCACGGAGCCATTTTTAGAAACTGAAACAGTTGTGCTGAATTTGCTGAGTGACCTCTGGTTTCTCTGGGCTCAAGTGACCTTTGTCTTGGGTTAGTTCTTCTATTTCCAGTTGGAAAAAATCTATGTGGCCTGACACGTTGGGATTATCCTGAAGCCACTCTTGGGAAACATCCTCTTCTTTCTTGCTTCTCTCTCAAGAAAATATACTCTTAGTCCACTTACCTCTAATATTCTGAAAGGAATTTTATCAGAAAATAACCTGTATTACCTGTATTTTAAGTCATATTAATAGAATCAATTTCAAGTACAAAAGAAAGACATGCACACTCACAATCTAGTACTTTCTAGCTTAAGACCCAGTTTTTACTTAAAATATTTTTTCTTTGGATATTTTTATTCAATCACTTAAGTCTGACCTTATCTTAGATTGGTTTCTTCCCTTTCCTCCCTCCCTCTTCTCTCCTCTGTCCTCTCCTCTCCTCTTCTCTATTCCCCTCCCCTTCCATTGCCTCTTTCCCTCTCTCCAAAACATTTATAAGTTTGATTTTTTTCCCAACCAATCTGTAAAATCCATTTTCTCTAAATGTCTAATGATGTTAAGTGGTCCAGCAGTTTCTCCAGAATGAGCTACAAGCCTACGGAATACCTTCAGCACCTCTTCGGTTCTACCTGCCTATTTGGTCGCCCAGCTCTTGCAAGATTTGCCTTCACATCTCCCCTAACTTTGTTCTTCCCTGATTCTCTCCCTTCCTACCTACCCCTTCTTCTCTTGTGTTCCTTATGCTCTTGAATTGTTCCAGTGAAGGTCATCCCACGATCTTGGCACCCAACCATAGTCTGAGTCCTTCTAAATAGATATTTTAACATAGATGCTATGTACAAACCTCCAGCCCTGATCATTTGGAAAGTTAAAGTGGGAGATAATCTGAACAATTAAAAGAGAAAAAGAGAGAGAGAGAAGGAGAGTGGGCCAATCGGGGGAAGAATCAAGAGGAGCTCGTGCTTTATCCATGTGAAGTTTCCTTCATTATAGCATGCAGAGTCTCAGCTTCCTTCTTTTTATGTTTCCAGCTTTTTAAAAGTTTCATCCCCTTTGCTTTGTGTTTCTTAAAGAAAAAAGGGGTCCGTAAAATTGTAGCTTTTTTTATGCACACCTGCCCACTCTGAAATACTTGGTTTGTCTACTCTCCAAGGAGCAGTATTTGTATTAAAGAGCCACTTGGCATCAATGCCCAAGTGCAGATGTCCTATCATATAAGACTGTGCCTCATTCAGAAAACTCAAGATAGAGTAAAATAAATTAACAACATCTTGGCTCTATGCTCTATTCACAACTGTTAATTTAACAGGGTTATGCTTCCATCTCTGAGCTGAGAGTTCCTGGCAGGGACAGCTGCTCCTGTGCCCCAGATTATGCTGTGTGCCTCCCAGTAGGAGTTATCAAAAGCAGCAGGATGGAGGGAAGGTAGTAGCGCATCAGAGAACCTAACAGTGTCGCAGCATGGCCCCATGAGAAGGGAGAGGAATGGGCCTCTCTGAAATGCTTTTCATGAACTCCTTCATACTATGTACAGGTACAAGCACTGTTAATGGAGGACGAAGAGAAACTTGTCTTAAATTTTACTGGAAAATTGTCAGTCCTGCTTTTACTCTTATGTGTGGCCAATTTTCAATACCTTTGTGTATCTACTAGCATGTTGATGAACCTACATAGCAACGGGCCCACATGCCTGTGCGAAGGATGTCAGACAGACGCACGTCATGATTCACAGGATCTTGGTCACTGGGGCAGAGCGGGTATGACAGATAGAAAATATACCCTTGCATTGGCCTACTGTGGTTTACCTCCTAAACTAGAGTAAAGGCCAAGATCAGGCCAAAGCCAAGACTGGGGCCAAACACAGGACTTGTTACATGATAAGCACTCTTCTATTATTAGTCTTTTGAAGAAAATTTGCTGCATTGTTCACCACTGTATTTCCTCATTGTCTAGAACAGTGCTCACACAAGTGTACAAAGGTTAAAAGTTCCAAAGTTAAAGGAAGAAGTGAATGGAGACTATAAGTAACCACATTAGGGCACCATGGTGAGCAATGTAGTTATATAGAATTTTGTGTACTTCCTTATACATTTCTTTCCGTGACTATACCTTTTCTCCCTATATTCTCATTTAATTTCCTTATGGAAAAAAATTATTTATAGCACATATTATTCTATAAATGTTACAACAAATGGTAAAAAACAAACAAACAAACAAAAAAACCTGGATTCTAGTCTCTTGCCTTCAGTATCAGGATGACTCCCTTAATGGTAATATAAAACTAATTTTAGGTTTAAATTGCTTTGGGAATAAGAAATTGTGATTCAGTGAATATATGCTACTCTTTCAAATGTGGAAACAGTGTTTTCTATTCTGTTGTTTTTTTAACTCAAAAATAATGGCCATGTTATGCATTCAAATTTTGAAGGTCTCTATGTTGATTACTGATGTTAGAACCCACACAGGTGAAACTAGGCATCATTTTGTGACCAGCATTCTGAGTGGTCACATTCTGAACAAAGCCCTCCAAGCCCTGAAACTCATTTGCATCTTGCATTAAACCCTGATGGATCTGTTGTCTAAACCTTTATTTATCATACTCTGTGCCTCCATCTGTTGATTTCCTGACCAGATTTGAAATCTTGGGGAAACCAATAGACTTTCCCACGATAATTTCTAAACCATCATGTGGTTTTTCACAAGTTCTCTTTCAGGAACTCTGAAACACAATATCTTTTGGAGCTCTTTGATTAAAACCTAGGATGAATGTAATTTGAGTGATCAAGTTACATCCCCAAAATAAAAGGCTGGCTTAAGTTTGGTAATGGAGCAACATTGAGCTGGGCCAAGAAATCCGTACAAAATAACGCCCGTGATTCTGAAAGTCCAAAAGGACATTAGTTTTCCCATAAGATAATCTGTGCTCTCCTCAATTTCTCCATCTCAAGGAGAGAGGAAAGACTTGATTCGCATCCAGGGTACTGTTGATCCCGTAACTTCAAATATGGAGCCCGACACAAAAGAAATCACTTAATGAATATTTGTTGAGTGCTGTGATCTGAAGGAACAGAACATCACTTCACCTCTTCTTCTGTTTTTTTTTTTTTTTTTTAACCCCTCCCCCTTCTCCACAAAGGTTGAAAAAAACGATGAGGACCAAAAGATCGAACAAGATGGCATCAAACCTGAAGATAAAGCCCATAAGGCCGCGACCAAAATTCAGGCTAGCTTCCGTGGACACATAACAAGGAAAAAGCTCAAAGGAGAGAAGAAGGGGGATGCCCAAGCTGCTGAGGCGGAAGCGAATGAGAAGGAGGAAGCCCCCGTGGCCGATGGCGTGGAGAAGAAGGAGGGAGAAGGTCCCACCCCCACTGACGCGGTCCCTGCCTCGGGCCCCAAGCCTGAGGAATCCGGCAAGGCAGGGGAAACTCCTTCGGAGGAGAAGAAGGGGGAGGGCGCCCCCGATGCTGCCACAGAGCAGGCAGCCCCCCAGGCGCCTGCCCCCTCAGAGGAGAAGGCCGGCTCTGCTGAGACAGAAAGTGCCACTAAAGCTTCCACTGACAACTCGCCGTCCTCCAAGGCCGAAGACGCCCCAGCCAAGGAGGAGCCTAAACAAGCCGATGTGCCTGCTGCTGTCACTGCTGCTGCTGCTGCCACCACCCCTGCTGCAGAGGATGCTGCTGCCAAGGCAACAGCCCAGCCTCCTACGGATTCTGTGGAGAGCAGCCAAGCCGAGGAGAAGATAGGTGAGCTGCGGCCAGGGCCCGAGCCATGGGTGGGTGGGCCACAGGGACATGGGAGGCGGGGAGGGGAAAAGTCTAGAAAGCTTTTCAGGAAACCCAGGGAAGCTGCACTTAATTCCCCAGAGTGACAAGGCAGAGGGCTGACTCTGGCCACTTACATTCCCCAGTACCTCCAAGCCGGAGAGAGAACTCGGGCAGATCTGCGGAGCGGCTACTGGAGAGATCTGGCAATTATCTTGTTAGCTGAATCAGCATAAACAGTAAAACTAGGTAGTCCTGTTGGAGAAAAAAAAAAAAAAAGAAAAGTATTCAGTGTGCTGGATGCACTTAGTTTAATAAGTAATTACAGAGGCTACATATATTTTTATAGATGGGAATTAGCTAATATGATTATTTGGCTCTTGGAAGTGCCTGGTTAAAAGTACAGCCAAGTCCCTATTGATCCAGATGATCTATTTGTGAATTGCTGGCAGCAAAAACATAATCTCAGACCACCTTTGCCTATCCCTCAGTATGTTTCTGGGCATTCTCCCCACCATCAATTGGTGAGTAGTGTGGGTATGTGTGGGTACGCTCAGAGAATGTTAATTGTAACATTCAATCAGGGTCAAACTAATTAGGAAAATAAGTCTGTTGATGTTGCCAAAAACAAAAGAAAAACCCCAAATATAGAACATGCTGTGAAGTCAAACATAAATTATCATTTTACTACTGAAGATACTACTTTATACCAAATGCATAAATAATTGAGGGTTGACTATGATTACAAAAATGAACTGGATTCTCTTTGGTTTGGAGCTTTAACTTGAAAGCTGGAGTGATTTCGCTATTATGGCCCAAAGAGCCTATGCCAAATTAGAATAGAGCATCCCCTGAGCGAGGTCGATTTAATAGAACGTCACCTCCGGAGACTAGACCCATCCCTCACCCTAACCATCCAACTGTAGGGAAGGAGGCCAACAGTCTCCAAAACTGTTTTCTAGTCTAATATGACCCATGAATACCTATCGGCCTCAAAGACTTTAAAGATAAAGTTGCTTCTTTGCCTGTTTGAAAGTTTGGGTTCACTCCTTTCGAACTTTGTGAATTTAACCCATAACCTGTCCAAGGACCTATAATTGGACTGGACCACATTGTGCCCTTGAGAAAGGACCTACTACATGGGGAAATGTTTGGCATCTGACCATTATACTGAAAAAGTAATCATTGGACATTTGCAGTGATATACATGTCAGATACTAACTTAGATATTACAACTGACAGGTGATTATTTTAGGTATATTTCAAGTCTACGCCTTTCATCTTACCCTCAAAATTCTGTGAGTAAGAAGCCAGACTATATTTATTGCTATTGTTATTAGCATTCTCTAGCTCCAAACAAATCACACACCTCTTTCTACCAGTGACTCATTCTAAATCATTATTCTAACTACATACCTGCCCCAGGGGCTGGAATTTGTGGTTAAGAAGATGGGAGTGTTTCTTTAGAAAAGGTAAGGCAGGTGATAAAGAATGGGGTGTTGGTTTTAATTTTCTGAGCAAAACCAACCCTGTTAACTACTTTTTTGTTCTTGTTTTGATTTGGTTTTTTAATTTTTTTTTTTAATTCTAGTTAGTTAACATTCAGTGTCATATTAGTTTCAGGTATACAATATAAGTGATTTCAATACTTCCATACCTCACCTGGTGCTCAGCACAACAAATGTGCTCCTTAATCCCCATCACCTATCTCACACATCCCTCCATCCACCTCTCCTTTGGTATCCATCAGTTTATTCCCTGTAATTAAGAGAGTTAACTGCTTCTCTTTAGGCTTAAGGTTATAATCTCAGATATGATGGCTGGAAATTACGTTCTCATACATTTAGAAATTAATCATGATTTTAAAAACAAAATATTTGAATGGTTGGAGTTATATTTTTTAATTGGAATTTCTAAAGTTATGACAATAAACAAAGACAATGCGATTTTATTGGATTAATAGAAAGAAGGAGAACTTGAATCAATGAGAAGTCTAAAATATATTTTTAAGGAAATTCAGTTTTGCTATTTTGCAAAATATGGTAATTCCGAATGAATTAATGAATTATTTTATGTAGTACATGCTCATTAAATGTCACATGATGAATGAATGAATGAAATTGACTAGATTTCACTTATAGGTAATGATTTGTTTACTCACTCTCATTCTTCCTGCAACCTTGCTTACTCATTCATTTATTTGATCAAACAAAGCATTTGGTTTTGGAAGGCAAGCAGAGATTGTGCTCTGTGCTAAGTTTTACAGATACCAACTGAAAAAATGTCTCAATTAGTCTAATTTTTAATATGTTCATTGAAAAGTAATTGAAAGTGTAGGTGAAGTTCAGCTTGAAGGTAATTACGAAGGAGGATTTGTTTTACATTGTTTCTGAGTTTGGCTAGGTATTGTCTTCTTGGTTAGATTCTGAAATGCTGCCTGTAGCTTCTTTCTGTACTGATACGTCTATTAGTCTTGCCTGCTGTATGTGACAAGCACAAATTACCCAGATGTGGTGAGTCTCAGGAATCACAGAAGCTGGAAGTGACAGGGAGATCTATCACAGCATAGCAGGCCCAAATTCCCAGGAGCCCTGTGCCACATTTTCTTCTATCTACCATTGGATCTCATTCTAATCCAAGTTAAAATAACAGTATTTCCAATTGAGCTACACTGTCTGGAAGTGGATGTCTAACCTTGGTTGCTGTAGGATTCTGTGGGTGCCTGGATGCGTATAGAGAGACAAGCAGAGAATGTGAAACAAGGTTTGGGGCAAAACAAGTCACTAGAGAGAATTCAGGACAATAATTTCTGTCAGCAGGAGGGTAAAAAAAATTTGGACCAAATCTGATCACTGCTTTAATACAAATGGCAATGCTTTGTAAATTATAAATATGTTATTTTACTTCCTTTACTATTTATGGCTTTATTACACATAGATGCCATTTACATGAACCTTTGGAGCTGGTTTGTTTTTTCTTTCCTTTTGTTTTTTAAAATTTTGCCCCAGCTATATCTCCCTCTCTCTCTCGTTAGCCACTCTACCTGCCTATCTTTCGGTATGCCTATGACCAAAAGATTTCAGTGTATTTCTGATGACAATTCCTATATAGGAGGAGGAGTGTTTAGGCATATCTAGGACAGTGCTCCCCTTTAGCCATGAGGAGAGAACTTTCAAACTAACTTCAGTGATCATGTCCTTGGTGTCTCTTGCTGGATAGTGTCGCTCTCCTCATTGGACTCTCAGTGAAGGAATTCTGTCTCTTCTCCATGATGTTATATTGACTTCCCCCAGTAGAGGACTCCAAAATTTCGGATGTAGCCATACTCAGTGATAAAGTACTACCAAAGTAATACAGCCAGGTGGCTAGAAATCAGAGAGGTTGAAGAGGTGGTTGCCACAGGGTACTTGACTAATACTCGTGGGAGGTGTAACTCTGCATTACCCTAGGTTTTCTGTATGTTGAACTTGGCTGCATTTTATTTCCATGGTCTCATTACTTCTTTCTAACTGGAGTCACCAGTAATGACCTTCAAAACATGAGAGTTATTTTTTTTCCCTTCAAAATTGTATTTAAATTCTAGGTAGTTAACGTACAGTATAATATTGGTTTCAGGAGTAGAGTTTAACAATTCATTACTTACATATAACACCCAGTGCTCATCGCAGTAAGTGCCCTCCTTAACCTCCATCACCCATTTAGCCCATCCCCCACCTACCTCAGTTTGTTCTCTATGGTTAAGAGTCTCTTATGGCTTATTTCTCTCTCTCTCTCTCTCTCTCTTTCCCTTCCCATATGGCCATCTGTTTTGTTTCTTAAATTCCACATCTGAGGGAAATCATATGGTATTTGTCTTTCTCTGACTGATTTATTTCACTTAGCATAATACCATCTAATTCTATCCATGTCATTGCAAATGGAAAGATTTCATTCTTCTTGATGGCTGAGTAATATTCTGTTATATATACTTACCACCTCCTCTTAATCTATTCTTCAGTCGATGGACGTCTGGCCTCTTTCCATAGTTTGGCTGTTGTTAATAATGGTGCTATAAACCTCAGGGTGCATGTACTCCTTCAAATATTTATTTTTGTATCCTTTGGGTAAATACCTAGTAGTACAATTGCTGGATGGCAGGATAGTTTTATTTTTAACTTTTCGAGGATCGTCCATACTGTTTTCCAGAGTGGTGGCACCATTTGCATTCCCACTAACAGTGTAAGAGGGTTCCCCTTTCTCTGCATCCTTATCAACATCTGTTGCTTTCTGTGTTAATTTTTAGCCATTCTGACAGGTGTAAGGTATCTCATCAAGGTTTTGATTTGTAGTTTCCTGATGACGAGTGATGCTGAGCATCTTTTCCTGTGTTGAAACAGGGGAGTTTTGTCATTGTCACACCTCTTTTCCTTTTCCATTTTCTGCTTCCTACCTCCTTCCCTCTCCCCCTTCCTTCCTCTTTTGTTTTTTTCCTTCCATTTATATTAACTTTCTACTGTGCTAGGCATTAAGATCACAGAGATGAGTAAGGTATGGCTACTGATCTTAAGGAGTCTCGATCTAGTAGTGAGTGTGGGGTGAAATTTAGGGAATGGTGTTGAAAACAATCATAGTAATAATCTCAACTAAATTAAATTCTTCAAGAAGGTAAGGACTGGGGCACCTGGGTGGCTCAGTTGGTTAAGTGACTGCCTTCGACTCGGGTCATGATCCTGGAGTCCTGGGATCGAGTCCTGCATCGGGCTCCCTGCTTGGCGGGGAGTCTGCTTCTCCCTCTGACCACTTCCCTCTCATGCTCTCTTTCTCTCCCATTCTCTCTCTCTCTCAATAAAACAAATAAATTAAAAAAAAAAAAAAAAGAAGAAGGTAAGGACTACTTCTGTATGCCAAGGCACCATGGGACAAAATGTGAGTGAGACAGTGCTTTATGCAATTTGAAGCATGCTAAAAAACGTTTCTATATAATGTGTCTTTATTGCCAAATTGTTAGCCAAAAGAATGGATGCAAAACTTATAGATTCTGGAATCATACTTGTGTCCAGCCCATGTTTCTGGATTTGGGGCAATTCTTTCTGTTCCTCCAAACTAAGTTTCCCTACAGCCCAGGGTAACCATCCGTAACATGTTTAGCTTTCCAAAGGACAGGTCCTCTTCCAACAAACACTGTTAGATGTGAGATTTCCCAAGGATATTTACGCTTATATGTCAGGGTGCCTCATAAGCAGGTTTTTTTTTTTAATTTTTAAATTTATTTTCAGCAGTATTCATTGTTTTTGCACCACACCCAGTGCTCTATGCAATCCATGCCCTCTCCAATACCCACCACCTGGTTCCCCCAACCTCCCACCCCCCGCCCCTTCAAAACCCTCAGATTGTTTTTCAGAGTCCATAGTCTCTCATGATCATAAGCAGTTTTGATTTGAAATGTGATTTCAACCATTTTCCAAATTTATACACAACTCATAAAGAGTAAAAATTTGGGTTGTACAAGTCCATAAATGTTGTCTATAAAACATGGGCACCCTGTCAGATACCCAGTGGCATGCTGCTTAAAACTGTTGATTATTAAGTTTTTATGGAGCATTTTTATATTACCCGAGTAATCATTTTTATTGCGTTTTCTTGACAATGATCCAATGGCACTTGAAAATATTTTCTTTTCTGCTTTTATATTCTGAGAATAGGGACAAAGTAATGCATATTCTGCCCAAAGACAGCCAGTGATGTACCAGGGGTCAGACTGATAGGACTCTATATCGTCACCTTAATTTTAGCCTTGCAGTTCTTTTTTTTTTTCCTTTCTTTATATTTTATTTATTTATTTGACAGAGAGAGAGAGAGAGATCACAAGTAGGCAGAGAGGCAGACAGAGAGAGAGGGGGAAGCGGGGTCCCTGCTGAGCAGAGAGCCCAGTGCGGGCCTCGATCCCAGGACCCAGAGATCATGACCTGAGCCAAAGGCAGAGGCCTAACCTACTGAGCCAATCAGATGCCCTAGCCTTGCAGTTCTTTACATCTCTTTTAAGGTGCAGTTTTATCAATTCCTGCATTTTCTCTTTTTCTTAGCAGTTGTGACATTTTTTGATTATTGTTGGACAGCACCAACCAGAACTTTCCTGGGCTGTTCTGGGTCCTGTGTGCCCAGTAAGATGATGCAGAGGAAAGAACACTGGGCTAGAATAAGGAGACTAGGGTTCTACCTCAATATTTCTGCTAACCAGCTGTGAATTTTAAGCAAGTCATTGCTTCTCTCTAGGTTCCAGTTTTAAGAGGAGGGGCTGGGAGAGTTGGCTTTTAAGGTTTTTTCAAGATTTAAAATGCATGGTTTTTATAACAGCTAGCACTTAAGGAGCATTTGTCAAGTGCTGACCCTGTGCTGACTGCGACATGGGGGTTACCCCTATTTAGTCATCAAGAGCACTCTGTGGTATAAGTACTTTGACAGAAGAGGAGTCCGAGGTTCAGAGAGATTGTAGCACCTAATCACTTTCAACAGCTAGCAAGTAGCTGAACCAGGTGCTCAGCCTTACATTGAACCCTGATACCACTACAAGTACTATTCCAAAAAACAAACAAACAAACAAACAAACAAAGACAAGGAGGAGATCTAAGAACCCCAACATTGTGTCTTAATCTAAGAACGTCCCTTTCATTTGTATAATTGGATCCTCTAGGCTCTTGTCCAGGAATCATGAGTGATCACTTTTACAGATGAGTAACTAGTAATTACCCATACTCCTGGCCATAATTTCCTCATAGCTCCATCACCCCAAAATTATTCAGAATATTAAACTAGTTCTGAGTTTGGGGTTCCTAGTTTGAAAATTATTAAGTACTACTGTCTTATTAAGCCTAAGAGAGCTATAAAATCAGTTGAAATTGGTTGTTCTTAACAGAAGTACTACTGACTCCATTGAATATGTTGGGAGAGCTGAACATTAGAAAGTGAAATTTTCAGATCTCAGATGAAAGTAATTTCATGTGTTCTAGGTTATCTCTACCCTGAATTTGTCTTGTCAAAATTAGTATGTTAAAATTCTGTTTACATCTTTTATTTCCTTTTTGGCAAGTACATTTTTTAAAAGATTTTATTTGTTTATTTGACAGAGATCACAGGTAGGCAGAGAGGTGGGGGTGGGGGAGAAGGCTCCCTGCTGAGCAGAGAGCCCAATGCAGGACCCTAGGATCATGACCTGAGCCAAAGGCAAAGGCTTTAACCCACTGAGACACCCAGGTGCCCTGGCAAGTACATTTCTAAAGGACCCCAGTACCTTTCTACTTGTGACTAAAATAATATGAAGAACTTAGTAGAGAGAGCAGGTTGGAGAGCAATCACTCTTGCTTTTAATTTTAAAAAATTTAAGCTGACAAAAGATAAGAAGAGATGTTTTAGAGTCCAGAAACTCACATTTTGAAAACTTTCATCTATTCTTTCATAGCTCATATTAAATAATTACTATTGCCTCATAAAGGAAGCTAATAATCAGAGAGACAGGTAAGTAGCTCTGCTAATTTTAAACTGTAGAGTTATATTTGGAATTGAAAATGAAAGAGTATTTCTTAAAATACAGATTACTTTCAGATGCTAGTATATGTTCATAAAACATATTTTCTCATGTTCTCTATACACATACAAATGCACACAAGATCCCAGAAGGATTAAAAAGAGGAGGAGGAGGAGACAGAACTGAGAGCAGCAAGGGTTACACAGTCCATTTGGCTAAGCATGGAGAGAGAGAAGAGCACTCAGTTTAATGGACTAGAAAGCACTGAGTGGTCATTACTCTTATTTTCTTCTCACAGTCATAGCTTCATTAAATAAAGAATGGAAAGCTTTCTATAACCAGACATAAAAGGAGGGGAAGAGGGAAACCAAGGGTGCTGCTTCAAGCTACAAAACCTGAGCCTTTGAAGGTCTCCCAAGATGATATGGTTTACAGCATGCAGAAAGAGGAGGGAGGGTTGTGAGAGGATGTGTCCATTTTGCCAACCCTCTTAGTCATGTGTGAACTTTGTGTCATAAGGCAATGACTGAATCAGGTGCTGAACCTCAGACCAATTCCTACAAGCAAGAAAATCTGAATCTCTGCCTTTTCAAAACAGCTTTTGCCAGTTATCGATCTCACAGTAATAAAGCTTGGCTCTCCAAGCAAATAATTTATTTCTGGGCTTATTTAAAAGAATTGCCCATAAATTGTTTTCATGAAGATGATGAATAAAATCCATGTTTTTAATAGATCCAATATCTTACGGGCAGTATTTGGTGCAAGGGCTCTGTATTTTCAGCATAAATAGACTGAACGTTACCTACAGTCAAAAGAGCTGGGTCCTCGTTCAGGTTCTGCTGTGATTCCAGGCCAGCCCTTCCACCTCTGGGCTTGGGTCCACACCTGCAAAGTAAGTGCGTTCAACTAGGTCCACTCTGCCTTCTAGTTCCAAAAGGCAGGTATGCAGGGATAGACTGAAGAAGTATCTTTCAAGTGTGGCCACAGGGCCTCTTATTCAACCCTCCTTGCTTTCCTGCAGTCTCTTATTTTCTAAACTATTAGAAAGTGTGTTTAGGGGACAGGGCAGATAATAAGTCTAAATAGAGGGACAAAGAATCCAGGAAGAGTCAGCTTTAAGAAAGTTTATGGTTACACTGGAAGCCCAGGAGACTACAGTAAATAAATAAATAAATAAACAAACAAATAAATAAATAAAATAACCCAACTCAATGAAATTTTCTAATCCACCTTACACTTGAGATTGAAAATGAGGAGATGACAATGATGTTTTCTGATATCGTTAGATTCTCGTTTTTATCTCTCCTGACCCTGTCTCTGAGATGGAAAGCTATGGCTACAGTGGCCATAATTTGCTGTTAATAGTTTCACTGTCATCTTAGACTTAATTCACTTTTTCTTTTTATACTCATCTTATTTATTAAAATAATTAAATCAGCTCCAAGAGGGCACAGAACCTTAAATTCCTGTGTAGAGCAATGGCTGCATATCTGACAGACAATTGTGGTTAATAAGCATTTTAAAAAATTTTGTCAGGAGAGTGTCACTAAAGCATAAGAATTACATGGGTAGGCCCAATACAGTGTCCCTTCAACTCTTTTATTCATTCTACAGCCACAGAAATTGAATCTTAGATCATGAGTGAAATTAGCTAACAGACCTAAGTGGCTGGATTTGGGCTCTCAAACATTCCAAGAAGAGCTGGTGCAGGTGAGGAACAGGCTAGTTGTGAGTACTTAGTAATTCTTACGCATATTTTCAATCTTCAAAATCACAAATTAAGGGTATGTAAAAGATAAAAGATTTCAGTTTGATCATCTCATACTATTCTGTTTGGAATAGAATACCATCTTTAAGGTATCTCCAAGGGGAAAAAAGTACCCTGGGAAGGCTAGTTGCTTTTTCTTATAAATCATGTTCTTTCCTGGAGGCATATATATAGTCAAGTAAGTTTTGAGGCTAGGTTTTTTTTTGTTTTGTTTTGTTTTTACCTTTTTTCCAGTATTAGTTAGTAGAAACTTCTGGATTTTGTAATAGAAACCAGAAGGCATTCCCCTAAAATAGTCCCTTCTTGCTGATGCATGGTGAATGTGTGTATTTCTCAGGTAGAGTAGAGATGAACATTTATATAGCTTTGCAAGAATCTTCTTTTTGGGATGTGAAGAGGTGAAAAATGTAATTTAGACATGTTTAAGCATATCTATATACAGGCATGTATCTATGCTTGTAGCCTACTCTTCTGCCAACTCACTAGTATATGTACACACACACACACACAAACACACACACACACACATACACAGATCTGACATATAGGGAAAGCACTGCCCATGAGTTCAGGCTGTCAGAGAAAATCCGGAAGAACAATGAACTACATGTTTTTCCACTCTTAAGGCCATCAAGAAGCCAAGAGTAGGGGGAGGGGGCAGATGGTTCTGGAAAAGCCTGTGAGTCTCTCAGAGGATCTGTGTGGAGAGCACCCCTGCCCTGCTTCTGCTGGTGGGTGTGTCCCTGGAATGTGTCTGAGTGTACAGTGAGTTGGGGGAGCCAGGAGTCAGGACAGAGGCTATCTATGATGAAATTTATAGTGTGTGAAAATGAGACTTCTGTGTGGGCTAAATAGGGGAAAAGAGCCCAGGCAGACTTCCTGGGGCAGAGGTCACCTCTGCTGAGTCTTGAAGGACAAGATGTATCTACTAAAAAAAAACAAAAAACCCAATACTTGAGAAACTACCTTTCATTTGAACTAACACAAAAATACAAATAACTCAAGTCCTAATTCAGCAGCAGCTATTGAAGATGAATCCATAGTTCATCTTCATGGAATTCTTTGTTCTCAATGGAACAGAGTTCCATTATATGTTCTGTTTATTGTCGAGTCCCTGGCACCTATAACAATGGGAAATAGGAGGCAGCCAGTAAGTATTTGATGAATGAATTAAGAATAAGTGAAAAATGGTATTATAATAGAAAAAGCCCTAAACTGACCTACGAGACTGGATTCTAACCTGAATGTTTGGGGTAGGCAACTTCCTTGCATTCTCTGGGAGTGAGCTTACCCTTTCGTGGAACCAAAATGTCGGACAGAGGCTCTCAGGATCACCACTATTTCTAAAACAGCTCGACAATTCCCGTTTGTGTCACATGCCAACCTCTAGGTAGATTCTAAGTGCTTAACCAGGAAGCTGTGCTACTGTCAACCTTTCTCCTGTTTTGGAGGCTGAATATAGCGCTTGCTGGAAATTTTGCTGTTATTCAGAGGCATACGTCATCCCTGAGGTAGCTAGATTTCAAGCCATTCGGAGACCAGAGTGAGCATTTTGCCTCATGTTCAGAAACATATTGAAAACTAGAGGAAACCGAAGCTGCTTCCTTCTGAAAGCAGGTGATTAATTTCGTTCCAGCCCCGTGAGTGACCTGTGTGAGGCTCGTGCCAGTGTGTGACAGGTACACCCGGAGAAGGAATGATCTGCCAGGTTCCTTGGCTCCTTTTCCTCATCTGACATGTTTAAGTAATCTTCACAGGGTGTTAAGAGTCTCCTGAACCTGCTGTGCCCCACTATAGGATGAATTGTTAATATGTTCCCAAGCCCACAGTGTTGGGACAGAGACCAGAAAACAGGCTTTCCCACTCCTATTGCCTAGTCTCCTTTCCCACAGCAGTATAAACATAATTTGTGTACGGCTTGGGAGCCGTTCAGGCTACAGACCATAAGGAACGTTGGAGTGGAAGGTTGAACAGATTTCTTCCCACATATAAACTCTCACGGATTCGGTAAAAAAGAAAGACAGGGCACTACTCTATGAAACTGTCTCTCGTCCAGTCAAAAGGGCTGAGCAAGCACGGAGTTCAGCCATGTATTTGCAGCATTTTCCCACCAGTGTGATCAGATCCTTCTAGAAAGAAAAGCAGCAGGGGAAGATGTTTGTTTCCCTCCTTTCTCTTTCCACGTGGAAAGTTTAACTGGGCTGGGCGGAAAGAACCTGTCTTCCCTTGAACAACACAGGTCAGTTTCCTCTTTCTTGCCAGTTTTTAAGGAAAAGCAGAGGGTAAAAATGAAGCAAAATCTTGCCACTCTCTGATTAGCTATTTATGGATGTTTCTCAGCCCAGAAGAAAGGTAGATCTTTAAGATGTAACACTGTTTTTGTGCTACATTGAGTGTGGTCTGGATACAAGGTGGGTGCAGTTGTTAAATTGCATATTGCTCTTGAACTTCTATGAGCTGAAACCCTTCTCTCCTTTCCTAACATTCTGATAGAGCAGGCTTTTGCAAGAGTATCACACAATAAATGAATAGATTTTCATGTTCCTATTAATCTGGGAACTCCGGCTGCCTCACATCAGAAGTCTCCACCAGAGGATTAGTTTGAAAGATGAGTTAGAAGGAATATTTATCACATTTTCAGGTATTATAGAATAATGTTTCTCTTTCCCACTCTCTTCCTATCTTCATTGTAGTCATTGTCTGGCCATTTGCCCCTAGTTTCCTGATGATTGCACATGGATATGGTTACAGTGTAACAAACAAACAAGCAAACAAACCAAACCATAAATGTTCATGATTGATGGCTTTATCAGATATCTGCAGTGATGTACTAGTAAACTGGCTCTCCAAAACAAAACAAAACAAAACAAAAACCCAAATTGAAAAAGCCCTGATTTGTAGTATTTGCCAATTTCAGTGGTATAAACACTCCCATCGTAGCTGATTTCAGGCTACCAATGTGTTGTCACTGAACACACAGATGGGAAGTGATGCTAACAGCTCACTTTCAGTAGCCAGTGGGAGCCAGTTTCATCATATCCCAAATGAATATATTTTAGAAGTTAATACACTTTACTTTTCGTGACTAAAATACTAGAGCAGTAGTCATCAGATCCCAGTGTGTTGGTGTAGAAGCACATAAATAACTATCTATAGCACTCACAAACTTGTGTGTGTGTGTAACATATGCCTTGAGAACTAGTTTTAACATTTGCGTTGATTTCTGTTATGCACTGTACACTTACCAAAGGTTAAGGAAAAGGGTGAAGTTCAGAATCATACCTGCTATACAACTAGGAAAATAGTTGCTACAGAAGGAATTGATATATTTATTGCTCTCAAAAGTGTGATCTCAGCGGCATCTTTTTAATTAGTTGAAAGACTTTTTATCTTTCCAGTGGTGAATTCAGGGTTCAGACTGAATCATGACCATGCTGGCTTTTCTGACCTTTAATGCAGAGGAAACGCTGCCTCTTTCCTTTCCTCATACTAATTTTTAGGGAGCATGGTGCTTTTATTCCTAGGCAGAGCTTTGTGACACCATGAAGCCACAGAAGGTGGGATCAGACTCGTGAGGAATTATTGAGGACAGAAGTTTTAAAAAATTTTTAGCCAGGGTACCGTTTGTTCAAATGAGTTTCAAATGTATGTACACGAAACCCCCAAACCTAGCTTATCTGGTTGAGAATGGCAGGGGGAAATGAGGCCCAGGGCTCCTTTTACTCTGCTTCTATCCTTCCCCTGTAAATGGGAAATACATTAAGAAATCTCTCTCTTACTGTCTTTTTACACATGGCCAGTAAAATAGCCAATGTCAGGCGCAGACCTGACCTTCTCAGTCCTGCCGCTGGTTTTCACGATGAGTATGGACCCTGCAGCCATGTTGATTTAGTAGTAGCTTATGTGTATTATTTAGAAGGTCAACATAACACCCCCCTGATTATAGTCTAACTGTTTAGACACAGATAGACTTGGTCTGAGTAGCCTCTCAGCATGGTGTTTTTTTTTTTTTTAATTTTTTTTTTTAAATTCTAAACAGTATTGAAGGGATGCCAAATTTATTTTGTAAATCAGACATCCAAGGAAAATTTATTTTCTAAAAAACTTGCTTTGAAACCTTAAATCAGTGAATTTTGACTGTGTTCCTTAGAGCCCTGAAATCCCATGGGGTAGCCCCTCAGAAGTGGTTTCTGGAAATTGGGTTGTCTTGCTGAATCAGGTGAGCAAGGATCTGGGTCTTCCACTATCCCATAATCCCCTTTTCCTCCACTAACTTTTTTCTGGCTCTTGGTAAAATTTTGACATTCTAACTAATAATAACTGAAAATTATTGTTCTACATTTAAAGCCAATTTCAATCAACTGAGCCACCCAGGCGTCCCCATTTAAAGTCAATTTCAAAAGTCCTTGAATGTTGGCATGATTCAGACGCCACTGAACATAATTCAGAATTCATCTTTTCATTCAGGTGTCCACTCTATGTGTAGCCTGAATTGTTTATTTTATCAACAGACGCTCTTCCCAGATATATTATAGGAATTGTTCAAATTCTAGTTGTTCAAATTTAAATAGGAGTTGTTCGAATGGTTGAAATCTATAAGCATTTGCTCATATTGCAAACTGTAAACAAATGGAAGTCAGGGGACTCAGCCGGGGTTACTAACCAAGGCTGAATAAAACTTCTGCATCTGTAGCTTCTTGGTCTTTGAGAAAAAGAAACAGATTAATAATGCAATAATATTTTTTAGTTCTACTCCAATTTTCAGCATAATTATATAAACAAAACATCCTCTGTGATGCGATACCACTTAAGGAATTCCATCCATGCAGTTTTGAAACATCTACCAAAAAAAATATTTCTAGAAAGCTAAGCCCAAAATCTGTCTCAAAAATTCCAAAATAATCTGCCACTTTCTTCCTTCTACTCCTCAGCCATGGTGGATAATAACTGTTTATACCTCTGTCTAAAAGGATGCCTAAAAGGGAAACACCCAGGGGCGATGGGGCCAGTTCTTATTTTACTCCAGAGATTAACATCCTAAATGTCACTTGAATGATTACAAATCACTTGAATGATCACAGTATGAAACAGCCCAGCTGGGTGAAAGGAGTAGATTCAATCATGCCATGATAATCTAGGCTTAGGGTTTGAGGGGCTTTGATTTCTTCTTATAACTTCTAATTAAACTTTTTTTTTTTAAGATTTACTTATTTATTTTAAGGGAGAGGGACAGAGGGAGAGGGAGAGAATCTCACTCCACACTGAGTGTGGAGCAGACGTGAGGCTCCATCCCATGACCCATAAGATCATGATGTGAGCTGAAACCAAGAGCCTGATGCTTAACCAGCCGAGCCACCCAGGGTTCCCAGTATAATGGGTTATTTCGAAGACCGCTCATACAAAGCTACAAATGTATACCTTTAGAGTGAAATCTAAAGGATTACCATGGCCTCTAAGGCCCTGTGTGATCAGAATTCTGCTTACCTCTCTGATCTAATGTTTTTCCACTCTGCCCTTCATCACTCTTCTTTAGCCACACTATATTTGTAATGTCTCTATCACGCACCCCGCGTGTTCCTGTGTCAGTGACTTTGCACTTCATAAGCAGCTTGAGAAAAGGACAGAATTATTGTAGTTTTCAAATTCGAAGACCCACAATAAAAGTTATGGGTTTTTAAGCCAAGAATCCAATTGTATTGCTTACAGCCCAACTCGTTGAGCTTTATAAATCAGGCACCTCCTTTCGATGACTTTCTAAATATCAGCCAGGCACCCAGACACTTTGCAACTGGAGGTTTGGCTCAGAAGGGAAATTGGCCGAAGTATGAGAAGAAGTCGGGGTCCCAGAAAAACCAGGTAGGGTATGGGTGGGGACCCTTCAGTGAACAAAGAGGAGAGAGGAAGTGGAAGGGAAAAAGAACAGAGGCTGGAAACTAGGAGAGGAAAAAAGGAGTCGAAAAGTCGATGAGGACCGGAAATGAAAGTATCAGGGGACCAAAAAGAATAAGAAAGGAAATAGAGAAAGAAGAATAGGTAGAGAAAAGGAAGAGAGGAAAGCATGAAGCATGGGTGGGGCAGGACTGGGAGACAGGGTCCAGCAAAGGAGAGGCACAGAGCTCAGCACTAGGAGACGGGGGCCCTGCAGCTTTAGATCGAACATGTGCTCTGAATGGGTAGGACACATTTACCTTCTCCTCTGATAAAAGGATATGGTTTTGGAAGTATCTTCCATCTCTAGCACTCTCTGTTCTTGACTTCACAAAGAGCAGGCCTGAAGAGCTCCCTAACAAATGGATTTTCTGTCTCTGAGCAGATCTAAGTGACAGATGGGGCTGGTCCCCAAGGAGGAACCTGCCCCCCCGAACCCCCAGCCTGGGCTCACTGTTGTTAGGGTCCTCTACAGCATCAGTCTCCCCGCCCCACCCAGTGCAGCTTCTGCCACCAAGAAACCAAGGTGTTTCTTGCTTCCAGGCAGCAGAAGGAAAAAAGAGTTGAGCTTCATTACCCCACAAGTTTCAGTGGATGGCTTTTTTCATACAAACCCATTATAGATTCCAAGGCATATTTCAGAAATATTTTTTTAATGTAATACACGCCTTAGGCAGACAGTACTGGGTCCTGGGTTTATCCCCAGGTTTCTTACTGTGTGGCTGTCATAATTCTTTTAACCACCACCCCCCGTCTCTTCATTCCTAAAATCGGGGTAATAACATGATGTTCAAACAGTTGTTGTGAGAATTTAGTAATGTAACATATTTAGAGAAACTGGCATAGTATAGCTCCTCAATGAATATCATTTTGCCTTCCCTCTCTTCTGATAACTGGAAATAAATGGTTCTCAAGGCTCCCCTCTTCCCATATGGAGATCCCTTAGGCAGATCTTTAAATTGGAGGTGACAGAAACAAGGATTGTCTGTCAGCTGTCCATAGGTAGAAAACATTGTAAAAGATTCTTTTCATCCAATAAATAAAGAGAATCTTTTTTTTTTTTTCCAATCCAAAATAAAGCATCTCAAAGAGTATATAAGTACTACAAAAGGAAAAAGTATGCTTACTGGATACTGCAACAGTAGGCGGAGAATTGCGACAGCCCTGGATTTAGCCAACTCTCTTCCTTAGAGATTTGCAGTGCAAGGGGAAGATCACAGGTGTTAGAATTAGACCCATCTGTGGTTGAATGAGAGACCTGGTCTCTAACCAGCTTTATGCCACTAGGTCAACATCAGTTTTGTCGTCTCTGAAATAATGTAATATCCTTGTTACTGAACTTGGTGGTTCTCAGCATTACATAGATCACGTGTGAAGTGCTCACTATGGTATTGTATTGAACACATAGTAAGTGCCTAATAGAAAGTGACCGTTGCTTCTGGTTGCTTTCGGCTAAAGCTATCAGGAAACTTTTTTCCCCGTGGCATTACACTTCTGATTTTATAAAGGAAATTAATGGGCCAATAGGACACGTTTTATGGCCAGCAAGAGAGGCACATAATGATTTGCAGCCTCTTTTGGGAGTCAGAGACTATTCTATTTGGCCTACCATGTAGCTCAGCAAGATTACTGAGTCCTTACATTATTAACAATGATTGAGCCTGGAATTCAGCCAAGGCCACAGGTAGTGATGTTAAGATTAATTTAGGCTCCATGTAATTGGTCCCTCAGAAACTGTGATCTAGGGATTCAACAGAAACTGTTGGAGTCCCTTAAGGGAAATTGCTAATACACTCTTTCTAGGTAGATACCAGCTTATAAACTGTAACATCTTGGATTTCAGTCTTACATTCTTAGACCTACAAGAAAACTTAATATATCACATAGACCTGTGAAATGGGGCGGGGAGGCTTTGAGAGGGTCCTTTAATCCCCTGAAATCATTTGCAACGTGTTATATCGTGTGTGTATATGGATGACATTCGTATGTCCTTGTCTTTCATCAGACATTCAGCTGGGACCATGACACAAAAAGATTAAGATCCATTGTACTCAAAACTATCTTTAGAAGATATATGTTTTAATGAAAGATGAAACATGCTCAGGGATTCAGGTTGCATGATCTGCCCATGGTCACACAATGAGTACGAGAGTAGAGACAGGAAACCCAGCTGGCCCAACAACTGAGTTTTCCCATAATTCAACTGATTTTTATTTTTAGTATGTATCATTTCCATACTACACTAGGCAATGGGGGATATAGATGTATAAAACCGAATATCTGCTGTTACCAAAGTTGCAGTCCTGTTGAGAGGGGAAAAAAATGGGGAGCCTTAAAAGAAAAAAGAAACTGGGGCGCCTGGGTGGCTCACTGGGTTGTGCCTCTGCCTTAGGCTCCGGTCATCGTGGTCCCAGGGTCTTGGGATTGAGCCCCACGTTGGGCTCTCTGCTCAGCAGGGAGCCTGCTTCCTCCTCTCTCTCTCTCTCTCTCTGCCTGTCTCTCTGTCTACTTGTGATCTCTATCTGTCAAATAAATAAATAAAAATCTTAAAAAAAAACAAAAACAAAAACAGGACCAGTAAAAAACAATGTATCTACTTGCAAGCTGAGGGCTGTAATTGCAGAGAAGAAATTCAGAGGTCAGGATGGACAGTAGTGTCCAAAGGAAAGAAGTGAACATCACTGCAGAGTACTGGTAAGGATACTTTCCCTAGTAGTTTGTGTCCATGTGGGGACGGTGGATCTGCTGGGCCTGCTTATTAAAAAGCCTCAAAATGGCCAAAGGACTTGATGGTGCCAATGAATAGAGGGTGCCTTATTATATTATTTTTCTCCACGAAGGACTCTGATATTTCTACAAGAGCTATACAAAGCACAGTCTACACTTACTAATTCACTGCAAAGCCTCGTAAGTAATTTTAGCTTACCTCTTAAAGCGGTTTAAATGAACAGCACTTGGACTGTTTAATCATTTCCGAAGGACTGAAAAATAAAAATTAGTTTCAGGACGGCGTAAAAGTAGGACCCAGTCACAATAAGTTGTACCAGATTGCATCTGCTCTGTGGCTCGCCTGGAGTCATTTCTTCCCGGAGGGTAATTCTTGATTTTAACATTCCACCCAATTCTGGGAACGGAATTACTCTGGCGCCCTCTGCTGGGCAGAGATGGGAAGTTCAGCAGGAAACAATGGTGTCTGGGTCTCTGCAATGTGGGGGCGGTGTCCGGGATCCTGAGCCCACAGCAGCCTCCAGGCTGGATCCATTTAGTGCTCTTCACAGCTATCCCACTCAGGTATGCTCTGGCATCAGGCCTGAATTCAGGAGCCGAAAGCAGTCATCGAATTTTTGTTGTAAGGAGGTTGTCAGTTAATTTTTTTTTTTTATTTATTTTTGTTTTAAAGATTGTATTTATTTGACAGAGAGAGAGAGAGAAATCACAAGTAGGCAGAGAGAGAGAGAGGGGAGGAAGCAGGCTTCCCGCGGAGCAGAGAGCCTGACGCAGGGCTCGATCCGAGGACCCTGGGATCACAACCTGAGCCACCCAGGCCCAAGAAAACTATTTCCTTCTACTGAGCAGTTAGAGAGCTGGACTCTCCTTTCATTGAACACAATACCATGACTCACTGTGGGCGGTGGCCTTCTTGCTACAGAACAATAACTCTTGAGAGGCCAGTGAGAAACTCTGAGGCCATGATTTTTTTTTTTTTTTTTTTTTTTTGGCCCATTCAATTATTGTTTTTTTACCAGTGGGTATAGCACATTGATATTCATCACTGATTTCTTGGCTTAAATAATCAGAATTAATGCCATGGTGTTAAACCAAATTCAGAGTGTCTACTCTGATGTTCCTGTAGTACCCTGCTCAGCTGATTTTTTGCTAGAGGTGAAAACAGGTCCAGTTGTAATTAAGAAAGGGGTGGGGGAGTGCTGAGCAGGAAAGCACAAGAGAGGAGTTGTGAGTTCTCCTGGGTGTACATTGGAGGCGAACTTCTGAAATAAAACGATGGGAAGAGTGGAGGTAATGATTGTTTCCAACACTCCACTTTTATTTTATTTTATGTTTTTTAGGATCAATAGCATGGACATGGAGGTCTGCCTCTGGTTTCCATAACAACCTGGCTTATTGAAAGACTGCAGGCTCCACAAATCCCCAATTATCAGCCTTGCAGGGCTTATTAATGGAGCTGAGGATCCCAGCGATCATTGCTGGCACGTGCCTAGTGGGCTGGCTGGCGGGAGGGTGGAGGAGATGGGAAGGGGAGATGTGTGGTGAGACAGCAGCCATTTGTCCCCCTGTCAGTTAGGGGAGTGCAGTCATTCAGGAGGCTGTGTGAGCATCCCTGAAGCCTTGAGTGGCTGTGGCTGTCCTTACAGGCAGCCCAGAAATCGGAGTAGAGACTGTTTTTCCCAGCCCCACCCTGAAGCCATCCTTCTGGAGTAAATCCATATGAATATAACACATACCCTGTATGTTTATTGAGCTCCTATAATTAATTGAGGCTTCCTCACAAAGACAATGGCGACTCTATATTTCTAATATTAACTCAAGCCTTAATTAACATGTGAAGCCAATGCATATTTCCATTCAATGCATATTTGATAGCTCTGAATTGCTCGGCCTTTGGTCTGGCGCTCGCTTATTAGGTCCTCACCCTAGAACAACTGCAGCAGCAATAATAAAAGTACTGTCAGTAACAATACAGAGAACACTTACTTCTCTTGTTCCAGGCTGTCTGCTGTGACCCTCGATTGGGCTGCATCATTGTCCCTTATACGGAAGTAAGAGAACTTAAATAATTTAGGCCACATGGCTAGCGAGCTTCAGTACACAAGGGTCTCATTCCTACTCCCTCTATATAATTACTTTTATTCTTCCCATTTTATTTAACTCCGGTGTCCTCAAGATAGAAAAGGAACACCACATTTACAGTAAATTCTGTGTTCTCCAATGTGATTGGGGAATGGGACATTCTGATTAATCAAATGTTTTGATTAATAATTGCCATCTGGGTTATAATTGGATTTCCATTTGGGAAAGGTTTGGGATGTCATAAAATATACACAACATTAGAAGTGTAGTAATCATAGTCATAAAATGCTTCAGGATCATTATACAAATGTCAATTTTTATTGTAATGCAGAAGTGTTAGTTGATAAAGATGTCTGTCTGACAGAATGCCAGATGAACTGTTCTTGTAGCATAGACTCATCAATGCCATAAGACTTTTGAGTGTTGTATATTTCTAAGTACTTTATGTGAACCACCACTGAAGCTTAATGGGATCAGAAAAAAAAAATCTTTGGGGATCTTTCAGAGTTAAAGAATATTAGTGCTTGGAAAAGCTCAAACTCATTAAATATTCTGGATCACTGTGTATTTTGTTAAACTGTTTTTGCTAAACCAGAATGTTACTGAAAGACCCGCGGATCCCCTTACCCAAGAATCCAACACTGCCACTGGATGCAAACAGCAAGAGGTTTATTGGGACGCAGGTACCGGCAGGTGGTCGGCAGCTCCAGCTAACCGAGCACACCGACCGAGGGGAAAGCGGGGGTTTTTATGGACAGGTACAAACAAGTTTTGGGTGGGGACGGCGCTGATTGATTGATCCTTTGAACAGGCATACTTGGCGTCAGTGGATTGGGTCAGGGGACCCGCGCGAAAGCAGACAAAGCAATCTTACAGAAGCAGAACTGGCCGGTTAGCCCACGCATGCGAAAAAAGCACAACCAGGATATTGAAGGCCTGGTTACTTATCAAGTAAAGACAATTGGGAGTCTCCTGGTGGAATGTCACACTCCTGCCATAAATCTCAAGGACATTTGCAAACCAAGTTAACTATTTATCGTTTTATGGCAGTCAGGGGTGCCTGTGGAATGCTACACATATGGAGTCCTCAGTCATCCTCCTGCTCCCTCATCATTCCCCCTGAGCAATTTTTGAGCCTTTAAATCTTTAAGGTGGTTGAAGGTGGAAGGTCTCATCTTCTGTAACTTCTTCGTGCTGAATAGGGGCGTAGAGCTGTCCCTACCTACTGGGGTCAATATTGATCAGGGTAGGAATGTATAAGGGAGTTACGAAAGGTGGAGGCAGCTGAATCCGGCGCTGACAGTGAAGAGGCGTCCTCGTGTGCAATAAGGATCATCTGTCGTGGTGTAGTCATTGTAGCAATGGAGTCTCGGCACCAAGTAGAGAAACATGGAACAAAGCAACATATTAAGGTTAATAGGGCGATAAGAATGAGAAGCCCGAAAGGGAGATTCGGCCATAGTCCTCCTTCAAACCAGGAACTTAACCATTCACTGAGAGAGAGAAGGATCTTGTAGGGCCTTAATTTGGGCATTCATATCCTTTATTAGTCCTGTGATAGTCTGGGATGTACACACAACATTCTGTCTTGATAATTGCACATGTGCCACCCTGGGCTGCTGTCAGGACATCTAAAGCCATCCTATTTATCTCTTAAGGGAGGGGACTCTCCAGGGCAGGGGTCTTTCATTACACTATGTGGAAAATGAGATATGACATTCCCTTGAGGGAGTTCGATCCAAATCTGTCATAGAGCACTAGGCATAGATCAGGGTTAGCAGAATTTTCATCATAGTTGCTCAAACAATTTTTACGATTTTAGTCTCCAGAACCAGCAATAGGTCCCTATCTTATTGAGGATTGAGAAAATCAGTGATAAGGACTGTTTTAGTTAATACTTAGCATATCATCCGTACATTTTATGTCTGATACAACAACCCTATGGGGTAGGCACTGTATCCCCATAGTCTAGATAGAGAAATCAAGGTACTGAAAGTTTATACAACTTGTTGGGAGGGACACCTGGGTGGCTCAATTGGTTTTAGCATGGGACTCTTGATTTCAGCTCAGGTTATGATCTCAGAGTCATGGGATCCAGCCCTGCATCAGGCTCCGTGCTGCTGAGCATGAACACTGCTTGGGATTGTCTCCATCTCCCTCTGTACCCCCCCCTCTCAAAACAAAACAAAAACAACCAGTAAACAAAAAACAAACTTCTTGGGAAGTAGTAGTTTCCAGATTTAAACTCAGGCTGTCTAGCCCATGAGTCTGTGTGCTTAACCAGAGTTGTCTATACTCACTGTCTGCAATTTTCTTCTTAATCTCTCTGGAATGCACAACAATCCATCTCCCTCCCACCTGCATGGAGACAACTTTTGCCGAAGTCGCAACTGACCTCTCCTTGGCTAAAATCTAGTCGGCCCATTCTAAGACCTCATCTTCTTTGGGCTGCCGACAGCATTTGATAGTTGATCACTTTCTACTCCTTGAAATGCTTTCGTTACCCCTTTTCCTGACTATTACCTCTTCCTGGTTTTCCCCACATGTTGTCTATTCCCTTCCAGTTTCCTTGGCCCTTCCTTCTTCATCTCCTGGCTTCTAAATGCTGGGGTACCCCACCGCTCAGTCTTGGACCTCTTCTTCTCCATTCACATCTAGTCCTTTGGTGATGTCTCCCAGTTCACGGCTATAATTATTGTCTACAATCTGATAAATCCCAATGTTCCGTCTGCAGCCAGGACCTCTGTCCCTGCTCCAGACTACTGCTTACTCTGCAACCCAACTTGTATATATAATAAATACCCAAAACTAAATATTTTGAAAACCAAACTCCTGCCTTTTCTCCTGAACCTGTGCCGTCTTGAGTTTTTCCATTTCAGGAAGTAGCAGGCCCATTTCTTCCTGAGGCTCAGGCCATGTATCTTGGAATAATCCCAGATTTTTTTTTTAATGACATTAATTCTGTCAGCAAATCTTGTTGGCTCTGCCTTCAAAATACATCTGGAACCTGAGCCCGTTTCAATTTTCTAACACCCACCCGGCTTCAACAAAAGCCATAGTCTGACAATGGCCTCAAAGCCCTCCTCAATTAACATCCCCCTAGGTCCCTGCTGATTTCATCTTCTTTCACTCTCCCTTTCTTGCTCTGTTCTAGCAATACTAATGCCCTTGCTACATGTCCAGCAACCATGTGTGCGCCCAGCTAGGGAGTGTGCACTTCCTGTGCCTTCTGCCTGGAAATCTTCCTCCTCTAGAGGCTCGTATCATCCAGTCCCGAGCTCTCCTCAGCTTCTCTTCACATGTCACCTCCTCAGGGAGAATTTCCTTCTTTCATATTGTCACCCCACCCTCATCCCGGTATTCTCTATGCTCCTTCCCCCCACGACTCTCTCTCTGTCGTGGCACCTGACGTGCTATATGTTCCACTTACCTATTTACAGTATAAGCTCCACAAGGAGAGGGGAATATTTGTTCCATTACTGTTTTGTACACTGCTGTATCCACAGCAACTAGAACAGGTAGCCAGTGCTCAATAGGCATGCGCGATTCATCGGGTGAGGGAGAGGATACCTACTTAGTCAAACAAAGTAGCTGAGTCATCCCGATGGTCAATGCTCTGGTGGCAAAGATGACCCTAAATCACTCTCACATTCAGCTGGTTCACTCCTCATTGCCACCAAAGAAACTTCTCCTCCGCCCCCTGGATGGGTGTTCCCCCATCTCCCTTTGGCCCTGCGAGTTCCTTGCTGGCTCAGTTCTCACTTGTGATGCCGTCCCTCCTGTTGACCAGAGATGGTGGTAGCTGGACAGTGACTAGACCTGGCCCATGTCAGTGGTACCAGGGAACCAGCCCCGTGTCCTAGTCTCACTGCTTCACAGTCATTCCCTATAGGGAGCACAGGTCAGAGGGCTGAAATCGGTTTCATCTCCCCACGCAGAAACACATCTCTAAAAGCAGAGAATCATTTTAGCAATTCAGAACCATTGGGATTTCTGCCCTGACTGGAAATAGCTGACAAAAACACACCTTTGCTGGGGAGTGAGCTGCCTTTCTCTTATGTGAAATCATCCAATCAAAGTCATGGAAGCTTTTATGTCTGATAAAGAGTCCCTAGTGGATTGAAATGTTCTATTTATCATAAATTACAGTTAAGTCAGCATTTACCCCTTAGTAGCCCTTTTTCAAGTATGTTGAATTTGCCTAATGTTGATTATAGCTCGATGTGGTAATGATTGGGGCTTTTTTTTTTTCCCCACTCAGGAGCATTTTAGGAAGAAACCACTGCATACAGATCTGCAGACTATATATATATATATATATATATATATATATATATATTCCCCCCCACCCAGGCATATCTGTTGGTTTTGATTAATCAGAGTGGCAAGGATTAACTCTCACACCATCTATAAGCTTCGCACAACTGGAAAGCAGTTTTGTGTCCCAGATACCTCTAATAAAACCCTCAGGTCTTCTATTAGTCTCTTAGGTGGGCAAGGTTGCCTGAGTAAAGGCAAAACACCAGGAGACAAGAAAATCGTCTCTTTTGCTGTGATGAGCTTTGGTGAGAAAGGACTGTTCTGCAGGAGCAAAGAACCCGGAGGTCCCTTGGGTGAGGTAGAATGGAGATGTGGGTAGAGCGGAGAGCTGGGAACAAAATGAGGTGACGAGAGGGTGTGGGTAGTGCTTCCTGAAAAGCCCAATACAGAAGGAATGGGTGGTAGAAGGAATCAGGATAATAGCACGCAACAGTAAAGCCTTAAAATCTATGGATTGGAAACCTCTGATGATAGGAATCTGTTTATGAATAAAGAACAAAATATATTAGTATGATTGATGATTTTGTTCAAGACTGGTAGCTCCTCATTTCTTACTCACCACCACCCTTGATTTGAACAGCAGCCCAAACCTTGCACATCATGGGGGGAAACGGGAGCAGTGGACAGGGAGGACACGTCAGGTCTAAAGGGCTGTGATTAATCTTCATTGCCGAGGGCTCGTGAAAGTGGCAGCCGGTCCTGGGGATTGGAATTCCCTACTCCCGAGACTTCCACAGACAATTGTTGATTGTGTCTGTGTACTGTGGAAAGCTTTCGTTTACTGAAGAAATACTTCGGCACTGGCAGGAGGCTGATGGGAATATAATCATTCCAGCTCAGCTTCTCATCTTTAACAACCTGTGTCCTGACACCTGCTGGGTATGGCAGATTTGTGCCTTGTCACCATGTGTGTAATGTGCATGAGAAAACCAGTAACAAGGTTAATGCCACCCTTTCACAGAGAGAGTTTTGTTTGCTCTCGCTCTCTCTGATACTACTCTAATGCTCTTTGCCGATACTCCCACCTTCCTTCCTCCACCCCCACCACCGTGTTCCCACCGGATCTCCTGAGAGTCGTTACTCCTCAGCCCATCAGCCAAAGTTAGTGGGTTTCCATGGTTACCAGGCAGCTGGTGTCTAGACACGGAAAGATGCCTTGCAATTGAGCTGCAAATCTAGCTTCTATCTTACACACCCCTATCTTCCCTCCTCCTCTTTCCTCCCATTTCCTCTTTATTTACAGCAGGCATTAATGCTAACACAGGATGGAAGTTCCTTTTGACAGGCCATTAAAGGAAGGAGGGGAAGAGAGAGAGGGTAGAAAAGCCAAACTAGCTGTCTTGTCCTATCAGTGAAGTGCAAAAACAACGGAGGTGGCAGACCCTGATCTGACTTCTCTTTCTTCTTCACAAAGGATTTTATTTAATCAAAATATTTTAAATTAGAAAACAGTGCCACTAGTCCATTGGGAGCCATGAGCATCTTTAAGAGCTCGTAAAAGCATTTCAGCGTCGTCTTCAGCTGATGGCCCTGAATTGAGGTAGAACCTTTCACCGTCTCTGGACAAATCAATGTAATTTCTCTTTCTCTGATGCTCGGGGGAATCATACATCCCTGGGTATTACCAGATGGAAAACTCTGGAGTGGGAAAGAGGCACATACAAGGAAGGGCTTTAACAGCGACACATCAGATCTGGAAGAGTCAAGTTTGATCTTCCCTATTTCTTCGGAGAATGAGGAAAGCTGTTCCTGTAATTAGGAGCTGGCCTGGCACTCACAGACAGACCTTGGTATTCTCCTGTTGAAGTAACCAATTTTATAGAATGCCAATATCAGAGTCTGTGGGATGCCTCAAGACAAAAACAAGACCACAATAATCACGTCTGAACACAGACTAATTAGGGGCATTGTCTAAACCATAAAATGGCCAAATATTTCCCTAGCTGGCTAATGGGAGGGCTGATACCCACCTCATTCCTTCCTTCCTTCTAGAAGATGGGGAAATATCTGTCCAGATGCCCAATCATAAAATGACCCCTGTTTCATGGGGTCCAATTCAGACCAAAGCTCTGCTTCCTTGAATCCAGCTCCAAACCCCCTAGCACAAGTCCAGATAAATCCCTTCTAACCCTGTCCTACTGTGATGTCTCATGGCTTCCCACTGTCTTTGTTCTCCCTTGGAGCAACATGTCAATAAATCCAACTTCATTCAACTACAGGTGTTCTTGGTAGTCCTTGGCTGGACAGTACTGATAATCCATAGAATTTCTTTCTATATTATAATTTATAGTTTAATTACTTCAGTCAAAAATCTTTTTCTCACTTTCTCCCACAACTTCTGAATATTTTCAGGGCTATCTTTATCCCCGAATTTATTACTACATCTCCCTGAGCTTACCAATTCTCCTTCTAAGATCTCATAATAATCTAACTTAGAAAACAAAATTAACTCCTAATTTATCTTTCCTATCCCTAGTATTTTCTTGCTTTTCGTCTCAACATGAGACAAGATGACCCAGGCCCCTGGATGAGTTTAAAACCTTTCTACCCACGTGAAAAAATGTTCAGTGTCACTCAGCATCAGGGAAATACAAATCAAAATCATGATGAGTACCACCTCACACCAATCAGAATGGCGAAAATATACAACTCAGGAAACAACAGATGTTGGCGAGGATGCAGAAAAAGGGGAACCCTCCTACACTGTTGCTGGGAATGCAAGCTTGTGTAGCCACTGTGGAAAACAGTATAGAGTTTCCTCAAAAAGTTGAAAATAGAGCTATCCTACAACCCAGCAATTGCACTACTAGGTATTTATCCAAAAGATACAAAAATAGTGATTTGAAGGGGCACGCCCCCTCCCAATGTTAACAGCAGCAATGTCTATAACAGCCAGGCTATGGAAAGAGCCCAGATGTCCATCAAAACTTGAATGGATAAAGATGTGATATCTATAAGGAGATATTACTCAGCCATCAAAAAGAAGGAAATCCTACCATTGGCAGTGACATAGATGGAACTAAAGGGTGTTATGCTAAGTGAAATAAGTCAGCCAGAGAAAGACAAATACCATATGATTTCACTCATAAGTGGAATTTAAGAAACAAAACAGATGAACTTAGGAGAAGGAAAGGAAAAATAAAATAAGATAAAAACAGAGAAGGAGACAAACCCTAAGAGATTTTAACTATAGGAAGCAAATTCAGGGGATGGGGTAACTGCGTGATAGACATTAAGGAGGGCATTTGGCACTGGGTGTTATATATAACTGATGAATCACTAAATTCTACACCTGAAACTAATAATACACTCTCTGTTAACTAAATTGAATTTAAATATTTTTTAAAAAGCCTCCATACTACTCTTTGAAAATTTTGTAACCAGAAGCAGCAGTGATGGCAAGGACATGGGTCAGAGCGCAAACATTGAACATGTTTAAACAAAATTATAGTGAGACTATGACCAAAAAAATTTTGATTTAGTACATTCTTATTTAAAACAGGAGGAAAGGGGCGCCTGGGTGGCTCAGTGGTTAAAGCCTCTGCCTTCGGCTCAGGTCACCATCCCAGGGTCCTGGGATAGAGCCTCACATCTGGCTCTCTGCTCGGGAGGGAGCCTGCCTCCTCCTCTCTCTCTCTCTCTGCCTGCCTCTCTGCCTACTTGTGATCTGTCTGTCAAATAAATTTTTTAAAAATACAAAATTTAAAAAAAAATAAAACAGGAGGAAAGACATGTCCCCTATTTCAGACTCCATGATGTCAGATAGTTTGTTGGGGCAGGAACCATCTCTTCTCCCTTTCACATTATCATTTGCTGGCTTTAAGTAACGATTTTAGCTACGACTATCAGTGGTAGGGAAGATACTTTCAAGAGGGCCACCTTGGAAACAGAAAGACACTGAGAGATGACTGCATTGGTTCAGACTTTAATATCTCCACTGCCCCCTGAAATGCCAGCCTGGTACACTGCCATATACCCTTCCAGGGCCTCACTAATGACATCACTTACATCATCTGTCTTTCAGGTTGAGTTCTATGCCTGGTTTTGGAATTGATGCCATTCTCATTCCTAGACTAGGTAAATTTAAAGAGCACTATACCTAATTAGCTTAGCATCAAGTCAAGTTTGCCCAAACACCAATAACTGGTCTCCTACTTGGGAACAGTTCCACTAACTAGACTTCTGTTTGGTGTGCTTTACCTAAGTCCCTGTCTCATTCATCTCATTTGTAGTCTGGTTCCTTTGAGACTAAGTCTCTGCCATATTCTCATTTATCCTCTTAGAAATGGGAAACTTGTTCTTGGATCCATGATCAGAGGGACCCATTGCTGTCTAGTCTTACCCACATGTTCATGGTCTATCTATACTGGCCTCCAGCACTTGTTGAGTACATTTATTGTTGACCTCCTATTTGACTATTGCTTTTATCTGTATACTTCAAATATTGTGTTACTCTTACCCACATGTACTCCCTTCCATTCCTTACTACTGGCTCCATGTCCAAGCAGTAGTTAGTTACATGCCTAGTCTCTATTGCCTTTGAGTTTGGCACATTTTTCCCAAAAAAAGTATAAATGCAGTTTTTGTTCTTTTTTTTTTTTTTTCCATTTCACAGTCTTAAGTAGAGAGAAATGTTGCAAGAAAGAACAATCAACAGATATAAATAGGTCCATATAAAGAGAAGATTTTAAGGAATGATAAGGCCAAACTGGTTATATTTGTAGTAATAGTGATTGTGTGATGTCCAGTATAGAATGAGATATAGGTTTGGAACCAGGAGTAGATCCAAGGACATAGAGAAATATTTGGCAGCAGAAATTGGAATTTAATGTATACAAGGCCATGTGTTAGTAAAATTTTGTTACATGTTTTCAGTGATATATAAAGATTAGTAATATGATGGTTATGTTATATATTCGGCATTTACCTGATTATGAGGTTAGGGTTGAAGTCATTAGAATGTTTTCTGTTGCAGAGTCTACAGAAAAATGTAGAATTGATTCTTGAATTGCAGTCATGTTAGGGGACAGGGAATAAAAACTAGACCCATCATGGCAAGAGAAAACCTAGGAAACAGCAGAAATAAATCTAGAACACCGTGTTCACTAAAGTTAAGAAAAAATGAATGTTTTAAGAAACAAAAGTACACCAACAATTAAAGAGATTAGTGTATTTAAGCTGTTGCAGTAGATACTCTAACTCGCAAGATCCTAGTGGTTTGGTGGAGAATAGTTTTCCCTTAGACTTATAGGGAGGAGTAGTCTAGTCAAGTTACAGGTGGGGTGATTTACAACGTGGGTTATTGTGCAGTCTGTGGAATATAGTCGGTTAGCCGAACAGGATTTGTTTATCTCTGTGTGTAGCTTGTTTCAAAGAGACAAACAGTTCTAATCTCAGCTACTCATGAGACAAAAAAGGGGCAGTTGGAGGGTCTGTGTCTGGCTTTGTTACCAGGTGCAGGCAAAGAGGGTGGGGAAGAACTATGGCCTTATTACAGGTAAACGAGGGAGTCACCCATGCATCTTCTGGGAATCATGAGAAGGTGTGTGGGGAGAAGGATGTTTTGCAGTGGGCCATTTTCTGGATCACAAAAGGGTGGGGAGGCTTCAGAAAACAAAAGGTTGGGGGAATTCCTTAACTGTCACTATATTCTGGAGCATGAATCTCAAAGGTCAACACTGTCAAAAGAAGTAGTTGTCAAAAAAAGCTCTAGAGAAATGGTAAATGACAAAAGACCTTATGACTTAGAATATTTTTTTTAGTGAACTTGAGGAGAGTACTATCAGAAAAATGATAAAGTTAAAGACAGCTTATAGAAAAATAAAAGATGATATGAAGAAATGATAGCATAACTAAAACTTGGTTTTTCATACAGTTTGATCAAGGAGGAAAAGAACAGGTTGGTAAACTTCTCGAACAAGGAGGCTGTCATCTTTTTGTTTTTGGAATGTCTTGTACATATATATATATATATATATATATATAATGTGCATATGTATATATATTTACATATATATGTATTTTTTGTTCCATGTTACTCTAGAATAGAAAGCTCCATGAAGGCTTAAGGGAGGTAGATTTTAACTGGATATCAGCAATAAGTTACTGTTAAAATTGGAATGGCCTGCTGAAGCAGAGGTTATCCATCTGCTAGGAGTGTTTTAGGGGATTCTTGTATTTAAGGTGAGGCATTGCTGGAGGGTCTCCAAAGCCCCTTTCTACTCAACATTTTCTGTATGTCTGATTACCTTCAGATAAATAGGGTTTTGGAAGAAGGAAGAGAGTAGAAGGTAGAATTTAGACATAAGATGTGCCTTGGAAAATGGCTTTCTTAGAGAAAAACACTGGGTGGAGAAAAGAGAGAACGCCTTTGGTGGGATGAGTTTTCAAATGGGAGAATTATATGATGGCAGGACACATGATTGTATATCTATCCCAGGCAAACTGCAGGCTCACTGCGAATCTTCATTCTTTAACTGCTTCTTGTCCCAATGTCCTCAAATAGACAAAGCTATTACATTCTTTGCCACTAAGTAGAGAACTTTCAGCTCTTTGACTAAAGAGAGAAAAATCAGTACACATACAAATATTACTTTTTCGATATAGTTCTGGTTGTGTTCCAGTGAGTGCTATTGATTTTTAAAGCAATTTTTCACTCAAAGGCAGTGCCATAATTTGACAGGCCCTAGGAAGCCAACACACACAATGAGCGCAAAACAAATTGTCCCAGTAAGGGATGGGGATTGCATTTATTTCCCCACATGCAAGCATATAACACAAACACCTTTTATTGGGCTTTCTTGTTATAATAATATTTTAAAAATTAATTTCAAAATTGAGTTAAAACCCTCTCAGTTGGTTTTTTAACACTGCTTTTATTGGGAAGTGAAGGGGGTAGTAGGTGAGGGGATGACATGGATTTTTTTTCCTCTTCAGGACATAGTAATGGTCTTTTACAGGTTCTTAGATATGGCAGCATTTATAGTAATTTTAGCAATTCTAGATTTTACTGTCTGGTAACTCTTTAGTGATTTAGTATATGAAACCTACCATAGTTGATGATAACTTTTCAGCCCATATTACTAATTTTAGAGGTCCCCATGTTATTCCTCTCTGCATAGAGTATCTGCTTCGCCCCTCACAATTGGTACATAATTTATTGAAGTTTGATACAACAGTAATCCTTAGTCCTGGTTCTGAAAATGTCCAGAGTATCTAAAAGTACTTCTGGTAACCTTTAAAGCAATTATATTGAGTTGCCTTTCCTTTCACAAAAGAGAAAAGGAATGGAGGTAGGGAGTGGTGAAGGGAGGTGAGGGAGAAAGGAGAAAGGGGGAAGGGGGAAAAGCAGATTAGGGAGGGGGTGGAGAAGTGGATTTATGGAGTGCATTTAGGACCACTGGGGAGAGATGCAAGTTAAAATTAAGCAGCTGAATCCACTCATCCCCAAAGGCTGTGAGAGGTACTATGGTATTATGGCAGGGTCTGAATTCTAATTAGCTGTGTGACTTTGGGCAAGTCACAGAGACTCTCTCCATGGTCAGTTTTTGTCAGAGGGAACGAGGGACTGCGATCAGATAACCTCTGAGACCTCCTTCACCTTGCACTATGCTGTAATTTTATGAACAGTTACAAGCTAACTCTATGACGATATATATATAGATTTTGTATTTTTGTCCTGAATTATGTGGCTTATGCACTTGCATTGATAAAATTAGCAACTGCCGTGCCTTTAATTTTCTAAAGTTCTAAAGTATAGTTACAGCCATAAGGGAAAATTAAGCAACAAAGTTAAATAATGGTTTAGCTAATCTCAAGTACCACCCAAACACATCATAGCAAGTCACAGCAAGGCACAAGCTCAATATGACTCATAAAAGTAGTGTTTGTTTTTTTTTTTTTAATCTAAATGTCACCTAAGCAATAGATATTCACAAGTAGGAAAAATTTTAGGCAGCTATAGTCATTGTTGGAGTGACTCCGACAGAACTACAATTATGTCTAGTTTTGGTTCCTGTATTTTAACCCTGGAGTCAAATAATCAAATCATTTAATCAAATATTAGATCTTGGAATTTGACAACCTAGGATCCGTTTTTGTTTTTAAAGTCAAGTGTTGAAAATATAATCTTTGTAATAGGCATATTACCTCAGCCTGTGTTAAAATATTACAAATGATTAGTTGAATTTTTATTTTTTTAAAATTTTATTTATTTAAGCAATCTCTACAGCCAACATGGGGCTCAATCTCACGATCCTGAGATCAAGAGTTGCATGCTCTTCTGACTGAGCTAGTCAAGCACCCCTGATTAGCTGAATTTTTAAATGAAAACCGGTATAGCCCAGAAGAGTGTTCATTACATTTCTTAAGGTTTGACAGACACAAATGACTCTACTTGCATAACTGATCACTAGATGAGATCTCTGGTGACTATAAGAGAAATGCCTAAGGAAAAACAAACTTGAAAAGACTGCTACAATGTCTAAGCAACCTGTTTGAATGAAAATGAAAAGCTGTGAGAAAGAAAAGCTGAGAAGTAGACTCAATGAAAAATGACCAACAAATGATAAGCTGGTTTAATTTTTCCCATCTCCTAAGTAGGGATCTAAATAATTAATATCAAATACCTAAGGGTCTGATTTTTTAAAACTTATAAACTTTCTCCAGAATGCAGCAGGAGAAATTATAGATCAACTTCGGTGGGGGAATACAAGGTTAACCATATTTTAACAAGATTCCGTAAAGTACAGTATTTCCTTGCCTAGAATTTTTAAAAGAGAACAACCCTTCCTACTCCATCTTTACTCTATCCTTCGAAGTCTGCTATAATTCCTTGCTTTAGAAGGTCCAGAAATGAGAGAATGTTGTGCATAGGTAAGTAGAAAAACCCATCAGAACAGTCTCTACACAGCCTCCCCACCAAGGACTTATCCCCCAATATACGCCCTGTCCCCAGATGACCACAAGCCTTCCAGGAAATGAAAAGATCTTTCTCATAATGAAATTTTGAAAAATCTCACTATATCTAATTATATCCTTAAGGTTAAAGGACAAAAAATTTTAGGCTTCTTTCAAGTCTTGGATTTGGTGATCATTACCAAATGAGGAAATTTTTCTGAAAATTGAGTATGATGTCTTGTGCCAGGAGGATTGCCATCCCCTCTGTAAGTTGCCTACTGGAGGCAAGATTTTCTACACATTGGGGGATGGAGATGACTTAGTTCTTGTTCAATGCAGTAAACTTTTGGCTACAAAATTTATGGAATCAAATGAGCTAAAACCAAAGATAAGGTTATTTCCTTTTGAAATCAATTAGCTGCTATTCTTGGGTATGAAATTAGGAGATTGCTCTGTTTTTAAGCAGAGGCAATAGCAGAGAAGTTCCTGACTTTCGAAACATTACTATCTAGCAGCCTTGATTCCTTCATCATTCTTCATAGAATCATGGCCTTCAAGTTTGATCAGTTGTCATCTTTGCTGTTGTAATCATTTCGGGACTTTGGCCCTTGATTTCAAAGCCTTTTTTCAAAGAATTATTTTTTTTTTCCACTCTACCAGCAAAAAACTTTATAAGTCCCAGACTTTTCCTTCCCTTTCTTGGGTTATCTGGAAAAAAAAAAAAAATGGATCTGTGTACTAAGACCAGATAAGCATGAATTAGTGAAGAGAGAGAGACGGTAACTTTCATTTCTTAGGCATGTAGGTAAGCAAGGTAGTGGCAGAGAGTCTCGTTTGCTCTCATTTAATGCACATCACAAGTCTATGAGAGAGGTATTACTATTATTTCCACTGATGAGAAAATAGAAAAGCCAGGGAAGATGTATATTGAATACCTATATGTGAAACCCCTTAATATACTGCTTGACACATAGTAAACCTTAAACCAATGTTAGTTCCTGTTCAGTCACTAGAAATAATAGTCAACACTTAATGAGCACTTACTGAAATATGACATTCATTGTTAAATACCTTAAATAATTAACCTACTTAAATCTTATAACAACCCTGTAAGATGGATAACAATACTACCACCAATTACAGACAAGGAAAATGAGGCTAGAGGAGGTGAAGTAACTCACTTAAAGTCAGGGTAAGTGTCAGAGAATTTAAATGCAAATATCTGACTCTACAGCCAGATTTCTTATTCACTACTCTACGCCATCATCTAAAAATAGTTATGCTTTTAGTACATATCTACTTTTTACATTTGGGTTTTTTTTTTTACATGAGTCATTTGTTATAAAATTAGAAGATAAACATAAAATTAAAGCTAACAAAAAAAAAAAAAAAAGAAGAAGGAGGAGGACGATGGGATAATGCTTTCCTTGGCTCTGAGCCAGGATAATGTTGAGGTTCTTTTTCATAATCCAATGTTTTTGAAATTCAGACAGGCCCCTGCAATTCAAACATTACAGGTCCAGAGTTTTCTGCTTGAGGCAAGACAGGTTTTATCTACATGTCACAAAGCATTCTTAGGATTTTCCCTTTTTCCATATTTTCTTTTCCCCATAAGTATTAAATGTGTATCTTGTGATAAGTATGATACCAAAAGTTGGGGTTAATGTAAAAGAATTGATTCACTAAAACGTATATATGTGCCAGGTACTTTTCTAGGCATGTAAGACTTATTAGTGAATAAAATAAATTTAAAAAAAATCTCTGCCTGAGGATCATTACAGAGGAATTGGTCTATAGGATCATGAACGACTTCCTTGAGAAGTTAACCTGGATGCTAAAACCTAAAAAAGCCAAGAGGGGTGTGGGTTGGTGGGAGTGGTCTTCTCTGATGAAGGGAAGTCCTTTATTATTTACTTTGTTTATAATTGTCAGAACATGGTTTTAATAAAAGGTAGATCAACTTAAAAAAAAAATCTCTGCCTTTGTGAAGTTTAAATTCTAGCAAATGTATCCTTTTCCTTTGAAAAGTTAGTTCATAGTCAAGAAGACTTAAAGGATACCACAAACTGATATATAATGCAAGCAATATGATTTCTGTATAAATAAAGAGAAGGAACTGACTAATTATGCCTAGGATTGTTTTGGAGGTGGGGAAACAACATTTGAGCTATGTCCTGAGGGGAAATTAAACAGCAAACTTTGATTCAAATCTTGAGGACTTGGCTGTGCACACTGACTGGGATAATTGGCCTGCCTCCCAACTCCAGTCCTTACTTTTTAGCTAAAGGAGTAACTTTGGTCCCATTCTGTAAAATCTGAACCTGAGATGCAACTGTTGTATGAATACTTTGTTGGTGGAAATCTGGAAGGGAGTGAGAAAGAGGAGATACCAAAGGAAGAAGATAGTCAAAGATGTGGGTTCATGAAAAGTGAAGTCTCTACCTGATCCTACAGAGAGCTCTGAAGTACAAACTGTACCACAGCCAGACTGTTTTGTCCAAAAACAAGGGCACAGAGTCATAGGGAGCAAACGGGGCATCACCTTTCAGGCACTTCATACCCCTACTCAAGGAAGAAGAGTGGGCCATTGGCAGCCAACACCCCCAGCAGCTGGGAGATGGCAAAGGGGATCTGAGAGGGTACCAACAGCATCTGTGACAAGGAACGTAGGACATCTGGAAGGCCTAAGTAGGGGTGTAGAGATGTAACAAAAACGTGAATGGCAAGCAAAGGGAGAGATAACTCTGTGAATTAATTTTTTGCTACCACTTTTTGCTTTGGTAGGCCATTTATAAAATCTGAAATAGGCATGTCTTATTTTTTACTTCATTCACTAAAAAAAATCTTGAAATATGAATACAGATGGTCCCCGACTTACGATGATTTGGCTTACAGTTTCTTACTTTATAATGGTGTGAAAGTGATACACATTCAGTAGAAACCATACTTTGAAGTTTGATCTTTCCTCAGGCTATCAGTATGTGGTATAATCCTCTCTCGTGATGCTGGGCGGTAGCTGCGATCTGAAGCTCCAGCCAGCCAGGAGATCGCAAGGGTTAACAACAGATACACTTCCCACTACTCTGGACCCACACAGCCGTTCTGTTTTTCACTTTCAGCACAGCATTCAGTAAATTACATGAGATATCCAACACTTTATTATAAAGTAGGCTTTTTGTGAGATGATTTTGCCCAACTGTAGGCTAGTGTAAATGTTCTGAGCCTTTTTTTGATAGGCAAGGATAATTAAGGATGCTCAATAGGTTAGGTGTATTTAAAGATTTTATTTTTATTTCTTTATTTGACAGACAGAGATCACAAGCAGGCAGAGAGGCAGGCATAGAGAGAGGAAGGGAAGCAGGATGCCGGGCTTGATACCAGGACCCTGAGCAGAAGACAGAGGCTTTAACCCACTGAGCCACCCAGGTGGTTAGGTGTATTTAAATACATTTTTTACTTATGATACTTTCTTTTTTAAAATTTATTTATTTTAGAGAGAGAGAGAGTACCTACAGGAGTAAGCAGAAGGAGGGGCAGAGGGAGACACTCCCTCCACTGAGCGTGGAACCCTGCTTAGGGCTTGATCCCTGGGACCCTGAGATCATGACCTGAGCCAAAATCAAGAGCTGGCTGCCTAACTGACTGAGCCACCCACGCACACCTGACTTATGATACTCTTAAATTACAGTGGTGTTCTAGGGACACAACCCCATTGTAAGTCAAAAACTGCAATGTAAGATTAGCAAAATGGAAGAGGCATTATTCTTCAATACTCCTGATTTAAAGTTGGTTCTTGAAGACAAATACGATTTTTATTCTGATTAAAGGGAACCTCTTTCATTTTGAAATCAGAGTCCACAAATATATCTTCTTAGTACAATTAAAAAGTCTTACTCTAGATACCCTGCCTCCTTTTATTTTTCCAGTGAGTGTGTCTTAAAAATTTTGTATGCCTTTTGACCACCACTGGTTTTACCAGTGGCCAGATTTTTCACATTACTGTTATCTGCCTGGCCTCTAAGACCATTGAATTTGTAAAGGCTAGAGACACACAACTAAGCCTTTCTCCCAGCTAGGATGCTCCTCACCTGGGATACTATAAAGTGAAAAGGGGCAGTAGAGAGTTGAACTCTTATCAGATGGAATTTTGAACTCCTTAAAAAATATTCAATTTTACAGAAGAGAGAAAAAAAACTCCGTTTCTAGGCTAACCTGTTTCTGATCATCACTATTAGGAACACCCAATAGCACAACATCCACATTTTCATCCCTAACATGGCCCTTCTCCAAATTTCTCAGTGTCAGAGGCGCCATCATTGTTTGTGCTGACTCCCCATCTTCTACTCCTCCCTCCGACTAATGGTCTAACAGAAAAGAGTGTCTCACTGGATCTCCAGATTCAACTGCCAGCTCAGCACAAAATTTAGCTAAGGGGAAGAATGAAGGGGTAAATCTACCTGATGGTTTTGCTAGAGTGAAAATCCCCTCAATTTTTGTTTTCATTTTTAACCTTTAAAAGTTGACTCATTCCTTGTGAAAACAGTAAGAAATAATGTTAACACTGTTTAATTTTATATATTTATTCCATCTTGTCCCAGAAATGACTAAGGGCAACTATGTGAGCCCCATAAATTACAATTAAAAAAAAAAAATCTTTCTGCATGTTCCTAATGGGGGAAGAAGATAGAGCACTCATTTTGATTGTTTGGCAGACATTTTATAGAGAAAATGTTTAAGAAGATTTCAAAGCCAGTCAACTTGTATGTTCTTTGACTTTTGTTTTAAATTTTTTCAAAAAAGTTTCTGGGGTCATTTTTCTTTCAGGAAAGAAGGATGGAAGGGAGGGAGAGAAGGAAGGAAGGAAGGAAGGAAAAAGAAAGGAAGGCAGGCTAAAAAAATAACTTTTGTTCCAAATGTTAAATGTCTTAGATTCTTTCCCAACCTCTATAACTAAATAGCTATTTAAATAATCAGTCACTTGTATCCTTATTTTCTGATCAGAGTCATAGACTACAGGAACATTCTAGGGGGGAATTTTCTTAATCTTTTTTCTGGGAAAGAAGTTTTTTATCCTTTTGGGAAATTGTTCCCTCCTCCTGAGATGAGTATGTTAAACTTGATGAGTGTTTTTCACCCGAATCTCACAGCTTGGATTAAAGTCTCGACATACTGCATTCTACCCTTTAAATTTTATAAAGCCTTCTCAAATGCTTTCTTTCAACTTCTAAACAACCTGCAATAAGGTGGGGGAGCCAATATTATCTGTATTTTTTATAGATTAGGGAACTGAGGCAAAGAGAGAAAAAGTAACTTCTCTGAGATCCTATGGCTTTTTGGTGCAAAGTCAAGGTTGGAATACAAATCAGCTTCGTCCTAGGCCTAAACTTTTGAGACACGTAAACATGTGTATATATGTTTACTGAGACACGTAAACATGTGTATGTATGTTTACTGGGACCCCACCATCATGCTGCCTTTGAGTTTTCTCCTTGGTTAAATTTTTGTTTGTTAATTTTTGAAACCCTCAAGTGAATAGTGTTATAAGCAGTAGAACTATCCTCTTTTTCATAAAGTGTCAAAAAACAAGAGATGGGGGCATAGGTAATATTTACACCATTCTGCTGGTGTATACTGGCTCTGTGCTTTGAAAGGAATTTAAACTGTAAAATATAGTTTTAAAAATGTTGTTCAAAATGTGGATGCAAGTGACCACAAAGCCACGATCCTAGGCTCCAGATTGACATCTGGTCCATAGCTCTTGCTCTTAGCGAGACCATGTGAGCGACAAAGGGATGTATGCAAGTTAGCTACAGAATGTTTTTTTTAATTACTTTCTTTTGAGCCTTCGAGATGATAATGTTTAATATTCAAGAAAAGTGAAAATAAAAAGGGAAAGCAAACACGGCAGCCCAGTGTGATTGGTAGAGTAATTGTGGGCATGGCCCCAGGATGATAGCAGCTTCTATTTAATCAATGTTGACAAGGCTGGGGAGAGCTGGGCAGGTCCCAAGAGATAATGTTTTACTCGGAAATCCACTCAACCTAATTTCAGTAATGTAGGGCTGTGGAGGGGCCTGGATCCGAGCCAGTAAACAGGGCCATTAGAGCTGAGGGTAGGCGATGGCAGCTGGGAACACCGCCATCCCTCTAGCAACTCTGCAGCCTGCAGCCGGCCGCCCGGCTGAGCACGAGGGCAGAGGCGGCTGCATCTGCTCCTGCTGTTTGCTCACCAACAGAACGCAGACGTGCTACTCTCAACCCTTTCGAGGAATGAATAGGCTGCGAAAGTCAAGAGTGTCTTCTAGACTGGATTTTGATAAAGATCAGAAAACCAGTTTGGCATGTGTCTTTCAAGGACTACTGTGACTTCATCCACGTGGGTCCCCCTTAGTCTTTTAAGGCCACCACCACACTGTTTCAAGTGCATATACAAATGACTTCCCTCTTTCTTGCTGTTTTAATGTGGTCTTGATCTTTCCCCGGGATGGTGGTATGGATCAAGAATGTGAAAACTGTCAGGGTTTTCCATATTTTGAAACTTAGGTGACTTATTAAAGATACTCCACTTTTCAAATCCAAGAGAAATGATGCCCCTTTGGGCTGAGTTCTTCTTGTCCAGTTACAACTTTCTCCTTTACCACTCCTTCTGCAACAAGCGATACACATGAGAGTAATTACTGTCATGGAATTATGCTAGTGATTACTAGCATATGAATCTCAGGAAGGTAGAAATTCTTACTTGGTGTTTTCATTGCTGTAGCGCCACTGCTGTATTTGCAACGCGTGGAATGGTGTGTGACACACAGTGAGGCTCGGGACCTTTCACTGAATATATGAATGAATAAAAACCTTTTTTTTTCTTCCTTTTTTTAGTGTCTCCAACTCTAGAATATTAAGAATACATGACTCTACTGTCCATGATGTAATTTTCCTCTTAACACAGACATGGTAAAATTTATGGAGCTCCCTAATGAACATATCATTTCTAAGAGGTCTTTGGGTCTTAGAACTGAAAAGTTCTAAGAGGTTTGGGGGCGCCTGGGTGGCTCAGTGGGTTAAGCCTCTGCCTTCAACTCAGGTCATGATCTCAGGGTCCTGTGATCAGGCCCCGCATTGGGCTCTCTGCTCAACAGGGAACCTGCTTCTCCCTCTCTCTCTGCCTGCCTCTCTGCCTACTTGTGATCTCTCTGTCAAATAAATAAATAAAATCTTTTAAAAAAAAAGAGAGTAATGGTTTTGTCAAGGCTAAAATGGCAATGCCAGAGAAGGTTACAGTTCTTTACCAGATGCGAATGTCATCTGTTCAAATTGACTACATGTAATTTTTGAGAATTTAAATAGTTAATATATTTAATATCAATAATTATAAAAAATTTTCCAATTTCATTTTTTTTAAAAATCGATTTTTCCCCCGTTAGACCAGACTGCTAAAATGCATCATCAATTTTTGGTTTGGGGTTTTTTGTTTGTTTGTTTTGGGGGGGATACATTCTGCCTTATTATAAAACTGAATTTATGGAGTTGATTTCCCTCAGTGAAGACTGATTTGGGGGAAGAAGCCATCGTTAGGTAGAAAATAGTTATGTCTGTTAATGAGAATAAGTTACTGGTCACCTGAAATGCCCGTGATTCCTGTGAATGACCTGTAATTCCTTTAATCTTGTTTTTCCTATAATGTCTTAACCATAGTATTGGGCTTCCATGTTTAATATGAGCAAAAATGCTCTTCAGAGCCAACCCAAAAGAGAGAAACCATTTTCTATCCTTTAACTCTCTGGATTTCAACAATCATGTGAACAACTCCAAGCTTTCCTTATTTGCTAGCCCCGGGCCCATTTACTTCCACTTGCTTGTTCTGTGTCACCCAGTACAATCGTTTGCTTCCACAGCCTCTTCTCAAGCAGTAACTGTCTCAGAGGGAGGTTGATCCTCTAGAATGTGATTATTTACCCTAATTGGATCATGATAATTGGAGTGACCAGCTGGCCTCAGCCATTCATCTGTCTCTGACACTCACCATGGTGATCAAAGTTTTTGCACAAAATACTAAAGATTACGTATTAACTCATCTCTAGCATTTACAATTATGTAATTAGTGCCAGAGAGTGCCAAGACCAGATTTCATATTGTTCAAGACTAATCAAGATTCTTCCCTGCATTCTGAGCTGCTTTTATTAAGGCCAATTTTTGGACTTTGTAGGCTGCAGGCATAGGTACCCGTGGACCCCCCACTCTAGTTTCCACTCTGAGCCCACCCATCCTTTTGGGTAAAGATAAGGGTGGTGGAGGCAATCTAAAATAGAAGCTGCCTAGATATCTCTGTCCTAGTTTGAAATTTACTGCTTGCCATTGACAAACAGTCCACCCTTAGGTAAGCTGCTTCATTTCCCCGTACCTCAGCTTCCCCAGCTGTAAAATGGGATGATTAAAGAGCTGCAGTCATTCAATGACATGACACAACTACCTACAGAACTGCTTTGAGTGAGCATATAGTAAGAGCTCAACTATGTTAGCTACAGCTAAACACTTGATACAATGGGTCAGCAAAGTCATAATTTGCATTTCTTTCCAGGCAGTGAGGCTGTTGAATAGAACATGTATGAAACTGTAGATATGCAAGTGTATGGTCAACACGATTTATTAACTACAGTGACTTGTTTAGAGTTGGTATCGGAAAGAGAAGGAAGAAGTTCACAATATCCTGTTCTCCTGGTATTCAGGCTCAAATGGACCCATTTACGCATAGCTCGGATTCTATTTCCAATAAGTTCCCTTTTGTCCAAAGTTAAAATCTTGCCCAAACTCATACACAGTCTCCCATAAAGTGAATCTAGCTGGAACAGGCCTGTTCTTTACATCTGATTACCATTTCCTTTATTCGGGTATAGGTTTATTTTGGTTTGTTTGTTTCTGTTTTTGTGTGGGTCCTAAAAAATATTATTATGAGTTCTTAGCTTGCCTTACTTTTGTGGTTGTAGAAGATTCTTAGTTTAGATTGTTTCCTTCCTCCATATTTTTCTCCTCATTTCCTTCTGGCCTATATAAATTTCTCTGAATCCACTGACTTGACACATTTTATTTCTACCAGTCAGTCATCCCGTCTAACACAAAGATGACCTCTTTTTTCATTATTCAGTAATATCAAGTAAATAAAAATTTTAAAAACCCTCTCATCTCATATAAAATATAATGTATATGTGATTGTATGTATTCAGTTAAATTAAGTTCCATCTAACTGACTGACATGTTCCCTTTTGCAGTCAAATAATTGAACTTCATCAGTTTTAATTTTATGGTTTTTATTTCAAATTTTGGAGCCAATAATTCATTTTTAATCTCAGAAATTTCATAGGTCACTAAAAGCCTGTGGACCCTAGCTACTCGTTTCTAATGCTGAATTGATAAAACTGATTTGATCTTGACCTCCTCTGTCAAGCTGACCACCCGATAAAATGGGGACACCAAGATTAGTAGAACTTCTAGGCTTTAGTCCTGGGTAGGCTATGAGAAGAACATAGAATTATGGTTTTAGGGAAATACCTGGACTTCTGTTTCCTCACCTATAAAATGAGGATGTTCATTCATTCTGTCATTCAAAAAATGTTTACTGAGAGCCCTTTCTGCACTAGGTTCTGTGCTAAACACAGGGGGGTCCAAAGTTGAGCAAAATGATATTGTTGTTAGCCTTGAAGAGTTGTGTGTAGTGACTAGATGTTCTTTGAGACCCTTCTCCCTGCCAGCTTTATGATTATGGATTTTATTGTCTGTTAAAGGTGTATTGTTGAAAGGTTTAAGTGAGAGCAAGAGTATTTGCTGTTTTTTCACCTCTTCTTCTTAACATCTAGAAGAATGTACGACACATTGAAGGTGTTCAAAAACAACAGAACAAGTAAATGAATAAATAATTATATTTCAGATATTTTGAAGATTTGGGAAGAAAGAACATGTAGATATCGAAGCTCTTTTAGTAGCGGGTGGACAACAGCCCTTGCTGTCACCATAAACAGATGGATGCCACTTTTACCCTCTCTCCCAGGCCAGGACAAAGGGTGACAGGAGAAAGTATGGGAATTGAGGAGGATTTAACCTGATTCCACTGGAACAGAGGACAGAAAGTGTGGCTGCTTCTCAGGATTCCTGAATCTTTGTTCTTTTGCTTTCCCTTTTGGAATGTTTCCTTATTCTACAAACAGTACTTCTCACCTTCCCTCTCCTGGTTCTACCTTTCCTCTCAAGTTTTTAAAGCTCACTCAAAATGACCTCATAGCTCCAAGTCTTTATTTTAGAAAGAAAGGCTTAAAGTCTTGTCTTCTTCATACAACTGAACCTTCTATATGCTTCTAGCCACTTTAAATCTATATTCTGTGTCTTCTGAGTTTGGAAGAGGGCATTAAAAACATTGTTCTCTGGGTGGTAAGGATAATGAACCACTTTGGGCATACCTGTTGCATCCAAAGCTTTGGGCAGCACTGGGGAACAAAGTAAATTCTCTAAAAGAATTCCAAATTGCTATAAATGAACCTCATTGAAATAAACCTGAAAACTTTCTTCCAGCAGAAAATCAGCTGATTCATTAGTGCACCGAAGTTCTGTAATCCGTGGGAAACAATGCTGGTACATAGAGTATTACAAAGATCAGAACTGAGTTAGTCTTCATACAAAAATTTTCCTGGAAAATATGATTGGTATGCCAATAATGTTCAACTTAGAAGGTTATAGCCTTAAAATATCTTTATGAGTAATGGTAGGTAGACTTAAAACTGTAATAATTACATTTTGTAAATAATTTATGGTCAATGACAAATCCCCAAAATAAATCAGACTTAAAAACTTTGGTTAAAAAATGAGTCATTATAGGGGCGCCTGAGTGACTCAGTCAGTTAAGCATCATTCTCTTGATTGCGACTCAGGTCATGATTTTAGAGTCCTGGGATTGAGCCCCACGCTGGACTCCCCACTCAGTGGGGAGTCTGCTTGTCTCCCTCTCCCTCTGCCCCTACCCCTCAATTGCATTTTCTCTCTCTCAAATAAACAAATAAATCTTTAAAAAAATGAGTCATTGTAACATTAAAATAATCCATCATAGCTGCTTCCTTATTTAACAGACCAGCCTCATTTGATTCTAAAAATCAAATCTATTTTCAAGGAGGGAAACATTTTCTGCTACTGAAGGATTTAAAAGAATATCGTTAGATGCTTGTTGAAAAGAATGAGTTCCAAAAATGTATTTCCAGTGGCGGTCTTATTTGAATGTGGACGTTGAGCTTTATCTAAATATAAATATATAGCTGAATGATTTGAAAGAGACGTACATTTATATAAACTCTTCTAATGGTCTCCTATAAGGCTCTGATTTCTCTAATCTCAACATTTCTCAGTTTTTAGTAAGGCTGCTTGTGAAGTTGATCCTTGGCCAGCATCTAGCAACTTGGATTTTGAGAGAGTTCTCACCATTCCCTAAGAGTCTTTACTGTGCCTAACTCTTTTTGCAAACAGTGCGGTTTATGCTGGACATTTGTTTTCCTTATGGGAGTCTGGATTTCGTACATGCTAGGTAGAGGGTACCCACATGACTAGCCTCCTGTAAGAACTCAGTATTTTAAGCTCAGGAGAGCTTCCCTAGTGGATGACATTTCATACATGTCACAGTTCATTGCTGGAGGAGTCAAGCATATCCTGGATTATTCCATAGGGAAAGGATTCTTGGAAGCTTATGCATAGTTTTCTCCAAACTTCACCCCATGCAACTTTTCCCTTTGCTGATTTTGTTTTATATCCTTTACTGTAGTAAGTTATAACATGAATAGGACTATATACTAAATCTTGTCAGTCCTTCTATCAAATTATTGAGCCTGGAGGTAGTCTGAAGGACACCCAACAACGGGGAGTTTAGGTTGCTAACACAGGTGATTATGAAGCAAAGGAATTCTCTTCCTACTAGCTGGCGTATTAGTAAAGTGACTGTAATATGAAATCTGTTGACTGACTCTATCAGGAAACCAGGCAGAAGAGTTAGAAAATTTGCTTCTTTCTTTTTTTTTTTTTTTTTTTAAAGACTTTATTTATTTATTTGACAGACAGAGATCACAAGAAGGCAGAGAGGCAGGCAAAGAGAGAGGTGGAAGCAGGATCGTGGCTGAGCAGAGAGCCCAATACGGGGCTCAATCCCAGGACTCTGAGATCATGACCTGAGTTGAACGCAGAGGCTTAACCCACTGAGCCACCCAGGCGCCCCCAAAAATTGCTTATTTCCTGAGGAAAAATTATCCTTCAAAAAGACGCAGGCTTCCTTGCTAAGCAAAGCAAGCACCTTGCCTTATGGATAAGTATATTCAGTTGGAATATTCTTTACTGCAAGAAACTAGAAACTACTATGGTTTAGTTTAGAGGTCAGCTATTTTTCTCATAATAATAATAATAAGAAGAAGAAGTCTGAGGAAAAGATGTGTAGGAGTGATAGGTCACTCAGTGACAGTTTTTAACCTCATCTTTCTGCCCCATCATCCTTAGTGTATAGTTTTTGTCTTCATGATTATGAGATAGCTGCCACACTACCTGGTGCTGATCGGTATTTGTGTCATCAGGAAGAGCAGAAAATAAAGGGTAACCACATCCTCTGGGATCCTCCCTAAGGAATTCTGTCTTTATATAATTGGCCATCACTGTGTTACATGGACACCCTAGCTTCAGGGGGATCTGGAAATTCAACTATTTTACCTCCCATCCTTTATAACACCACAAATAAGAGGCGAGAGAGTTGGGATGGCTGTCAGTGATCCACAAAATCTCTGTCACAGTTAGCCTGACATTGATGGAGAAGAGATACAAGATTGTTGTCGATTCCTTATTTGAAGAGCCTACATATGGATATCTTGATTGCAAGGCTGAGAGATTAAAGACCACGGGAATTTCTGTTCAGTGGCTCCTTCCCCCAATACATAACTTTATTCCTGAGCTCATCCATACTAGTCACTGAATAGCCTCCTGAAGGTACCATCTTCTGGACTAGGACATTATATTACTGGGGTAGCAAAATCTCTTTTTATCTTAAATCTCTTGTGAAATGGTATGAAAAGAAGAAATGCATTGCATTATCATATGAACAGATGAGACAAAATACTAACCCCCTCTTCCCCCTCCCCACCTTGTTTTCTTCCTCAGAAGCTGTAGATGAAACCAAACCTAAGGAAAGTGCCCGGCAGGATGAGGGTAAAGGAGAAGAACGTGAGGCGGACCAAGAACATGCCTGAACTTTAAGAAATGGCTTTCCACGTCCCCACCCTCCCCTCTCCTGAGCCCTGTCTCTCCCCACCCTCTTCTCAACTCCACTCTGAAGTTTCCCTTCCTGTCCTGCTCACATCCGTGAGTCTGTCCTCTCCTACCCACTAGCCCTCTTTCTCTCTGTGTGGCAAACATTTAAAAAAAAAAAAAAAAAAAAGCAGGAAAGATCCCAAGTCAAACAGTGTGGCTTAAACATTTTTTGTTTCTTGGTGTTGTTATGGCGAGTTTTTGGTAATGATGATCCAATCATTTTGGGAAATTCTTGCACTGTATCCAAGTTTTTTGATCTGGTGCGTGTGGCCCTGTGGGAGTCCACTTTCCTCTCTATCTCTCTCTGTTCCAAGTGTGTGTGCAATGTTCCGTTCATCTGAGGAGTCCAAAATATCGAGTGAATTCAAAACCATTTTTCTTTTCCTCCTTTAAATGTGATGGAATGAACAAAAAGGAAAAAATCAAAAACCCAGTTTGTTTTGAAAATAAATAAATAAACAAATAAATAAATAAAGCAAATGTGCCAATTAGCGTAACTTGCGGCTCTAAGGCTCCTTTTTCAATCTGAATATTAATAAATCATGAGAGTAAGCAAACTCCAGTGGCTCTGTGTTTCTGTTCCACCTTCTCATTAGTTGGTTTGACATATTGGTGCCTCACATTTCATCTTCTTTCTGTCCTCCCAGTCTGACATCAATGACCCTGATAACGAAAAGAAGGACACGAAGCCTTAGACTCTGGTCAGAATCAATTGCTTTGGTCCTTGATGGGATTGTTGGGGGCTGTGTTAGTTTGCTAGGGCACTATCACTAAGTATCCCAGCCTGGGTAGCCTAATCAGCATAAATTTATTTTCTCACAGTTTGGAGACTGGAAGTCCAAAATCAAGGTCTTGGCAGGGTGGGTTCCTTCTAAGGGTGAGGAGGGAAGGATGTTTCAGGTCTCTCTCCTCAACATATACACGGCGATCTTCTTCCAGTGTCTCTTCACATCACTAGTGGGTATCTCTATGGGCACATTACCCTTTTTTAAGGACACCAACCTTATTGGATTAGGGCCCACCCTAATGACCTCATTTTAACTTTATTAACCCCTGTCAAGACCCTATCTCCAAATAAGGTCACATGTGCATTGGGGGAGGAGGGGCACAATTCAACCCATAATAGGCACTAAGGTTTGCTTCTACTCAAATCACCCTAGAGTATTTTCATGACTCTGGAGAAGTATCCAGTAGAAGGTTATTCTAGGTTTTGCTAAATTGAAGATTATAGAGACAGATAGAACTCTTTGAAAACTCCTGACTTTTATTTAGATGAGTTATTTTAATCCAAGTATTGACATAGCACATTGTATCTTTTTCAGCTTTAATAAGTTAATACTTCTGTTGGACTTATCCCCTCCCAAGGCAGCTGCCATATTCTCGATCATTTATAATCATTGTTCCTGCAGTGGTGATATTATATAAAGAAAAGGTATACATTTAGCACATCCATCCTTTCCAAATCTCCTTCTAGTTTCCATTTTCTAAGCACTCTCTATCAGAAGGTAAACAATTCCCATGAGAAACAGCAATGTTCCTAAATCTTGAAGTGTCTGTTGCTATTCTTTTTCCCTCTAAATTTCCTAAATCAATCTCAGAGCAAACTCCTAACAAGTCCTACCTGGCCTTGACCCTGAGTCTTCTCATAGACAGTCATGGCCAGTGAACTCCCTTAAGCTTCCTATACTTATTTACACATAGAAATCCCTGACAAGGAAAAGAAAATTGTGCTAAAGCCTTCACGATAATGGAGAGCATGGAAATAAATGATTTTAGGAGGAACAACCTACACCCTGGTAACTTTACTCAGCTCTGTGTGGAGCTGGAACCTATTTGAAGAAAGCTGATGTCACATAAGGGTTGAGTCCTCACTGGATCAAGGGGTCTTTTTTGGTCACTGATAATGAGTGAAATTTTCACTGGGAGAAGCAGCCACACAGAAAAAGGTCAAAAAGCATATCCTAACAACTTAAGAACTTTTTTTTTTTTTTTTTTTACTTCATTCTGAGTTGGTGTGATTTCCACAGAAGACTTTGGAGCAAGAACCTGGGACTCAATCATAATCTCATTAAGGTCTCAACAGGTGTGAGATTATAAAGTGTTGGAGAAGGTCATCCATGGGTTGGAGTCATATTGGCAGTATATTACTGAGGCATTCTCTTTTAACTTCAAGTTGTTTTGGTAGGATAAATGCTTTCAGTTCTTCCTCAAATCTATACTTAAAAGTAACATCCTTGTGACTTAGCATGGTTCAACTTCCTTTTCAAAGTATAATTCTAAAATTCTTCCCCTGAATCCATGGTCACCCTGCATTTTAAGTCTATACTAATATACACTGTTTGGTGATCTTACTGGTTGTGTCAGAGTTGGGATTTTGTTTTTTCACATGTGAATATCTATTTTTTGCTTTATAAACTCTTGGTTCCTTAGTAGAATTTTCAAGGTGGGGGAGGATACATCAGAGAAGCTTGTAATAATCCTAAAGGATATACCAGGGATAATTGCAGTCCTCACACTGACACAAAAACAATGTGACTCAAACTTATACATAATGCATACAAAGTCAGGGTGATACTGACTAGTACAGACCAAGATACAGAAATAAATAGGTGCTAAATTCTGGTCAGAAAGCAACATAATTTGTTGATTCTAAAGCATCTACATCTGGAGTACTTAAAGGAGTACTTAAATAAAAATTAAAACTAGGTTGGCCTTTCTCTTTCCCCCATCTTGCAACCTGTGGAGGCCTGCAGGGAACAGGATTCCTAAAAAAAAAAAAACAAATATGTTTGGAAGTCCAGTTCAAGGACATTTTTTGTTGGCTATAAGTGGGGTCTCTGGAACCAGAGGGAGCACACAGCTTGTCTTAAAATTGAAGGTGATTATACTCGATGGAACCAAATTCTATCTAGGCAAGAGATGTGCTTATGTATGCAAAGCAAAGAACAGCACAGTGACTCCTGGTGGCAAAATAAACAAAACCAGAGTAATCTGGGGAAAAGTAACTTGTGCTCATGGAAAGAATGGCATGGTTCGCGCCAAATTCCGAAACAACCTTCCTGCTAAAGCCACTGGCCACAGAATCTGTGTGATGTTGTACCTCTCAAGGATTTAAACTTCCTGAAAAGTAAATTAATAAAGGTATAGATTTGTTCTCATACTTTTGTTAAAAGAAAGTTAGGGACACCTGGGTGGCTTGGTCACTTAAGCATCTGGCTCTTGATTTTGACTCAGGTCATGATCTCAGGGTCTTGAGATTGAACTTTGAGTTGAGCTCCATACTCAGCTGGGAGTCTATTGGAGACTCTCTCTCTCCCTCTGCCCCTCCCCCAGCTTGTGTGCTCTCTCTATCTCTAAAATAAATAAATCTTTTTAAAAAATTAAAACTAGGTTGAAGACAAGTAGAAAAGCCTCAACATCAACAGGTGAATCTTTCAGATAGTAATAAAACCATATTGTGGGCACTATTCCCAATATTCTACTGAGGGCAAAACTATGGCTGTGTCTACATGAAGTAATCTTTTGATTGAGCTGTATTATTTGGGTCTAAAATGTTCAGTCATGATGTAATACAATTCCAATGATTCTACTCACACTTTGCCCAGCATTCACTCTTTCTCCTCTATTATCCATCCATGACTTTGTTTAGGAATTTGGAAAGCAGGCTGGTATCTCTTTTTCTCATATAATATTTAATTATGAGCAAGTTATGTGATAAACTTGTGCCTGCTGCTCCAACCAGACCCTCACTTTTTTTGGTCAGTATTAGGTGTTCTGGGGGTCTTTTACAGTGGTCCCAACCCATATTCAGCTCATAGAGAGATCTGGGAGGGATTCTTAAACTCTCTGTCTCAACTTCTAAGGAAAAAAAAGACACTTTGGAGCTCTCAAAATGTGTCATTTCCAACATCAGCCAGCCCCAGAAAATCCAGTTCTGCGGTTGGCATGGAAGCCTGAGAAATAGGAAAATCAGATTAATGAATGATTTCCATAGAGTATTATTGAGATCACCACAAATCCCATTAACTTTTTTTTAACCTTTCCATACATTGTCTGTTGTCATGGAAACACAGCTTCTGCTAAGCTGCCTATAAAAATAATTTAATGATTGTGACCCTTCTAGCTAAATGTTAGCTAATAAGCATTAGAAATGTGGGCTTTCTTTATTTCAAAAACATGAAACAAAACAACCCCCTCTCCCCAAAAAAAAACTTTCACCTAAATTTTTTCCTAGGGGATTAAAACTCATGCCTGCCTATCATGTTGGTAAGGCCTGCATCCGCACCCACCACCTCTTTCAGTCACATATTTACTCTGACATAATTGCAATTCTGTCCTGTTTTCCTGGAAAAATATTCACCATCATCAGCAATGAAGGCAAGAGTATAGCTATGAGAATGATGAGCTACTAAATGCTCTTGGAGAATTCTACTAAGGCGGCAAATGTATTTTGAGTGTACATTTTCCAGCGGATTGATTGCTTGATTTGTTATTTTACAGGTATGGGTCACTGTTGGTAATTACAGCATACTTAGTATTGCAGATGGTACCTTCATAAATACCTTTTTGTTGAGGTGAGATGCTTCCATACCAAGAAAAACATTTCAGGTTAACATTGTATCACATGTGATCAGACTGTGAAAGTACATGGGGTTGTCGAAAGAATCTTAAAATTATTTTACTGTTTAATTACCCAAATAATACTGTTTCATTGTAGAGAGGTAAAAAATATTAAAAAGAAAAGGAAGATAAAAATACTCACCAGTTTTCCACCCACAACTGAGCATTTTAACTTTTAGAGATACAGTTTTATATAATCTGCCTGCTTATCTGTGTTCTTCCCTTTCTATCCACGTATCAATTTATCTCTCTCTCTATATATATACATATATGTATGTATATATATATCTAAAATGGGCTCATGCTGCACATATTTTGTAAATTCGTACTTCACATGAGACAGACATTTTCAGACAGATTGCTAAATGACTGACAGAGGACTTTAAAATCCCTGGTTCCCACTGCTGCTTCCCAGTGCTTTATGGATGCCTGAGGTAAAGGGGGAAATGTACAGCTCTATACATATACACTTATTAGAACATTATCCTATGTATTTTTTAAGATTTTGTTTATTTATTTGACAGAGAGAGACAGTGAGAGAGGGAACACAAGCAGTAGTAGAGGGAGAAACAGGCTTCCCGCTGAGCAGAAAGCCTGGCGTGAGGCTCGATCCCAGAATCCTGGGATCATGACCTGAGCCGAAGGCAGACACTTAATGACTGAGCCACCCCAGGCACCCCCTATATTTTTGAACCAAGGGCGAAGGCTAATAAATCTCTACAATCAAGGACATGACTTTATACAAAGTCTCACGTTGGTTGCACAATCTATTGGCACACCATTGTCACCCTTCATTAACCTGCCTGCACGTTACCATGGGCTGCTTTCCCTTGTCAGGCTAAGGAACGAGGGCTAATTGAAAAGAACTGATGTCCTCCTGCAATAATGCGGCGCTGGGAGCATACAAACAGAAACCCATCTTTATTTGAAATTTTGATATTTTGTTTATCCCTAATGCATTTATCATTGCATTCATTTTGAGTTTTCAAATATTGCATTAAAATATGATTTATCTTAATTATGGAGGTTTTCTTTTCTTTTTTTGGATGTGACCTCAGAGTTCACACTTGGGGGCAGCACCTCACTTGCCTCAGCCTGATCCTGGGCTTGAGGCTCCCAAAGGGAATGCTGGAATTGTCATTTTCTAAACAGACACTTCCTGCTGACTGGCAGCTGTGACTATGTGAGCTGTTAGGGACACACAGGGACTGTAAGGCTTGAGAGCGGGTGAGCCTGTGAAGACTTCAGAATTAAAGGTCTAACATTCCTAAGAAGTTAATAGAATAGAATTACTTTACAATATTTCCTCACTCTCAAGAGAAAGTAGAGAGGGTGAATCACGGGGACATAGGCAATCTAAAGTGGTCTGAAGTTAGTCGGGGCTGTGGCAAAATGAAGAATTCATGCCCTACCTAAATACTCTGGAAATAAACTTAAAAAGTAAAGGAGAAGAATGCTGGCCTGCCAAACTAAACTCCCGGTTTGCGATGCTTGCTGAGCTTTCAGCATCCCTTACTGCCTTGGAAGCACTGGGCCTTGAAACTAGACTTGGTTGGTTCAAATCTGGTGTTGGCAGAGAAGCTGATCCAATAGGGCCTCTTAGAACCTGGAGCTAATGGTTACTAAGTGTTGTGAGAACTAAATGATCATTTATTAACTCACCATGAGTGCAAATGTATGTTTAAACTGTAGATAAAAAGAAGAATATTTCATGTTATACTGAGGGATTAAAAAAAAGAAGGTATCTCTCTTGTTTGGAATTTTTTTAAGCATGGGAGGGAGACCACTGCTTTTTAAAAATTTCTTTTTGGGGCACCTGGGTAGCTAAGTGGGTTGAGCCTCTGACTTGGGTTCAGGTCATGATCTCAGGGTCCTGGAATCAAGCCCCGCATCGGGCTCTCTGCTCAGCAGGGAGCTTGCTTCCTCCTCTTGCTCTGCCTACTTGTGACCTCTCTCTCTCTCTCTGTCAAAAAATAAATTTTTTAAAAAAATCTTAAAAAAAAATAAAATTCTTTTCCACCATGTTGGAAAAAGAAGATGCAGGATAGAAACATAAGGAGAAATGTTGTGTCTCTCTGTCCTTGTTTTCCCACCCTCTGGAGCCCTTCCCCTCTACCTTGAGTAAGTGGAGGCAGGGAAAAGGCTGGAGATGCTGGGGGGTTCAGTGAGTGAGGGAGAATGCCTAGCAGGCAGCCCCAGAAAACCACACCTCCAGCCCGGGAGAGTAGGCAGATCCCGCCTTCCCACGGGAGATCACCAACAGTGCTCTGCAGAGCTGCCCTTGCTGACTTTCTGACCTCCTATCAGCCTGGGCCAATGAATCCTGCTTTCCTCCCCCACCCCCTGCCAAGGTAGCCAACCCTGTCTGTGTAGACAGACATAGACCGCTTAGGTGTGGGATTTTTGTTCTACTCAATTTTATACTCTGGTTACCAGTGTGTCTGAAAATAGCCAGTGGTTATCAAGTAAATGCTTCAAGAACACACAAATAGGTCGACAAATAAATGAAGAAGTAGACTTTGATTCTTGCCTGTCAGTCTCTACCTCCCTTTCCCTTCTTTTAGTTTTGTAAACTTCCCATAGGAGCTCCTCTAAGAAGAGGAAGAAGTACTTCTCTGAGAATTCAGCACGCTCACATATCACACCCAGGGATGAACTTGGAGCAGCAATGGCCCTGTCAATCTTACAAGTTGCAATTCAGTCACTAAATAATGGATGGCTGAGAGGTTCCGGCTACAGTCTCTCCCCTGTCCCTGCTTGTTCCATACCTGACTTTGCATCTTGGCCCTCCATTACTGCATCATTGTCTTTGCACTTGCTGTCGCTTTCTGCTGGGAATGTCCTTTCCCCCGATACCACTTTCAGGTCTTTTCTCAAACAGCATCTTCTCACCAAAACCTTGCATGCCCAGCTCACTCAATATTTTCTATTACCCTTTCCTGTGAAAGTATTTTGGGTGGGGACAAGTCTTGTCTCCATTTAAAATACTATTTCCTTGGGGTGCCTGGATGACTCAGTCCGTTAAGCACGGGACTCTTGATTTCAGCTCAGGTCATGATCTCAGGGTTGTAAGATCGAGTGCCATGTAGGGCTCCATGCTGGATGTGGAGCCTGCTTAAGAGTCTCTCTCTCTGCCCTTTATCTCTGCCCCTCCCCAGCCCTCCACCACTCAGGTTCATGCCTTCTTTCTCTAAAATCAATCAATCAATCAATCAATAATAATAAATACGATATACTTTACTCGATTGTATTATTCACCTGTTTCCCATCATTACAATGTAAGCTTCATGAAGTTAAGAACTTCCACTGTTTTGTTTCTGTCTTCAGCTCTTAAGACAAGAGGGCATTGCATAGAAACTCAATAAACAGCAAATGAGTTATCGCTCTCAACATGGCAACCACAAAATTTACTTAAGTCTTTTATTTGCTCCCTGAATTTAGCACATACTTTTTGACCTTCTCACTTTTAAAACTGGTTTCTCCTAACTATAGCATTCATCCATGGACCACTTTCTCACATCATTTGTAGTGGAACCAATGTTCCACCACACCTTTTCACACTCTTCCTGTAATAGATTATCTCTTCCTTATATTGAATCTATGCTACTTAATTTGAATGCAGCTGATGCTGGATCTTTTCCTTCTTCTCCTCAATGGAGAATAGATATTAGAACCAGGCCTGGCCAGTCAGCCCATCACATCTCCTGTTTTTGGAAATTAGCTTAGGCACCAGAATGACCAGAGTCCTCCTCTGGGATTTTTCTCTTATAAATGGCTGTTTGTTCATCATGTGGAGAAAGCTTGCCCAAGAAATGGCAAGAGACAGAGTCCTGGTAACATTATCTGGTCACCTAGTTCTAAAAATGCCTGAAGCAAGTACTACTCTTGGACTTTTCAGTTATCTGTTTTAATACCCTTTTGTGCTTAAGTGAGTTTGAATTCTATTTCTGCCATGTACAACTTAGAAGATTCCTGATATACCAAGCTTTCTATGTTTGCCCCAGTTCCAGTCACCTCCTCCATGTAAGTAACCCCCTGGGCGATGCTCCTGGTTTCTGTTGGCCCCTGGAAATTTTCGCATCTGTGGCATAAACATGGTGATTTGTTATCCAAGTATATAATATATCACTCCCCCCACTGCATGTTGATCACATATTTTCAAGATTTAATGCATAAACTGAAAATACTGAGAGATAACACCATTATGTCTACAGAGGAGGAACACATGATAATGTAGAGTTGAGATAGGAAGGGAGGTTCGGGATGCCGATGATACTTTTTCCAGCCCCAAACTCTGACTTAGAGTCATAAAACATGCTATATTCTTAGAAGAACAGGATCTCAAATGTGATCTACTCTTGAAATCATAGGTGTCTCTCTCAAATATCAAACCTTAATTTATATCAAAACAACATATGGTATAAAAGTAATTATTTATCTTAATGAACATGATTCCTTTGCTATTAGCAAACTAAGTTGAACAAATATTTTAAAACATTTACTCTGGGTGTATTACTGTTATGCTGAAATAGAGTGGGTGTTGAATGAAATAAAAATTAGTATATTTTTCTTGCCCAGAGTAAAATATATGTATGTATGTATGTATGCATACAACACATAAATATAATATGTATGTGTGTACATATATATATACACATGTATATGATAATTTGATAATATGCAGAAAATGAGATAAGAAACTAAAAATTGAAAACAAAAATAAAACAAAAACACAGAAGGCTCACTTTAACAGCTATAATACAGAATCAGTTGTCATTAGTGTCTATCCTGGATCTCTTCCAAAGGAATTAGGAAAGAGGAAGAGCTCATTTTGTCCTTAAAATAGGATTGATTAGCCAGCACCCAAAGCCTGCCTGGAAGGGGGCTTTCTTGTATATTTGAAAAGACAAAGTCAAGTTTTTTCCCCCCCTTTTAGCTTTTAGATTTTATTTTTTCCCCCTTTTAGCTCAATCTGTAGCTTGACTTTCTCCAAACAGTCTTTCTAAGGCCTAAGTAGGACCTACCACATCATGTTGTGTAGTATTAAGCAAGACCCCATCTGTTACTTTAACACTATTACCAGGGCAACTAACATGGGATCACTTCTTCTATTTCTCCACGCTCAGTCTAGAAGCTACTCCAGGTTCAAGTCTTCATGGGTTGATTCCACAGAAATGTGTTAAACACTTGTACTACCCAAACAAAGAAGATACTGCAAGAAATAAGATGTGGTCCAGAAAATCGAAGGGTGTCGAGGTAAAACAAGGGCAGTGCAAGGTTGTGATGCCTACTGTGGAGGAACAGTGCTGTGAAAACCAGGCAGAGGTGCACTCAAACTGTGTAGACAATAACGAAGGCTTCCTGGAGGAGGAGGAGAAATTAGAGACATTTAGTCTTTAGTGATGTGGAAGTTTGTTGGTGAAGAAATAGAAGAAAGAAGTCCTTCCTAGAGTAGCCACCTTTACAGACCTCAGTGTACAAGAGAATAACAGATGCATATGCTTAGTCATCTGCCAAAGGATCTAAGGAACAAAAATGTTTACGAACCTTATCCTACAGAAATTTTAGAGACTGGATTTGTGGTTTAAGAAGAAAACTGTAAATATCAGTCTGTCTGCTGGAGAATTCTCTCTTACTTAGGGAAGGGTCAAGCTTTTTATCTGTTCAGACCTTCAACCTGCTGTCCAATCAATTGAAGGTCTGAACAGACTGGACTCAAATTGGAAAGTTGGCTATTCCTGGTCCTCCAGCATGATGGCTCTCAAACTCAAAGTAGAATATTGGCCCTTCAGCATCTACAGTCTGCCAGGCCACTCTGCAGATTTTGGACTTGTCAGCCTCCACAACCATGTGAACCAATTCTTTATCATTGATCTCTTTCTCTCTGTACACGTGCCGTATTGGCTCTATTTCTCTGGAGAATAGTGATCAGTACATATGATATGGTTAAGGGCTGATTCAACAAAGCTTGCTGACAGACTATCTGGAGAGTAAGGAAAAGGGAAGTATAAAAGATATTTCTCAAACTCTTGTCATTAGCGACTGCATACAATGGTGCCATTTTCTGGGAAAGCAAAGAGCGAGGGAGAGACAGGTTTGAAAGATTAAATGAGTTTAGTTTGCATATGTTAATTTTGAGATGCCTATGATATATTTAATTGGAGATGCCAAATAGTTTTAGGAGTCTCTAACATAGAAGAAAGAGCTAAGCAGGAGCTATAAAAGTTAAGTATTATAGAGAATATTTCAATTGACCTGGAGAAAGAGAGAAGATGCCCCAGACCAAGCTCCGGAGCATTCACATGTGAGAATGAGTAAGGGAAACCAAGAAGCAATAGCCAGAAAGGCAGGAGAAAAACCATGAAGGTGTAAAATTCTTGAGAAAGAAGAGTGTTTCAAGAAGGAAAAAAAATAAAAAATATTAACTATAAAAGCAATTTCATTGATATATAATATACATGTAATTAAATGCACATATTTTAACTCTTTACTGTTCAATTGGCTTTGAAAAATGTGTACACCTGTGTAATTTGTAATCCTTATGACAAGATATAGAACATTTCCATTATCCCCCCAAAATTCCTTTTTAGCTTTTTCCTGGTCCATTTCCAACCCTATCCCAACTCCCCAACACCAATGGATCCTTCTTCTATCACTATATATTTGAATTATCTTTTCTAGATTCTCTCATAAACTGAATTGCATAGTGTCTGGTTTCTTTCAAGCAGCATATTTTTGAAACTCATCCATGTCGCTTAGTGTACCAGATGTACCAGTAGTTCAGACTTTTCTGTTGCTGAATATTATTCTACTGTACAGATACAGTATAATTTGTTTACCCACTTACCTATTGTTGGACATTTGAGTTATTTCTTGTTTGAGACTATTATGAATTAAATTGTTATTAGCATTTATGTACAGGGTTTTTTTGTTAACATGTGTTTCCATTTCTCTTGAGTAAATAACTAAGACTGATATTGTTGGACCATGTCGGAAGTGAAGTTTCATTTCTTAAGGAGCCGATGACCTGTTTTCCGAAGTGGTTACACTATTTTCATTCTAATCATCAGCGTCAGCAGAATTCCATTTGTTCCAAATCCTCTCTCGCCAACGCTGGATGTTATGTCTTTATAATTTAAGCCATTGTATTGGGTGTGTAGAAGTATCTCACTATACTTTTAATTTGCCTTTCATGGATGATTAAAAATAAAAATCCCAGCAAATTTTTTTTTTTTTAAGGAAAGATTGGCAATCTGATTTTAAAATTTTTTTGGAAAGGCAAGGGGCCTAATGTAGGCAGTGTAATTTTGAAAAAGAACTAGCTTGTACTACCTGATTTTAAAATTCACTATAAAGCTACAGTAATTAAGACAGTATGGTGTTACCATATCTCAAAGGAAGAGAATAGAGTTCAGAAATAGACCCACACTTATATATTCAATTGATTTTTTTATAAAAAACCAAGGTAATTCAATGGGGAAAGGATAGTTGTTTCAAAAAAGGGCACTAGACTGATAGATATCTGTATAGAATAAAATAAACCTTAGCTCTTACATCAAGTCATATACAAAATTTAACTTAATCCAAACTGCATTTTAGGATGCAAGGTAAAAACTAAAACTATAAAATACCTAAAAATGTAGGAGAAAATTTCTGTAATTGTAGAATAGGCAAAGATTTCTTATACAGGACACAAAAAGTATGATTTATAAGAGAAAAAAATTGATAAAATGAATTCCATCAAAACATCTGATCTTTGAAAGATGGTATAAAGAAAATGAATAGACAAGCTGAAGATTGAGAGAAAATTTTTATATATTATATATATTTTTATGTATTTCATGTGTATTCTCACTATTGAGTTATAAGAATTCATTATTATACTCAGATACATAAAAATATAACCTGAAAAATGACTGTATCCAGAATAGACAAAAAATTCTTACAATTAGTAGTTAGAATACATATATATGTGTATATATAATATTGTATCATCTAAATTTAATACATATATTATTCAATTAAATACTGGCCAGAATACTTGAACAGACATTTCACACAAAAGACCAATAAAATAGTTCTAAATAACTGCTTCTTTAACTAAGATAAATAAAAATAAAAACGGGGGGGCACCTGGGTGGCTCAGTCATTGGGTGTCTGCCTTCGGCTCAGGTCATAATCCCAGGGTTCTGGGATCAAGCCCTGCATCAGGCTCCCTGTTCAGCAGGAAGCCTGCTTCTCCCTCTTCCAATCCCCCTGCTTGTGTTCTCTCTCTCACTGTCTCTCTCTCTCTTTTTGTCAAATAAATGAATAAAATCTTTTAAAAAAATTGAGGAAATATAATGCTACCTGCAGAATGGCACCTCCCTCCACATCCTTGGTCTCCTGCTGGCTAAATCTTTCTTAACCAGGTTAAGCCCTAACCCAAGAGATTCTCAAGTCACACAAAGTACTAGCAAACTAAATCATACATAATTGATGAAATTTCAAGATCATTTCTCACTGCTTGGTCTCTATTTCATATTTCTTCATAAGTAAAAGAAAGAATAGCTGGATTTTCTGTTACTGATAAAATTTATAATGCTGACCACTGGGAAAAAAGAAAAGAGCATATTCTGATTGGTATAACCAGGTGGAAAGTTAAGAGATTGAGTAGAGCATAAATCCAGAGCCCTTAAAATATATATTCATATTGTACTTATTCTTCTCCATCTCTTCTACATTAAGTTGGTTAATTTAGCAAAAGAAAAAGGAATTAAAAAAAAAATCTTTCCTTACATTTTTATGAGGAGCTGAAAGAGGGAAACCTGTGTGGGGAAATGCTGAAGCATTGTTATTATGAGTAGGATTCTCTTTACTGTTATTCCAGCTTTATCTTATACCTTCAGAAAAACCATCACATTTCATTCTTCCTTCTCCCTGTGCTGGGGCCAGGCAGGGCTAAATTGGCAGTGTCTGAAGCTGCATAAGAAAAGTTGCTTTGCCCTGCTTCCATGACATTGACTTCAGCTCTGAAGACGATGGGGAAACATGTCTATTTCAGCAAGGTAAGCAGAGAGGAGGTTCATGATTACACCAGCCAATGCTCCTGTCTTCCAGACAACCACCTTCTTGGAGATTGGGTTTTTTAGTGCACTCTTGAGAAATAACACAAGGAAGAATTTATCCAAAGTTGGGGATAGATTGCCAATGGGATGGAAAGGGTGAAAAAGAGAGAGAAATGGAGGGTGGCTGTAGGGTTATGAATCTGATAATTTAGAAGGATGCTGGTGGCAAGGAAGACAGATGGAAATGTGTGATTGTAGGAACATTTGACATTAGATAAACAACTTGGCTGTTTGCCTCTTTAAGCCCCATTTATTACTACTTAGACTGAATTGATTTCTGCATGACAAATATTGACTCATCTTTCAAAAACCCCAGCTAAAATGTCACCTCCACGGAGAAACCTTTCAGATACTCCCCAGGCATTTAGTTGCCTCTCCAGGGCCCACAGAGTACACACTACATACACTATTCCTGCTGTTATATTCCCATGCTGTAATTTGCTGCTTACACATTTTTTTCTCTCTGACCAGTGAGTCTATATGCCATGGTAGAAGAGCACTATTTTTGAAATAGACAGATATGGTTCCGATTTCAGCTCTGTTACCATAACATAGAGACCTTGGGGTTGGCTGGGCTTCACGAAACATGGGGATACTAGCAATTCTATAGGATCATGATGAGGATTAAATCAGAAATATACCCCCGAGCTTGGCACAAAAGTGGCACTTAATTCATGCTCTTGTCTACTTCTTTATCTAGTCAAGACCATGTGACGCTTGAAGGCAGGAATTGGGTTCTTGGGATCCCTGGTTCCAAGCACAGTGTAGGTGTTCAATGTTTCTTGAAGGAATGAATCAGTCTACTCTCTATGCCCTTTGGCTCCATGAAGTCACCTGTTCTTTTATAGTCATGGTACAGTATTTGTCCATCTTCTTCAAGACACTCTGAGCTACTAAAAGGCAGTGGACCATTAATACCCAGCACCACCGGAACACTCCTGCTGTTCACCAGCTCCCCATGGCTCTCTGCCTTCTGGCTACAGGTTAGGATTGTACTTCTTGTGGCTGTGTGTGGATCATATGACTAGCTCTAGCCATTGAGTTGTAAGTAGCAGTGACTTCCTGACAGAAGCAAGTGTGTGCCTGTGGGAGACTCTCAAATTCTTTCTTTCATGTCTCTGCAACTGGTAGCATTCAAGGTATTTGGGCAATTGTTTGTGTCCCTGAGTAACTATATAGCATTTCCCACACATGCCTAGAGGAACAAATTAAATAACTAAGGGTATTCCTTAGTTGGTTTCAGTCACTGAGATTTTTGGGGAAGTTCATTACTCAGCCTAATCTCACCTATCCTGAGTAATGCAGACAGCAATGCACAGAATGACTAGCATTATATTAAATAAAAGGCAATCATCAAGAGACATGCTCAGTAAACCAATCTTATAGTAGTTTACTATTTAAGAAGCATTTTATAAGTATTCTACCCTTAACATTACAAAATCCTATGTGGTGGGTAAAAGAGGGATATCATCCCCATTTTATGGATGGGGCACCTGAAATTGGCAATTGTTATTCAGGAGATTTTCAGTAAGTCATGCCAACACTTTCAGAACCGGGAGTAGAATCCATGGTTTTTGTCTTCTAGATGGGCAACCTTTGACAAAATCTTACAGGAAGTATTAGAAATGCAAAATTCACCTTGCTAAAACCTCTACTCTTAAGAAGACTACAATTTCAATGGGAGTGAAAAGAACTGAAATAATTGCATACCAGTTTTAGCTTAAAACTATAGATATACATGAATCAGCTACAGAAGATCAAAAACAGAGGAGATTAATTTTCAATAGAAGAGCTGGGGGGAATTTTCGTAAAAAGATGAGATAGGAGATCAAGTATGTAGTCTTTTATTTGAAAGAACTTTCTTTGAAGAAAGTGGAAACTTGTGCCATGTACCAAACAATTGATTAATTCATACTCACATTTCAGGACTCAGTTCGACCACTGCTACTTCTGAGAGGTCTTTCCTGACTCTCCCATCCACTTTTAGGGGGCCTCCCACATATGTCTTGCCATAACTTCTGTGCTAGCCCTCCACCACATTATAATCACCTGCTTTGTTGTCTGCTGGTTAGTTGCCCATTAGATACTAAATTCAGTTGTCTGTTAGACTCCAAGACATTAAGGGCAGGGACAACTAAAATGTTCTTTGCATTGCCAGCTTCTAGTACCAAGACTATAAACAGTCATGTAATAATGTTTGTGTTGTGGACTAAATGCTTGTGCCACACTCCCCACCTAAAAAAAGTTCTTATGTTGAAAATCTTATATTTTGGAATTAGGAGGTGGGGCCTTTGGGAGTTGCTTGGGTCATGAAGGGAGAACCCTTAGGAATGGGATCAGTGCTATTACAAAAGAGCTCCCTTCTGCCACGTGGGGACACAGTGAGAAGTCAATAGTTTGCAATCCAGAAGAGCATCTTCTCCAGAACCTGACCATGCTGGCACCTTGAACTTGGACTTCCAGCCTCCAGACCTGTGAGAAATAAACTTCTGTTGTTCATTAGCCACCCAGTCTGTGGTATTCTGGTAGCGTGAATGGAATGAGGGCAGTTTGTGAGTAGGAACCGCAGTATTTTTCAATGATTCAGAGAAAATTCTGGAATCTGAAGGCTGCTTTACTGATTAACTGATTCCAAAACAGCTCAGTCAGTATCTGTGCTCATCACTGGGAAGATAGTTCCCATTTCTTCTACTCTAGCAATGCCAGCCTTTAAAAGAGATACCCACTTGGACTCTGAGTTGATAATGACAAATGTGGAAGGTTGGACAATTCAGAAGTGATTTTTACATTGTGTGGACGTAGCTCAAGAAAGGGGAAGAAGAGAGGCTTATTTTCCCACCAGACCAGAAAGCAGAAGGTATCGCCTGTTCTGCACCTGCTGATTTAACCGTTTCTGACAGCGCAGACGCTATTAATGAAGACTGTCCAGCCTGTTGCATGCATATGTAGGCTTAAAAGCCTGGCTCCCCTAGGGCCATTAGACAGAGGACTGGGTCTGCTGCGACAGATGCATCTGTCAGGCAGACAGGCTGCTGGTTCCAGGAAATGCCAGGGCTGGCCCCTGACCTGACCGATGGGCAGAGATTTTGCACAGCTGGAGTTTGGTTAAGAAGCTGGGAGAAGACAGTTTCTATGCACTTAGGAAAAGAATGTAGAAGAGGAATACATGACACAAAGGAAAATCATTTCCTAGGTGAATAATCTGTGCTCTGAGGTGTATGTGCTTTGTCATACGTGATTCTCGTCACTCTATTCTAAAGTGGGCATCATTATCACTGTCCCCCTGATTCTGATTTTTTTCATGTTCACATGCAAGTGAAGTACCGCCCTGGGTAATGCAGCCAGTCAATGTGAGAAACCAGATTCCAACTGAGACTCTCAGACTGGAAAGGTCTGTCCTTAACCACTGTCCTATATGACCTCCCACATCGCTTTGTGTGGTTGGGCACACGAACGTGGGAAGTCTGAGAAGAACTGGCTGTGAGGGAAGGCTGGAGAGGAAATGCAGGATTTGTCATGGTGAGAAGCATTTTATTTCATATCTACCTGTCTTGCTCTGAAATCGCCTTAGCAGCTCTGAGCATTTCATTATTCAGTCTCTTTCCCCATTTGCAGAAGAGTGTACAAGGTTTAATGGAGTCCCTTGGCTTTTCCCTTTGAAATATTCATGGGCCTTTAGCAGTTTCTTCCATGCTCACCTTTTCCTCCATTAGGAAAGAGACCTCGAAGAGAAAGGAGAGGAAGCAGGTGCAGAAGATGTGTGGGTTGGTGGGTGTGGCAGGTGCTTAGTCTCAGCTCCAGGAGGGGAGGGAAGGTGCTCTGTCTCCCCAGGAACCATGCCTGCTCTCCCCAGATCTGAAAGAAAAGGAGTGTGGAAATGGCCCATTCTGGGACAAGGGACGTGATTGTCATTTCTCGGCCTATGTCTACTCTCCCCACTAGATAAGAGTTTTCCAAGGCTCAAAAGAAGATTAAGCGATTGTCTCCATGGAAGGGTCTTGGTGAAGGGTCAGCAAACAATAATAAAAAAGGAATTGACCTCACATTTCTCAAAATAGCACCTTCATGGGTAGCCTCTGGACCCCTGCTCTACCTTCACACCCACTCGCCCAGCTCTTCCTACTACAAACCATGTGCCCCTCTCAGTCGTAGGAGTGACAAAGCCATCATAGAGGAGCATAGCAGGGTCCCCCAGGGATTTTAATCTTGGCTTACCGAGGTGGAAGCAGATAATCAATCAATCAACCAATCAATCAATACTCTGATCAATTTATATATAGTGTTTTCACTTAAAAGCTACTGCCTATCTACCAAACATGAATTTCTTTTTAGAATAAAGGCCAGCCCCTTTTAGTAGCTGTCCTTTACAGAGTACCCATCATGTGCCAGGGACCCTAACGATCTTGAGATTTTCAAGTAAATATAAACCTTTCTGAGAGAGAAGGGGATGGAGGAATGGAGGCTCAGAGAAATGAAATAATTTTAAGCCTCTCTTGGAAGGGCTGAGATTTGAAACCCACTCTGATTCCAAAGCGCAAGCTCCTTTTATTTTTCTTCCTCTCCTGCTAAAGGAAGTTTGAGAGTTCCACCCCTTAATATCATTTTTTAAAAAGTGAACCAAAAAAAGTGTTTTGCAAGCAGAATATACATATTCTAATGTCAAGCTTGGAGAACCCGTGATAGTCCCCAATTAAACAGATAAGTTAAAAATAAATTAAGAGCATAAATTAAGTAAAAACCATACTAATTGCTCTCTGTAAGCTTATATAAATATCATGAAATCAGACTATAAATCATGTGATTTGGAAGAATTCCTGCAGGAAGAAACTAGGAAATTGCATTTATGTGCACAAAGGAAAAACTACATAAAACTTGAAGGTAGAGTAGCAAGCAAGATCGCAAAACAGCATCCGGGGCGGGTGGGGGGAGGATCCCTGAACTATTTATTAATACTGTTTCTTTAGGTTCTAAAAATTGTCCTCCCTTCCCCAAGAAATTCTTCCACTTAATTTAATGTATAGTTAGATGATATGATACTATTATAACATTTCTTTCTATTTACTGAGCACAGACCACCTCTTACTGAGCAATGATAACTAGTATTTATTGAGTACTTGTGCTCTAGGCATTCATTTAAGTATTTTATATATATGGCCAAATTTAATCTTCATAATAATATGAAGTAAACATTACTTTTATTGCCATTTAGAGATGAACACAGAAAGGCACAGAAAGGTTATGTAACTTGCCTGAAGTTCTCAACATGTGAAAGACACAGAAACCAAACGTGGGAAGTCCGTTTCCAGATCGCAATCTCTGATCCAGTGTCCTACACTCCTCGCCTAAGTATCAGGCACTGAACTAGGCCATGAGACGATGAAGGGACACAAGACACTTTTCTAAGGATCTCACAGTTTCACAGGAAATGAAGCCTGGACAGGCCTCTCACTATGACCTCTGACCCAAGCCCCCCAAATATCCAGTGCTATGTTGCTATCTCAGTGAAAACAGGCCCAGAAACCAGAAAAATTAAGTTCATTCTCTCACAAGAGGCCAATGTGGAGTTGCCACCAAATTAATTGTGTAAAAGATGTCAAATAAGGGGGTGCCTGGGTGGCTCAGTCGTTAAGCGTCTGCCTTCAGCTTAGGTCATGATCCCAGAGTCCTGGAATCAAGTCTCACCTCAGGCTCCTTGCTCATCCCCCTGCCTACCGCGCTGCCTACTTCTGATCGCTCTTTGTCAAATAAATAAATAAAATACTTTTGTCAGATAAGTACAAAAGAGCATTAAATTATTTTACACCATTCTTCTATAACACAACTTCTAAGGTAGAAAAGTAAAAATTGACATTACGTCTCAAATGAGCCATGATTTTATCTGAGAAACCATTTGGCTTGCTTGCCCTGATATGCTGAAAAGGCAGCTCTGCTTGGCCATATAAAAATAGAGCTTTCCCCCCTCAAATCTATAAGGAGGGGGTAGGTTCCTGCTTTAACTACTAAGATAAGAGAGGCAGAGACGGGAAATGGCACAGCAGGTTAAATGGGGCTGGTGCAGAGCCAGAAGCATAGTTCTTGTCCCTCATTGCTATGTATTTTTTTTTTCCCTTTCTAAAAGTTAACTTTTCTTACAGAGGCTTTGAAACACAGAACGATATTATATCATCATCCTAGCTGGGATAGAGGCTTGATAGTTTTCCTTGCAAACTCAATTAACTAGACCACAGGGCAATTTCTCGCCAAAGGTCAAATGAGTCTAATCCTCTAGGTTCCCATTGCAGAGGCCTGAGACAGAGCTGAACGTATGAGCTGATCATGGCTACATCAAGGGCATATGTCCCATTGCGTCCAAATCTGATAAAGTAAATCAGGATTAGGGCTCAAAAGAGGGCTGTGAGACTAAATGAAACAGAATCTGGAATGCAACCACTTCTTCCATAAAATAGCTCCATCTCACAAAATCAGCACATTTACACTTTAATCCTGTCTCCCTGCCAAACTGGTAATGACCTCATTCTTCTGCTTTCCATTTAAGTTAAAATATTTATCTGCAAGTTGTACCTGAAACGTGTCCCAACACATCATTCACAATAGTTTCACTGTTCTCTGGGATGCCTGCGGTCCCTTGTTTCCAGTAAAGCAAGGCTAATACTACCTACTTCATCAGATTATTGTGACAATTTCATGAAATAACATGGAATAGTGTTAAAGAAATAGATGCCTGTATTTGGTCTGTCTTCTTCAAAAATGGCTGCTGCTCTCGATCTCTCCTTGTGTCCGTGATCTTTGTAATATGACTTTAGAGGTGCTCTTCTTAAGAGGTAGAATCTGTTTTTCAATCTGGACATCTGGACTGACCTTGTCCTTGCTTTGACAGCAAGCATAGAATATGCTAGAGATGCTTCTCATGTATGTGTACTGTAATGCATAGTCTCGCAAGCTTCTGCTTTCTCTACTGCTCTGCCCTTTTTCTGCCATGAAAGAGCCGGGCCAGCCTTGCAGAGGGATGTAGGGAAAACATGGAGAAGAACCAAGACTATCCCAAACCAAACAACAGACAGCCAATAGATAGCTAGCCCCCAACATGTAAGAGACTCCAGCCAACTTCAGCAAAGCCAAAACCCAATTTAGGTATTTGTGGATGCATGGGTGGATACATGGTGGTTGCATGGGTGAAACCAGTTGTGGATGCATGGGTGAAACCAGTTGTGACCAGAAACAGCACCCATATACTTCTAAGCAGGAATAAATGGTTACTGTTTCAAGTCATTACATTTTGAGGTGATTCATTATGAAGCAAGAGCTTACTAATGTATATTAAGACTTACCTTGATTCTCTGGATCTGAAAACCCAGGGGTGAAGCCCAGGCTTTTGTAACTTTAAAATAGACTAACCCCAAGCCTGTGACTTTGGTTAAAAAATGCACATCTCTAGGGGCACATGGGTAGTGCAGTTGGTGGAGTGACCACCTCTTGGTTTCAGCTCAGGTCATGATCTCAGGGTCCTGAGATTGAGCCCCATGTTGGGCTCCGCGCTCAATGGGGAGTCTGTTTCAAGATGTTCTCTCTCCTTCTCTTTCTCTCTCTCTCTCTGCCCCACCCCTGCCTAAAATACATAAATAAATATTTTTAAAAAAATTTATACTTCTAGGATCTATCCCAGCAAGAACCAGAAATTAGGGGTAGAGGAACTTGGGATTGGCCGATATAACAAGCTCCTCAAATTATTCTTTTTTTTTTTTAAGTGGGGGCAGAGGCAGAGGGTCAGGAAAAACCTTAAGCAGGCTCCGTGTCCAGCAAGGAGCCCAAAACAGGGCTCAATCTCACAGCACTGAGATCATGACCTGAGCTGAAATCAAGAGTTCCATGCTTAACCAACTGAGCCACCCAGGTGCCCCTGCAAACATATGTCATTGTATACACAAAATAATGAATCAGATTTTGGTCAGGTTGAGTGGCAATGTTCAAAGACCCTAGTTCTCAAGCTTGGCTGCACATTATATCACTTGGGTAACCTTAAAAACTATTAGGCTTGAGTTCAAACTCCTGCTTAATTGGTATATAGCATAGCCTGGAGACATCATATTTTAAAAATATCCCCAGATGATCCTAATATACAATCAACTTTGAGAACCACAACTCTAAATTTTGCTGTGTAGTACCATTCCCAGCTAAATGGGGAAAAGAATAAATAAAGATAAATCAAATAAAACAGGTGTATATGGTGCCATGAAGATTCCCTCTGATGGTCCAAATTACCTCCTCTTCAGGAGGCCTTGGTTTGTTGACATCATTTATCAGCAGCCTGTCCTTATCCTAATATAGATTTAGAATGGAAGGAATCATGGGACATAGAAATCTGGGCAGATCCTTCTTAAATTGCAAAAACATTAAATTCTCCCGCAGGGTTGAATGATTTGGAAGTTGGATATTATACACATATTTTTTTAAAATATGCATTTATCTGGGAAGCATTTTTCACAGTACAGGTGCTCACCATCAAGCTTACTGTCAGGAACTGACTGGAGCTCATATTTGATGACAAATCTTTGATAGAACAAAGAGAAACCTTGCCATAGTCTTGAGTGGTTTTAGCCTAGGTTGTGGCCCAAGTTTACATACACCATCATGAGTAGAAACCTTGATTAAATTGTCAATTGTATCACTAATACAGCGTGTTGATGTAATGCACAGGCCTTTACTACCTTCTTTCCTTGTTACTTGAAATCCAGATTGATTTCTCAACATATGCAAGGATAGGGAAAGAAAGAATATGGCACAAACGTTAATGCTTAAAATTTTTGCCTACTCATTGGCTGTTAACTAAGCGCTTTCAAAACTATGATTTTAATTACTCAATCAAGCATAGTCTGAAGCAGCTCTTCTTCTACTGGCCTGGTTCTTTCCTGCTGAGTCCTGATTGTGAAATAGAATTTATCTGTGATGATTATGATAATATCACTGCCAGCAAATACAAAACGATTATTGAGCACTTACTGTGTTCTAAGAACAATGTTAAGGCCCTTATAAGCATTAGCTTATTTAATTTAATTCTTCCAATTGCCTTGGAAGGCAGGAGCTATTATTATTATCCACATTTTTATGCATGAAGAAGCTAAAGCACAGAAAAGTTTAATAATCTCCACAAGGTCCTTCAACAGATAAGTAAATAAATGCACTGGCATCTGGATTAGATCTTTAGCTCATGAACTCATTAACTACTAGACTATATTTCTGTCTGTAGCATGCAATGTTCTATAATGGCACTTACCAGAATCAATGTATGTAGAGTTGGGTAGGGACTTAGAGATATTTCCAAACCCTCTGTTTTATTTTAAGGATGACAAAACACAATCCCAGAAAGGTGAAGTGATTTGTTCCAGGTCATAGTGCAAGTTTCTGAGAGTCAAAAAATTAGGATCCACGATACCTCAGGAAATATACATATGGCTCCACATTTTTAAAAAAGTTTTAAATCTTGAATTTTTATAATTATTATCCATAAAACCCAAGTTCAGGAAATGTTTTCATGTTCCAACACATATGCAAAATGATTATCTCAATGCACAGGAGGTACCCAAAGAGTATTAGTATCTCCCTTGGCATTTTTACTGAGATGCTTTCTCTCTTTTTTAATTATTTAGAAGAATAAAAAATATATTTGATCTCTACCATATACCCTCCTAAAACCTTCTTTCTTTTTGGCTTCTTCTAATTACATTTTACCTCTGAAAAGATCATTTCAGTATTCTTCAATTATTCTTTTTTATTTTAAATATTTTATTTATTTATTTGACAGAGAAAGAGAGCACGAGTAGGCAGAGAGAATCAGACTTCCTGCTGAGCAGAGAGCCCAATCCGGGGCACAATTCCAGGACCCTGAGATCATGACCTGAGCCGAAGGCAGAGGCTTAACCCACTGAGCCACCCAGGTGCTCCAGTATTCTTCATTATTCTTTTCCTTTACCTTTTCTCAGCACTAATGTTTCCAGATTTTGTCTGCAATTCTCATTCCTTCCCGGTCTATATATCCTCCCTTGGCAGTCTCCTCTTCTTCTATTGTTTCATCCACTTCCTGTGTGCCAGTGAGTTCAAAAACGGTGTCTTGAAGTTAGATATCTCTCCTGAGCTACAATCCTGTAGCTTAAATTGCTTACTATACCTAGAAGTCATCCTCCGACATTTAGGGACAACAAGACTCAACGCAGAATATTTGAGGGGATGGTGGTGTTGGCAGATACTTGTTTGGGACAACTAAAGTTCCCACCTGGTTGTCTGAAACATGACCTCCATGACATTAATCAGCAAAAGCAGACTAATTCATATCTGCAGAGCTGTCCAGTGGCTTAGCCTGCCCTACTTGCAGGTAGAGTCCAGAACTCACAAGTTCAGAGATCTATTTCAGAGCCTTTTTCTATTTTCGAGCATAAAAGTCTGTTTCTTTTCTTCCCTTTTTTTTTTTAATAGGCACAACAATATATTTACATATATGTGGAAGTGTGTGTATATTCACATGCATACCTATATTTAGGTATGTAAAACATATATATTGTGTATATGTATATGCATATATGTATATGTATTATATACATATAAATGTATAACATATACATTTATGTGCATATATAAGCATACATACACACATACATACGAACATATATATGTTTCCCCCTCCCTTTCTCCCAGCATGGTTAATAGGTAGTGGGGCGGAGTGAGGACAGAGGCCATAGCAGTCACACATTTATTCAGAGCATGAAAATATTTATCCAACGGCCTGCACACTCTCCAGGAGTGAAATGTTTATCAGAGTGTTCACAGATGGTGCCATGCTACCATGAGATCGTCCTAATGTGCCCAGAATCATCCCAATTACCAGGTATTCATTTGCTTCCCACAGATTCTTCTACAGGGGCACATCATCGAGGAGGCGTCTTGTTTCTGCCCTCTTGCCTTCCACATTCACAGAGCCAACCAGAAGCCTAATCATTTCAGCCATTATCCAGGGGAAGTGAAAATCGGGCAGAAGGTTGCAACTTTCCTGGGGAACACCAGTGTAAATTCTCACCACTACTGCAATGCCTCTGTCACAGGATGGAAACAACCACTTCCAGGTGGCATTTGATACATATCTTATAAGGATATTATTCCTGACTTAGATTTTCTGTGGTGATGCACATTCCTCAGTTCAATTTCCTATAGGCACGAAATATATTACCTTTGTTTCACCATATTCTGGATATGGAAAAACATACAGAGAAGGGAGACAAGTTTTATTTCTATTTCCCACCTCAATTTATCAACCAACCATCCCACCCTAAAATAGAATTGTCTTAATATTAGTATTATTTCAAATTCCCCCTGAACATGGATCATTGCCTATACAATTGAGTGCTTAATTAGCACTATTATTTTATAAAATTCAGAAAACTGCACGTATAAATTCTATAATTAAAGATCTCCATGAATTAGCATTTGTTATATGTATATAATTAAAATGTATCCCTTCATCAGGTTTTCCATTTTTACCCATAAAATTTTACATTAACTTTAAAAGCTTGAAATCAGTGTAGAGTAGTAAAAAAGGGCATGAGTCACACAACGCTTGGATTTTAAACTTCTTTCCCATTCAGGAGCTGTGTGACCTTGGCTGAGTTACTTTCCAGCTTTTAGCTTTATTTTCTGTTCTCTAAATTGGTAATAACAATGCCTACATCTCAAGTTGTTTCTAGGATTACATTAAATACCATCTAGAAGTTAGCTGGGAGCCCCTCACCTTCCCCGGGACATGGAAGAAAGAGTCAAGAGAATCTTCACCCTGTTGAGCGTGGTGGGAATAGATGTTAGGAGGCAGGAACTGACAGCTGTGGGACAGAGATGGCCTTTGTGTCCATACAGCAGGAGCTCTGCCAATAACAGTAATAGCCATATGCTTCATCCTTGATTCTTCAGGTCCTAGCTAGGCCCAGGATCTCTCCTTTGCTCTAAGGAGCACACTCTCTCAAGCTCTCACATGAGCTGACCTTCTGGCCTTGCAATTCTCAACTCCTCCTTCCTCTCAGTAGAGGACTAATTTTTACAAATGGCTCTGGATGGTAGTGCAGAATCACCCCTTTGCCTTTTTCCCACCCCCCACACCAAGTGGGTGTGATGATACAGACAAAACCAATTTGGAGGAAACTCTTCAAAGCAATGGGATTGTTTGGTCGCAAAAGAATTCTGTTAATGTGGACCCACTGAAAACAAACACGCTCTTAGACTACAAGAAAAGAGGGAAGGAAAGATAGTCACATTCTCGGGTTTTGCTCTTGTCAGGTAAAGTTGGAGGGTGATTTACATGGGAGCAAGACAAAGGAAGTAGAAAGAATTCAGTTTATGGCTTAGCTCATCTCTCCTCCTTGACCACAGGGCACAAAAACAGATTCTTCAGAGTTAGAAGGACCAGAGAAAGAAAATCTGCAAAGGAAAGTCTTCAAAAAGGAGTTGGTATAGGGCTGGATGTACAAAGCTGATTGTCTCTGGTTTAAAATATCCTCATGGCACAAGGCTTTTTATTCTGGATAAAGTGGGCTCTAGAGAAGGTGATGGATGACTTGCCCAGCCCTGATAAACTGGAGCTGATGATTTGATATCCTGAAGTAAGCCAGAAAAGGTAAAAAGATTGGAAAGGTGAGGCCATGTTAATTCACTGCAGGAGCTTAGGGAGAGGACAGAAGGGGCCAAGGTCTCCATGAATTCTCTTTCTCACGGTAGCTACTTGTGTTCTCATTGAGCCCAGAGAGCAAGAAGCAGACATATCAGAAAAGTGATTTCTCATCCCACTCTATTCAGCATTAATGGCATAAAATCCCATTAGTGCACTCTAGGGGTTCATTTCAAAACAGACAATGGCCCCTGAATCAGCCTGCCATGCATAATCATCCTGCAATAGGGAAATTACACAATCAAAAATTTAGCGAGGGACCATGAAAGGCAGCTATATGAGGTCATGCCCATTTCTTCCTCTTTTGTGCAGAGAAGAGGAATCACTTTAAGGCCAGCAAGACAGAGTTCTTTTTCCCAGCTCTAGCCGAATTCTCATGATAAGGCCAGGAAAGGTACCCTATGCTCTTTTGGAACAGAAAGTAAGAGAAAGGAGTCTTACAATTTTTAAATAAATAGATGAAAATGATTTTACTTGCCTTAGACACTCCTGTGTTTCCTACCAGTGTTTTTAAAGGAAACGCAGTCCCTTTTTTTAATGATCAAGTCCAGGAGGATTCTTCCCTGTCATTTACCTGTAGTCTCCCTCAGCCCCAGACCTGCTTTTCCAATAGTTTGCCAGAGTTTATCACATGGATTTTCTTCAAATGCTTGTCTGTTATCAAAATATCGTCTGCATGCTTCTCATTATTTTTGGACACGTTTATTGCTACATTTATGCTGTTCCTTTCTGTTCTTAACATGCATCCATATACATTATCTTGGTTCCCACAACGAGGCTGCAACAAATTCTATCAGGATCCTCTCAAATCCTTCTTTCTGTTTCTATTCTTACTGCCATCAGTCAGCTTAAAATCTTACTATGCCAAGCTCAGGTTATTGCCATCTTTACTCTGGTCTTTGTGGCTTCAGTCATCCCTTTCTTCAGTTTCTCCTGCTGCTGGAGTAATTGTATAATAGCAATCCTTTGTTTAATTCTCTTTGCTTAAACGGCTTAAATTATGGGTTTAAATAAGTGGATTAAATTATTTGTCATACAAAAATGAAAGCCCTTCAGTCTAGCATTCAAGGCCTTCATTGAAAAAGGCTCAAATTACTTTTTTTTTTTAAACTTTCATTTTGTTCACCATTTCCTATACCTGCCTCTATACCTCCTTCTGTAAAACTCTGTGCTGAGTCTTCCGAATTAGCCCCGTGGCCCCACCCACCTGACCACAGATGATTGGACAAGGGGCAGACAACTGACTGGACTGGACCAATCACATCCTCAGTCCAAGGGATCTGGATTTGGTAGCAACTACGCTGTGGATTTTCTAGTATTACCCGCTAGATGGTAATGTTGATAGAGGGGTGTGTGGCTGTCAGTTCACCTCAGCTTTTCAGGGCCCCTGGATGCTGAGCGCTGGATGAAAGGATGCTCCGCAGACAGAAGCAGGCAAATGGAACCAAAATGCAGGAAAGTATGACAGAGGCCCACCTAGAAAGAGAGAGAGAGATGAAAATTAGATGACTTGGGGCTCCTCGGTGGCTCCGCAGGTGGAACTTCTGACTCGATTGTGGCTCAGTTCGTAAACTTAGGGTCGTTAAGGTTGGGACCTGCCACCGGTTCCCACTGGCATGGAGTCTGCTTAAGATTCTCTCTCTCTCTTCCTTTCCCTCTGCCTCCCCACTCCCTGCTCCTGCCCACGCACACCCTCTTTCTGTCTGTCTCTTAACAACACCAACAACAAAAGTAGATGCCTTGGTTCTTCATCTACAGCTCTTGTCTGTCTCAGTTCTACACAAACAGGAAGCTTAGGGGTCTTCCTGACCTCGGGTTTCATGAAGTGCTCTAGCTCTTTGAAGAAACCCATATTAACTTAAGCTAGTTTGAGTGAATTTATATTTCTTGCAACTAAGAAGCCCCTGACTAATAAATATGCTTTAGGGCCAGCCATATCAGCCTTCTTGTCAGGCCTGAAATACATCTCGCCCATTCTCACATCTGTCAGAAACGCCCTCCCTCAACTTCATTTCCTAATATTCTTCAGCATTCGCTTCAATGCCATTTCTTTTATCCACACTTCCATAACCAGCCTCTTCTCGAAGATAAAACAGCTTTCAGAAATTCCACAATCTGAAAGTGGTAACAGAATATCAGGAATTGACTTCTGATCTATTGGATCTTTACGTAAACAGTTAAGGAGAAAAAATCGAGGATAATCCTCCATCTTGTTTCAGAAGAAGAAACAAGGGACACATGAATTTAACAAATGAGAAGAGTTTGGGGTATTGAACCAAAGCTTCTGTCTTTAGTCCTGAATTGCTGATGTCTTGACTCTACCCACTGCCTCTCAACCAAAACACGACTTTATTTTATTTTTTTAAAAGACTTTATTTATTTGCCAGAGAAAGAGACTGCTAAAGCATACATGCAGGGGGAGCCACAGGCAGAAGAGGAAGCAGACTTTGTTGAGCAAGGAGCCCCACGGGGCTCTCAAGGTTCTCGAACCCAGGACTCCGGAATCATGACCTAAGCCAAAGGCAGATGCTTAATGGAGTGAACTACCCAGGAGTCCCTCAACTTATTTTGATGATCTAATTCCATCTCACTTCAGCAGTGCTAAAGCTCTGGAGAGAGTGCACTTTCTGAAACCCAACCTCCCTCGATTGCCTGGTAAGCACAGAGTTTCCTCTCCTCTGGGGTTATGTAGCTCAAACTGGCCAATTCTGACTGCCACTGACACCTCAAGGTTTCTTTCATTATCATCGTTATATGTGTGCCTGATCATTCACTATATGGTACTTCTAGTATTTTCCGCACATGACCTAGTTAGCATTGATTCAAACTGAAACTCATTTTCCTATTTTCACAGATCCTGTTTGGTACTGTAGGACAATTTCTTTGTATCTTTTAGTTTGTCTGTTAGAGAAGCCTAGTGAGTTGTGTGCTTAAAGGTTTTGACCCTACCTTTGCCCTGACAGCTTTGCAGTAATAATCTGAACCAGTTTTGAAACTGATTGTGGTAGTAATTCTTCACTGGGTGATTCCATTGAAGAAATCTCATTTGATAGCAAACATTATTCCAACATACACTATGTTTAGAACTTACTTTTAAAAAATCACTTATAGGTGTGCCTGGGTGGTTCAGTCAGTCAAGCATCTGTCTTTGGCTCAGGTCATGATCCCAGGGTCCTGGGATTGAACCCTGTGTTGGGCTTATAGCTCAACAGCTTATAGCTTATAGCTTACAGCTCAACAGGAGCTTCTGCCTCCTGTTACCCCTGCTTGTGCTCTCTCTCTCTGCTATATAAATAAACCCTTTTTAAAAATTAAAAAAATAAAAATTACTTATGTATTTGTTAATTCCAGTTTTATTTTTATCTTTCTCTTCCAGGATTTCTGATATGATTCTACCTCTTATTCTACTTAGGGGCTGTTTCTGACCTTCATAGATCCTGACCCTTGCCAGTTGGTCTAGAGTTGATATGTCTTTCTTAAATACTTCGCTTTGGCTCCCTGGACTTGGGAATCTATCTATTTATTCCTGTGGTACCTTCTCTTTATCCCTTTTCTGTTTCCTCCTAATCATCCTGTTCCTGAACTTCCCATAATTTGTTATGCTGAATTCTTGCTGAAAAATAGTCACATGATATGTACATTAATGGCATTTAAGCAGACACTTTTTTCCTAGTCTTCTAAAAGCCAGCTTTCAATTCTGTGACCTTATTTCCTTTGCCATAGCTGGAAAGTCAATCTAAGCTTGACCATTTATCTTTGTTCTTTTGGGAATCTGAACTGAGGGATACAAGAGTAAGAGCATCATATTTATTTGGCTATGGGAACAATTCAACAGAGAGCAAATAATTTGATGAATTAGGAGAGAAAAGAGGACTTTCTAGATCAATGTCCTTGAGTAGACAAGAATGAATAGGATCTAGACCCTAAACAGGAGAAATTAGCTTTGTATAAGGGTATGGACCTGCTATCCATTGTAATAGGAAGGGAAGTAGTGTATGTAGGTACAGGTGCTGGTAGATGGGTGTATGTGATAGTGTGATGGGAATGTTTGGGTATTTCTCTGTTGATTGATTCAATGTTTTCAGGAAAATGGGGAGTGAAGTAATCATCTGAGGTAAGAATGAGTAAGGAAATGTTGAAAGTTAGAGAAGAAAAAGTCTGAATAGTTGTACATGCATTGGGAGAGGGAAGTGAATTATATAGTTTGACTGCCTACTAGTAATAGGGATCCACTTGGAATTCAAGATCATAAATTTCAAGTTAGTGAGGTTGTGTATTTCTCTCCAGTTATGTTCAATGGCACAGGTGCAGTTGGGGTAGGCAAAGAGTTAGAGTCCAGCATGGAATTTAGGTAAGCATGTACCCGGAAGCAAAAAAGTAAGATTAAGGGAGTGATTTTTGTGACTGACTGCAGAATTTTGCTGGGTAAGGAGAAGAGTAAGGATAACAATCTTTGATTGTTAGGAAGTCAGGGGGAAAGGGGACTGACTAGGGTATGTACACAGTCTAATATGAATTAGTGTTCAGGAGATGAGGAATGACCTGGATTCTGGAAATTTCTTTTTCTTTTACAGACATAAAGAGACATGAAAGACCTGCTAAAATTAATCCCAGGGGTGACAAGGCTTTGTGTGTATGGATAAGGGAAGAATATGTTTCTAGGGTCCACTCCACCCCCCCCCCCCCATAATGATGGAATTAGAAGACCTAATGAGTCTCATGAGTTTGGTCTCAATTCACATTTCTCTTGACTCCAGATGCTGGGATGGAAGGCTGAGGAAAGTTTTGACTGTAGGCCTACTGTATAAATTCACTTTTGATCCCTTTTGGTGGAGAGATTATTTTTCTGTGAGTGTACATGGCCAGTCATGAACCCTGTTGACAGACTGGAGGAGTGCTGTGGAAGCTGGGTGGGATATCAAAAGCATGAGACTCTCCTCCCCCTTTAATTATGTGGGGAAAAGGCCAGGGAAGGCTTTGTCTTGGACCTTGTGCACAACTTCTGTTCCAAGGCCCCAGAGGAGAATATGGCAGGCAAGATATTTGCCCTCAGAAGGCTTACATTTTAGTGGAGGGAAATCAGAAATAAATAAGCATACTAAATCTTAACATTTTCACATACTTTTAAAAACAATGAAGTAAATAAAATAGGTTGATTTGCTGGTCAAAAGATAACCAAGAAAAGTCTCTTTGAAGATCCAATATTTGATCTTTCTCTTGCAGAGAAGTGTAAATGTGAAGTACAAGAAAAATGTAACAAAGTTGAGAATTTTATTAATTAAATGTTTCTTGTAAAATATCACCCACAGAAACTAAATGTATCAAGGGTACTAGTAGCCTTTCTTGTCAGGAAGCAAGGGAGGAATTGGTATGTGCAGTGACTTTGTGCTCCAGGCTCTCTAGGCTGGCTTGGTACAGGTCAGGGTAGAAGACCCAGGGTGGTGATGGGGTTCAGGGCCTTCCCACAGGGAGCTGGGGCAGCAGAGGGCAAAGAAAGAGGGTAAAAGGAGCAGCATAGGGAGAGGCAGCTGGACCGAAGTAAGAAGGAGTGATGTGGAGCCTGCTGTGATGTTGCACATGTGGGGAAAGAAAAGCATAACTAAATAGAATATTTGAGAAGAGGTCTCTGTGTTAGATGGCATTATGCTAGGATGACCATCTATCTGGTTTGCTTGAGTTAGTCTTGGTTTATGCTTGTTTGACTCAGCATGATTTTTAGGAGAAATCTCTCTCTTTCAAAAACATCCCAGTTTGGAGAGTAGTTTACATAAAACCCCTTGACTGGGCCCTATATGAAAACCCACAGTGAAAATCTACACCATTTTCCAAGATTTGTAGAGTTAGATTTATGGTTCCTTTGAATACCACTCCACATGAGGCTGGACTGTTTGAGGCCCTGATTCATATGTGGATTATACAAGCATTTACTGTGACATTTTAAAATTGGAATTTGTCAATCTTTATATGATTTTTATAGACATAGTTTATTATCTTCCCGCACTGGAGTAAAGGTGAGACAGGTCTAGAAATAAGTAAATGCATTTTTCTACCAAACTGAAAGCTGGATGTTTAGGAAAGCTATTACTTTTGCTTTTATCTTGGTCTAGGATATTATGTTAGAAAGAATTGACGCTCACTCAAACTAGCATAAGCATAGGAGAGAGTGTATTGCATTTCCTTCTACGTCCCCATCTCCTAACCAGGGCGGAATGTGCAACCAGGCTTTCCTTTGGATATGTTGCAAGAACTACAAACTCTCAGGAGCCAAAAAAGCTGTTTTCTCTCTCTCTCTCTCTCTCTCTCTCTTTTTCATTCTCTCTCCTCCCTCTCTCTCTCTTTCTCTTTCCTTCGAGGGACTCAATCTCTCACTTCTACTGCTCTCTTCTCTTCCCTGCAGACTGGCTTTTCTCTGCTCTACTTATAATCTATAATCACTGTTCTAAAAAGGGGCTCTCAGTCTGAGTAACAGAATACTCCCGATCCAGCTTCTAGAGTTAACTGACCCAATCTCTCTGTTTCCGTATTGTAATTTATTGCAGGAGCTTGTCTGATGGCCCCATCTTCGCCCTGGCATTCCCTTCCTCTCTATTAATGTAGAACCACAGTTTGGAGGGAGGTGGAAATCATATTGTCAGTAGGACTGAAGCCTCTGGGACTAAATGTGGGTCACATTCCTAGGGAGAAAAAAAAAAAAAAAAGAGTGTAGGGTTAAGGAGCAATTCCAAATACTGGTAAACGTACTCATTTTAAAAAGCATGAATTTAGCATTTACTGTGTGCGTACTGTTGTGCTAGTCGGTGTGGGGGGGTGTTTGTGTGTGTATTATTTATGTGATGTGTGTATGGTATGTTTGTGTATTTCTGTGTGTATTGGAAGTGAAGGTTCTAGGATGAATGAAGCCTGTGAAGATGAGTAAGATATATTTATAGTTTGTTAGAGGAAAAGAAAGTGGAAACAGCTAACGTGTATTAAATGCTTTCTACGAATCAGTGGGCTTTGCTAGACACTTCACGTACATTTTATCACAATGTCACAAACCCTATGGAGATTATATTCATATCCATTTTTATATATAATTTTCCTAAATTTATGGTCAAGCATAAATCAGAACTCAGGTAAGCTTGTTTCTAAAAACTAGGGATAGTCTGCAATGTAAGGCCACCTGTGTGTTAAATGATCCGATAATGACAGGAAATATTATGGAAGCATGGAGGAAAGCAAATATAACACAGGGGAAATGATAAAAATAACCAACGCTTATTGCGTTTATTAAGTGCCAGGCACTGTCTTAAGGCACTAATATGTTTTAACTCATTTAGTCCTCACAGTCATTCTGTAAGGTAAATACTATTATTACCTCTGTTTTAAGGGTGGGGATATCAATACCCCAAAGTATAACTTGCCCAAAGTCATACAGCTAATATGTGGTAAACAAGGATTTAGATCCAGGCCAACTGGCTTCAGGGAATGTGCTTTTTCCCCTTTTTTCCTTAAAATTTTTTTGAAAACCTTTTCATTTATAAATAAATTTAGACTCACAGAATAGATGCAAAAATAGTACAAAGAATCCCCATATTCACTTCACTCAGCTTACTCTGATGTTAACATCTTGCATAACTACAGTGCCCTTAGGAGAAACCAGGACATGAATGTTGGTGAATATTTTTAACTGACCTACAGACGTTATTGGAATTTCTCCAATTTTAACCTAATGTCTTTTTTCTGGTCCAGGACTGAGTCTAGGATCACGTATTGCATTTAGGTTTTGTGTCTCCTTAGTCTCCCCCAGTTTGTGACAGATCCTTATTCTTTCCTTTCATCAACTTGGTGCTTCCAAAGAGCACTGGTCAGTCATTTTGTAAAACGCCTCTTGATGTTTTCTCACAAGTAGGTGGAAGTTATACATTTTGGACGTGAATATCATGTAAGTGATGGTGTGTCCTTCTCAGATCCTCATTTCAGGGAGGGCACGATGCCAATATATCTTATTACCGGTGAACACTTGCTTTTTGAACACTTGGTTAAGGTGGTGTCTGCTAAGTTTCTCTAACATAAAAATTGCCTTTGCAATTAGTTAATTAATGTTCTGGACATTTACTTTGAGACTGTACAAATATCTTGTTTCCTCTCAACAAAGGATCTGGTCTTAATCATCATTCTATATTGTCTCTAAGCAGAATAATCTTATTGGGGAATCAGGAACATGTTCACAGATAAAAAGGCATTTCATCTGAATCAGAAGCTAGATTTTAGGGGCACCTGGATGGCTCAGTCAGTTGGGCGTCTGCCTTCGGCTCCGGTTGTGATCCTAGGATCCTGGGATCCAGCCCCGCATCAGGCTCCCTGCCTGCTCAGTGGGAAGTTTGCTTCTCCTCCTCCCACTCTCTCTGCTTGTGATCCCTCACATGCTCTCTCTCTCTCTCTCATTCTGTCAAATAAATAAGTAAAATATTTTTTTAAAAAGTTAGATTTTAATAGGCAGAAATGAGGTGAAAGAATGTTCCCAGCTGAAGGAATAGAATCAGCCAAGCCTCAGAAGTCTGGATATGCATACTGCATCCTGAGAGACTGTGTGTGGAGGAAGTGAGAAATGAGTCTTAAAAGATATAGGGGCGGGGCACCTGGGTGGCTCAGTGGGTTAAGCCTCTGCCTTCAGCCAAGGTCATGATCTCGGGGTCCTGGAATCGAGCCCCGCATTGGGCTCTCTGCTCAGCAGGGAGCCTGCTTCTGCATCTCTCTCTCTCTCTCTCTCTTTCTCTGCCTGCTTCTCTGCCTGCTTGGGATCTCTCTCTCTCTCTGTGTCAAATAAATAAACTAAAAAAAAAAAAAAAAGAAGAAGAAGAAGAAGATATAGGGGCACAGTCATCCATGCCTTGAATTCTCTGCTCAAGTGTTTGGACCTTTGCCCACGTGGCCCATATTTCTCAGTTTGCAACAAACTGCCATGGAGGGAGGGATTGTCATACTTCTTAGAGTCTGTATCTCTAACCCTAAAAGGACATTAGGTAGTCTCTAATGTCCTTCTTCCTCAGGAAGCTTTAAAATTCTGTGAATTGGTAGATTGATTCTCTCTATGCCCTGTACCTAGAAGACTTCAGAATTCACACGTTAGTCCAAAATCTATCCCCGTGAGACCACTTTCTCTTTTCCTCTTATGAAATCACACTTATAACCTGAGTTTCCAATGTCTCAGATCAAAAATAGGGGAAGGGACAGAAGAGGGTTGGTATATCGGGGAAGATTATGGGCTCAAATTTGGACATAGCTGCATTGAAAGGATAATAGGGTTTGTTCTTTAATCAGATTCAACATACAGGATTAGGCTCCATCACCTTATTGTAAAGTCTGCCATGGGTAGGTGGAACAGCTTCCTTTCCTTGTATCATGAATTGAAATAACTTGAAGATAGTTGTAGACAGAAAAAAAGAAGAAAAAACCAGAGAGGAAAATTGGCAAAGCACAGAAGGATTTTAACAAATTGATAGGAAATATAAAAAGCATGGTTCTGCCATGAATTTACAGAGCCTTCAGAAAGGTCACCTTGATCTTTCCCTTAGGCATTGGAAAGAAAAAAAGGGTGCTCACATTAACAGTTAACAAGGTTTCCTAAAGTCACTCAATTGCATTAGCAAACATAGCTTTGTAGCAGACCATATTGATAAAGATAATTTTACATTGTCTTCTTTTTATTACTGAATGCCACCACGCTTTTTATGGGAGTCCCAGACCAATGTTAACATTGCAGATCAATGTGACACTGACTATGATGGATTGTCACTGGTTTCTTGATGTTTTCCATGAGCTTATTCCGTAATGATGCTTTGTGTATTGAATGCTGCCTTTGATAGCTCCCTAATGTAGAAATATAAAATTTTGAAACCCAGCCAACTCATGGGACTTGTTACCTTAAAATGTTCATCTCATGGGGCGCCTGGGTGGCTCAGTGGGTTAAAGCCTCTGCCTTCGGCTCGGGTCAAGATCCCAGGGTCCTGGGATCGAGCCCTGCATCGGGCTCTCTGCTCCGCGGAGAGCCTGCTTCCTCCTCTCTCTCTCTGCCTGCCTCTCTGCCTACTTGTGATCTCTGTCTGTCAAATAAATAAACAAAATCTTTAAAAAAAAATGCTCATCTCATATTAAGAATTATTTAACAATTTGTGTGATCTTAATCGTTCTAATTTTTTCAAGTGTGCTATTATATAATATCACAGGTTTTGCTTTCTGGATTACCAGTATTGGGGATACTGTATTTTATATCTGCATTACTCCTAAAAAGATTTAAGGTGGCTTCATGGCTATATGTCATATATCAAAATAACATATATTAGAAGCAAATGAGAAAAAAAAATTAGTCAGTGGGTCAAGACATAAATTAGAATCAAAAATGAAACTAATGCAAAAATAGATTCCTATTCCAAGCTATCCAGCATCCATTTATATAAATTCTTAGACTATAAGGTCTTAGCAAACAAATTTTTCTAAGCAAGGAATATGTTTATTTCTTAGACTATGAAGATATCTTTCCTGAGGGTTTTTTATAGAAAAAGACACGCAACCCTGAACAAATTCCTCAACAACATTCTCAAGTTTGCAGTAAAGCATTTCATAAGGCTGCTTCATGAAGAGCCCCTCAAAAAAAGACTGGTAGTATCACACACTAGACACAATTCAGAAAACACTATCCTATAAGGCTTGGAGAGGGTTTGGCAATACAAAATTCATCTAGTTAGCAGCTGTCTGCTGGCTTGACTGAATCCAGAGGCGGATTTTTTTATAGTGTCTGGAGAAATGAATGTATTGCAGACCCATCAGGCTTCACTTGTTCCCTGAGCTAAGCTTATGACAGATACTGTGCTGCAGTCATGCTTTAGTCAGGGACATTGTTCATTGGAGGGAACAGAGAACCACATATATTGGTGCAAGGAAAAAAGTGTACAGAGAGGACTCCCATAATTTAAATACAAGAAATGAAGAATAGCAGGAGTTTGGGGGAAATGAGTCTGGGAACTGCAAAGAGGCAAAGGCAGCTGATTTATCTGTCTCTCTCTGGGCTCCCTCTGGCATCCCTACACCTCTGTCACTTTGTGTCTGTTATTTTCTTCTCACGAAGGAGGCTTTGCCACCATGACATCCACTTTAGCCCTCAGGACTAACAACTCAGCACCCACAGGTAATAAACATCATTCACTTGAATTGCCCAAACCTGAATTCCCAGGAAAGGAACCTGACCTAGCTTTTCTTTTTGACCTACCATAGGCAGCTACCTGTCCAGCGTTGGAAAAAGAATCAAAAATGTCCTACTGGGGTGGGGGTGGGCTGGGGGTACCTGCGTGGCTCAGTTGGTTAAAGGTCCAACTCTTGGCCTCGGCAGGGGTCCCAGTCTCAGCGTTGTGAACTCGGGCCTGCCTGTGTCGGCTCTGCCCTCAGAGGGGAGAATGCTTGAGAGAGTCTCTCCCTCCATCCCCTTCCCCTTTGGCTGCCCCCATCTCATCCCTCGTCCTCACCCCCCGCCCTTGCACCACAAGTGTTCTCTGTCTCTTGCTTTCTCAAATAAATACATAAATGAACCCTTTAAAACAAACAAACAAACAAAACAGTGTCCTTTGGTCCAAAGAGTATGGCTAGAGTTGTGGGGACACTTGATACAGATCTTAGGTGGGATACTTCAGCATAAGGGCTGTTAAGTGAGGGGAAGTTCCAAGTATGACCAGATTGTCACTCCAAACTGGCACATTACTGAGCTAGCCACTCTTCTTAAGAAAACAGTTTAAGGCTTGTTCATGTGGGATGTCTTCTAGACTGGGCCGCTTGATCCAAACTCTTTCAGAACAGTCTCTTGGGGGGGAAGAAGAGAGTTTTATCTGCTGGCACCTTCCAACTTCTGTCTGTCGTTGGTCAAAATTAGCCCCATAGAGTATTAATTACCCCCCACTTCCAGTGCATGCTACCCAGGTGCTTAGTAGCTGCTAGAAATCAGACCCTGTACTCTAGCTTCACCTTAAGTCCCAAAGCAGTGGGAGTAGCCACAGTCCTAACTGATACAGACTTGTATCAAATACAAGTCTTTAGCCCATTTTTCCAAACTTGGAATCCCTTTTCATTGTCTAATTATGTAAAGAGGAAGTGCCTTATATCCAAAAGGAATTTGTGTGCGGTCTTTGTTTATCTTACCCTTTCACAGGACTTCACCCCCACCCTGGTTAACTGGGGTGGCTAATAGGGGCGGGGATGGGGTGAAGGGTCACACACCCACTGTTCCTTTCTCATCCTTCCTCCTTGGTCATACCAAAATCCAAGATAATTTACTTGTTTAATTGCATATTTTGTAACATTTGGCATATTTGAAAAATAAATAGGTCTGTTCATTTAACCAGTGGTTTCTAAAGTAGGCCAATGTGTGAGCTGATCCAATAGAGTACAGAAAGAAAATATTAGATTTCTATTTATATATTTTTATTTCACCCTCTAAAAATATGTATTATTTGTGTATGGTTTTAATTACATTCATACAGAAATGCAAGTACCTACTTTATAAATAAATATATATGTTTGAGGGTACATGCTCAAATGATTTTTTCGAGATTGGGTACATGATCTAAAGGTTGGAGCCCATTGGTATGGAAGTCTCAATGAATGGGCGTTGTGGTTTTTATATCTATATAAAGATTAGCAGTTCCCATTTTGGGCCTGTGGCCAATTCTGGCTCTAACTTCCTCATGAGGACCTGGTCCCTTAACACATTACATTATTCAGCATGTTATGCTTTCAAACCACTCACTCGTTATTTAATTATTTATTTGGTATGAAACCTAGGAGGCAGATTGGATTATGGTATTTTATTTATGTGTTTAATTTTGAATCAGCAAGTCTAAAACAAAAAGTCTGTGATCACCACAGGGTGAACATCAGCTTCTATCAGCTTAAAGTTCTCTGGGATCCTTGTCAAAACAATGTGGTTTTGACCAGGGAACCAGAAATGCAGGCATCTGTTCCTTGGGACTGTTCCATTAGATAATATATATGACATGCCCTAGAACATATAGGTCCTCCATGTGTATTGCAATTCCTAATATGTATTGTTGTCATATTAATGACAATGATTGTTGAACTGGATGGGGCTGGAGATCAAAGAGGACTCAAGGATGACTCTTCCTGTGGTTAGTGAGGTGATGGAAAGTAGAGAACAATGGGTATAGGAAGGGAAGGGCACTGATATTTAAGTGAGCACTTTGCATTTTATTCTTACAAAGATCCTGTAAGATTGGTGTTATTGCCCAAATTAGACGTCACCCTTCTTTAAGAGCTGCAAATTTCTTGTCTCTATAAGGTCACTTTGCAGGTAAGTGGTAGAGTTAAGATTTGAACCCATCACTCTGACTGCAAAGCCCATGCACTTTCCACTATAGCACATTTCCTCTCTGATAATTTAGCTCTGTCCCAGAAACCTCATGTTGATATCCAGGATAAGAAATATAATAAATATAGATAGTATGCATTTAATATGTAGTATGATTCATCTTTTTTGGTGGAAGAAGAGAAAGAACATGAACAGAGGGACACAGAGAGAGGCAGAGAGAGAATCCTAAGCAGACTCCATGCCCAGGGTGAAGCTGACACAGGGCTTGATCCCATGACCCTGAGATCATGACCTAAGCCAAAATCAAGAGTCAGATGCTTAACTAAGCCACCCAGGCACCCCTGATTCATCTTTTTTATTAGCATTTTGGATATTGTATGGAGAACAAATTAGAAAAGGAAAAATGTAAGCAGGAAACCAATTAGAAAGTTATAACAATAGATCAGAGTTGTGTTCTGGTGGTGGCAGTAGAATTGAAAATATTCACAATGGATTTTGGTTATAGAGTTGACAAACCTAGTTGATGGGTTAAGGGAAAGAAAAGAGTCAGGGCTGACTCCTAGATTTTTGCCTTAACAAGTTACGTAGATGGTGGGTCAGTCCTCGAAGTAGAGAAGTCCTAAGGAGGGGTGGGCTGCGAGGGTCAGAACTGAAAGTACAGTCTTCAAACATGTTAAACATCATCCAGCATCACTGTTGGTATCTCGCCTTTTCTGTATTTGGTACTTAGGCCAGACAGATGGGAATGGGCAATTTTTCTTTGCATCTTACTTTTCTTTGTAACTCCTGAAGGTTCTTTTCATTTATTTTGTAAGACCTTGCTGAATTTCCCTTGTCTTAATTTCTGGCAAAAAGGCCTGGACTGTGTGGCTCTATCCAAAGTAGCCTGTCCTCTCTCCTGGAGTCCACGCTATTGAATCCCTCACAGTACTTCTCTCCTTCCTGATCCTGATCTCAGTGAATTCCCATGGCCCCCAACTGGGAAAGTTATTTGATAAATATCTAAAAGGATATTATTGAGACCTATAGAGCTTTAATTTATTTTTTAGTATTCAAAATATACTGCTTTCTCTTATATAATACAGTGACCTTTACGCTACATTTGTAAAGATTCCTGTGTACATATAGTGGCTTTGTGCTATGTCTACTTGGCTGACCTGGAACCATATTCCAGGAATTCCCTTTGTTTCTAGGCTAGGGCTGGTCACAAGAGAAAAGTGTATGAGATTTGGAAAGCAGAAGAGAAACACCAGCCATCTTTATGCTTTGAAGTTGGATGTGGAACCGAACACGGCTGCAGGGCTCACCTTGCTGGCCCAGGGTTCTACCAGCTCCTGTCAGCTTCTCTGAAGCAATTGTGTGGGCAGCTCTGGGATGAAGAGATCAGCTTATTCTGTAAGTCACTCCCATGGAGGTAGTAAGAAACAGGCAAGATCCCAATTTGTGCTTGCTCTACCCATTTCACAGCCTCTACCCATTCCATCGTCCCTTCTTGACTACTGGCCCTGCTGGATCAGGCCCAAGAGCATAAGCAGAGGCAGTGGCCTTATGTAGACTGCTTAACCCATTCCCATAACTGCATATATGGGAGAAATAACAATCACTCCTAAAATAACTTCCTGATTCTGTATTGTTCACAGTGGCTCTGCTTCTCTGATAAAACCAGAACTTATAAATATGCAATGCAGTATAGCCTAGCTAGGGTTTCTATACAGTGTAAAAGAGTATTAATTTTTTTTACTACCATTTTGATTTCTGTATCAGATCACATCTATTTTAGTTCTATGGTTAAGCCTAAAATTTTCTATGGATCAAAATAATTATAAAAAGGGTATTTCACTTACTTTTTAGAATTTCATAGATTATTACTATGTCTGATTACCAAGAAACAAAATGTTTATTTTATAGTTAAGCACACATATATTAATCTTGTTGCATGTTTTATTTGCTTTCAACATCAGATTCTGTTAATACATGCATGCATAGTTGAAATAGTAGGCCTTGTATAAATGTTTTCCTAGACCTTAAAAAATAATAGACGATCTTTGTGGTAGTCCAACACTTGAAGTATTATCCCATTGCTCATTTCACTCAATAAGTTTCCATTCAACAGTACTTATCAAATACCTATATATGTCTGGATCTATAAACTTCTCTGAGGGAGTCAAAAGAAATATAAGGTATGATTCCTGTTCTTATGAAATTTATAATCTATTGCTTTTCTTCTTATGCATGTTCAATTTTTAAATAATTTTAAGGTTCCAGAAAATTTCAGACTTTAATATAGAGTTATTTCTTCCCTGAACCATTTGAGAACAAGTTAGCAACACAATGCTTCATCATCTCTGAGTGCTTTATTGTGTACTATAGTTCAAAAAAAAAAAAAAAAGTCACAACAATCATCAAAATCAGGAATTCACATTGATAATTTACTCCTATTCTGTTTCCCGACTTCCATCATTTCACCAATTATCCCAATAATGGTTTTTATAGCAAAAAGATTTAGTTCAGAACATGAGTTGCATTTAATGATCATGTCCCTTCAAATTTCCTTCAATTTGGAATAGTTCATTACAGAAGTAATGTTGGCCTTCCCTCTCTGCATCCATCAGGTGCCTATGATTTTAATTTGTGCCATTTCTTACAATGTTCACTTCGATCCCTTGATTAAAAATATTGTCTCCCAGACTTCTCCATTGCATATTCCTCTCTTCCCTCTATATTAAATGAGTATTCACTGTGTGTGTGTGTGTGTGTGTGTGTGTGTGTGTGGTAGGGCTGGGGTGAGGGTTATTCTGAAACTACGTAAATACTGCTTTCTTCATTAACCATCCATTCATTCATTCATTCATATCAGTATGGACTACCTATTTTATTGAACAATTGGTATACTATTATTATGATTTATCTTAATGTTCAAGTGATCTCAGATTTGGCCAGTGAAAGCCCTTTTCAGCTGACTTCTGTGTCCGTTTCATGTGTCTCTCTCATTCGCCGAGCTCCTTCTTTTTTCTTTTTCTTTTTTTACTTTTTGACACAATAAAATGTTCCAGGTTTATTTATACTTTCTTTTTTCCAGCCCTGGAATCAGCCATTTGTCCAAGGACGTTGGTTCCTTTTTTAAGAGGAAATAAAATAAGTTAGGTATTTAGAAAACAAGGTCTGGGAACTAGTGAGCTCATTACTTGTGGTTTGTTGCTGCTCTTAGTGGATAGTGCTGGGTGATGCATGTGCGCACACATATGTATGTGCGCCCGTTGACACCTACATATACCCGCTATCATATATCTATCATCTCTATTTGCAGCTGTATTGAAAATTATGAGTTCCAGGGCACCTGGGTGGCTCAGTGGGTTAAAGCCTCTGCCTTTGGCTTGGGTCGTGATCTCAGGGTCCTAGGATCGAGCCCCGCATCGGGCTTTCTGCTCAGCAGGGAGCCTGCCTCCCCCTCTCTCTCTGCCTGCCTCTCTGCCTACTTGTGATTTCTGTCTGTCAAATAAATAAATAAAATCTTAAAAAAAAAAAAGAAAATTGTAAGTTCACACCAATACCTCTGATTTTATCCCAACACTAGAGTTCATTCTGTTTTTAGTATTTCTATCTCCCTTTTCTGAAAATGAGAAACTTAGCTCCTATTTTCTTTAATGTGGGTATTTATTTGATCAATTCCTCTCTGTGTTACCACCTTCCCACTGCTGCTACCATAGTGTTACACTAACCTTAAGGCCCTGACTTGCACAAATCCCTATGAATGCCATGCTTGGCCAGGGGTTCTAGCATGTCCTTAATGGTGAGGAAAAGTCAGTCATAACAAGGACAATTCTGCATGTTAAGCGTTTTTGATAAATTTCCTGGAGAAATATCACAAGAAAACTACCTGCATCTCTAAGGCTCCAAAATATGTTGGGATTTTTTTCTCATTTTGAATAAATATTTACTTTTAGCAGTTATTTCTTTTATAAAAATTCTATTATTTTTCTTAGGTAAATTTCCCTAAGTTGGATAAAGTTTAAGCATCTCAAATTCTGAATTTGTCTGTCTCTACTATATAGTTTATATGCTCTGTCGATCTCATGTCATAGTTAACCTTTAAAGTAAGCATTGTGATTGATAAGTGAAGACACGGAACTTCTGACAACTGGGTCATTTGCTCAAAGTTACACAGTTTGGAATTCAAAGCCACTTTTTCTAATGTCAAACCTACTGCCCTTTCTAATGTCATACTCCCTTATGGGAATAAGGGAATACTCCCTTATGGAATATAACCTTGATATAATCATGGTTTGTAATCATGGATTGATGTTGAATAGCTACTTCTTTAGGAAGTTTAAAGGTCTTGAAACGTGAGTAGGCAAAATGTCTTTGATTTTTCTCTGCTAGGGCTGGCTTGTTTAGGTCCAGAGGCAGAACGTACCCACAAACTATACAGATTAGTATAGACGCTAGAGCAGGAGTTGACAAACTATAGCCCATAAGTCAAATCTGGTCCTCCACATGTAGTCTTGTGTTTGTTTGTTTGTTTGTTATCCTGCCTGTTTTTGTGTAGTCTGCAAGCAGTATAGGGCACCTGAATGGCTCAGTTGGTTAAGCCAGTGCCTTTGGCTCAAGTCATGATCCCAAAATCCTGGGATTGAGCCTCAGGCTCCCAGCTCTGTGGGGAGTCTGCTTCTCCTTCTGACTTTCTCCCTTCTCATGTTCTCTCTCACTCTCTCTCTCTCTCAGATAAATTAAAAAAAATCTTTTAAAAAATGGTATTTACATTTTTTAATTATTGAAAAAATTTAAGGAATAATACTTTGTGACAAGTAGAAATTACAAAAAAATTTACCTTCTGGTGTTCATAAATAAAGTTTTATTTGGACACAGTTATGGTCATTTATTTATGTATCATTTTATATACCATAACACAGAGTTGAGTGGGTGCAACAGAGACCATATGGCCAACAAAGCTGAAAACAGATTTACTGTTTGGCCCCTTCCAGAAAAAGTTGGCTAATCCCTGCACTGGAGTCATGTACATAGTTGCATTTGAGCCTTGGCTCCACCATTTGCTAGTTGTATGACTATGAGCATTTTATCTAAGTCTTATCGTCCTCAGATATAGAGTGCAGATAACAATGGTGTCCTTTTTAGCTTGAGAAACTCTCTACAAATGTTAGTGTTACAAATATTTGGATATTACAAAAATTTTTCATTTCTTTATTTTTCTAAGGCAAAGTGAATGATGGTTCAGTTTCCATGTATCAGGATTGGCAGGTAAACTTACCTCAGTCCTGGCAAGGGACTGGGTGTGTGTGTGTGTTGGGGGGTCTGCTTCCACCTCCCTTGGGATCATGCAAGAATCCCAGGGACTCAGGAGCATCCCTAAAGAAGTTCTTTGGGTGTTTTTTTTTTTTTTTTTTTAAAGATTTTATTTATTTATTTAACAGACAGAGATCACAAGCAGGCAGAGAGGCAGGCAGAGAGAGAGGAGGAAGCAGGCTTCCGATCCCAGGACCCTGGGATCATGACCTGAGCCGAAGGCAGAGGCTTTACCCCACTGAGCCACCCAGGCGTCCCCCTAAAGAGGTTCTGATAGGTGATCCCTGTTTGTCTCCTTGATCAAGCCCATGTAGCTTATCCCAAAGCAAGAGGCTTTGCCGCTATTCCCCTTTCCAGTGATATCAAGAGAGGCCATAGGCTCAAGTCATGATCCCAGAGCCCTGGCAGACTTCCATGCCTGGGGCTCCAGATATCACAACACCTTTCTCTCTCAAGGTTTGGCGGTCCCCAGCCCCCGGCCCCGCGGCACTGTGTGTAAGCAGAGACCAGGTCTATTGGCGACACTCTGATCAGGCTATTCTTGCCATGCTCCTGAATTCAAGTCTTTCCTCAAACCAGCTAGTCCCCTCCTCTTCAGTCCATGGAGAATCCTTCTTCTCTGATAGTCACTCCTCCATCTCCTGAAGCCCCTAGTACCTAGGAATCCCTTGCTCACATGCCTCACAAGGGAATACAGTAAAAAGAGCTGAGAGTAAGACAGTAAGGTAAAGTGGGTACTGTGGGTAACTCCTCCTTTCTAATGGTCTTAACAGCTCCTCAGCTCCTAAGGTATGGTTGCCTTTTAGGTCCAGTGTCTCCAATGTTCTAAGTCTGGGTAGTTACAAGAAAATTTCCATTAAAAAGACTTTGTTGAGGAAAACAATCTAGAGACTGAATCCTGTCTACAGGTAGCCAAATAATCCTACCTTTTCTAAAAATAAAAAAATGAATGAGACTTCTTGCCCATGGGAAGGTAGAGGGACCTCAGAGCTAGCTACCTTTTTTTTTTTTTTTTTAAAGATTCTATTTATTTTTTTTGACAGAGATCACAAGTAGGCAGAGAGGCAGGCAGAGAGAGAGAGGATGAAGTAGGCTCCCTGCTGAGCAGGGAGCCAGATGTGGGGCTCGATTCCAGGACCCTGGGACCAAGACCTGAACCGAAGGCAGAGGCTTTAACCCACTGAGCCACCCAGGTGCCCCCAGCTACCTTCTTGAAAAGGAAAAAAATACCTCTCGTGCTCTCAATGTGCAACTAAGAAAATAAGATTCAGTTAATTTCTTCAGCAACGTTACTTTGGCAAATTGCTATTAATTAATTAATTGGTGGTATAAAACCAGTACATGCCTGGCACATAGCACTCAGTGTTTATTATTACTCTTTTCTTAGTGTCATTACACGTCTCCGTATTTTGGAATATGTTAGAAAGAGTGGAACCCTAGGGGGACACGAAGGCCCCGCGTGTGCACGCGCACCGCACGGCAGGTAGATGTGTGTTGGCTTCAGGCGGCTGACCTAGGACAGACCCTTTGGCAGAGCTCCGACTCCGGCTACGGAGAGGTTGCGGCTTGACCCGTCGCGCTACCGCCACCTGCCGTCCAGTCCGCCGAACCGGCACCGCTCAGCGTCGCACCCGCTGGGGAGGTCCGCTCGCCGGGCTCCCCCTTCTGGGCTGCAAATCAACCTTCTCCCCCAACGCGCACACACTCTGCGGGCCGGTTCCACAACTGCCGGTCCCCCAAGTGTCCAATCAGCGTGGCCTTTGAGATTCCTCCTGACCCGGGGACCGCGGTGACCGGGCCAGCTCCCAGGGGAGGGGCCGACGATGAGCTCGAGCGGGCGCGGCGGCCGGTGCCGCACCGGGCTGTGCGGACCACGGGGGCGACGACTGGGGACAGCGAGCCAGAGCGTGGGAAAGACGCACGGCTGAGAGGGACCCAGCGGGCTCGCCCAGCTTTGCCTCTTTTCCTTTCCTGACCAGAGGCAGCACGACTCACTCCTTTGTTTCTGGAAAAGACAGATCTGTACCAGCCCGAGGCGGAATTCACGCTTCCGCACTCACCAGGAATCGCTTGCCTATTCGCTGCGCCCCTCCGCGCCCGCTCGGGACGCGGGCTGAATCCCTACGCGGGCTGTCAGCCGCTGGGATGGGTGACACCCAACCAGCAACCTGGCGAGCCCGCCTTCCGGGCGCTCCGGGGTGCGCTTCGCAGGGCCGCTTGCCTGCCTGCGCTCACCTCTGCCCCCTCGCGGCAGGTGCGGGCATCGCAGCGGCGGCCACGCCAGCGCCCTCCCGCAGCCTCCGCGGCGTCCCCTCTGGGTGTTTTTCAAACAGCATTTTTACAGCTCCATTCAGCTGATGGGGTAGATGTGGTTCTCAGGTTAATTACTAATGATTGAGGGTGTGTGTGTGTGTGTGTGTGTGCGCGCGCGCGCGTTGTGTGAGAGAGAGAGAAGGAGACGGAGAGAGAGAAAGGGGGGAGAGCAGCTGTAAGAGCTTGTTTGTGACAGGATAATGGAGAGGGGAGAGAAAGGAATAGGAAAAATGAAGGAAATTAAGAAGCCAGAGAGGCAAAATGACAGTGATGAGGGACTAGAGTGACAGCAAAGGATGCAGAAAGAAGGCAGGGAGCAACAGTTTGATGGGAAATGGGAGGGAACTTGCGCATGAAAGAGAGGGGAGGGTTTGACATCCGTGAGAGGTAAAGTTTCATTTTGGGGAAGTGAACCTTGTGAACATTTCAATATACCTCTCTCCTATTTTACATTCCATGTTGTTTGGCAGCTGCTGGAAATGAGTTTCCATTCTTCTGTCTTGTTTTCATATTCTTGTGTCTCCCACATCACTAGATCATTAGAGACAGAAACAATTATGCCATACATTCCGTGTGTCTGGCAGAACCCTGGGTGTGCCCGGGCTTATTACCTCCCCCTCGTGGGTCGCCATCAGCAGCATCTGCTTTCCTTATCTGATCCCAGGTTTTACACGGTCTCTCTCTCTGCTGACCTCTGTGGGCTAGCTTGTCCTTTGGGAAACAGACCAGGAGCTGCTCAGAATCCGAATGTGTGTGACAAACACTCACAAAGGCTTCTGCTACCTACCTATCAACAAACAAAGCAAAGCCCTGCAGCAACATACAGCCTCAAAAATGGGTTCTTTTTGAATCACATTTGTAGCTCCTGACCTAATCGCTTTCATCTCTGGAAGAACAATAGACAGAGGGAGATTTTTGCAAGGTCTGCGCTAGCTACAGCTGGGTACACGCGGTGAGAAGGTTGAAAGGGATTTTCTGTATCTCAGTCGCAGTTATGATTGTGCCAACATTACTGAATCTTGTTCCAAATTTGAAGGAGGGGGTCACATTTAGAAAGCCTGGACAAGATGATAAAAACTGTTTTGGCAGGAGATGAATCAATGCATATGGGCGTGGGCAGTAATGCCCCCAATCATTTACCACAACAAATGGTTTTATGAAAATGTTTTGGCCAATACAGTTTATTTCACCATGTGAGAAGTGGTTGCCTATCTGTATGATTGAATGGAGGGGATGGGCCTCCATCCTCCACACGATGGGTCAGTCAGAGGGAGCTCTCCAGAGAATGGACATCCTTGGTGTTCCACCCTTATTCTGGGACCTGCCAGGGACATTCAAGGAATGCACTCTGGAGAGAAACCATTGCTCGCTGTGGTCAACGGACTGTGATGCAGATGAGTCATAGGAAGAGAAAAATGCATTGGTTCCTCAAAATGCAAAGCCTTTCTATGCCATGGTTATTACCAATTATGGAGAATTATGTTATTCTTGTCTCAGTAAGTTGTTGTGAGGTTAAAAAGATAATGGATGTGGACGTGCTTTGGAAAGTTGGAAGATGGTCTCCAGAGCCAGGGCGAAACAATGCTTGGGGGGAAAACATGGTTGCCACCATTTTTTCAAAACCAATTAACTGTAGATCTCCAAATCATTAAATAATTGTTCAATTAATCCCCCAACATTTAAACATTTACATTTTATTTTCTTGTTTCCTTTTCACTCTTCCTTGATTATCTCTTTCTGCTTGAATCTGTTTATTTTCTTATGATCTTTCATCAGGGCTCAGCCAAAGAACCAATACTCTTGGGTTTTATCGATGCTGTGGCAAGGTTAGCTTCCCACAGTGGTCAGTGAGCTGCTCAGTTCCGTGCTCGGCTTCTGTGCCACAAAAAGAGCTCATAGCAAAGAATTCAGATGAATTTGTGTGAATCTACATTACAGAGCAGAGTGGGAACCTCTCTAAATGTATTTTCTATTGATACAAATCAACTGAAATTCATCTCTCTCTCTCTCTCCATATACATGTGCATGTCTCTATATATGTATATTTATAAATACATATAATCTAGTATTTTATACGCATTACCCTCCCCCCCCACACACATACACACATCTAATTTTTGTTTTTTACCCTTACCTACACAATTCACTACTTTATGGGACTCCGTGATTTGCCTTCATATTTAGGGTGAGAGTAGAAATACATGTTCCTGTTACCTTCACCCTAAGGCTGAAAAGTAAAAACATTCAGCAAAACTTCACATGGACCAATGAACTTGTTCTCTGTATGAGACTTCTGCATAAAACAGCACACTCTGGTGGATCCGTTAATAGAAATTTATTTTCTCCCAGTTCTAGAAGCTGGAGGTGCAAGGTCCAGAGGCTGGCAGGGTTGGTTTCTCCTGAGCTCTCTCTTTGTCTTGCAAATGACCACTAAATGGGATTCTGAGACTGAATCTCCTGTGTGTGTGTGTGTGTGTGTGTGTGTGTGAGAGAGAGAGAGAGAGAGAGAGAGAGAGAGAAGGGGTCCCCCACCAACATGTAATTCTCACACACTGGCTGGGTGTCCTACAATTCAATTCAATTCAATTCCAGGACGATCTACCTGGAGATAGTGTCAGATCCCACAGGTTAAAGGCCCAGGTCCACACAACCACCCCTCCCTTTCAGAGGCCAATCACACACCCAGGTGACCAGCGCTGCTTCTGCGCAAAAAGCTACAAATGGGAAGCTCTTATGGGCAACCCCCCTCCTTGGGTTCAATGAATTTCCTAGAGCAGCTCACGGAACTCAGAGAAACATTTTACTTACTAGATCAGCAGCTTATTATAAAAGAACGTAACTCAGGAACAACCCGATGGTAGAGGTGCACAGGGCAAGGCATAGGGAAAGGGCATAGAGCTTCCACACGCTTTCAGAGAACACAGACCTCCATATGCTCACCAACCCAAAAGCTCTCTGAACACAGTCCTTTAGGGGTTTTGTGGAGGCCTCATTACATAGGCACAATTGATTAAGTCATTGGGCATGGCGGATCAATTCAACCTCCAGCCCCTCTCCATGCCCAGAAGTGGGGAGATGTAAATGAAAGAATGTGATATTCTTTTGTGTTCCTGACCATATATTCTTCAGGAGATTCTCTCTCCTCTTCCTCCTTTCCCCAAGCCAGCTTTCAGGGCTGTGCACCTCCACACAGCACTCACATATGTTCATCACCTCCTCTTCGGACAGCAAGCCCTCGACCATTACCCATGAGCGTCACATCCATTTCTTTGAGTGTGCAATGCTGATTTGCTGCCACAATGTCACCGACTTAATGCTCTCTCAAAATGTTCTTCTCAACCAGTAGCTTGAGTAAACGGGTAGAGATAAGGATCGAAAAACAGCACTCACCTTTACTTGCAAGGGCGTCCCAGGCCCTGGCACAGAGACTGGCAAAGAGTAAGGACCCACAAATAACTGGGTAATGAATGAATAAATGAGTGGTGTGTTGACAAGGGTGTAGCCAAAACACTAAACCTGTTTTCAGTGACAGATCATAAATGGGGGAAATTCCAGAGGGGATAATGATGCAGGACAGCTGTGAAATTTAAAGTTGAGGAAACATTGCTCTCTGTGTGTGTGTGTGTGTGTGTGTGTGACATATTCTGAGAAAACAGCAGAAGTACCTTTCATAATCAAATAATTTAAAACAAAAAGGACATTAGGAAAAGGAAAAAGGAATTAGGACACTGCATGGGTAAAGAGTTCTGAAAAGTTGCCCTCTCCGTTCATAGAGTGTTCATGGCCCCATTTTTAGTGAATCCCAGTTTCACCTACACACAGCTCTAGGCATACATAGTCTGTTTGACCAAATGGCAGAACTATAAATGGGATGTTAAAATACCTTATTTGCATTATGAAAGGATTGACTTATAAATCTTTGTTAAACATCTGTCTTCCTGAGGTGCCTGGCTAGCTCAGTTGGTAGCGTGTATAACTCTTGATTTTCGGTTTGTGTGTTAGAGCCCCATATTGGATGTAGAGACTACTTAAAAATAAGATCTTAAAAAAAAAAAAAAAAAAGAACAGGGTGCCTGGATAATTCAGTTGGTTAAGCAGCTGGCTCTTGATTTTCAGCTCGGTCATGATCTCAGTGTCCTGGGATCAAGCCCTGCACTGAGCTTCAAGTTAGGCTCCGCAATTAGTGGGGAGTCTGCTTGAAGATTCTCTCTCTTCCTTTCCCTCTGCACCTCTCCCCACCGCCCTCTCTTGCTCCCTCTCTCTAAAATAAATAAATAAATCTTTAAAACAAAAACGAAGTCTGTCTTCCCAGACACGAAGTCCAGAGGACAGGAGCTTATGCTTGGGGAGTAGGTAAATAATCAAGCGTGGTGCCTGGTCCACACTAGTCTCCTCATGGAGACTTGTGTGTGAACAAACAAGTGAATGAAGGCAAGCACGGTAACTGGCATCTGTGTATTCATGCCTCTCCAGAGGTATTTCCTGGTACTCCCATTGGACAACTTGTTCAATAGTAAGAAGTGACCTTGCATTTGAGGTGCCACACATGCTGATGTGAACCCTTGTCAGAAGGACACTGTCAGGCCTTGTCATCACTATCAGGCCACGAAGGTAGCCTCAGGTCTCTTTTCTTCTCATCATCACGTCACCCATGCCAAGCTTGAATTAGTTCCGTTGTTACCAATGGGATAATATTTTAGGGTTTATTTATTTCAAAAACAGTAACGTATTTAACAAATGTTATATATACAGGAGATTTTAAGTGAGACAAAATGCAGCAATTAATGCTAATGAGGCTGCTGTTAGCGTGTCATATTCTTGGTGTTATAATCATGCATCACCAAACATGGGCCTCAGTTTGTTCAACAGATGCCGATCTTAATGGCCATATTCTCTTCCCATGGATAAGTTAGCTTTAGTTAAATGTACCATTAAAAATAACCATTTAAAATGTTAATGAAAACAGTGACACTAGTCACCAGGAATTCTTGTTTTAACCTCTGCTTTATTACTTCTTTATTTTCAAAGGGACTTTGGGAAAATGAAAACCTTAGTGGCTATTTAGGTTACTTTAAACAGAAGAGAGAGAGAGAGATAGAGAAAGAAAAAAAGAAAGAAAGGAAGAAAGAAAGAAAGGAAGGAAGGAAGACAGGCTCAGTTCATTCCTGAAAAGATCTGGCATGACAATTCACGGTGGCCCAGGGCTGTAGGTCTATGTCGTTAACACTAACCACACTGGGAAACTAACTCTCCTGTGTTTTTATCTCTTGTTTCTTCTCCATATTAATTTACAGTGTGAATCAATGCAAAACAGTAGTCGGAACAGTGGCTATAAATATATTATACATAAATACTGCATAATTATATTATCAAAAAAGTGGAGATACACAATACGAAGACTATATGAGTGTTATTTTCATGAAAAAAAATTCCAGGTATGTATTACTACATTTCATAAATATTAACTTCAAAGAATTCATAAAAAAAGAGAAAAAATTAGAATGTGAGGCAGAATTAGGTAATTGGAGTTCTTATTAGTCCAACTACTTAATATCCAAATATCTTGTCATCCTTAAAGTACCATTATTTTATCACAAATTAGGATTAAAGAGGAAAAAATATCAGAATATTGTTACTTAGGGAGAAGGATATGATCCTCCTAGAAAAACAAGAGAAAGCCTGAGCCAGGCTTTTTTCACTGAAAGATGGAGTTAGTAAAACAAGGACTAACAGATGCAGAGGGAGAACTGTGTATCTTTTCTCATTTAACACTGGTCGGCGTGCCCTGAGACAGATTCCCCAGGTCCTAGAATGCAGCTGCATGACGAGTGTAGGAGGCAGAGGAATGTGTGTGTCTTAGGAAAGCCCACGTGTATTTAATGGCCATGACCCAGGCCTCCTCTTGGCTCATTTCTTTCTTGGCCCAGCTGCATAACTCTAGTCCTGCTGAAATCGGTTCAGGACAGTTTTATTGCAGCTGGTCCAGGCTTCTGAGAGGTGAGGTGGGGAAGGGTCAGCCAGACCTGGGGGCCGTGTTTATGAGGAGCATTTTCAAGAACACAACCTAACTGTCTCGGAAGTAGGAAGCGTCTGCATTCCAGAGGGGTTCTCAGTTCTTTCCTTGATGAATCCTCTTGGTTCTGGGAGAGTTTTTGTTTTGTTTTGTTTTGTTTTTTCTTCTAGACTTTGCTGAAATATTAATGTATCTGGGTGAATTTCATCTCGTGACTTCTGGTATAGAGCCTGGGAAAACATATTAAGAATAAGGCAAAAATTCAGCAGTACAGGTTACACTAATTATCTAGGAGCCAGGAAAGAATAAAGGGACAGAGAGGTTATGTTCGAAGTCCAGGGATTTGGACTCAAAATGTGAATGCAGTAGAGGCCTGTGGATGGCGCCTGTGGCTGCTGCAGTAGAGACCGTAATGCAGGACCTTTTTCACTGACAGCTGCCTGGGAGCTTCTCAACTCTTCCTCTGGAGCTTCTTGGGATCACAACCACACCACTTCTCCTGACCTGGGCAGCGTCCTTCCCCATTCCTGAGCTTTCAATCAGGATCTGTCACCAAAGTTCCCTCCTCCTAGAGTTACAGGTAGAGACTACCCCAGAAGGGATTGTCACACAAAGTAATCTTTATTTGCAACAAATAAGGAGATCACTCCAGAAGGTGGCTCCTTGAGTAGGGATAAGTGGACTCTTTTTATTTAGGGTTTAGGACGGATAGTCACAAATGGGAGCTTTGTCCTCGCCTATAAAGGCAGGCATAAAGTTGCGCAGGCGCATTTAGAAGGCATTCTCCTAAGGGCATCCTGTTACGTTACTGAAGCTTGTGCCCCTCCTAGGGTGGAGACTTTGACATTATAATGAGGCAGAGGTTACCACCAGATAAGTAGGAGCTACAGCCTTGGCTGGAGAGCCGGAGAACCGGGTATAAACTGGATGGAGTCTTGGGCTTATTATCTCAAGGTAAGGAAAGCAGGGTGTTGCTTGTCCTGAGGCTGGAATTATTTCAGTTGACCTTGAGTCCAGGCTTCTGTAAAAACAGCTAATGGATTTGTGAGTAGAGTCTGGAAAGACACAATAGCTGATTACGGAAGAAAGAGTTCTCTGAAAAAAAATAAGGTTTAAGTTTTCTGCTAGTTTTAACTTCATCAACCCTATGGGGCACGGTTTCGATCCTGCAAAAATAATTTGAGAGTGTACGTTGGATCAATCTTTACTTTTGGAACAGCACTGGGAGTTTTACCATTGATTTATTGTCTCTGACATGGTTAGGCTATTTCCTGGCTTGATAGAGACTTCTTGCCTTCCATTTGTTCCCTTAAATCCTTAACTACTGAGGTTTTTGCATTTGTTTGTAATTCTAACACTTCCTAGGAAATTCTGCTAGAAGTGTACTTGGACAACAAGAGCTGGTAGGGCATACATACATCACAAAAATAGCTGGGGGACTAAGATGACTTCTCTTGTGTCCTGAAAGTTGTCTTGTCTTTCTTTTTCCATGGACCCCTAACTCTTTTTGTTTCCAAGTCCACCTCTGGTGCCTGCGTCTACTGATAGGAGCATCTTCTCTATGCAGATAGACCCAAGGTAGAAGATCCTTGGACCAATGGATCTCGAATTTGATCTGGGAGGCCAGACAGGGGCAGGGTGAGCAGGTAGAATGACACAAAGTAGAGATAACACGGCTAGTCCCAATTTCACAGACTTTATGTAGTAAAAACTATCTTGTTTTAAAAGCACATGACAAGTCACCCAGCACCTTCTCATTGAGAATGGTTGGGTCTTTAAGATGTGATTAAGTTAGAAGACACCCCACCCCCACCCCCACCCCGCCCCTGTTCTCAAACAAAATTCCCTAGGTTTTCTGAAGATCATCAACAGTTTGAGATTTTGGGGCTGGGAGGTAGATTCAACTGATGAAAGGCTACCCCTGTTATGGAACCTGGACTGGATCCTGGTGAAAGAACCAAGCGGCACTCGGAGACTTTGGAGGATGGGAGGTTTATTTAACACCGGTGGGCTCAGAGGAGGTTGTTCTCCAAAGGTCTAAACCCCGAGCACAAGCAGGGAGGGGAATTTATACCCTTCTACTTCCGCATACTTGGTACTTTTGGCACGCAAGGGAGACTGGGTAGGAAAGAAGAACCCGGAAGGGCTTTGAGACAGGGACTGGAATTCCCTTGCTGGTTTGGTCAGCCATCTTAGAATACAGTTTTTCCCTGTCACCCCAATGGGTCAGTCTAGGGAGTAGAAGAGAATGAACTTGGCAGGGAGAGAGGAGAAAGGGCCTTTTCTTCTTCACACCAAAGACCATTAAGTCTCCAGTCTTGGGCTCCCAGGCAGCAGAGTGTTGCATGTTTGTATAACAGTTTTGTGTGAGTGTGAGGGACGAATCTGCCTTTTGTTCCGTAGACTTGAATTTAGAAGTCTTCCACTGTGGTGAGGTTACAGTTATTGGTAGAAAAGAATTCCACATGAAGTACATTTGCTAGTTGCTATGAACACAACTCTATTCTATTCTGACAAATGTTGGCTAAATTATTAGCCATTCACCATGCTAGGTCTGAAAGGATCACAAAGGTGAAAATACTTGGGTCTTTCCTTAAGAGGTTAGATTCACAGACTCACCTTCTTCCCAGCTCTCAGCTGCTGCTTTGAACATGCTTTTAAATATATGTATATAAAGGGAGTAGAAAGTGGGGTATACAACAAGGGAATTTCTTCTGAGGCACTCAGAAGGCAAAACCTCAAGGTGACTCAGACACAAGCCACAAATTCAGGAACCTTGAGCACCCTGATTTCTGATGTGAGGGATATTTTGTTTGAGAACTGTGTCTTTAACTTTGAGTTTGGCAAACTTACTTTAAAAAGGCACTTTTCAGAATTTTATGTAAAATTCAAATTTGGGGAGATTGGGCCCTTAAACAGTCTCTTTAAACCAGAGGGGACCATGGGGTTTTGCTTCTGTCTGAGACCTTTTGCCAGTTCTTGAAGCTGATCACAAATGCTTACTTCCTCAGCCTCTACCCCAATCACCCACTCTGATCTGGGATAAGTTCTCTTGTTTTCTTCCTGATCTAATTTGGCTACTAAAGAGTCAAGCTTCAGACCCTTCCAATCACTCTGATGTATAATGAATTAACTACACTTTTAAGTAGAAAAAAAAATAGGTGGCTTTAGAAAGCAATTTCATTCCTTCTATTGCTATCAGGTAGGATCTCATTAAAACTAATCCTTAAAGGGCACCTGGGTGGCTCAGTTTGTTGGGCCACTGCCTTTAGTTCAGGTCATAATCCTAGAATCCCAGGTCTGAGTCCCAAGTCAGCTCTCTACTCAGTGGGGAGTCTACTTCTCCCTCCGACCATCCCCTCATCATGCTCACTCTCTCTTTAAAAAAAAAAAAATCAAAACAAACAAAAATACTAATTGTTAAAGATACTCCTACTATGGAGACTTTAAAGAAAGAGTATACCCCCTAATGTTTTTTGGGGGATCATGTCCTAAGGTTTCACTCAAATCTAACAATCTGGAACTTCTTAATGCTTTATCTGTAGCTTCCCAATAATAATTAATGCTCTTTCTTTTGATTCCTTAAGGGAGAAAAAGAAAAACTTGCAGAGAACCTCTTTGCTTAGATGAAGACAATGATTGTAAATTACACATTATTTCTGTGATAGGAGAGATACAGATAGAACCTTCAAGTGATTCTTTAGTACTTTGTCCATCATTATTTTCATCATTGGCTTCGTTTCCTGTCTTATTCATGAAAACCTCTAAGAGGCAGTACAGTCAACCACAAGATCACTGACTCAGGTCAATGAAGACACATCTCCTTTTCACGTTTATTTCATTTTGTTTTAAGTTCACAGAAGAGCAGAGCATTCATACGCGTAAAGTAACAGAAGAGAGAAACAGAATTTAAATACATTTTAAAAGAAAAGAAAAAAAGCTTCTTTTAATTTTAATTTTTTTTTTTTAACACACATTGCGCTTTTTATTTTCCATCACAGAGCTAGTATCCAGGGAAAAAAAAATCCATCCAATAAACAAAAATAAACTTTGAACAACAAAAAACCCAAATAAAAAATGGCCATATGTTTGTATCATCAAGGAAAAGTTCTGTTTATGTCTACAGGGCTGAAAAAAAAAAGGAATATATTTATATATATATATATTTATATGTATATAACACTGTTAATAAGGAGAATTCTAACCAAGAGCAGGATTTATACACCCTTCAGTAGAGCAGTGAGAAGGCAGGGGTGAGGCAGGGTGGGGGGAAAGAAGACAGAGGTTTTGTCCCATACTTTTCTCCCCCTGCATCTTTTCCCCTTTAACCTTCCCCCAATCCCAGCGAATACTTAGGGAGCAGGACGTGGCCATAATCACCAGAATGAACCATTTACATTCTCTGGTGAAGAGCGAAGACTTAGGGAAATGGGTCCGAAAAAGGCCACAGATAGCTTAGAATTACGGCCACATGCCATGAAGCTAGTAGTTCCATGTATTTTCTCCATTTGCAAGAAGCAGATTTTCACTCTGGCTTGTGCAGAGGACAATGTAATGTAGCTATAGAAGTAGATCCAGGAGCACTACTCAGAGACACCTCTGAACTATCCATGAAAATGGGGAGTTGTCCTATGGGCAGGTCATTCTCCCACTAAAAGAGAGCTCTGTAAGCACTCTAAGTGGATCCCACATCCTTATCTACATCAAGTGATACTAATGCTGGGAAGTTATGGATAATCCCTGATCTTCCATATATGACGAAACTCAGATTCTGTTCTCTGAGGCAGTGAATGAAAAGCTCCAGGAATAGTGTGGGGCTACACTTTGATGGGTTCAAAAAAGTGGGCCTGTGCTCTGTCCATTCAGAACAAAGCACAAGAGAATAATTCTTCATTAACTGCCTGAGAAGCATCATTTCTGCATACCTTCTTCTCAGAGAACTGAACTTGATGTTTGATCTTGGCCTTCACAACAACTCTTAACTGTATCTGACTCTGTCACCTCCTGAAATGCGTTTTCGTCCTCTTTTTAACCTGTCTTCTTTAAATAATATTGACCCGTACTTTTTGAAAATGGAAATTGTTCTCTCTGTTCACTCTTTTGACTTCACAGCCTTCACAGCAGTCAGTGAAGTTTAGGGAAACTCATGCCATGAGACGTTCCTTACAAAATAAAATGTATTGTCTTGCCTATTTCTCACAGAACAGCCTTTTGAAATTGCCTGGTCCCACGTGTCTGGTCCCATCATCACAGGCAGAGTTTTCAAGGACACAGGTTGACTAAAATGAGGCACTTGGCCCAGGAGGAGGAAAACAAAAACAAAAACAAAAAACACCCCTGATGTTTCCTTTCATATGCACCACATGCATTATACTCAATCTGGCTACTTTCCTTCCTATGAAAGGTTATTAGAATACAGTTCAACAAGTTAGATTTTTTATTGTAAGGAAACAACGCCAACTATTTCAAAGCCTTCCGTGTCGTCTGAATGTGTCCCTTCTCTACATTGCTAAGAAGTTTTGATCAGAAGAGAATTTTAGAACCAGTCCAGGGACCCTGTATTCTAAAAGTTTTGGCTTCTGAAATGGAGATGATGGGATGATGGTTCCAAGAAACGAAGGTGGTATCGAGGCCAACTGGAGGGTGACAAGCAGCTGGCCACAGGCTACATGAGCATGGAATTCTTATTCAGAATCAGAGTTTAGCGATGACAGAGGTCCTAGAGAAGTGATCCAAATTCCTTACTTTCAGGATGAGAAAATCAGGTCTCAGGATGGTTTGCTTTAGGTCACATAGCTTATTTGTGGCCAGACCCTAGCCAGAATCCAATTCTCTTGACTTTCTGCTTTACCTTAAAGTTGCCATTTATCTTGGGTGGACGGGTGGACTTTAAGTGAAGTGTTAATCTGACCTAAATTTATTTCTGTAACGTCCATATAGGAAGTCCCTGTGATTTCCAAAGTCATCTCTTTGATAGCTCTTTGTGGCTGTTCAGATTATAGAAAATACATATATGTCACTCTCTTAAACACATCAGACCCTTCAAAAAGACTCCAAGAGAACGTGCCTGACAGAGATACTCCCAATTAAAGTAATTTTGTCCTCATTTGCAATATTCAGGATAGATATGTAGAAATATAGGTCTATCAGCTTAAGTAAAAGTAACCATTTCCTAGGGTAACTTGGCAAGATATTTCTCAAGGATATAACATATTTCTTACATCCTATAATTTCTTCGAATCAAGATGACAAAGAAGCTTTCCCAATGTCTTTGTCTGATGGAAAATAAAAACTGGGTAATATTTTGCTCACCAGGCTATAGGTGACTTCCTTGGATCTATTTAAATAAGCCATCCTAGATGGTGGGTAAGAAGTAACAAGAAGACACTGGGAGTTGATGCAACAGACACATGAGCCCTTGAAATGCCTTCCTCATTTCCCTTGCTTTGGGGTCAGATGAGACAACTGTGGCAACAGTTGAGAGAAAATCCACTTAGGTCACTCAGGAACTAAGGACCCAGGTCCCTGTGACTTGAGCAGGATGTCAAGCTTTAATAGTTCCTGTGGGTTTGCTTCCTCTTGCTGAGGCAACCTTCTTGTTCGGGGCATTAGTCATACTCCTTCCCATTCTGACCTGTAAAATGTTTTAGTTTTTATTTATTTGTATTTGACTTTTTTTCTTTAAGATTCATAGATTTAGCTGAACCGGGGCACTGCATGAAAAATGAAGTTTACATAGTTTATATTATGTACATAAACTAGTGATTTACATTGATTTACACATGATTGGTGCCTAATTTATTAATCAGCACACAGTATGTAAATGCACTGAAAGGAAATCAAGATTTTAAAATAAGTTTTCCATAATATCCATAAACATTTGCGCTGGTGTAAATGTTAAACCTAAACCTAACGTTAACACCAGCTTCCTTGCCAAGAGGAAAGTGATGTACATTGCTGGGTGAAAACAAATTCTCTCTTGAATTTCAGTTGGCCGCCTTTGACAACATAGCTACATGCAAATGAGAATAGTTTACTTCTCTTCCACTAGTATGCACATAAATGTAAACTCCATTTTGCATTTAGTGAGATGTTTACAGATATTATGCCAACCATGATGGAAAATTTACATCACTGGGGCAAATGTAGTCTCTGGAAGAGAAATATTTTAAGTACGTAAAAAAGAAGAAGGCTTCCTGAACTGAATTTGAGTTTCTTAATTTAGGGTCCTATCTCATCATTTTTGTGGTACTTTTAACATTTGTCTCCAAAATGTTAATAGTTTTTATAGGTTAGATATAGCACTGCACTTATATTCTTTTAAAAAAATAATAGTTACTGGTAACCAAGAATAAATTCAGGCTAAAAACTTATGAAGATGGAGAGAAAAATAAGGCCATGGTTAATCCCATGGAACTTGGTCCACAAAAAATTCCTCTTAAACAAGTAATTACGAAATAGAAAAAATGGGGCTCCGTATCTTTCCAAATGAAGCATAGCTCTTTTTTTTTAACCAAATCCAGTACGTTTCTTCCTTTTAAGTTTAAACCATTATTCTAGATTTGTCTTATAATACATACAATATTGTAAATATAGCATCTGTAAAGATAAGATTAAAAAAAATACATACACATATATATTATTTTTCCACAAATAATTCAAGGCCTGCAAAAAACAAAAGGAGAGATTCCGGGAGACAAGCCAATAGAAACAGTCAAACCACAACCAACCTGGGGATGGAAACTGTGACTCTGGAGTAATTAAGAAGCTAACAACTTGGTAGGTAATAACTCAGAAATAATTTCATGCTGAGGAGTTTAGTTTTTGTGTGCAAAGGAGGTAAGTCCATTTTTGGAGGAGAAACAGATTTGTGTTTCTCTCTCCAAGAACATGAAAATCACGAGTACTTTTACAAGGTCTCTATGAATAGCCCCAGTTGACTGAATATGTCGTAAAAAAAAATGCCCATGGCAAGGGAGAAGTCTGTCTGACTTGGAAGAGAAGGCAAAGGTCAATAGGACAATTCTTCCCCAACAGAAAACACAATTTCCCCCTAAGCCTTAGTTGTTTTAGGGCAGAGGGATTTTATGTCTCAAAACAAGTAAGGCTGTTCCTCCAACAAGGCAACACCTTCTGATGAACAATTGCACAGAAGATGTAATTCTGCAGTTGTAAAACCTAGGATAGTTCTCATTCTTCAGGAAGTGCCCTTGGTCAAGTCATTTCTGTTTTCATTAACTGAAGGTCGGTTCTAAGGATTTAGTTTTATGAATGGTGGAGTTTCGCTTTTACATACAGAGGACATTAAATATGTTAGCCATTCAGATTAACTGATGAATTTCACTCCTCTCAGGGTATTATTTCCAACCAGTTGGTTCTTTTCAATGCAGGGTTTCAAGTTTTGATTACCAATGGAAAAGATTCTTGAAGGGATTTAGAGCAATACGATGAACTAAATTCCAAGAAGTCCCATGTTCAGACTCAATTTCTTGGTGTCAGTCCTCTGGCTGCTACCTTTTTCCTGACCTTTCTCCAAATTATGTTCTCCTCCATTCTTCACATTGCTTAGAGATGTTCTCAAACCTAGGAGATTTCTGGGGCCAATGTTTGCTCTGAAACAGGAGCCAGGACAGTTTTTTAAAAATCCCCAGATCCTGTCAGAGATATATGCAAACACCACAATATTCAATGTATGTTTAATTATGTTTAATATATGGTCCAGTATATTAAAACTCAGGGAACAAATGGTGCTGACAAGGCAGACATTCCTTTCAGTGGAGAATCTCCTTCCATAAAATCAAGACCTTGTCGTTATGATAGGGTGGAGACAATACGAAATGTAGGTGTATGATTAAGATATGTCACATGCCACAAGGATCTGTTCCTGAAACTGATACTAAACCAAATTAACTCCTGCTACTTTTCTTTTCTTATATATCTTTAATTTCGCATGCATTCCTCTAAAGCTTCCACCTAAGGATGTGACTGGCTCTTCAATATGTGGGGAACACTTATCATCCATGATGATAAACTTTTATTCCTGTACTAAGACCTAAATGTTAGAGAAACCCCGATTGTCAATACACTGATGCTGGATAGGAATATGGCTCACCTTCCCTATATGTTAGAAGCTATTTTCTGGGATAAGAATTTCTGTACTATGCGAGGATCTGCCACAAATACTCTTATCCATCCCCAAGCCCAATTTGCCCTTCTGTTTCATGTTTAAACAGCAAAATCATAAAAGAAGGCTGGTGATAAGCTTTCCAAAATGAACAATAGAATCCCCTAGAACAGATTTAAAATGTTGCTTATCAAAGAGATCATTACCTTCAAAGACAAGGTTCATTGCAAAGAGCCTTCAATCAATAAATCCTATCAGAAATTTCAGGTCCTTCCATCCTTCCTTCCTTCCCTCTTTTCCTCTTTTTCCCTCGCTTCCTCTCTTCCTTTCTCTCTTCCTTCCTTTTTCTATTTGCAGTTAGGAAGTTTCCTGTTTTATATTCGGTGACAACTGTTTTTCAGGTTCCGAAACTAGAGGAGGTACCATATTTGGCTCTTCTGAAATACATTTAATTATGACCTCAATAATAATCCTCTGTCTTTTCAGAAACCAAACCACTTCCAATACCTCCTATAGTTTAAGTGAAAGCAATGGTTATTTTCCTGACAAAGATATCTACAGACAGAGAGCCAGCTCTCTCTGCAAGACCTTTCCTAACAAAATCCTGGTGTTGCAGCAATACCAAGCTTTGTGGTATGCATACAACTTCTACCTAAATTATTACAAGTTTCCCAGTTCTTTTGATGAAGAAACTAGCTCCCATTTCAGATGACTCTTGTCAATATAAACTTAGACATCGTATCCCGCACAGTATCTTTTTCAGGAATCAGAAGCCAAAAGTGAGCAGGGAAGGTGGAATATATTCCAGCGGCCTGGCCTAGGATAATGACGGACCACTACAACAATGGTGCTGCAAACATTACCAGTGGAGCAAAAAAGAGATCGTGCAGGCCACCAAATAAAGTATTAGCTTATAACACCAGGACAAATATCTGCAAAGGAGCACAAGGGATGAATTCCTTCTTGTTATGGTCAATGCTTTGTCTAGAGCTCTGCCAACATCTCTACAAGATGAGTAGGGACCTGTGCATCTGTCTATTTTTCCTGCCTTGCTCACTCTCCCTAGGTTTTATCTGAAATAGGAAACAATCTCTGCTCAAGGGAATCCATGGGCCAAATGCAGTGTTATTTGAAGATCAGGGAAGGGGCATTACAGGGCTGCTTTGGATCTCCATGTGGCTCATCATCCTTTCATGAGGAGTTAACACTTGGAGACCTTCCTGGTTCTTGGGATTTACTCAACACATGCTACTCACTCCTGCAGCGAGCCTGCAAAAAGCCAGGAAATACATGAATTCCTCAGACTCAGGAAACAAGAGTGAAATCAGAAATCTCTCCTAGGTCACCTCGTTGACGTCACTGATTCTTTCTACTGTTTGCTCACCCCATCAATAGTAGGCACTTTCATTTACAGTGATATTCTGAGTGACTCTTGACTGGGTTCTGATGATTGGACTAGGAGGAATATGAGGTTCTGCCCTTAGAAGGGGCACAGCTTGGTGTTGATACACACTAATGTCATGTGACAGCCATGGGGGAGGGTGAGGAGCCCTGCTCCATGCCTCCTTCCCCACCATGTCCCCCAGCAACTTGTCACAGCCGCATCTCACGGTTACAATGCGGGACAGTATCTACAGCACAATGAGTCTATGTACACATGGACCATTCCCTTGGCATGCTTTAGAGAGAGACACACACACGCTCACACACATGTACACCCACGTGAGAGCGAGAGACTTGAGCACGCGCGCACAGTGGAGAAAATTAAAATGGCACTTCCTAGCATTTGCGGCATGACTAGTGCTGGAGGGTGTAGTAGGGGGTGAAGAGAAGCAGCAGCCAGGGGGGAAGAGGGGTGAAAGGGAGTCTCTGGGTTGGATGTGGGGGAGACAGAACACACTGGAGGGGCAAGAGATGGTCTTAAAAGTTGGAAAGATAGTGGAGGCAGGAAAGCCAGGTAAAAGGCTCAACACGGGATTCCAGCGTGAATTCCACTGATAGTCTGACATGGCTATGAGTCAGCTCAAATGAAATGAACAAAATAAAAAGATGATGGAAATATAAACACCAAAGGCAAGACCTTATTTTTTTCTTTCCCCACAGATGAAAAAGAATGAAGGAAGGATAAAGTGTGTGTGGGGGGTTAATATCCATCTGATACTTCTTCACTGGTCTTATTTTTACAACATCCGGGTGTTCTTAGCATGATGTAGTCTTTATATAGTATACATTTGCTTCGCTATACACGTATCCTTGTAGAACTTTTCCCACCCTGACTTATATAGTTTAGTTTTTATTGATGGACTTTAAAATGGTTTTAAGTGTATTTTCTTCTTTGTTTTCTTATTTCCCCCTTCATTTAAAAACACACAAAGTTGTAAAATAAACAGTCTCCCCCCATCTTGCTCTCTCTCTCTCTCTCTCTCTGTATCCTGTGTGACGCATTTTTGTGTGTTTTTTTAAATTATTTTTAAATTTTTATTCTATTAACATTTGCTGAGAAGGCAGAGCAGAGACGCTGCCAGCAGCCACAGTGGTACGGCCAGACTGATGGATCCGTTTATTCCTCTCACCGACCCAGGCCCTGCAAGGCAAAAGAGACAGAAAAGAGAATAATTACATCCAGACTCCCTCTACGTCACAGGTGACAGCTCACAGGATTGGAGATGAGAATGTGCCACGTACCAGCACCTTGAGGTCAGTGCGCTATGTACAGCCCAAGAAGGGCTCCCCATCTTTCCTAAATCCTTCTCCTTGAGTGGTAAGTATCTCAGGGGGTATCAGTGGTTGAACACTTCTGAATAGGAAATGCTCTTGCTGGGGAAAGCTATCACTCATGTGTCACCTGCCGGTGCACCGGGGTCCTCTTCACCCAACCTCCTCTCGCACTCTCTGCTCTGAATGGCACTGTGACGCCGGCCCCCGTTAAGGTGCCAAACATCGGTGAGGGTCCTTCAGCCCCAAGACATGGGCTCTTCCAGCTGATTCATTCCAGTATCTCCATCAATAAAACATGGGACCAATCTGAACCTCTCATTCCTCAGGGGGAAGTGGTAATTATTTATTTGTTAATGGGAAGGGGAATTGTTTCCAAGGAACACTATGGCTGAATGCACCGTAGCCGTGAGGTAGGAAAATAAGCCCACTCCTTGAGGAGTCTTAAGAGACAGCAGGGGATCATCTGATCCAAACTCTTCATGTGACCCTTTAAGGATCAAAAGCCAAGGCAGCAGGACTGACAACAACAACAACAAAGACAACCAAACCTGGAGAGTTTAAGGGGCAGGTCCAAACCAGAAGCAGAACTCAGACTTAAACCTGCCCAGAATTCACCCTGGAGTGGCAGCCTCTGTGTTTCCCACCGCCACCTCAGTTTTCCCAAAGCGGACACGATTTGGGGTGTGTGGGTGTGGATCTAAGGGGGAGACTCGAATGGGGAGGGAAGCGGAGAAAGCATTTGTGTGTTGACAGAAAGGAGATAATTGGGGCAGAAAATGTAGGCCCCAAGAGCTTGTCTCCTCTGCTTTGTTTGCTCTATTTTCTCCTTCTGTAAACTTCTGTTCATATAGATCTATTACAAGAAGAAAATGTTTGTGTTTTTCACAACAAAGATTTTTAGATTTAAAACTGAACGCTTAGACAATGATGTTCAAAAAAGAAAGAAATGTGACTAATTAAGGGTCACTTCGCAGTTTTGCACATATATGCAGATCAATGTGTGAATTAATCTGCTAGTGTGTGTGTGCGTGTGTGTGTGTGTGTGTGTGTGTGTGTGTACGTGCATGTGTGATTAAACCTACGATGGTCCTCTGACAGGCGAATGTTTCCAAAAGTGTCTACAAACATATCAGATCAGAGGTCAAATAACAGGGAAAATGCTGAATTCAAGAATGTCCTCCTAATCTGTGTTTTATGTAAATAATGGCAAAAATAACTAAATAAAACCAATACTTACAGAGCACTTACTATAAGGTACTGTTACAGATAATTTACGCATGTAAGCATATAAGACATGCTATGAGACAGGTATTATAATGAACCCTTTTTTACACTGAGCTAGTAAGAGGCATTGCACACACTTACACAGCTAGTGCACAGAGGAGCTGGGGTTTTGACCCAGGCAGCTGGTTCTAGTCTTTGCCTGTCACCACTACACAGTGAAGTTACACAGTGAAGGAGGGAAATGTTCAGCAAATGAATTTTGGGTGTTTTTAAAACAAGAGCAATAACAAACAACACAACGTGGAGGCATCCATTACCTTTGAAAACAATTTTCAATAGAATATGTTTTACTAGAATGTCTCCTTGAGAATATTATAAATATTACTTGCTCTAAAAATATGAATATATACAAACTTTGAACAGTATAGTTATGGTAAAAAATGAGCTTTATTATCTGGAAAGCTACGGAGATATAGAGTAAACAATTCGAATATCCAATCGGCCAATTCTTTAAGTTTCTGAATGGCTACAGGATTGTATTAATAAAGGAAACTTCTGCTACCTTCGGGTTCATGCTTTTTGTGAAGAATTTAGGTTCAAGAAGATCATGTATCCTGCGTAAAGCACCTAATGGGAACTGGTGACCAAGCAATAGTATACAGGTGTTCAAAGTCTCAGCTCCACGCCTTTCGTAGCCCACCCTCCACACCCTTCACCACCATCCTTTTTGGCCTTTGGGGCGTTTAAGTTCCATCAGTGGCAACTCCCCAGGGCTTCTGGCCAGATGGTAATACATTTCCCTATCATTTTAATTCCTCTAAATGCTTTAAATGGGCACTCATTTAGATTAGTGGGTCAGGACAGCTTCCAAAACAGAAAAAAGACTAAACACACACAGGACCAAGCAAAAATGATTTTTGTTTTGTCCTAGGGATAGTGTGAAATAGAAGGGTTTTACAAAGAGTCTAATTTTGCCTATATCCTTAATCTCATTTTTTAGTGCTGGGATAGGTTAGATTATCTCTCAGACATCTTGGAGTTGAGTGGTACCTGGGGAAGTCTAAAAGTCTAAAAAACCTAGTCTTTTATGTGAAGGGCAATAAATATTTGAGAAAGCAGAAATTCCGTCATTGAAAAATACCATATATATATGTGTGTATATATATATATATATATATATATACACATGTTCACATTTAACATTTTTGCTAATGTATGTGCACACATATATTTGCAGATACAAAGAGAAGTAGATATATGTATGCATACTCATATATATGATATATGCATTGACATACCATACACACATATTATTGGTCTTTTAATAGACATAATTGAGAATTAACTGTTACTTTCACATGCTGGTCTATGATATGTACAGGGAATCCCAGTACTGTGCTAATAATCTTAATTTTATCCTTAGTAGAACTATTATTATATATTTGAAATGCATCTCATAGATCTGTTAAGAGTATCTTCACTTCTATCAATTATTATTTATTAAGTGCTCTCATATAGCTATTTGATGTGCTTATATGACTTGCTCTTTTCATAATTGGTTTTGAGAGTAAATAAATAGCTTGAAAAAATGCAAGGATAAATGAATGATAGTTGGAGAATCATCACAAGTGTGTATGCAATTATAGATATATATGACTGCATAGGAGACTACTTCAGTTAATGGCTATTTCAGGGAAGAATAATCAGCAAAATCATTAATTATGTTTTAGCTCATAGTTATGAAATTTCTGCTTATTTGTGGAAATGCAAATGATAAATCTTATTTCCCACACCAGATGGCCAGGCTCAGCAAGTGCTTTTATATACTGACAGATATAATGAAAGCAAGAGTCTGTAAACATAAATTAGCCTTAAGAATAGATAGGCAAATAGAACCACAATTCAAGAATTGCTACGTTTTTCATACAACAGACAAAAATCATATCTTGGCATTTAGCCATATTCTATATGTGTTTATGTGTGTGTGTGCACACGTACATGTGTGGTATCTAGTAAACATTCAATAAATGGTAGCATTATCATCATTGCTATTAACTACAGAAGGCTGGATTATAGAAAGACATGAAATACTTCTGAATCAGAGGCGATGCCTTTGTGAATTGGGTCAAGGCATTTAAAGTTTGACCCGAAGGGGCAAAATTCAGCTGTAGCAAGATTGAGAATCTTGAGTCAACACACCAGGTCAAGGTTTTCAACCTCAGGACAGGATGATAAGTGAGGCTCTGTATCAAGGGGAATGCTGGACTGCACTTTGCTACCACAATGCTTTTACAAGGGAATCTGTGATTAAGGACAAGGTTTGATAAAGCATCCTGAAATTGCGGGATATGAGAATTTTCAGCAAGTCTCTACACAAATTTGATGCAGGATGCTCAATCAATTGGTTGTCTTTCAGTAAAATCTCAAAGAAAGTGTAAGGTGATTTTCCAACACCTGCTTTAGAGAGCATGCACTTGGAGACACTTTGTGACTCATTCAAATCTAGCCAATGCACTTCTGTTGCTTCTCCTGAGTACTTAGGGCTTTTTACCTGGATTTTTGACCAGATTTTTTCATAATAATCTTTCTTAAACAACAACAACAACACAACATTTGTCACGGCTTCAGCGATCGTCAGGCATTCCTTTCAGCCTGTAAGTAATCAAGGCCAATAATAATTTTATTTTTGTAGTTAGTTGAGCCACACAAGAGAAGAAGAAAGACCGATGAGTTTAAGTTTGAATTATTCTTACAATTATTAAGGGCTGACCGAGTGAGAGAAAATAAAACAAAAACTCAAATACAAAATAATTGCTAAGCAAAGAAGAAAAACAATCTCCTAAAATCTCTCTTAGAATACCTAGATGTGCCGGCTGAAGTGCTTCCCCGTCCTGGGAAGCCATGTTTAAAGGGAAGTCTGATAAGGTTGACTTTGGCGCCACCTGCTCTCTGTGTTCAGCTAGTACAGCTTCCTCTGGCGAGAAGGAATTGGAGATTAAAGCCTATATTCTCCAGGCTGGAGCACAGACGAGGGAATATATTGATATTTAATTTAAGCATGTGTCTAGAATTAAATTTGGGCTCCTCCTACATAATGCTTTTTTTTTTTTTATTGGCAAGGCTGAATTGCACTCCCCCCCCATTATTTATTTATTTATTTTAAAATTAACATATAATGTATTAAGTCCCCAGGGGTACAGGTCTGTGAATCGTCAGGCTTACATACTTCATAGCACTCACCCTAACACATAACCTCCCCAATGTTCACAAACCAACTCCTACATAATTCTTTATGTATTATCTCTCCTCTGTATAAAGTAAGTCTTGGATAAGCCTAATTATTCTCACGGTAAAGTCCATCACATCTTCCCTATCAAAGCAACATTAAATATTTTGGCATACAAAATTTTGAAATTTTAGGCCAATACATAGAATTCCTTTGGGTGACACTAGGAATTTATCTTGGTGGTCTTTGAAATAAAACCCTATGCCCTATTTCTCCAAAACCCTAAGGTATCATATATTCCACTAATACTAGCCACTTAAAATACACATGTAATTGATACTCATGGCATTGGGGAAAGACACAAGTTTATACCTTCTTGCCCCAAATGATCTTGGTTCAATGTATGTATTTCTGATGGCTTCATCTCTGCGACCTTCTGTGAAGACTTCCTAGAGTGGGCCATAAACAAGGGGCTGACCCTTTCCAGGGAGTAAGCAACAAAGTGTCCAAATTTCTGTGGCTGCTGGTCACTGGTAGGGTGTAAGTCCCACAAGAAAAGTTTTCACAATTGAGAATGACCTTGGTTGTCTCATCCCCTTTGAGGCCAACAGAAGAAAACATCTTCATATGAGACCAATCCAAGTGAGTGGCCATGAGGAATTAAGGAGGCTGCTGTCTGGCCATGAAGGTTCCTCTGTAGCTTTAGTCTGGGGACAGACACTGTTAAGGATTTCTGCTGGACTTGTAAAAAGGGCACTTCAGAATTGGTAATTGTTTGCATCGAAGGTTCCAGTTCATGAAGCTTTCACCTGATTGCATTGTCTTTGTAGGGAGATGTGGGTGATTACTGGGTCACAAGGCTGATGGAGGCATGTGGTGCTATTTCTGGGAGACCCCAGCAGCTGGGTGTACCATAAAAAGGGGAGGTTATAGGAAGACCTGGGAGAACACTGAGACAGGGAGAATATTAACTGTTCAAGTGCTTCATTTTAGGAGATGCTACTCTTACTCCTTTTAGCAATATATCTACTTTAATAGCCAACTAAGAACAGCAAGTAGGCTCTCTGTCTCTGATGAGAGCCTGGTCACTGGGCCCCGAACCCTGTCAAAAGTGCAGCTCCGCAAGAATTAACCATGGCCGCTTGGGATATGGAAAGTGGGAGGGGGGATAACTTGTTCAGTTCCAGAGATTTAAAAATGAATAGCTGTCAAAAATGATATAGGGGTCATGGGTTGGATCAGGGCTTTTTGTGACTGAGAAAGTTCACAGCCCGGGAAACATAGTGGCACATATGTTGTGGAAATTATTACCACAAATTATTGAGATGAAATAAACTCAAGTGTATAAGACTCTAATATATGGCTAAGAAATCTTAATTTTAACATACAGTAGGTAATCAGAAATAAGAACCATACCTTTTTGCTTGAAGTGCACGGTGGTGCCAATTTCTAAAAAAGAAACATTTAGCAAAAGAAAAAACAGATAAAAATTTTTTTATCAATTGAGAATACGCACAAAAGTAATCTGGTACTCTCCACTGAAAGGAGAATAGGACAAAAGGTGGAAAGAACATTCTAATAGGAACAAGTACTGGTACAGAATGAAAGAAAGGCACACGGAAAGAGATTGTTTTGTTGGAACAAATGTTGTGCAGTTGGAGGTGGCAAAAATAATTTCCAACTACAAACACTTGATGTTATATGTTATGTGTATAGACAAGTACAAGGACACTGAGAATGCCATGTAGAAGTACACTTGACTGCAATTTAATGAAATGATGGAATGTGTCTGGCCTCCAACCCTCTCCTGCCATTTTTGCTCCTGGTTTACTCCACTCAAGCCAGGTGACCTTGCTTTTCTCCTAATACACTAAATCATTTCCAGCTTTATAAGTGGTGCACCTGTTGCTTTATGTGCTTGCAATGTTTCTCCCCCAGATCTCTGCATGGCCCACACAGTCCCTTCATTTAGATTTCTACTGCAAGGATACCAACCCAGGAAGGACTTATCCCATCACCTTATCAAAGTGGTAGCATCACTTTTTATTTCTTTCTTTTTTTTTTTTTTTAAAGATTTTATTTATTTATTTGAGAGACAGAGATCACAAGTAGGCAGAGAGGCAGGCAAAGAGAGAGAGGAGGAAGCAGGCTCCCTGCTGAGCAGAGAGCCCGATGTGGGGCTCGGTCCCAGGACCCTGAGATCATGACCTGAGCTGAAGGCAGAGGCTTAACCCACTGAGCCACCCCAGGCACACCCCCCAGGTCACTTTCTATTCCTTTACCCTGATTTATTAATAGTCTTAGCATTTATCACTACATGTATCATTTTATGAATTTACTTATTTGCTTGGTTAAAGTTTATCTCCTCCATTAATATATATGTTCCATGAGGGCAGCAAAGGTGTCTGTCTGCTCAACCACTGTATTCTTGTGCCTGGATTAGAGTCTGACATGCAGTCTGTGTTCAGTAAATACTTGTTAAATGTATAAATCTTAGGGTTGGAAGAACTCATACTGGTCAAATACCTGAATTCCCTTTTGAGTGACTTTATCAACTAAACAACAATACTGTTAGATCTTTAGAAGTAAATGTGGAAACTTTCCATAGGATACCACTTTGACTTTCAGGACCAAGTGGATGGTTAGTTAGATATCGGAACCCAAACCATGGCTGTGGGATATGGATTGCCTTTTCCGTGATCAGGACATGACTTCGCACCCCCTAGTAACACACTTTCACTCAGGAAGTAAAGTAAAATTTTCAGAGTACTGAACTCTGAAGCTAAAGAGAGCTTTTTGAATTGGATATCTGGTTACCTCATTTTCCAGACTGAAACTTGTTCAATGCTTTCTTGTGTCTTCCAGGATAAGGACCCAGATCCTATTCCCTCATCTCTCCAGCCTCATCAGTGTGTATCATCTCTGCATCCCAGCCCACAAAATTTCCTTCATTCTCCTTGGGATCATGCTTTTTGTGGTTGTTGTAAGGCCGATGGCCCAATGTTATCACTACTAGTAACCCCACTCCTCCTTCAGAAAGTCAGGGAAGACTTTCTCAGTCTCCTTAGTAAAATGAAGTCCCTTTATTATAAGCTCTGCTCGCTTTCATGACACTCACCTCAGTTTTAATTTTAAGTTCCTTTGTCTGAGGTTTTGATTAATGTTTGTCTTCGCTACTGGACTATGAGTTCCAAGGAAGCAAGTGCTGTCTCTACTCCTGTTCTGCCTTGTAGTACAGCCAATGCATGAAGGCACTCTGAATGCACAATGGGCCAGAGAAGATTTAGAATCGCTGAAATATGAGAAAAATAAATACAGGCCACGCATCCTCCCAACAGAGCCTGAGACGGTTAAAACAACAGAGAGCCTGAGTAGCTTACTTATAATCTGATGTAGCACGAAGGGCTCAGACCTTCAGAATCAGGTCTGCAAAATTTCTGAGGTTCAGTGCAGTCTATTTCCTTCACAGATTTTCCATTTGTCTCTCCAAAGGAGGTCACAAGAAGAAGTCCTCCAACAGCGTGCCATTTTCTGCTATTCTTATGATGGCTATAAGAGGGCACAATTCTCCTAGAGTCTGACGTTTTGAAAATGTTTGGCGACAATTCAGCAGCCAGGCTGCTCCTAACAGCGAGCTGTAGGTACAAGTCAGGACAGTCTGCCTAAACTAGTCCAGTGTGGGATGGGGGGATCCCAGTGTGAATGCTCTTTTGTACGATGCTTGCTGGTGGTCCTCTAGAGGCACTTCTGAAGATGCTCAAAGCCACCGGCACCTGTCCGTCTGTCTTTGAAGAGTTAGTCTGTTCTTTGCACAAGTACTGAAGTCTTCTGTGTGGAAGCCCATACAGAAGGATGCAGTGATAATTCTGCTTCTCTCCTAGCAGAAGCCAGAAACCAATGTCACTCTTACCCCAGAAGTGAAACCAGATTCCATCAGGATATAAAACACTGTTTTGTTTATCAAACAACTCTACCTACTGACTATGCTGATCATGTGACTGATGTTTCAATTGTATATTAAACACACAGCCACTTTCATGATACCGACTCTGACTACTTTTCTTTGAAATAAATATGTTGCCTTAAAAATTGTTGAAAAGGCACTGTAGAGAATGTACTTAGCTTAGTATGATCAGTTACCCAGGGTCACACAGAGTAAAGCTGAGACTGAAATTTAGGGCTCTCACTTCTCCAACTAGAACCCTGTCCACTATCCTACAATGCCCCTCTGGTGTTTTTATTAAAGCAAGGCTAGGTAACTATAGCCTGTATAACTCTAGGGTTCTCACTGGGATATTTCAATGATTCAGTATCAGCTGGGGACAATTTGGCTCTACTCTTGTGCAAAAGGCAACTGACCTTCTTTCTTTGGTCAAGTCTTTCAATTTATCAGTCTTTGGAATTTGTAAGGAGGCTACAAGGTCATGGAATGATTGCTTTTTCACCCAAAAAGGCTTAGATCCCTAACGGGACCATCTTCATGTCAAGAATACTTGGTTTGCCTTGCTCCATCCCTGATCCACAGGTCTCATGGGAATAATTCCAAGCAAGTGTTCAGGAACCTGTGCAGGCAGGAAGACCTGCTTAAGCTAGAAAATACCACTTAACTTCTCTTTGCCTCAGCTTCATTATCTGTGAAATACATGTAATCAACACACTCCTGATAAATTTGTGGTACTGGTTAGATAAACTAATTATCATGCTGTACTTAGAATGCTGCTAGATACACAGTAAGTGCTCAATGCATGAGTCATTATCATCAGATTTGGGTTAAAATCCCCTCTACAGAGGACTTTCAGTGAAAGTTTGGTGGAAAAGAGAAAAATATATCTTAACACACAAGCTATGGAAGTGCGGATCCAAAGAATAATAATAATGAAAAAAAATCTACTGTAGCAGTAAGGATGAATGAAACATTAAGAGGTGCTAGCACACCCAAGTGATAGGGAAGCCGACTGACCAGGTAAAGGGGAAAACCAGCAATAAGCCTGGGTTAACCAGTCAGTGATGCAGGCCTGGATTAAAAGTCTACATGTCTAAATATTTCTCTTAGAGAATAGAAACTCCCCTACTAATGAATTAAAAAGAGTTCATTAAAAGAAGGATTTTAAAACATTGCCCAAATATTATATTCTATGAAAAAAATAGCACAAGAACCAGATAAAAAAATATGCATACTGGGACGCTTGGGTGGCTCAGTTGGTTAAGCAGCTGCCTTCGGCTCAGGTCATGATCCCAGCGTCCTGGGATCGAGTCCCACATTGGGCTCCTTGCTCAGCAGGGAGCCTGCTTCTCCCTCTGCCTCTGCCTGCCATGCTGTCTGCCTGTGCTCGCTCTCTCCCCCCCGCCCCGATAAATAAATAAATAAAATCTTAAAAAAAAAATGCATACCTTTAAAAGCAAACGAGGTTACGAGTCAGATTTTAGGAGCCCTCCCTATTGCAATAAATAAACCGGTTTGTGAAATACTAATGTTTTTTGTTTTTTGTTTTTTGTTTAATTCAGGTTAGTTAACATACAGTGCAGCCCTGGGGTTTCAGGAGCAGAACCATGGATTCATCACCAACGTACCACACCCAGTGCTCATGCCAACTGGTGTGTGCTTTAATGCCCATCCCCTACCTAGCCCATCCCCCACACCCCTCTCCTCTACCAGCTCTCAGTTTGTTCTCTACAATTAAGATTCTCTTACGGTTTGCCTCCCTCTCTGTTTTTATCTTATTTTATTTTTCCTTCCCTTCTCCTGTGTTCATCAATTTTGTTTCTTAAAGTCCACATATGAGTGAAATCATGATCGTTGTCCTTCTCTGACTGACTACACTTAGCATAATACGCTCTAGTTCCATCCATGTTGAAAATGGCAAGATTTCATTCTCTTTGATTGAAACACTGATTAGTGATCTTAAGACTTGGAATTTCATTTATCTTTAGGGAAACAAAACAGAGTGCTTATTTTGTACTATTATTTCCTATTCCTCCTCTTCTGTTAGAATAGACCATTCTGTTTGGAGAAGCAAAACCCTGAATATTTTGAGCCTGGCTGGCATTTTGAAAACTTGGTTGTGTGCTGCCATCTTGTGGTAATGCAAAGACATGTTTCTATGTGCTGTCTAAAGGAATTGCCTTTGTCCACCAGGTGGCAATAGTGGGGAAAATAAAAACTTTTTTTTTTCCAGTCCCAGCCAGCAAGAAATGTTACATTTTCAAAAGGAGTCTTTCCTATTCTTACAGAAAAGGGGAAAAAAAAAAAATTGTTGTCCTTAAAAAACTGAGAATTATTCTTCCTTTTGTAGTGCTAAGGTGATACCAAATTCTGGAGTAAAACTGACTTGCCAAGGATATGATTTCTATAGGGATTTCCTGGAAACACTCATTAGAATACACTTGAAACCTATTATTTTTATACTTCTTAGGTATAAAAGTATAAAAAACATATGCTTAAGCAAATACATTTAACAAGTAAGCATGGCAGTACGGGTCCAAAGAATAAAAATAAATCTACCATAGCAGTGAATAAAACTTTGGGGGAGTTTAGTACAGAGAAAGTTCTCGAATTCTCTAGAAGCATTATTGCCATATGCTTAGACTTTAGTTTCTCCTGACGGGGTACAAAGAGGCAATGGGGGAGAGAATTTAATACCAGAAAGCGCAAGTGTTATGACACATTTATGCTAATCTGTCTTTGACTTTTAACTTTCAGATTCTATATATCCAGCCATGTTAGACAAACCTGCAGCATTCAGCCTCTCAATTGGCACAGAGCATGTCTTCCATCTTCACTAGTGTAGTCTCAGCTCACTATTTCTCTAGCACAGAGTAGGTGTCCCACAGATTTGTGAAATGAATGCCCATGCACAGATGAGTGGATGAAGGAATGAACAAAAAGGCTGATGGAATCATTTAGTACCTCAACATCTATCCTAGCTAGGATTCTAGGTAGAGGAAGATTCTATTCTTCTTTTGGAAGCTCATGCCCTAGTGGAAAGGCAAAATTTTTGCTGGGAAATCAAACATTTGGAGAGTCAAATGGGTTGAAGAAGTCCTTTCATCAGTCCCCAAGTTTGGTCAGGTAGAACATTTTCTGTGTAGTTGAGCTTCACTTAAGAATATGCTCTGGAGAGGGGTTGCCTGGGTGTCTCAGTTGGTTAAGTGTTTGACTCTTGATTTCAGCTCAGGTCATGATCTCAGGGTTGTGAGATTGAATCCTAAATTGGGTTCTGCACTGGGTGTAGGACATGCTTAAGAGTCTCTCCCTCTCCCTCTGCCCTTTACCCCATATCTCCCTCTCTAAAAAAAAGAAAACATTAAAAAAAAAAGGAATAAAAAAGAGAATATCCTCTCAACTAATGAAAACTAAAACCTTAGAAATAGAAACCCAAGCTTGTTTTATTGTTCAGAGACCAGAAGACTTCTTACCTCTCATCTTCCATGATGTGGTGTGATTCATTCTCTCTCTCTCTCTCTCTCTGCTCAAAAACTGAAGTGAGTGATATGAAAGTGAGAGAGATGTGTCCCTGGAAACTCTATAGGGTTCACAGTTTGGAAAATCTTTTATGTCCGAGGGAATGTTCAAGTCTATATTTCTGAACAATTTTGTCATTTTGCCTTGTTTGAGTTCTATGTGGTAGAGGAGATGAGGGTCCAACAAGTCCATAAAAAGAAGCATTGATTTTCAGTACTCTGACTCTTGACTTTTCACGTCTTATCTTAAAGTCCCTGCTTCTAAGTATTTACTCCCAGCCCTGGGGAGGATGTACAGAACTTTGGGGTCTATATCATTTGTGTGGTTTTTCTTGTTCCATGTTTATGTGAACATGAATGAACCACGTTCTAATCTGCCACTGCCATCTGAACAAGGGAATACTCTGCCTTCCATTGCATATGGCACAACTCTTTGTATAAATCTGGTCATCGGATGTGCCTTAGGTTTTGAAAATGACATGTTAGTTTGAGGACTGAAGATGATTAATTGCACTGTTTCCCCCCCACTCCCCCGCTTCTGGGAGATCTAGTAGGATTGTATGGACAGAAGAGAGGGAAGGTCCAAATTCAGTGGGAGCTTTTACCCTCCAGTTGCCTGGAACAAGTGAGAGAGGTCCGGGGTAAAAATCCTTAAGAAACTTAATAAAGGAAATGAGGAAGATTCGACGTGTTGCCTCTTCCTCCTTCACTGATGATGAAGCCTTGAAACATAACATTTATAAGGTTCTTTGATGGGAATTTATGTTTTATGTGCTCTGACTTTTATTTATTTATTTTTGGCACAGTTTTTAAAAACAAAACCCTTATTATTATAGTGGTTTAAAAGCAGGGCATTTATTAATTCAATTTTCAAAGCCGCTTTCAAGCTTAGAAAGTTATTAATTTCTTTCTCGCAGGTTTCTCCACTCAGAGGCTTTAGGCAACAGCAACGTCTACTTACAAGTATTATTATTATTGTTTTTTGACCTAGAAAAAGATATGGCTGTGACTTCTGTTTAGGTTGTTAGAGTTTTTTATTTTCTCCACTTACTATATTCATGTTGTATGAACCCTAATTCCTAATACCTCTGGAAAAATGTTCTCTGAGAATCAGTAACCACTCTGGGTGTAGTTCACAGGGGAAAAGCCAAAATAGAGAAATAGGTCTAAACCTTAACCTTAAGGCTATTCCTGCTTTGTTTAGTTTTAGTTTTAGTTTTTATTTTTTCTATTGTTGCTATTCATTCGTTTTTTAAAAGTAAGCTCTATGCCCTGCATGGGTCTTGAGTTCAGGACCCTGAGATCAAGAGTCACATACTTTGTGGACAGAGCCAGTCAGGTGCCCTGATTTTTATTTTCTTAGCTAGTTCATAGGTGGACTATTATCCTAACTACTCAGAGAATTATTTCAAACTGGCTGGGGGAAACCAAGAAGTCTTAATGTGTCATCAATATTTGAGAAAGGTTGTTGGCTTCCTTTAGCTAACTTTAGGTCATGAAAGGAATCTTACACTTCCAAATACTTCTAGGGGCTTTTTTCCCCCTTAACAGTTGACCTAAAATGAACTTCACATGTTTGATGCTTTTTAGGAATGAGCTGGAGCCATGAATGATTTAGTCAAATATTTGTCACTCTGGGAATGTGGTGATAACTTCTTATTGAATGAGAGAATAAGCCCAAACCAAAATTAATGCTGACATAATTTCTTATTGTGTAATGTGAATAAAATATTTGAAACTCACAGGGACACTTGGTTGGCTCAGTCGCTTATGCGTCTGCTTTCCCTTCAGCTCCTGATCCCAGGAATGACCCGTCCAGGGATCAAGTTCCACATTGGGCTCCCTGCCCAGAGGGAAGTCTGCTTTGCCCTCTGCCCCTTCTCCTGCTTGTGTTCTCTCTCAGATAAATAAATAAAGTCTTTTAAAAAAGATTTGAGACTCACTGTTTATTCTCATGTATTTATGGACCAATCCCCTAGAAATCAAGTCTTCTACAGTAAAAAGCATCAGGAAAAAAAATGTTTTTAATGCTCATTTCATTCAAAAGAGACCAACTTATGAAGAGGGAAATATTAACACACCAATTTAGAGAGAGGATGTAGGCACTCCCACATCTGAAAGGGGGACCTCTCACTGGAAATCCTGGAAGGGACACAAGGGAAACCTCTGATAGGAAGAGTCTGGTTTGACTGGGATTGGGGAGAGCTGCGAGTGTGTCTGTCACTGTGGAGACAGCCCTGATCTGGGGCCAGAGGGCTGCTCCTGGGCCTGCCTGGGCTGTAAGCTTGGGCAAGTCACAGAAACACACCCATCCTCAGAAAAGGCAGAAAAACATAAAGGCTTAGGTGTTTTAACTCAAGTATTTTAAGCTCAAACCTCCAGATGAAACATTTGTTTATGTTATCTCTGAGGAGAGAGATTATATACGATCTTTATTTTCTTCTATATAGTTTCACATATTTTCAAATTCTTCCATAATGAGAATGTGTAACATTTATTATCAGAATAGAAAAGTATTTATAAAAACAAAACAATGCATTTTAAAAACACTCTAACTCTGGGGAAAAGAAAATAATATTTGGCTTTGGGCTGACATCCTTACAAGGAGACTGAAACTTTTTTTCCTCGCTTTTTCAGTTGGCTGGTGTCATAGAGCAAAACCAAACAGAAGCTAAGATAGGTAAGGCCAAGGAACATAGTCTTAACAACAGGAAATGACAACGCAATAAAAAATGTATTATATGGGCTTATGAGGTCCTCTGACTACAGGCTTGATATAATTGCACTGTCGAGTAAGAGGGGGTGTGTGATGTGTCTTTAACGACAGTGGTGATGTGAGTTGCTCCAGAAAGTGTAGATTTGTCGAGCACTCCCACCATAAAGAGAGGGCTCCGGTAAGTCTCTTACAGAAAGTCAGCTTTGTCAAAACCTATGTGTTTCTTATTTAGCCTGAGAAATTTAATTTTTAATAATTAATGAATTAAAATGTTAGAGAATGCCCAAGGGTCTAACTTTAATAAAGGGGTTTCCCTGGGCCACTCCACCTTAAAATACATACAAGATTAGAAAAACTTAAAAAAATTAGAAAAACTCCAGAAGTAAATTTATTTGAATCAGCTGTCAGTAAGTTGTGTTTTTTGCTTTTTGTTTTTTTTGTTTAAGGATTTATTTATTTATTTGACACAGAGAGAGTACAAGCAGGGGGAGTGGCAGGGAGAGAAGCAGGCTCCCCGCTGAGCAGGAAGCCCTGCTCTGTCCCAGGACACTGGGATCGTGACCTGAGCTAAAGGCAAATGCCCATGGAGCCACACAGGCGTCCCAGTCAGTAAGATATTAGGGTCAGACATGCAGTTTCTGTCTTTTGAGAGAAAGACGTGTTTCTGCCCTTGTATCTAGAATGTGACCTTTGCACCTGTAGGTACAATTCTGGCCTTTTGCCCTTGTGGAATTAAAGACCACTCTTCTCATTTAATAAAGAACTACTTCCCAGTCCCAAATCTACTTAGTTGTTGGTACAAAGTAAATTATATTTTCCGTGTTTAAAAACATACATTTTATGTATATTTTAAAGCCTTTTGTGCCTCCCTTTATTTGACTTGCTAAAAAAGGATTAAAAGCACAGGTCTGGGTAAGTCTCTAGAGATTTTCCTTCTTTCTGGGTTTCTTCCTCTCTTTTCATTTCCCAGCCCTGAATTGTGAATTGCAGATCTGTTTTAGAATACATTTTAGATTTAAATTCTAAGGAATTCAAGACTGTCTTTAATCCATGTAAGGTGTGTTTTCATTTTGTATGTTTCAAAATTTAAAAAAAAAAAAATGTTCAGCTACCATAAAACAAGATGACAGGCCTCCAGAATTTGAATGCAGAGATAACGAATTTGTGAGATTTCCTACAGCTTTTAAGGCTCTTGGAAATTAGAAGATACGGGATTACAAATGGTGGTGTGCTCTGTGTTACCCTTGCATCTGTGTCTCTGGCACTAACCCCCACAGCCCAGAACTTGGTAAAGGCGGTTCTGCTTTGGACCTTTCCCAAGTGACTTTGTTACTCAGCATGCCAGGAAGCCTCAGGGATTCATACTCCCGCCATGTCACTGACTCCAACTACAGCATCGCCACCAGCTTCTGGAGCAGCTCCTTGAAAATACTGACCGGTCCTTGCAACCCGACCATTCCCACAACTGAAATTAAAATTCACCATCCAACCTCCCTGATGAGCGACTGAAAGTTTTCTCTGGATGTTCGTCCAGAAAATAGGCTCTCAGCATTTTTTTCCAGAAAATTCACCCAAGATAGTGCTACCTACACCCAGTATGCAGTAGTATCACTACATGTCCGTACAATGAAGCCAGCAGATGCTTTCTTGTCCTAAGAGGGTAATAGAGAGGTGGGAATGTAAATTCCCTTATTTTTTTTTTTTTTAAGATTTTATTAATTTATTTGACAGAGAGATGTATACAGAGAGAGCACAAGTAGGCAGAGGGGCAGGCAGAAGAAAAGGGAGAAGCAGGCTTTCCACTGAGTAGGGAGCCAGACACGGGCCTCGATCCTAGGACCCTGGGATCATGACCTGAGCCAAAGGCAGCCACTTAACTGACTGAGCCACCCACGCACCCCAGATTCCCTTACTTTTAACCCCCACTGTTTTATCACATTTCTTTTCTTTTTAAAACAGGCCAGATGCAAAATAGGATAAGTAAGAAACTATTTGAGAAAGAGTGTGTTTTTTCAGATTTTGAAAGTTAATTAGGCTTAATTAACTTAATTCAGCTCTCTCTGAATTCTAGACTTTGGTATAGACTGGAATGTTTGCTCCTCTCTTTTCTCCTTTCTGCCTTTTAAACGTCCCTTTCACCTGGAAGCCTTCCCTGATTGCTCTGGGCTAGCTAAGCTGTCTCTGTCCTGTGCTCCCTGAATACTCCACAGGTACCCTAAACTTCGCAAACCTTTTTCATGCCTGCTTAACACGTCATCTGTTACCCCATCTTGTCTGTAAGCTCTATGAGTGCAGAGACTGTGTCTAGCTTGTTTTCCACAGAAACAATACAGTCTTGCTATTCCCAAGATGATGCTCAGAGTTGGCACCTAGAAAGTACTAGGGTAGTTGTGTTTCTGAGTGGATGAATGGTGTGACTGACATACTGTGCATTGCCAGGTAAGCTGGGCCAGAAATGAACCTGCACTGCCCGTTGAGAATGAAGTCTCTTTCTTGTGTTCCTAATGGTTAGAAATCTCGAGAACAAGAAAACGTGGACTCTAAAAGAAACTCGACAAAGCAAAAGCAAGTGGAGAGTACATGTAAATACAGAACAAGAAGTCACACTATTAACTGAACTGACTTAGCAGGGTTGGTTCTCGAAGGGAAGACCGACCTCCAGCGACTGAGACCGCTCTTTTTCAGCATTGCAGCAACGAGCAGCTTTCAATGATGAACTTACCTGTGTTCTGGAACTCCAGGGAGGAAAATAGAACAAACCTCCCACGTTACTCCTCTCTAACTTGCAATTCAACATACAAAGATGCCGTCTGATTTCTTCCTTCCTTCCTTCCCTCCTTTTGTTTTTCTTTCTTCCTGCCTTCCTTCTTTTCTTTCTTTCCTCTCTCTCCCCCCTTCCTGCCTCCCCCCCTTCCCTTTCTCCCTCTCTCCCTCCCTTCCTCCACCCCCCCCTTTCTTTTTCTTTCTTTCTCCCTTTCTTTCTAGAGGTGTTTCTGTTTTCCGAACATTCCCTGCTCCCAAGTCATACAAACTCTACATGTATAATCGAGAAAACATTTTAGAATGGTCAAGCAACTTTCCAACATAGAACATGGCTGGGAATGCTTGTGCTTTGTGGGCTAAGGAGGATGGCATGGTACACAGAATGGGCAATCAGCCAAGACGTAACTCTTTCCTTTTACTATTTTTTTTTTTTTTAAATGCTACTGTGGCCCTGAACAATGTCTCTTAGGCTGTTAAAAAAGTCATACCGGAACTGCAATTGCAAGGTGAGTGGTTCATTTAGAGCCATTGTTACAAGCATGGGACGGTTAGAGTAGAACCGACTGACAGCTATGATTTATAGTGAAGATACTTTGTTAGTGGTGTTGTCTAGGGGTTAAAACACACATATGTGTGACAGAGATGGGGCAAGTGTTTTCTTCTACAATCAGCATAGTAATAAGCAGAACAGTATAGTCAACTATGGTGATGCTTGGCTCCCCAGGGTCCAATTAGGAAGCACGATGAATGACTTGTGAAGTCTCTCCCCCCACTGACTTGTGGTGGATATAAGCTGACAATTCTCAGTGGAGTCCTAGTGAGTGGTCTGCCTACTCCCATCATACATCTGGGTACATATGAACACCTTAAATTGGAATTCCAAACTCATTATGTCGTGCTGTGTTCCTCCTTGGCAGGTGTGTTTCTTCACAGCAGTATACAAGGGGAGATGTAAGGTGGGGCCCCGTAAGCCGATCCCCGCCTCCCCCCGACGGAGGTGCTGTTTCATTTAAGACCTACAAATGACTTGTGATGATGAAAGACCACTGTGAGGACAGAGTGACTGTGTAAGGGAAGTTGTTACTAAGGTTAATTTGTCTCTTGCCTCTTCAGAAGTAGATGTGTCCTCCAGATAGATGGGATAATGGCTTTGCTCGCATAGCTGCTAACCAGGGTTTAGAAGTGAATGTTATTACTATCAAAACTTTTTCTTTGGTTTCATTTGAAGGATGTCAAAGAAAAAGTATATATGTCGGGTGAGGTGAATATGGTGAAAAATACAGAGTAAAAGAAAATCAAGAAGTACAGAAAGCAGGAATATGAATTTCAGGTAAAATAGAGAGAGCTCAAGGGCAGACTAAAATTCAAGTTTACACTTTGGGGGTTACATGAGGACATTCCTCAGGAGCTGAGACTGTCGATGTTTGAGTTCCTGGAGGGTATGCATTCTTTCTTTTTGACTCTAAATAGTGCCACTTCTTTCAAGGACTTGAAGGACTTGCTCCATACAATGTCTCTGAACATAGAGCCAAGCTCCCAAAGAAGGGCCTCCTTCCTGGCTATATCCAGCTCCTCAAAGCACCACGTTGCCCTCCTGTTAAATGGCACACTGATGCAAACACCAGGGCCAGCTCAGCTGGGGGTGCCCTGGAAAGACCAGAGAGACCTGCATCAGCATTTTCTGTCCATTCCAGATCCTGGTCTTCTCACCCTTTGGGGCGTCATGCCAACATTTTCTGCTGCAAATCTCACTGAGCTCTTCTTAGGCAGCTTTATTCCTTTTAATTAAAAAGACAAGACTGTCAATTACTTAAACTTAATCCCCAAATGTAATTGTTACTTTGAAAGATTTTTTTTCCCCATAAAGCTCATAGAAGAGAAATATTTCCATCAAATTAAAATTTAGTGGGAGCTGGGATTTAAAAAAAATATATTCATCTTCAAATCCCCGCTGACTCTCGAAATCTACATAGCACAGCAAAGCCTAAGTACAGGAGGCTCACCGGGAGAGTCTGACTGGCATAGGCAGAAACAGACTGGGAAAATAGGAAAAGGCATTAGAGAAGAGTCCCTGTACAAAAAATTCTCCTACCTTTACACGGACGCTGTAGGATTTTTAGCCATTTAGCTTGAAGCTAAATGTAAATTCTGAGAGGTAACACTTCCAAGCTGCTGTTGGACATTTAAATAATAGTGTGAATACATTTCAGGTTTAGTCCTGCTGGCAGATTTGAACAGGGAGAGGCCCAGAGTTGTTTAGGGAACACAGCCGAAGGAAGAATGCAGAGCTGAGACAAGTAAGGCACAGAAGTGGATTCAACAGTTGGGTTGCTGGTTGAATCACGGTGGTTGCATCACCGTGCTGGCAGGTGAAGTATTGATTCTAGGTGAGGTATTGGCACAACTATCCCACTTGGTTCCCAGCCATTGAAGAAAATCAGGAGGAAGTCAGCCTGTTGTTCCCAGGAAGGGAATCAGAGAGGGTCCTCAGGTACCAATGTCAGCTCTTAACGATCTTCATGTGTGTTAGTCTGGGTCCATGATTTTGCTGTAAATTTGCGTTAACACTACTTTCCAAGTACTATCAGTAAAAAAGCAAGGCTCCCTTTTTCCTCCACCAGCTAGTGCGAAAACTAACTAAAACCTTCCCTGGGATGTGCTTTATACCTTGGTCCAGGAAAAAGGGCACTTTCTGTAGAGTGAGGATGCTGGATTGATCTGACAGGTGGTAATGTGCATGATAAGGTCTTGCTGAAAGTATCAGCATGTGTGTGTGTGTATGCGTCTGTGTGTGCGCACGCACGCCACACAATAGAGAAGGATGCGATGTGAAGCTTCTCTAAGTGTAATATTATGATGTTGGTGAAAAACAATAAACAACGTTTTTAATCTGGCTGTGGGACACTTCTGTATTTAAACCCGCTAGCAGGGGGCATTTCAGACATTCCTAGAATCAGTCAAAACTCAAAGTACAATGAAGCCACACCAAACTTGTAAATAGCTAATATCCAGGCAATCGGATGCAAGTGTGTCTTTAAATATCAGCACTTTTAAAAAATGTAAGAAGTATGTGTATTTGAGCACGATTATTTTAAATTCAATGTGCTTTCCTTCTAGGAACTTGAAGCTCTCTTTTGTATATTGTTTAAAAAACACTCTGAGCTTGTAGGCATGAAAAATATAATTTCTTTCCCATTTCACAGTTGGAAAAACTGAATTAAAGAGAACAATGCTAGTAATTATCCATGATTAATAGAGGTGTGTATGTAAATCAGCCTGAATAAGTGTGTGAAATTAGATGTGCTGATGCCAGATACCTCGGCTCATGTTTTTTAAAGACGACTGCTTTCATATAAATCTCTGTGTGAGTCGGGCATACGTCTCTGTGTTGAGTATGTCTGGAAATAGACTTTGTAAGAGTGTATGGGTATTAAGGTAAAAGTATTGTGTATTATAAGCATACTCAAAATAAATTAGATGAGTGTTTACAATTCATTAGATACATATCTAATGACGAAGCATACCTAATGGTTATTTATAATGCACTATAGGTGCATTATATATGTGCCTGGATGCTGCAAGGTGTAGAGTGTAGTTTGGGTGTACTTTGATCATTAAGGAGTGTGAGAGAAGGTGCATATTAGTTTCTTAGGATTGTGGGGATTAATTGAGTTAATACATGCAAAAACCCTCAGAACTTTATTGGTACATGAGATGCCCACTCTCTATGTTAGCTATTATTGTTATTATTATAGGAGATGGCACTGCTGTTATAATAAGGAGCTGAAAAGAGGCATTTTCTCATTGATACCTGGGATAACATCCTATGGAAAATAAATGAAGTTGTAGGGATTGTCTAGTTATCTTTACGGCATGCACTGATTTTAGGATTTTTCTCCCACTTTCCTTCCATCCCAGTGGAGTCTGGTCTCAGAGTGCCAGGTGAGAGCAGGTATGTGGCCTCCTCCTACTGGCTGTTCTGATGCCAGGCCCGCCCGTAACAATGCCCGGCTCCCTTTGGGAGGAAACATGCCAGGTGGACCTCAGATTTCTGCACGCCTGGTTTGTTTGTGGGTTGGATTTTAATTTTTTTTTTTTACACTTTAATTTTGGGGGTTTTGTTTTGTTTTCTGAGAAAGCTTTAGACAGCTGTATTAATCATGCAAACCCAGCCATGTGCAATGTGTTTTATCAATGGAAAAACAGGAACTGAATGGCAAGCAGCTGTGAACAAACCCAGTGCAAAGCCTGAGCTTGGAAGATAATCTCAACATTTCCCAAACCCACTCGCCACGCAGGGTTAGTGAATGGAAAGGCTGTTCACTTGGGATAAATAATCAGATGGGAGGCAAGCAAGTGAGACTCAACCCAGGGTTATTATTGTTATTATTTTCTTTTTTTAAGTTGCAGTGGTGGGAGAAGCGTGGGCTGATTGAGTCCAGAGAATCCCCCACTCAAGGGGATTCCTCACCTAAGGGTGATAAAAACAACACAGTGGTAATTTGTCTTTGTCCTTTCTCTTCTTCTACTTTATTTTAACTTTCTGCAGCTGGTTTTGTCCCCTCGTTTTGAACCCGTGGTCCTTCTCAACGTGAAGGCCTCTCTAGATGCCCTGAAGCATCATGAAAGGCTATGCACAAGTGAGCTTTTGGGGAGGAGACAAGAGCAGTAGCATCACTTCCCAGGATTCAGAGGCCTCAGGAAAGGATCTGAGCCTAACAAATGAGAAAAGTTCCCTCAGTCACTTAGAGCTGACTCTTTCCTCATTTTACAATTCAGTGGATTTTCTGCAGTGATATAGTCAGAGGTAGTTATGCAAATATATGCAATTCAGGACTCATTTCAGAATAAATAAACCTAAATTAAAATTAATGGGGAAAAACACCTATCAGAAACAGATCAAGGATGGAACAGTATTTTATTTATTTATGTATATCTTTTAAATTAAGAAGCAGGGAAGTACACGGATTTTTTTTTTTTTTTGTCTTGTTTTTGGCTGAATAGGAAAGGACATTTGAAAATTTCTGATTGGTCACAGACCATACAAATTATTCTTTGGTGTAATTCCAGTATTATTATTATCACTGCAGAAAATCAAGCAGTATGATGAAGGAAGCCCAGGAGAAATACATTTGATTTATTGAGCCTTGTTTTTGTTTAATCACAGCTTGAAGGGGTTTAGGACTGCATTCCTGCTGCGACTCTGATGTTTATCCCCAGTCAGCTTGATGAGCCGTGTAGAGTGGGGTTGGGGGTGGGGAGACCCTCCAATGAAAGATATTAACAGTGAAGCAGCTGAAATTAAACATGCATTTCTGTTACTGGAATAGAGGGGGGGAAGTTCTCTCTTTTTATGATGGGGGGATGGAAAAGGACCTTTGCATCAACCAACTGTTTATAGACACCTCAGGCACTTCATGGTAGACACGTCGTTCTTTACCTAGATGATGACAACATATGGTATCTAGTTAAATGAAGGTGTTTTGTCCTATAGATACGACCAAAGTGAGGTAGGCATGCTTTTCATAGACATTTTGGTATTCCAGTGGCACTATAAAAAGAGTTAAGGATCCTATATGTTAATATTTGTTCCCATGGAAAACTGCATTTCACATGGATTGCCATCTTGATTGGACAGAAGAAAAAAAAAAGGATTTGATTTCTACAAAGTTAAAGTCCTTGTAAGAAACAGGGGATTTAAGAGGGCATTATCTTTCTCTCTCAGCCTCACACATCAGCTATCCCAAGTCTCCATGAACAGCTTTTCAATTTCTACCAGCAGAAGCCCGAAGTATTAGTAGTGAGATAAACTACAGTCTCTATATTGGATCTAAAGAAGCTATCTACAGTCTATCTACAACGTCAAATCAAACCCGGGTCATTCTCCAATCAACAATTCAGTGTGTGGGAAAAGATCAAGTTCAATAAAATCCAACGTGCTCCATTCCAGGTCCAGACTGTTTTTCAATATCCAACAGCTGTCCTTTGTGAATCGTGACTGACTTCATTTTGTTCCATGTTATATACATCATAAAGCATGATCAGATAAATATGTGAGTTTGTGGCTGCAGAACTGCTCTCACAAAGGCACAGTGACAATGTTCCAAGCTCATCTTGGATGGAGCATGACCTCTTTGAAAATGTTATCCATTGGGACACATGTGTATGTGTGTGTTTGTCACGTCAAGATATCTGCAAGATGGCAACATGATAAAATGGTGTCAATCTTTGCAGCAAAACTAGAAGATAAATGTCTTAAAATAATTGTGGCATGTCAGGAATTCAAAATGGGATATTTTCCACGAACATGAAGTGTCATGTCAAGTCTAAAAAACAGGCACATTTTAAGTCTTATTTTTAGTATCTGGGATAAGAAACAGATTTCATTAATGTTTCAGGGAACAATTTTATTCAAGAGAGTTCTAAAAATAGTTTGGACCCTTCTTAAAATTTAAGAATAACTTTTTTTATTAAGCTGTCTAGTTGATCCTTGAAACCTTGCAATCCTCATTGCAAATATAATTAAAATAAGTTTGCATATATGTGAATACATACATATGCAAAACATCACGTTATTGACACTGAACATCCTCACCGAATTCTGGCCTAATTTTTAGTTTGGGCGAGTGTTAATGATACATGATCCGTGTTCAAACTTATAAAACAGCAGCTTTCTACCTTTAATTCTCAGCACACTTCCTTTTTAGTGTATACAATAATCTTGTTTAATTGGATTTATTTTTTCCACACTAGGCCCCGCATGGCCTACTCTCCATTTTTTCTCAGGTCTTTGAGCGTTATTTGCAAATCACTTTTCTGGAATTTAATTTCAATGGTAGGTTGGTTTCATTTCAGAGTTTTTTGTATTGTTTTAATTTTATTTGCCAATTTGCCTTTAAATAGCCTCAAGCTAGAAGGCTGGGGCTGTAACTTGCATCTAAATGTGATGTAGGAGGCAAAATTTAATTTGAGTGTGTGGAAAGTTTTATGAAAAGGAATAAAGAATGACTACCTTATTTTTTCATTTGAGTTTTCTAAAATAGGCATGGTTAAAAGGAAAGGCCCTCAGATTAGCCAAGATTTTCAGAAAAATGAACGTCCTTGTAACATGGCTGAGTTCAAACTTCGACAGCACTAGATAAATTCATTTCTACAATTCTGAGGACTTCAGATTCAGATTGTATAAGTCTCCAAATGTGAGGGTGGCCAGTTGGAGGATTCGTATTTTTATGAGCTGCAGAACGTAACTGACTGTGTTCCAAATATGTGAGTCCACAGTCACCTGTCATACATACTAATTGAAGAGAAAATTGCTTTCTGAGTTTGGCGTCATCTCGCCAGCAACTGACCAACTTAAGTCAGATGACAGGTCTGTTAGAGGCCTATCAGCTGGTGTGGGGACAATGGATGGACTCTCTTTTGAAGGTTTAAAGAAAAAAAAAAAAGATTTCTATTGTATGTGAATTTTGTGAATCTGTGTCCCCCAGTTTGTGTTGTGCACATTATAGATGATGGAGAATGACCCAGCAACAGAACTACAGTCATAAAAATCATACTGACCTTGAATGGGATGGGGGATTGTGGGTGAAACACGCTCTATAGGGGAAAAATAGTAAGCATCATGGAGAGTTTATATAGATCTGTATTTGTATCTCTTTCTATATATATCTTACTCATGTTCAGCTACTCAGATAATTACAAAACAGAAGAATTTCCAAGCTTATAGGATTATATCTCCCGTGAAGCATTTGTCTGTTCTTCCTGCCAACACCAAAGTATCAGAGAGCTATTAGTAAAATTTTAAATCTAAAGCCTTTAAAAAAAATTAGCTAGAGTAGGAAACAACATTTATTGTGGCAATCCTATACACGGGATCCTACCCTACAGTGAAAAAACTCAACTACCGAAATTACAAGTTTTTTGGAGGGCTGGGTTGAAGGTATATAAATTAGTGGTGATCACATTCAGTCATGCAACTTCGTCCTGGTTCTGGTCTCTTTAACTCATGAGAGATGGACCCATGATAGCTAAGGACACTTTTCCTCTCCCTGAGTCCTACAGCTCCTATCAGTTTTAGCCACGTATGTAGAAAATTTATTTTGGGTAATACTAATTCAACTTTTCCCTCAGGTATTTCTTCGATTCTAACACCAGTGCAAGGGTAACACCAAGGAAATAAGTAAACTGACATGACATAATTTTATTTTGTCTCTTGTGATAATACAACCTCTTGTGATAATACAATCTCACCTGAGATTTGATCAACCAACCAAATTTACTTGATGATACACCCTGTTGAGTAAGAAAAATCATTCTTTTTAAAAAATTTATTTATTTATTTATTTAAGAAAAAGCATTCTTTTGAACACTTGAACTTGAGCTTACGTGTCACTCACAGACCCATCTGCAAGCTACTGATCATAAATTGATGCTGCAAGCAGAGCTCAGACTTGAAGATATCCCCTATTTATCTTATCAAAACCCTAGGTTTAACTCGAAATCCTCCTCTGAGGCTCTTTCAGAGAGCGAGAATGGTGTATTAGGGGTCACATGCATTCCTCGCTGCCCAGAAACCCTATAGGGCAACATAATTAGCCTGTACTTTATATCCCTCTTAGCTGTTTGGTTAAATAAGGACTAATGATAAATTGAAATCAACAAAAATCAAGATAATATTAAAATTTGATCTGCCTGCCATCTCGCTCCATCAGTTTAGGAAGAGTAGATTTTGCCTGGAATTTGGACACTCAGTACATCGGGATGCCAAGAAAACCCAGTCTCCTTGCGGAAGGAGCTTTTCTCTAGCTTGGCTGAAAGTTGTAGCTTAAACGCCAAAGTTTCCTAAGTGCATTAAGATGGAACAGGTCAATAATAGCACAGTGAACAATTGTGTCTTAGTTACACAAGTGTCAAATAGAAAAATGGTTTAAGCCTCCACTGGTTACTTGGTATTAAGTTTCCAGCTTTGAAAATAAATAGCTAAACTGCCTTCAGCATTTATGGAGCAGCTGGAGACTACTGTCCCATACGATACTCTATCTACTGTATTTTATTTTTATTATTACTATTATTATTCAGACCGTTTAAATGATTCAGCTTAATATTTTCTCATCACAGTGTTCACAGCTGGGTAAATGCACTCTGCCCTCATTTCCACAAGACCATTTATATCCCTGAAATCATCTCACTCACCCTCCTCTCATCGCCCTCTCAATGGTTTCTCAGCTTGTTACCATCATCTTAGCTCCACCCTAATTCTCCTCATCTCAGCCCTACCACGCCCCACTGGTTACTCTCACCCTCTAACTCCATCTTACTTACTCCTTTAGATGCTTCCCCACCCCAGCTTTTCGTCCTTATTCTTCTGTCATCACTCTGCTGCATTTTAAAATTCATGTCCAGGGTTTGTGGGCTCTTGGAAGAGTGTAATGGGAAGTGAGATCACTTAAAATGAAAAAGAAATTCTTCAACGTTTGATACTCAGAAGTAGGGGAGGGTAGGAACTTAGCTGCTATGTGCTTTGTCTTTCAGCTACTAACATTTGGGGAAGTCAGCCAAGCTTAGCAGGTGATTGGAAGGTTCTTAGGAACAGAACCCTAAGATTGACCCCAGAAACATGCCTTGGCTCTTAGTAAGACCCTTAATTAACTTTGATCATCGGTTTCTTATCTGTTAAGTGTGTGTGTGTGTGTGTGTGTGTGTGTGTGTGTGTGTGTGTGTGTATGGGGCATTAACACTTAAGAAGAACCTCTGAATTAAAAGCACTTGAATGACAAAGGCTGGAGTTGATGATAAAGTGTATATATGGAGGTAATTTATTAACTGAGATATGATTTTCTTTTCTTTTTCAATGGGTATTGCGGATGTTCTGTAAACTTTTTGGAAGTCAGCACATTCCACACCTATTCCTGAAACTAAATTATGTCCCAAATGCCCATCTATTTCTTATTGTAGCCACAGAGAGCCCTTGTAAAAAGTTTGCCGCCAGTCCTTTCAAACCACATGTGGTAGTGTTCCAGTAGCGGCTCACATTGTTTTATTATGTGTATGTGGCATCCAGACATAGCTGGTTAAGAGGCTTTGCCAAGTCTTAACTAGCATCATCAAGTGGTATATATTTAAACCCTGAACGCCTGAGGTGATAACTTAAAATGGTTTCTAAACAAGTAGGGGAAGCCCTCATTTTAAGGGCTTCCTCCAGTGCTGGGTTGCTTAGGTAATACTGGAAATTTAATCAAGTATAGGCTTACAAGTTAATGATCTTCTAAAATTCAAAAGAAAATTTGAAAACCTCCTACACACTGATGTGGTATGGCTCAGTGTAGATTTCTCTGCATTTTTATTTTTTTGTACTTATAGCTTCAAAATGCCTTCCCAATCACCCATTTCTCTAAAGCAGAGGGTAATTGATTAGGAGGAGTGTCCGTTAACATGTGGGAATATTCCTGTCCTGAGGTCAAGCACTGATCACTAGGCTGGAATATTAGTTAGGAATCTCCGTGTGCCAAAGATAAATCAACAGTCTAACTAATCTAGGGGACCCGTGTTGGTGGGGGTTAATGGAAATGAAATGGGAGGTGACCCACAGAGTCTGAGGTGGGAAAGGATGTGACAATATTTAGTACTGGAAAGACCTTGATAAGTGAAAAAAGGGAGAAAGAAATTATCTATCTCCTCACTTCCAAACTACAAAAGATACATTTCCTAACATTTTCTCCACATACACAAACTTAGGTAACATATTGATCTGGAGCCTGGATTTTGGAAACAGATTACTCTTTTAAATCCCAGCAGCTTTACTTAGCTGCTCTAGTTGCTTAACCTCTTTGTGTAGTGGAGAAGTAGGAGTCCCTACTAGGACCTACGATGAAATGAGATCATGTATGTTAAGTGTTTGGCGCAGGTGCAGAGCACCTTGTAAGAACTGACTTGATCAGGAGTGACCACATTAAATTCATCACCTTATCCTTCCTCCCCATCCATTGTGTTAAAAGTAACTCAACATAAGCATGGAAACAAGATAGGTTTCCTTTGTGGGTGCATGGTAGTCCTCAGTGTGGAAACAGAATCTGCGATGTTCCATGTACTGGAGATGGACCTTCTCTTGGCATCAACAGAAAACTTCCTCCATGTGGTGCATATCCCCACAGCTGAGGAGGACTAAGGAGCTGAATCTTTGCTGGTACACACTGTACTGTTGGACTAATGTGTTCAGAAAAATTACACAATGTAATGCTTTTCCCAGGATGGAGAAAAATATATAAAGTTGGATATGAGACAGCTTGAGGTAGTACAGTTCTCGATAAAACAATGCTGGAATGTGTGGAGAAGGAAACAAAGGAAAAAGGAGTGTTTCCACTGGCTTAGGAAAAAATTACTGTGAATACAATGTATTCTTGCACTTTCATTTAATTACTTTGACCCTTCTGGAGAGCAATATTTGAATAGACAGTGGAGGACAAGAAGAATCCGTGACCACAAACTGACCCTGTGTAAAAAGTCAGCACATGTCACTGAGGTGGACACTGGAAATGTGCTGACACCCCTGTGAAGATGGATAATCACGAACTCTTTCGGGGCTCTGGCCCTCCAGTTTTCCTGGCTTCCTCCTTCTGGCTGGCAGCAGCTCACCAGCTGCCTCATCTGCTCTGGACCAGCTGGGTCAGCACAGCTCCCCGCTACCCACACAGTACTCTCTGTCAGGGCTGTGGTAGCCGCCCCTCCCAAGCATCTTTCCCCTTCTGACTCTGTTCTGTGGAAAAGTACCGCCACCAGCAGTGTCTTCCTTCTTCCCATTCAACCCATCTACTTTGAGTCCACGTAATGGGCAATCTGTTCACTTAGGTACTTCCTTCCCCCCTCCTTCCCTCCTTTCCCACCTCCTCCCACCCTCTTCCTCTCTCTTTCTCTCTTGCCTGTGTGACTAGAGTTCCATAGAGCTGTATTCCCAAGGATTCAGCTATCATGGCTGTCACAAGGGGCCTCCCTGTGGTCACAGTGGGGTAGGCATGGTGGAAGTGCCCTTTCGGTTGGTTAAGAAGTGCAGCTTCCCCCTTAACATGTCCATATTTGGGTCTTGGGTCTAAGAAAGAGGGCAGTAGTTCCACTCATTTTCATCATGATGCCTCTGAAACTTTCCCATACGGAGGGAAACCAGTTACAAACCCAATGCTGATGCATGTGCTGCCCAATGCAGAGTTGATGCCTAAGAAGGCTGCTCTGCAGAGGGCAGTGTGGACCCAAGGGGAAACAGTGTCCCTTTAATTATGGTGCTGTGCACTTCCCTATCGTATAATTTCAGGTGAGCTCTGTGAAGTCACAATGTGATTTTGATACACTTGCCCAAGTCTGTGATTCTCAGCTTACAAAGAGAGATTCTGTAAGATTCTTGGCATTTCTTAATTTTACGGGTGGGTCCTTTAAGTGGACTTTTATGACTAGGGCAATGGTATTGGAGGGCTGGAGATTACCCTTCATTACCACCAGCACACTAGCGGTAGGGATCTCCATTATCTCCGACCTAGCCCACCCTTCCATCCTCCTCCACCGTCCTCTCTCTGTCTATAGGTGTCATTTTACTATTTGATATATATTAGCATGCTTCTTCTGGGTGGGATACAAGGAAAAATGCTTTAATGCAAATTATAGTTGTTCACTTTCTCTAACCTAACGGTTCCACTTTCTGTATGAAACCTCTTAGTGTCCCTACAGAACCTCTTAGTAAGTGTATGTCGTTCTACTTCAGCAGGTTATGTTAGATACGTCAGAATCTCGGATGCAGAGTGGAGGCTGTTTCCCCCCTGTTTATGGAATCCCTGATGCCAAGAATGAAACAAGTAACTACATTTCTTAATAAATACCTTCTCAATTGTCTTGAGGTATTGGTGTCTCTAGCCGAAGTAAAGAACACTACTGATGTTTGGTCTTTGGAGACAAGTAAACAGGGATATGAATTTTAAACTTTGTATTAAAATTCCTATGATTTTAAACTTCAAGAGTTTGTATGACTGTATGCCATCAAACAGTGATAGGTTGAAGTCAACACGAGTTTTAGGTGAGAAACTGAAGCCCAGATTTAGAATAGTTTGTGGTGGTTGTTTTTTATAAGCAGAGTTGGATCTTGAACAGTTATAAAATGGCTTTAATACTTCATCTCAAGAGAACTTTCACTTAAATTGATTTTTCTCCTAAAAAATATATATATATAAATATATATACAAGAAAAAAAAATATATAAATATATATGTATATATATATATATATATTTTTTTTTTCTTGTAGGCTCGTCTAAATCAGATAAAGCAAGATGGAGACATCTCTCCTGGTTGTAGTATTTCTAGCTTTTCCAACTGAACATGTGCAGGAAAAAAAAAAATTCCTTGTGGTTTGTTATTCCAAAATCATAATAGTAAAAGGTGAAAGATTTATGCGATCTGAAGAGAAACGAGAGTATCCAAAATAATAATAGTAAAGCTTTTGGACTATCTCTTTTAGTCAAATGAACTTTCTGGCCTATTTGTTTGTTTTACTCTCTCTGATAAACATTTTCCTATTCCAAATTCTATTTTCTTACTCCCGAGTTTTGTGATCAGCTGAATGGGACTGATCGCTAGAACACTATGTAAAAGTAAGAGATTACTAATGGAACTGTAGACTTGCTTTCCTACTCCAAATGTGTCATCTTCTCCTAATCTCACCCTTCATCCTTCTGTTTCTCAGGGGGCATTTGTGTCTAGGCTCAATAGCTTCAGGGCCAGCAAGGGAGGGGGTCAGATAGCTGACGTAACAGCTACTACAGAGTCAGGCTCTGACGTGGGCTCTCCTATGAATACCAGGAAGTTAAAACAACCGAGTCTTCTTCAGTTGGACTTAGGATCTTCTCTGGTCTTTGGAAATGCTCCTCTCTCCTTCCATTTTATCTCTTCCAAAAATATGTCAGGTAAGTAGTGTTTCCTGCTGTCATACAGAAATCTTTCTGCAGCCATTTTTCTTCCTTTAGATTTTGTATCATGTTTTAATCATTCACTCCATCATTTCTCCTGTGTTGTTAGAAATACACTTTCTTTTCCTAGCCTCTCCCTTTTCCCGGCACCTTACCCAGACTCATGGAATTTTTCTTCCTCAATCACTCTTACTAGGGCCATTTTTTAACTGCCATCCATGTTCCAGGATCTTACATCACCTCTGTTCCTTAAGGAGATTTCTGTTTTTTGAATACTCTTATAGTTAATCAACCGGGGGGAAAAGAAAACAAAACAGAATTTTTTTAAAAAGTTGAAAAACAACAACAGCGACAACAAAAAACCACAAAGTAGTTATCAAAAGTAAGCCAGGAGATGGAGAGAGAAATTATTTCATTTGTAAATCCTGCCTCATGCATAGGGATGAAGGGCCTGTGTTTTTGTTTCAGTGACTACATTCTTGTTTTTGTGCAAGTTTACCTTTAATAGGTAACATAGATGATAAGGTAAGTCAATGATATTCGAGTTTTCCACTGGAGAACTAGTTGACTTGTTCTGGTGAGTCAGGCCCTACTTTGGCATACTTACTGAAAAGGACTAGGCTGGCATTGGTGACCCCCAGATTGTTGGCAGCCACGCAGGTATAGTTGCCATAGTGCTCCTCAGTGACGTTGGTCACCGTCAGGGAGGACTGGCCCTCCGTGCTCTTAATCTCAAGGCCATTAGCGCTGTTTATCCTGAGTTCAAACACAGAAGAGTAAAAAGAAACACTGATGAAGACTTGGTGCAGTAACCCCTTTTTCATCATGATACTGGAGGACATAGAAAGAAATGTAATAGTTAGAGCTTGTGGTTTCCTGCTCAATTCCTTATTTTAATCGTGCAACCCCATATCATCAGAATCAATGTCCACTGACAGAGAAAACTCGGGAATGGATGAGTTTCATCGGGCTTTGGTTTCTGCTACAGGTAAGAAAGACATGCAGGTCTTTCTAGGAAAGTTAGGAAAACTTTCTAGGAAACAACCCATTAAGCAACTACCTCCCTCTTTGCATGTAACCTGAATGCCTAGGGGCTTTGGGTTAAGAACTACAGGCTCCAAAGCACTTAATTACAGAGATGAGAAAAAGAAGAGTTTAATAGTGTTAACCCACATCATGACAGATGAACTTGGTTCTGTCCCCAAGATCACCTGTTGGAGCGATGGGGGCCCTGCTCATTTGGAACATACCTGGTGTCATCCCGGTACCACTCAAAGTCAGGAGCAGGCACTGCCGAGGCCTCACATTTGAGTGAAGCTTTCCTCCCTGTAGTGGCTTCGTTGCTCTTGGATTCTGTGATAGTGGGAGGATCTGTAGAAAAGACAGGCACACTGTTGACACTAGAGTCAGAGGGTGCTGCCGAATTTCCCTGCGAGACGGACTCAGAAAAGATGGTCTGATCTGAGAACTGCACGAAAGAAATCGTCTTCAAGCCTCATTTACATGAATTTTGTGATCAGTTGAATGGCACTGATCACTAGAAAATGAAATAAAAATAAGGGATGATTAATGAAACCATAGACTTGCTTTACTTAAATGGGATACTTAATAGGGTTTTATGGCGATGGAATTTAGGATTTCTTTCCCTACTCCCATAGACTATCAATTGTTTCAAGCATAGATTATAATATTTAGGTGTTTTTTTCTTTTCATAAATTCAGAGGTGATACCAAAGGACTTGGGATTTTAAATGTCTAATTTGAACAATTTTTCTTTCTCATCATTATTATTATCACCATTATTGTTATAGTATGAGATGGTAGTAAGAAGTCTGGTGAAAGCGATAGAGGATTAAAGTTCTCCCAACATAAGTTCAGCCTGATAATCATTGCAGAGATTCAGAAAAACAAACAAACTAGTTTTAGATGCTGACCTCTTTTTTCTAAGTGTTTCCTTATTGCTAGGACCCAAGTAAATTGTGCTTTTGTGTGTGAGTGTGCAATTGAAGTGTACCCTGGCACAGAGAAGCCTGCCTGGTGTGTCAGTTTTCTGTGTTGGTGGGCAGTTGTACACTTGATATGTTCTGCTTAGATTTGGGTCTGCAAAGCTGTAGCAGCCTTGAAATGAGCTCAGAAACACATCTTATATTCTAATTTGCCATGATTCTTTAAAAAAATCCTACAGAGGATGGAACAAGTGTTTACAGGTCCGGACGGCTGAGCTGGGTGGTAGATACAAGCTCTTGCCTTGATGATGCTGTATTTGTACAGGTTATGGACCTTCAAGGAGAAAAGGACATTTCCGTCCAAAGGTCATTTGGCAGGAAATGGCAAGTTGGCTCTTTGCACAAGTCAAAAATAGACCCAAACAGTCTATTTAGATTTTGTAGAGGAGAAAGCTTATTTAGGGAAATTAGCAAAATAAACTCTAGTACACAAAATTCATTTAAATCTCTGCTCTTCAGCACTTGGTCTGGCTCACTCAGTTTTGATTTTTATTTTCATACACAAAACTGTTTTCCAAGTTCCCTGCCTATAGAAGACTCTGATCTTATTTTTTTTTTAAAGATTTTATTTATTTATTTGACAGAGAGAGAGATCACAAGTAGGCAGAGAGACAGACAGAGAGAGATGAGGAGAAGCAGTCTCCCTGCTGAGCAGAGAGCCCGATGTGGGACTCGATTCTAGGCCCCTGGGATCATGACCTGAGCCGAAAGCAGAGGCTTAACCCACTGAGCCACCCAGGCGCCCTCTGATCTTAGTTTAAAAGGACACACAAAACCATGAGGTTTGCAGTTTTCTCTTCCATTTCATTGGACATCTTGAAATTACTGCCAGAGAGAGGAGGAGTTAAAGCACATTTGGATAAGCATCACTAGCCATATGTAGACAGATGTGCCAAAGTGGGTGGTGGAAATGGCTGTTTTATTTTAGACCCATCTACTAATTTTTGTAAAGACACAAAGAAGTAGCCAGATGAGTGGAAAGAACCCTGGATTGGAAGCTAGGAGTCCTGGAATTTAATTTCAGTTTGGTTGCATGGACCTCCCATCACACAGTTTATCTTACTGAGCCTTGGTTTTATTACCTATAAAGTGAGGGAACCACACTTTAATGACCTCTACTAACCCTTCCAGCTTTAAAAACAAAAAACAACAACAAAAAATCTAAAAAACAATTCTAGTCAAAACTGCCCATCCTTCACAAATGGGCAGTTGGTATCATTACGACCCAAGTGTATGTTCATACCCATTAACTCATTTAACCCTTAAATTATTAACTTTTAAAATTACAGTTTATTTATCTGTTCCATGAGTTAGGAGTCAGGATTAACAGTCAGAAACAGGAAACCTGAGGTCAGATTTTGACTCTTCTCTTAAACAGAACTATGGCCTGCCCAAGTGTCTACACCAGTTTGAACTTTTTCTTTCTCTTCTTTTGAAAGAATGAGTTAGCTTTAAATGATCTCCAAGGTTCCATTTAAAATTCTTTCATTTGGTGATTTGCTGTACGGATCATTAGAACACATTAGTTCAAAAGATCATGGAATAATTGGTGGTAGTGGTGCTGGTGGGGGAGGTATTTGTATAGAGATGGGGCACTGAACAGAGGTTAAGAGCTTGGATTTAATGTTTGATAGACATGAGCTCAAATCCAGGCTCTATACCTCACTGTCCTTCCTCATTACAGAAGATCATGCTTTGTCCAGAGTCACTTTGCCTCACCTTCCTCAAATGAGGATGCTGGAACCAGAGGCAGGGAGGTCCACTTGGAGAGTACTGAAGGAACCCAAGATAGCCCGCACTAGGTTTGTGATAAAGGGGATGGAAGGGAAAGGACAGAATTGAAATTGAGAGATATGAAGCCTCAGAATTGACAAGAATAGATATGAAGGATGAGGGAAAGAAGGAGCAATGTCAAGTTTCTGGGTTGGGGATTTAATGATGCCATCCATTGTGAAAAGATCTGTAAGCAGAGAAATGGATGACCATGGACAAATACTAGTTTCCCATCCTTACCTCTTCACTGTAGTAGGTTCTGAAGCTGCCAATGACTCCACAATATGTAGCATGCTGGCCAAAGAGATAATCTTGTTTGTGATTCTACTGATTTGTTTAATTTCTCAATGTGTAAAAGGAGTTTTAACCAGTGTTTGTGAGTTTCTGAAGCCACATGGTTATGAATGACAAACCCTTAATGATGCCTACCTTTTTGCTAAACCAGCCCTAACCTGGGTCTGGCTCTATACTTTCCATCACTTCCACCTCTGACACTCATGTCTGTGGCAACTCAACATAATAAGGCCATGGTACATGGCCCCCAGCCCCTCCACCATGGGATGAGGAATCCATCTTGTGGGAGAGTTCTTCCTCACTCTGGATGTTTCCTTCTATGTGGTGGGAGCTTATTTAGTATACCTCCTTGTTCTGAGACTCACAAGGAAGAAATGATTTTGACTGAAAAGTCTGGAAAGAATAAATGAGATTTCTTTGGCCCATCTCTTTCCTTGCTTCCTTTTGGGACCAACCTTCTGGCAGGGAACAGAGGTTCTCCTCTGCTTCTCCACACTAAACTCTTATTCAGGCTCTCTCCTTCCTGCTCTCAGGTGAGTAGGCTCTCTCTCCTTCCTGCCCCATTTCAAGGCTGCCATGATTGGAGAGATAAGTCCCCCACACTAAGTACCACTGCTAACCATCTTGATCTCTAATAATGGGGGCAATTGAGCCTCTCATACATCTCCTTTACTTATTTCTCCATTAGTGTAAACCTGAATACCTATGTAGTAAGTTACTTACTAGCTCCTCAGAGACACCAGGATTGTAAAGGTGATAGCGAATTAGGGTTGAGCACTTTTAGGTGTATTAATTTGAGGATAGGATGACACTGGTCAATTACAAAGGCCAAACACTTGCTTCTCTCCTTGAAAATCTAGGATGTTTCTCCTACCAAGGTAAATTCACAGATAATGATAAATGTACAAAGAAGTCATTGTTTCTAATATTCCTCAGATGACACAACGGTGCAGTTCTGTTCACTCATGGCTTATTGGAATGAACATTTCAAAATTCATTTGTAATGAATTTTGTATAGGTGAGGCTAAGAAAAATTATTACAAATCACATTGCAGCATGCCTAGTATAGTCAAAATAATAGATGTCCCTGCTCAAAATATTGTTATAATAAAAATGTAGCTTAATAAAAATTCTGCAGAGTTCATTGTTATTCTTTATGTGACTTTGGAATAGCCTACAATTTTCAAAAGACTCTTCCAGTCTTTATTACTTCAAAATATTAATAAGGACTTTCTTCCTCTTAAATCACCAACAACAAGAGTTTTTCAATTGGAATGAATAGGATAACAGTGACAGTAGCCTAGCAAACAAAACATCATTCTTTCAATCATCCTAATTTTTGGAATAATAATATAAAAGAACAAAATTCTTAATAAAGGTCTCAACTTGTGCGCATTTACCATGTGTTAGCACTCTACTAGGCTTTTGGTATTCTTTTCATCCAAATAATAGCTTTTGGACATAAGGCTTATTAACCCTAGTTTATGAATGAGAAGACAGACCTACACAGGGTTAAAAACTTTTCCAAGTTCACATAGCCAGCATTTGATGGAGTCTAGATCTGAACCCATGTTTTGAAGCCTATGCTCTGAACCTCTCCGGGCTTCCATTTCAATGAGCTCCTTTAAAAAGAAATGAATTCCTAATAGGGGCAAATAGCCAGTTAGGGGAACATGTTGGTAGCTTAAAAGATAAATGTTCTTCTATTACTAAAAGGTACCAAAAATGGCACAGCATGCAGTGACTTAAGGAGTATAAACCCGCATTAGAAATCAGGAGTTGTGGGCTCAGTTTCTGCCTGTGCCACTTAGGTTGTCATCACCCAGGGGTGACATGTTGATCTCCTGGGGTCCCCCACCTATAAATGGTGTTGATGACCCTTGTGATCTGTCTCACAGGTTTGATGTAAAGATCGAAAGAAATCATGTATATGAGAGCATGTTTAACACCTGAAGTGATTACTTTTATTATTATTATTGCTATCATTTGATATTTATTACTTGTATTTCTATTATTCACATGGTGTTTTGGAAGGAAAGAGGGCTGTGGAGCTAGACCTGAGTTAGAATCCCAACTCTTCTTATCACTCACAAGTTCTTTGATTTTATGGCCAAGAATGCTTATATTCTCTGAGCTCTGTTTGTGTCCTCTCTGTAAGAGGGATGATTTGATTATCTTTTGGGATTAGTGTGCAGTGATGCACCAACAGAGCAGGGGCAGAGAACAGAGGCAATAAGAAAGGTACTATCTTTAGAGAATTTAGAAATAATAATAAAATGAACTCAAAGTAATCTTTTTTTTTTTTTAATCACTATGTCCCAGAAATAGTAAACTTAACACAGTAAATAATGTCAGTGATAAAGTAAATACCTCCCTGCTGGGGTAGTTCAGGCCCAATACACCTCCCTCCTTGGTTAGCCACTGTCAATGTCATGATTACAGTGACTCATACAAAACCTCTAGCACAATCTTGGTACTCTGAAGGAATTCAGAAAATCATGGTTCTTGTTCATGTTGCAAAGTTACAGTAAGATTGTAATAACTTTGGATGCATACTATTTTCTCTGGGGATCCCATAATGGAGTCATAAGCATGAGGACATGTCTTTACTGACACCATGACAAATATAAGAATAAACTAGAGGTTGGCATGGAGAATGCATAGCTGTAGTTGTGAATATCCAGAGAAAGTAGCCAGTCTGGTTCCATAATGAGCAGTCATTTTCCTGAAATCTCATCATTAGGTGATTTTTGGATCAAAGCACTGAGTTAAATGCAGTTAAAATGCATATATACATATATATGCATTTTATATATATATATATATATATATATAAATAATCTGGAAACAAAGGATGTCTCCAGTCCCAGTGGTAAATTCTATGGTAACTAACCTCTGCCTCCTCTTGTAAATGGCTATCAAAGGTTAAGGGTGAGCCTTAGAAATGCCAGCATTCATGCCCCACTCCCCATCTGTGTTGGATCATTAGTTCTAGACATCAGTGTGGAGGCAGAGCTGAGTTCACATGGAGACAAGTAGAGGGGGAAAGAAGTTATAGCTTGGTAGTGTGAACCTAGTTGGAGACATCATTGTGGGAAGGTGGAAAGCAGGAATCTTAGCTCGTTAATGGTATGGAGGGAAGTCTTGAGAATTGGGAGCAGCTTTGGAGAAGTATTTCTGCAGAAATAGGAAGAGTTCAGTGTAAGGAACCTCTCCGGGCTTCCATTTCAATGAGCTCCTTAACAGTCTGCATTTATTGAACGTTGACTATGCACTAGATATGATCCTCAGGATACTGGGCCACTAAGATAAGGTAAACCCATAAGCAGCCACTTTTAATCCACTGTGAGAACTGAAATTGAGGTAATCTGTCAGAAAGGACAGTTGTCTCTAGGGATGGTACCTGGAAGAAATAAGCAGCTGTGCTGTAAGTAAGACACAAGAAACTAGAAGTCCTGTCTATTGTGCTAGGAATAAGCTTATTTAGTTGAAGAGATTTCAAGTCAATAATTTAGCTTCTGTAAACTCCAGGACCTCTCACGACTTAGAAAATAGATGTTGCATGTCAAATGGCTATATGCAATGCTATAAACCAACTGTGAAGAAGGATTATCCAAGAGAAATAAAAAGGAGAGGCCGTAGAATCCAGCTTGTGAGGTAAACAAGGGAAACTGTTATGTCTACATCTTTTACTTACTGCTCTAACTTCTCAGTGTCCAGCAACAAATATCTGTTGGCAACTGAGTAAATGAATCAATGAAATGCTCGTAGGAGAAAATTACCAGCATTAGAACTTTTTTTTTCCAGTGGTACTCAGGGTCTGTTTCATTACAATAAGCTATTTAGTCATTATTTATCTTAGCCATCCTGGTCCCTGAACTAATTCCAGACCCTGAGTTTTGAAAAGGAAGAGGAATCACTTTAAATAATGTGACACTTTCACAATACATAGGCTTAGATGAAGTGATACAGGTAATACCGGGTATTTCTTGGTAGGAACAAGTTTTGCTAGCCAGACCTGGTTCTGTAATTCAATCCTGGCGACTTTATCTACTTAATACAACTACATTTAAATAGGACAAATTGCATGAACAGTACAACAAGTACATGGCTAGTTGTTCTAATGTGATACAAACCCAGCTGACGAAGTGCTGGTTAAAAAAAGGTGACTTGAGTTTGGAGAAATGTGAAGAGGGCAGACCTTACCTGTGAGATTTTTACCTACTCACTCAGTCAACATTCACTGAGCAATTTTTATAAGGTCAGGTATGTGCTAGGTGCTGCTGGTTAGGGCATCCATTCTGTATGTTTAACTAAGCCCATTATAAAACTCCGTGTAATTTATTGTTAGACATCTCAGAATCTTGGGGTTCTGTCTATATTCTTCCATGGTTCACTCATCACTAGGAAAAGCTCACATCTTCATAAAAGCTTTTTCTTAAAAATTATCAGTATTTTCTTCTGCTCTAAGTTACACTGTGGGGACAGTCAAGAAGGAGCAATGTCAGACTAATTGCGCTAATAATAATAGGGCCCGGGCGTCTGGCTTTGATCTTGGGAACCATCTGCAATGCAGACCACTTTGATGTTTCACACAATGGAAGCATAAATATTTTCTATGTGCTCCATGATTGGACTTTCCGAAATCTAATTAAGATGAAGGTCAATTAAGAGAAAATGAAATCTTAACTCTAAAAGTCAGAGAAGAGGTGGAGGAGGACGGCATGGCTGTGTGTACATAAAAGAACCTAACTAACCTCATTATAAACTTATATAAACACCCACAGAAATTGCCTTTCATGTGAAAAAAAAGATCCTAAAGCATTTTATAACACTGAGATCATTAATGTGTCTTTGAAACACACCCAGCACTGAAAAAGAATAGTAATACTGGCATTTCAAAACTCTATTCCTAAAAAAAAAATCGCAGGCAGCTACAGGATAAAAGCACTTCAGAGCTCATCAAATGTATCCCTTGCTTCTTGGAAATGATTGCCATAAGTGTCTATGGCAGAGTCCTATGTACTGGATTCTTCTAGGGGTGGGGTGAAGAAGATTTCACTGTCTCAGAAGGCTGCAAGGTTAAAGCAGGGCAACGAGAATGGAGCAGCCTGGCATAGACCAGGTCACTTTAGGCAGGTTTCCTCAGCTCTCTATGCCTCAGTTTCCAAATTCATAAAGTCGAACTGATGATGTTTATCTCATGCGTTGATAACCATGAGATAACCAACGCATCTCATGTAAGAATTAAATACAATTCCATTAGTCCAGTGCTGCACATCGTAGGCACTAAGAATTGAAAATGCCTTATCTTCCTCTTCCTCCTGAGAATACTGGCTTTAGAATCAAATGGGCCAGAATCTGAATCCACTTTCTTACACTTGCTTCCACATTGGAAAGTCAATTTTACTTCCTTGGGCTTCAGAGTCTTAAACCCTAAAATGGAGTCAATTCTATCTACCATGACAGTGAATTTATATAGAATCGCTGGTATATAGGTGACTTCATGGAGGGCTTAAAATAATGGAAAGTAACTCATCATGATCTAAACTATATTTTCAAACATGGGTTAATGTGTTTGTGCATGTGTCTTTGTGTGCCTATATACATGCATGTACATGTGTTATATGTGCAGATGTATGTATGGGTGTGTAGGGTATGTGTGTGTATGTCTGTGTGTGTGCACCAAATGCATAGGAACTATAAGGATGTTCCTTTGTCCCTGTCACTAACCACGATTGTGTGATGAGGGAACTTGAATTTGAATGATGTGAAAAGTCACTCCGAACTGAACAGGGTAAACGAATTCTCTTTATTCCTTTGCTGGGTGACATACATCATATGGATCCGCCCCCGCCCCCTGTCTTTTTGAACTACATCTAAGGATCCTTTCATCTAGGAAGTTCAAAGTATGCCCATTACCTATGCATCTTAGTGAAATCTTCGTCTCTAATGCCCATACTTTGGGACAAATAGATAACCAAACTAATTTATCAGGTATCCCTTGTAGCCATCAGGGACATCGGATACCTGACCACAGTGACTTAAATTTGTTCTCAAGGCCGATTAGTTAAATAGCAGAGGAAGGATTATTGCATTCTGATAAACAATGCAATAAGAGAAATTCCAGTTGAAGCAGAATTGAATTGTTTCTTTTTCCAAAGTGGTGTGACCTTGTTCTCCACAAAGACCAAAATAGTGATTGCCAGAAATGCTAGGGCTGACTCATCATGTTTTCTTAATTCTGTCGTCCCAGTAAAAGACAGACTGTATTGTTAAATGCATTATGGTTTATATTTAGAGTTGGTAGAGTTAATTTCTCTCATTCAAGGGCCAAGTCCTGTCCTTGGGTGCGTCCAATGTATAAATGTGCATCCCTGACCTGAGGAGCATCTGCTTGAAATGCAATGTTCCTTTGCTAATGGGATCTTTAGAGCTTGCCTGTGGTGGAGGTGGGCCCTGGGCACACAGCACCTGCTGGCTTTTGCCATACTCACAGTTCACGGTGACCTTCACTTGTCTGACATCCGCCGAGGAGACTTCATTGGCAGCTTTGCACTCATATTTGCCCGACTGCTCCCTGGTGATGCCAAGAATTTCCAGATATTCTTCTTCTCCTTCAAACTCTCTCCCTGAAAAACAGAGATTTGCATGGTTGTTTTTTAAGTTCCAAATATGCAGTAGGACACCTATGTTTTCTTTACAGAAGCAGTAAATGCCCACGACTTTTTAATAATTTGACAATGAGCTTGTCTGTGGTCCCACAGAAGCAGACCCCAAGTCAAAAAGTCACGTGAATGTGATCACAGAAGGAACATTCTCGGGAAAACCCATGAGGGGAGTGGGAAAATGGGACCTGGAAGAGGAAGAAGCCAAGAGAGGGTGCAGGTCACATCCCTCAGAGAGTAACTTGGTTTAATCCATCAGGGAGGTCTGGGAGTGCACATGTCCCACTCAAACTTGTCCTGACTGAGCGTTCAAGAAGCTGAAGTGTTTATGCATCTACACCCATTAGTCACTGGCTAAGGGCTCAGAACATGTGGGAATTGGGCACAGAGTTATAATGGTTCAGAGGGGCTACTGTCAAAGCTGTATTAAATACACCATGCTATTAAATACACCATGTGGCAAGAACACCAAGGGCTCAGAACATGTGGGAATTGGGCACAGAGTTGTAATGGTTCAGAAGGGCTACTGTCAAAGCTCTATTAAATACACCATGCTATTAAATACACCATGTGGCAAAGCACACTTCTGACCAAAGTTGTTGTTAGGAAAAGTGGTTTCCTTTTGAGAAACAGTATTCTCCCTCAGATTATGTGGAATTCTGTTTACAAAGGTAATGTTCAAGACCCCGTCTTGCAGCTATGGTTTTCGTGCTCGGTGTCAAACTACTTCGTCACTGAGACTTTCATTCAGGCCAGGATCCAGATCCACAAGGAGGTGCTGCTGATGCTGTGCGTTGTGACCGACTGTGGTAGGGAGCTCAGTATCCCTGGCTTCATCAGTTGGTATTAGGGCTCTGGAGGTCCTTTTTGGAAAGTTCCATGAAGTTGGATGTGTCCATTTAGTAATGAATTTAGTCATGGAATTTCAAGGCAGGCAGGCTTGTTTAATTCCCCTCCCATGGAGTATAATTGACTAAAAAACTTTCTTCTTGGAGAGGGGTGGGGGTTAGGAAGAGAAGGAATAGGAAGTGGGAAGAGAGGAAAAGGAACCGAGGGAAAAGAAGGTGAAGGGGAAGGGGGACTGATCAGGTTAGGAGCTTGGCCAGAAAGGCCTCCTGACTTTAAGTCCAGCTAAACTGAACCCTGTTTACACCAAATTACAAAACCCCATTGTTGTTGGGTTAGGCTAAAGCAGCTGGGAAGGGTGCAAAAGGACACAGTCCTGTCCCGTGAAGAAATCTTGCTCTTGGTCATCCCACACTAAATGGTACCAATTAATAGCTTGACTCAAATGCCACAAGCTGTTTTCCTTTTCTGGAAATTCCCCAATGGCCAAATCAACATAGCAGACAGCTAGCACAGAGACATATTCACTGTCTAAATATGTCAGCCAAGCCTGTTAACTAGGATCCCAATAGAACACAGGGCCTCTTTGATAACATCCTATAACACAACTGTCAGGACTGTTCCAAGCTTCAAGTATCTTGTCAATTGTCATTATCACTAGTGTTGAGGAAACTATACGATCCTAACAATAAAAGGCAGTAGTTGTATAGAATTATCTGGTACTCGAGTCCTGCACATTATCTAGCACATGTTTCTACTGAAAATGCTTAAGAATAAGTCTATTAAGGAAATAGCTGCCTATTATCTATAAAAGATTAATTTTTTTCCTCTGTCTGTGTTTTCACCTGTTTTCTTCTCCACATTCAGGGAAGCAGCCAGACCTGACTTCACATATCACAGAAGGAGAATGTAGTAGGAAAGAAAACAGAAATCTTAGGAAGTGTACTAGTCCACTGTATTGGATGAGCTGGGAAGAATTTGGGCTTAAAGGAAAAAAAAATTCTTTCCTGCATACTTGCAGCTGTGGATGGAGAGCTGTGTCAACTAGTTGATGCTAGAATCTTATAGCTAAATGCAAATACCGTGAAGACAAATGGCAATGTTGACAACTCCAGGCCAAAATAGGTGTAAACTCATTAAAAACTCTGGAGTGCATGGGCGCCTGGGTGGCTCACTGGGTTAAGTGTCTGCCTTTGGCTCAGGTCATGATCTCAGGGTCCTGGGATTGAGTCCTGAATCAAATCAGGTTCCCTGTTCAGTGGGGAACCTGCTTCTCTCTCTTGCCTCCCCCCATTGTGTGCCCTCTCTCTCTCTCTCTTGCGAAAATAAATAAATAAAATCTTTAAAAAAAATCTGGAGAGCAGAGGTGGAATTGATAGTAAGACAACATTACTGATTTTGATAATAATGGTGGATTGTAATAAAATAAGAGTTTGGTTCAGTTAGTAAAGTGTCTATTAGTTGGGTAGTCTGGTTCTGTTAGTTAGCTAGTTAGTTCGGTTCAGTTAGTTAAGTGCATGACTCTTGGTTTCTGCGCAGTCTTGATCTCAGGGTCGTGAGATGGAGCCCACAGCAGGTTCCATGCTGAACACCCCTCTGCCCCTCTGTCACCCCTCCTCCTGTTTGTGTACTTTCCCTCTTAATAAAAAAATAAATAAATAAATCTTAAAAAAAAGAAGAAGAAGGGTTCAGAATGATATCTGAATGGTGTAGGATTTCTGCCTTGCTGGGGCCCCACACCCATCAACCTCATTCCTGGGTAGGTCCTGAGATGTCAGTGAAAGAGAGAACCAATGCAGTCTTCTTAGAGATGGTCAACAATGCTGAATTCTTTTTGACTCACATAACATACCTAGAAATGGTGGGTAGTGAATCCCTACCTTGCATTTAGAATTTCTAAAGAATATGAACCTGTTCCAGGAGAGGGAGGATGACTCTTGGCAGTATGAATTAAGGCAGTTTGGGAAGATGATAAACCTATGAGGGTAGACACTCAGATGAACTAGAGAAAATAAAGTGGCGTTTATTGGGTTTTTGGACCTGGGATTCTTACACGCTAATATAGGTATTAATAATCCCGCTTTTTCTGGTAAGCTGATAATAAAACAGAGCGTCATGGGATGAGTTTTTAATTCCACATGTCCAGGAAAAATCTCCCCCAATACCACTGAAAGACAAAGGGTAGTTTCTCTTACGTGCCCCATCCATAAGGTGGGAAGATCATTTTGCTTCTCCCTTGCTCCCTTGTTCCCCAGCACACATGTTCAGAGCTGTTTCAGTAGACTGGGGAGTCTCAGTGTACAAACAAAATACAGGTAAGAGAAGATAGATGGTCTTCCTCCATCCATTGATAAGAATTTAAAGTATTAAACAACACCTCTGGGCCTTTCTTGTCATTCTTCCTTTGTCTTTTGGATCCTTCAGTTGAAACTCTTATACTTCCTGGCACTTCTTCTTAATGTTGTTGTTGTTATTATTATTCCTACTCTTGAGAGAGAGCAGGAGCATGGGGAGGGGCAGAGGGAAAGGGCGAGAGAGACTCTTAAGCAGGCTCTACACCCAGCACAGATCCCGACTTTGGGCTCCATCCCAGAACCCTGAGATCATGACCTAAGTTGAAATCAAAAGTTCCACGCTTAACCGACTGAGCCATCCAGAGTCCCATGGCACTTCTTGATGGTCTATTTTTCTTACACCGCAGGGACTCGGCCCACAACACATTATCTGTCCTACTTCCCTTGAGCATTTCTTATTAAGCCACAGTGATCTGAGAGGAAATGGGAGCTTTTCTGTTGCACAGGATTTGGCACAGATTAGTTTGTTGAGTTAGCTGAACTAAATTAAGAGACACAAATAGAAACTAGAGTCAGATTCAAGACATCATATAACTCAAGAGAATGAAGTATTGAAAGGTGGCTCGGTAATTCTCTAAGAGAAGCTGGTGTATCAGTCCCACTCCTTTCGATGATCCTCACAGAGCACGTTTTCACTGGGGGAGAAAGAGTGTGCCGAGTCCTCTGCTGTTGAAAAGCTACACAGGGCATCTCTGGCTGTGCCCTGAGGGTGTATTTGCTGTGTGTAGTTATTTCACAAAAGGGTGTGGCAAGGGAACCTGGGTGTCTCAGTCACTTATGCATCTACCTTCAGCTTAGGTCATGATCCCGGGGTTCTGGGATTGAGTCCGGCATTGGGCTCCCTGCTCAGTGGAGACTGCTTCTCCCTTTACCCCTCCTCCCTGCTTGTGCTCTCTTTCAAATAAATAAATAAAATCTTAAAAAAAAAAAAAAAAGTGTGGCAATACCAACAGAGCCCCTGAGTGGAAACAGTCACCATGACACACCTTTTATCTGATCAAGTGCAAGTTTTTGTTCAAAGGATGGAGTACATGTTGTTCACCTTGAGTCAGAATTCTTTTTTTTGTTGTTGTTTTGTTTTGTTTTAAAGATTTTATTTATTTATTTGACAGAAAGAAAGATCACAAGTAGGCAGAGAGGCAGGCAGAGAGAGAGGGGGAGGCAGGCTCCCTGCTGAGCAGAGAGCCCGATGCAGGGCTCTATCCCAGGACCTTGAGACCATGACCTCCCAGGACCCTGAGATCATGACCTGAGCAGAAGGCAGAGGCTTAACCCATTGAGCCACCCAGGCGCCCCTTGAGTCAGAATTCTAAAATGGGCTCAGATCCTCTTGCTCCTTTCCCTTTAGCACCCCCCCCAACCATATCTGTCCCCCTCAGGGCACTTCCCCCTCCTTTCTTTCAGTTCGCTCTGACTAGCTGCTCTCAACCCAAGGGTCCTGCTGCCATTTCCCTCTACTCTCAACCTCAAGAAGGCTTTCGGGCCAGAGCGTGACACTTGACCTCTTGCAAAGTTCTCCAGCTGAACACAGCCCTCTGGCTACAACGTGGGCTCTTCTCTTGTTCCTGTTATTTTCTGCCCTGGCATAAATGTTTACTTGAAATGCAAATTTCAATATTTTGGTATTTTAAACATCTCAACCTATTTCCACAAGCCTGCTCACGTTGCGAAGTGTTGTATTTATTCTGGGATCTGGCGTTTAGTTTAAATCTCCCTCCGCTTAATGTGCTTTTGTGTCTCTTGGCAATTTTCAGCTACCGGGCTAAATAACGGCTCGTCCTCCTCGGTGGGTGCGCCTTTCAAACTCTTGCACATAATTAGCATATCCCCTCGTAGTCACTGTTTACTCAAATTGTACATATTAGTTCTTTTAATATTTCTTCATAAGTCAGAAAGAAGGGCCTAGAGCTAACGGCGAGAGGAAAGTGTTCTCTTCTGTGTTCCCTAATGTAGAAGCAAATCAGTCAGGAATCACGCCAATTAAAGTATGCCAGGTGCCAGCGTCTTAGCAGCTTCGGAATATTGTGCTTTGGTGAAACTTGGGGAGTTCACATCCAAAACGTTGATTCATGCAGATTTCCAAGGTCAACCAGGCATTTGGAAGCACGTGGCCACTTGAAATGAAATACATTTCCCTGGCACTGCTTTCCTGCTTCTCCCTTTCTCTCCTCCCTCCCTCTCTCCCCACCCCACCTTCCCCTTCCCACAGACACACGTGCATGCGGACAAATAACAATTTATTCACATTTAACCATTCACTTGAACTTTTAGGAAATAGCATGCAAATTCACTAATACCCCCAAATTTGCTTACTAAACAGAACAGGCCTATTCTTGAAAATTCCCCAGAGAGGACAACAAAGTGCCCTATTTGAGATAAAAACAAAACAAAACAAAAAAAGACTGCTATTCTAATAGTCATTATGACCTCTTTCTTTATCTTTATTTGAGGTATGGGAAATGGCCTTTAGAAAACCTGTTAAAATTTGAGCATTTTATGACTTGCAAAAAGTCATAAATGAATCTTTGAATTTCAAAGATTCAAACACGCTAGGAAAGGGAGAAATCATTTGTCCTCCCTCTTCTGAGAAATCTTAGCACAACATCTCTGCAGATCATTCTTCCACAGAAAGAAATGGGATTGACATTCTCTTTACTCTCCTAAATTTGAGTATTTACGAGTAGATGTGAACAGATTAGCTTTAACACAAACACACATACAGATTAATGAAGAGCAAAGGAATGGGGCTTGTATTGTAAGGTACATGTGTGCTCCAATGTGTGTGTTTGCATGGGCCTGTGATTGGAAAGAAGAGTGAACAGGGTGAGCAAAAGCAAGCTATGAACTTCTACCTCTAAAAATAAAAGAAAAAAGGATTGCAAATCAGTGATGCCATTTGAAGTTTTCTGTGCTAACTTCAAATGCTGTAACAAGTTTCTGTTCTTACAATACGTTTCATGTCTTTTTTTTTTTTTTTTTCCTAAGGACATACTCACATGTTCCTGTCTTTGCTTCCTTCCCTATTTTTTTTTTTTTTTTTTTTTTGCACATCACGTTCTATACAAACATGCTAAAAAAAATGGAAGGGAGGAAAAAAAAAAACACAAGAAATCTAAAAAGAAATATGCCTGCGATGGGGTTCTGTTTGTATTTCCAGCCATGTCTCCCTCTAGACCCTTTGAAGTTTTGTTTCTCAGCTTCACATCCCAGCTGAGAGATCCTTTAGCATTTGACAGTGTTTCTGACCAAAGGTTGAAACAGCTTCTCATCCCCACCTCTCACCGCCCATCATGGGAGGATTGAGGGGGCTGGTAAATGATCCATGACTTTAAGAAGACAGGGGTGGGGGCAGACACACTTGTCAGAAGCAGCAATCATAAGAGAATAAGGGGACACCGGGAGGAGCACTGCATTGAAGACATACAATGATGATACAATAGAGATGATTTTTAAAAAATATTTTATTTATTTATTTCACAGACAGAGATCACAAGTCAGACAGAGATCACAAGTAGGTAGAGAGGCAGGCAGAGAGAGAGGGGGAAGCAGGCTCCCTGCGGAGCAGATCCCGGGACCCTGGGATCACAATGTGAGCCCAAGGCAGAGGCTTTAACCCACTGAGCCACCCAGGCACCCACAATAGGGATGATTTTAAGGAAGAGTTGGAGGATGGCAATGAAAGAGCTCTAGAGAACGAGGTATTTGACTATTGAGATATTTGAGCTACATGGAAGGGAAGGGGTTGGTTGCCCTGCTGTAGAAATGTTCCCCCTTTGAATAGGAAGACACAACAGGGTGTGGATTATGCAGATTGGCCCCATGCCTTCGGCAGCCCCAAAGGGTGTAGTTAGTACCCAGAAACCAGAGGCAAGCACAATGCCAGGAAAGATTCACAACTGGCTTTGGCTCTATGAATGAGTGTGAGCCAAATGAAGAAGAACGCCCTGGCATTATTTTTTCTTGGCATCCAGAGAGACCCAATTCATTATGGATTGCATTTTTTGCTTTCACATACAAAAAAACCAGCTAGTTGACAGTTTGAGCTCAGCATCCAACCGGAAGCCACCATCTACACATCCTTTTTATTCCTGGGGCGTGACATTGTGTAATTGTACTCCTACTTAACCATTACCTCCTATTTCGTGTCAGTTTTTAGAAACTGTTCTGCCCTTCTAAATGCTAGGCTTGAAATTAGGATTCCCTATGTTCCATTTTGTTTTTTTTTTTTATGAGGGGAATTGTATTGATAATAGCAAATCTTCCATTGCAGGGTCCACATCTGGTTTTGCTCATCATTGTACCCCTCCCAGCAGGGTATGCAGCACAACGTTGGATGCTGGGGTGCTCCGGAAATATTGCAGAGTGACTGTCGACAGAGCTAGCACTTAATAAACATTTACGAGGCACAGGGCTAGGTGGCTCAGATATTATCTCATTTAATTCACAATACTGCGTTCCAGTGCTTACCGATGGGGAAACAAGGGAATCCAGGTTTAGAGAAGGCTCTAAAGAACTTGCCCCAGTATACAATGTTATTAAAGAGAGCTGAGGTTTGAACCAGTCTGTGGGCTTCTGGAGCTCAGGTTCCTAATGAGTCATGTCTGCTTTTATCATTACAGAGCCGTGAGATGCTGTCGTTAGCTGGTCTCTCAGCTCTCAGAATCTGCTCTGTTTCTGTCTACTGAGTATAAAATGGGAGTTTGAGAATGGATAACAGGGCATTTCCAAAGCCATACAGCTCAGTTCTAGATGAAGAAAGTAAAAGACAGCCTTCAGGGGTGCCTGGGTGGCTCAGTGGGTTAAGTCTCTGCCTTCGGCTCAGGTCATGATCTCAGGGTCCTGGGATCGAGCCCCATATCGAGCTCTCTGCTCAGAGGGGAGCCTACTTCCCTGCTCTCTCTCTGCCTGCCTCTCTGCCTACCTGTGATCTGTCAAATAAATAAATAAAATCTTAAAAAAAAAAAAAGGACAGCCTTCAGTTTTTATAAGGTTTGTCCACTTAACTTCTTTATTAAAAGAATCTAATGAAGCAATAAATGAGGAAAAAAACCCTGATAATTTAGAAGTTTAGCACCACCTGCTTACATACAGGGCCCCACCGAAGCCACGGGTGCACACACATGCCAACAGGCCACAAAGGAGCTACAGGGACAGTATGGAAGGGACTTCCCTATTAGGAAAGACTTCCTGGGAGGAGTGAGTTTTCCGGAAGTTGAAAAACACAAGTGCAGAAAATCAGAGCTGGCAAATCGTGAAAGGGTGTGGCAATCTGGTGAGCCTGCTTGAAACAGAGTTTTCCATGCAGGAGAAATGAGCAGCATGATGTGAACGGTGGTGTGAAGACTCTGGATTAACAGTGTTTGGTATCACCGCATCTCAAGGTACAATGGAGCCTTCCAGAATCCACAAGATACAGAGTAAAATGGCATTTTTTATCATTCTTTTTTTCCTTCCTTCCCCCTTCCTTTTCTCCTCCTTCCCTCCCTGCCTTTTTTCCTGCCTTCCTTCCCTCTTCTCTCTCTCCTTCCCTCTTTCTTCCTTCCTCCCTTCTTTCCTTGCTTCTCTACTTCCACCACTCCTCCTTTCTTTCATTTCTGGAGGAATGATAGATTTCATTTCTTCTTTCTTACATTTCATTTCAGTGTATAAGCATGGAACCCCATGGACATTCTATTTGTCTACAGTCCTTTTGGGCACCTGGCTGGGTTAAGCATCTGACTTTTGATTTGGCTCAGGTCACTATCTCAGGGTAATGAGATTGAGCTCTACATCAGTTTCTTTTTCTCCCTCTCTCTCGGCGCCTCCCCCTGGTCCAGCTCTCTCTCTCTCTCTGCATAAATAAATAAATAAATAAATACTCCTTTTAAAAAATGAAGTCTTTTTAATATCAATACCACTTACACTCAGTACCAGTTACTTGGTGCTAAATCCTACATTGTATTGTGCTAAGCTGCCCTGTGAACTGCTGTTGAAAGTGGGGCTGGTTCCCCAAGGATGTCAGATAGTCATCATCAATCCTGACTAATTGGCAGTGGCTGCTGGGAGGATGACATTGAGAAGCAATCCGAGGCAGCGTCTGGGCTCAGTGGGAAAGAGTGACAATGTCTGTGAGCGCAGAAGAAGGGAATGTGTGCCACATTTGGACTTTTATTTGTCCGGGGCCGCCTGTAGCCCATCTGAATCTTCTTCAGTATGAACTGTATTCTAATGCGGCGTGTATGTTGAACGCTAAGGACTTCCTGGGTTTGAATGCAATTGGCACCACTTGGGGAAATTAGGAAGGAGAGCTTAATCTCCAGTGGAGATAATGAGTTCCATTCTTCACATGGTTGGTACCAGGTTTTCTTGGAAGATCCTGGGGAATACATTTTTCAGGCACCCAGAAACACAGAGTTCCTAAGAGACTGGGGCTACACGTAGATTAAATGTGTACTTATACATCAGTGGGAATTCAGACCACTGTAGGAGAGACTGCACATTTGTATGACATAGCATGATGTCATAAAAAACTGGGACTCACTGTCTTCATTTTTATTTTCCTAAGGGTCTGGGGAAGGAGAGGCAAGGAGGTAAAACTGGAAAGAAACAAAACAAAACAACACTAGTCCCTTGGAATAAAATAAAAATAAAAATGCCAGCAGGTTTCTGTTTTCTGGATGATTTCATCCCAAGGGGGTGACGTAGAGATTAGAATTGGTGGTCAGAGGCAGCAACAACCAAGATCTCTCACCACCGCCATCAGAACCAGCCGGGTGTCATGTGACCTGACATTAGCACGTCTGCCCCAGCTGAGGACGAGCTATCCAGAGATGGGGAACAGCGGTTGCTGTTTTCAGGAGTCACATAAATGAACTGGCCTTTTGTAAGTGAATGCCCTAAACTCAGCAGGACAATTGCACTGCAGAGAGGTGGCTAGGCGTAGTTTTTGTGGCCGCCACAGAAGCCTTTGAAAGGTAATTAAAACAAGGCAGGCAATAACCCCATCTGGCCCTCTGCCCTTTCCTTCTAGGCCCCTACGTTGCAGTGACCTCATTTGGGCTCACCCCCAAATCCTCGCCTCACTGCTCTGGCTAGCCTCGCTGCTGAATGAGCTGTTCGATCCAATTTCGAGAATTGTGCTTGCTTAAAGTCAATAAATAAGTAATGAAGAGAAAAGTGGTGTAAGGGACTGGGGGTAGGTCAGAAAAGGAAATGGTTTAAGCATGAACTGAATTGATGTTCTTACAATGTTCCCATTTAACACAGGGCGGCAGCTCTGGGCCTCACACAAATAACCCTGAGGAGTCTGGCAATTCGCTTCTTGCTTTCAGCCCAAAGCGTAGGAACTAGGAATCACCCCCATCGACAGTCGGCTTGGGTGGCAGCCCTGTGTGTACCAGCACCCCTCAGTCCTGGCCCGGGTTTTTTGGCCTTTCTGCGAAGCAGATGGATTGCAGCAGGAGTGAGGGGCCCAGCTGCGGTGCTGGGAGCCCTGGCGGCGTGGAGGTGGAGCAGGGGCGAGGAGCGCCTGCTCCGGAAAGCAGTGGTGGCTCTCGCAGGCCGGGCCCATGCGCTCCTGGACCGCTACGAGGCTAGTGGGCCAAAGCTTAATAGGAAAACAGCAGCGATTTGTCTCCACTGCTATTTATGTTTCAAGCGCGTGACAGGCTGTCAGTGCAAGTGAGGGTCGCTGAATTTACTGCCTTTCAGATGACTGCCACAGTCTCCGACTTGACAAGTCACTTCATTTAAAAAGCACTGCATGAGGATGTTTCCTCCACTTCTTTTTAAATAAAAACAAAGGCAGAGAGAAAGGCCACCACAGAGGTTTAGAGAGATGAAATGCAGAAAGCCCAGCATACTGGCCAAGCCGGATGGGAAGGCGCTACTTTCACAAAGTCCCCTTATTAAAGGGGCGACTGAAGAAAAGGGATGACCCGGAATTTCTTGGTTGGACTGATTTGTGGACTGGATGACATTTTAAGTTGGGGGGAATAGGTAATAAAATATAGTTTTTATACCTGTTGAGTTTGAATCCTTTCAAAACAACTGGATATAAATGGAGAATAAAACCACTTATATTTTTGCACTTCATTTCTTTATTCATTTGTTTTCTGAGGTCTTTATAAACTGAGGAAGATAACTGTCGACAAAAATAAGAAACTAACCATCTAGGGGGTATAGGGGAGAGAGATGATGCCTCCAAATGCTAAATAAGATTAATAATTCAAAATATAAATTTTTAGTCTTAAAGACCTAAATACTTAAAAACATATATGCAAGTGGGGTGTGGTCTGAAAAGCAGTGTGTGGCTTCTGAAGTACAATTAAAAACCGTAATTATAAAAACTAGGAAGTAGAAATTATCACATGATCTCTCTGATATGAGGAATTTGAGAGACAGGGCGAGGGGGGTTGTTGTGGGGAGTAGGGAGGGAAAAAATGAAACAAGATGGGATCAGGAGGGAGACAAACCATAAGAGACTCTTAATCTCACAAAACAGACTGAGGGTTGCCTGCGGGGAGGGGAGTATGGAGAGGGTGGTTGGGTTATGGACATTGGGGAAGGTATGTGCTATGGTGAGTGCTTTGAAATGTGTAAGACTGATGATTCACAGACCTGTACCCCTGGGGCTAATAATACAGTATATGTTAATAAAAATAATTAAAAAAAAAAGAAATAGGAAGCAGAAGAAAGATATTATTCCATAACTCATATGGAACTACATTCTCATCAGGGATAAATACAATGAAAGAATTCTGGAAGGCCTGACTTTATTTCACATGAGTGTGAAATGGATTAAAAGGCTTTGGAAATTATATGTGAACCAGCTTCTGACAAAAAAAATTTCATATAGTGGCGCCTGGGTGGCTCAGTGGGTTAAGCCTCTGCCTTCGGCTCAGGTCATGATCTCAGGGTCCTGGGATTGAGCCCCGCATCGGGCTCTCTGCACAGTGGAGAGCCTGCTTCCCCCTTCTCTCTGCCTGCCTCTGCCTACTTGTGATCTCTGTCTGTTGAATAAATAAAGAAAAATCTTTAAAAAAATTTTCATATTTTCATCAACGATTTTAAGTACTACTCCTATATACACTTTGGCTTATTTCTTGATTTTCTTGTTTTCTTGACTCTTTTTGTCCATTCTTGGGATTGTCACCCACTATTTTTATTCTTAAAATTTTTAATCTATGTTAGGGGAAAGTGGATAATAAAATGAATTTTTATACTTGTTGGATTATACCTGTTGAATTACCATAGGTTTTCTTTTTTCTTTTCTTTCTTTTCTTTTCTTTTTCTTAAAGTAAACTCTATGTCCAACCTGGGCTCAAACTCACAACTCTCAGATCAAGAATTGTACACTCTTCCAACTGAACCCTGGGAACCCCTCTACCATGGCTTTTCATACATTTTAATTAAAGATACAAATAGTCATTTCTCAGAGTTTTCATGATTGGTTCCATATATCTTTATCAGATGAATTTAGAATTATCTTCTAAATAAAGCAAAAAATAAATATTCAGCTTTTCAATTTGGTTTGTATCAGATTTATAGGTTTATTTATAGAAATATAGGTTTATAATCATGATTCTGTCTATCCAAGAATAAAATATCACACTTAAGTCTTTTTTATTCATCCTTCAATTTTTTTCCCAAGTCATGAGAATTTTACATTATGCTTATTCTATTTTATGTTTTCTTATTTCTAGTAAATAAGGTACTTTTTTACTATTATCTAACCAGTATTAGCCATATTAAAAAAACAGTTTTATATATCAATATGTTAAAACTACCTACCTAATAAATGATCTTTCTCTTTTATTGTTGCTAAGTGGTGTTGAAACTACAACTATAGGCTATCCCTTGTTGAGGGAAAAAAAAAAGTTTCCTCATATTATTCACCAAAACAAACTCAAACATGCCAAATAATTAAAAATTAAACTGTATGAATATGAAAAGAATAGACAATAATTTGATAATCTTGAAGGGGGAGTACCTTCTAAGTAAGTCATGAAACACTGAGCCCTAAAAACCACATAAAAAGTAAACATTTTTCTGTAGTACAAAACCTTCATCAAGAAAATAAATACATAAAGGAAAAGATGAAAAATATACTTATAATAAAAAGGATATAAAAGGGCCACATTTCTTCCAACACTGAAGGTTTGAAGTCAGGAGGCGGGTCTGACTATTTGGGGAGACAGTGTGGCAATATCTCTGAAAGCTGAGCACACACACAGCATCTAGTAATTCCACTACTATGTTCAGCGATGTTCCCAGCAGCACTGGGAACACCCATACCATGTAAAAAGTAAAAAAAAACTGTTGCATATTCATAAAATAAAATACCATAGAACAAAGACAATGACTAAATGACAGCTGTAAGTGGCAATATAGATAATCTCCCAAATGTAATGTTAGGTGAGATGAATAAATACAGCAGAAAGCTCCTTGTATGAAAATGGCAGACAAGCAAAACTAGTCCATGTTTTTCTGAAATGCTGTATAGTTGTAAAGTTATAAAACTAAGCGAGGAAAGGATTATTACAAAATATTTGCATTATTATAGCTAGTATTTATTAAATGCTTACCATGTGTCATGCTTTTTGTATACATGTATTCACTTAATTAAGAAAATTTAGTTTATGCAATGCTATCTAAGATATATTTATAGGATATTAGTTATGGTTTATCTTGTTTATGTTAGAAAAGTTATAGTCACATATAAATATATACATTCGTATATACACTTTTAAACACATTGGCTTGTATACGTATACAACGTCTACATAATATTGGTGGCCATCTTCTGGATTATGGAGTGGGGAGGGTCAGAAATGTGTAGTCAGGTAATCTCCTTTCATTTTATGCCCTCCTATATTGCTTGAATTTTTGACATAAATCATATGTTACTTTTATATTAAAAGTTTTTTAAAAAATGGAATTGGATTTAATAATCCCAGTATAGGAGAAAGACATATTCACTCTTTTGGCTGTCTCCTCAGGGTAGGTTTCTCAAAATGAAAAAGACAATCTCTGAGATTTTTCTATTTCTGGCATAAGGAGAGAAGAATTAATATGAAAATTACCAAATGACAGAAGGAATGCCAAAACCAAATGACAGAAGGAATACCAGCAAGGAAGTTAATTTATAGAAAAATAAAACAATTCTCTAATTAGCTGAACAATAAAGAGTTTTAATGACCACACGCACCCACTGTTGGTTCTCCCCTATCCTCTGAACTGTCTGACTGTTGCTAATAAGAAATCGTGACCTGCAGGGTCAGCCTCCTTTGTCCTGAAGTACGGAGATGAAAGCCCAGCTTTCCTTAGAAGCTCTTTCTTCACTATTGAGAGAGGTTTGGACCTCAGCGTTGACACTGAGGTAGTGGGTACCTATATGCACTCTCAGATACTTTTTCCTTACCTACCATTCTCCACTCTGCACACCAATTTGTTTGAGTCTTCCGTCCTTGTCACTGGTGCTCAGATCGCACTCCAGACCCAGCTGGGGCTAATGTGGGGCCAAGCCATGAACTTGGCCTATCATAATCTAGTTGATGCCTCCTTTCCTCCAAAACTGGATGCTTCTTACTGTATTTCTGTCACTGACTAATAGCCTGCTAGCCTAGACATAGCACCATTACCCACAAATCTCTGTGCCCTGCTATGGTTCTAGACCTTGGACTTGAACATTCTGAGAATGATCCCAAGCTGGGTTTCCTTAATGATATGAATGTAAGTCTTCCAAGAAAGGAAAAAGAGGTCTGAGATGTGGATGGAAAGAACCCATCTTTTGTCCTAGTTTGTTTCTTTTTTAATACTCCTTCAGCAAGCAAAACTCAGCTATCTCTCTTTCTCATTGGGAACTTTTAGGTTTGCTAGTGGTTTAGATCCTGCAACAGCTAACAGGCAAAAATTATACAATTATTTCCTTAAAAATATAACATTTATAGAATCCACATGGAGACCTTTCTGGATGTAGAAAGCACGTGATAACAAATACCTGTCATACAAAAATATCAGGCTCGGTCCTTTTTTCCACATAGCACAGACTTTCTATCTCAACCAAGTGCTGAAGTGTACTCAAGCATCACTGACAACTTCCCAGCCTTGTGTTGTTCTTCACTCTTTTAAAGGTCTGCCGCCCTTATTTCTCACATCTACCTTATAAGGATCTCACTGCAACCACACAGAATAACTATTCAGAGATTCAATTGCTTTAAAGGATTCTAACCTAGGATCTGTCAAATGCTTGTTTAATACCCTCAGTAACCTTAAAGTGTATTGAAATCCCACTCCCAAAGTGATAGTATTAAGATATGTGGCTTTGGGAAGTGACTAAGTCATGAGGCTGGAGTACTCATGAATTGGAGTCACGCCCTTTGAGAAAGGACTTCAGAAAGCTCTCTTGCCTCTTCTTCTCTGTGAGGACATAATGAACCAAGAAGTGAGCTCTCACCAGATACTGAACCTGCTGGCGCTTTGATCTCGGACTTCTCAGCCTCCAGAGCTGTAAGAAATGAGTGTTTGTTGTGTAAGCCACCAGTATATGGTACTTTGTTATAGCAGCCCGAACTGACTGAGACAGCATACCTACTCAGCACGCTACCATCCATTTATTTAAGAGCCTCTGGAGACTCTCCAAGGATCATGTATTTAGAAAGCAAACCAATTGGACCATGATTATTTATGCACTTCCTAGAAATGGCTTCAGTGAAGTGAGACCACAGGCTTTCTATAAAGACTATAAAAAATTACCCTTTTGAACACATTTTCTATGTATTTCATAAACTTCAGTCAAATATGTTGTCTAATACATTACTCAATACTCTTTTTAAATGCCCTCCGTGCATCATATATTTGCAGAAAATATTTCCTCAGATGGATTTTTAAACTCTTGCCACAGTTTTTAAAAGAAAAAAGTAGTTACGTGAATCAATGTATTTTTTTCTTTTACTTTCACATTAGAAAAATTATGCAAATATCATGTCCAGCCATAGTAATAGCTTATCTCAGGTTCTTGTCAGCATCTACTCCATTGTTTCTCAAAGTGTGACCCATGGACTACCTATATAGGAATCCCACTGGGAGCTTTTTATATATGTAGATCACTGGGTTTTTTCAAAGACTTACTGAATCAGAACCAGCAGAAGAGGCCTAGGAATCCATGTGTTTATAAAACTCCTTAGGTGATTCCTGGACATTCCTACATATGGGAGCCAGCCACCTGATTTTAGTAGTCTGTCTTTCAGGGTCACTGTCCTTTTCTTCTCTTAAGAGACTTCAATTAACTTTAGCTGAAAAGTTTAAACTTTGCCCATGATCAGGGATTAATCCAATTCTTAGATTGGGGGAGACTGAAGGAGAGGAGTTAAACACTCATCAGAAGAATCAACATTCTGCATTGAATGTGACACTCAATTCCCTGTCCTGAGCTAACAACTCAAACTCTACTTGTTGGTGCCGCTTCAGGTCACACAGAGCTGCTTACATATACTAGTTCATTTATCTATATAGGCATATTTTTTTTTTTCTCTTTCCTTACAACTAATGTTGTTTAAAGTTAGCAAAGTTGAAGAACTTTCCCAACATCACATAGATAGTAAAGGGCGAAGCCATGATGTCTGTGTGACTCTAGTGTTTTAACCATTATACCATATTTTATTTTTTTTATTTTTATTTTTTTAAAGATTTTATTTATTCATTTGACACAGAGAGATCACAAGTAGGCAGAGAGGCAGGCAGAGAGAGAGAGAGGAGGAAGCAGGCTCCCCGCGGAGCAGAGAACCCGATGCGGGACTCGATCCCAGGACCCTGAGATCATGACCCGAGCCGAAGGCAGCGGCTCAACCCACTGAGCCACCCAGGCGCCCATCATTATACCATATTTTAAAAGTTTCAGCTCTCTTCCTGGTATTAGTCTCCATCTTGCCCACCAATGCTAAACACCAGCTTCCTGACAAAAGCCAATGCTGACTACCTTCTGGCCTACTTAGTACTCTAAACAAAGCCTGGGTCCCAATTCCCAATTGTCTGCTATCCTTTCCTTTCTGTTCTGCAATTCACCATGTTTTGCTGGGCACAATCCCTAGATTTTCAAAGCATAAAAGTAACCAAGAACAGGTCAATTATATGCAAAGTTGGGCAAGAAATTGCAAATTGCCTTTACTGCCTCCATAATGCATGAATTTTGTTACAAGATCTTCTTTGATCTGTGGATAAACTAACTGTGAACTTGCAGAATGACCGATGGATGGCTACTGACCTTCTCAAGCCCTGGAAGATCCTTGAAGAGTAAATTAACTTATAAACAGAGGAGAAATTTAATGTCTTTGGATCATGTTGCATAGGATTCCGAGCTATCCCCTTCCACACTCTTAATAGTTTGGTTGCAGAGTTACACTGAAATTTCATGTGGCCAGCATGAGGCACGCGGCAGATTAGGTGATGCAAAGCGGGGGCTGCCTGCCGGTAGAGATTTGACAGGTTGCCAGGCAGGATAAATTGCCTCAAAGAAATCAAACTTTAAAGCTTAATTATTTTCCTATTAATACTCTTTTTGCAATGCAAATATTAATGCAAGTAGTTATACCTTTTATCAGTTAACGTCTTAATTCTCAATTAACACCTAAGGGACTTGACAGCCTGCAGGCAATCAGGATAGGTACTTGTGGGAATAGGTTCTGGGAAACTACAAGGACTAGAATGGAAGAAGAGGACACTCCTAGGGATGGGGGGGATCACAGTTCAGATATCACATTTTACACAACTCTGGCTTAGCATATCTGAGTGTTTGAGGTAACTGAACAGGAAGTAGTAAAAACTGAGACAGAAAATCATTCTTATTAATATCTAAATCTTGATATGAAATTAGGTGCAGATATGGATAAAGAGGACATGTCTATACATGTCGTATATACCCCCAAATAAGTCAGTCCTGGAATAGGTATAAAACACACTAAAAGTCTTTAGGACTGTTTGAGGTCATATTAAGAGGTTTTTTAAACTTGCCGATTCATATCTTGATGAGAACAATTAATAGCCAGTTCTTCAGAAGATAGTTGGGTAAATTCTCAGTAGAAGGTCTTGGAACATTTTCAGTAAGTTCTAGGCTTTCAAATTTCCTTCGTATTCCCTTCCTTGTATAATATTATAAAATGCTCTTGGTTTTCTGAAGGCTAAACCCAATTATATCAGTATCTCAATGCAACATTTACTGATGAAATTTTAGGTTCCTGGTCTAAAAAACCTTGCAATTTCAAGGTGAAAAATGTTAAGAAGCTCAAATTACCCTCTTTGGACAAATGGTTTTACCTGAAGGCAAACTTAGCCGTGGCTTTCGGGCCAATCATTGACGTGCTGTGGTCAGCTGCCAAGGAGACCACAGGGAAGATGCAAAGGAAGAAAAGTGGGAGGGGAAGGTCCTGCAGCAAAAAGGAATGTAGAGGGAGGTCCTAGAAAGAAATCAAGCAAAACAGACCCTGGGGAAGCCTAAAAGCAGGGAGAAAAGACAACCAGACTGTAACAGCCTAGAGTAGACTTACAGATAGGGACAAGGCCAGGCTGTTGGCAGTCAAGGTGGACACAGGTTTATCAACAGAGGTTGGTTGAGCCTAGGTCTGTTCACAAAAAGACTTCATTTGCATATGCCATAAAAATAACCATGCTAAGAAGTGATTACCTGTCATTCTACACATCTGAGAGTAAGTGAATACAAGAGCACATGATTGCGAAGATGGCTGGGTTAGGAAAGCTTAAAAGTCATAAAAATTTGGCGTGGTCATTCCTGACAACATAGTGTTAACTTTAGTCCTCTTTATAGGACTGGAGGTCCAAATAATTTTTTAAAACCAATATCCCTGGTCCTGATATCATTCCAGGTGGTCCAAGGGCTTTAGGTTTAGGCTTTGGTAGGTTACCAAGGCTTTCTCTGCACGTCAGAGATAATGAGAATTTTGTTCCTGTATTCTATTTTTATCTAATGGAATGTTTTCCTAGAGAGCTGTCAAGGGCTGTTATGGATGAGCGCTATGAGACAGGGCCATGGGAAATGAGGATGCTGGTTACCTGTGAACTACAAGGTTTCTAGTGAGGCTAGTTAAACCTTAGGTAGAGCATGTCTAGGTTGGGTTCATGTTAATCAAAAGAAGATGCAATTCCAAAACAGTCAGATGCTTGCTTGATCTCTTCCTTCCCCAATCCAAGCATTGGCCACTGAGAAATCTGTTCTTCTCTCCATCAAGAAGTCAAAGTTGCAATATCAAAAAACAACGTGAGGATGAGAAATATTTAGAAGAAAATAGGATAGGAAGAGAGAGTAAAATACATGCAAGGAAAGCTGGAGAAAGGTCAGTGACTGAATTTGGGTTAGCAGGAATGTGGAATTATTCCCAAAATTAGCAAGAATATAGTCTTTACTAAACGGTCAAAAATATGAAACTTGAGGCACATTTAAAATGAAGTTTGGTAGAAGGAAAGTTTAAAAGTAATTTCACAAAATTTAATTGTATAGGTTTAATCTCCATTTGCTGAAGAAGATTTTTTTTGGTAACTTTTCCACATTATAATTCAGGTTACAGGTTCTCAAAATTTTTCAGGTAGCAGAGAATTCCAAAATCATAGCACTCTTTATCTAACAACAAATCCAAATACGAAAAGCTAAATATTTAATTATGTGATTTATCCAAATTGGACTGTTAGATTTTAATTCAGAAAAAAATGTTGTAGACATCAAAATGTTTAAGGATGTTTCTTGGGACAATCTTTAGTCAATAAAGTTCTGTTCAGCAGAATTCTATGAATCAGTAAAAGAATGTCAATATTCCATTTTAGCAGCAGAACCACTAAATTTGGTTTCTGGAACACCGGTTTTCCTTAGCCAATAGTTTGAAAACCATTAGAATAGTTTCCAAGGGACACATAAATGCAATTATGCTCAAGGAATAAACTAAAATCAAGCAATGAAAAGGGATGGTAGATCAACTTCTGATTGTCTAAACTTTGATAGCCAGAACAGAACAGAAAGCATATTAGAGAGTTTAATTTGACAACTATTACACACCCTGAACTACTGTGCTGGGAAGATACAATAAAGCCTAGTAAGACAAAAATGGAAAAGAGACCTAACTAGGGAACCATTTTATTGACAACATGTCATCAATAAGTGAACTTGCTTTTCCTATCAATGTTCATTAATTTGAATGTTTTAATTCCCTACCTTTGAATATGATGAACAGTGCCCAGACAATAGACATGTATACAACATTAGTTATTTTCAACCTCTTTCTCTTTCTGCTGCAACTGTCTCTAAGAATTTTTACCTATTAGATTCTGAATAACTGCTCTATATCTGGTGAACCACTTATAAAATATAAGACTGGAAATTTAACATAGATGTCTTTTCTTTTTTTTTTTTCTCAATATTTTATTTATTTAGCTGACAGAGAGAGCACATGAGAGATAGCAAGAGAGAGAACAGAGAGAGAAACAGGCTCCCCACTGAACAAGGAACCTGATCCTGGGCTCCATCCCAGATCCGAGCCAAAGGCAGATGCTTAACTGACTGAGCCACCCAGGCGCCCCCATAGTTGTCTTTTCTAAACCAGAAACATTTTATTGCTGAACATACAGAGACAGTTATAGATACCTTATTATTTTACTGATAACCAAAAATGTTTTGGAAAAAAATGTTTCCTAAGATTGTGATTTATTCTCTTCCATATTTGTCTTAAGTTGGAGCCAACAGAAGTGCAGACAAGGGTTAGCAAACTATGGCCCATGAGCCAAATTTCACTTGTTGCCTGTTTTTGTTTTTGTTTTTAATTTTTTAATTTTTTTATAAACATAAAATGTATCATTAGCCCCAGGGGTACAGGTCTATGAATGGCCAGGTTTACATACTTCACAGCACTCACCATAGCCCATACCCTCCCCAATGTCCATAATCCCACCACCCTCTCTCTATCCCCCTCCCCCCCAACAACCATCAGTTTGTTTTGTGAGATTAAGAGTCTCTTATGGTTTGTCTCCCTCCCTTCCTCCCCCCAAAACCCCCAATGTTGCATCTTCACTTTCTCATATCAGGGAGATCATATCATAGCTGTCTTTCTCCAATTGACTTATTTTGCTAAGCGTGATACCCTCTAGTTCCATCCACGTCATCGCAAATTGTTGCCTGTTTTTGTACAGCCCATAGCTAAGAATGTTTTTTGCACTTACAAATGATTTAAAAATCCAAAACAAGAATATCTTGCGGCACATGAAAATTATATGAAATTCAAAGTCCAGTATTCATAAATAAAGTTTCACTGGGATACAGCCAGGCAAGCATATTTACTTATTGCCTAACGCTGCCTTCAGTGTTTACATGCAACATAAACTGTACAGCCTGTAAAGCTTAAAATGTTTACCACTTGGCCCTTTATGAAAAAAAAAAATCTGACAACCTGTGATATAAAGAAATAGATTCAAACATGCAAATTGAAGAATTGCATTTTTCATTGGGCTGTTGTGTTTAAATCAGGTAATACAGTAAATAACCACCAAATCATATTTCAGAGATATCGTTCTATGATCGAGGATCTAAGTAATTATTTTCAAATAATTATAGGGTCAACACCTAAGAGTAAACTTTCATTTTAGGTCATCCTAAATATCGTTCTAAAGCAGTGGCTCCCAAGCTGGGAAAAATCATCTAGGGAACGTCTTAAAAAGGAAGACTCCTAGGCTCAGCTCCAGCAGTTCTGGTCTAGTAGGTTTATGGTGAGCCCTAGGGATGTGCATTTCAACACAGTGGGGGTGATGCAGAGGTACATTTTGAGTCCGAAAGCTTCACAGAAGCACCCCGATTTACCAGTTCCTCTGCCCTGGCCTCGATAAACTAGCCACCATGTAAAGAAAGCTTTCAGAGCTCTGGCTCTGGGTAGGAAATGCTCTATTTTCTGGGGAAGAGACGGCTGCTCTTGCTGTGGAGTTGTTCCCAAGAGAAATGCAGTAAAAGTTAGAATCAGACTAATAGCCTCGTAGCCGTTTCTTTCTAAAAAAGCTGAAAAGGCCCCAGGCATTTCTTTGGCCTGCTGGAGAGATGGTGGTCACAAACCTGTAAGGTGCACAGCACTTGGATCCCACAACAGAGAAAATCCATTATATGAAATCACACGCAAACACTCAACAACAAGATGGGAGAGAAATGTGCAAGAATCAGTCGTGGAGCTTTCAAACTGTGAAACTAAAAATCATATTTCTGAGAGCTGAAAACGTTCCCCTTTGAGAGTGGTAGTATCCCAAATTCACATTAAAACTCTTTCTTATCGTGTGCTTCCTGGGAGTTCTTAAAATTGAAGCTCCATAGGAAAAATGGCATGACATTCTCATAGGGACTAACAGCTTGGAAAGGCCATACAGTTTGTACCCTGAAATATAGAGATTCCCCGCCCGCCCCCCCCCAAACTTATTTTAAACTTCCCTCTTTGCCCTGGGTCAATACTCAAGACTAAGAGTAAGTCTGTTCACCAGGGCCAGAGAAAAAGTGGGTACAGGGAATCAGAAGACAATCATCCTTAGAAAGGTGTAGCCCTGGGAAATCAACCTCACTGTTGAAGATTCCAAAGCCCTAGAAGGTCTTGGGAAAGGCAGGGACTTAAAGGAAAACAATATTGGCCGTGCAGTGCTGGAATAAGAAATACCAAATACAGGAGATCCCTGCTTAAATGATTCCGGTGTACAAAGAGCTGCTCCACCCAAAGAAAACCAACATGAAGGTAATATGTGTGTGTGTGAGAGAGAGAGAGGGATTGAAAGAGAATGAGAGGAGGGAGAGGCTGAAGGAGAGAAAGACGGAGAGAGAAAGCATCTCCAAGTTCCTACTCCCTTAGCTTTTTCTTTCTGTACCTCACCTGAAGGTGTCCTATTGCCTGACTTTCCAGGGGTACTGATGAAGTTTTATAAGAGTCTAGGAAAATTTAAACATCTATGTGATTGAGCAAAGCAGGAATAGCGTCTGCTTTATAAAAGCTAGGAAAAGGATGGTTCATACATCAATCCTTTTGCCTCAGGACATAAAGTGATTGCCAGCTGGACTCAGAAACCTCCCTATACCACATAGCAGAGTGCCTTGTGAGAAAGAAGAAAGTTACAAGCTGCTTAGAACCCGTGTACAGCTTGTCTAGTAGTGTTGAGAGGATGCTGCTGGTTCTAAAAACTCAAAACTCTTGTGCCAAGTTGTCATTCATCTCTCAGCGACTCCCTTTTTATGTCCTTTTTTCTTTCTTCTTAGAGTTTTATTGATTTACATACTCTGTTATTTCTGAAATTCTGAAAATGACTGAAGAAAAGTAAATATAAATACCAAGATAAAAGGCCTCATGAGAATGAGTGAGAAAGTGATCACATGCATAATTTTGGGGCAAACTTATATATGTGTGTGTGTATGTGGTGTGTGTGTGTGTGTGTGTGTGTGTGTGTGTGTCTACATGCAAATAGGGAAGGCAGGAGTCAAGAGGATCTCTATTGTTCAGGATATTTTGTTGTCTCTACACTCCCAAATCAAAGACATCTAAATTATTTATCTTCCAGTATTTGGATGAGCTTGAAATATCCTCTGGGCAGGTAAGATTTCTCCATCTGTCACCTTTAAGCATCACCTGGTGTCTACTTTAGCTCTTGAAAGTTGGCAAAGACAAGAGGAAAGGCTTTAGGGATGAAGAAGGGGGTACTAGTGAGGGGCAGACAGGAGAAAATCGGAAACAGGATCTGGAAAAGAGAAGGTGTCTGATTGCCAGGAGGACAGCAATAGGAGGTGGGGAAGGAAAAGACCTGAAATTCTTGCAGCTGGAAAATGGAGAGAAGGTTAAATGGCATGCAGAATGAAAATAAGAAAAGGAAGAGAAAAAAACCATAAGCTTTCATTGAGTGAACACTACGTGCTAAGAATGTCACATCATTTATATTTCTTAACCATCTGAAACTTCTGAATAAAGCATTATTATCTCAAAAGATGAAGCTCGGAATTATTAAGTATCGAGCCTAAAATCCTCACAGGAAAGAGAAGAGAACTGACCACTGCTTCAACAAATAAATATTTACTGAGATCAGGCATGTGCTAAGCAGTTCCATACAAACTTATTAATTCAAGAAATATAACGTCACAATACAGTCCTGGTGAGGACCAAAGATCTGAATTCATTTTTCAAGATCATAAAGCTAGTAAGTGGTGGGGTGCCTGGGTGGCTCAGTGGGTTAAGCGTTTGCCTTCAGCTCAGCTCATGATCTCAGGGTCCTGGGATGAAGCCCTAGGTTGGGCTCCCTGCTTAGCGGGGAACCTGCTTCTGCCCCGCTCCTGCCCCTCTCTTTGCCCCTCCCCCCGCTCACAGGCTCCAGTGTCCCATCCCTCTCTTTTTAGCTCTTTACCTCATGTGCCCATGTGCTCTCTCTCTCTCTCAAATAAATGAATACAATCTTTCTCTCAAATAAATAAACAATAAAATCTTTTAAAAAATAAAGCTAGTAAGTGACAGAATCAGGATTGGTCTAGCTCTAAAGTCCATGCTTTTTAAACTAGAAAAATTCTATTTCAGAAAAACAGAAAGGGGACTAGAATGAAAGGAGATATGTAGCTCAAGATGGAAGAAATCTAGAAAAAAAAAAGAGAGGCATGTATCCTAAAATATGAGATATTTGGTGATGAAAGTCTAATTAGATTAGATTTGAAAACTTTTGATATAGCAAAAGATTGAGAGAATTTGCTCTAGCATTTCCATTTAATTTTTCTGATCATTCTACCTTATTTTATACTGTTTCATTTTATTTTACAAAATAAGGAAGCTTGAATAGTATAGCAGCCTTGATACTGGATTTAGAGAACCTGAGTTTAGAGTTTTGTCATTAACTTCAGGCAAGTCATTAAAAATCTCCAAAATTCACTTTCCTCTTCTGAGGAGAGGCCAATACCTTTCCTGATGGCCTTATAAGAAGGTTAGGAAGTTCAAAATAGATAATGTGTACCAATTAGCAAGCACTACATGCATATAAGTAAATGCACGCAGTTAAACTTCATAGCTCTCTGGTTTTAAGGTGCTAGAGAACCTCTGGCCTGCTTCTCCTTTGGTCCCCTCTGCAGACCACCCCAGGGTTTGATCTTTCCCTAGGAGTCAGTCCATGAACATGCATGCCCAAAGGAACTGACCACTACCCATCTGCGGGATGACAGAATTCCCAAGCACTTAAGAGTATTTTACATGCTGAGTTTCTACTATGTCATAGGTTTATTTCTTCCCTCTTGGAGACTTTGTAGAATTTTTATTGCATATTTAAATCTAATCAAGCCTTGAATATTGTCTGTGACTATTGCAAAACATCAATTTGTTTTGTTTGACATAATGGATTTGGAGCTTTTAGATTTCAGTGTACAGATTAATGCCAACAATACTTGCTGTCCATTTTCTTCCAGAAAAACATTCTTCTCCTTTCTGAGTTTTTTCTACTCAACCTTCAAAAATGAGTCCAAGTGACATCTCTTTTATGAAGTCTTTCTCAGCATGTTCCCTTCTGCTCCTCCTCCTAAACTCTGCTTGAAACTACCCCTATTGTTAGCCTCCAGGTTTTTTTTCCTTAATTCTCCCTATGCTCCATTAATTTTGTTCATACAATTATGCTGACCTAGCTCAGGTTGCACTGACATCATTTGTATACATTCCTGTCTCCCCAACCAGACTATGAAATTCATGAATTTACGTCTCCAGTCCTATTTATCTTTATATTCCCTTGTTCATTTATGGAATTGTGTATTTATTTATAATTACATTCATCTAAATATATGACTGATTGTCCACAATATGCCAGACACTGTGCTAGGTGCTGAAGACACAGTGGTAAACAAAATCAACCCATTTTCATTTTTATGAAGCTTGCCATCTCAAACGTGTATGTGTGTGAGGAGCGGGGAGGTTGTGGTGTGTGTGTTTTTGTGTGTGTGTGTGTGTGAGAGAGAGAGAGAGAGAGAGATAATTTAGTTAAGTTACAACCCTGTTTCTCTCTGCCTGCTTGTGATCTCTGTCTCTCAAATAAATAAATAAAATCTTTAAAAAGGGGGGGGCACATGGGTGGCTCAGTGGGTTAAGTTACAACCCTGTTTGATGCTAAGAAGGCAAGATCAAGAAAAAGCCATGTAAATGGAGAGCTCAAGGATGAGTATTCTATTAACAAAGAAGGAGTACACAGTAGGTGCTTAAACAAAACAAAATAAATGAAGGGTTTCTTCAAATAAAAGAGAAAAAAATCTCAACAGAAATAGCTATTATTTATATGGGGCTTTCTATACACATCTATATTATTTCAGGTAATTCTCACAACCATATGAGAGAACATTGTCTTATTTTTTATAACAACTTCAAAAAATACATTAGAAGTTAGTGAGTGAAATGTAATACAAACTGTTTACTTTCAGTTGAAATCCAAATTATTCCAGAGATTCTCATCCAAATATTTTTCTCAGAAGAGATATCATCTTTTTTTCTATCAGAGGAAGTAAACCAAGTAACCTTAATCTATCGTTTGAATTTATTTGTTTCAATTGTATTCTTTATCTTCATTTCTCAAATAAGATTTTTTTAATACCCTCACTCATTTCTCCTCTGAAATATTTAATTGAGTGAGAGATTAGAGTAGGGGTTTTATAAGTGGTTACTGTATTTCATTTTAACAAATGTGATGGGTTATCAAATTTGCTGCACTGTAGCCATATCTCTATAAATAGAAACCTATTACTAGAGGGTACAGAATAATTATATTATCCCAAATACCACTATGCACTGTGCCTGTCACATAGTAGATACTCAATAAATGATGACTTCTTAATGATGAATCTGAAATGATTTTTTTGACAAGCCACGGCTATTGTTACTGAATATTCATTTGAGGGGTCACTGCCAGGGTTAAAGACTGTGGTCAAAGGACAAAGCAAAGCTCGCTAGATTATGGAGACTGTCCTTGTTTTTCTGACCTCATTAGCATCACTCCCAGGGTTGTTGAACTCAATACCAAAACAGACCTTATGACTGCATTAAGGAAAATCACAATTTCTCTCTACAAGAGCATAATCATGGAAGAGGGCAAATAGACATATATTTTGAAGTAACTTTACAAAATGCAACCATGGATGAGATTCGACATTATGTTTTCCTTCTGAAGTGCAGGAACAACACTTCTAATTCTGTAAGCAGCGTAACAGCAGGTTGATGGTGTATTTCCATAAAGGTAAAATCCTCTCCTAACTTCCACAAACAGGGAATTGATTTTTTTTTTTTTCTCCTTTCGTTTTTAATTCTTAGAGCACTGAGGAATTCGTTTCTGTTCCAAACTATAATGAGGGCTCTGTTCAGGAGATTTGTCTCTGTAGCTAATTTTTTATGCTAATCAGTCATATGGTTATCTCCACTTTAATGCCCCTACTGATCCAGATCTTCTGCATGAATTATCTGCAGTAGACCTGTAGAGGATTTCAAACTTACTCAGTAATTCCTCGAGTTCTGCATTCACACTTGCTAAAAAGAAATGGTTCTGATCAAGAAAATGACTTGTTTTTTTGCAGCAACAAATAGTTTGTATAGCACTCATTAACCTAACCCCGATGAAATTTTAATTTCTGTCAGCTATTTTACACAGACCGACCAGTAATATATTCAGACTCACCAATCAGGACTGTAAAGGAACTGAGAGCATGTCTCTGTAGCATTTATCAATAAGGGGAACCAAGAAGCCAAGAGTTTTCTGCCACAGAGTATGAAGTTGCTATTGATTTCCCCTTACTATTTACTCTGTTGATTTATTTCTGTTGTAATCCCACCACAAGTTCATTCTTTGGACCAAGACCCCTTCATCATAATCCTGCGCAGAATAACTCCGGCCAGATTCCTGCCATCATGGTCTCACCTTGAAGATCTCACTCAGGACTTCCCAGTTACCCTGTGCTACTCATTTCAATCACCAGCTAGCAGTTTCATCCTCTTGCCAGTCCATTTTTTCTCTTCCTCTATTCTTTTTTCTCCCACTGTGATCATAAACATGTGAAGAACAACATGTTAGGATTCCATAACGCCATATAAGTCCTTGAGTTATGATTCCTACAAGATATGGCTAATTCCCCATTATCAGGGGAGCAGTTTTAATTAGCTTTTTCTTCTTATGGTTTTCCTCATTCTGTCCGTGCTCTCTCCCCTCTCTAACTCAACCCTTTCTTTTTGGAAGCCTGCCAGCAATAAAGCAGAAGGAGGCAGTCTGAGAAAGGTTAGGCAAACACAACAATATTACCGGAATAAGTAACATATTGCTCATTAAACATTTAAAATCAACAGTTGCTCGCTCGATCTGCCAATATTTTGAGAAATGCCAGTTTTACTGCTAGGTGCCACTTGGCTTGAGCTGCTTAATTCATGATTTGTGAACTGACATCCGGGATAACAAAACCATATTCCAGTTAGGATTTTGCCATCAAGAGGAAAGCTGAAATATCAAAACACAAAGCTCCCTGACTGTTTGCTTCTCTTTCCTGCCTCCCTCTCACCCTCCCTTCCTCCCATCCTCATGCCTCTGCCTTCATTCCAGAAACAAATGGATGTGTTAAAACACTGAAATGTGTTTGTGGAAGATAAATAGTTTATCTTAAATATACTGTTGTAGTGTCAAACTGAGTCTCAAATACATGTACATATTTTATTCACAGACATAACATTTCAAAATGAGTAGTTTTTTCCAACATTTATACATGAATGCAAGGTCTATAAAAAATAAGAAATGAATGACAATGTAGCTTAGATCTTATCAGTATTATGTGCCGATCCCATCAAGAACACGAGCCCAGAGTGTAGTATTTCGTTCCATAAAAGGCATCAATTCCTGACTGGCAGCAGGAGAAAGCCTTAGATTTTTAACACATCCTTTTCCTTTCTCTCATTTCAAAGTTTTCTTTTATTTTCACTTTGCTGCCACAAATGCGTGACTTTGTGGTTAAGGCACCCCATCATATGGTTGTCTCTGTGCATACTTTAGCAAGGGATCCTTCGGTCAGTTGAATCATCACTATTACTAACACTGTGCTATTTTGGGGAGGGAACTGCAAACATAAATAAAATGTGGTTCCCACTCTTAGGCAGATCAGAAGTTACTAGAAAGATAGCTAAGCCAACAAGTGATGATGACATGCAGTAGTGAGTACTGAAAGAGATGTTTTTATCTTTTGCTATAATTCAGATATTTAAACACATTGGTGTAGGGGAATGCCTGGGTGGTTCAGTTGGCTCAGGTCATAACCCCAGGGCCCTGGGATTGAGTCCCACATGGGGCTCTTTGTTCAGCAGGGAGCCTGCTTCTCCCTCTGCCTGCTGCTCCCCCTGGTTGTATATTCTCTTTCTCTGACAAATAAATAAATAAAAAGAATCTTTAAACACAATGGTGTAGGATGCATGCCATCAGGCAAATGAGCCCCATTTCCTCAAACCATACCCAGAGGCACAACTGCTCTATCGTACATATGATGGGTGTGGCTGCCAGTGACTGAAATGACAAGTTCTAAGCATCCACAGAGTCATGGAGAGTTAATCATGACTTAGAAGGGAGACTATCATAGGGAAGTGAGAGCCTTCATCAGTGTCCTCTCCAAACAAGGAGTGTATTTCAGCATGAGACAATCTAGGTGGAAGGAAAAGGTGATGGAAGTACTTTGCACTAAGCCCACTACTACTGGTCATAAGCTATGACTTTGTATTAAAAGAAAAAAAAAAAAGAAAAAAAGGATGAAGCATTTTTGTTCCAGTTATAAAGAGTGACAAAGTAAAAGAATGATCTGCTTTAGAAATTAACCAATGAAAAATTTACTTGGTATTTTGAGGAGTTGCTATTCTATAATAGCAGTGTAATAATAATAACACTGATACCATATGTAAACAACTCCAGAAATAAGTGAGAATTACTTGGGAACAAATCTCCATATGTGGCAGCTGAAACGAATTTGGTGAATCTAATTAGTTTTGGTGAATTATGAGGTCAAGTTGAGAAGTAGATCCTGATGTTTCTGAAGCCCTGTTATTTGCACCATCTGCAAACTGAATACATTACTCCAGATCTGTAGTATCCACATCTCAAAATTTTGACAAAATCTACATGACAGTGAATTTATGACAGGTCCTAAAGAACCACTTCTATGCCTTTAGGGCTGCAAGTTCAGTCAAGTTTGCATCATTATTACCATTCCTTGGGCTTATAGAGGGCAAACTTTATGATCCAAGAAGTACAAGTCCAGCCGAACAAGTAAATGGGTTCAGATTTATTGTGAAGCTGCACTATTCTACCCATGACTCAGGTCCATAAGTGTATGAGTTTAATAAAATTAATGGAAATCGTCAATTTTAAATGACCAAAGCCATTGCACACTTACTCATAAATAAGTAAATGGAAGCCAAAGATAATGCTCAAACTTCATATTGCTGAAGAATTTCAAATTCCACCTCATTCCTGAAGAATTTACTAGTTACTCTTGGGTATAAACTCTAACCAATCTGGGTTTTGTGTATCTCTTTAGAGTTTGTATACACTAGGTTATATTGTTAATAATAAATAAAAAGCTGATCTTAGAAGGTGGGAAGAGGAGATGTCGTCATTTGTTTTCTCACACATTCAACAAACATGTCAGTAGTGCCTGTAAAACACTCCCCTAGCATGGGATTATATAGATGGAAGGCTCCTCAAGGTCTCACATTTGAGTGACAATTTTAAAATTAGACAGCAAGCCAGGGACATTTGAGAATTGGCTGATTGGGTAAGCCAATGGATAGATGAGAAATAATGGCACCTCATTAATATTTTCAAAAAGGAAGCCCAGGTAAAACTAAGAGCCATACGTACGAGCACTAGGTACAACAGATATAGCTTTTCCCCCTAATCCTTCACTTAAAAGAAGTATTTATAGTGACCCTTGTATCACAGATCAAATGTTTATTTGATTTTAAAATGCTAACATTAAATATAGTCTTGGTACCTATGAATCCAAATTCATTTACTTCCACATTAAAAGTGTTCTAATTATGTATAAACATTAAGACCTATTAAAGAAACATATAAATAAAAATAAATTTAAAAACTCTCACAGATTTGAACACACTGATGATCACAGACATCAAGGGACAAACTCTAATACTTAAGCCAACATAAAATGAATGGATGCTTGGACATCAGTAATTTCTCTGGTGACCATTTCTGTGTTACTAGCCTCTGGACAGGCTAGCTGATTCCTGGGGGAAAACAACTTAAGCTTTACTGATAAAACTCTCTCCTGGAAATGTGAAACTTGAATGGAAAAGTCTCTCATTTAGGTAAGTTTCATTAATAGCTTCATGCTACTGAGAAACACCCCAAACATCTCTTGCTTAAGAGTTGTCTTATTTTTGCCTTAACAAAGACATATTTTGGGCGCCTGGGTGGCTCAGTGGGTTAAGCCGCTGCCTTCGGCTCAGGTCATGATCTCAGGGTCCTGGGATCGAGTCCCGCATCGGGCTCTCTGCTCAGCAGGGAGCCTGCTTCCTCCTCTCTCTCTCTCTGCCTACTTGTGATCTCTCTCTGTCAAATAAATAAATAAAATCTTTAAAAAAAAAAAAAAAAACAAAGACATGTTTTTCACCTTTTCCTTCAAGTCAATGATTTACTCTTGCAAATTTCTAATAAATTCTCTGCTTTTCACTATGGTAGGTCAGTTAATTTCTGTTGCTTACCACCAAAGGATATTATTAACAGAGATGAATACTAGGCAACCAACTTTTTCCTCTCAAGATACTCAAAGTCTCCACAAAATAAAGGGCCACACTGATGGGGCACCTGGGTGGTTCAGTGGGTCAAACCCTCTGCCTTTGGCTCAGGTCATGATCCCAGAGTTCTGGGATCAAGCCCCGCATCCCTCCCTCTCTCTCTGCCTGTCTCTCTGCCTACTTGTGATCTCTGTCTGTCAAATAAATAAATAAAATCTTAAAAAGAAAAAAAAAAGGCCACACTGAAAAGTCTGTATACTTACCAAGACTCCCAAGTCATTCAAAAAACCTAAATTCATGACTATGAATATAATTTATGTAATCACTTAGTAGCAAATGGAGAATCTTTAATGAGTTAGAAAATCAGACTAAAAGATTATGGTTAGATTAAAGCCTAAACATTCAAAATCTGCTGTGTCAAAATAATGTACAACAGTATTTTAAGTGCCATTTCCAGGGAGATTATATAATCTTTACACCTAAAGTTATTAATGTCCTAAATGAAGCCTTAACATTTTAATAGTCTCACCCTTTGCATTCACAGATGTTGCTGCTAAAAGTGGCTATGTCCCTGTATTCAGGCAAAGAGTTAACACATAACATTGCCCTTTGTCAGCCTGTGCATCCTGGAAATCTTCCCCTGGAACAGTAAAATAAGTTATTGCTGTGCCTCCTACCATTTGAGGACCTATGTTAGGTCCATTTAGAAAGAGCAATTCATGTTTGGGTGTCACTTTCCTTCCCTGTGTTTCCAGTTATGCTTTTTACCCAGGATTAGAGAGCCATTCTGCATTGCTTGGATCCTTGCTTTAATGTGTTCTGCTAGTGTGTGTTCTGCTTACCTTACTTATGATCTCATGCATCCCACTGCTTATAAACCTTATTGATTTTACCTTGTCAATGAAAGCTATAGTAAGAGCAAACATTCCTTTATTTCTTCTTGACTGGTTGTGTTTCTGGACCTGGTAGTTGTGTATTTTCACTTGTTATTTAACAGTATGGAGCTTCCTCAAAAAGTTGAAAATAGAACTACCCTATCACCCAGCAATTGCACTACCGGGTATTTACCCTAAAGATGTGAATGTAGTAACCCGGAAGGGGCACATGCACCCAAATGTTTATAGCAGCGATGTCCACAATAGTCAAACTATGGAAACTAGATATCCATCAACAGATGAATGGATAAAGATGTGGTATATAGAGACAATGGAATACTACGCAGCCGTCAAAAACTGAAATCTTGTCATTTGCAATGATGTGGATGGAACTAGAGACTATTATGCTAAGCAAAATATGTCAATCCAAGAAAGACAATTATTGTATGATCTCACTGATATGAAGAATTTGAGAAACAAGACAGAGGATCATAGAGGAAGGGAGGGAAAAATGAAACAAGGTGAAACCAGAGAGAGAGACAAACCACAAGAGACTCTTAATTTCAGGAAACAAACTGAGGGTTGCTGGAGAGGAAGGGGGCGTGAGAGGGATGGGGTGGTCAGGTAATGGACACTGGGGAGGGTATGTGCTATGGTGAGTGCTGTGAATTGTGTAAGACTGAGGAGTCACAGACCTGTACCTCTGAAACAAATAATACATTATATGTTAAAAAAAAAAAAAAAAAAGCCAATAGCATTAAAAAAAAAAAACAAAAACAAAAAACAAAAAACCATGAGCTTCAAAACGACACTGATTAAGCCAGACAGGATATGTGTAGTATGCTGAATAAAATTCATGATCATAACAAAAAAATCGGCTCAGTCGGTTAAGTAGCAAACCTTTGATTTCAGCTCAGGTCATGATCTCAGGGTCCTGGGATTGGGCCCTACCTTGGGCTCCCCAATTTGTAGGAAGTCTGCTCAAAGATTCTCCCTCTCTCTCTGCCCTTCCCCCTCCTCCACCCCATGCATTTTTCTTTCTAAAATAAATACATAAATATTTTTTTAAAAATCAGAAAATACCCAAGTTCTATAAAATGTGAAGTTGCTTTAGAGTCAGATTGAGCCATACTGCTCTCTTCACTCATCTGATAAATATTTATGGATAACTGCAGTTGATGCTTTAGGTAGTCAGTTCGGATTCCCTTTCATGTAACCTATTTCCTAGCTTACATGAAAACTACAGTAAGTAGTTCATATCTGTGGCCTTCTCTGGAGAATTTTTGATGAATGGGGGCAAAGATGTCCATAAATTCCTAGGTTACAACTTACCTGTTCCCAAATGAATTATTCAGGACTCAAAAAACCCACAGCTCTTCTGCCTCATGGTGGGATAATGCTGCTGTGTTATGTATAAACGAGAGCCTTATCATGGACCAGGACAAGGTGAGAATTTTCTTGAGGTACTCTTTCTTTTAGCCCTTTCTCCTTACCTATCCCACTTCTCTCCCACTTATGAGTTTTTCCTGAGGAATACTTCTCAATAAATCACAAACCCCTATATTCTTGTCTCAGGCCCTGTATCTAAGGAAACTTCCCTAAGACAATCACTTACTTTGTGCCAGTACTAGGAGTAAAAATTTGAGTAAGATATTAGCTCTTCCCCCCAAGTTCTTGGTGTTTATTTATTTATTTTTTCTTTTCTGGATTTCCCCAGACAGATTCAGGTCCGATAATTGCTGGCCCAATAAATGATTTTCTTGATTCATAATTTCCTGTTTTCCCCCCAAGTCCATAAATTCTTGATATACCTCACTTTATTCAAGAACCATGTTCCTAAAACGTTATATAATAAAATTTCTGTAAATAGAGTCATATTTGAAACAGCATAGAGGAGTATGCTATTAAAAATATTACTGTTGGTGGCTCAGTGGGTTAAGCCTCTGCCTTCGGCTCAGGTCATGATCTCAGGGTCCTGGGATGGAGTCCCGCATGAGGGGGGGGGTCTCTGCTCAGCAGGGAGCCTGCTTCCCCCGACCCCGTTTCTTTCTGCCTACTTGAGATCTCTCTCTGTCAAATAAACAAATCAAATCTTTTAAAAAATATTACTGTTAATCCTTCCATAAATTGTATAATCATGAAGTTACTCTACTTTGAAATTTTAATTTCTATACATCACATTAATATAAAGTAAGTAGTGCTTTGCTGGGTAGTATCAATACCAAAGGAATTTGCTGGCGGTTTCTCCCCTCGCCCCTGTCCTCCCTCACTTGTCATTCTTACTTTTAGAATCTCATTTCCATTTTTATGGTTGTGATATTCTGACCCCAGTGCTCTCATCCTGCTGAGTTTACCATATACTGAATAAATCCAGCTCTGTTTCCTTCCTTCCTTATGCTGGGCATGGGGGTGGATGGCTATATGCAAGAATTTGTACATGATGTAGGGAGAATAGGTAGATAAGACTGAATGGGAAGGAGAAATAGAGGCAAACACCTATTATGCTACATTCCAAAGAATTATTTACTTTTTTTTTTTCTCCATTTCCTCAAGTCCTCTTTCATTAATTGCTTCTGGAAGAAGTAGACCACTGACTACAGTTTGGGAATATCTTGAATAAACAGAAGATTTTGTTATACTGTAGTGTATTAGAAGACATTTGGGCAAGAGAAAAGAGAAGTGATTTAAAAGGATGAGAAATTTGAAGGTTAGGAGAGAAGAAGGTAAGTAGAAAGGTATATAGAAGAAAAAGTGTTTGGGAGAAGAGATTCCTAGTATGCTTGTACTTTGGTGGAATAAGAGCTAGGAAATGCTCAATAACAAGAGTGTGGCCCAGCTGCCTGGGTGGCTCAGTTGGTTAAGCATCCCACTCTTGGTTTTGGCTCTGGTCATGATCTCAGGGTCATGGGATCAAGTTCTGAATCAGGTTTTGCACTCAGTGTGGACCCTGTGTGAGTTTCTCTCTCCATCTCCCACTGTGCCTCCCTCCCCCACTATGCTCTCTCTATCTCTTTAAAATAAACCTTAAAAAAAAAAAAGACTGTGTGGGTATCCCACAGGCTGGAGGGTGTGGGTATATAATTGGGCCTGCAGTGTGCATCACGCAGGCAGTGTACACAGACAGTGAGGGCACAGAAATTGATCTCAAGTGTAGCTGATGGGGTTTTTGAGCAAGGATTGAGTCATTATTTGGGGCTCTGTGGGAATCTTGGATCTGAATCAAGTGTGGGGTAGTAATCCTGGCTATTTTCTATTTATTCACTATTAAGTCACAGTTTCCATAAAGAAATGGTAGAGTATTTTAACTTAGAAGTGAAAAAAAAAAAAGGCTACAAAAGGAGAATGAATTAGGGTTGGCACAAATGGTTAAAACTGGAAAAGAAGTATTTTTTTAAAACCTCATGAGGGGATATGAGGAGAACATAACTGAACGAATGGAGTCAAAAATAAATGAGGGACATGACATTAATGATAAGTCCAAATGGCTGAAAGACTCAACTAATTTCTTAAATCTTGTTTTAATAAGAAAACAATTACTGCATATGATTAGGATATAATTAAGTTTCTGCAAAAATGACTCCTAAAAGCAGAGAATGGAGTAATTGGAAAATCTGGACATTAACAAATCAGTGACTCTGAGTATGTGATGCCTACAATTGACTTGATAGTTGGCTGTCACAGTGATTGAATTTGATTTTTGCAAAGTTATGAACAAAGGAGAGAAAGTGCTATGTATATCTAAAAAATGTAGTAATAATGGGTGAATGGAAATAATCTTCATATTAGGTAAAGCAAATGATTTTGGAGGCTGACTAAAGCAGTTTTAAAAAGGAACAGGGATTCATACAGAACAATCTTAAATACCAAGGTAACAGGTAAGCAATATTATCTTGAAAAGAACAAATGGTGGACATCATTTCTGATAGCTTTATGGTGGACATAATTACAAACTAGTAATAAAAGTCAACACAGAATAACTCATATAGTTGAGTTTCAATAAATATGAAATGGATAATAAATATTCTAGTTAGATTCAAATTCAATCTGAAATTAATCCTATTAGGTTGTTAATTAGTGAGGATTTATCAGGAATGACTAGAGAGCTAGTTCTGGTGACCTCTTTAGTTGGGAGTATTATAAGGGTCATCACTGTTTACCAGAATGACTATGAAGAAGTTTCAGCACTTGGCTTAAAGATATTGCAAATGTCAGAGAACAGAAAATAATGAAGGAATGCCAACACATTTACAAAAATGAAAAAGCATCTAAAATAAGATTGAGCTTGAAAAAAATAAATGCTGTAGCAGAGGAGAAAACAATCTAACAGATACACATATTCAATAAGAAGATGAACCTGGAAATCAGCAGCATTGAAAAAAGAACAAGCATGAATGATTATAAGAAACACAAGTATATTCTGAGTACAGCAAATATAAACAAAAGAACTGTTCCTTTAGATGCTGAGTGTAAAGCACTCTTCAAAGGTCAGAGAGATGCCTGTGGATACAATGCATACAAATTAAATAAAAAGGAAATGTTATTTAACAACTAGTAAGTGCAAAATACTAAGCCAGATTCTCACAGAAGAAAGTATATCAAACATGAAAAATTGATTATCTTTATGACATAAATATAAAAATTGAGGAAGCTTACAGAAAACAAGGGCAAAAACTAATGAGATAGAGAAGCTATAAGAATTCAAGAAGTACTCAAATTTAACATCTACTATGTGCGATGCAATGTGCTTGGTATTCTGGGAAAAGGCAAAAAGGGCAGGATTTGCATTGGTCTGTTCCTGCCCTACAGGGTTTTATCCTTCTTTGGGAGGGATATTTATATACAATAGAACCAGACCTGCATTTAGGAATTTTGAGAGTTGTGGAGTGCCTGGGTAGCTCAGTCAGTTAAGTGTCTGCATTTGGCTCAGGTCATGATCCCAGAGTCCTGGGATTCAGCCCTACATCGGGCTCCCTGTTCTGTGGGGAGCCTATTTCTTCCTCTACCTGTTGCTCTCCCTGCTTGTGCTTTTACTCTGTCAAATAAATCAGTGAAAAAAGTAATAAAAAAAAAAGAATTTTGACAGTTGTGAGTGTGGTATAGTGAACAGGAAAGTGGAGTGAGCAAAGATTCAAGATCCATTATGATTATGAGATTAAGTGGGTCTTTTTTTCTTTCTTTCTTTTTAAAGATTTTATTTATTTATTTGACAGAGATCACAAGCAGGCAGAGAGAGAGGAGGAAGCAGGCTCCCTGCCAAGCAGAGAGCCTGATGTGGGGCTTGATCCCAGGACCCTGGGATCATGACCTGAGCCAAAGGCAGAGGCTTTAACCCACTGAGCCAACCAGGTACCCCTGGGGAAATGTTCTCAATTGCCTTCTGTATGTTATAATTCTATGATTTTCAGTTCCGAAGAAAAGACTAGAAGATTAGAGGGGAAAGTGAGGCTGTATCAACCAAGAAAAGAATAAGGGTGAATTGAAGGAGATAGGTTTAATATCAGTTATAGACAGGAGCCCCTTGTCAAAATTAAGGCTGGACTCATAGAGGCGTCATGTTGTGACCAGCACAAGTCAAATTTGGAACATTTTGGGGGAAGGGGCAACTATCTGGCACTTAATGCATCTCACTTAGATACTTTCTATTGGAAGAAACTTAGAAAAGTAAGACTGAAGTTGGAACCAAGAATCATGCAGGCTGATGCTGTTAGGATCTGAAGCAGTACCATGGAGAGCTCCCAGTATACCTGAGGTTGCCCTGTCATCCCCATATAGTTCCCTATCAAGTATAAAGTAAGCACTTGAATTCTTAAAGCACTCAATAAAGAGTAACTTTGGAGTTTTTATCAGTAACAGGGCTTTTCCTACCCAAACATGGCTTTTAATGGAGGATTGGTTTCTTTAAATTTTTGTCAGAGATTTATTCTTTAAGTCTGCTAGTCTTTGGGGAGATTTATTCTTTGAGAGCACAGATTCTCTCTAAATCTTCTTCTTTGACTCAGTCCTTTGTGGTAGAGGAACTATTTAAGAAGACTATGGAGTTACTGTTGAATATGAATAGGAGGGTAAATACATAAGATCTGTTCATTTCTTCCTTATTTTTATTACATATTTTATAATTCCACTATGCCCATATATAAAAATAGTAAAATGAAAATTATAAAGTAATTTGGTAATTTCTACCTTATAGAACAAAATATAAGTTAAGGGGGAGCCTTAACAAATTCTAGGGAAAATGTTGATGACTCAGATGTTTGCTGTCTCTGATATGATATTTTGCAATTTCTTCTTGCAGGCATTGATTTTAAAGGTTAGTAAGGATAAATGAATGAGGACAAGTTAAGGTGAAATATTACAAAAGTATATTCAAAAGTCAAAAGCATATTTAATAGAATCATAGAATGTTAATTATGGAAGGAACCTTAGAGATTTAATTTAATTCCTCATTTTACATTTGAGGTAACCGAGACCAGAAAGGTGAAGTTAGTAGTTGACAGTGGCTCCAATTAAAATTTAAGTCTTCTGATACCTATTGCTCTGCAGTCTTTTCTTACATTATATGCTAATCATCACTACTATTTAAAATATGGTCTGTGAACTTTTTTACTGGTTCATTAGATAAGTATGCTTATCCAAACATTAATTATCAATTTCTATATTTATGTTTGTTACATACATAAATATAAATAATACATATTCATAAACAGTTACCATTTTACCAACTAGCACCAGTCTGTAGATCACACTTTGAATAGTAGTAATATAAAGGACAACATACACCATATTAAATTTGAACAGCCAGAGATAGTTATAGAATGAAAAAAATGCTATGCCCAAGGAATAAAAGCCAAAAATTCAACTCTAAATTCTGCATTTTTTCCCCCTCTGACTTGAAATACTAGTGGCATTTTGTGTCTGGATATTCCCTAAACAAATTTATTAATGCTGCTTTTGGTTCTGACTTTTCATGTCTCTAGTTAATCTATTCCTAATCCCTTCTTGAGTGGCTGTCAGAAACAAAGTGGGCAAGTGGGGCTGGCTGAATAGGCTAAAGCTTCATCCCCACAAACTCACCTCACTTGTGACCCAAGATGAAACAGAGCAGTTGTCTCTGAGGATGGGATGTCATTTACAGGTTAACAATGTGTTGTCCTTTCTTATGTATTTTGGAAATTGGAAACCACCTTTCGATAGTAAGTCAACTTTTCTGCTCAAACTGCTGAATGTTTCATTGCTCCCTATGTAAACAGAGTTCAGCAATAATGTTCCCTCGGATAAATATGCTCAACTTTAATCATTTTTAAAAAACCATTCTCCTGTGACAGAGGCCTAATACAAATGCCAAGCCAGCATCAACCATAATTAACATACAAGGAATTTTATATGTTCTTGATATTAGAACAACAGATTTTCTTTGAACCACTTGACCTTAAAACATGGTGCAAAGTAATAGCCTCCATAAACAGGATTGGTTTTCGCAGGAACCCAAATAATTTTTTATAAAACTTTCAACAAATTCAATTAGTTTTTAAATGGTTGGTAATACTTTCTAATATTAAAAAAAATACTCAAAGGTGGAGCTGATTATGACTAGAGGAGTGACTCTATGAGAGCTGCCTTTCTCCTTAGCTTTGTGTATATATTTGTATAACTTTATTATGTCCATATATTTACACAAGTATCAGAACCTAAGAGCAGCTTGCTGATTTTTGTCTTAGAATATAAATCAAAGTAATACAAATCAAGGTAAAGATGGACTTCATTTTTAATAAATAGCAAAAAACAAAGTTCTGCATATATTAAGATCACTTCACAGCTATTGATAAAATGAATTTTTAACAAGTTTCTGCCATTTAATAATTTCATTTAATTCAGATGTTCCTGTTTTGATTTTTCATTAGGAAGAACAATTATATTAAATGAATGCATGTTGGAAGATGAATATTTTAAATATGTTTAGCCCATTTCTCCAAATTGCAGTTAATTTGGGGGGACAAGGATAGAATGGGTTGGGTTTTTGAGCCACATGAAGAAGCTGGGATCATTTTTGTCATTTAATGATTTATCAGTTCAGCAGGCATTTGATACCTACACATATCCATGATATTTTAAGTGACAAAAGAGAGAGTGGTAGGAAATAGGTATGAATTTAGAGTAGGTGACCTCAGGGAGATCAGTGAATTACATACGGTCTTTGTGAATCATAGGTAAACTAGGATCTGCTTCACCTGCTACAGTAAGCATATTCATGCTCAGAAGCCACAGAGTGAAGTATCAGGGATCTTTCAAATGATAATAAGTATCTCAAGATATGCTTTTGCCACTGAATCTAAAATCTTGAACAATATCATGGCCAGTAAGAAAGGTTTCATCTCCTATGTCTCAAGGGCCTTCACTTTATGAGGGGGAAACTCCTAAGGCCTCAAGGTCCCATGAATCAGAATTCTTCTAGTGTCCCTTTGACTTACAGCTGAGGTCATCTGATACCAAAGGGGCTGTGATGAGGTAAAAGATATTGACCATTCTTCATTATTGCTGAAAGTTTTATCTGCAATAAGGGCCATGAGTCCTCATGATTTATTAGCTGACTCTACCAAACTCAGAGAAAATAATTACAGCAGATTGGAAATCAGTATGGTGAGTAGTAGTTAGCTTGATGGATCAAAGAAATTCTATACCCTTATCGTCAGATGGGAAGTGTTAATATGAAAAACATATAGTCGGTCCTATTGAGGATTAAAGTAAGTACAAAATACTATACTTATTAAGAGTCCTTGCTCTGCTTAACCTATGCTGTGCAGAATTCTAAGCACCTTTATTCATGTGGTCTTTACATATTTCAGATGACTCTCCTGGGCTCATTCATCTTGGTGTGAGAATAAAATGTATTGCTCTTAAAGCCTGGGCTCTAGCATGAACACCTGTAACGTCAGCTTGTACACAAAATGAAGCCTGAAGTCAAGCCCAACTGACTTGCAGCCTGAGGCATAGTCACACAGCTGAGGCTAGCCTAGAGCAGTTGAGACTCAGTTAACTTGAACAATCTATAAATAGGAGGGAGAATGCTTATTTTTGGAGTACAGTTTGAAGGTAATTTGTTACACAGCATGATTGTGACAAGAACAGACTGATACAAGTATTAAACTTGAATAGCCTGAAGGAATCATTAGCTAAATAGACATTCTTTTAGGAAAATACAGTAACATTCATTCTGTCATTTGATTGGATTTAGATCAGACAATGATGAATAAGAAAGGAAGAATTTATTCTTTCATATTCTCATTTAAAATACATATGTATGTAGGATCTGTGTATGGCTATTTATACACACAATTTGGTTGATTTAGAAAGCAGCATAAAAGTTGCTATTTCATTTTTTTCCCTCATAAACCATAAAAAACCACAGCAAGATTTAAAAGAAGAAAAAGCTCTTAAGTGCCAGTTAATTATCCTGTCTTTGACTTAGCTGTACTAAAAGCTACTTCGAATACATTTGTGTTTATCTTCCTATTACCATCCCAGGCCTTTACTGCAGCTTCTAGTCCCATCTGTTCCCATACCTAGCTTTTATTTAGAATACAGTTGTTAATTACCTCTTTAACACCTCTCTGCTACTCTATAGTACGTCTGACCCCACATCACACTGTCTTATAGTATAAATCAAACCCTTCTGTTGGTCAGAGTTCCAAGTCTCCCCATTTTCTCTCTCAAATCAGTGTCTTCCTAATACATTTAAAGAGAAGAGGGGGATATACCCAAACTGTTCCTAGTCCCATCCAATCCATGGTTCATTGTTTCACTGAACCCCTACTCTTCTTGAGAACCAGAATTCCATGCTTACTGCCAGGTGTCTTGAAGCTCACAACCTTTCTTTTTAATGTTCGAAAAAATTCAGACGAAGAATGCATAGGTTGAACAGATTTCTATTTTTCTACAGTTCTTTCCCCTCCATCACACTTATCTCAGACTGTTTGGAAGTATGATACATTTAGAAAAGATGGACATCAACTATGTGGCAAAATGGGATTGTTGAGAATATTTAGAATGGAAACCCCATATACGCTAAGTCTGTAACTGGAGGAAGTAAATTTGTTAGAATGAGACAGCTACGGCATACCAGTCTTCTGAGCACTAACAGTCTGGGTTTCTCTCAGGGCAAGGCTCTACCTTCCAGCACACAGGAAGAATAAACGGTGGGGAAAGGATGGTAACAAAGTAAGACCAGGCCTGTTTACAACCTCTGATTAGCCTCTGAATATTCTCACTCCCCCTAAAGCACTTTTCACAGCACAAATGCTCCAGTTGGGTTTTGTCAGGGTCCTACATTCTGTTCTGGCTATAGCAAGCTGGCATTGAAAAGCTGAACCTGTGAATGAGCAAGGTTCCCTGTGTTGAAAACTGAATGCAGTTAGCTGTCATTCTCCTTAATGGAAATACTGGTTTCTTAGAATTGAGTGCAAAATCTGAGCTTAAATATCTGCGTAATATAATTATTCTTAATGCCAGATGGTGTGTTGGTGAACTTTCAGAATCTCATGCACCTCTTGTGGCGTTTGTGGCAGGGAGGTGGGGGGAATCACGAAGGAATGAAAACTTGGAATTTGGTACTCAAACTGGGATTATATTTAGATGAGGTCTAACAATTTTGGAGGAAAGCAACCTATAAAGTCTGGGATAGATCCAATCCCAAACAAAACTGATATTTCTAACATGAAGACATCATTGAATTAAGTCTCAGAAGGCCTAGTTTTCAACCCAATTTGGCCTCCAGTTAGGTGTAACTCATAAATGCAGAAGGTGGCATTCATGCTTCAATGAATTGGCCTTAAGGGCATCTGGGTGGCTCAGTGGGTTAAGTGCCCAACTCTTGTTCTCAGCTCAGGTCTTGATCTGAGTTGGTGAGTTCAAGCCCAGCGTGGATCCTTAAAAATTAAAAAAAAAAATTAAAAAGGCCTTAAAGAGTGAAACAAGAATGAAAACTGACAATGGCTTTACAGATTAATATTCTATAACTCTATATGATATTCCTACAAAAAATAATTTACTTCCTTATTATATCTGAACTGCTGGCACACAATATCACCCTAGTAATTCAATTTAGGCATCTCTACCAGGCTATTGCCTATGACATGGAGCCCTAAAATTTGAATAATATAAAAGAAATCTTGTCTGTGTTCCTATCACTTCTAAAACAAAGTGAAAAACATACAAATCATATTAAAATCATGTTATATTGCATTTAAATATAGTTACAGTGGAAGAGATAATTTTAGGTACTCCCTCAGAACTGGCAAGAACATCCTCTTTTTCATCTCTCCCATTTGTTATTGTTTGCAGACACAGTGCATACCTAACACTTGTTTTATGTAAACAAATAAAGAACTCAATAAACAGTGTATCTCTTCTTACTCTGTAGCAGTAAACTTTCATTTTAATGAGATCTGGAACTAATACAGCAATTGTGATTTCCCTTCAAGTTGGTTAGAATAAGATTCTACCTGAATTCCGAAATCTCAAAAGCATCCACAGCTCTATAGACAAGTTCAATACAGAAAACGTTAAAGTGTTGTTTCTGGGACAGTTCACAAACAAGTCCCTGAATTTGTAGACTGGGTACTAGAGCAACAACCAGCTAAAATTTTTAATGACTTTACAGACTAATAGTCATATAATTCTATTTAGTAATCTAACAAGAACAATGTACTTCCCTACTATATCTACACCTTCTATGAAACAATATGGTACTAGTAGTTCAGGTTAGGCATCTCTTCCAGGACACATTAGGCATAAGGATACTCCACTTTTCCAGTCAAGGATAAGATATTTTTAGAGGTAGTAGGAGTTGAACCTGGATTTTGAGGGAAATTTGTTTTCCCATTTACTATCTATGCTTTCTTTTCTACATTTACAAAGCCTACCTCCTGTTCTTTCCTGTATAAAGCCTTCACATGTACAGTTTTTCTCTTTTCCAGAAAACAAAACAATTGAAAATGAAATCTCAGGAAAAGTTATAATGATTAAGCTTTTGTGTGCTCATGTGTAAATGACTGATGAGGCCTATTGTATTATATCCTCTCAGAGGTGCTTCCATATGGAAACAGTTTCTTACAACAAAGGGATGGGTACCTAGTGGTGAAAGCCAGAGCAGCCTTAGTCATCCAATGAAGACCTTCCAAACTAGCATGCTGGGTCACACAGAAGTGACAGGAATTGGTTGTACGTGTACGAAAATACTGAGTCGTTCAGCCTGTAGAGGATTCAGTAATTTTCCCCTCATCATGAGCATCCCAGTCCATTATGCTGTAAAGATGTCATCATTTTTCCATACATCTTCTGATGTGAAAAGAGTTTGTGCAAAACTCAGGAAGAAGGTAGACTTTTTTGGATGGGGAAGAGGTGTTTCCATTGTGGTGCAAACTATACCACAGGTGTGCCTTCTGTAGACTTTACTCAACCAAATTGAGCTTACTCTTAAAGATACTCCTAGTTGTACGTGTAGGGAAGGCTGGGAACCAGAGGTAGATTTACTAAATTCCATTTATGTAAAGTGTAAAAGCAGGCAAATAGGGGCTACTCTTATGGGAGGTAGTGGCTGGAAGAAGGCCAGAGGGAGGCCACAGGTGGCTAACAGTGCTTTATTTCTTGATCTGAATACCTATTTCATGAAGGCATATTTTTGAAAGTTCACTGAACCATGTGAATATGAAATGTACATTTTTTAATATGTGTATCTTTCAATAAAATATTTGAAAAATTATATACAAGATTCAGCTATTATCAAAATGGAAAAAACCTTTTCTTTCATGAATATATTTGAAGACACAGTGTATATAATTACAAAATTATATATAAAAGTTATATACTATTTATATATTTATGTAAATTTCATGAAATAACATTTATTGGCATTCTTTTTGGGGAAGTAGTCTGTCACATTACTACAAATATTGGGTATGGCAGTATAGGAATTTGTATGTAAAATCCTGCCATATCACTGAATCAATAAATACTTAAATTTGTTGTTAGCTTTACATGCAATACTAAAACCAACAAGAATAATATATAAAGCTTTTAGTTTGCCACTAGAATGAAAACATGGGCAACACACTGGTTAAAGAATGTTGTCAACACAAAGAGTGTCACTGTATGAGAAAATTTGGAATGTACTTGCATCTTATACTTTAGAGATGAAAGAATCCCAACAGAGATGTTTTTTCCCCCAAACTGACAATATTCCTAAACATTCGCATGATATTGCCAATAATAGTCGTGAAACTCAAAAAAACCCCCACCTTTTTAACCTGTTAATAATATAATACAAACTAATCATCTGCAGAAGGGAAAAATTGAACTCTTTTTTTTTTTGAAGATTTTATTTATTTGAGAGAAAGAGAGAATGAGAGAGAGAGCATGAGAGGGGGAAGTTCAGAGGGGGAAGCTGACCCCCTGCTGTACAGGGAGACTGATGCCTGGGACTGGATTCTGGGACTCCAGGATCATGACCTGAGCTGAAGGCATTCGCTCAATCAACTGAGCCACCCAGGTGCCCTGAACTCTATTTATTCTATGGAAAATATTACAAAAGTCTACTCTTATAAAGAATCTAGCAAAAACATATAGAACCAAAAAAAAAAAAGAAGTAGGGATAAATGTATTAGATGTATATCAGAAGTTGATTCATAAATAGTGATATTCTCTTAATTTTGTTGTTTATGGCACATATCAGTTTTTACAACTTATAATTTATTGTGACTTCTTTTTTTACCTTAAATAAAAATTGACTTTTATACCCAAATTATACCCAAATTATCTTTTTCAGGAGGACTCCCAAATTATAGACGTTTCAGGCCCTGAAGGACCCATTTGCTGATGCTGGGAATCACCATGCATATATTTCATAGCTGGAATGTGTCCTAGTTGCCTAGCTATCTCCTATATCTCCATTCAAAGGCCCTCCCACCTTCTGATTCTTCCTATGCTATACATCAGGACTTCTTTTCTCCTTTCTTACTTCTACTTTGTCTTTTTTATTCTATCTTACTCTTATTTTTGACAGTCCTATTCTACACTATAATCTGAATTAAGGAAGTATGAGTGGATACCTCTTCACTGTAACAGCCCTTGCCCGAGAATTTAGGCATCTCTCTTTTGGTGTAGTTGGACAAAGGTCTAAGATGCACCTACTTCATCTAGGACAATCTTGCCCAGATCTCTGATTCATCCAGCAGAGTCCTAACATTTTCCTCACTGTCTACAATTTCTTACCTCTGGACACTGTACTTCACTACCTCCTCCATACTCTTACTTTGTCCCTATTTTCATGTAGCACCTAAGGACAGACGTGAGAAGTGAAGAAATGAAGTGTGTGCTAACCATACATGAGCTTGTCCAAGACCCTCACTGTTTCCTGGATGAAGGAATATCCTCACATTGAAATTCTGTCTGAGTAAGGAAAGAGAATGAGCTAATTCTGAGCTTTATGCATTTATGCTGGAAATTGGGGAGATAGAGAACACAATAAGGCAAAAATAAAAGACTTCTTTGACAGACCATCTTATTTAAAACTACCATATTCTGAGTTAGGACCCCTAACTCAGCATTCAAATTTTTAAGTCAATGTTCATGAAAAATGAAAACCAGTGACACATTTTTTTCGTACAAGGAATTGAGATAAAAGTCTCAGGCCACTGAAAGAAGGATTAATTTGCCTGTAATGAAGCTGACATGCAGGAAAAATTTAAAATCAATCTCATGCTTAAAAGCAGAACATTGATGGTGCCTCCATATTTTCTCTCTTCCCACTGCTAGCTTGTTGCCAGTGAACACACATTATGCATATTACCCACAAATCTTTCCTCTATTTAAATTTTAAAAAGAAACACCATGTTTTTAATCAATCTATTTGCACTTGGCTGTCAAAATTCACAAAGGCGCTTTGATTTCCTTTCATTATTCTCAAGAGAACTAAATGCAGATGAATAAAAAAGAGAAAGAAAAGGAGGGCAAATTAAGGGTTAATACACCTTGCTAAATTCAGACAAATGTAAAAAAAAAATGGAGAAGTGTGTTTATTCATGGCATTAAAAAAAAAAAAAAATCTGTGCTTTGCTTCCTTCCCAAAGACAATTACCAAAATCATCAGGTATAAATACAGGCTTTTGTTCCTATCAGATTGTACTTCTATGTGTCTTTTTTTTTTTTTTTTTTTTCTACTTCAGAAACTACAGATCTTGACATCAGAACAATTCAATCTCTTGACTGTGAATTATAAGGTCCTAAGGGCAGGGTAGACCATCCCTAAGAACATTAGGCAGGCATTATTTTCATGTTGTCAGTCAAATCTCTTCTACAAACAGCTGAGAGACCAAATGCTCATCAAGGGATAAGGCAGATGGTGTCAGATGACTGCCAGCAAGTTCTAGTACTGGGTGTAGGTTGTGTCTGCAGAGGTAGTAGAACCTTCATTGGTGATGATTACAACTTCCTGAGTGCAGCTTCCAGATTTAGCAAATAAAAATACAGGATGCCCAGTTAAATTTGAATTACAGATAAACAACAGATTATTTTAAAAATAAAATCCCTTTTCTGGGAGTACATCAAAAGGGAATGCACTTTTTTTTTTTTTTTTTTTTTTTTTTGAGTGGATTCCTGAAATGTGAGAGGAGCAGAGGAGCAGGTGAATGGAAGTAGTTTGAGGAAGGATGCATGTGTTTAATGCATAAAAGGACATATGACAAATTTGTAATTCCCTTTCAGTGTATTTTTCCCTAGCAGAGAATAAAAATATATCTGCAAGACCATATTTATCCAAGAGTCTTTGGAAATGATTCATTCTGGAGAGCCAAGTTTTTTGTTTGTTTGTTTCTTAATAGCTGAGGGGTTCCGTCTCTAAGTAGTAAAACATTTTACATTTTAACTTCTCTGAATGGAAATCTCTCTTAAATGTGTCACACATATATTCTTGCCATTTTAAACAGAAAGCACTGCTATTAATTCAACTTCTCCCCTTAAGGAGCCAAGGTTATAAGTATGGCCATCTATTATTGTAATAGCTTTTGATGTCTTTGAAACATTCACTGAGGGATCTGTTGGACCATATACTCTTTCACTAAATATCTCTATTCTGCCCTGAGTTTTAAATTTTTGCATCTGCCCTTGTTGTTTCTCTGTGTTCTGATGGTCAGGCTATTAACTGTTTTTCTTGCTCTTTTCTAATTTTTCCAAAATTCTTTCTTCCTGGAAACTTTTTCTCCTTATCTCCTAAGGTTTAAAAATAAGAGTGAAGCATTAAATTCAGTTCTTGGGACTGTGAAATTTAAAAAGAGCCTCATATTAAGGTCCTAATGAGGTCTCCTACAAAGAAAGTGCATTATAGCTTTAGAGAAAAATGACTGTAAGCTATCAAAATAGTTGCCACATAGATATTACACTCAAATTGACCTGTAGCTAGTTCCAGTAGGCGTGGTAATAAGGTGGGCGCTTAATCTCTTCCAGGCAGATAAGTGAGATGTAATATACTCCCTCTGGATACATACAGTGGTGCCTGAGATAAAAATTACATGAGGGTAGAAAAAAATGGGAACAGTAGCTGCACGACTGGTGGTGTTCAGTCCAAGAGTCACTGCACAATGACCATACTGCCTTGTCAGAAACAGTATAAAGAGAGCATCTGGTTGGCCACTCACTGGCTTATGCAACTTTGTACTATTCATTTAATCACCTTATGCCTTTGGCTTTCTCATTTGTGAAATGATGTTGGTAATGAATACCACTTTGGGGAAGTGAGGATTATTTCTGCTGTCCTCTTCATTTTCCTAAACTGGTCATATGCGGATGCAGCATGCACTATTTTCCCATGTAATCCATACCTCATTAGCCTCAATGGGAGACCTTTCTAATGGGATAGAATAGAACGTCAATTCTTTATGGTCATGATTTATAAATGCAAAGTCTCCATGCCTTGAAGGTAGGTTTCTAAGTTCTACAAGCACTTCTCTGCTCATGCTTGGGTGGTGGGGGGAATGTGTTTTGCATTCCCTGGAAGCCCATTCTGAGCAAGGCCTGTCCTTGGGGTTGGATCTCCATGTCTGTTTCTATTCCCACTCCTTGCTTCTGCTGCTGGTTGGGTAAATGCAGAATTAGACTTTTAGATGTAGAGGGTAGGGTGAGGGAGGAATAAATAAAAAGACTCATTTATGATTTTTTAAATTAACATACAATGTATTATTATCCCCAGAGGTACGGACCTGTGAATGGTCAGGCTTACACACTTCACAGTACTCACCATAGTACATACCCTCCCCAATGTCCATAACCCAACCACGTTCTCCCTATATGATTCTAAGCCTAAGTTTCACACTGGTGCCTCTTAGCCAAGAAACCCTAAACTGAATAGGGTTGCACTAGAGTATGGCATGTGTAGCAGGGACAAGGGGTGGTAGAGAGGTACTCCTCAAGTGCTTGTCCAGCTACTACTAAAGCCAATCATCTGTCCCCTCATTTGGCCATTGTTACTACATATAATTTTCTTTAGAGAAAACTTGGAGGGAGGAGGTAGAACAGCATGAATCTAACTAAATCCCATCCAGAAATCTTATTACTCTTGGAGGATTATTGTAATTACATGATAAAAAAAAAGGCTTGACACATAGTAGGCCCTGAGTTACGTACCTTTCCCTTTTCTCCATGTAGAGAAGAGGGGAGGGACTGAGTAGAGGAAAACGAAATGTAAAAGTGGCAAATCATAGTGTTCTACCTAATAGGGAGGCTGTGAGGAATAACTAATGAATGATTGTAAAGCCTTTTGGAAAGATAAAGTCTATAGAAATGCAAAATAATAATATCAGGGAAGTAAAGATGTCAGTTGAATATAAAGGAGACAGCTTTTATTCCCATACAAATATCTTGGTCACCATCAGCAGCAGTGGAGAAGAAAACAGAAAGAAGGGTATGTGACAGTTTAATAGTGTTTTGTTAAAAATAGAACACATTTTAAGAGTGTCTGGACTTTCTTTAAAATGAAAAGATGAGCACTGATTCACTGCCTGCTGGAATAGATTCCGAAGTGCCTCTGGCAAAAATCACTGGCTTTTCCACCTCCAATTTCTTATGTTAATTAAATTGGGAGGATAAATTTGGTTTAGGAGAAGAATAATGTCAGGAAGTGATGCCGGTAGGCAAAATGCCACTTCACGTGGGAGCAGTTTGTGAGTGTCCAACTCTGGGCAGCTTGACTTTCCCACCTTAGATCGAATCTCACTCCAGATATAAATCTCTGTTCCATCACATTCCTCCTGAGGGTATCCTAGGGGTTTAGATAAGTTTAAGGACGACCACCAGTTTAAGGACTGACATTCAAGAACTTGGAACAAGGGAGAGCTCTTGACTCTTTCTGTGAGTGTTGTTCAGAGGTATTTTGGAAGATGATAAATGCTTTGCAGAAAAAAAAAAAAAGTTTCTAAATAAGAAAGTTTCCCAAAATAAGTTTGGGAAATATTGATTAAAAAACTAATGTGTGTAAACCTGGTGATTCACAGACCTGTACCCCTGGGGATAGAGTATTATGCCTCCATCAGAAAGGATGAATACCCAACTTTTGTAGCAACATGGACGGGACTGGAAGAGATTATGCTGAGTGAAATAAGTCAAGCAGAGAGAGTCAATTATCATATGGTTTCACTTATTTGTGGAGCATAACAAATAGCATGGAGGACATGGGGACTTAGAGTGGAGAAGGGAGTTGGGGGAAATTGGAAGGGGAGGTGAACCATGAGAGACTATGGACTCTGAAAAACAATCTGAGGGTTTTGAAGGGACGGGGGGTGGGAGGTTGGGGTACCAGGTGGTGGGTATTATAGAGGGCACGGATTGCATGGAGCACGGGGTGTGGTGCAAAAATAATGAATACTGTTATGCTGGAAATAAAAATAAAATAAAATAAAATTAAATTAAAAAAAAAAAAAACTAATGGATTATTTTTAATTGTAGGAGTTCCTAAAACAGTTAATGTCAACATGTGCTGTAAATTGGGGCACTGTGTTCCCCAAATTTATTGGTCTGTGGAACTATTCTCCAGAGTATTTAGCAGGACAAGCCTTGAGGCTTACTTTGGGAAATACTGTGCTGGGGCCACCTACAGAGTTTTGTTTTTTAACTTGGGCTTCTTAAGGATTTTCTAGAGGGAGTTGAATTCTCAGATAAGCCAAGAAAATGGAGTTGAAGATTCTGTTGAAGTCTGGATAAGTTATTTAGATTGTGTCTCAGACCACTGAGATGTATGATCTTCAAGCATGTCCTGGAGTTTGCAGGTTGAGGAATACATTCAGGCATCCAAAGGAGACTTCTTTGAGCTCACCAAGATACACTGAGATTGAGACCCACCTAGTGACCAGACAATGATCCATCCTTTCCTGTTATGCCTGAATCAGGAGGTCCTCAGTTAGTAGAAAACTCTAAGACATGCCAGGGCTTTTCCTTGTTTGAAGCTTGTGGGAAATCTGTAGTGGTGCTCACCCTGATAATAGGCACAAAAGAAGCTGGAGCAAGGCAAGAGAGGAACTAGTGTGTGTGAAGTTCTCTTTAGTCACTCTCAGCATGGGCTGCAGATGCCAACGGGGCTGTCAGGTAAAGGTCATGGGAAGCCTCGCATCAATGCAGATAGCCATGGGCATCTCAGATAACACCACAGTAGAACTACAGACAAGTTAGTTCAATATCTAGAACCCAAAAGGAAGAATTGTGCTGAAATCATAGAAAAGCATAAAAGATAAAAGAAGCCTCATTTTAATATGTTAAGCACACACACACACACACACACACACACACACACACACACACAACTAAGGCAGCCAATCTGAAGCAGAAGCAGATGTATTCAGGGTATAAAGAATAACATTTTTAGCTAGTTCGGCTTCCTTTCAAATGGTTTTTCTCAACAGTGAGAACTTTCTGAGAAATGCATTTATATAGGTACAAAGCATGTGTCTCTGTGACAGCAGGAGTCCTTATTTGCATCAGATTTACTTCAACACCTGTTTGTTTCAGAGGGCACTGCTTTCCTAGGAAGCACTCCAGAAAATGAATTACATAAAGGAAAGATGCCTCACTTTGGAAAGAACAGGCAGAGCATTTACAGTTCCTATAAATCACTTAGTCTACTTTCTTTGGTGAAAAAGAAAGAGGTAATTTTTAAAGATTATTATTAGGAGAGCTGTGATTACCCTTGCATGCCTAACAGTCTGATGTCTATTTTTAAACCATGTCCTTGGAACACAATGAGTATTCAATAAAAGGTGTAGACTGAGCGATTTCAATAACTCGTTCCTGCACAGCCACTAAATCTTATTTGTTAAATTACCATGAAATCTAAATGTTATACTGTTTTACTCTGTTGATTAGAATGATTTGGTGTCTATTCTCTATACATAGTCCAAACATCAACTTTGTACAGTCAGCAACAATCTAGATTCTTAAAACATCCTGAAAAGGGGACATGGCATCTGGCTCCACTTTAAATTATGCTTACTGTCGACAAAAGAATTCTCTAAAAACGGCATCACAGACTATATTTGCTCACATCTAATTGACTTCAGCCAGAGAGACCGAGCTTCCATACTGAAATATGGTCTTCCTGATGGCCACCAGGAATGTCCTACTTTCTAAAGATGCAAAACGTAGAAAGAAGTTAAAGGACCTCTATAGATTACAGTTCTTTGTTTCCTCACAGTGGTGCTCTAATCATGATAAATAATTTGGAGGTAGAGTTATACTTATCTTTTCCTAGGATATCTGTTTCATTACTAGTCTTCCGTAAATTCAATGGATTAGAGAGTTTCTGTGTGGGTAACTTTGGAAATGCCTCCTTCTAAGCCTAAATTCTACAGATGAGAAAACTGAGGCAGGACAAAAATAAGAGCTTCACCTAAGCTTATGTTGCCATTTCATATCACAGCCAGGTTTTCCCACAAGTTCAGACCATAAGGCTCAAAGACCAGGGATTTGAGGATCATCTACATTTGCTGCTTTTTTGTATCATGATAGGATGGAAAGGTGAATGAGCAGGTACAAAACCAAAAGAAGAGAAGTTTGCTGCCTCCATTGATTTGATTCCCTTTTTGTGTGTTTGGCACCAAGGGAAAAGCTGCAAGTGAAATAACAATGGTAAATTGGAGGAAAATGCTATTCTCTTGTTGGGTGCCTTCCCGGGCCCATGACACTAATACAGTGGATTTTGCATCAAGATGAAAACAGCTGATTTTGGCTTATGGCTATAGATCCCTGAGTCTAAAATGTCTTCTGTGGTATAAACTGTTTTCTTATTTATTTGGAATTCTTCCTTGCTGAGATGTTTACTTTCTCCCCTCTCAATTTTGACAAGATAAAAAAAAAAATTCTATTTCTTAACCCATCCATATTTCCTTCACCACTCTGTGTTCAACTTCACTTTAGTTGTGAATAGCAGGTTCATCTATATAAGCTTAGTAAAAGAAGCTAAAGCAGCAGGAGTGCATTTATCTGATACATACACTGGTTTTAGCTACTCCGGACAAAACTTTGGCGGCTCGGCCACTAGAAACAACATTCCAGGTCTGGGTTTGAACTGTCAGTAATGGCAGCCAACAGCAACTTACATAATTGCTGTGTTTAGCCAATTTAGCTGCAAAATACTAGATAGGAAGGCATATGTATAATAATACATTTTTATGTGTTTCAAAGTGTATCCTTGGCTGCCTTCTCTTCTCATTCTACTTACTTTACTTGGGCTACAATTATCCCCTTGATATGGATGCCTCCCAAAATAGTGTTTTAAGTCCAGGTCTCTCTGCTGAGCTATGAGAACATATTTCCAAAACCTCAGAGTTTGAGCTCCAGACACCATTTGCAAAAAAGTATTCGGCACTCAGATCTAGTCCTTCACCAGTCCGTGGTGTGGAGAGGTTTTCTTGTGTGGACCCAAGACCATACTCTCTCAAACCCTCTCTCTTTTTTCACTTTTCTCTCCCTGCTGGAAGGATTCACTCCCCTCAGTGGCACAGGGTGTTTTTTTCTCCCCTAATTTACTTCCATGCACCTTGTACCTGTCACATTGCCTCCTTCCAACTCTGGTGGAGTTCCTTCTTCTAGTACTCAGATCAATGTCTTGGATATTCTAAGTGACCTAACCTCAATACAGCTGTATTCAAAGGACGAGAAGAGCCTAGGGTCTCCCTACTTCTCCATGACTCCTCCCATGGTTTCCTATTTCCAGCTAGTCCTACACATACTTACTGGACGTCATGCCAGTATTTCAAAAGCAACACATAAAAACCCAACTTTTGTTCCATTCCCAGAAAACCAGCTTAACCCCCTGTATTTCCTATCTGTATGTCCATCATCTAAAGTCACTCAATAGTATAAGTCCAAATATTGTTAAATTATCTTAGATTTGCAATTTTTATATCAACATCCTATTAATTATAGAAATCAAACAAAATTTATTAAATACATCCCCAACACATCCTCTCCCTTCTCCATTATCATGGCCTTAGTTCAACACATTGTCTTATCTCAGAGGCAACTAAAATTAATTTCCCTGCATATACAGAATATCCTATTTAACAAGTAGAGAATACAAATTCTCCTAAAAGCATAAAATTACTATAAAAATTGAACACTTTGAAGAATGAAAAAGCAAATCTCAGTAAATGGAACTGGTATCTACAGATCGACCACAATCTCTGGTCAAAAGGCAATTAAATTAGAAATTAGGAACAAAATTTAAGTAGGTAAAAAATCTCTTTCCTTTTTTTAAAGTTTTTTTTAAATTCATTTATTTGTCAGAGAGAGAGAGAACATAAGCAGGGGAGCTGCAGGTAGAAGTAGAGGAAGAAGCAGGCTCTTTGCTGAGTAAGGAGCATGATGTGCGACTTGATACCAGAACCCTGGGATCACGACCTGAGCTGAAGGCAGAAGCTTAACTGACTGAGCCACTTAGATGTCCCAAAAAACCCCCTTTCCATTTAGAAATTCTAAATAAATCAAGCACAGTGGTAGAAATCATAATAAAATAAGAATGAACAATAAGAAATAATACCACAAAGCATTTCCAGTGAGTTTCATTTAAAGCAATTCTTTTTTTAAAAAAATTATTTTTATTAACCTATAATGTATTATTTGCCCCAGGGGTACAGGTCTGTGAATCATCATGTCATTTAAAGCAATTCTTAAAGGGTAACCTAGAACATGGTTTATGTTATAAAGAAATAAACTATGAAGATGGACTCCCAGCAGGTATTTTTAGGAGTTCCAAAATAAAACAAACAAACAAATAAAAAACAACCCATAATAAACTTGGAAAGTAGGAAGGAAATAAGAGCCCAAATTATTGAGAGGAAAAAAATAGGAAACAAATAATAGAAAATATCAACAGAACTAAATGTTCTTTAAAAAGATTAAAAATGGGGATGCTTGGGTGGCTCAGTCCTCAAGTGGCTGCCTTCAGCTCAGGTCATGATCTCAGCATCCTAGGATCAAGCCCCATATCCGGCTTCTGCTCAGCAGGGAGCCTGCTTCACCCTCACCCACTCCCCCTACTTGGGTTTGCTCTCTCTCTAACTCTCTGTCAAGTAAGTAAGTAAGTAAGTAAGTAAGTAAATAAATAAATAAATAAATAAAAATTGTCAGGAGTGATCAAAAAAGAAAAAAAAGAGAAACAAATAAATACTAGAAATAAAAAAGTGGCTGTTTCTACAGATGTTAGTAAAAAATTGGATGTCATAGATTAAAAAATGTGGCACTATTATACTTATTTTAGGAATTATGTATTGGATAATTAGAAAACACATCAAATACTTAAAAATTTTAGATAGAGATTTCAAATTCTTAAAACAAAGTAAATTTGCAAAGTGATTAAAGAAGAAAAAGAAAATATAGTTTGTAACTGTTTTAGAAACGTATCTGGTAGATTTCAATCTCTCCATAAAGAAAACACCAGGCTCAGATAAAATTGTAGGAGCGTTCCACTCGTTTAAGAAGTAAAATAATAAAAACTATTCAAACTACCATCTTACTCCTGCATTTATATTCTTATTATATGTATTTATATTATTTCCTGCAGAGGAAATACTTTACAATTCATTTTGTTAGGCTAGCAAAACTTGGAAACACTCCCTAATCCGTGTCCTCGTCTCCTCTCTCACTTCATTAGAAGTGTGTTCTTTCTAAAATGCAAATCTGATCCTTCCAGTCCATGGGGAACACTATTTCAGGGGTCCCTCATTACCAGGAGGATAAAGCTTTCCTCAACAATCTCATCTGTGCCCTGCCTACCTTGCCGCCCTCATCATTCACCACTCCCCAAGTGTTAACTGCAGTTTTCCAAAGATGCCATGCTACTGCACTTCTCTTTTCTTCACTCACATATGCTCTGACTTCCTATTCTTGTCTTTTGAAACTAGGTTTAGTGGGTCCCTCCTTTGGACTCCCAGAGCACTTTTGCAAATCTTCCCAGCACCTATTTCGCCATGCTGAATTCTGCTTACGATCACACTCTGTCTTTCTCACATTAATGTGAATTCCTTGAAGAAGTTTATTTGTGGGTCTTCAAGGCCCAGAACAGGTCTGGTACATGATGGATTCATACCCTAGTTCAGGCATATCATGAAAGAAGGGCCTTTCTGAATAGCTTTTCTGGTAACTTAATCATCAAGTAGAATCTTACTTTTGTGAGGAAATACATTCTGGGGTACAAAGAACAACCAGAAACGCACTTTTGGAATACAACCCATTTCTAGGTTGGGATCTATCTCTATTACCTTTAAAAAGTTTCTCTAAAGTTTGGGATATGGGGAGACAATAAAAGCATCATCTTTCTCTCCTAGGTACTTCAAAAGACAGGAAGCTCACAGTTGCTCTAATATGAGATAGTGATGATATTGGGAAGCATCCTTTAGTGCACAGACACATGGCATCCTAGAAAAAAATCAATGTTTTACTTTCCTCCCTGCTGGGTTTCATTTCACAATACAGAGCTATCGTTACAAGCCTCAAAATATACCTGTTCGGTTTTTCATCTGTGAACAACATTACACTGATTTCAATTAAATTCCAAAATAGATACCCCAGAGTCCTCCCTAGAATTTTTAATATTTGGTCTTTAATATAAATTGATCCTTTGCTATTGAGTCAGTAACCCAAAACTAAGAAAAGGCTTTGAGAGTTATTAAAGTCACAGGCTGTGCATCTGTATAGAGCATACTTGGGAACATGTGCTATAGAAAATACAGCCTTCCGTGGAGAAGACACATATTTACAATACATTGGAGGCTCAGCATGGAGAACCCAGCAAAAGATGCCAAGACTCATTGCCTTCACTTGAACTGGCACTTGCAGTTTCCAAGGAGAGAGGTCTCATTCTGGTGGCCCCTCATCTCAGGAGCATCTTCCATTCCAGGGTGTCAAGGGGTCAAAAGCCTGAAGGATGTTTTGGAGAAAGCTCTGGGAGTGGGAAAATACTAGGCATTCTTGATACATGGAAGGCTGGGGGAGGTGGGATAAAGTTAGGGAGAGCCATAATGCCCAGGTCACGAGGCTATGGCAGAACCAGAAATAGCAAACACGACTTTTGGCATTCTGTCTGTTCATCTGACCACTGGACCCTGGAAACAGGTGCTGGAACCTTATGGCAAGCAATTAGAGCTCTCATCCAGATTACAGGTTTTTGCTAATGCCAAAAGGAAGAAAGACCTGACGAGGTTACCAGCTCAGGGAATTTTGCTCGGCAGCTCTCTCCTGCAGTATTATGCCAGAAATGCATTCAGTGATGGAGCTCTGCCATTTACAACATGTGTCACTTTGTCTCTGGGAGAAGAGAGGTAACTAAGTGAGGTTACTTTTATATATTCCATTTCATCTATCGGAGACCAGCATTTATTAAGCATGGTGCTGAGATTACACTTGATTTCCCCTCAGTTTTCTTTTATTGTTTTTGCATGTAAGTCTTGAGGAAAATAATATTGCTCTTGAGAGCAAATGACTTAAATGAATCAGATGTTGTCTGGGTGGAGGTATTGCTATGAGACCAACTTTATTATTAGTTGTTATCAATAGTTATTGCAACATGTAGCTAGCTGAAGAGTAAACTTCAAAGAGCAGGCAGTTCACAGCTCTGTAATCCAAAGAGGGAGCAGCACCGAAGAGCAGAACGAGCATTAACTTTGGAATCCCATTTCTCTCCCCTACTAGCTGTGTATCCAGGAGCAAGTGACTGCAACCATCAAAGCCTTAATTTATTCATCTGTAAAGTAAAGCTAATAGTTTTGCTTGCTGAAGGCTTTAAATAAATTACTATGTATAAAGAGTTTGGCACAGTTTTTGGCACACAGCAGGTGCTCATTGCATGTTAAGTTCTATTCCTTATTTTAGACATGCTTTTCCAAGAGAGCTCAGACATAAGATGTGGTCCAATAATCAGGTATTACATATTAAACTGCATTAGAGGAGGCTAATTATGGCTTTGTTAGTTTGATTTCAAAGAGTGAGCAAAATAACTTTGGAGGCTTATTTAAATTCTTAGCTAGGTTCTACATTAAAAAAAAAAAAACAGGTAAAGAAGTAAACAATAATCTTAATAATTTCATGTTAACACAATATCAGAATAATTTGAATATTAAAAACAAATTCCTTTTCCTACAAAAACTGCACCAGGGGTTGGTTTCCTATTTCAGTCCTATACCATTAAACAACTCCAACACCCAATGTTATTTGTTACAGTCACCCTCAAGTCTTGTTCCCAGTTGAATATAGTTCCTTTTTAGTTTCTGACATCAGCTCCAGTTTCCATTCCTAATCTCCCTTTTCCATCTTCAGACTTTCCAGTCGTCCTCAAGCTCACTGTAGTCTACTTCCCCAGTCAGATCTGCCTGGCTACATGAAAGAGAATTCACCTAGAAACCATAAAACAGCAAAAGGTAGTTCCCCGGGACTTGGGAACTGGTTTGTGAGTACAGTATAAACTCAATAGTGAAAAGTTCTTCAATGAGGTGACTTAGCTTATAATCAAAGCAAAATCACAGATTTGTATCTGAAACATTTTGCCCAAGAAGAAAGGTGTATATTCCAGCTACTACTGAATAAGACATGACACCATTTGGGGACCACTCAAAGCCTTCTTATCCTGAAGATCACCATGACACTTGCTGAGCAGTTTTGGATCAAACAATGCAGCCTCGTCTCATGTCACTCCTGAATTCAACTGTCTATCCATGGATCTTTAATGTTAAAAGTGTTACCAACCTGCACTTAATTCATGAGACAGTATATGTAACCATAAGGGGAAGATAAGAAAATATGCCTTATATTTTCTTAAGGAAAAGACCACCTAACTAGTACTATAAACCTATTTCCCAACATCTGATTGAATGATTTTAGTTCACTCCGTACCTCACAAGATCATGTTACGCCAAGCTTATTCACGTGTAGACTTCTCATCATTTATATTATTATTACTTTGCTAATATGAAATTACTAATATTTGCCTGTCCGTATGGCTCAGAATAAAGTGGTGCAAATGACCAGATTGGCAAAAATCCAAATGCATGAGCCTACCTTGGTATTTAACAAGCTGAAGGATGGGGTAGACTCCTGTTTGGATCCTCCATAGCCCTGATTTTGAAACTGCTCATAGCATGACATTTTTCCTATGATTTTTCAGATACGCAGCCCCTGATATTTATATAGAACTTATTTCTACTATGACCATAGCACAAAAAAGAAATGTAAAAATAAAAGGACCAGAAGTAGTGATTTTACTCTGATTATGTTAATATTGTATCACCTTTAGGAGTGCAAAAAGTAATATTTTTTTGAGTCATCTTAGATGTAGAATTTGCAGGAAATAAATCTACATCAGAATCTTTTCTGAAGTCCCCTCCACTTAGGCTTGCCGGTCTTCCACTTAGGCTTGCCGGTCTTCGTGTCCAACCAACCTAGGTGATCAACCTTGTCCAGGCACTGACTTCCTTCCGCCTTAAGTCAAGTGACATAAGGTATTCATTCATTCTTCAGGATTGCAAACTAAGTCATCCTTGCTGTTTTGTCTCCCGTGACTTTGTACTTAAATTTAAATTGTATTACTTTTGCCTTTTTTTAAAAAGTCTCAGCTTAGACCCTAATTCTGATAAAGACTGGATTCCTGTGTTCTTCCTATACATACTCTTCCTGTCCAAATGGCCTATTGAGGTTCAATATGTTCCTTTCTAGGACTGGGGAGTGATCTTTTTCTAGACATTCTTCTCCTCTCATTCTTAGTCTACATCTCCTTTTTATCACTTTAATGACACAGATTTCTGATGCAAATGCCTTCTGGAATTCCAAGTTTTGGGTTCTAGATTTCAGATTCTCTGCCTACCTGCCAGATCCCACGTTTCTGCTAATTCCCCATCTTGGCGTCTCTTAATCTGCATAATCATGCAAATAATTCTTTCTTGCTTGATTCTGTCATGACGTCTGAGTATAAAGAAGCAGTTGAAAGCTTTCATTAAATGAATGGTTCAAGTGTCCAATGGCCTGGTGTTTATTCTTGCTGCCTTGGTACAGTTATTCACCTAGCATACATTACTACTTGTCTTTTCTTTAGGAGCAATAGAAGATTCCCACCACTCCCACATCTCCCATACCTCAGACACTCCTATGCCTAGGTGTTGGCTCAATCTGTAGGTTTCTATTTCCTAACTTCTTTTTTTTTTTTAAATCAAGAAGTACATCACTTATTAGAATGAACAGTATCAGTTCAATAGGATGCAGGCCTCTTTTATTTGATTTTTAGGAGATGATGCCACAAAGTTAAAACTTAAAATGTTCTAAATCAATAAAGTGATCATTTGCATCCCATCAGTTTTGGGTGAAAAGTAGTGAGACTAGTAAAGATAAATAGACTTTAACAGGATGTTTGCTTTATTAGAGAGTAGGTAATTTTACGTTAGCCTAGCTCATTCGACATAAATTGATAATACCTGTGTTTCCCTCTTTTAAAAAGCCAACACAAATATATTTATCCAACTCTTTGCCCAAATATGTTTAGGTTAGTTATATTTTGCTTGTTAAGACATATCTAAATCCTTGATATAGTGCTCATATCAGTTTACCTTAATAATAACAACACTTTCTCAAGGTACAGACACATTTTCTCTCATTTGATCCTTATAATAACCCTGGGAAGGAAGAAAGAACACATTTTTAGTATTCCTAGTTTACAGAGGAGGGGACAGAAGCCCAGAGAAATTAAGTAAAATATTGAAAGTCCCATGGCTAATAAAAAGTAGATCCAGGTATTTCTATAAATCCTCCTTTCTTTAGACCAAATCTCCTCAAGGCTTTTCATCCAGGTAACTGAGAAACAGGCAAATGCTTGTTCCTAGCGTTCTGTAATACAGTCTCAAAATTCTATTTCAAATGTAAAATGTCTTTGATGTTCCATGTTTTATTAAAAATTCAGGGAAAATTTGCATTCTACTCTTCTATTTGAGTGTGTTTTAATGTAAGTAATGTCTTCTCTAACTTTTCTACCCTCCCACTTGATTTTTAAAATTATTCTTTTTTTTTTAGTTCATTATAAATTCACAAGTAGCTATAAGAAATAACACAGAAATCCTTGTGAACTTTCCACACAGTTTCGCCCAGTGGTAAAACTATAGCATAATAGCACAGTCAGGATGTCAACATTGATATAGTTAAAATATGGGACATTCCCATCACCACAATGATCCCTCATGTTTCTCTCTTATGGCCACAATACTACCCTCCCATCTCCACCCCTTCTTTATCTCTGATAAACTGATATGTTCTTCATTTCTATAATTTTGTCCTCTAAGGAGTGTTATATAAACAGAATTACAGCATACATAAATTTGATTTTTTTTTTTCCGCACTCAGTATAAGTCACTGGAGAATCACCTAGTTTACTGTGTGTATCAGTAGTTTATTCTTCTCTTCGCTGAGCAATAGTCCCTGGAATGGATATACCACAGTTTATGCACCCATTGAAGAGTTGTTTCTGGTTTTTGGCTACTATGAATGAAGCTACTATAAACATTAGTGAATAGGTTTTTGTATGAACATAACTTTTCACTTCTCTGGCATAAATGTCCAGGAGTACAATCACTAGGGCATATGGTAGTTATATGTTTAATTTTTTTTTAAGAAAATACTGAACTTTTTCCTACAGTGGCTATACCATTTTACATTCCCACCAGCAATGTATGAATAAATAGTTTGTTCACATCCATGACATCAATTGGTGTTGCAATATTTTTTATTTTAGCTGTTTTGATACATGTGTAGTGATACCCTATTGTGGCTTTAGCTTGCATTTCCCTAATGACTGATGAGATAGAACATCTTTTCATGTTTATTTTCCATCTATAAATCCTATTCACTATAAATCATATTCACTTTATTTCTTTTGTCCATTTTTAATTGAGGTTTTTGGTTTTTTTTTTACTGTTGAGAATTGAGAATCTTTTATATATCCTAGATATCAGTTCTTTGTTAAATAAGTGGTTCTTCTCATTTTCTAATATGTCTTTTAATCATTTTCATAGGATTCTTCCCCAAATATGAGTTAGTAAATTTGATGAGGTCAAACTTATCATTTATTTCTTTTTATGGATCATGCTTTTGGTGTCAAGTCTAAGAACATTTTGCCTAGACCTAGATCATGAAGATTTTTTTTCTAAGCATTTAACAGTTTTAAATTTTACATTTAGGTCTGTGATCCCTTTTGAATTAATTTTTGTATAATATGTTAGACTTGGGTTAATGCTCAGTTCTTTTTTACCTTTATTTTAACCCTCTTTTTTACCCCAGTTATACCACCTATTCCATTTGTCTGACACCAACCTAGCTGTGAAGATGAGGGGGATCTCACTACTACTGGGTGGATGTGGAAGTTCAGGCTCTCTACATGGACTCCATTTGCATCCAAAGAGTGGGTGGGGGCATATTACTGGCCAGTGGGGTGAAAATCTCAGCTCCCTACCTGGCCTTCTCCAACAACATGTCATCAGTGGTATTGTGGCATCTCATTAAAGCCACATGATTATTGAAGTCTAGGCTCTCTACTTGACATGTGCTGGCATGAGTAGATAGGAGCCAGTATTTCTTGTGGTATTTAGCTGGTTATTGTTTAAAAGTGTTCTGCCTTGATATTTTGCCTCTTTCTTACTCTTTTGGTTAGAGAAGGCAAGCTTTTGTTAGGGTTTCTTTTGCCTGTGTTTATAGGCATTTTCAGGTTATCAGTTTCTGCAACTCCAAATCTGGGATATATAAAACAAGCAGAAAAGCAAAAACACACATACAAACAAAAACCAAAAAACAAAAATAACCCCCAAACCAAAACTAAAACCAAAACCCAAGAAACTTATGACAATGTTTTTCCTCATATCCTGAGGTCCCCACCTAGAACGTCTCTTCTCTATCTTTCAGAGTCTTCTAATTTTGTTTTCTGTGTAATACATTGGGTTTTATAATTGTACTTTTCTGGAAAAATGGGGATAAAGTTGTCTGCCCTGTCTTTCCAGAAGTGGATGTTCCCCAATTTGATTTTTAAGTAAAACCTGATGGTCTAGGAAATGTCATGTTTATTCTGGCAGGCAAGCTGTGTTATTTTAATCTGCTCTTAATGTCCATAGCACAAAGTTATAAGGAGGACAGATGTTTCAATAAATTACAGCATTTTCATGTTGATCATTAAAAAAAAAAAAAAAGAGGAAAAAACTCATCTTCATCAGTTGTGTAAACTGCCTACTAAATGACCTCTAAGGGAAGGGAGAAAATATAATTGATACCATTTTTTTTCTCTTATTTCCTATTCCTCTAGACATGTACCAACTCTTTTTCCAGTGATTCCTCTCCATTCCATTCAATTGTTGATTTGATATCTCCAGCTCACCTGGATGCATTTGAAAAAGCCACATCCTTACTGAGCAGCAGGCTTCTGTCAGTCTACAAATATTTATTGAATGCCCTAGGGACAGAGGCTTGTGCTGGGTGCTTAGCAGGCAGGCTAGCAGCAGCCAGTGTCCTTTGGCCTTCAGCTTCCCCAGGGCAAGGACTGTCAGATAGCTGAAGGGTACACAGGTGTTTCAGGTTTAAAAAAAAAAAAATTGTCCTCAAAATGCCTTTCTTTTGAGTATTATCTTGAGAAAAGGGAAAACAAAAACAAAAACAAAAACAAAAAACCCCTAACAGTAAATTCCCTTTCCATTGATGAAGAACTTCTCTGACATGGAAATGGAAGCTAAAACCGAGTAATGCATTTATGTGGACTCTACCACAAAACATCAGTTTTTCCATAGGGAAAATAGATTTTTTCATAAGGACAGGACCTGCATCTTTTTCACTTATGTCTTCTAGCATGGTGCCCAGCACAGAATAAAGGTTAAGATTCTTCTATATCACATTAAGTTACAATCATCTGAAAGCCCCAAGTGGACCTTGAGAAGAGAATACTCAGAGAACTGAACTCCACAAATCCAAAGCATAAACATTTGAGAAAAGAAAGAATGAATAAAAGACAGAAAGAAAGGAAGAAAGGGAAAAAGATACTGAAACAGAAGACCATTAAACCAGTAAGTTTCATTATGATCTTTGTGTGACTATGGAAGCTCTACAAATATTAAGAGTTAGGGTGATTAAAAAGAAGAAATGGAAGATTCAGAGAATTGGCAGAACCATTAATGAAAAAATTGTTCATGACACTTGTGAAACAGTAAGGTCAATTTTTTCAAGACCATCAAGGTAGGTATAAAGATCGCTGCAATGGGATTTTACAGAGGTAAAAGAGATTGGGTCCAACTCTGGCAAATAGGTAAAGAGGGATTTGATTTTGATTTTTGATTTTTCCCAACAAAGAAAAGAAGGAATTCATAGTCAAGGAAGGAGTAGGGCGAGGGTCAGTAGATGGAAAATTACTAAAACGAAACATCAGGAGTAAAGGGTAAGGGATTCTGACTACCAACTTTATAGGATTCTTGCTGAAGGCAGGCTAGGCTGATTTGACATCACCTGAGAGATGGTGGAGGATGTCCATCTATTGAGGGTGATCAGATCTTAAGGGTGAGGGATTCTGACTAAATTGACTTAGCAGAATTCTTGCCAAATTTGAACAATGCAGAGAATCCCCAAAGTCAAGATCTTGTCAAAAAGAGAGCTCGGAAGAGTCTGACCAAAGTTTGATCAAGGAGAGAGTCTTCGTTGCTCTCTCCTTGACCAAACTTTAGTCAGGGTCCTCTGGACCATCTTTCTGAATAGACTTCAGTCTTGAATAGATTTCAGTCTTGGCCTCTGTTGTTGGAACTGCAGAGCCTGGTCCCCGCCCCCCCCCCCCCCCCCCCCCGCCAATCTTACTAAGTCAGTTTAGAGAGAATCCTCCTACTTTGATCACCCTCAATAGCTATCAAATTTTTCTATGCCCTACTATCCCACCCTTGATATCTAATCATCTTGGCCTGCCTTTACCAAGAATCCTATTAGGTCAGTTCAGCAACAAATCCCTCTTTACCTATTTGCCAACACCCTTCCCCACAACACATTCTCCTGAACCAGTCTGGTTCTTGGCTATAAATCCCCAATTGTTCCTGTATTCACAGTTGAGCTCTCTCTCTCTCTCCCTTAGTGGGATGGTTTCAACATGCATCCTAACAGTTCTGAATAAAGTTTTCCTTACCATTTTAACAAGTGTCAGAAAACTTTTTTCTTTAACAGAATCTAAATCTAGAGGAGGACTTGATGGACAAGTTCTTTTCTCCTCCTCTCTCTTATTATATTTCCTTCTATTACCTCTAAGAGTTAGAAAAACTAGATAGATAAGCATCTCACTGATAGGCAGGTAGAAATGCTCACTGCTACTTCTAGATGTGTCCTTTATAGCTGTATACCACATAAAACCAGACCTATTGTGTCAGGAAGAATGGGGCACTAAGTACTCTCAGGCACACAGATTTTAGAAGCTTCTTCATTCTTCTTAACCTCTTAGGATTCTTCTGCACTGCTGGGAAGTTGAAACTTGGAAGTTCATTTTTATACTTGAAAGGACTGTATCCTGGATTGGACTCCAAAGGGGGTGAGAGAACAATCACCTTAAAAGGGGGTGGGGTGCCGAAGATGGGGGCTGTTTACTTCTTTTATTTACTGGGAAGCCTGAAGGCAGTGAGAAGCTGGAGCCTTGCTGTGATATAGAAATTGTCTGAAAAAGGATGCCCTCTTACCCTTTCCATGCTGTTATGCAAGTTAAGCTGAAATTGGGACACTCAGGATTTGCTGCACCCCTCCATTTTCTGTTTTTTTCAGCTGTGACCAAATTCCTGAGTGAAAGTCTGACATTGCTAACTTGACTGAGACAACTCCCGTGCTATTAATTATGCTTAACTCAGCTTCCTTATATTGAGCAATGTCTTGTTGATGACTGAAGTGATAAATTTAGAAGTGGAGAAATAAGATGGGGTTTTTCTAGTGTCTGCTTGCCCTGTTGTAAGAGGTTTTGCTGACTATAGAATTGTGTTGCTGGAAAAGACCTTTGAGATCAACTAGGTCAACTCCTCCTATTTTATGGATGAGGAAAAATAACTTTAGAGAAGTGAAATGATATGACTTAAATCACCCAGCTAATTAATTGCTGGGATGGATCCTGAATCTTTATTTTCTCATTTTTAGCTTCCTGCCCCTACATCACTGTATATAAAATCCCTGAGCTCACCTTGTTGAAGCCTTTAAATGTAAGCTTGGGGCAGTGATCTGGGGATGATAATACCCTATACTACATTCAATCCCAAATATTATGCTAACTTTAGCCCAGAAATGAGGGCTATAGGAGTGCTGACAATACTGACTCCATCTTTGGTCCTTCATCTTACTCATGTCAGTGCAATGACTTCTCTTAGGGCTGTGTGTTCCAGGACCCTTGGGGTTAATGTATGACCTGACTGGAATGTGAGGAGGCTTGTTTTGGTCTTCTCTAAATTGTTTAGATAACTAGTACAGATAACACAGTTTCCCCTCCATCTTCTGACACAGAGATGGCTCCATGAGGTCTGTTAAATGTTAGCTATCAAGTAAGTATGCAGACCATCTGACCTCCTCACCACAATGTCCTTCACACATCTCCTCACTCTATACAATCTGTACACTAAGGTCCAGACTTGGCAGAGAATCGCTGTGCAGCATCCAGCTTCTTGCCTGCCCAATTCCCCCTGTCAGTAAGTCACCCTGAATAAAACTCTATGTAAACTTTGTGGAGCTTCCTGCTTCATTTTTTGTCTCAAAGTGCCTTCTCAGTTTGGAGGATACTTAATAGTTGCCCTCTCACCATCTAACAATAGGTGAGCCAGCCAGGATGAGACTGAAAAGGAAACAAGCGTGGGTACAGGGGCCATGCTGGAAGAAAGCCTATTGTCCATGGGGAAAAAGCCATTGGTTGTGGGGGAAATTCCAGGCTGGCGTGGGTAAGTATGGGGACACCCTGAAAATTTCCAATGGATTGTTAGATATCCTATCCAGGTGGAGGAAATGGAAGAGGATCTGGAAAAAGCTATTACTGCAGTAGCTTAGCCATTGCTCTGTGCATTACAAGGCACCAAGGAAAGGGAATTACACGTAAGGAAAGAATTAGAATAGACTAGAGAAGCATTGACTTGTAAGCTGCATGTTCCTCTCGTGAGGACATTATGTCCAAAAGAATCCAATAGCAGGAGAGATGTTTAGAGATTATGGCACATAGGAGGCCAAAGATGCAACTGCATAGTAAAGTCAGAACTACTGTATCTGAAGAAAACTCGGACCCTAAAATGTGGAATCCTTGAGATAATAACTCCCTTGTTGAGGAGGATATTATCATAGAGGAGGAAAATGACTTATGGGCATGACCTTTGATTCATACAAAATACCCAGACCACTCAACGAGCCTGAGAATGACTGAGAAGAAATTCCCACAAGTCAGAAAACAACTGTGAGGGAATATTCTGCCACTGAATTGGTAGAACTAATAAACCACTTTAAGCAAAACGGCTGCAAAAGTGTGTCAGCTTGGTTGTTATGGTGGTGGAATATTGGGGGAGATGGTATTATGTTAAATGAGTCTGAGATGTCAAAAATGGCCTTAGTCACACTGCTTAACCTGCCTTTTGACAAAGATTATATGCTGCAGGCATGGATGGGAATGGTGGGCACTTAGCTAAACTGATTGATTGGATAAATGCTGGCATTAAAATGACCCAGCCTAATGAAGGAAATGTTACCTCCCCTCCATTATGCTGAACATTTATGGAGAAATTACAAAAATTATACATGAACTGAGAATAAAACATGCCATTTACACCCCGCATTTTAGAGGCCCAGATTAAAAATTATTTATTGCTGGTATGAAAGACCGTACCTTACAGACAGCACTCTGGGCATGGTATGAGACTTTGGTATCTGTCTTTGTATCTATGGTTAATTGACCCATTGCTACAATAGCTGTTATGGTGGCTGACATTAAGAGAGACTGAAAGAATCTGGTCATAAAGGAAATAAATGGGTTGAAAAGCAAAGACAAAGGATCCTGGCAACAACAAGATTGCAGAATGGGTGACCATCAAGATCTTTCATAAACAATTATGGCAACATTTAATATTACCCGGGACTCCAAGAGAAAGTATAGACAAACAATGCAACTTGGTCTCACTGAGCCTATGGAAAGTATGACCTAAAGAAAAATAGTTTACTCCCTGGAAAGAAGTGTCAAAAAAGCCAGATATGTCATCATGTTCCTCTGCTAACAGAGGAATTTCAAGGGTGGATACTTGCTACCTCCAGAGATTATGGGTCAGGCCAATGTTGCTCTCTAGTGCCTATGTAATAGGGGCTGACCAGAAGCCCCAGGTTGAAATAGTCATTTATTGGTTTTGCACTAACAAGCAGACTGTACCAGCTCTAATAGGCACTAGAACTGAATGTACACTTATATAAGCCCTCAAAAATTGGGGGGCAATAAAGACTATTGATGGGAGCAAATGATCAAGGTCAGAAAAAGTAGTCTCTACCTATAGATGGACAGGTTCCCTGCCTACTGTTTTCTAGTACGTATTTCCTCCATTCCTGAGTATATTTTGGGCATAGATGTTTTATAGGATATGGACTTAACTACAAAGACAGCTGAAATCAGATAGTGCATCCAAGTAGTAAAACCTGTTGTTGTGGGTTATGCAAAATGAGACCCTATACAGCTGTTGGTTCCCTGGAGAGTGATAAACATAAAACAAAGTAAGCTACACCGGGGGGGGGGGGGGGGGGGGGGGGGTGGGAGGGGGGGGAGATGCGAATTACCACCACCATTAAAGAATTAGAAAAACTAGGTGTAATCAGGCCTGCTCAAAGCCCATTCAATAGCCTGGTTAGAATTGTAAAGAAATCTAATGGGGCCTGGTGAATGATAATGAATTATAGGGAACCCAATAAAGTTATTCTACCCATTCATGCCATGGTGCCTAATATAGCCTTATTGTTTGATAACAATTTGATACTATTGTTTAATGGCATCTGTTAAGACTTATCATTGTGTACTGGACCTGTCTGATGCCTTTTTCAGTATTCCATGAGGGCTTGAATCATAAGACCAATTCGCTTTCACATGGAATGGGAGACAGTGGACCTTCCAGGGATTGCCCCAAGGGTATCTCCATAGTCCACAGTTCATCACAGGATGGTAGCCAGAGATTTGGAAAAATGGATACTTCCAGAAAAAAATTGTGCTTTATCATTATATACGTGACATTATGTTAACTTGGGATGATTTATCCTCTGTCTCAAGCTGCTACATCACTACAAGAGTAATTAAAATCATGAGGTTAGGAGGTAAATACCTACAAGACCCAAGAACCTGGTCAATGAGTAAAGTGGTTGAGCATCATATGGTCAGTAAGACAAAAGTGATTCCAGAGGTGGTCATTGATAAAATATAAACCTTCCTAATCACTAAAGTGGCAAAGGAACTACAGGCTTTTGTTGGTTTATTGGGTAACTAGAGATCTTGTATTCTCCATCTAGCACAGATATTAAGACATTTATACACCTTGGTTAATCAGGAGAGTCAATGGGATTGGAATGCTAACCAACAAGAGGTGTTCTTAAAGGCAAAAACGGCAGTAAATCAAGTACGAGACCTGGGGGCATTAGTGCCAGATGTGAACTGTGAATCAGATATAAGTTTATATCCAGAAGGATTTGCTTGGGACTTATAGCTATGACATAATGGGAAACAAATCCTGTTAAGATTCTGGTCCCAGTGATGGAAGGGAATAGAAACCAGGTACAGTCCCATTGAAAAACAACTATTAGCTGTATATCTTCCACTGGGACAGATGGAAGGATTAACTGCTGACTTGCCTATGATGATATGAACCTATCTATCAGTAGGAAGATGGATTAAAGACATGTTCAGCAAACGTTAGATTGCCTGTGCCATGGAAGCACCTTACAGAAATGGCATGCTTACCATGCTCTAGCAAAGGAGCACTTGTAATACCAGCCTGCTGTCTCATGAACTGCACTTGTTACTGGGGCTGGTCACCTATGTCTACCTAGCCTAGCTTCCAGAAGTCACTGACATTATGTCTCCTCTCCCGCAAGTAAAGAAAGAGATATGCCTGCCTCCAGCAGACACATAGTACACTTATGGCAGTTGCCAGGGAGACCCACCTTCATGGCCTTTTTCTGCCATCCAGCTGGATTCTGGTATATTTTGGTTCAAAGACAGACCTAAACAAAGTAGTCATTGGCCAGATGAAAGTGGTATGAATGGTGTTGATGTATGAACCCATGCCCATCAATTTTCCGACTGGAAGCTGAGCAGTGTGGAAAGGGTGAACAATATGGATACTGTATTATAGACCCCTGTGGGGAGTGGAACTATGTAAAGATGTTTGGGAAGTATGCAATAAACCTAATGTAGCCCTCCATGCATGACATGTGCCCTCTCACTCCCCATCCACATTGCCAGGTAATCATGGAGGCAAATGCTCTAGTCCTGGTGGGAGCCCTTCTGGTGAAGGAAATGCTGATCTGTCTGATGTGGCAGAATGGGTCCATTTTAAATCATGACACTGAGGTCCCAAAACTACCTCAAGCCTTTGCTCAGAAGAGAGCCAATCAGACCACAACTATAAAAGGATTAACAAAACTAGAGGGCATGTACAAACACCAACTCAGATAGATAGTGATTAAGAGACACATTTTCCCTGCCATAAAGGTCAAGAATGGGCAGAGGCTTGGGATATATTATGGACTTTGTACCTGCCATACGGTCCCACTGATGAAGGCTTAACTGAAAGGATGAATGGACTAATAAAAAAATATGTTAAAGACATTATCACCAGCCAGCTTCCTAGAAGGATGGCCTCCACAACTAACAGAAGAGATTCAGCTCTTTGATGTAAGCCCAGTGAGATAGACAGACATCAGCACATGAATGCCTAACAAACAGCTTGCTTGGCTTAAGTGCTGCAAGTGCAGATATTGTCAGGAGGTTTGAGGCCTATAAGGGACTCATTTTGTTTTTCCACAAGTCCTCCCACCTGGCAAGACTCTAGTTCATTGGCAACTGGCTTGGAGTACCCCCACCCCAAGGTGGCATGGCATCCTAACTCTATGGGGTCAAGGGCTAGTATTGTTATTAACGTCTTGTTCTGTATTAGTCAGGGCCCAACACACACACACACACACACACACACAAAGAACTGCTTCTGGACCTCTGATGTTTGGTACTGAAATGCATTTTTATTAAGGGTGACAACCTAACACCTAGGTACAATCTAGACACACTATTTGATGATATTAAGGAAAAACCAATATGAAATCATTCCTCCAGGAAAAATACTTAAGCCAGGCGGGTATTGGCTCGTGGGGATTAAACAGCTACTGTGTTGTTGCTTAATGGAGATTTGCCATATTTATTGCCTATAAAACATTTGTCTGATTGCCTCTAGACTCACACTGCTGCTGTTGCTGTCCTTCCCTGTTGTTGTGGGAGACATCGATCATGGGCCATCACTTAGGCTGGGGTTCACATTTCCTGTGACTATGGGATTTGTGGAATGCTGTCACTACCCAGCTCAGGAAGGATACCATGGCCAGTGATACCTTTCAATATCATGGAATTAGAATGGTGGTTAAGTCTAGTAAGCACACCCCTAACCCTTGATGTGCTGGGCACCCTGCAGAGAAAAAGTCAGACATCTCCTACTTTTGACTTACAGTCCACTAAGGCATACATTTATAATATAATTTGGCAGGGAACTAATGACTCCAAGATTATTACTAACTACCACATTTGGGATGGCCTGGAATGGCTATGAGCAGAGCATGGCATATTAAGACTAACAGCTCCTCTGTATTTGAGAGGATTAATTATACCTCTGCCATCCCTTGACATATGGGATGGTTGCTCTACTCTCCCTATCAAAAGATACATAAAATATTAGTTACAGACTGGATAGAATGAGAAAATAAATCTGTAAAGGTGGGGGCCTTCTCTACTCCCAAAACAGAATTTGGATATGTGGAAGTAACTTATGGTCTTATCTACCTTATGGATGGACAGAGCAATGCACCCTAGGTTTCTCACACTTACCTGGGCACAAATATGACACTCTTTCTGGGATGCCCCATAACTTACCAGGGGGCAAGTCCTAAGGTCCTGATGGAGCCAAAGTCTAGTCTGGTGGGCATGGCCAGCATCTCTTTTCCTATCTCAATATGCCATTTTGAGCACAAAATTAGAAATTCAGGCCTTGGCTAAATTTATAGTCTCTGTGTTAAATAATTCTTACCAAAGCACTTCTCTACTCAATCAAGACATTATCAAATGAGAGAGGCGGTTTTATAAAATGACAAGGCTCTAGATATTTTAATTGTTGCTCCAATAGGGACCTGTGCCCTCACAGGGTATGAATGTTGTTCATATACACCCTCCTATGACAGTAACATTACTGACTTAAGGTCCCACACACAGAAAGTGTATGTCTTGCTAATGCTGTCACTAGATGGCTCATCTCTTTTCTGGGTTGTTGGAAGCTATAGTTTTAAGTATTTTTTTTTTATCTTCTATGTATATTAATCTCATGTTGCTGCTTATATTGCTGCTGTGGCATAGGAATGCAAGTTACCTGCCAGTATCTGGCTCTAGAGTCATTGTGGAAGAATGACATATAAAGAATGTACAGGCCATGAAAATACTGGGGATGGAGTGTAGGTGTGGTGACAATTCTGACTCATCTTTGGCCCGCCATCTTATTCATGTCCGTGCAATGACTTCCCTCAGGGTTGTGTGTTCCAGACCCCTTGGGGTTAATGTATGACCTGACTGGAATGTGAGGAAACTTTTTCTGGACTTCCCTAAATTTGTTTAGATAACTAGTACAGATAACATAGCTTCCCCTCCATCTTCTGACACACAGATGGCGCCATGAGATCTGTTAAGTGTCAGCTATCAAGTAAGTGTATGCAGACCCTCTGACCTCCTCATCACCATGTCCTTCCCACATCTCCTCACTCTACACAATCTGTACACTGAGGTCCAGACTTGGCAGAGAATCGCTGTGCAGCACCCAGCTCCTTGCCTCCTCAATGCTCCCTGTCTGTAAGTCACCCTGAATAAAACTATGTAAACTGTGTGGAGTTGCCTGCTTCTTTTTTTGGTCTCAAAGTGCCTTCTCAGTTTGGAGGATACTTTCTAGTCCCCCATCCACCTTCTAACAAGGGCAGTCAACACACAAGTCATCTATAGGTCACCAGAAATGCCTTGGGTAGATCCCCCTGTTTCCAGTCATTCTCATGTGGCAGAGCATGAAGAAGATTGTTTGTTTGCTCATTTGTTCACTTTATGGAGGAATGAAGCACATCAGAAATGCAGAATATTAAAGTTTAAGGTCCAACACCAATTATTCAAGAGAGAAGTAGATATAAGCAGACACAGGAGGCCACAGAGGAAACTTGGCCTTCCTTAAGGGGATGCTTCCCACTTGCCTCTTCTCTTCAAAGTCCACTGCTTAACCAGCTGGGGTGTGAACTGTGAAGGATGCAGAATGGGAAAAAAAAGGGGAGCTTCGAGGGGCTCAGCAGTCAAGATACAAAGCAAACATCTGTTTACACTATGGGATATCGAAGTCAAAATACCTGAAATATTCAATAAGCAAGCAGAAATTTAACTTCCTATAACACATCCTTCAAATGTTAACTCTCCCTCTCAAGTGTAAATTACCATCACATAACAGATTTTAATTGTTCTATGTAGCTCAGATTAAGAGCATAAAAGCCATTCAGGCATGTAGAATACTGGAGTATAAGATGTATTAAACTAAGGAAAATTCCTATTGTGATTAGTGGTAATCTTTATTTTCTCTTGCACTAGGTTTTTTTTGTTGTTGTTGTTATTTTACATATCTTCCTTCCCTCCCCCATTACATACCGAGATATAGTCAATGTATACCATTTCGTAAGTTTAACGTACACTAATCTGATACATATATATTGTGAAATGATTACCACAGTAAGGTGAGTTAACACATATTTCAGCTCACATAATTATCATTTTGCTGATGCTGTTATAGTAAGAACATTTAAGATCTAGTCTCTTAGCAACATTCATTCACACTAATTTCTCTCATTCATTCATTCCTTTCAAATCCAGCTTTGTAGGCATTTTAGTTGATTGTAGGAGCTTGAAAGTATTTCTAGGATGAGGATACAGATGAATGTAATTTATTTTATTTTTCATGACAACAAACTGATGAAATAGATACTATTCTCATATTGTAGATGTGAAAACTAAAGCTCTGAGATTATACATCACATGCCCAAGGTCAGAAACTACATCCATATCTGTCTGTCTGTCATCAAAGAATTATACACATTACATAAATGTCTTTATATTTCTGGAGATGGGGGTAGGATAGAAAATAATGGGATAGAAAAGAAGTGGTAACATTCTCCTTACAAAGGATAGCTTCACTTTCCTATGAATGAGATCCCCAATGTGTAGATTATTAAAAAGTCTAAGTAAGAGACTCACAGTTCTGCGAAATACTGGGTAAAAGAAACAGGGCCTCTGCTAATGATTTCTTGAAACTTGCCTCAGGCTTGCAGCTGGGAAGAAGAAAATGATTGCATCCCAAGGCACACAGTAACTTATGTGAATGGTTTCAGATATTTCCTAGGTTGGGAAACTTAAGGGAAAAATAAAATATTAAGGTGAGTGTTGAAATAGGATATTAAAAAGTGCTCAGTAGCCTTGGGCAATCCCTGGACACTTGCTTCCATACTTCTAACTTGCAACCAACCCTTTGGTCCCACCATTTTAACTGTTCGTTTATTACTTGCCTTTGCTCATATATTGTTGCTGTCTTCTGAAATAAAACGTTCCCATCCAAGGATCATAGAACCTCTATAGAAACAGGACTAGTCTCTTGGTGATTGCTTCTTATCACTTCTCCATTGGTAGCTCTCAAAATATTGCTATTACCACCCTCTATTCTTTGCTGATATTTCTAAAATACATTTCCTTTTATGTTTTTCTCTTCCTCAAGAACTGTATAACCCATTTCTCTGTTTTGTACCATTCTTAAAGGTCATTGTATATTTTTCATATTCTCTTATCCATTTATTCCGTTCCTCCTCATTCTATACTCTTTTAAGTTAATGAACACTTTTTTAAAAAGATCATTGTTTTTGAAGATTTTATTTATTTATTGGACAGAGAGAGCGATCACAAGTAGGCAGAGAGGCAGGCAGAGAGAGAGGGAGAAGCAGGCTCCCCGCCGAGCAGAGAGCCCGATGGAGGGCTCCATCCCAGGACCCTGAGATCACGACCTGAGTTGGAGGCAGAGGCTTAACCCACTGAGCCACCCAGGCACCCCTGAGTACTTTTTTCAAGTTCATCATAATTTCTAGATATCTGAAAACTTTCTTTGGGTAAGAATAGTATCATCAGTAGGAAGAAGGGTTATTTTGGTGTCTATTGGATATTCAAAATGGAATAAAATATTCTTCACTTTTCCCATTTTTACTATTTGCCTAAAAAATTATAAAATATATGCTTTATTAAGTATAGAAAGTTAAGCTTGCAAATATGCCAATGGCTAAAAATCTGCTGTCTCAGCAACTTCCCTGAATATTAAAAAAAAAAAAAACCTCTGTTCATCAGAAAGATTTTAATTATATTTTGTTATTTCTTAAGTGCACTTCCTGTTCTAAGTTGACACAGTTTTCAAAATGCAAGTACTTTTCGTAAAAGAGAAGCAGAGTAGAACCCAGAGCCAATGCTGTGGTTACAGCCAGTGGTCAGATTCAACAGTATGTTTCCTTTTTTTAAATTTAAATTCAGCTAATTAATGTATAGTGTATTATTAGTTTCAGAGGTAGAGTTCAGTGATTCATCAGTTGCATATAACACCCAGTACTCATGACATCCCATGTCCTCCTTAATGCCCGTCACCTTGTTTTCCCATTCCTCCACCCACAATCTCTCCAGCCACTCTCAGTTTGTTTCCTATAGTTGAGTCTCTTATGGTATGTATTCCTCTCTGATTTCATCTTATTTTATTTTTCCAACCCTTCCCCTATGATCCTATTTTGTTGCTTAAATTCTACATAGGAGTGAAATCATATGATAATTGTTTTTCTTTGATAGACTTGTTTCTCTTAGATCAACTACAGATTTCTATCTACTGATCTCTTTGGCTCTCCAATAATTCATGTCAGTGGTCATGGACTCTTAGCAAAGGGCAAAAGAAGTGGTTTTATTCTTTGAGTGCCATTAAGACCCCAGGTCTATTGGTGGATTCTTACACAGGAAGATTACTAGCATAAGTCTAAGATAAGATCATATTATTCCAAACAATACAAAGGTTAAGGATTATTCTTCCTGGCCATGGCAAAACTCACCAAGTGAAATCAAATGCTCAAAGATTTCTCCCAAAGCTGAGAAATGAATGATGTTGTCTGGCACAACATTGTATTTCTTCAATAAAACAAATTCGGATTCACTCATTTGAGCAACACCTTTGAGATCATGATAACCTCTTAGGATAACTTGCTAAGTTTTGAGGGGAGAGTGGGGGAGCATTTTATTTTGTCTATGCCCAAGACTCATTCCTATGTGAGTCTCCTACTGGCACAGTTTTATGAAAGGTACAGAAGAGCCCACAGTCAGCTCAGTTATTCTGACCCTGACTGTGGCTTTGACTAGTGATGATGAACTGCTGCTCTCAGTGGTTTCTTTGCTCAGAGTAAATCCCCAGATGCCTTTATTTTTAGACTAGGGACAAGATCCAGAAAGATAGTACTTTGTTTCTACTTCCACCATGCATATTGCGCAAAGGGATGGGGGATATCTTAACTGCCTCAAAAGTAGTTTGGAACGAGTTGATTTTGACCAGATTAAATTATAAATACCAATTATTTAGTGTTTTCTATGTGTCAACATTTGTGTTAAATTTCTTACATGCACTATCTCATTTAATCCATCATCTGAAAATCATCCTCATTGTCTCTGGGATAGGTGAAGACAGATGAATTATGTGCTGGTAAAGGAGTAGATGCTTGTCTACTTCCTACAGGACATTCCACACAAACCTAGAAATTCTGCTTTTCTTCCCCCTGACTGTCCTGCTGGATGCTGGGTTGTCAATAGGACATGCTAAATTTAGCTTTGTGAATCTAGAAATTAAATGCCAACATGATCCGTTCAGAGACCTGTTTCTATACAACTTGGTTTGTTTAGCCCTGAGGGAAAAAGTTGCAGGTGACCTTTCTTTCTTGTCCTTACTAGAGTTAAAAATACATATAGTTAAAGTAGCTTGACCAGACCAGCTAAGAAAAGCTATAACTGCCTCAAAACAGGCCAGAGTTCTGCTGGATAACACTTCGTTTTCCACTACAAACCTACAGAGCCATTTTCGGTTCGGTCTGCATGTGAAGTGTGTGATAGAGAATGTGAATATGAATTCCAAAGGGGTGTGTGTGTGTGTGTGTGTGTGTGTGTGTGTGTGTTGGTGTATATCCATGAATGAGTGTGACTGGGCTGTTTGAGATGTGAAGACTTAACATCTCCATTGTTTGCTTCTTCTTTTCTCATAACTGAAAATGTTACAAAACATGTTTTGCTATTCCCCCCCCCTAATTTCTCAGTTTCTACAGAAACCCCAGGTTGCAAGAGATAGACTCTGTTATAGATTAAATTTAGTGGATTATCTGGAGTGGCGAAATCTGGGATTAAAAAGCTGAGTGTACTGTAATCATTTATCCATGAGAAAGAAAAATGTTTCTCATATATATTATCCATAACGTACTGTACTTCAATCTATATTGGAACGTATATATACGAGAGAGAGAGTGAGGATAGAGTATGTGTTTTGGTTAAGTTTGCTTCAACCTGAAGATTCAATGATTCTTGAAAAATCTAAGCTCCTTAGCAAGGCAAAGAAGATGTTTTATAGCATACTTATTTAAACTCACATAAGGGAAAAAGAAGAAAACAGCACAGTAGTCTAGAGCATCTGGAGACTAACTGGGATTAGATCTCAACTTTATCACTTGTTAGCTGTGAGACCTCTTATAAAGTTGGTTTAAACCTCAGAACTCCCATCTCTAAAATTACATAGTTATTTGTAAATATTAAATTTTTATTTTTAAATTTTCTGATTTAAAAAACACATAAAATGAGATCTATCCTTTTCATAAATTTTTAAGTGTACAGCAAGTATTAACTATAAACATACTGTTGTACAGCAGATCTCTAGAACATTTTCATTTTGCATGACTGAAACTCCATGTTCCACATTTTTCCCTTTCCCTAGTCCCTAGCAGTGATCATTCTGATTTCTGTTTCTAAGGATTTGACTACTTTATTTTTTTTTTAAAGATTTTATTTATTTATTTGACAGAGAGAGATCACAAGTAGGCAGAGAGGCAGGCAGAGAGAGAGAGAGGAGGAAGCAGGCTCCCTGCTGAGCAGAGAGCCCGATGCGGGACTCGATCCAAGGACCCTGAGATCATGACCTGAGCCGAAGGCAGCGGCTTAACCCACTGAGGCACCCAGGCACCCCAAGGATTTGACTACTTTAGATACCTCCTTTAAGTGGAGTCATACAGTATTTGTCCTTCTGTGACTGACTTATTTCACTTAGCATAATGTCCTCAAGGTACTATCATGTTTCAGTATATGACCAGATTTTCTTCTTTTTTTAAGGCTGAATAAGATTCCATTGCAAGTATCATATTAAAAAAATTTATCGAACCATCAATGGACATTTAGGTTGTTTCCTTTTCTTGTCTATTATGAATATTGCTGCAATGAATATAGGAGTACAAATATCTCTTGGAGATCCTGATTTCAATTCTTTTGGATAAATACACAGAAATAGGATTGCCGGATCATATGGCAGTTCAATTTTTACTTTTTTGAAGAACTTCCAAATTTCCACAGTGCCTACACCATTTTACATTCCTATCAACAGTGCAGAAAATTTACCTTCCAGGTTACCCTCACCCCAACACTTGCTATTTTCTGTTTTTTCTTGTTTTGTGTACAGTAGCCATCCTATGGATGTGAAGTAATACCTCATTGTGGTTTTGATTTGCATTTCCCTGATGATTAATGATGCTGAACATGTTTTCATATACCTGCATTCCATTTGTATGTTTTCTTTGGAGATATGCTCATTTTTAATTGGGTTATTTATTTATTGCTGTTTAGTGCAGTCTTCTTAAACTTGTTAAGACTTGTTTTATAATCTAACACATAAACTATTCTGGATAATATTCCTTGTGTACATGTGTATTCTGCTGCTGTTGGGTGAAATGTTCTGTACATGTCTGTTAGATCACCTGGGCTATAATATTGTTCCAATCTTCCATTTCCCTACTGATCTTTTGTTTGGATATTTTGTCTAAAATTAAAAATAGGCTATTGAAATTCTCTACCATTATTGTGTTGTTATTTCTCTGTTCAGTTCTGTGAATGTTTGCCTCATATATTTGGGTGTTCTGATGTTGGATAGTTATGTTTTTACATTAATCATATCTTCCTGGAGAATTGACCCTTTTCATCATTATATAATATTCTTTGTCTCTTTGATAGTTTTTTACTTAATGTCTGATGTAAGTATGGTACTTTTGCTTTCTGGTTACCATTTGCATGAAATATCTTTCCCATATTTTCACTTTCAGCCTATGTGTGTGCTTAAATCTAAAGTGAGAGTCTCTGAGACAGCATATAGTTTTTTTTTTTTTTTTTAAAGATTTTGTTTGTTTATTTGACAGAGAGAAATCACAAGTAGACGGAGAGGCAGGCAGAGAGAGAGAGAGGGAAGCAGGCTCCCTGCTGAGCAGAGAGCCCGATGCGGGACTCGATCCGAGGACCCTGAGATCATGACCTGAGCCGAAGGCAGCGGCTTAACCCACTGAGCCACCCAGGCGCCCCCGAGACAGCATATAGTTTAATCTTGATTTTTTATCCATTGAGCTAATCTATATCTTTTAATTGGAGAACTTAATTTATTCACACTTTAAGTAATTATTAATAGGGAAGAACTATTATTGATATTTTGTTAATTGTTTTCTGTCTTGTAGTTTTTTTTGTCCCTCTTTTACTCTCTTGCTGTCTTCTTTTGTGTTTCATTTATTATTTATTTTTGCAGTAATATACTTTGATTACTATTTCACTTTCTTTTTTATATCTTCCCTGGGTATTTTCTTTGTGGTTACCAGGAATTTTACATAAAATATCTTACAGTTATAACAATCTATTTTATTTGATAACAATTTAACTTCACTTGCATATAAATCTTCTATATTTTTCCTTCTCCACCTCCACATACATATTACATAATTGATGTCACAAATAGAATCTTTTAATATTGTGTATTTGTTAATTTTTAATAGTTATAATTATTTTTTCTACTTTTGTATTTTAACCCCTATACTAGAAGTAAAAGTGGTTTAGGCATCACTAACAGTATTAAAATATTCTGCATTTATGTATATATTTACCTTGTCCAGCAAACTCTTTACTTTCATATACATTTGTGTTGCCATTCACTGTCCTTTCATTTCAGGTGGAATGATTCCCTTTAACATTTCCTATAAGTCTAGTGGTGATGAACACCTTCATGTTTTGTTTTTCTGGGAAAGTATTTCTCCTTCATCTTTGAACAGTAGTTTTGCCAGACATAATATTTTGATTGGCAGTTTTTTGCATTTAGTACTTCAAATATATCATTCTATTCCCTTTTGGTGTGCAAAGTTTATGTTGAGAAATCCACTTATATTCTTATGGGGGGTGGAATTCCCTATACATGACCAATTGCTTTTATATTACTGCTTTCAAAATTTTCTTTCTGACTTTTGATGATTTGATCATAATGGACCTTGGTATAGAATTTTTAAGTCCTCCTAGGTAAAGTCTGTTATATTTCTTTTAAATCTGAATGTCTACTTTCTTCCTTGGATTTGGGAGGTTTCCAGCCATTATTTGTTTAAATAAGCTTTCTGATCTTTTCTCTCTTCTGCTTCTGGGATTCTCATAATGCACATATTGGTCAGCTTTATAGTGTCCCATAAGTCCTTTAGGCTTTCTTCATTCTTTTTCTTTCATTCCTCCACAATCACCCCTTTTCCCCTCTTATTGGATAATTTCCAATGAACTTTGAGCTCACTGATGCTTTCTTCTTCTTGATCAAATTTGTTGTTGAATTCTTCTAGTGAATTATTCACTTCAATAATTCTTCAGCTCTGAAATTTATGTTTATTTCTTTTTTATGTTTCTATTTCTTTGATGGTATTCTCATATTGTTCATGCATTGTTTTCTTGAGCCTTTAGAGCATCTCTATGATGGTAATTTTGAATTCTTTACAAGGTAATTAATATATCTCATTTCTTTAGGACCATTTTCTAGAAATTTATGTTCTTTTCTTTGGGGCATGTTTGCCTGCTTCTTTATGTGCCTCATAAGTTTGTGTTGGGGTCTGCACAATTGAAAAAACAAACAAACAAACAAAAAAACCACCTCTTCCAGTTTTATGAACTGGCTTCATATAAAGGAAGTCCCTCACCAACCAGCCCAGCTAGAAATTCTGGGGTTTCTGAAAACTTTTTTGGGTGATGATATTTTTCTGAGTTTGTGCCTTTAATTTCTCAATTACAGAGGCATGTTAGTTTCTTTTTCAGGACCTCTTAATCTCTTGTTCCCTTTGGTGTCTACCTGTGGCACTGTAAATTCCCTGGTTGTACCGAGGCATGTTGTTCTGTTCTTCCTTGTTTTCAGCAGCCACCAGGCATCTAAAGCCAGCTGGTTCCCCATCAGCACCCAGAGTCAGGAGAGATAGATATCAGTTCCATGAAGAGTCCTCTGAAGAGTTAAAATGCTGGACACCCACCCCCACTCCTCTCTTTCTCTCCCATAGAAGCCTCAAGTTATATATACTTTCTCCTAATAATGATGAATTGTACCAGCCACAGGAAGCCATCCCCCTGAATGTTCTTTGTTTGTAGCAGCCTGCAGGCATCCAAACCATGTCTGTTCTATCAGCACTCCAGGTGAAGCAAGACAAAACCCAGTCTCTCAGGCAGCCCTCCAAAGAGCTGGGACAATGAACACATACTCCTCTCTTCTTATTCCCCTGAGGGAAAAGTTGTGAGGTGGTACATTTCTCCCAGTTCTGAGCTGCATCAGCTTGGGGAAAGAACCGAAATGTGAAATTGCTCTTCTACCTGTTTCAAGACAACTGTTCTTGGCTTTATGCTTACCTGGGCTGCTGAAACTTCTTAGCTAGATTCTGGAATTCTCATAAAGGTATTTTGGTCCATATATCATTGTTAAATTGGGTGTTTCTATGGGGCAACAAGGCCTGGAACCATCTTGCTGATAACATTCTTCTGGAAGTCTTCACTGGGATAATATGTATAAAGTGCTGGGGTACATTTCCTAGTATATGCTCAATATATCTCATTAGCTATTACTATTATTACCAATGCTCTCCTTTACTGAAAATTTTTATTACTTCTTGAACATAGCATGCTTCCATGTCTTCCATATTGCCTCTTCTGTCTTGAATGGCCTTTTCTTCCTTTTCCACTCAGTGAACTCCTACTTAGCTTTCTAGAAGAAGTGTCAAGTTCATTGTGAGTCACCAGAGAAAAATTCCCCTTTCTATAATACTCATAGCATTTTTTTTCATTTTTACATTACAACCCATATCATATTGTATTATAATAGGTTTAGCATTATCTGTCTCTAAACTTCTTCAGGTGAGGGGCACAACCTAAATTGATGTGTTTCTATTCCTGACACCTGTTTTCTGTTTTCTCTTTAGTACTTAGCAAGATAACTGACATGAGGTGGTTATTAAATGCATACCAATTGAATTGTATAGGGTAGCCATACTACTTTCTCTGAATCCCTAGGAACCTAATTCAGTTTCACATTAGCTTAAGATAAGTTTGCTTTTTCCTAATTTGAGTTTTTTGGCCTTGACTAAAATTCTCAGCGAAAATGAAATGTCAGTGGACTTGTTTGTATGGTTCTAGAACAGTGAATGCATATGCACAGCAGAGACAATGTTAAAATGGAAAGAAATCTTACAGATCACTCAAACATTACCCTCTCATTTACTAGAATGATAAAGCAACTTATCTAAAGTCATTTGGCTTTTTAGAAACAGTGAAGACATTGCCCCATTGTGGGTTTGGGTAAAAGGCAATTTTGAATGATGATTATGAATGATGAGTTCATTGAACATAATGTTCATTGAACATTACCTAGGCTGACAAAGGGGGAAAAATTTTTGTTTTTGTTGTTAGCTGGCAGAATTCTTTATTAAGTCTCTTAGGAAGGTACTATAGGGGAATATAATATACCTTTTAAAAAACATATTAAAAATTATGCATAAATAGATGTTGGGTGAAATTAATGTTAACTAGAAACTCATTTTACTTTAGTCTTTGCAACTAAAATCCTTCTAAAACATAGAGGCTTACTTCTTCTCTTAGTACTGTACTGTGCTTAGACTCAGGCTAGGGAATCCCTTGATGTGGATGCTACACAGCAGGCCTTATTCTGCCCTTTCTCCTGTCTTTATTCTTCTCATGAGACAAAGAATCTATGGGACCAATAGCACATGCCTTTCCATAGCCAGTATCTATCCCATGATCTTCTAGACCATGCTCTAGGTATACAGAACCCCCAAATCCCTTGCCTAAATGGCAGTTGGTCGGCTCCAAGGCTCTGCCTGGGATTCCTTCCCAGTCCATTCTTTGGAGGTAAGCCATACCCTAGGACTGTGAATTCCTAGGCCCAGGGGATAGATAAGGAACACCTGTTTACAGAGAGTGTGTATGGATCTTAAATACATGGGCCAGAGTGCCACACACATGTTCGCCAAGTTGCTTGTGCTATGAGACAAAACCAAATGTGGAAAGAGGAGAGGGATGGGCTACAAGCCAGGAAACAGGATTCAGCTCTTAACACTAGCAGATTCTGGCACAGAATTCTGAGGTACTCAGGAATTTTCATTCAAACTTGGTTTCCATGCCATTTTAAAAATAATTTTGTAAATTACAGGATATAGTTTTTTAAAGCTTGATTTGTAGCTTTATTTTTTTTATTATGTTTAGTTAGCCAGCATAAGTTTCTGATGCAGTGTTCAAAGATTCATTAGTTGCATATAATACCCATTGCTCATCACAACATGTCCCCTCCTTAATACCCATCACCCAGTTACCCCATCCCCCCACCCCCTCCCTTCTGTAGCCCTCAGTTTGTTTCCTGGAGTCCAGAGTCTTTCATGGTTTGTCTCCCTCTCTGATTTCTTCCCATTCAATTTTCCTTCCTTTCCCCTATAGCTTTAAAATATTTATCTATTAGGTTATCTGCTTCCAATTGCACTTTCATTCTGGGACCCACAAACATTAGGGGAGGCATGGTTACTTGGTAAATATTACATATCATGAAAAAAACTAGATTTCTTTTGATAGTTGTAACCTGTACAATTTGGATCAGAAACATTACAAACATTTTTGGAATGTAGCTAGCCAATATAAGCTGACCCTAAAACATACTTTGAAATTTCTTCTTAATTAAACTCTCAGTTATTGGCTCATTTATTTAAAATTTCCCTTTTTATTCTAAAAATGGAATGCCACTGATTGAGTGTTCTAGTTAATTGGATCAATCAACATTCTCTGAATAATATTATTTATGAATGGATGTAAGATGTTGCTTTGCTTAGTGCAGGAAAACAGGAAAAAGAAGCTTCACCAAAGGAAGTTGGTTTGTTTTTCTTTTTAAGGGAGGGGTTTTATAAAGCAAATAAGATGCATTTGGCCATGTTATTTGAAGAAAACTTTGGGTCCAAAGAGCAAATTGTGAAAGAGAACCGAACAACATAAATGTTAAAGACATAAGATACAAAAGAAAATAACAGAGTCATCATAGTACATCCAAGGGAGTGTGTTGAACTCTTGTGTGAGATGTATGAGGAAATGTGTAAAACAGGTGCCTGGAGAAGAGCAGATGCTGTGCATGGTCATAGGCAATTCTGTGTTAATTCTGGGCATTGAACTAAAAAAGAACTGTGGGCACTTGGAGCATGTCTACATGAGAGTGACTGGGGTGTTACGTAAAGGGTCTGACATCACTCATACAGAAGGATCAAGGGAGCATCATTAGAAAAAGTGCTGTCTTCATGTATTGGAAGGACTGCTACATTCAAATTCAGCTGAAATTCTTTGTCATCCCAGAAGATAAACAAAGGAGAGGAAGTCACAGGGAAATGGGTTTTAAATGAACATATCCATAAACAAGCTTCTAGTATTGTGAGATCACCTACACAGTTCCATGAGGACAGAACAAATATTTGCTAGGTTCATGGTTGTCATTAGTGTAGTGGTTCTCAAACTTGGCTGAACATCTAGTGGAGCCCTTTGAGAAAAAAAAAAAAAAATAGGCATACTTTGCTACCATCATCAGAGGTTTGGATTTAGGAGGTCTTACAGGGGCATGGTCTTCTGGAGTCCTGAACTATTTTATAGGGATGCTGATGTACATCAAGAGTTAAGAACCATGGCTCTACTATGCAGTATAAGGCCTGACAAATGCTAAAAGCTTATTAATTTCTTGACTCTGGACCTTCACATTTGCTGTCCTCTGCCTAGACCATTATTCTCCAGACTTCTGAAAGTTTAGCTCACTCACTTAACTCCAATTTAAAATAGGTCCATTTCACCTCACTTTGCTTTGCTTTGCCTTCTTTCCTTTCTTTGTACTTACCCCTAATCTGAAATTCTGTTTATCTGTTTATTGGTCTCTTTGCCACTACAATATAAGTTCCATGAGGACAGTGACTTTGTCTTATTCTCTGCAGCATATTCATTGTTTAGAATAAATCCTGGGAAATCATAAATGCTCAAGAAATATTTGTTAAATTAATGTGCAGATAAATTAATGAATGGGTGCTTATTGATTTATTGATGGTTTAATTGACAAATTGAATGCCTGCCACCCTTTAGGGGGAAGATGTTCAAGCAGAGGCTAGCTGACCACATTATTGGAGGATGCTTTAGGGGAAATCATGCATCGTATGGAAGACTGATCTCAAATGTTTCTTCCCAGCCACAGAAAATAGATAGGGGATGGTGAAGAAGATGAAGGGAAAGTTGGCATAAAAGACAGCATAATTAAGAAGGAACTAGAGAGCACTGGAGTGAAACAGCTTGCTGAGAAGTTGGCTATGGTAGCTGACTTGTTGAAATATTCACCACATTCTGAAATAACAGATGTGCATTGAGGGATCTGTATGAGCATTTGTAATCTGCTGCTTTCTATGACTTTCTCCTCCTACCTGCTTCCCACACACAGCAGCTTGCTGCTTGGCCATCCACTCCCAGAATGTCCTTCTTTCCCTAAGAGAGAACCAGACCCACCCCCATCAAACCATGGTCATATTTTATTTCATTCCTAAAGAAAAGGATCTTCCTTTTCTTAACTCTCTGACCTCCTCTCTTTTGTCCCCTGCTACTTCTGCCCTTGCTCACTCTACTTAAGCCATACTGACCTTCCTGCTCTTTTTAAAATACACCAGGCATGCCCCAAGGCCCCAGGCTTTGCACTGGCCATACTCTCTGCATGGAAAGGTCCTCCTCCAGAAGGCCACTTAATTCCTTAATCTCTTTCCTCCCTTGCTTCAAGTCTTTGCTCAAATCTCACCTTCTTAGTGAGTCTTGCTTTGATAACCCTATTTATTTATTTATTTATTTATTTATTTATAAAGATTTTATTTATTTATTTGACAGAGAAAGATCACAAGTAGGCAGAGAAGCAGGCAGGGGGGGTGGGGAAGCAGGGTCCCTGCTGAGCAGAGAGCCTGATGCCGGGCTGGATCCCAGGACCCTGAGATCATGACCTGAGCCGAAGGCAGCGGCTTAACCCACTGAGCCACCCAGGTGCCCCTGATAACCCTATTTAAAACAGCAACTTTGTCCTTTCCAAATATTCCTGAGACCAATACCCTGCTCCATGATTTTCATTGTTCTATATATTTATTACATGATGTGTTTTTAAATTTTATTTATTACACTTAATTATCTATCTTCCCACAACATATCTTTGCATCAGAGTGTTCATGATGGCAGTGAAGAACTCTTGTTTGAAAGTGTATTCCCCATGAGCTGAAAAGTACCTTGCACATAGTATCTGTTCAATAATATTTACAAAATGACAAAATAAATGAATGATATATTAAAATTTTTAAAAATCCAAGAAAGAGTTTACTAAACAATTCTTATTCCAATGAAAGAACTTGGGAACCAGTGGTCCTTTGACTTCAGATTCCACCTCATGTTCACACCTGTTTCTCTTCTTCAATGATAACTTTACTTGAAAAGCATTTAACATCACTGTGTATAGAACACACTCACGAGGCTCTGGAAGGAGGCAAAAGCAAGAGAAGACAGTCCCAAGTACCTCACAATACAGATATGAGGACAACACATTGATAAAAATGTCCTCTGCCTTAAAGACTGTGGATGATTATAAAAAGTGCTTACACCACATTTCCTTTGCTAGCATGTAAATGTGAAAATGTAATTGCTTTGATTACTAAATGGAAATCAGGGATTTGGAGGGAAAATAGGGAGCTGCCTTTAAAATATTAAGTGCTTATTGTGAATTGGATTTATTTTATATTTGTTGAAATTATCCGAGCGAGATGACCCCTGTCAGGAAAGGCAGAGTGCAGCAGAGTCATTGTTGGGGGCAGGGTGAGGTTGGAGGAGGTATCTGTGAGGAGACACACAGGAAAGAATGAGAGAAAGAAGATCATGGGCCCAGAACATTCAGTATACTTGACCCAACATATGGAAATTACACTCTGTAATCATGCATCTCAGGTCACAGCCCAATGAAAGGAAATGGCAAGAAAATAAGAATCTAGGAAAATGTTAAGCTATTTTCATTTGAGATGTGAAGGGCAGGAAGAGGAATACAGAGGCAAGGATTTACGTGGAAGACTAATGTCTCAAATAATGGGATATTCATGTGCTTTCTGTTCCCTATTTCACTTATGATTTATTGTGTGTGGACTACAAGAAGTTGAACATGGCTGGTTAGTTACCCCTTAGCTATAATAATATTCATGGGAATCTTAGCTGATTATTGTAGACCATGAATGTAACGAAAAAGGTATCCTAGCCCCTAGATGGGAAGCAATACCCTAAAGGGAGAAATTAAGGTGAACGACTGATTAAATCAGGAATGAAGAGTAGAATGTAGGGCAGAGTAGTAAAGCAAACACAAAAACTCCTTAACCCAAAGAGCCAGGAAGAGGGCGCACAGAGTTTTTAAGAGGCAGGAAGGGTCTATAAGGACTGGTGAGAGTCACAAACCTGGGCAAAGCTAAAGAAGCCATGTGGGACTCTACCTGTGACATTATCTCAAACCTCAGTCCTCAGTTCTAAAATGGGGATATTTTGAACAAACTATGTATTCTATATAGCAGTGGAGTGGCTGAGAATATGAAGAAATCCTCTCCTTCAGTTTATTGTTGGTGGCTCTGAAGAGGAAATATTCCGGATCTACTGAGCAGGTAGGTGAAAATGCACACAGAACAGCAAGCATGGAGGAGTTTATGAAATACCTCGGCAGGGAGTCAAGAATTTGGAGACACTCAACCATTAACCAATTCTGTAATCTTAGATTAGTAAATTTTACATGTTGAATAGGTGGATTATAAATCCCTTTCCTACTCAAAAGTGCTATGAAATTCTGAATTTGTTGTATAATGCCATAATAGCAAAAAAGAGTTCCTCCTAAGATATACAGTACTGTGTCTATGACTTGGAAGTAAAAGTAGCAAGCTTCAGGATAACTTGAAAGGGCTAAGTCGTTCCCTCCCAATCCTGCATGCTGCAGATTCTTGAAATTCTACCCTTGGTTTCAATGTTTAGTGATTACATGTAGTTTTATTGCAGCCGTCATCTTGAAAATACCAGCATTCCTGAAAGAAATAATGCCTGACACATAATAGGTCCACACAATGAACATTTATACACTAGAGCTATAAATTTACCAGATCCTTTTTTGAGTGACATGTAAAATAGGTGTTGTGAAGTATTGGGACCTATGGGTACAGAATTCAGAATGGAGAAAAGGCTCGGTTAGATAGTTAACTACGTAACTAGTGGCTGGGAGAAGGACTCCAACACCAGCTCCCTCCATTTTTACAGTTGGGCCTGATGCATGTTGAATTAGGAAAAAGCCTCATTCAGTTAAAGTAACAGATTTATTTTTTTGAGAGTGAGAATGCTGCCTTCATACGTTGTGGCACTATAGCTGAAAGAAAAGAATAAACATCTATTAAGCATCTATTATGGGTCTAGCAGTATTGGGTGTTTTGTTTTCAATTTTATTTTTTGAGCACCTCCTCTAGGAGGGATACAGAGAGATTCAAGACTAACAATACGGCTTTTCTGTGGCTAATTTCCTATCAGTGAAAAGTAGAGTTTTCTTAGGTAGACCTGTCTCCTAGTCAGTATGTCCCAAGGGAGATCCAGTTGGGAAACTCAGTCTATAGTAAGTAAAAGGAGAGAGATATGGAAGACAGAAACCCAGTCTAACTGAAAGGGACTTACATTTTTTCTCTTTACTTCTTAAATTTCTGTCTCTTTACATCCCATGATCCAATGAACTTTTGTCAATCAGTCGGTTTGCAAGGCTTTAAAGTGTAGCAAAATATTTCATTGGCAGCTTAGGTGCAAATTTTTGGCTTTTCCACTTTGAAAGGTGAGAGGAAATTAACAGTGATATCTGTCTTTGGAAGTTTCGGGCTCTAAACACCCTGATATCATGGAGGCTTTTCCTGGCTTATTTTGGGGAGGTTATCTGGTCCTCCATGTCTGGTTACAGGAGATGAGGATATGAACCTGAAAGTCTTAATGGAATATTTTGTTGTTGCATTTTTTAAATTATTATTTGCTATTGCAGCTTATAAGGATAAAAAGATAAAGAATTTTATACATTAGTTAAAAAGAAATAGTCTTAAACTGAAGCTAGCTAGTTCTTTAATGAACATTTCTGTTCTTGCAAAAAATATGATAAGGTCAATGTTGACTACAGATGATGAGTCAACCCAGTTGGGTGTTTATTCTAAATATATCACTGCCAATATCACCCTTGGCAGCACCCTGCTTTCTCCTTCCATCCGGGATTTCCCACCAGATGGGGAAAGAGCTCATTACTAACCAGGAGGGGAGAACTGATGCTAACACACACAGCAGCAGTTCAGTCAACCCCTTCATTACTTTTCCTTCTGCCCAAACTCCCAGTGGCCTCTGGTGAAATCCTTGGCCATGGCACGCTGTAAATCCCAGGGCTCCTCACTAACACTTCACTTTTCATGGAGGTCATGACTAAGCCGAGCAAACTTTCTTTGCCTGCCCCCAGCTGAGTGACCTGCTTTCTCAGCAGCACGATTTCTCTAATGAGATTGTTTCACAAAGAGAAGAATGAAATCAAGTGTCAGGGGTTTGGATCAAAGTGATTCTTACGCTCTGAGGCATAGGGTCAGACTATAGGTACAAATGAGCTCTTGGACCAGAGAGGGTCCTGTTGAGAGCACCTTCCCTGCACCATATCTCTCCTTTCTCCTTGTCATGACCCACCTTTAAAATTGTGGCAGAGATCTCCCATGAAAATATCTGCACTGACTTCAAGAAAGATTTGTGGAATATCCACTATACATTCATTATTTTGAGCACCAAGCTCATCCCACACAAATTCTTATATCAGTCATCATTACCTTATTTAATAATAATCCCATGAGGTTGAAACTATTACCAGTCCAAATTTATTAAAGGATAAACTGAGTCTCAGAAGTGTTGAGTAATTTGCTGCAAAAGAGAGTGCTAATAAGTAGCAGAGTGGAGATAACCAGGGTTATCTATCTCTAAAATTTATTAGCTCAAACTCTAAGACATAGCAAGCAATATATACGTAGCACTGAACGGGATGCAAAGATGAAACAAAGATGAACTTAAATTATAGGAAGACAAGGGGCACCTGGGTGGCTCAGTAGGTTAAGCATCTGGCTTCATCTTAGGTAATGATCCCAGGGTCCTAGGATCAAGCCCCGGATTAGGCTCCCTGCTCAGTGGGGAACCTGCTTCTCCCTTTGCCTGTTGCTCCCCCCGCCTTGTGCTCTCTCTCTCTCTCTCTCTCTCTCTCTTTCTCAAGTAAATAAATAACATTAAAAAAATAATATCAAGACAATATAAGGAAGACTGTGAAAATTGTGCCATGACAGGGGTACGAAGAAAATGCTTTGGTAACACTAAGGCAGGAATAAGGTGATAAGAATATAGCTATCATTTATTTAAAACATGACAACAACTTATGAAGAAGATTATGATTATTCCCATAACCTAGATAATGAAATTTTGTTTTACCTTAAATCACTGAGGAAATAAAAGAAACAAAATTTGGGCCTGGGTCTTCTGACCACAGTTACCACACTCTCATCTTCTATGTAATTCTAATTGACAGGGAAGAATTTTATAGAGAAATTGTAATTTTAGCTGGGTCTAAATGGATACTGTTGTTTTTTTTTTTTAAATAAGAAAAGGGGTTTTTTTGGGGGGGGGAGGAGGTTCACATGACTCCAGATAGTGGGGAAAATGTGCACAAAAACTCAGATGAGCAATAAGATAGCAGGATAGATTCCAGGATTACTGAAGAGTCAGTTATGGATAGAGAGGAGAGACAGGTCCCTGCTAAAGCTAACGCCTAAAAAATGATTAATTTTTTTTTGTACATCTTGTATAACTTACACATTAGGAAAGTCATAGAATGGTCAATTTGAAGGAAAAATTACAAAACATGGAATGGTTCTATAGATCATCATTAGGTATGCTATTTTATCAATTTTTAGTCTTTTCTAACTTGGTAATCATTTAAAATTCCTATCTGTCTCATGACTAGGGAGTCACTCATTACTAGGGAAATATTAATCCTATTAAAATGTCTTCTGATTACTGTTCTTGTGCAAGTCACTGTATAAATAAGAAACTCATGGCCAAGGAATGGATATCAAATTGAAGAGAAAGAATTCAGTTCAAATGGAGATACACAGCATTGGCACAAATAACTCTCCATGTTGAATAGCAGGCATGTGATAGAGATAGGAGGTGACATGTCAGATGCCCTTAGAGGAAGGAGGTGGAACAGAATTAGTCCTTGAGCATTCTTTCAACTGATAATGACTCAGGGGAAGAAAGAGAAAATGAAGGGGGTGGGGAACTGGAGTGAACACATTGAGAGCTAGTAGCCAAGGAGGGCTAGACACAGAAGTCACAAAAGGGATTATTCTAAGCATGCATAGGTCTGGGCATGCTCTGTCATGGCATGCCAAACTGAGTTTGGACTCAGCTGGGAAACCACTGAAGGGAGTCATTGTGTAGTAACAGCAGCAGAACATCAGAGCATGAGAAAATTTGACTTTGCAGTGGTAATTTTGATTCGTTTCAAGTTGGAGAGACTGTGCATGAAAAATATCAGTGGGAACTTTCTATTTCTTGATTACACAGGTACTAATGAAAAGGATGGGGTGGGTTGGAAGATCAACAGGCTTTGTGAATGACTAAAATTTGTTCCCTAACGGAAGAGAAAAAAGAAGACAGTGCTGGATAAACAAGGAAAGAATTACTAACATTAAGAGAAATTAGTTGTTAAAAAAAGATCTATTGGCCATGTTGAAATTGAAGTATCTAAGACATCCAAATAAAATGATCAGTAGGCATGGAAATTCAGGCTGAGAGTTCATTACAGCCAGCTTTCCAGTTCTGGTCTACATAGACAGAAGAGCAGCCCTGAACATGTGTATATAGACAGAAAACCAGCAGGAGAAAAATGAGGGATATTTCCATATTCAGGTGACAAGGAGATGAGCAGCCCTCTAAAGAGTTGGAACCTTGGTAAAGGGTTAAGGGACAAGGAGAGGAGAGTCAACTGTGTCAAAAGTGGCAATACTATAAATGGGAATGTACCATTTGGTGTTGTTAACTTTCTGGCAAGAAAACAGTACAGTGTTTGGGATAGAAGTCAGCAAACAGAATTAATATATGCCAACGTAGCAGAGGCAATAACTAGAATCCATTTTTTCCCCCTCACATTGTTGGCACCGAGAGGAAAAGAGAAAGAAAGAGTAGCAGTTTTAGGAACTAGGGAAGATTTTTACAATGGAAAACATAATTCTATTTTAGATATGTCCTTTAAACTCAAGACTTAAATTTATTTACCCTAAAATAATCCCCTCAAATGGTTTCCTTAAATGTATAGTTTATACTGTGTTTTAAAAGTATTATTGAAATGAATAAAAGTCCTACATAAAATACAAAAATACTATGTTTCATTTGAATGTCTGAACCATGAGAAATTAGATACTGTATTATGTAGATAGCAATACTTGATGAACTAACGGTTTAAACAAAGTGTCTTTTTTACGTTAAGTCAGACAATTATTTTCTTTTCTCCACATATTACTTATATCTGGGTCTGCTTCCATATGTAGAAGACTTGTGTACATAATGGTCGTGGGCGTGTCACTGACCAGCTCTGCAGCCTAGGACAAATTAATTGGCTTGCTTAAGTCTCCACACCATTTTCTAAAAAGTAAGTATTCCAGACTTGATGGTCTTTTAGACAGATTCCAGCTAGAAAATGTTATATGTATTCCCTTCCTTACTCCAGCTATGTTTTTTGGGAGGTTTTTGAAAATATCACAAACACGTGATGAGCAGAATTAGAAAACTGGTCAAGCTTTAAGAAAAAAAAAAAATCAAAAAGTGAGCACTGAATTATTTTATCTGAAAAAAGGGCAAGACACAAATGAGACCAAATGCACAAAATTCACCAATGAAAGGGGGAAAAAAGGAGAATTATGGTTTCTGGAATGTTAAGTATAATCTTGAAAAAGAAGATAAAAGGAAGGTTTAGCTTGATAAATAAAATATGGAAGCACATTTTTTAATGTGGTCATATTATACTCCTAGACACAGGTTTTCTTTTGGTTTAATGAATAAGAAACCCTATGCTAGAGGTTTGTGCTAGGGGTACTCATCGTGCCAGACACCTGACAGTCTCTTTGGCTGCATCCTATTTGCAAAATGACAAAGGAGAGGAGAGAAGAAGGAAGGGAACAGAGGAAGTAAAGCTCACTTAATGCAGGCAATTTTGTACCATGCTCAGTTTCAGATAGAAGTCTTGATTTCAAGATGGTGAATCAACTGCAGATGTAAGAGGCCCTGAGAGATGTGACTTCTCTGCTTTCTGAGAAAGTGATGTGGGATAAAGAGCCTCTTGAGAAAGTCAAGTGGAAAGAATTGCATACTACCGCAAACCACAATCTTGCCTTCATTGTCTTCAGGGAGGCAGGCAGATGCAATGTGAACTGTGCTTCATATGATGCTGGGCCAGCAGAGTGGAGGTCCCTTAGACATAGGTGGTGCTATGGTCTGAATGCTGGCATAGCTCCCCAAATCCAATTATGTTAAAATCCTAATCCCTGAAGATATTAGTTTTTGGAGGTGGGATCTTTGGGAGGTGGTTAGGCCATAGGTCTGCCCTACTTAATATGATTCGTACCTTAGAAAAGAGGTCCTATAGAATTCCCTTGCTCCTCTGCCATGTGAGGTTGTAGCGAAGACAGCCACGTAGGAAGTGAATTCTCCTCAGATACTGAACCTACCAGAGCCTTGATCTTAGATTTCCCAGCCTCTAGAAGTGTGAGAAATAAATGTTTGTTTTACTCTGTTTCATTTTATTTTGTTTATTTTTTTTAAGTTTTTATTTTAATTCCAGGGAGTTAACATACAGTGTTATATTAGTTTCAGATATACAATATAGTGATTTGACAATTCCATACATTACCCAGTGCTCATCGCAAGTGCCCTCCTTGATAAATAATAATAAATGTCTGTTGTTCATAAGCGACCTGGACTATGTCATTTTGTTACAGCGACCTGAAAGGACTAAGACAGGTGGCTCTGCTGTTTTCTACCGAGTTATCTCATCATCCCCTTCTCTGCTGCTTTGGGACATGATTTCAAAAGATCCCCATTACACAGAGCTGGTTGGGTAGTTGCCACTTTATTTCTTTCTGATTTTGAGATAGAGCTCTGCACCTTCTATATTTTGAGAAGACTCCTATCTCAGAGTGGCAGGATGGGCGTTGTCTTGGGGGAGGAGGGGAAGAAAAGACAAGGATTTTTCACATCATGACAATTTCAAGAAATAGCAAAATGTTTTAGTATCTGTAAAAGCTAGCAAGGTGTCATGACACCTCTTGGCTGTAAATAGCACTCTTTCAGAACCCAAAACGTAATTCGAGGTGTCCTGCCAGTCTCGTCTCCTTTCTTCCCACCACACATGCTGTAATATCTGTCCCAGGCAATCCCATCAGTTGTGACTTTGTGATCTGACCAAACGTTCACTATTTTGGTATTAAATTGGATTTGAACTTGGGTCTCAATTCAATTCAGTTCAATTAACATTTATTGAACACCCACCAGGCAAGGTCTTCAACCCTCTCTCTAAGTCACATCCAAACCTTTCTAAACAAGCAAATTGAACTGGAAGTCTGAAAAAGCCATACTTTCTTATAACACTTCCAGTATCTTTCAGTGCTTTGCTACTTAAAATATCTCAGGTTTGCTTTGGAGAGCAATGTCACTTGGTAGCTGGGATAGCTAAAAGACTAGATTTCATGAGGATCTTTACTTGAGTCAGAAAAGTGGGCCCTGCCAAAGATTGTGTTGGTCTGGTTTAAATTGCAAGTAAGGATCAGCATGGCATAGATTAGACTTGCGGCTACTAGCACTTTAGAATTCAGAACAGAATGAATCCTTCAGTCTGAGCCCTTCATGCTTTTATTAATTGGATGTTTTTTTCCCCCTCTGCCTTTAATATTTGTTAATCAATTTTGGAAACAGAAAGAACAAGTTGTCATAGAAAGAGAATCCTGGATCAGACATATATTAGTCATGGGACTCTGGAAAAATTACTTGATTCTACCTGGGTTCCTTATTTCAGTACATCTTTATCACCTGCACGTAATACCTGACATGTTACATGATCAATTCTCCTTCTTATGATTATATTATGTCCTACTAAGAGAACATCACTAAATGTACAACTGTTTTGTTCTTTCTACTCAAGTGTGTTTTAAATGTTTAGTATGCTTGAGACAGTGACAACATTATAACCACAATAATTTATCGCTAAAATAATAATGTTTTCCTGATGGAGGCCAAGGGATTAAAAAAATGACAAGTGATAAGTTTGACAGTCTCTTTTTGACTTTAGTCTTGACAGAGAATTGCAAGTGATGATAGGTCATTTTTACTCTGGCCTTTCAGGGAGTAGACAAAGACCTATCACTATCAACTAGCGTTAAGGAGGAAAAGTGAGACTTCTAGGTGATAATGGAAAGGAACAATCTAAAAAACTAGCTTTTGGGGTCTTTAAGTCGGGGGAAAAGTCATATCCAAAGCTCATTTATTTAATCCATTCATTTAAGATTATTAGATTAAGATCTTGTAATATTCTGGTGCACTTCTAGATGCAGGATATACATTTAACAGAGCATATAGTAGAGTTCCCATGCTGAAGTTAGTTAAATTCCAGAAATTCTGACCCTAGGAAAAAAAGTTTTGGGAAATGTGCAAATTAAACCTGAGAAACTTGTCTTAGATAAGCTGCAATGAATAGTTGTTGTCATTTAGTTAAGTACATAAACTATACTCAAATATTCTAATTAATTTTAATTTTTCTTCACATTGTAGCTCTTTCATATACTCATGAATTATACTAAGTATGCCATTAAAATAATATTCATCTTTAAGAATTTTTTTTATCACAAAGCATAATTTAACCTGAAAACATGCGTCCTATGTATTGGTCTACTTACTTTTAGTGTCCTTTTATATAAAATTTTTCTTCGAGGAGAACCTACCACATTATCTGCCAAATCATTGGTAGTAGCACCTGATGTCAGTTTCTGGAATTGTAGGTAACAAAGTACACAGAATATAGCTCAATGCAATAGTGCTTTACGTGAATTTTTTTTTTAAGATTTTATTTATTTATTTGACAGACAGAGATCACAAGTAGGCAGAGAGGCAGAAAGAGAGAGAAGGAAGCAGGCTCCCTACTGAGCAGAGAGCCCAATGCGGGGCTCGATCCCAGGACTTTGGGATCATGACCTGAGCTGAAGGTAGAAGCTTTAACCACTGAGCCACCCAGCTGCCCCAACCTGAATTGTTTTTTTTTAAAAAATGACATACGGTGGCATAAAAATGTAATGTCTTGTGTTATATACAAGTTTTAAAATACAGTTTTTAATCTCTTAATCAGCCTTCACTTTACCAGGTCTGCTTTACTTAACACTCGTGTTCCTCTGTTAAAATGGATGTCCATGGCATGCTGAATGGTATTGGCTAATTCTGTATGGCTATATACTTCTTCTACAGTTAAGTTGCTTACTATGATATGGCTCTTTATTATCAAATATGTTTCTCACAGTTATACTATTAATTGTAACAAGTAAATTAATTAAATGTTGTGTACATTATTGTAATACAAGTGTGAAAGAAAGGTTTTTATTTGAACTATATTCAATACATTCGAAATAGTCATTAAAGAAAATTTGCTTAAACAGTACTATTGTATTGGATGCATGTAAGACAACAGTAAAAGAATGAAAGCAACTGCAAAAATATGGTACTCTAGTTATTTTTATAAAGGTCTTTAGGTTTTCATGCACATAGAAGAATCTAAAACATGAAATTGAAGATAATTATTATGGGCATAGCTTAGGAGAGGAAAATGACACTGAATTCTAATGAGCAGACTCACAAAAATTACTATCATCCTAAGTCAAGTGATGATGATATGAATGTAAACTCATTTGTGTACAATGAAATATTGATACACTTGTGGGAGATATATATATATATATATATGTATATATATATATATATGAATATATGTATATATATGATTTTCATGTTTGAATGGACTTCTCCAATACCTAGGCATTAAATTTCCTATTATATCAGTTTCTTTCTGTAATGGGTATCTCCCAAAATATTTAACAGAAAGTTGATAAGTTTTATCAAATATGACATGTTGAGTAAACTGTAAATTATATTTATGCTCTTGCAAAATGGAAGCACCACTTTAGCCAAGCAAAACATCAATCCACACAGTGTTTGGTAGAATTAGTCCTGAATAATTTGAGTTTCGAATTATAGAAGGTTTTAAGAAATATTTACATAAAATGTGTATTCAAAAGAAGACTCACAAAACACAAAAACTTAATTGTCTAGATACATCTTATTAAATGGTGACGTGTCAATATGAAGGATTGATTGTGGTTTTCAGTATGTGAACAACTGCTGTTGTATAAGGCTACCAAAACAAACATCTGCACCAACTCCAAACTGAAGTATACTTTTTTTGTTTCTGTGACTATCTTCCTTATAAAACACCAAATTCATCTATTTTAATACTTTGTCTAATTATTTTTGAACTCTGGTATTTGGTAAATACTAATTTAAGAATGCAGAACTTGATAGTTTTTGTTCTATCTGTTTCATTGACTTTCAGATTCTGAATCCATGACTTTTGTTATATATAGAAACAAAAATAAAAAAGGGAATGCTCTTTGACCTTAAAATCAAGTACTGGGGTCACAAAATGACTTAATGCCGGTCACAGAATTAGTTTTGTATGTGAATAGAGATGTTCCATTACTGAAAATCTGGGTTCTCACAAATAATAAAATAAATTTAGCATCAAGGTCTTAAGATCCTCCATCTTAAGAAGATATGTCTTCTTAATAAAAAAAGCGAGGGGGAAATACATAACCTAAAATAGAACAAAACAAGTAGACATTGACTCATCTTGGAATTTTTCACTATATCAGATTGCTTCCTAAAGGATAATGTTTTATTTCTTTTTAAAGCTTACTGTTATTTTTCATTACATTTTCCCTATAATAACTTGATATTATGTAATAAGTTCTACTAAAATGGATACAATATAAAAGAGAACCAGTACTCTGGCTAGATGATAAAGGAAGAAATAGTAAAGTCATGCTATACAAAGACAGAAAAGAAAGGCTAGGCTAAGGAAAGAGAACAAATAAGGAAATAGGGTTGCAAACAAATGTAGTGTCTCTTTGAATTCCATCATAAATGTTGTCTAGCATCAAGTATGTGTTATTACTTTCTTCTTTATATGAAAATCTGACTCCTTTATAAAACTGCAAGTAATTCCCATCACTGAGGGTAATAATTTTATTGGCATATGAAGGAGCAAAATGGTCTGCTTGTAAAAACTCGGATAAAGCTAAACCATGATGATTGAGTCCATTTCTCCTCTATAAGCTGATAATTATCTCACACTATTACAAAACAATTGGGCACTGGAGAATATGTACTTTAAAAGACTGAGACATGCAGAAAAGTTTTCCAATCTTTTGTATACGAAATTTGTACTGCAACGTTTCTAGTTTCACTTGCATGATTTGTTTTGTTTCGTCTAATAACCATAAACATGATGATTCCCTCGTCTCAAGTTTTAGTATATACTAAAAACTCTTGATGTGCTTGTTAAAATGCATATTTCCAGATCCCCCCACCAAAGATTCTGATTCAGTAGGTCTGTGGTGAAGCCTAGGAATGAGTATTTTTAAGGCACTCCAGTAAATTTTCATGCATGTGTTCTGCAGCCACATTCTGGAAACATAGGATAAAGACCTAACTTGAACTTGTGGGTTTATGTTTCAGGTGAAAATAGAACCAAACTAGCATCCATGGCTTTAACGGTCTTCCTATATATAGTTGTCAACATTAGTGATTTCACAGATTGATTTCACAGTCTAGTAAAAGGAGATGAGCATAAACTCAAATAAGCATAATACAATGCAATAAAAAAGTACTCAGTGAATTGCATGGGTGAACAACATAAGAAGAGCTCAGAGGAAAAAAATATCATTTTCAGTTATAAGGTTCAAGAGATGAATTCATTTAAAAAGAGATTTGAAAGGTGAGCACTTCTATAAGGGAGAAAAGTACTTCAGTAATGGAACAAGTCAAGAAAAAACACTTGGAAGGTTCCACCTGTGGTTCAGCAAGTGAGCCAGTGAGGCGGGAATACCAGACTGTCATGTCAGAGTGTACTGGGGAGAAAGTTCAGGGATGTCCACTGGGCTAAGACTTAGATTATGGGTTCAATCTCATTCTTCCTTGATTTGCTTCTGATTTCTCTTCAGAATACTTCATCCAGACAGGCTCTTTTTGGACTTCTTGGACCAGCTGTACCCACCTGTCTATAAAGTTTGGAAGCTGGCAGTTTCTCCCTTTTCCACTGAAAGTCAAAATGAGCTGCATTTCCCGCAATTGGGGTCTTCACCCTCAGTGAAACAGTGTGTTGAATGCTGGTTTCTTCCTTTTCTGGTGCTATTGTTAGACTGATTATTATCCCCTAAAATCAGCAGACAAGCTGTCTGCTCTTAACTCCCTGGGATTTTACCTTCTTAAGCTTCCACCGAGGAGATTTTCCTTAAGTAATAGCTGCATATCTTGATAAAGCTGTTCTCACTTAAATAGGCATTTGCTAGGGAGATGCTACTTTACCTTCTCAGGTCTAATCTGAAACAGGAACTAAACTACACATAAGGAAGATTAGAGTTTCTTCATCTGCCCTCACTGCTGCCCTCAGAAGGCCTTTAACAGAATCTTTAGAGGATCCAACTTGGCCAAGAATATCTGAACCAATCCTTAAATAAGCCTTTGGGGAAATTCCCAACTGCCTGTAACTGCTTCTCTCTCTCCCTAAGGGAGAATGCATCTCCTTGTAACAGGCTTATTTAGGAACAAGTTCCCTGAAGCTATCTTTCTGGTGGCTCAAAACCTAGGATTCCTTAAGAAGAAAATGATACATAACCAAATCCACAGATTTCCAGTCTAGCATTAGAAACAATCATTAATGTAGTTTTCCCACAGTACTTAATGAGGATGATGGTTGGTAGTAATGACAAATTTCTGCTTGTATACTCTTGCCAGGGACCTTTTCAGGAAGGAAGCTGCTGCTGGATAAGGCATTTAGAATTTGTGCTGAACCCTTTTCAGTAGGAATGTCCTTGCTAGTGATGCTGGGGAGACGAAGAACTGGAGGTGAGGTATTAGCTCTCATTGGGAGCAAGAACGTATTGACCCTAGGCTATTAAAGACAATCTCTTTGGATACGTGCATTGTTATCAATAACATGACAGTTTTGTCTCTTTGAAATTCAGCCCTGTGCTTCACACTGAACCCTTGGGTGATTGTCAATTCAAAACTTTAAAGAAGACTTCATCAGATAAGTTTCAGCAACCTGCAACTCCACCCCCCATATAGTTAATTGTTCCTGATGGAAACAAATAAAAATGATAGGTTCCAAAGGCTCTGAAACCCCAGTGTGCCTTGTTCTGCCAATACTGAAGTAATCTTACTGCCACTAAGTGCTTGACACTGTGGCAAATACTTTACAAATGATTTGTACAATTGTACAAATACTTTATAAAACACTTAATAATTACAATAGCTCTGTATGTTACTATCAATATCCATATCTTGCAATTAAGGAAACTGAACCCAGAGTTCAGATATTGTTCAATGTCCCATATTTTTCAAGTGTCAGAATTTGAATCCAGGACTATCTGACTTCATAGCCAGAGCTTTTTAATCTCCATAGTATAGGGACTCTCTCCAGTCTACTGGGGCCATCCACATTTCCTTCCACTTTGCATTTGCTCAGATGATTTCTGCCACCTGAATAGTTTCCCCTATCTGTATTCCCTTTCTTCCCTATATCTATCAAAAGTCTATGCATTTCTTCAATGCTGATCCAAATATTATCTTCTCTATGAAGCCTATCCAATTTTCTTTTTTTCTCTTTGCTACAACCCTCTAACCAGACATGGGCTCCATTTTTTGAGTATTCTCAGCAACTTCTTTACAATTGTTATGGCTCTTATTTTGTCTTGTCTACTTGGTTACTTAACTAAAAACTCTCAAATTAGGGCTCATGTACGTACTTAAAAGTCTTAAACATTTTCCATATGGCAGATACTCAAGAAAACATATGAAATGTTATTTGCTAGAAGTATTTCTAGGATTAATCTGAATCAAACTAAGGACCTGACCTATTAGGTATTTACATATGGGGGTCTAGGATCATGGGTTTCTGTCTCCCAAATGAAAGACTAAGGATTGTGATATAAGTCTGTAGGCTGCGCTGGGATTCAGAAATTGTAAAAGCGTGAGGGATGGAAAGAAGAGGGAAGTACTTACCAAAGGTCACACAAATTTGTAACTTCAGAGCCACTGACCTATGACTCATATTACCTTCCTACTACTGCAACATTCTTTTTACTGCATCATACTGACACGAACAGAACCACAAGTGACATTTCAAATACCTTGCCATCAATTTTTCTGGTCTTAGAGTCCAAAAACTTTTCCCTTACAATGTAACTAGAAAAGTTAGAAGAAATTAGACCTAAGCTTTAAGAAATAAAATTATATAATAGCTTTTTAAAAACAGTTTCAACTTAATAGAGTCTTTACTGTCTTGGAAATTCTTTGCTCAAGTAGACACCTCTCAATTATTCACAGATGGATCATCAAGAAAAATTTTGCTTTTGGGTTATTATTGACATTATCACCTACTCAAATCAGTTAAATCCTTTGTTAAGTCAGCTTTAGTATAGTCTTCTTCTAAAGTTTTTAAATACCAAAAAAGTTTGAAGGAAAGACTGTTTTAAAGTCAAACTCTTAAATAGAACCTTCTCTGAAAACTCTACTTACATAGTTAATACAGTGTGATTGAACAAATTATCACAGTCAATATAAAAATTAATGTCATGAGACTTCCCATTTCCAAATATGACAATATAATTGGTATTGTATTAATTCTTCTGTTGAGAAAAATTATAAAAGTTGGATTTAAAAAATCCCACCAAACTCTTCAGATTCATCAGAACGCAACTAAGACAGCTGGATTTAGGAGGCCAAGATCCCAAAAGGGAGGGTAACCACTGAGGTAAGTCTCATATTTTGGTTTGTTTTCCTTTGGAACATTTGTTGATTCAAAGTATGGGGCACAGGGATCAAAAGAAAGCAGCAGTCCTTGAACTGGGGAGACATACATACTTATATACATACATAGTGCGACCAATGCAGTGAGGACAAGACGGGGCATGATTCTGGAATCTACAAGAAATTTCCCCTAAAGGTGTACATCAAATTCCAAGATGTAAATGCATGGGGGGGGGGGGCAAGATCCCAAGAAACCAGGAAGGAAAGAGTGGCTAAGAGGCTAGAAAATCTAAACAGAAATGTTGTCATTCTCATAGTACTGAGCAATAAAAAGTAAAGTTAAATTTGCTTGGGGGCCTGGTAAAATATCATAGCCTTTCAGCTGAGAACTTTGAAAGACTATGCCCCAAGTTTAATACACCTGAAGTAGACCAGCTTCGATTGGGTCAAGTTTATTGGCACATATTCTAGCTGCCTGAGAATGGGGAAAAAATCTTCTTGGAAAAAGATAGCATCACTAGGTATCTAACTAATATTGTTTAATACAATTTCTGGTATTCACTAAAACATTATCCAACCTGCCCAGAAATAAGATTCTAATAACCAGAGACTAAAAGAAAATACACACACACACACACCCAGACCCATAGGTAATACAAATATTGATGCTATCAGATGCAGATTTTGACATCTCATAATTAATATGTCTAAAAATAGAGGACAAATTGGACAAGTTTAAAAATAAATGAAATCTCTAAAACAATACACTAGAAATCTCAGAATTTGAAATAATACTCAAAAGATAAATTTAACAGTAAGTAGAGTCATAGAAGACAGTTTGATCTACCCATATTTAAACATAGAGCTTTTTTTTTCAATAAAAGGAAATATAGCAGTGGATATATCAGATATACAGAATGTAACAGAAAATTCGTAACAAGTGTAGTTGTAGTTTTATTTATTTATTTATTTATTTTTTTTTTAAAGATTTTATTTATTTATTTGACAGAGAGAAATCACAAGTAGATGGAGAGGCAGGCAGAGAGAGAGAGAGAGAGGGAAGCAGGCTCTCTGCCGAGCAGAGAGCCCGATGCGGGACCCGATCCCAGGACCCTGAGATCATGACCTGAGCCGAAGGCAGCGGCTTAAACCACTGAGCCACCCAGGCGCCCCGTGTAGTTGTAGTTTTAGAAGCAGAGAAGAGAGGTAAAATTGGGCAGAAGCAATATTTAAAGATATACTTAATCAAAAATTTCCCACAAAAACCTCTATAAACATTAAGAAAGGTGTGTTTAAGAAAACCACACTTAAGTTTATCATATTATAACTACTGAAAATCTAGGGAAAATTGAAAGTTTTAAAACACTTTGAGGGAAAGACATATTACCTTCAAAGGAGCAACAATAAGACAGATAGATGAATTTTAAACAGAAAATGTGGAAGCAAAAGACAATGGAATGGCACCTTTAAAACATCAAAGAAAGATATCTATCAGTCTGGAATTCTATACCAGTAAAGCAATCTATTGAAAAATGAAGGCAAAGTACCATATATATATATTTTTTTCAAATTAAACAGAAAATTTATTAGCAGGGAACTACACTAAACTTTGCAAGAATCACAACGAGGAGTTCTTCAGGCACAAAACAAATGATTCCCAAATGATTCTTCTGCACAGTACTGCAGAAGAAGTGAGCACCCTAGAGGACAAATGTGTAGCCAATCTAATTGAATATCTACAGTTTAAAACAATAAGAACATCTTGCAGTGTTTAAGACATATGTTTCTTAAAATATACTATAGAATAAAGGTGAGAGGTAGGTAAATGAATTTGATAGATTGCTTCATCTTGGAAGTGGTGAAAGTACTGGTTTATACTTTAGTAAGTCAAGGATGCAAGTTTCAGTCTTCATTCAAAGAATAATATTTAAAAGTGTATAATGAACAAACTAGCAAATATGGAATAATTTTTTTAAAGATGTGACTAATCCAAGTGAAGGTAAGGATGAAAAAAAGGCACAAAAATAGATGGGACCAAGAGAAAATAATATCATGGTATACAAATGTCACTAATTATATTAAGTAAAAGTACATGGGATATTGCAGTTAGAAATATAAATTGTCATACCAAATATCAAATTATATACTGATTCAAAGAGATATGCCTTAAATATAAAAACTCTAAAAGGCTGAAAGTTAAAAAAAAAAATTTCTGCCATACAAACGCTAAATAGAAGTATAAATTTCATCTAGCTATATCAGAATTGAAGAAAAAAATGCAAGGCAGGGATTACTACTAGAGATAAGGAAGAAAATTTCATAATAATAAAGTAATAGAAATATATATAATCCTATATTTTGGATATAAATAATTGCAAAGTCTCAAAATATATAAAGCAAAAATCATCAGACCCAAAAGGAGAAATAGAAAAATCCACAAGTACAATATTTTAACATATGTTTTTTGGTAGTTGAATAAATGATCAGACAAAAAAGCAATAAGCATATGGAAAATTTGAAAAACATAGTGATGTAATTGATCTATATAAAACACTCCACACAACCACAGCATAAAACATGCTTATTTGTTTATTTTCCAAGTGCACCTGGACATTTACCAAAATTTACCCTGTGCCATATAGTAAGACTCAATAACTTTCAAAGGATTGAAATCTTTCAGAGAGTATGTTTTCTGACAACTGTGAAATTAGGTTAGGAGTCAATAATGGAAAAACAACTAGATAAGTCCGGATATGTCAAATTAACACTTTGATAAATAAGGCACAGGTGAAGAAAAGAAATTACAGTGGAAATTAGAAATATTTTAAACAGTATAACAATGAAACAAGACATATCAAAACTTAAGGATGTAGTTATATTAGTATTTGAAATAAATTTATACCTTTAAATATAGCAGAAAATAAAAAAGGCTAGAAATAATGGTATAAGAATTTATTTCAAGAAACTATAAAATCAATGACAAATTAAATGCCTATAAAGAAAATAAATATTAAAAATTACAAATTAGTAAAACAAGGCAAATATATTATTAAAATATTAAAAATATATTATATATTATTTAATATATTATTAAAATATTATATATAATATAATATATATAATATAATACAACATATTATATTATATATATTATATTATATATAATTATAATATTATATTATTAAAAATAATAAAAATAGAAATTAGTAAAACAAGGCAAATATATTATTAAAAATTAAAGCTAAATATTAGTTTTTTTGAAGAAACCAATAAAAATTGATAAAACCTATGTGAGATTATTAGCAAAAAGAAACCCACCCAAACTTTTGAATATATTAGGAATGAAAGGTGTACAATATTATAGAACTTACAGACATTAAAGATATAAAAATTAGATGTAAACAAGTTAGTAACAATAAATTTGAAAACTTGAATGAAAATAATATATCTCTTAAAAAAACAATTTACCAAAATTGGTACAAGATGTATTGAAAATCTAAGTAGCTTAATAACTATTGAAGGAATTTAATTCCAATTAAAATCTTCCCACAGAGTAAACTGCAGGTGCTTCACTGATAAATTGGTATAAACATTTAAAGTAATGCAATAAGGCAAGAAAAATAAAGTTATCAGAACTATAAAGTAAGAATGAGGTTGTCATTAATTGCAAATGACATGATGGTATAGATGGAATATACATATAAATAGTAAGAGATGTCAAACATGAAAGAGTACACGTAATGGGACCCCATTTATATTAAAAATGAAAACAAAACAAAACAAAACAAACAAAAAAGGAAAACCTATCTGCTGTAAAAGAAGTAGTCATGATCATGGCTACTTTCAGGAAAGTGGTTATTTTTGAGAAAGACATAGTCATGATAGTGGTTACTTTTGGGAAAGGCACAAAGGAGTCATCTAGGTTTCTGGTTACATATCATTTCTTAAAAATGGGATTATGGTAATATTAGTGTGTTCACTTTGTGGAAAGTCATCAAAGTGTATCAAATTTTTAATCTCTTCTGTATGCACATTATAATTTAATTTAAAAGTTTATAAAAATAATTTAAAAAATAATTGCCTGATAACCCATGCATTTAATGTGCTTAGATTCTTAGATTCAAATCAATAAGCTGGCAGTTAAGTGCAATACAAGTTTGTGAATGAACTGGTGGGAGAATAGAATAAAATGAGAAGGTAATAAACTTGAAATGAACCAATTTTACAGGTGACATATTACCAGCTATGTTTCTGTGCATTCTTGTCATGTAACTCCTTACTTAGTCATCTTACTGGCTGACAGGAGGGCCACCTTCACCAACCCGTTCCAGGACTACACATTTAGGGGAGTGTTAAGGATAGAAAGCTCAGATGGAAAGCACATCTATGTATATGTGGAATCCTGACTGAGCTACACAGGAAGAATGATATCCATTTTACTGTAGCATTTGAGTATGAAATAGAGAAGATCTTGGGGACAGATAGTCAAGTCTAAGAGAATTTCAGTCTCTTCTGTATTAGGTCTTGATAGTAAAAATGCTGTAGCTGAAAAGTTGTGAATTTCCAAACACTTATCCTCATAAGTAATAAGTCATTATAAAGATAAGATTTTGGTTTTATTTCAAGTTTTTATTTAGATTCTACTTAACACATAATGGAATGTTGGTTTAAAGAGTAGAATTTAGTGAGTTATCATTTATATACAATACCCAGTGCTCATCACAAGTGATACCCATCACCCATTCAGCCCATTCCCCACCCACCTCCCCCAGCAACCCTCAGTTTGTTCTCTATTGTTAAGAGTCTCTTATGGTTTGTCTATTTCTCTCTCCTTTTTTCTTTTTTCCTTTCTTCCTTCCCCTATGTTCATCAGATTTGTTTCTTAAATTCCACATGAATGAAATAATATGCTATTAAGACAAGATTTTACTGCATGTAGATTTCATTCATTTGGTTTCCAGTTCATTTCTGCTTCCCTTCTTCCTTGCTTATTCAAGAAGTCCTGGTGTTTTCTTCCAGGTTCAGTAATCTTGTTTAAGGCTTGATCTCTTGTGGACCAGATTTAGGAAGAAGTTAAGGTGACAACAAGATATATAGAACCAAAGAACAACAGGTAAAATAAACTTGAGATATAAAGAAAATTATTGTTGTAGTAGAAGCTAGTACTGATTGCTTATCATATACTGTCTTTGTGTGTCTTATTATTTAATTTATTCTTGACAAAAACACCACACAAAAGACATTGTTAGCCCCAAGTTACAGAGGAGGAAAGTGAGGTTTAGAGGTTACCCAAAGTTGTAGAAGTGGGTGGCAACTGGTAGAGCTGAGATTCAATCTCCTTTAGGTCTGATTCAGAGCCACTTCTCAGCCATTACATCTCACCCATCCTTGAGTAGAGATGGTCCTAGGGGCATGTCCTTTGTGATTTCATCTCAAATCCTGTTATCTAATTCTTGACTTTTTTCCTTGTACACATGAGTTTGGTTTTATTTTATTTTTGGATAAAGCAGTGCAATCAAATTTTGATTATTGTGTTGATTTTCCATGGCAAATTTTCATCCTGAGCCATTTTCTAACTATCCCAGCCACATATGTATATATGTAGTGGGATCAGACCAATATTAATTAGCAAAACTCATCAGTGATAGAAACTTAATGGAGTGAAAAAATAACGTAGTCTATTTTTTTTTAAAGATTATATTTTTTTATTTGACAGAGAGAGATCACAAGTAGATGGAGAGACAGGCAGAGAGAGAGGAGGAAGCAGGCTCCCTGCTGAGCAGAGAGCCCGATGTGGGACTCGATCCCAGGACCCTGAGATCATGACCTGAGCCGAAGGAAGCGGCTTAACCCACTGAGCCACCCAGGCGCCCTAACATAGTCTATTTTTATATATCACACATGAATCTATGATTAGCCAAATATAAATTTCTTTTGGATCAGCAATTTTTGAGTTTTCTGCAATACAATATCCAATATATGCTTTCCTGTTCCCCAGTTTTTTCCTTATCAGGATAATAAAGTTCGATTTAGATACCGTAAGTACAACCTGAAGAAAAATTAGAAATTAAGAGTAAGGTTTTAAGGAATCCTAATTAAATAAAAAGGCCTGGAAATATACAAATTTCCTTACCATGGCCATCAAACCTCTGCAGAATCTAACATCTAACCCCCTCTCCAATGTCATGAAAATGTGTCTTGCTCCTTTTGTGCTCTACCTACACTGTCCAGCTTTCTATTCCTTTACTCCTTTCCTGCATTAGGGCCCTTGGTCCTCTTGATTCCTCTGTCTGGAATTCCCTTTGCCCATTTCTTCCCACGGTTGGTTCCTTCTTACCTTTTAGATCTCAGGTGAAATGGCTCCTTCTGTGATAGGACATTCCCAAGTTCCTTTACTAAAACAATTGCCCTTGCGCCCTTGATATCGCCTATTTTACTTCTTTCGAATCACTTATAATAATAAAGAATATATCTTTCATTTGTTTTTCAATTGCTCATTTTCTGCCTTATCCCCTAATACTTCTTCCTTATTTCCAGCTGGCATGTTATGTTCATAAGATACGTGATGAATATTTTTTTGAAGGTTTGTTTGCTTGCTTGCTTGCTTGTTTATTTTCTGAACCTGGTTATTTACAGCATCTGCAAATTTCACACATCCATCTCTGGCATCGGGGCTGCAAGACAGGAGCACACTTTTTCTTGCAGATAATTCACACTGGGTCTTGAAAAACAGTGTCCTGCCTCCATTGCCCCACCTTTGGGCATTCATGTACTTAGCTCTGTAAGCTTATACTAATGGGATGAAATTGGCCTGCCTGTTCTGCTGGATATCCAGGTACAGGGAAACCACCATGAGGAGCAAGAAAAACCAAGTTTTGAGTGTGCAAAAGTAACCAAGCTACTATTTCAGTAAGGGACCAGAGAAGTTGACATGAACATGACAAATGCAGAGAGAAAGAGGGCTGGAAAAATGCAAACGTCTAACATATTTCTCTTGGACGCATTAGCTTCAACACTGACAGAACACTGAGTTGCACTATGGCTGAGCTCTCTCCATGTCAGGGCCAAATACAGACCAGAATAAAGGAGTTTTTAACCAAACGATTTTAGTTGGCTGGCAAAGAAAAAAGCATTCTCTTTCCAGAGCCCAGTGTTTAGTAGCTCTACCTTTAGGATAGGCTCTGATCAAAGAATAAGATGCTGGGCCAGTCTCTTAAAGTAGCTCCATAATTATTTTCTCTTAAATGTACCATATCCTGTTATTAGACTGGTTTCTGCTGGTTCCTCATCCTGTAAGTCCATTTAACCCAGTATAATTTATGTTATGCCTTATATAATTTGGCATCACTCTTCTACCTGTTTGCTTCCAAATGTGTCTGATATTTTATCTTATAACTTGGTACCACGTGCTTTAGACCCTGAATCCTGAGTAGGATTCCTGTGTTTTCTTGTTGCTTCTCTAAAATTACAATTGTTCTCCCCATGTTCCTGGTTTATTCTTGATAACTTCTTTACTAAAATATCTCAGTCAACCATGCCCACATCTTAGGAAAGCAGAAGTGTTATCAGGCTTTATTCATTCTTTTAAACCATTCATTTACAAATATTTGTCAAGCATCTACTGTATGCTAAATACTTTCTTAAGTGCTAAGGATACAACAGTAAATAAAAGCAGCAGGGTACTTGCTCTCAAGGAACTTACAAATATGGGAGATAGGCATTTAAACAAGTCATTGTAATAACTACCAACAGGAAAAGAAAAGATGTTATCCAGCAGGTAGCTCTGTGTGTAGGTGTGTGTTACAGGATAAAAACTTTCTGGATAAAATAATCAAGTTGAGATCTGAGAAATAGTCAGAATTAGCCAGGCACTCTGAGAGAACACCAACCAAAAAAACCTCTCTCCACTTGCTGCTTTATGACATCCACATCCTGCCTATTTGGCTACCTACAGAGCTCATGCATCTCTGGAGTTGTCACTAACAATAAGAATGCTGTTGATCCTGGGAAAGTCAGAAGTTTCCTTCACTCAACTAATGTGGGCAGATGAAAGGAGTGAGGTCCAGTACATAAATAACCTTAAAGCTCTCATTAGGCCAGTATCAAATCCTTTTTTCCAAGAGTTTTATTAAAAAATTCAAGCTACTGTCAAAGAGAACAACTTAAACTGAGCCATATGACAGAGTTACCAGGGGGATAGCCCAGCTCAAATGTAGGCTGCCATGATACACCTTCTTGCCCAGAACTTCTCCTGGAGACACACTACCATCTGTGATAAATTTTAGGAAGACCTTGGGACTTCCTCCATGATTATTATCTCCATATATTTATACTGGAAAAGTTCCAATATGACAGGAGGGGAAGGCTTGGCAAAGCACTGTGGTGGGTATCTGATCAGGGGACAGGGGCCTGAACCTGCACATAGAGTTCTGCAGGACAGACCTAATCAAGTAGGCCTCATATTAAGTCAGTCTGCATCATTCTGGAAAATCAGCCTAAAAAGTTGAAGTCCAAATACTATAGTTCTACTAGTCACTTCCAAATGATCTTAATACATAAAAGAGAAATACGCTAGACTGCCAGATTGACACGACTGAGTATCTACATTAAATTCCATTAAATCCATTATTTCTGAACCATGGACTTTAATTGACTCTTTACATTCAGCTAGTTGTCCACCTCTATTCTTAGATAGGACCTATTTTTTGGTAGAAGATATTCATGTTCTAAAGATATCCTCCATGAAAGTGGAGACAGGTATACTTATCATGTAGAACATAACTCAGTGAAGATTTGGATTTAGGTCCATATCAGCTTGCTTCCATGGTGGAATAAATCCAAAAGGCAAGAAGGGAAAGAAAAATTGGGGGACTTATAGTTAAAAGCTTTATAATTTTTTATAACTACTTTCCTATAAAAGATATCCATCTAGATTCAATACTAGCACATTCAGAATATTCAGAGTTTCTTGGATTTAACATATTCATCCCTTTAGCCCTAATCTCCTCTTACAGACTTCTTGAAGGTCAGTCCACTATTCTTCAAATGCCATAAGCCTTCTAGAGCTTGAAAGCCTACTTTTATTCAGCTTTTTCAGAAGCCCAGTCTAAATGTATTCTCACAACCATTTATGGTCAAAATTAATACCTCAAACATTTACATTTGCCTGATTTTGTTTTGAGAGTGTCCTGGTGCTATTTCTGTTCCCCACTGTAAATATCTTAGAGAAGTTTAGCTTAAATTAGCTGAGTAATTTATGTGGGGTAAAGATACCCATGAGAAGTCTGACATTTTAAAAAATTAATTTATTTATTTGACAGAGAGATCACGAGTAGGCAGAGAGGCAGGCAGAGAGAGGGGGGAAGCAGGCTCCCCGCTGAGCAGAGAGCCTGATGTGGGGCTTGATCCCAGGACCCTGAGATCATGACCTGAGCTGAAGGCAGAGGCTTAACCCACTGAGCCACCCAGGTGCCTTGAAGTCTGACATTTTTATTTGAAGAAGTCTAGTACCCCTAGAGGTCAAAATTCATAGCAGACAACCAGAAAGCTCCACTGATGATATATGCAAGTCTATTCCATCTACATCTATTGCCAAGGGCCACAAACACTACACTTATTTATGTTAGAAAACAGTGCCTATTTGATTAAGAAACTAACACAAACACTTTTGGCTATGGACCCATCTAATATTCCGTGATTCCTTTGTCAATTTTATCCTAACCCCAAACTTCATCTTGAGCATCTGGAGTCCTCATCACCAGTATATTTACTTTTCATTTTTAACCTCTTCTTTGGGAAGACTTAAAACCCAATATGTTTGTGGCAACTGGACAGTACCACCTAACCCTCAGAGAGACACTGGGGACAATGACTAACTAGTCAGGTTTCTTGATATTACATGACAAGTTCATCACTGCTATGAGTTCTGTGCCAGGACAAAAAGCTGGGAAATTTGCATTTTCCATGTCGGCCTCAAATGTCTGTGTGGTGTAAATTTAATGAACTTAATGATTCATTTGCTTCTATTTCAAAGATCATTTTGTACCTTTTCCTGGAAGACATGGTGACCCTTTTATGCAGAACAGCTTTCAAAAACATACTCTCCTAAACCATATGATTTCCAATTGTAACTGAATGATCATTTTGTTATGGAAGGACCTTGTCTACAACTCCTATGTCTCCTCCATCTTTTCTCTAGCATTTTCAGTTGCATATAGCTCGTGTTTCCCAAGAGTGGACTGAGAGAGGAAGGAAGCTCCTTTGTCCATGAAGGGGTAGGAAAAATTCTGACTTTCAGGATTGTAGCAGTAATCATTTCTGAGCCTCTTATATTTATTGAGATAAAAATAATTACTTTCGGTTTACTTATTCATGCATATGTGTACACACATATACCTTGGCTCATTTTTATGAAGAATTTGAGGTGTTGTGTAAATACATTGTTATTCAATGTCTTAATAGAACTTTAATTTTTGAGAGGGAAAATGAGTATCTGTAGGTATTGAGATGTTGATTTTAACATATCTTATAAATATGTGCTTTATTTTCTAACTAGATTACAAATGACCAAAGGATAGGAAATCATTTCTTTAAGGATCTTTGGTAATCTCAGAACAGTATTATTTTAATATTTATTTTTGAAAGATAATGAGAGAGAGAGCAGGGAGGGGGCGAAAGGGAAAAGGAAAGAAGTAGAATCCCCACTGAGTGGGGAGACTGATGAGGGGCTCAGTCCCAAGACCATAAATTCATGACCTGATCTGAAATCAAGAATCAGTTCCTTAACCAACTGAGCCACCCTGGTGCCCCAGAACAGTATTTTTTTAATATGGTAGGCATTTCAAAGCTTTGAAGAGGTTTGTGAAATTCTATGCCGACATTGTTAATATTCCTTTTCAATTTGCTAAGACATAAAACCATGTGTGCTATGTGAGGAGAAAACGGAGGGCAATGCAAGGTTGATATAACTTCCCTGAAGGTCAGCCAGCAAGCTCGGGAAAGGACAGAATTAGAACTCACACCCCTCCATTTTCCAGGCTGTTGCTTAGCCCACTGAACCCCACTGAATCTGACTCAGTGCATTAATATAGACTGTGAAACACAGATTGCCTGAACATATGGCAGAGAGGATGAGAAGATAATATTCCACGGCAGGATTCGTTTCTGAAGACGGTGGCTGCAAAGGCTGTTTTTTTTTTTTTTTTTTTTTTTTTTTGCAGAGGATTCAGTAAGTGAAGCGTTAAGCACTTTTCTTATTTTTGTCTCCAAATGATACAACTTTTCCCCTTGAATGAGATCAATTTCTGGTTGTTCCTATTGTCAGGGGAAGCTAGTGGAAGTGAGGTCAGGAGGTGTGCAGATCTCCCCACAGGCTGTGACGGGGAATAATGATAAGTCCCATGCAGAGCACTCAGCATTATACCTGGAGGGGTGCCTATAATTGCTGTTCCCTCTCCTTCCTCAGCAAACCACATCCTGTATTTAGGACACAGGTTCTAGAAATGTCTTCTGGTCTAGATACTCCTGTTCTCCTTAGCAATAATCTATATTTTATATTCTTTTTTAAAAAATATTTTATTTATGGGGCACCTGGGTGGCTCAGTGGGTTAAAGCCTCTGCCTTCGGCTCGGGTCATGATCCCAGGGTCCTGGGATCGAGCCCCATGTCGGGCTCTCTGCTCAGCGGGGAGCCTGCTTCCTCCTCTCTCTCTCTCTGCCTGCCTCTCTGCCTACTTGTGATCTCTGTCTGTCAAATACATAAATAAAATCTTTAAAAAATATATTTTATTTATGTATTTGACAGATAGAGATCACAAGTAGTCAGAGAGGCAGGCAGAGAGAGAGGAAGGGAAGCAGGCTCCCTGCTGAGCAGAGAGCCTGATGTGGGGCTCGATCCCAAGACCCTGGGATCATGACCTGAGCCTAAGGCAGAGGCCTAATCCACTGAGCCACCCAGGTGCCCCTATATTTTATATTCTTAATATAACTTACCTATTTCTTTATCAATATAAATTAGTAGATGCCATTAATAATCTAATTCAAAGGTTTCATACAAAACATTGGACAAGTAATTGTAGATTTTAACTGCAGATTCTTTCTTGAACAGGAGACAGAATATAGGGGTTATAATGGGGTAATAATTGTGTCTACCTCACAGCTTTGTAATGAGGCCAAATGAAGGAGGAGAAGGAAATGAGAGCAGAGGACTCAGCACCCAAGACTTCCAAGACAGAGTCCAAAAGTGCAAGGCCTTTAGGCATAATTTAGGGCTGTGGTTTTCAAATTGGTGGATAGACCAAAGAGGGGAATTAGGGAGACTGCAGAGACAGGGTTCCGTACTCTTCTTTTCAATTTATATGCTTTATGTCTGTGCTGTATAATAGAATTTAATGTAAGAGTTTCATTGGAAAAATAGAGGTTTTGTAACTAAAAAATAGTTTTAAAAGCCTGATTTAGGAAATGGTTGGTTCTATATAATAAATTATAGTAGTATAGAGTATAGACATTGGCTTTAGTCAAATATAGCTCTTCATCTAACTAATCCTTTGAACTTGGACCCCTGTGCCTTAGATTCCTTATCTTTAATAATGGGGTAATAATTGTGTCTACCTCACAGATTGTAATGAGGCCGAATGAGATAATATATGGAAGCACTTAGCACTGAGACGGGCGCACGATTAAAAACACTCACTAAGAGATAACGGCTGTTATAACTTTATCATTGATTTTACCATTACTTTTGTGATTATTAGTAGATCTAGTCAAGCAAATTGGGTTCACTGACTTATTCTAGCTGGAATTAGGGAGAATGTGGTGGGACTTGAATGATCTAACTGTGACTGATAGGTCCTCCGCTCATGAAAAGAGAGCATGAATGTTCTGGTGGCAACAGAATGAGAAAGAGAGTCCAAAGGGAGATGGTATTTCAGGGTCTGGGCCGTGCTGAACGGCTGAACATGCCCCATGACAAGCTGAAAATTTGACTCTCTTACTTAGGTCCCTTGTTATGGGCTGAATTGTGTTGTGTCTCTGTCATCACCACCAAATTCATATGTAGAAACTTTAATCCCTAATACCTCCGAATGTGACTGTGTTTGGAAATACAGTCTTTAAAGAGCTAATTCAGTTAAAATGAGATTAGGGTGGGCCCTAATGTAATACGACTAGTGTCCTTATAAGAAGAGAAAATCTGGACACTGAGTGTACAGTGGAGACAATGTGAAGACACAGAGAGGAGGTCATTCTAAAGCCGAGGAGCGAGTTCTGGAACAGCCCTCAGAAGATCACTCCTGACACCTTGATCTTCTATGTCTAACCTCCAGAACTGTGAAGGAATTAACTCCTGTTGCTTAAGCCACTAGGGCAGCACTAGCAAATCTTCGAAATTTCATAGTTGGGTTTAATTTGGAAAGGTAGCTTTCTTTTACTAACCCAAATGTAGGGAAAACACGTGGGGGGACTAGTAGTGCCTGGAATTCCAGTTCTAGTCTTCCTTTTTCCTAAGAAAAATGTTAACTGGTACACACTGGGATCTTTAAAGCACCCCCCCCCCATCAGCATTTAATTTTTTTCAGCCAACATAGTTCAGCCAGCTTTTTATCTGGTATTCTCTGCCACTTCTATCCTTCCAGACTCCTTATAATGGCATCTCCAGCATGTGACTGGCTCCTCAGCCACACCCTGGGGCCCCGTATAGTCACCACCTAGAGTTAGGGCTTAAAGAGTTTATCTGTCGAGGTTTTCAATCCGACAATATAATGTCTGTCAAGATAATGCCTCTGGAACATCCTGAAATCAACTATGAACAAAAGGAAGGCAAACAAACAAAAATCGTTAATTTTTTCCCCATTAAAAATAATTTTTTTTTAAACCAGCTGCACCCAAAATGAAACAGCTATCTAGAAGAAATAGAAAGCAGCTTTCACCCCACCCCCCACCATTAGCTGTCAGTTCACAGCAACTTCAATCAGTTGGTGTGCCGGAGCCTGCGGTAATATCTCCCCAGCAGCCTCCCACATGCCAAACTTGACTGCTCTGTGTGAGCCACATTAGACTTGTCTGCCATCAATCCCCAGTCTCCTTTGTAGCAGCAGCTTAACGAGGTGAGGGAACTGGCATCACCAAGAGGCAAATGTTGTTTTAGGAGGACCGAGAGGAGCTGAGGGAGGAGCTGCCGTGGAGAAAAGCTGGATATAGGCCATTAAGCAACAGAGTTTTTCTCTCAAGATCTTCTCATATTGTCATTTCTATGCAGATATGTGGTTCTCGAGTCTCCTAATGTCAGAATAGGCAGTGGAAAATGAGTTCGGAAGCACCAAATCACACCAAGCTGGCCACCCTCACATAATTTTATCTTAGGGAGAGACTGGGGGACCCTATGCCAGTTTCTCTTCATGCACCTCTCAGAGTCTTGAGATCTGCCTCCTCCCAAGATGGACTATGGATTCAGGTCTGGGGCTTCCTTTAAAATTCACAGCAAGAAACACTCAGAAAAGTACACATTTTCTTCTTGCTCTCTTCTTGTTAGAAGCACATTCATCACATTATATCACCACTAGGGGAGCTGATCTAGCTTGTTCCTCCAAGGCGCCATTAAAGGGGGCCTCACCTCTGGCAGTAGGACCAAAATGAGAAGTGACTCAGTAATTACACACAGAAACAGCCCCCTGACCAATTCTCTGTGCTAGCAAGGAGAATACCATGTGGAGCAGCCCAGCCTTCTCCTTCACGCCCTTCCTGGGGCCAGTTTCACAGACTGCTTACAGACTGCAGCAGTGCTGAATCTGGAGGGCCTTCTTGGAATAGAAGCTGAACTTCTATTTGAAATGCCTCCCTCCTGCTGTTCTTAAATAACACTGACAACAATAATAGGCATTTATACCAATAGGGTCCTTCAGAACCTTTATTAAATCTTTCCAAATATACTCCCTTGCTTCTCTCCAGCAAAGAAAATATGCTTTGTGACATGTGCCCAGAAGATGGTTGCATAGCTTTTGGCTCCTAGAACGATTCACTGTCTAAAATAACTCCCCTATTTGTGTCCAGGCTCTGACAAATACCTAGCAAACATACCGGCCTGCAAATTTCTTTGACCCAGTAATATGGTGTATTTTTTTTTTTTAAACCAAAGAAACTCAACAAAGTAACCTTAATGGTCCACTTGCTCAACCCCACAGCTGACATTTGAATTAGAATTGCAACCAAGTGGCCATACAGTCTTGGCTTGAATTCCTGGCATGAAGAATATAGAAGGCACTACCCTCGGCACAGTGGTTCTCATGGAACACCATTATCCCCCTTAGGATGCTTAAATTCTCTTTTATTAATTCCATTTAGCCTATCCCTTTCCCCAAAGACCACGAGTATAATGGTAGTTTGTACTGAACATGACCAGTGTTTGAAGAGTGACATTTTCTTCATGTCTTTTATTATACAATTTGGGATAATTCTCTAATGATGCAACTTGGCTTAATGAAAATAGCTCTGACCTTGGAGCAAGAAGATACAGGTATGAGTCCCAGCTTGCTCAATTACCACTCTATAAATTGGGAGGCCTATCAATCTCACTGTTTATAAAATGGGAGTAAAGCTGTATGTCCTCAAGAGGGCTGCTAAGCGGGTTCGATGGGATGATATATATGAAAGGAATTTGTAAATGGTAAATTGTTACATTCACATAAATTGTTTACTCTTTTTTTAAATTTTTCAGGTTGCTCCTTGGAAAATTATGCTAAAGTGGGTAAAAAAGGGAAAAGGGCAAACACATAGTGATTTAATTAGATCCGCAGGACATTGCCTTCACATGGGTAGATGGAGCCCCCACCCCTTCGGATTTCAGTAATGGATATGTGGTAACTTAATATGCAAATGAAAGGCCTCAGAGGGCACCTAGTCTCCACATGTGCCAATTAATCAAAAGAAACAGTATCATCTCTAATTCCACTAATTAGAGAATCATCCATAAGCCACTAGGTTTCTGAGCTACCGAGGTTTAATAAATTTGCAATAAATTACGAGTAATACGTTAGCCAGGGACTAAATTGCTACTGAGCAGTATGATAAGAGGAGGACTCAGGTTATCTATGTATTTAAAGGTTTTCTTAATTTTATTATTGTTTTTCCATCCTAAAATGATTCTGGACACCTTAGTTGTGAAGGGCCATAGATTCCTATGGTTCAATGTAAGAAGGGACCCAGAAATAACACATAAGGGCAACTATCAAATTATGTGATTGGAATTTTAACAATGTATAATTCATCCAAATGATTGCTTGCTTTAAAACAGCCACTATATGGATTTTTGCACTTGTTTAATAATACTAAAATTGTTAAAAATGAGGTGATCGTCTGAGAATTGTTCTCACCTACTCATTTATTCATTTGAACCTTCCCAGGGGTAGCAAACTATCATCTGAGGGCAGATTTGAATTTGGAGGCAATTATAAGATGTTTGGATCTACTCTGGTTATGAAGGTAGGTGATCAAGTAGAATAATCCTATTTGTCATCACTCAAAGGACCTGTCTCATACCCTATATGCTTGTATGAGAAGACTGATAGCTCTAGAGCAAAACTCTGGGTATTAGATTTGAGTTCCAGTATAAGATTGGGTTGGCTTGAGGGTATACTGGATATATCTAATTTGAACCTGTTAACGAGGCATTTGGCTTTTAAGTTCCCTCAAAGTATAGGTGAAAGAGTTAGAGGCCTTTGCTCATGCTGTTTATTTATCTAGGATTTTTTTTCCAATTCAAACCCTATCCCTCTTTAATGTTCACCTTATACACCATCTCAATTACAAAGATTTTCCTGATAAGTCTCCAACTGGTAGTTTTTACTGTGCTCTTTGAGCTTTCATTGTACCTGACTTGCACCTTTCTTATGGAAGCTATTGCTTTCTGTGTTTTATTGTGTTTGGCTTTATATACTTTATATACTTCCTATCATTTCTTATATGTAGTAAGTTGTATCTCTTTATATCTAATCCTTAGATACAAATCTAAGGATTTGTATCTCTTTGAATCTCATGCAACTAAATTAAACTTTGTTCATTAAATTTCCTCAGCTAATAGTAGCTTACTAAGTGAGTTATAAAGCAGTCTCCATATATATACAATATAAGCAGGATACACATACACATACATACACATATGTAATAACTATACATACAGAAAGACATCCAAGTAACTACCAAATTTACATATATAAAATACCACTCTTAATGGTAAAATGTTAAAAATTACTTCCTTTAATAAAGAAAATGTGATATATGTGATATATATATCATACATATACACACAATGGAATATTAGCTATAAAAATAAATAAAATATTGCCATTTGCAAAGACATGGATAACTAGACAGTTAAATACTAACTGAAATAAGTCAGAGAAAGAAAAATGCCATAGAATTTCACTTTTTTCAAAGGAAAAAAGCAGTTTTTTCCTTTCATTTGAAAGGTAAAATTTCATTTTTTCGAAGGAAAAAATTTTCATTTTTTCAAAGGAAAAAAGAGAGTGAGACAAACCAAAAAACTGACTGTTAATTATAGTGAAGAAACAGATGATTACCAGAGGAGAGCTGGATAAGGGGGTGGTTGAAATAGGAAATGGTGATTAAGGAGAGCACTGTCACATGGGCACCAGGAGATATATGGAATTACTGAATCACTACCTTGTATACCTGAAACTAACATAACACTATGTTAACACTACTGAAATTAAAATAAAAACTTAGTAAAGAAAAAAAGATTTAAAAATATTGCCTTTAAAATTAGAATGATACAAAAATAACTTCTATCATCCCTTCTGTTCACCATTATGATGGAAATCCCAGCCAGTACCACAGGATAAGAAAAACAAAGACCAGAAGGAAAGAAACAAAAGTATCTGTCATGCACAGATGATAAAATTGTATATATCCGATGCATCTAGATAATGGGAATGGTTTTGACTTCACTTCTTATTCAAGAACAAGACACCACTGAGAATCTTAGAGCACAGGAGTGAGTCTGAAGCAACCCTCTATTCTACAGAGACCAAGACAGATGGCATTAGAAGGGTAAGAAAAGTGGCTATACAATTACCATGTTACTCTTCTCCCAGGCTGGTGCACCACTATGTGGAAAGGTCTCCCTGAGTCCCCAGTTCCTCCAGTAGGAAAAGAGAACCTGTAATGGGGGTTTCTTTGCTGGAGACTCATTTTGATCTCATACCACAAAGATTGCACAGGAATCTGCAGGGATCAACTATGGGGAATCTGACTGGCACACAGATCTTGGCAGACTGAGTTCATACCTGTAGTGTCCAAGTAGTAATTCCAATTAACAGCTTTTTTTTAATCAAAAGAAGGTAAGTTTGGGGGTGCAATATGACCAGGGAACTTGGTGGGGTACAGATCTGCCTGATTTGGATCCTCAAATGAAAAATTTGCCAGCTCTAGAGCCCAGTATGCCCATGCCCAGGAAAGGAAGAGTCATAGCCCCACATATAACCAGAAGGGCTGGTAACAACTCCAGGAAGCTGAGTGGCCCAGTGGCACTAGAGGCCAGAGAAGGGTGGGCAGTGCTGATTACCCCCAGAGCAAAGGCAGTATCAGGCATGGAGGGTCCACCGCTACCCAGAGGCTGGGGTTAAATACACTGCTAAGGCTGAGAGAAGTGCTGGTAACCTCCCAAATGAAAAGCATGATTGAAAATTTGAGGGTAGTGTAGAGTGGCCCCTCTAGACTACCTTCTCAAGGAAAGGAGCTGAGACATATCCACCACCTATTGTGAAGAGTCTTCTAGCTCTATCTGACCAGAAGGGTGTGTGTGTATTTATCTGAAAGCTGTGCAGCTGGAAGCTGTGCAGTTCAGTGGTGCTTGAGCTGAGAGAAGGGCAGGCAGAGCTGATAGTCTGCCAAGCAAAGCTAGTGGCCCTGTTTGGGTAGCAAACTTGGGGAGTGGTTTGGTTTGAATTAAGACAAGAAGCAAAGAGCTTTGTTGGCTTTAGAGCTGTTTTTTCCACTATACCCAGGCAGGGAGTCTGATTTTCAGTCCCACTAATCTCTGAATACAGTGTTCAACTGGAGACCCTAATGAGAACACACAGAAGTTTTATAACCCATTCAACATCCCTATATACAATGGCACTTGAACAGTGAGTACAACCATGGATTCTTCTGTCTGCAGCGCACACCAGGTGGCCTCCCCTGACCAGGGAATTCAGTGCATGCTCTAATCTGAATTGGGTCCTCAAACAAGCTGCATAAGCCCTGGGCCCCATCCTGATGTCTTGCTAGGGCAGGGACGCTAATTCATAGCCCAAACTGTTACTGAATATGGTACCCAGTTCCAACCATCTCGTCAGCCTCACCCAAGAATTCAGACAACCATAGAACATATCCTACAACCTCACTTTGGTAAGGAACTAAGCCAGCAGTCATATCCAACTATTCTTAGCCAAAGACACCCCTTCTTCCCCATCCTCAGAAATCAGTTACTTCATCTCAAAATAGAGCATAATAGCAGGCCATACCTGCCCAAAGATATTACCAGGAAACACACCCATAAACCCAAACTGAGCCAACTGGTGAAGAGCTGTCTCTAAGCAAATCTGTAAACTCTGGAAAAGGAGCCCAATTTCTCAAAGGTGCATATATCAATGTAAGGAATCAAGGCTGACAAAAAATTCAGGTAAATATGACACCACCAAAAAAAACTAATAAATCTTCAATAACTGACCCTAAAAAACTGAAGATATATGAAATGTTAGACAAATGATTCAGAACAGACCTCCTAATGAAGTATAGTGGACAAGAAAACCCAGACAGACAACTAAACCAAATTACTAAAACAATGCATGAACAAAATGAGAAGTTTAACAAGAAAATGGCAACCATCCAAAAAAAAAAAATCCTAAAATTTAAAATATAACTGGACTAAAGAATTTGACATAGAGTTTCAACAGTAAGGCCAACTATGTAGAAGAAAGAATCAGTAAACTAGAGGATGGGATATTAGAAATTACATAGCAGCAAAAAGAAAACAGAATGAAAAAAAGTGAATAAAGTTTATGGGAATTATGAGAATGTAAAAAAAAAATTGTACTATGGGAATTTCAGAAGAGGTAGAGAATAGGACATAAAATATCTTTAAAGCAATAATTACTATGCAATAATGACTAATAATGACTTCCCAAACCTGGGACATCCATATCCAGGAGGCCCAGAGAATTCAAAGTAGTTTGAACCTCCAAGTAGACCTCACCCAGACACATTATAATTAAATTATCAAAAGTCAAAGATGAAGACAGAATTTTAAAAGCAGAAAGAGAAAAGAGAGGTTACATACAAGGGATTAACAGTGGATTTCTCAACAGAAACATTTCAGGCCAGGAGACAAAGAGATGTCATATTCAAAACAAAAAGAGCTGTCATCTAAGAATTCTATACCTGGTGAAGCTGTCCTTCAAAATTGAAGGAGAGATTAAAAACTCTCCCATACAAACAAAAGCTGAGTGAGTTCATGATCATTAGAAGTGCTTTATGAAAAATGTTAAAGGGAGTTCTTTGACTGAAAGTAAAAGAAAGCTAATTAATATTACAAAAACATAAAAAGCATAAATCTCACTAGTAATGGTAAATATAGAGTCATAGTTAGATTCCGCAGCATGGTAACAGTGGTACGTAATTCATTTACAACTCTAATTTAAAAGTTGACAAAGAATGAATGTAGCAAAACTAACCATAACTACAATAACCTGTTATTACACAGTATCAGAAACACATAAATTGTATCGGCAATAACCTCAAATGTGAGGCTGGGTTAGGGGAAGAAGTAAGTATAAAGTTTACAAATTCTATTGATGTTAAATTATAACCAATTTAAAATAGGATGTTATGAGTTTAAGATACTTTGTGTAAGTCTTGTGGTAACCACAAGGGAGAATCTTGTAGTAATTATGCAGAAGAACACAACAAAGAGAGTATCAGTATACATCAAAACATAACAAAAGACAGCAGATAAGAAACAAGGAAAAAATAGATCTACAAAACAACTAGGAAACAATTGAAATGGCAATATTAAGGCCTTACCTATCAATGATTACTTTAAACATGAATGGATTAAATTCCCTAATTAAAAGAATACTGAATGGGTTTAAAAAAACACACATGCAAGATCCAACAATATGCTACCTACAAGAGACTCCCTTTAGCCTTAAAGACACACATAGACTGAGAGTGAAGGGATACAAAAAGACATTTATTTCAAGGAAATGGTAACCAAAAAAAAAAAAAAAAAAAAAATTTAGGAATACCTATATTTCTATTAGACAAAACAGTTTTTAAACTAGGAGTCGTAAAAAGAGACAAAGAAGGTTATTATATAAAGATAAAGGGGTTACTATATCAGTAAGTTATAACAATTGTAAGCATTTATGCACCCAACTTTGAAACAACTTAGTATATAAAACAAATAATAAGAGAGCTAAAAGGAGAAATAAGTAAAATAAGTAGTAATACAAGAATAGTTGGGGACTTTTATATAACTCTTAACAATAAATAGATCATCCACACAGAGAATCAACAAGGAAACAGCAGATTTGACTATTATATATCAAATGAACCCAACAAGTACATAAAGAACATTCTATCTAACAATAACAGAATATACATTTTTCTAAAACACACATGGAACATTTGCTGGGATAGGTCATATGTCAGACCACAAAACATTAGAAAATTCAAGAAGACTGAAATAACTCAAATATCTTCTTTGACCACAATGTTATGAAACTAGGAATCAACAACAAGAGGAAAGTTGGAAATTCATGAACACATGGAAATTAAACAATATTCTCCCAACAACTACTGGAACAAAAAATTAATTGAAGGGGAAGTGAAAAAGTTTCTTGAGACAAATGAAAACAGAAATGTAACATACCAAAACTTATAGGGTGGAGCAAATTCAGTTAAGGGAAGTTCATTGCAATGAATGTCTACATTTATAATCAAGAAAGATCCCAAATACATAGTTAAACTTTACTCTTTTAGGAATTAGAAAATAAATGAACTGAGCCCAAAGTTAGCAGAAGAAAAAAAATAATTACAATGGATGAATGGAAATTCACGGGATCATAAGAGGCTACAATGAACAACTATATGCCAACAAACTGGATACTCTAGAAGACATGAAAAAAAAAATCTTAGAAATATACAACTTACCAAGACAGAATCATAAGAAATAGAAAATCTGAAGAGCAATTACAGGTGAGGAGACTGAATCAGTAATCAAAAATCTCCCAATGAAGAAAATCCCAGGACCAGATGGTTTCACTAATGAATTTTACCAAACATTTAAAGAAATAACACCAATCCTTCTCAAACTTTTCCAAAAAATCAAAGAGGGTGGAATATTCTTTGACCAGGACCAGATGGTTTCACTAATGACCAGATGGTTTCACTAATGAATTTTACCAAACATTTAAAGAAATAACACCAATCCTTCTCAAACTCTTCCAAAAAATCAAAGAGGATGGAATACTCCCAAACCCATTTTATGAAGCCAGAATAATTATGACATAAAACCCAGAAAGGGACACTACTAGAGAAAGAAAATTACAAACCAATATTGCTGATGAATATAGATGTAAAAATTTTTTAATAAATGTTAGCAAACTGAATTCAGCAACATATTAGATCATTTACACATGATCAAGTGGAATACAAAGATGGTCCAACATATGAAAATCAACATGATACATTACATTAATAAAATGAAAGAAAAGAATTATATGATCATTTTAATAGATGCAGAAAAAGCATTTAATAAAATTCAACATCCATTCACAATAAAAAACAAATTAGGCATAGAAGGAATGTATCTCAACATAATAAATGCCACATACTTTAAGCCCACAGCTAATATCTTCCTTAATGGTGAAAGATTGAAAGCTTTTTCTCTAAGATGAGGAGCGAGACAAGGGTGCCCACTCTCCCCACTTCTATTCAGCATCGATATGGACATTCTTGATAGGTCAATCAAGTAAGAAAAAGAAATAATAAAGAATCAGAATTGGAAATTTAGAAGTAAAATTGTCTCTATTTGCAGATGATATGATATTATACATAGAAAATCCTAGACTCAGCCAAAAACCTGTCAGATTTGGTCAAGGAATTCAGTAAAGTTGCAGAATACAAAATTAACATACAAAACCCAGAAACATTACTATACTGTAACAATAACTTTTCTAAAAAAAAAAATAAATAAAGAAAACTATCTCATATGTAATAGCATCAAAACAATAAAATATTTAGGAATAAATTTAACTAAGAAGGTAAAAAATATCTGTTCTTAAAACTATAAGATACTGATGAAGGAAATCAAAGAAGACACAAATAAATGGAAAGGTATACTGTGTTTGAGGATTGGAAGAATTAATATTGCTAAAATGTCAATACTATTAAAAACCTTCCATATGGGGTGCCTGGGTGGCTCAGTTGGTTAAGCATTTGCCTTTGGCTCAGGTCATGGTCCCAGGTTTATGGGATTGAGTCCTACATCTGGCTCTCTGCTCAGTGGGGAGCCTTTTCTCCCTCTCCCTCTGCCTGCTGCTCTGCCTACTTGTGCTCTCTCTTTCTCAAGACGAAAACAAAACAACAAAAACAACAACAAAAAACTTTCATAGATTCAGCGCAATCCCTTTCAAGATTCTAATGCATTTTTTAAAGAAGTAGAGAAAACACTCCTTTAAAATTTTTATGGAACCATAAAAGACCTCAACTAGTCGAAGAAATTCTGAGAAACAAGAACAAAGCAATAGGTTTCACACTCCTGATTTCAAGCTATACTGTAAAGCTGCAGTCATCAAAACTGCATGGCACTGGCATAAAAACAAAGAGACCAATAGAATATAATCAAGAGCCCAGAAGTAAACTCAAACATATACAGTCAATTAATAGTTGACAAGGGACCTAAAAATACTCAATGGAGAAAAGACAAGTCTATTCAATAAATGGTGCTGGGATAAATGAAAATTCATATGGAAAAAATAAAACTGAACCCATATCTTACATCACTCACAAAAATTAACAGAAATAGATTAAAGACTTAAATGTAAGACTTGAAACCATGAAACTCACAGGAAAAAACATAGGAGTAAAACTCCTTGACATGGGTCTCTGTAAGGATCTTTTGGATATGACACCTATAGCACAAGCAACAAGATAAAAAATACTTAAGTGGGGCTATATCAAACAAACAAAAAAATGTTTTTACACAGCAAAGGAAACCAACAAGGTGAGAAAAAAAACCTACAACCTGCAAAATGGGAAAATAATATTTGCAAATCATATATTTGATAAGCAGTTAATATCCAACCTATAAAGAAACCTGAAGAGCAACCCCCCCAAAAAACAATAAAGCTGCCACTAAACAACAATAAAAAAACACTCACACAAAAAAGCCAAATGGCCCAATTTAAAAATAGAAGTACCTAAATAGAAATTTTGCAGATTAAAACTACAATGAGATATCACATCATTGTTGTTACAATGACCATCATTAAAAAGCCAAGAGACAACAAATGCTCATATGGATGTGAAGAAAAGGGGACCCTTGTGCACCACTGGTGGGATTATAAATTTATACAGTCATTATGGAAAACAGTATGAAGGGTCATCATAAATTTTAAAACAGACCTATCATATGATTCAGAAATTTCACTTCTGGGAATATATCCAAAGGAAACAAAAATCTTAAGTTGAAAAGATATCTTTGCCCTCATGTTCATAGCAGCATTACTTATAATAGCCAAGACATGGAAACAATTGAAGTGTCCATCAATGGATGAATGCAAAAAGAATTTGTGATAAACACACAAAATATACACACACACATATATACCCACATAATGTAATATTATTCAGCCATAAGAAATGAGGAAATCTTAGCATTTGTGACAATATGGATGAAACTTGAATGCAGTATGTTAAATGAAATATGATGTCAGACAGAGAAAGACAAATTCTATATGATTTCACTAATATGTGGAATCTCTAACAATAACAACCCCCCTGAAACAAATATAAAAAACTCATAGAAAAAGAGATAACCTGTGGTTACCAGAATCAAAGGTGAGGGAGAAGGTGAATTGGAGGAAGGCAATCAAAAGTTACAAGCAAACTTCTTGTTATTGCAAAAAAATTAAGTACTAAGGATATAATGTCAAACATAATGACTATCACTAATATTGCTTTATGAAATATAAGAAAGTTTTTAAGACAGAAATCTGAGAATTTTTATCACAAGAACATTTTTTCCTTTTTTTCTCTTTTCTTTTTATTATACCTACATGAGAAGATAGATATTAGCTGAACCTACTCTGATGAACATTTCATAAAATATGCAAATCAAATAATCTTTCATACACCTGAAACTTAATACAGTGTTATATATCAATTATTTCACAATAAAAGTGAAAAGAATGTTGACATAGATACCCAATAAAACTTACACAGTTTTAGAATTAGGATTTAGACAATTGGATGGCTATAAAACAATGAAACAAAAGTCAACTGCATTTCTAGATCCCATTAAAAAAACAACTTGAAAAAGGATATTTCTTTTTTTTTTTTAAGGTTTCATTTATTTATTTTATTTGGGAGAGACAGATAGTGAGTGGCTAAGTGAGTGAGCTGGGGAAGGGGCAAAGGGAGAGGAAAGAATCCCAAGCAGACTTTGTGCTGAGCACCGAGTCCTTGTGGGACTCGATCTCACAATCCTGATGGAGATCATGACCTTAGCCAAAACCAAGAGTTGGAGCCACACAAGTACCCTGAGGAAATATATTTCTGAAAAGATAAATAAACAAATGGAAAGTATGCCATATTCATGAATAAGAATACCCAATGTTATAAAGATGCCAGTTCTCAAATTGACAAATGAGATTTAATATAAGACTATCAAGTGTGAACTGCTTTTTCTGGCTGTTATTGTTCAACAGGACAAATTAGTTCTAAAATTTATGCACAAAGACAAAGAGCCTAGAACAACTAAAAAATACCTAACCCAGGGCACCTGGCTGGCTCAGTTGGTAGAGGACACAACTCTTGATCTCCTGGGGTCATGAGTTTGAGCCCAACATTGGGCATACAGTTTACTTAATAAAAAAAAAAATTAAAAATTAATTACTAAACATCAAAAAAAAGATATAGAGAGAGGGTCCTTATTTATTCAATAGCAAGTCTACTTATAATATTAGACAAATAGAGATATAGATATTTAAATATACAGAGAAATTACAACTAGACACAGGAATAGAGAACCAGTTATCCAAAACAGATCTTCATTTGTAAGAGACCTTTCATACGATCAAGCTGTCATTTTCAATTAGTGAGAAAAAATTAAACTCTTATAATCATTTTAAGACTGTATTATTTATCTAGAGGGAAATAAATGAAATTATAGTTCTACCCAGCAATACATAAAAAATATCAATTTTAATCCATTGAAATGCATATATGCCAAGATAAAAACTTCTAGAAAAAATTGTAGGAATGTCTGATGACCATGAAGTGAGGAGAGATTTCTCAAGTAAGATATAAAAAGTTTAAATGATAATGGAAAAGATTGACAAATTCAAGTATATTAAGCTTTTTAAAAAAGAACTTTTAATCAAATATTTTGAAGAAATAAAAAGCTCAGACACTAACAAGATGTTTTTTCTTGCAATTGCAATTTATATAACTGGAAATGGGTTATTATTCAGAATAAATTCAAAATTTATAAAATCAGTAAAAATAAGGTAAACCACACAAATACAGGAAAGATATGAACAGGCAGTTCATAGACAAGGAAATATAAATGACTAATAAGCATATGAATAATGAAACTTTAGTATTAATCAGGTACAATTTTCTTTTTTTCTTTTCTTTTTTTTTTTTTTTTAAAAGATTTTATTTATTTATTTGACAGAGAGAGATCACAAGCAGGCAGAGAGGCAGGCAGAGAGAGAGGAGGAAGCAGGCTCCCTCTGAGCAGAGAGCCCGATGCGGGACTCGATCCCAGGACCCTGAGATCATGACCTGAGCCGAAGGCAGCAGCTTAACCCACTGAGCCACCCAGGCGCCCTCAGGTACAATTTTCTAAATGGTATAATATTTAATATGATCTTGAAAAATTTTAAAGTCTGGTAATTTTAAGTGTGGCAAATATTCGGGGCAACAAAAACGGTTAGTCTTCCAGTGAATGTACAACTTTTTTTTTTTTTTTTTAAAGATTTTATTTATTTATTTGTCAGAGAGAGAGACAGCAAGCACAGGCAGACAGAGTGGCAGGCAGAGTCAAAGGGAGAAGCAGGCTCCCCGCAGAGAAAGGAGCCCTATGTGGGACTTGATCCCAGGACGCTGAGATCATGACCTGAGCCGAAGGCAGCCGCTTAACCAACTGAGCCACCCAGGCATCCCGAATATACAACTTAATATGGGTAGAGACTGCTAGTTATCTCCCAATATTTGTCTTTCTTTTCTTTCTCATCAGTAATTTTATTTTAACTGGATCCATGGCCAGGTAAAGACTTGATTTCCTGGTTTCCTTTGCAGTTAGATGTGGCCATGTAAGTTCCAGCCAAAGGGATATGGAAAAAAAAATTGTGCTGTGTGCATCTTTGGGGAAAGGGCTATACACTTCTTGTTTTTTTCTCTTTCTTGCCAGCCAAAATTGTATATATTGGCTGAAGCTTCAGAAACCATTCTGGACATTAGGTGAATCTGTGGATGAAAACTATACATATGAGGTGACCTATTCAACGGAAGGACCCTGTGTCTTTGATACTGTGATGTATCATATCATCTCTGGACTGGCTGCCTCCAAACTTCTTGAACCTGAGATAGACATGCATGACTTTAAACTGGTATGACTCTTAATTTTTTTTTTTTTTATTATTCACAACATTCAAACAAAAAATTTGACATTGTCCCTTAAACTTGAAGATGTGCCTATCTTATATTTTCCTAAGTATATGCTTTGAACTACCACAGTCTTATGTGCACCAGGAAGCCTGTACAAAGGTATTCATAGTAACAAGTTTCTGAGACTAAATATTGGAGATAACCCAAAAGCTCATAGATAAGAGAATGGCTAGGAATAACCTAAATCTCTAAAGAAACTACAAGCATGATATAGTTTATAAAAATTCAACCATAAGGAAGCTTAATATATTATTTAGGATACACCCGTCTATACAATTTGTAAGTTATGCAATGGAATGACAAAATCAAATTAAGGATAGTCATTACCTCTGGTATAGGAAGGAGAGAGGCTGCAGAGAGAGCTCTAGTGGGAGCTTTAAAATAGTCATAAACTTCCATTTCTTTTAATGCTTGGTGCTAAGTACAAGGATATTAATTTTATTATTTTTATTTTAAGCTTACATGTCCGTAGATATTATTTTGACTATGTAAAAAATTTTATGATAAGAGTGGGAAAAACAGGGTGCCTCGGTGGCTCAGTTGCTTAAGCGACTGCCTGTGGCTCAGGTCAGGATCTTGGAGCCCCAGGATCCAGTCTTTGGGCAATCTGTCCAGCAGGGGGTCTGCTTCTCCCTCTAACCCTCCCCCATCCCGTGCTTTCTCTCTCTCATCCTCTTTCTCTAATAAATAAATAAAATCTTAAAAAAAAAAAAAGGAGTGGGAAAAACAGTAGGGAGGACAAAGTACTGCTTGGGTTTTTGAGGCATGTGTGAAGTAAATCTTTCTCTGGAAACATGAAGAGATTTAAGAGATTTGACCACAATGCTTTTTAAGCACAACTGCTATGGCAAAGCCCTTCTTTCCATTTTAAATATGCAAATGATTACCAAGGACTTGCAATTCAAATGGACAAAGGTAACTGCCCCTATTGACAAACAGACTCTGAAAACTCAGTCTATAATCACCACAACTGTCTCCACCATAGCTATCACCTTAACCTCAATGTTGTTACTTTGTATCACCTCTTAGGTTACTGACAGTTTGCTAAATGCTTAATATTATTATCTCAACAATCCTCAATAATCCCATGAGCTAGATATTACTAACTCTTTATAAGATCTGCTTGAACTTCAGCTCAGAGCAGTGAATGAATAAACTGGCTTTGTCATAGCTAGTAAATAGCAGTGTGTGGGTTCAAATGCAAACCCACCTGTTTCCAGAATGTGCACAAGTACACACTGTAACCATCATACTGCTTCTCCATAGCCCTCATTTCAAATATGTCTACTTTTACTGTCACTGCTTCAGGCACAGTGATTGGTACCTTGGTTTCTCTGAAGCCATATTCATAGAGATGCTTTAAAGAAGGAAAAAAAAGAATGTAGTGAAGATATGGACTGATTACTGATGATACTTCTGAGAGTTTGGAAGATGAGAGGAAAAGATGCAGGACATGTTGAAAAATTGAGGGCAAAATGATAAAAAAGGAGAAGACAAATTAAAATCAGTGAAATAGGCAGGGAAAAAAAGGATCAGGAGAATGAACAGAAAATAATAAGACCATCCTAAAGAATTTATTTTTTCTTTTCCCCAGAAGCCTCTTTCCTCACCTTGGAATAGGTGTTTCATCTTCTGAAATGAGTTGGATAAATAAGAAGAAAAGGTTGAAAAGTAATTTCATGTCCACAGAGCAAACCCTAGGATAGATTGTTTTCCCTTCAAAAGCCTTTTATCCAGAAAGCTTTAAGGTCTCATGGTTTTGGCAATAATTATGGCAGTGGCAATAATAATGCTGCCTAGGTGGTGTTTTCCCCTTGGCAGCATGTGTATACCAATCAGTTTGTCACAATAATGTCTTTAAGTTCACACACTAATTTGCATGAATCCATTTGTTAGTCTACAGAAGTAAGGGCGCTTTCATGCCCTTGGACCTCAGTGTATTTGGGGCTGTCTATCTTGGACATCTGCGCTAATGAGGTACTTTTAGGTCAGAACAAAAAAGTTCTTGCTTTGACTTATTTTGTATATTTGAATATTTTAGCTGTGCATTTGAATGTATATATCACAAATCTATGTAGAAATTTCTATGGGGTGTGAAAACTCAGATTGTTAGTGTGGGAATACAACACTTTGTACTCGCAAAAATTCTTTAAAAATAGGATATTTACCTACTTATTAAAAAAAGAGATAATTTTGGTGCTGCTGGTTAGCAGGTGGGGTATGTAAGATAAATTTTTCTCCTCTAAATTCTATGATATATGTGTTGTCATGAGCTATATTGTATATATGTATTATGTGGTTTTTGTAGCAATGACTATACAAAATTCATTGAATCCCTCTTTTTTATTTTAATGATGTTATGGGAGTTGTGAATAGGAGATAGAAAGGAGGCAGACAGAGTAATGGAAATAGTTAATTCAACCTTTCTAAGGCATGCCGGGGCTAGGAAATCAAAGGGTTTGTTCAGATAATTCTGAGACAGAAGAATTAATTCCATGATGGATAGGCAGTGAGTATTACTGGAAGGGAAACTGTGGAGTAGTGGGCCTGGAGTCAGAAAATAGTTGCAAGACAGGTTTCTTAACACCTCATTTTAAAAGTTCAAAATTTGGAGCATCATGGTGGCTCGGTCAGTGAAGTGGCTAACTCTTGATTTGGGCACTGGTCATGGTATCAGGGTCCTGAGATCAGGCCAGGCTTGGCCTCTCTGCTGCGCATGGAGCCTGCTTAGCATATTCTCTCTCCCTCTCCTTCTGTCCCTCCCCCAATTCCCTACACTACCCAGTGCCCCCACTTATGCACCTGTGCTCTCTCTCAAGAGAAAAAGAAAAGTTCAAAATTATGCCTGTGCAATCAATGTCAATGAGAGGTATATTATGATGAATTATGCTTGTACATGTTTTTGTTTGTTTTTTTCCCAAAATTTAATAATAAACAGCGAGGTCAAAACCCAAGATGATTTTCTAAACTAGGGCAATGATCTGTTTGGACTATAATGGCTAGAAAACTTGTTAGAACTTCATGATAAAGCTCTTTAAAAGGGCTTTATCTTATCTTCACAAACTCTACAGGGGAATACTTTCTAATTTGCTTTCACATTACTAAAAGGACTCCTGTTTTTTATACGAAAACCAGTTCTGTTATTTCTGATGCACTGGTTGACCTAATACCATGAAGCTTTAAAACCATTCTTGCATCAAGTCGTCTTTTCCTAATTATTATTATTTCACTGCTGCTGAGCATGAATATTATGCTAGATATTATCTTCTTAGCTCTTCTTAAAAGTTAATAAAAAATATGAAGTTTCTCTACTCCTTTGGTGACTACAACACTTAATTAACTTAGCCATTAATTCTTGTCAGTCATTATCACCCTGGGGATTTCCTTTACATACTATATATGAAATCAGTCTGCTAGAATACCTATTAGATGGTAGGCTGTATAAGGGAAAATTTCATAATTTTCACATAAAAGAAGGTGCTCAAAAAATGTTTATTGGATAAAAGAATATATAGACAAATAATTTGTATAGGTTTAGTGGAAATGTAGCTTTTGAAAAAATGAATTCCATGCCCACATTTTCCCCTATGATTTCTTTCTAGTGCTTTGAACTACCATTTGAGAAGGTAAGTTGTCTAGATACTTTGTGGCTATATAACCATAAACATTCAACAAATTCTATACATCCATTAGGTAAAGATGAAGAAAATAATTTTGAAGAGTGTAAATTTCATTAGGTGTAGAACAGTGATAGGAAAGATATACTGGTAGACTATCCATGAATTCTGCCTGTGACTATATACTACTTAGCTTCTCATTTTATGAACAAGTTCTACCAGTTTATAAAGAAGTGTTTGACAAGTTACTAGGAACAATATTGACAACATACAACATTTCTGAAGAAATGTAGGGCAAAAAGAAAGCCAAAAATTTTTTAAACTAAATCAAACTACTAAGGTAAACCATAAAACTAAATCACTGATTCTAAAGGGAGAACCTTGGAAAAATAAAAGTAGAATGCCAAAATAACAGAACTGTACACTAAGAAGGGTGAATTGTACTATATGTAAATCATGCTTCTATAAACCAGACTAAGAAAAAGGCAGTTTTATAAGTAAATAATATTTCACTATTAAAATTTTTCTCCCATTACTGAGGCTTCAGTGAAGCCATGGGACTAATAACTGTACCAGAGGGGGAATGCTAAAATTAAAAATATCTCGATTAAGGTCAAGAATACTGATTTTGGATATCAGATAAATATGGAAAATTGAGTATTTTATGTAAAAAACTCATATAAATACCAGCTTATTCAATGGTAAAATTTAGAAAAGAGTAAATATATGACAGGGTTATTACGAGAATTTATAATTATGATATCTATAACACACTTAAGATACAGCCCCAATCATTTGAATCATACATTACCTTCTACTGGGGCAATCAGAAAGGCTTCACAGATGAGAATGAATAGAAAGTACATTACTGGCAAGGAAAATAGAATGAACAAAGTGACTAGGACAGGTAAGAAAAGGACATGTGGTTTGAGTGCAGTACTGAATCTCTGAAAGGGAGAAAAGGAAGATACATCTAGAAATGTGGGATATTACCAGATGGTAGATGGCATTAAATATTATTTTGAAGAGTTTGGATTTTATTCAATGAGTAATAAAAAACACTTAAACATTTTGGATTAGTAGCATGACATGATTTAAGTGGTACTTTGGGAAGATTAATTTGGCAGCCATGGAAAAGGGCAGAGTAGAGGTGAGAATAGCTAGATATGGAAGTTCGTGTAAGAGATTAATACCACATGTAAATGACAATGAGTTCTTAAATTTGAATGGTGGTGGTGATAGCAGCAGTAATGCAAAAGGTATGAATATGGAGGATGTTTTCTAGGTAAAACTAATAGGATTTGGACTTGGTGATGGAGGACAGCAAGGGACAAGATAGAGAAAGAAATCAAAGATGTTTTTGGGAGTTTGAACTTCAGCATCTTGGAGTGTTCCTCAGCCATCACAGAGATTTTATTGGTTCTATTTAGGATACTTTGTGTTAGAGATACAAACATGGATATCCTGATGGTTTTTTGTCCTGTTTATTGTAAATATAGGTCTGAAACTAATGAAAGCAATTGGGATATAGGTTTGCATTTTTCTGATTTACAGGACGACCAATGTAGATGAAAGAGCTTTGGAGGATTCTTGCATTTATGAGGCAAAATGAGGAAACCAATAGGAAACAGAATGTAATGTACCTGAAAATCAACTTCTGTAAATCTGTAAAGTCAAGAGCCTGATTAACGAAAGTTCAAGAGAGTAAGAGAGAAGGGACATGATAGTGTAGAGACAGTGAAGAAAGATGACTTCCTCAAGAATAGCTATTCTCTTGACTTCTGTACTTCTGTGTCCAGTTATCCTCCTACTTTTCTGACCGTAGAGATTTCTAAAACCACCAAAGTGCTGACTTTTTCTTGGTCATCATCCTAAGTAACCTCTTAACAGTATCCTATGCTATTAACTTCTTAAAAGTCTTTCACTAGTAACTTTTATGTAAATAAAGCACAAATCTGCATTCTAAATTCTTATCTCTTTCCTGAGTCCTAGCCTATCATTTATAACCATCTCTATGGTCATCTTCACATGTCTTCACAACCTCAAATTCAGCATGTACCAATAATAACCTTCTTGCTGAAGGAAATTTTCTTTTGGCTTTATCATTTAACTATTCTCTCAATGTAAATTTTAGGTTTCAATTTGACTGGGCAACATGGTGCCAGACTTTTGATCAAAAGTTATTCTTGCTGTCTCTGTAAGGATGTTTCTGGATGAGATTAACTACATTTACATTGGTAGATTGCATAAAGCAGTTCATCCTCCCTAATGAAGAGGGACCTCAGCTGAAGACCTTAATAGAACAAAAAGATGGAGAAAAGGGAATTTGTTCTGCCTGAAATCCTCCAACTGAGATTTATAACCTCAGCTTACTTGGTATATCAGGCTTTCAGACTCAGACTAGAGCTACATCACTGGTTTTCTTGGATCTCCAGTCTTGCTGACTGTAGATTTTGTGACTTAGCCTCCATAACTGTATAAGTCAATTCTTTATATAAAAGCAATTCTTTGGTTCTCTTTTGCTGGAGAATGCTAACTAATAGACTGTTACCACTGTTTGAAATCTTATAAGGAACTTTGATTTTCCCTTTATTCATATTAATCATTAGTAAGTTCTACAGCTTCTGTCACCATGCCTAATATTCCATTCTATTTTCCTTGACACCACTCTAAGGAGCAATAATGCAGATTTATCCAAACTATTCTCCTGCTTCTCCCCATTTCAACCAGTTCTACTTATGGCTGCCATATTAGTCTACTTAATTTTTTTTTTTTTTTGATCAAAAACTTCAGTGGCTTCTCACTGTCTATCTAATTAAATGCAAATTTATCAGTCTTTCAATAAATATTCTTCATAAAATAGCTCACTTGTCAGAGAGAATAAAAACTCTTATTTTGTTTCAAAACAAGTATATGGGGACAAAATAAGGGGAAATGGTAAGGGGAAGGGAGTAAAGGAAGAAACTGATTTAGCAGCTATAAAACTAAGTCAAATAATTTTATTGAAGACATAATATATACAAGAAAAAAGACTCAATCTGATTGATCTGATCAAAAGTGGGTTAGCAAAATCAACAAACAAGAAAGATCATTACAGAGGAGGAGACTTCTCTTTGAAGAAAAATATGTCAGAAGATACTAGAAAAAGATGATCCCTAGAAGATGGATAATACAGTATTATTTTCTCCTATTTGATTGGATTCATAGTGAAAATTTCAGTATTAGGTAGAACCCTATAGCATGAGTATTGGAAAAATTAGAGAACATGCTAGAGTGAGCATAATATTGGATAAAGGATATGGATTTCATCCTATTAAAGTCTATGTTATATTTCATTGGTATACAAAATATTATTTCACATCATCTGAGATTTTAATGAAGGAATTGTTAATGTTTTGCTTGGAAATCAAAATATTTAGCAGGACCTCAGCTGTCTTTAAATGCACAAGGGATGATTAAGAAGACATGTAATTTATCTTGTACAGTATGGCCCCGACAAGCACATTAGGATCTATAGGTGAAAAGAAGATAGATATATGTTCACTGATGAAAGAAGCTTCTCACAGTTGGATTAGGTTGCTTCAGAAAAGAGTGGTTTTTCTGTCATTGTAATTTTTAGGTTTATTCTGAATAAGTAGCCACTTAGAAAGAATATTATAACATTAATTCAAACATCAAGAAGAGTGTTGAGTCACATGTTATCTAGAGTGTTTTCCAAACCACGGTATTCAGGATTCTATCTTTCTAAAGCAGATTCAGCCCAATCCCTCTAAAGTTACCCTAAGTTCCTACCAGACATGATTACTCAGAATCTCTTATTTTTACACCTTACCAACTCATTTTTCCCTGGTTTTATCCTTTTCCTAAAACGCTTTTTGACTGACATTCTCCACCAGGTGGAATTGTACCTACTAAAGAAGGTCTGACCTTGATTATTCCTCCTTACTGTCTCCCAATTTAAATATCTTCTCCTTATTTTCTAAACTAGATATGATGTTTTGAGAGAGAGCGCACATGCACACACACACTCACACGTACACACACACACACTCGTACAGGGGGTAGGGGCAGAGGGAGAGAGAATCTCCAGAAGACTCCCTGCTGAGCTCGGACTCTGCCACACCCTGGGGCTCAATCTCACGACCCTGAGATCATGACAGGAAACAAAATCAAAAGTGCCAAGCTCAACTGACTGAGCCATGGAGGTGCCCTTAGGTATGTTTTTAAATAACAGAGCACCAGTGAACATATCAGAATATTGAAAGTCTTTGTCTTATAACTTTTCTTCCTCCCTCCCTTTTGCCCTTTCTTTTCTTTCTCTTTTTTCTCTTCCACCATTTTTCTTCCTTTCCTCCGTCCTTCCTTCCCCTGTCCCCCGCTTTCTCTCATTCCCTCTCTTCCTCTCTCTCTCTCTATCCCTGCCACTACTCCCTTTCAAGTTGAAATATGAATAGCTGACTGAGGTACGTTCCAGCAGTTTTGGTTATGAAGGAAGAAAAGAGGACTAAACTAAAATAGAAAGAAGATATTGTTTCACAGCCTTGAAAAGTTGAATGAATTAAATTCACCCTACATTATTTAAGGAATGGGTATCTCTGTTATATTATGACAGACTTAGTAGCTATTATTTTTGGTCATGGAAAGTAAAATCCCCAGGGCCATGGCTCTAAGAATTGGAAAGAATTTGAAGGGGTATAGTCATATCTTCAGGCAAGGAATACAGTTATTTCCTTCATATGGCAGAAACAAAAGCAATGTCCCCTATAAAAAAGAAAACTAGAGGACAACTGTGGCAATATATGGATCTATTTTACATCAGGGTGACACCTAACTGGCTCAGTTAGAACATGTGACTCTTGATCTTGGGGTCATGAGGTGGAGCCCACACTGGGTCTAGAGATCATTTAAATAAATAAATAAATAAATATTTATGAAAATATTTATTTTATAATAATTGAATAAATATTGGAACAAATAATTGAATATAATATTTGAAAAAATAAATATATTTATTTCAAATAGTCAAATAAATAAATATTTATTCAAATATTCCCAGTAAGAATATATGTTGGATCAAAATAGTGCTTTGAAATTTACAAGATGCTTTTATGTACAATGTGTCATGTGATTATCACAACAATGATATAGACAGACATTATCATCCTCATTTGAAGGTAAGAAAACTCAGTCAGTGAGGCCAACTACTATAATCCTTAATATTCTAATCCAGTATTCTTTCTACCATATCAGAAATGATTCATCGTAATTTACTATGAATTTTTGAAAAACAAAGCACCAACCATATATTTTTCCTTTTATGATAGTGACAAATTACAAGGGGGAAATAAGCATAGAAATACAGTATTATTAATTGTATTACTACTAAGTAAAAAATTCTATTCTATTCTGTTCTATTCTATTGATGATCTCATCCACGGGAACAAACAAACAAATATCATCCCATTTCACAGATAGGAAATGAAAATAAATTTGCAATGAAAAAGGAGGAGAGTTCAGAAAGGATAAAGAAAGAAAGTATAGAAAGGAAAGGAAAGGAAAAAAGAAAGAAATAGGGCCTAGTAAGTGGCCTTATTGATGGAAGTTTAGGTTTTAAGAGGAAGTAATTGTTGAGGGACTGAGTGCTACTGTGAACAAGGAGCATTAAGATAATGGCAAGACCATTTGATTTTGCAATTAGGAAGAAACTGGTTATGGCCAAATTTAATTGAAAATGAAGGAGGTGACTGACTACAAAAATGAGTTCTATTGTTTTCAGAAATTTGATTGAAATGAAGAAGAAATTCATTTATTGGTAAAGAGGGATGACATTGTAAAATAGGGAAAAAATCAATTAAACGAAGTCTTAATGCATTTAAGGCAGAGAACTAAAAATGAACAGAGAGAAATGAAGGCAAAATAAGATCAATATATATGAGGTTTACAGGAAGATAGGACAAAGCACATGGAGAGAAAAGAAAGAAAAGACTAGGGTAGTTGGTCTTATTGAAGCTTCTCCACCCATCTTAGAATGTTTAGCTTGTATTAGTATTTGTATTAGGAGGGTAGTTTGAAGAAGAGAAACAGGAAGATGAAAATGCTGATGCCCAAGAGTCTAGGTTATCTGACAGAAGGAAGTGAGAAGCTAAAAATACTGTGAGATTTAAAAACTTGAAAAGAATGGAAAACTCTTGTTATGGCTATTATGAAATGTATAGAAAGAATTAGATACAACTATTTCCAGGCAGTAGCAAGGATTGAATTGATACTAGAAAGCATGGCTTTGATGGTTCTATGATTTCTTTGCAAGTACCTTGGGGCCTGGGAATATTAACAGGAATTAGACAGTGGCTATTATCCTCATTAGAAGTTTAGTACATAATTTTTTGACATAACCTTGGAATAAGCTTCCAAGGGAGATTAACAAATCTCCATTTTCTAAAATCTCCAAGGACAGAAGGAACAATGAAGTTTTTTTGAGTACTGTGATTCCATGAGTAATTTGATCACCATTTATCAGATTATTCTCCTCTAAGTAGATTATTCCTTTTAATCGTGGTATATTTTCCATTAGTTCAAATATTAATCTCTGCATACAATAGATGTTTAATAAATGTTTGCTAAATAATTCCAAGTGCAAATAGTATTTGGCAAGATTGAAGGAATTTTTTTTTTTTTTAATATTTAATTTATTTTTTATTTTTTTTTTTTAATTTCCAGCATAACAGTATTAAGATTGAAGGAATTTTGATGAGGTTTATGATCTTTCTGCTTAAGGCTCTCCTTTCATCATTAGCATATTTGTTTCACTCTTCTTTACATATTCTAAGTTAAATTCACATAGTCTTTGGCTGTAAAACCAACCTGTATATCAACTTCAGTAAGATTTAGTACCTGCAATTCACTGCACCTTATTTAAAGTTAAGCTTGTTATATAAAACATAGGACTCCATGTTAGATTCCAAGACTTAGACTTTATCCTAGAATTGGGAGAGATTTTGATATGTAGAAAAACATTCTTTTAAGTTTTCAGATTATTCATCCTTTGCCAGTTCACTTCCCTTTTAAGAAATAATCATTTCATTTAAACTGTACATTTATTATTATTTGGAGTTTCATAATGATACTAAAAAAATGTAGACTGTAACTATTTTTCTCCTATTGAATTTAGCTGCTAAAATCATCTCTTTATAATTTGGAAAGTTACCACAGTTCTTTGACCTTCTGAAGAGATCATGTTTGCAATTCTTCAACTTTTTTCTATATCAAAGAAAAACAAGTCCTGTAGATACCCCTAAGTTTGGAGTTGGTCTTTCACTTAGTGCAAAAGAAAAAAAAAATGTGTTAATTTTTACTTTGAGACTATTGACAGTAGGAAACATTTTCATATTAAGTTTCATATGTATTCCCTTCAATCCTGGTTTTATAAAAGCATAATGGAAAATACGGGAATACAACAAGTTAGCTAATTTTGGAACTCTTAGATACCTTGAATAATTATTGAGATCTTTCGTTCTTATCTGTACCAAGTCTTTTGAGGCTCATCCACGCCTATTTTCCATTTAAAGGAGACCTTGGTCCTTGTGCCTTCAGAAAGGACAAGCCCAAAGGTCCCAGCTGCGTTTCCTTTTTATTCCCTAATCTGAGTCATCTCACTCACCTCCTAAGGCCACGTATCTCTTGCTGTTCTCTGTTGCATGAAGTGGCCTTTATGCTTCAGAAAATTTAAAGGTCATTTTCCTTTCTTTGAAACCTCACTACATTTTGTTACTTACAGTGTCAGTTTCAGTAAAAGAAAACAGAGAGGTGAATTGTTATTTCACTGGTGATAACCAGAGCTTTGGGGAGTACCTCTGAGAGTTGTTTTCAACCCTGGGTCAAAATGCCATTGTCCCAGACTGAGTTCTCTTCCCATTTTAACTCCATAAACTATAACCCAACAAAGGCATGGTATTCCTGGGGAGAAATGAAAGTTGTTTCATATGAAATTTTTTCATCACAGAAAATATTTAGAAGGAAGAAAAGAAGTGAGCTTACTGATCAAACAAAATGGAAATTAAGACAGGTTTAATAGATTCTGCCTTCCAAAGTGGAGTTCTTGGAAAAATAATGAGAAATTAACACCCACCACTGCTTGATAGAAATATTTTTTTTTCTTAGACAAGTTATTAGACTTTATTTTTTAGAGTTTGGGTTTTTTTGTTTGTTTGTTTTGTTTTGTTTTTGCAACAAATAGAAAGCAACAGGTATTATGTTATAAATTTATTTTTGTTTTTGAGGGTTTCTATTCTTTTCTACGATTGATAAATAAGATCTTACAAAAAATGGCATCTCTCCCAAAGCTGTAAAATACATTTTCCAAGCCTGTTAACCCTGTAGCTTTGTAGAATTACATTCTGATCCATTATTTTATAATCATTATATACCTGAATGCTGCCTTTCATCCATTTTCTCACATCAGCTGGTTACTAATCATGTGAAATGAATACTGATTGGATGGTATTTGTTTGCTATGAATTCTGATTGGCTAGTTGCTTAGAAGCATGAAGGTCACTTGCTGAATTGTTTTGTACTCTAGTCAATATTGTTTCTTGTTCTCTTGCAGACCTGATTTTTGAGAGCATTATTTAACAACAACAAAAAACCCTCCGATCCACACAGATTTGAGCAGAACTCCCAACTATGGAAATAACATTACTCTTTTTATGGCACCTTCCTTTAAATAGTCACACAAGAAAACCTTTGCATAGATCACTAAGGAAACCCACCTTTGTGTGGCCAGGTGTCTAACAGTGAGGATGCCACTGACAGTGGGAAGGTGTGAACTGGAAATATAAAGTGTACCCATCTCAACCACCTGGGGACTCTTGGTAAAGTTTTTTTGTTTGTTTGTTGGTTTTGGTTTTTTCTCTAGTAAAGAAAGGTAATTTGGAAACATCAATGCCTTTACATTGTTTCCATCTTTGAAGGAAGGAGGAGCCATAGAATTCTATTGAATCCTTACTCTATCCATTCTGCAGATAGAGAAGGGAGAGGCTTGGAACATTCTCGGGCTCTCATCAATTGTTACTGGTGAAGGAGCGGCAATAACATCTTATGCAACCGGTAGATGGGCAAGGATGAACTGTATAAGTAAGAAAACATTTATAAACAGAATGTCAGGGAGGGGAGGCAAATGCAGGAAATGTAGACAGTATGATTTGTGTTCAGAAGTACACTCGCCAAGTTCTCTAACTTCCTATAATAGGAGCTGAGCTTCAAAATTATCTGAATGTATATTGTTAGTTCACCCTGATTTTGAACTCTGTCTCATAAGGCACATGTTCCTTATTTAAATATTTACTTATTTTAAATGAAAGGGGGTAAATTCTCCAAATTACACATGCTTCTTGTGGTAAGAAGTTAATGAAACAACTGAGAAGTGGGACCCCAGAGGTTCCCATTTTCTATTCTCTTTGACTGGTTTCTCATTTTTTCAATCTCTCCCACCCACCGTTATTGTTCATTTTCTTTCATTGCTTTTCTTTCTCCCTCTGAGCCTCCAACCTCCATTCTTCCAGCCTCTCCAATTACTAGCAGGGCTGATTGTGTTTTTCCTTTCTCTCTTTTTATCTCCCCCACTGTCTCAGCCAAGGCTTTTCAAGTACTCAAGAATTTTTTTTTTTTTTTTCCAACAGCTTCTTCCTTTTTCTGTTTATCTGCTTGTCACTGTCTTTGCTTGCCTCAGCCTCCTCCCGTGGGCGAACTGTTATCTCTTTTCTCTGTCTTAACCAATCATTGCTCATGGAGGCATTTTTTTAATCTAGTCTAAGACAGTGTATGAATAGTATCCAGGAAGGTCATTTGAGATTCTATTTAAAAATGAAGCTATGGAAAACCAAACTTTTTATATAATTTTTTGCTGCTCTTGCTAAAATCAAACTAAAACCTGGCTTTCTAAGATACAAAAAAGAAAACAGAGTTGGATCACCTCAGTCATTATAGGACAATCCCAACATCTAAGGTAACATTTAGCAGGATAAGTAAATTAATGAATAGGTAAATTATGAAATACATTCAGATTTTAGGTTTTGTGCTTTTCGGTGTCAGGATTTTTGATAACCATGCATTCAGCCAACACATATTTATAGGGAGGGCTGCCTATAGGGAGGGTTGTCCGGAATAAGTACTTAACACTGTGTCAGAGAAAGAGTCATGTAGTGGGAACAGCATTCTTCATGAGAGAATGGTATCTTCTAAGGACAATAAATTATTAGATTAGTTAGATATGCTTCCCATATTTGTGCCCTGTAGAGAGAAAAAGAAGAGGCAAGACACGTATCTCCAGATGGTCAAGGGTAGAGCCACAGAGTGTTCTCTATGTCAGCAAAAAGTAATAATATTAACAGTCAGAATGGCTAAAATTAACAACTCAGGAAACAACAGATGTTGGCAAGGATAAGGAAAAATGGGAACTCTCTTACACTGTTGGTGAGGATGTAAACAGTGCAGACATTCTGGAAAACAGTATGGAGGTTCCTCAAAAAGTTAAAAATAAAGCTACCCTAAGACCCAGAAATTGTACTACTAGGTGTTTATCCATGAGATACAAATGTAGTGATCTGAAGTGGCACATGGACCCCAATGTTTATAGCAACAATGTCCACAGTAGCCAAACTATGGGAAGAGCCCAGATGTCCATAGACAGATGAATGGCTAAAGATATGGTATATAAATACAGTGGAGTATTATTCAGCCATCAAAAAGTGTGAAATCTTGCCATTTGCAACAGTGTAGATGGAACTAGAGGATATTATGCTAAGTGAAATAGGTCAGTTAGAGAAAGACAAATGCTACATGATTTCACTCATATATGGAATTTAAGAAACAAAACAGAAGAGCAAAGGTGAAGGGAAGGAAAAATAAAATAAGATGAAAACAGAGAGGGAGGGAAAAACACAAGAGACTCTCAACTATAGGAAACAGAGTGAGAGTTACCGGAGGGGAGGTGCGTGGGGTCATGGTGTAACTGGGTGATGGACATTAAGAAGGCATTTGATGGAATAAGCACTTGGTATTATATACAACTGAGGAATCACTAAATCCTACCTCTTAAACTAGTAATACACTGTATGTTAATTAAAGAGGATTTAAATAAAAGTTTTTTAAAGTATGTATATTTTGAACACTGAAAAAAAAGCAATATTAACATAAGGGTAATGAGAATGGTGTTTAAACAAAAATGGCATAGGACTAATTTATCTTGTAAAATAATCATTTTTATATCAATGTTGAAAATAAACTGGAGGAATGTCAGACAGGTAGTAGGTATACCAGGTTAGGAGGCTCGATGGCATTCTGCAAAAAACATGATAAGAAGTTAAAAAATCAGAGAAATAAGACCAAGAGATAATTAAGACACAAACTTAGTGACAAATTGGGTGTGAGGAACATTTCCTGTTTACTAAGAGTCTGGGACAACACTCAAGCTTCTGGCTTGAGTGAATGGTGCTGCCACTCACAAAGAAAGAAAATCCAAGAGTGAAAATTGATATGAATGGAAAACATGATGAATTTAATTTTGTACATACTGAATTCAAATTCATTTTGGGAATTTCAAATGGAAATTTTTATCAAAGATTTAGCTATACGGGCCTAACACTCAGGGTAAGGATCTGGACTGGCATTAAATTTTGAGAAGGTGTAGAATATAAATAGAGATGTAAATAAATTTTTCATTCAGGAAGAACAGGTACAATTAGAAGGATGAGCCATTTTCATCCATTTTACAATTGTTAAACCTTTATTGAGTGTTTACTATAGGTTTTATGAGACTAGGAGCTTAGCTTTACAGTAAGAATAGAAAAAAAAAAAAGGAATGATCCCTTACCAATTAATTCATATATGCACTTATTTGAATTTAATAAATATTTACTATATGATCATTACTCAGAATCTAGTAAGTTAGGATGTATGGTTGCTAAAGCCTCTATGTTAATGAAAAGTAACTTCTAGTGTAGTTCCTTTGAGGAGTAAATATGGTAGTTCAGGAGACAATGAAATAAAAATGTTAAGAATGCTCCAGTAAAGGTATGTATATACTGTAACAGTAGCATAAATGAAGAGTGATCTGAGGGGTTTATGCAGTTTTGGGGGGAAGGCATATAATCTCAGGTAAATGACTTGGTATGTACATAACACAGAGGAATAAAACTTCTTATGATATTCCATAGTGAACAGTTTTGTGGGGTTAAAGTATAGAATATCTGTGGGGATTAGTTGGAAACTAAGGTGGAAATGTAGACTAAGATTGGAATACGAAGAGTCTTGTAAGCAACAGTTAAGGAGATGAACTTCATCCTGAAGGCTCTGGAGCCAAGGAGTTTTCCATAATAGACTGATATGTTCAAATATGTATTTCACAGAAGAAATTCTGGTCGCTTATGGGAGAACAGATTGATTATAATGGAACCTGGAGATAAGAAATATTTAAGATAATTTAGTGGTGTGTGTGTGTGTGTGTGTGTGTGTGTGTGTGTGTGCGCGCGCGCGCACGTGTGTGTGTGGGTAGGTGGGGTTTGGTGGTGTTTTGTTCTGTTTTGCTAGCTATTATTTAACCATCTTGGCTTTAAAAAAAAAATTGATAGTCATTACCAAGAGTAAAGCGTTGCTGTAACAAAAAATACAAAATGTAATTTGGCTTAACCATTAATAGGCGAACAAACTGAAAGTTTGGTAGCTAGTTAAGGATTAGATTGTGATCTCTGAAAAGAGATGTGATCAAAATAGTAAGACTGTCACTTGTGTTAACTTGTGAGGTAGGCTGCATGCGTATGGAATGTGCAGATTGAAAAGATGTTGAAAATCTTTGTATTTGCTACAATTGGTTGCCTGCAGTAACCAACCTCTAACATGGTCCTTGATGATGTCTATATCTTGGTATTCATACTTTGTACCATAGCATACTCACATGCTAGTCCATATGACCAAAAGCATATAGCAGAAGTGACTGCATGTCACTTCTAAGATTAGGTTATAAAAGACTTTGCCTTCAGTCTTGGATGTTCTCTTGCTCACTCACTCTTACTTTCTTTGAAACATACATGAATGAGGAAGCTATGTCATGAGTAGGCCAACAGAGAGCCTCAAGTAGTAAAAAACTGAATCTTCCTGATAAACAGCCTTGTGGATGAACTTAGGAGTCAACTCTCCAGGCCCAGTCAATTCTTCAGACACTCCAGCCTCTGGTGGGTAGTTTGGCTGCAATCTCATGAGAGGCCCTGAGAAAGCAGCACCCCATCAAGCTGCTTCTGGATTCCAAATCCACAGAAACTATGAGATGATAAATGTTTGCTATTTTTGACTACTAAAAAAGAAAAATTGATTTTGGGTCAGTTTTTTATTCAGCAAATTGTATGTAACTCATACAGTTGTCTTTGGAAGAGTTGAGCGAAAGAGAGAATCGGCAAGTTTGCAAGCAGAAACAAAAGAAAACAGTGTCCAGAAATTAGGAGCTTTGAATGGTTAGAAAATCCAACTGATTCTTGATCCCCAATAATAGGAGATGGGATTCTAAAAGAGTAACAAAATGCCAAAAAAACCTTTTAGTTGATTAAAGAGGCTCAGGGGAAAAAATCTAACTAAGGGTGGGGCCATCAAGTTGATGGGAGAAGGATGTAGAGCTCAGAAAGGAAAAGAAGCAAAACACATTCAAGCACTATGTCTCAAAAGAACATTGAGTGTAGTTATTAGCACATGTTGCTGACTAGAGGCAAATAGATTAGAAGCCTGTTAGGATGTTAAAGATCCTGTATCCACCAAATAAATTATGAGCCCAGACCAAAAAAGTCAGAATTTCTAGAAAAAAGTAATTCTTGAATTCATATGTAATTGAGAAATCAGATGAAGAATTTAAGTTAGATGTTTTTAAATACTTTGGGCTACCATGAGAGGATGCTGAGCTGCTAAAGTTGCGTAGTTTCCAAGGTGAAAGCATATTTTCAAATGCCCACCCCCAGATGACCTCAAGAAATAGTCAGTGAGTGATGGCCTCCTGCCCTACAGAGGGCAGATCTAGGAGCCACTGAGAAAAAAGTGGGCAAGAGCACAACATCAGAAACTCAACAACCAGGTTGGGGCCGGGGAGCTTTTACAGTATAACACACAGTGCGATTTTGGAATTGGTTTGGACCTGTGGCTAATATGTATCTCCCATTCATTCCTTTCTCCAGTGAAAGAGTTTATTGAGATTATACCTTCTCTGTTCCATCATTGTATATTCAGTGTGTACAGGATGGGAGAGGTGAAGGGATCTAAAAATTACCTTTTTATTTCCTCATTTGTTGGATGGGGAGGAACAATATTTGGGCTTCATGGTGAAGACTGTGGAATTTGAGGTGCATGTAGTGTCTGGGTTGCCTCCCCTAGGGAGGGGGTGATGGTACTATGTGTGATAAGAGAAGTATGTAACAATTTGGAGGCTGGAAGGGTTGACTGAAGCAAAGAAAATGCTTTCATTTCATTTCTTCTTCAGCCTTTCCTGCAGATTGAGTTCTGGCCCATGAATTGTGAGTGTAAGGGAAGTGTGCTTCTTCTGGGCTGAGGTAAAAGGCAGCTTTCCCTGTCCTCACTATCTTCCCACTTCATGGTGAGCTTGAAGGCCATTTTTTAGGATAGTAGAGCTACAAAGCAGAGAACGATACATCTAAGACTGTAATGTGAAGGAGGAGGACATTTTTATTGTGTTAAGCCACTGAGATTCCAGGGTCTAGAGTGGTGGGTAGGGTTAATTCCCCTGACTCACTTGATTCCCTTCCCTTATCTTCCCCACCTCACTTAAGAATGGTAAAAAAATATCTACTAAACAAATAACATTATTAGGATTAATATCCTCAAAGTTTGGGAAACATTAATCAGATAGAATAGTTTTACAATGCTTCATTTATAGAGAGGTTTCTTAAATGATTTGTGAATTCATGTTTATGCTATGATAATGATTATCTATGAGGACTGATTTTATGTTTATACTGAATTGGGCATCATACCTACAACTAATACTTCTGATATGGGACCTATAATACAGATATATTTTGCAACCAGGAGAAAATACTTAAATACACAGATTCTTCCTATTTAAACCATTGCATGGAATGGCTTATCACTGTATACATGAAAATATTCAAACTCTTGAAGAAATTCTTCCAGCATTCCAAAACTTCTACTTTCCTTCTAAGCTTATCCACACCTAAGGGTAATTGGAAATTATATGTCTGTGATTTTTCTATGGATAAATATACATCTCCTCTGTATTCACACTCTTTCCAGATGACTTTCTATTCTGATAATGTCTGGATTGTCCTTTCTCCTCTATAAATATAAGCAGACCCACTTCATCTAAAAGCTTTCTAATAACATGGAAACCAGATAAATGTAAACCACTATAAATGGGTGATTTCTTTATTCCTTAATTTAGCAACAATAAAATCACATAAAAATTTTTACTTCAAATGTATGAAATACTATAAGCCTATCTTATTTTCATTATGATTCGTTCTATTTCACTTAAAATGACATAATTAATTCTCTTTAGATTGCATTTAATTTGTGTCCATTTTCACCTAAAAGAGTAGTAGAAGGCATGAGTGCTTTCTCAAACTTGCTTCTGGGACAAGTTAAAATTGACCATCAAAGCAGAGAATAGAATGGCCACAGGGTAAGGCATCCTTGATAATGAAAAATTGTGACAAGTAAAATCTGAGATCTCATTTGAAAATTAGAGAGTACAAATTTAAAACACATATTGACTTCTTTATATGCTTTTCTGATTTCCTTCCTTCTTTCTGGGAAAACAATACTTTCAATTATCAACATGGCTGATATTTTGTAAGCTCTGAGTTGGTAAAGGTTCTTGCAGTTGAGTTACAAAAAGTCATCCAGATGCCCTTGCTTATTTTCATCAACATCATCTATTTTGTTCTGTTTCCTGTGTTGTTCTGACTGTCTAAAAACTTATTTGAAAACAATTAAAACTCTTTCACCCTTCAGGATGTTTTGATTCCCCTTCTCTTGCCATATTCCCTTCTCACCAATAAAACTACAGCATTTCTTTAAATAAGAGAAGCACAGTGATATCAAATACTGACAATTCATTTTTTAAAGGGCATTCAATTTTCACACTAAATGAGTTGTTCTGAGGATGAGACTACAGTTCAAGGTATATGGTAAATAGAACTGAAGAAAGTGAAAGAAATTCATAGATAGAGAAGAAAAGAAAAAAGGGTGGTAGTGAATAGTTTATTTTGTCTATTATATAAATGAACAGAGAATAACTTTTGGTTACCTTCCTGGTGATTTCCTGTTTCAAGAAAATATCAACCACCACAATTATAGTTTTCATGATACCTCAGATTGGTATTTAGAAGGGACTTCTTCCCAAGAAGTCACTAGTAATTTGACAAGTATCACTATTCAATAAATACTATTTTTAGTTTGTACTGATGACAGATCTTAATGCAAATGCAGTTTGATACTGTACACTATATTGGTATTATATCTGGCTGCCAAATACAGCAGTTCATGTAAATCTAGTTTAAGTCCTTTTTCCATGTTCTCTCTTTCTGTCAATAATTGAAAGTATTCTATCAAGACACTGGGTTCATATGATCAATCTTCTCTATAATCCTAAAGACAAAAAAAACTACAAAACTTTGTGTGCTAGAATTTCTGTGTACAACCTGGTATATCCTTATTGTCACTGACCCAGGGATATGTTATAAGGGTTTGTAGTATGTCTGTTTCCGGGAAAGAATCATTTTTTGGTGAGGTATTTTATCACAGTTTTTTTTTCTTTTTTTTCTTCTTCGATTCTTAGACATAAAATAGACTGCACAGAACCAGCTTATTTTGTAGTCCTGGTTTTTTGCCATTACTATTGGTAATGATAAGTGGATAAAATCTAGGCTGAGGACTTGACTTAGAACAAGTTAGAGTGACTCAGAATAAGTCCAGGATCCTGTCAGAGGCATCTGATACTCAGCAAAATCATCAAAAAGAGCATTCCATGTATAATTTAGGGCTGTAATGTAAATGGAGACCAGTTGTTGTAAAGAATAGGCATCTAGCATCAGTTTAGATCTTGAAAGGTTTCTAAACTGAGTGTGTTAAGATGACTCACAAAGAGGTTTCCCCAAAGATCAAGAGAATCCAGTTCCTAACTGAAGAAGCTTCCATGCAGCGGACAGAGATTTAAAAAAAAAAAAAAAAAAAAAATTCTTTCATTGATTCATCCTTGAAATGTAATCCAGTCAGTGAGATAAAAATCTCCTTGCACTTGAGTCTTATTTGTCATAATTATGCATCTTTAGGGTTTCATAATGACCAATTTAATCACTTTGCCGTTTAGAGGGCCATAACAGCCAATCATGATAATAGGTTTGGTATTTGGTAGGAACCATTTAACGCCCAAGAGCCCTTATTCTGAGCCTCTTGATGCTACTTCAACTTGACAGGCAGTTTCTGATTAGCACACGTTGCAAAACCTTTGGTAAAATGCTCATTTCTTTTAAGTAAACTCTGTGACCTACTAGTAGGCATGTTGGCTTGAAAACAAGGTCACCATGGGAGAGAAGTTTTCTCCAAAATGCTTATTCTCTTCCTAGTCATCCATTTTAAGAGCCTGAACACACCAATAGGCTTCTAATTCCTCACTAATTCCAAATGTGGGTTAGTTCTAATTCGCTGGTGATAATGCAATAAAACTTCCAAAACAAGCCCTACCACTGCAAAAAGTGACACTAGGAAAGTCACAAGCTAGTCCAACTAAAACTTACCATTTGTTTATCATCAACAGCATTCTGCAGTAACTTGTCACACTAACATGGTGAGAAGCAACAAAAAGATCTTAGGGCATTTGTTCTCTCAATCTGTGGTGGACATCAGCACCACTAGGAACTTGTGCTTTAAATGTAGATTCTTGGGGCTTATCCACAGAGGCTCTTATTATGTCTTAGTGGTTCTGCGAAACTCCATTTAACAAGAATCCCAGTGATTTTGATGTAAGTAGCACTGACTCATATTATAAAGCCAGTTGCTGGTAGATTGGCTACTATAGGTAAAGTATATTTATCTAAAGTATCATTTTATCTAAAAGCATTGATAAAATGGTTTTCTTTTCTTTCTTTCTTTCTTTCTTCTTCTTCTTTCACGCCTATGCTTGTATTTCTGCTAAACTAAACAATTGCTTTTCTAAAGTATTTTGTAAATGAATGTTCAAGTGCATTTATTTCCTTGATGGAAAAAAAAAAAAGAAGGTCAAAAATTTAAAGTTTTGTGTTTCATAGTATGATTTTAAAAATGAAGAGAGATTAAACTTTGGAAAGCTTTGCCAAGCTCATAAGTCACAGTATAATGGTTTGATCATGTGATGTGGATTCAAGTAGCATCTATAACAGTTATAAAATTTTAGTAATTTAACCCTCTGATGCTCAGTATCCTCCTCTGTAAAATAGGGATAGTAAGATATACCTTACAATTTAATATAATTATTTACATGTATATATGTATGTATATACAGAGTACTTGACCCAGAGTAATCTTATATCTTTGTCATATCATCAAGGGACTACAGAGAAATTTTAACATCCTCAAATATCTTCGTCTGGGAAAAGGAAAATGGCTTCTAGTCACTCTCTCTAGTCTAGTCTTCTGTATAGGTAGAGTAAAAGTGGAATTGAACCTGAGAAATAAAGAATGCCATTTAAAGACAGACAGGCTGAAGCACTGGAAGAAATGCCCCGGGGCTGCACTAAAGGTGGCTAAATGTGCTGAGGTTGGCCCATGCCCAGCAATACCTTTCCAAGCTCGGATGGTAGTAATAAGGCAGTGCCATGCTCTGGGGTAAAGCAGATCATCTGGAACTGTCTCCTTTTTCCCACTCATATTTGCTCGTGCATATGCTATGATTTTTTTCCCCTGAAATAGCCCATTGTCTTGTTCCGAAAGGGGACAGGTGGATAGCATGGCTACAGGAACTAAGTTATATTCTTTGCCATCCGTATAGTTTGAAAAGAAAATGTGCAACACACACAATTTTGTTATGACATACCCTACAAAGTATGCATGTTAGCTGAAAAATAACATTTCAAGCTGGTTTTCCCAAATTAGACGTCCTCAGCCCCTATCTCTAACTTTGCACCAGCATCAGCCTATGTGACACACACAGATGGGGACCCAATCAAAATGGCTACCCAAGCTCTCATTTGCAATGACAGCCCTAGTTAATGAGGACCAGAGGGTGGGTGAGGGCGATGTAGTGATGATTCACAGAATTGCAACTCTCCTCAGGGTCAGCTGCTGTAGCTGCTGGTCTTTTCCTTCAATAGTTAAAAAATACATGTTTGGGCTCCTACAGGTAAGAGCCACCGTCATTCCTCTATTCTCAGGAGTGCAGTCAGCATGCAAATCAGATGATCCCACTGACTCTGATCATTTGAAACCTCTGCGATGAGTCTTCTCACAGAATGCAAATAAATATAAAAGAATGATTTGTTTTGTAAATTGTTTTCTTTATAAAAACTTTTCAAAAATGCCTTCAGTTTTTGGAATGGATAGTCTTCCTGTGTAGAGGTCTATGATGTGATGTTGACATAGTTCATAAAAAAGACTAAAGAGTACCACCGGAATACATGGAAGAAAAAGGAAATTTATGACAAATCAAAGCTATCTTGAGACAGATAATTAGGAAGTTGCCATGACGTGACTACTCATAAATTTATCTGCTGCTCAGATTAATGCTTTGTGTCGGGATACCACTAACCTCCCTCAGGGCTCTCTGCCTTCTCAGTCAAAGGACTTTGAGAAGTTGGTAGTGCCCTTTTCTCTGCTTCTTCTTCTCTACCTGGCTAATATTGGTGCATGGATGGTGGCAATTTCTCCAGCATTTGTTTTCAGGTTTCTAAAGCTTGACAGAGTATGCAAATATCTGGCCTCAGAGCTATATATGCTTCAGTGTTTTACCCTGTAAGCAGGGAATAATTTTAAATTTCCCTTACATATTGTATAGGGTTATTTTTATTATTTATAAGTCAATATCTGTAAAACACAAAGGTTCTGGAGACAGGGTGATAAATAAATGCTTAGAAAAAAGTAACAAACAACAATCCCTTAAAGTTTTCCAGCAGCAGTTTGAATATGACATAAACCTGAGCTCAGCTCCAGTGTAAAATCCAACAGTTCCTTTTGACAGCCTTGAAGATGTTAGGAAAAAGTCATCTTTTTGTTTTTATTCCAACCGCTGTGTTACCTATGGTCATGGTTTCCACTGATCTGCAGTGTATCTAGGAGATCTAAGAAATTTAGCATTCCATAAAGGAATCAATTCTTCTAAACTTCTGACTATATTATACAGGTTCAGGATAATCTTATTAACATTTAATGATTATGTAAACTAAATTCACCTATTCTCTTTTGAAATTTGTTAATAACTTGTCTCTTAAAAGTTTTCTAAGTCATGACACTTGATGTTAATTTGGTTTTTTATTTTCATGCTTGTTTCCCCATGTTCTTAAAGGGACAGATTTTATTTTTCACTCTAGATATGAACTTACATTCTTATAATTTTTCCCTGAAAATTGTGACACTTCTGCAATGGTAGTATTTTAAAATTTTTAATGTAAAAAATAAAGTACCTCTGTAAAATGTAAAATGACCATGTTTTCCCCATCATTTTCCCTTTCTTATTGGTATGTAATTTTTTACTCCTGACAAATGAAAGACTAAAGATGCAAATGCTGATTTATCTCAGCATAGGTATGATATACAGGAAAAGAACTGTGATGGTGGATCCTTATGAAAGCATACTATTAGAGAAAAAAAAAGCAAAGATTTTTCCAGGTTTGAGTTCTGTTTTGAGAGTCTAAAAATTAACAATACAGGTTCTGGAACTTCCATAGAGTAGAAGTTGGGACAAAAAATTTTTTACTTTTTCCCCACCCCTGTAATTGGAACCTGGCCTTTGGAAATGACCAGGGGCAACTCAGCATTGCAGCAAAGGCAACAGCAAACTGGAAAAAGTCTGGAACATCAGCTCTCCTGCTCTTAATGGTGGCATATTCAGGAAAACAAACAATCAGTTTTGGGGCAGGAGGGAGGAACCAGGTAGAATTTCATGAGTTTACCACCTGGGGATTCATGAGAAGTGACTCTAAAGAGGATAAAGGATACTCACTGCAGGCAAGGGAGTGCTAGTCATTATAATAAAAACGACTAATTGCCACCACCTAAAATACAGCTTTATTTGGTAGCACAATTTAAGAGTGAATTATATCAATGAAATTATTGAATTATAGAAATGTCAAGCTCCTGTGACCCTTTCATAGGACTTACTTTCTTTTAATATTTTTTAGTCCTTCTCTGTAACTGATGTGTTATGCTGCTGAATAATAATCACAGTGGCCGGCTTTAACTGCTGAAAGGCACCTTCATTTCAGCTTAGAATAAGTGATCCCTACCTACTGGTCCTGAAATGCTTTGGGAATTCCTATGGAGAAGAGAAACAACATCAACTTAGTCATGAAGATTGAATCCTCCTTTTGAAAGTCTTGTTTTATACTAGAATCTAAAAGAAATTTGGCCACGGGTGACCCCACACTTCCTTTAGCTTCAATCTGAGGTCCCAAAGGGAACTGCAGTCAACTTTAGCTATTAAGTCTTTGCATTCTACACCAATTGGAATTTGGTTAATAGTAGGCATTTTCATGGAGAGGCTGAGGTGATCATCTACTGAAGGAAATCTTTCCCCTTATTCCTCCTCGAAACAGAAGAATCAAGTATGATACAGGTGTAAATGAGACTGGATGCCTGGGCATGGAATAATGCCCATATTTCCAGAGACAGGTACAAATAAAAGTTTATGTAAAGTATTTCTAGAAACATCTTTTGTATACTTAACCATTGTTGGTCTTGTTGGTTTAACTTCCCCCACATAGAATTCATTAAAGGATGTTTCCATAAATTATTAAAAAAAAAAAATTAAGGGAAGAAGCTTGTGTGGTGCTGCCATTATTCCTGTCAATACCCAGGTAATTAATGGTACACGTGATTGATAGCTTGCTTCTTCCTGAGCTTTGTTTTCCACTTCACCCAAAAGTGCCTATTCATGGCGAAGGTCAGTGCTGATCCCAGGTAAAGGGGACTTTGGTCCTTTTGTTTAATTTAGTGCCCTCCCTCCACACATTATTCAGGACCAAGCTGATTGCTTGGCACATGATACAGCCTACTCACCGAATATTTATTAATGACAATGGTGACTATTACCATTCATATCACCGACCATTAGGGCCTTCTGTGATTAAAAGACACCCAAATTCTTAATCATTGGTTTTATGTTTTTGCTGTTAGTGAATTAAAGGAATTATGTATATTATGAGGGTGTTCAGAAGATAGATAGTTTTAGAAACAGATTCAGGCATTTTCTTTTTTTTCCAATTACCTATTTAATGACCAATGTTGTATTAGGTTGATGGAGGTGAGGAGAAAGTAATAAAATAGGAAGGCATATTAGTTCACTTGACTTTACATGTTACTCTTAGGGCAGAAGAGTCATTCAATGGAAAATTGAGAAAAGCAATAATTGTTATAGTCGATCAACAATGACTTACGCCAAGATCAAATTTTCCGATAAAATTAATGAGTATTTATAAGGATCTGCTGGGGAAACCTGTATATGTTTAAATTTTCCAGGAAACATTGGTGATTTGTCTCTGGGGACATATAAGCGGTCATCACAGAAAGTTCAGCTTGAGATATAATATATTAACAATCAAAACTCTAGATTGAATAAATACCTAGGTTATAATTACCAAACACCTGGTTAAAGAAATACTGTGAGAAATATTAAAATGTAAGCAAAACATTTGTTAGAACCTATTTTTGTAAGCAATGTGGAATGTGTAGACTGGATTATGGTAAAGAGGATTCATAACTGATTGAAAAAATTCCCCAAAGAATTAAAGGATTGATGTCACTTTGAAGGATCTAGGACAGAACACGATAGTCAACTTTACTGATTGTAATTAAACAGATTAAAATAGCTAAACTACAGAATAATCGTAATAATAACGATCACACCTTAAATTTTACTACATGTTAGAATAGTCAGATGGTAGAATAGTATCTGGAGGATAATCTCTACTTCTGAATTGACAAATACAGCTAATCCCCCATCCTCTTTTAAGACGTTCAAGAGAAGTCTTCAGGAAGTTGAAGTTTTGTTTAGACTACTATAACAAGAATTTCAAGATTACCGCCTTGTTATAACACTTCAACAAAAAAGGAAATCTACTAAGATTGCATGTAACAGGGATAAATGTGGTCTTTTCCTTCCATTAAAAAAAGATGATGTAAACTTGAGATGGGAAATAGTTGGCTCATTAGCCTCATGTGTGAGATTACTAACAAGCTTTCTGGTTGACTGTGATCTCAGAGCCACTGGTAGGGGTGTGGGCAAAAACCTTCCCACCAATTTTTGAAAATCTACACGATACTCATTATCTCAAGGATAATTTCATATTTTTTTCATTTTTTTAATCTTTTATTCACTTCTCACTTTATTATTAGTTTCTCAGGAAGTATTATTTCCTTCCCTTCCCTCATTGTTATTCCAAACTTCAAGGAAAATAAACCAGGTTAGTCAATCTCAAGGTCAGGATGGATGGGGTTCTGGGTCATTCTCTGGAGTTTCCTTTCTAACGTCCACCCACAGAGATAAAACCAAAGAGGATTCTTGGCTTTTTCCCAGCAGGACAGAAAAGAAGTAGGTCTGCTGGCAAGATCCATGTGCAGGCTGGCAAGTGAGCACCTCTCTGTGAGTAATAAAGATTAGTTATTTTTTATTATCTAGCCCAGTGGAACTCACACTCCAGTGTGTATAGAAATTGTAAGGAAAGTATGTTAAAATGTAGATTCCTGGATTACACGCACCTAAGAGATCGTGTTTCAGTAAGTCTACAGTAGGGCTTAGAATTCTACATTTTAAAAAATATACACCCAAGTAGATTTAGTTGTATGTTTACTGATTTATTAATGTTAATTCTACATATATTTTTTAGAAGAAAATATGCCCTAGGCACCCTTTTAGGGTACAGCAGTGTCACCAAGGATATGGCAGTGAATAAGATGAACAAAGTACATACTGTCATGGGACTTATATTCTACTATGGGGCTACAGATAAAAAAATCTCATAAATAAGTAAATAATAAATTTTTAAATAGTGACAGTGCTACAAGAAAATAAAATAGAACAGTGCAGAAAAGTAGCAGGGAGTGTATGCTATTTTAGCTAAGGGCATCTGGGATGGCTTTCCTTAGGATGTATTCAAACTGAGGCTTTAATGATCAAAATGATTGTGTGCGTGTGTGTCTATGTGTGTGTATGTGTGTATGCATATGTGTATACAGATGTATATTTGTATATATGCATGTATATATACATATAGTCTGAAGCATAAGATGTACAGCAAGTGCAAAGACACTGAGGTAAGAAGCAGCTTGATAATCTTGAGTAATAGAAAGCAAGGCAGGGTGGTCAGAGCAGATTTCTCCACAGTAGAATTACTGACTTTTTGTCTAAATATTTCTTTGTTATGTGGGGCTTTCTTGAACATTGTAGGATTCCAGTAACTTCCCTGGCCTCTACCCACTAGATGCTAGTTATACCCACCTGGTTGTAACAATCAAAAATATCTCCAGCCATGCCAAATATGCACTGGGAGCAAAATTGACCCTAGTTGGGAATCACTAGGATAGGGCTTGTGGGAGAAGAAAAATGGTAGGAGATGGGGTAACAGAATGTGGCTAAATCACATAAAGGCATAATAATCCTTGGATTTTATTCCAAGAGATTCTGAAAATCACTGGAGGGTTTTAAGTGGGGCTGAGGGAATGATACAATCTGATTCATGTTTTTAAAAGAATGCTCTGACGGCTGGGTAGGGAACAGAGAGGGTGGAAAGTGGAAGTTGGGACAACTGCAGTAGTCCAGTAGAGACATAATGGGCTTGAAAATATTTAGTAAGTTGACGCTGGAGTCAGAACATATACTGGAAGGCACTTTGGCAGGACTTCTGGTTGTCAACAGACCACACCTGCAGAAACAACATTCTCCACGTTTGCTGCTCAAAATGGAGCCCGTGGACCAGCAGCATGGGCATCACCAGGGAGCTTAGATGCACCACCCCAGGCCCCACCCCAGACATGCTGAATCAGAGTCTCTTTTTTAATATAATCCCCCAGGTGATTGCTATGTATGCAAAAAGCTGAGATCTTCTGAGAGGAAGAGGGTCTGTTGGAGGTCACAGGGAGTCCAGGGCAGTCAGAATTGGAACTCAGCCTTCCATTCCCTGGTTCCAGATCCTCCCCCGCAGCCGGCTCAGTAGGATAATATGTATCTCTTGTTAGAGTCCTTTCTCAATCAGAAATGGCAAGTTTGTCCCTTAATTCTCGTAGGACAAGGAAAAGTCGCTCTTCAAAAAATAAAAGATTGAAATTCCTCCAGGGAGGAAGAATGAAAGATCCATGGTATCAATTTAAAGCAAAAAAGCGTTTAAAAACCAATTACCAAGCTGTGTTGTTGTTGCTCACAGGGCTGGCATCTTTCCCCTGCTCAGAGTGTTAACATTGCAAATCCAAAACAAATCCCTTGCAAAGCGATGCCAGGATTGGGGTGTGGGCAACGATGAGCAGGCTTTGAGATCAGCCCCTGCATAGGGCACTGTTTGGCTGCACATTCAGGAACAGGAATCTTCCAGATCACAGGCAGCAGGATTTGCAACTTGAACCATGTTTCCTTTCCCCTCCATGCAAAGAGAGATTTTGAAAAAAGACTCTCAGTCTGTGCTCCCCTTGTCTCTATCATCCTCTTCTCTGGCTAGCTGACTTGCCGCTCTCTGATTCTCCAGAGAGATGGACCATTTGTCAAATTCTCTTCCCCTCAAAACCTAAGTCGCGAAATAGCTACTGTCCTATTTGGCAGCTCCTGCAGAGCTAATATGCTGTGCTTATCCCAATATGTGGTCCCCATCATATCATAAATTAGAGAGCCTGCTTTGGAGGATGAGCTTGAGGGGAGAGAGGGAGAAGAAAAGTGATTCAAATCCTCAAGGCTGCCTTTCATTTGACAAGACACCGATCTCTGTCTCTAAGGCTTGGAAGTGTGAGGGCAGCCTCGCCTCCTTCGTAGCTGTAGCCCGGGAGTAATTTGGGGAGCCACTTCTGCTAAGGGGGTTTTCGGATTTCCTAGAGTTAGCGGAGTTTATCAAGGGCAGGTAAACCAACCGCTGTATGAGCACAGTGGTTGGTGGGCAGGGAGATGACTATAGGCTCACACGGGAAGGAAGATAAAGCTGCGTGCCTTTTTAGGGCTGGATGTGAAACCGTTCCTCTCTGCAGGGGACTGGCCCCTGAAGCACACAGCTTCTGTCATTGCACAGCTGTCATCTGCCATTAGCAGGTTCCTGACAGGGACATGTGGAGTTCCCCAGTGATTCTCCAAGGCAATCGAAGCTGGGCAGTGATGCAGGTGTGTGTGTGTGTGTGTGTGTGTGTGTGTGGCACGTGCGCGGGTACACACACACGTGAGTGTATGTCGGTGGGGAGGGGGGTTGTGGAGAGAGAGAGAAAGAATGTATTTGTGCTGGGAAGAGAAAACAAAGGAAAAAGGAGAGGTTAAAAACCAGATCTGAACACCCAGATATTGATACATTATAGAAGGAAGAAAGTAGGATTTGAGCCAGATCTTCCATTTTGATATCAGAGAATTTGAGGAAGTCATCTTATGCTTTTGGTCTTCCTTTTCCTTCTCCACCAACTGAGAATAGAAACAGTCTATGATTTCTAGAATCTTTAGTATGTGCTGGGTCCCAGACTAGAGCACATGTCAGTATTACCTTGCTTAATCTTCACAATAACCCAGTAAGATAGGAGATAGCCTTACCTTTTTTTTTTTTTTTTTGGAGACAAGGAAACTGAGGTATGAGAATCTGAGGTGAATTTCCTCCACAGCCCCAGATGAGGGTGATGGAGTCTAGTTTTCACCCAGGCTGTTCAACTCTAGGGACCTCATTCATTAGCATTGTGTCTCCTCAAATGAGGATGCATACCTCGCGCTTTATCCGGGTGGGGAAGCACGTTGAACATGGAGTGCTGCACCAATGGTAGCTATTGTTATTTAAGGAATTCAACATTAACTTATTTGTTCATGGAGTATTTGCTGAGAACCTGGTTCTATTCAATAAAGTGTCATTAGGTATAACATATAGGGAAGGGGAGTGAAAAAGGAGATATTGGCTCTTCCCTCAAGTAACTCACATTTTATCAAGTGTTAGGATGAAAAATAATGCGTTTGTATAGCAGGTTCATAATCCCAGGAATCAAGGACATCTCACATGCTCATCAAAGAAGACTGAAAACAACGGCTTACCTAACCTTTGTTCTAGCTGATGGTAAGTTCGAGTTTCAGTATTTCAAAAGTTGCACTTAATTGCAACCATGAGACCTCCTTTTATCTCTCATCCTATCACTCTCCAGGAAATTTCAAGGGAAATACTGAAAATGAGTAAATTTTAATTCTGAAGCAGGCATACTCCCAATGTTGTAGTTTAACAGACATAGTTGAGTTACTGGATCATAATAAATGATAGTTTGCCTGGTGTTCATCAACTGGAAATGGTATCACTAGTAGGTGATTCAATGTTACAATGATAATTGATGATCACAAAGACTACCTTGAGTCAGTGCTTTGTGGATCACTTACCAGAATAAAAAAAAGGGGGAGGGGGAAGGAGTTTCCTTTAGCATATTTTTTGTATCATATTTTATCAAAATACAACTTTTTGAATATTAGCCACCAGTAATAATATATGTGATGATACCATTGATCAGAGCATTTCAATTGCCCATTATGCCAAAACAAGTAGTTCTGTAAAGACATTTCAGTATCTTATTTTCCCCTAAAACAGTTCAAACTAATTTTACATAATTGTGTGTCTGCTTATGAATAATGGCAAGGGGTGACTCCTTGTATTAGTTTCCCATTACTGCTATAAATTTAGTGGCTTAAAACATAAAGCCATTTATGGTTCTGAAGGTAGAAAATCCAAAATGGGTCTCATGAGGCTTAAAATTGAACTGTCAACAGAGTTACTCTCATTCTGGAGGCATTAGGCGAGACACTGTTTGCTTGCCTTTTTCCAGCTTCTAGAAACTGCCTGCAGTCTCTGGCCTGTGGTTCCTCCTCTATCTTCCTGCCAGCAGTGTGGCCTCTCCAAATCTTTCTGGGATTATAACCCTTGTTTTTGTGATCATATCTTCTTCCTCGCCCTGATCTTCTTTCCTTCCGCCCATCAGGACCTTTGTGATTATAATGGGCTCACCCAGGTAATCCAGAATATTCTCCCCACCTCCAAAATCTCAATTTAATCACACCTGCAAAGTCCTTTTTGCCATGTAGGTTAATATAATCGCAGGGTCTGGAGATCAGAATGTGAACATCTCATGGGAACATTATTCTGTCTACCACACACCCTTAACAAGAACTCACTCACCAGAATGTTCTCCTCCTCTGACTTTGCTTATTGGCTTCCAATTTCTGGAAGCAACAGTCTCTTTTCATATATGAGGGGTAGGGTGATCCTGAAATGAAAACTACTGAAGTTCATGAGATTGAAGGAAGTAATTTCACACAGAGCCTCTACTAATATTGAGCCAAGGGGTCCAAGCTCAAGAGAAGGGCTGTACCACGTATACCTAGGCACCAGTGATGGAAGTTACTTAAATTTCTGTTTCTTAAAGCCTTGACTTAGGGTATTAGAACAACTTGGAGTTAGAGCATAAGACGAAGAAAGAAAATATGGAGAATATTTTCCTGGTGCCAGACAGTGGAGAACACAAAAGGAGATTAGGAAGGAGAAATGAGGTGGCAGAAAGCCAGGCTGAAAGAAACTTTGGCTGCCATCTGACAGGCCTTTTGAATGTGTAGGTTTGGCTGCTTGCCCAGCTATACCATGCACCCTATTTCCCTCTGTGATTTGCTACAGAAACAGGAAAGCCTCCCTTAGAAAAAACATCCCAGTGCACCCAGAGGATAACGGAAAGTATGACTAAGGTTAGGTAAGGGACACTAGCCAAGGGCTACAGGAGGTTACCCCTGTGTGGACAAGATGTTCAGGTAGGAAGAAAGTTCATGCAGGTCAACCGAGATGGGGCTTCTGTTACTCAGCTATAGACAAATGTCCTCTTGACTAACCTTTTACCCTAAATTCACACTGACTGCTTGCTTCTAAATTATGTTTGGTTTTTTTTTTTTTTTTTTTTTTTTTACCTCGAATTTGGGTGTTTCGTAATCCCTGCTATTTGCAAAACCATTAGGGTTTAAATAGGACACCTGACAGATCTATTATAAGCAATGTTCGAAGGAACAAGATCCATCATTTCACTGTGTTCAAGCCCAGTTAAGATACACAAAAATTCCTCTACAGCTAAAACACTGAAGGAAAGATGACAATGTGTCACTGTTGGATGACTTGTTTTTTTGTGGGGAGGGGTCCTTTGTACTGCAGGGTCACTTGCAGATTGGTGCCTTTGCACAGAGACCACACTTTTCCCATTAGAAATTTCAATGGAACAACAATAACAGTGACTATTTTTATTAAGAGTTTAACAGGTCAGGTACTGTGGGAAGTTCTTCATGAGCACCATCTCTTTAATTCCCACAACAAGAATGAGAAAGTTCTATTTCCCTTCCCCCTCATCTGTGGGTCATTATATGTCTGAAGGAGGACATTTTGCCATGGTCACACAGTTAGCAAATCCTATCTAAAACTCCAAACCAGGTTGGCCTACTTCCTAATTTTATCCTCTTAGCAACAACGTGTACTTCTTTTATGTTTTTCTATAAAGATCTTGGTCTTTATAGGCAAACTCAGAGAACTGTGCAGTATATAAAATCTGTTCTCCTCAGCTCACTTGATAATAAAGGCAAGATCTAATTACAGTTAATTTGAATATGGCAGTACCTGGAGCTTCCCACACTTCGCCTTTCAAAAGTCATTTGGGTTTGTTCCACTCGAATATCATTATTCTCTAAGTTTTTTTTTTTTTTTTTTTCTTTGCAGAGCAGATTGTAGTAGGTTGAATGGTGGCCCCCGACAAAATTTGTCCAAATCCTAACCCCCGAGAGCCAATGAGAGTGAGTATATTTGGAAAAAAGAATCTTTGCGGAGGTATTTAATTTAAGGATCTTGAAATGAGATCATCCTGGATTTAGGGTGAAACTTAAATCCAATGACCGGTGTCCTTATAAGAGAATGGAAAGGGAGAGCTGAGACACATGGACACAAAGACATGCAGGAAAAGACTATGTGAGGGCATAGACTGAGATTGGGGGTAAGGTGCTCCAAGTCAAGAAAGACCAGAAGCCATTAGAAGCTGGAAGAGGCAAGGAAGGACCTTCTCCTTGAGCCTTCAGAGGGGGTGTTGCCCTGTTGACACCCTGACTACACTTCTGGCCTCCAGAACAATGTTAGAGATACACTGCTTTGTTTTAAGCCACTATGCTGGTAATAAGTTGCTGTGGCAGCTCTAGAAAACTAATACACAGATGTATTTGGATGGTACAGATATCAGAATAAAATAGAATAGAATAGTTTGATGAACATTACTAAGGAAAACTGCGTGATTTGTGACTACAACTAGGTCTTACGAATGCAGATTTATACCTTAGTTTCTTACTGATGCAAAGTGAGAAATCCCAAGGTATTGGAATATTTATTTTTAAAAACCTAAAAGGTACAATAATATCAATGTCACACAAGTAATATAAGCAAATATATGTATATAAATGTATAACTGTGTGAATAAATGTGTAAGTAATCTTTTTATCACTTGTTGCATGTTTCATCATATTCATTGGTTTCCTATGAAAGGCTAACAGGAGGATAAATTCTTACAAATAATCTATTAATATCTGGTAGATTTTGCTTTGTCCCTCATCAAAGCCAAGAATGCCCCTTGGCAATGGTCTCAGTTCTTAACTTGTAAATGATTGCCTCTGGGTTTGGGTTGGGAATGGTTTCTGAAGATTCATGGAATTATTCATGGATGATTGGCCAGTAGATCTGATAAAAATTGGTAATTACAAATGCAGAATGTAAACATGACTGCTTGGTAGAATGCAGAATGTAAACATGACTGCTACCATTGACAATGGTAGTTCAAACTTACAAGGCGGCAGAAGTAGCAGTAATAATAGTAACAATAACAGTAAAACAAACAAACATGTGGTGAGAAAATACCTGAATAATCATTTTTATTATACAAATCTCATGAAACTCAGTCATAGGAGCTCTAAAGAAAGATAAGGAACAAGCTCTTTAGCTTGGGGTTTTGGTAGCTAATGAGAATCCGTTTGAACTCAGAAAGGTACCACCTTAAGCAGCTGAGATCACAAATGGATTTCTGGATCTGCTAAAACAACTCTTTGCCCATCTCTGTAAGAAGATTCTATTAGAATCAGGTCAGAAGCAAGATGTGGTGGTCACAGACCGCCATGGTAAAGCAGCCCTTCACGCCTCCTGTAGTCACCCAAGTACCCACCCCAGATAGCCTGGTTAAATAAGATTATGGGTTACTGCTGCTATTAGACACTTTCTTGGCAGAACCACACCATGGAGAAGAAACAGACCTGAGTAAGGAATCCCATACATTCTTTTTTTTTTTTAATTATTTTTATTAACATATAATGTATTATTTGCCCCAGGGGTACAGGTCTATGAATTGTCAGGCTTATAGATTTCACAGCGCTCACTATAACACATAGCCTCCCCAGTATCCATAACCCAACCACCCTCTCCCTACCCTACCCCCACCCCCAGCAACCTTCAGTTTGTTTTGTGAGATTAAGAGTCTCTTATGGTTTGTCTCCCTCCTGATCCCATACATTCGTAAAGGTTTAGCACATTAGCCTCAGCACAGCCCCTGATCCACTCTGACATCCAGTCATTGAGTTGTTGGGGACCTTAGAGTGGGCTTACATGTTCTGGGCGAATCACTTCTTCCAGCGACCTAACTGCCATTGGTAGAGAGTTAAAGCTGCTCACACCATTAAAAAAAAAATTTTCTTGTCAGCCTAGCCTGGGGGTGTTATAGGGATAACTGAATGGGGCGTGCTTTGGTCTCCTACTGGTTCTCTGGCATTATGAAGAAGACGCCTTTCTTCTATTGACAGAACATTTAGATTCAGGGAGGGGAGCAAGTGATAGAGTGGTAATGCCATTCCCACTTGGTCTCTGGATGATGGCTGCATATTCTGAGTTAAGAGAGGATTTAACTCCGGGATCTTTCCAGTCTTAAAGAAATGTGACAACAGAGCCATGGCAAGTCTCAGGTGATCAGAAGCTCAGAGAAAGACAGGTAAGCCAGGAGTCCAGGTGGTCAGCCTTATGAGATCAGATACTAAATGGTCTGGACTGACTAGTGTTTCCCTCAAATTCTTATTTGAAGCCCTAACTTCCAATGTGATGATATTTAGAAATAGGCCCTTTGGGAAGTAATTAGGTTTTGATGAGGTCATCAGGGTGGGACCCTCATGGTGGGACTAGGGCCTTTATAATAAGAGATACCAAAGAGTCTGCTTACTCTCCCTCTCTGTGGGAAAAAGTCTGGTGAGCACATAGGGAGATGCTGGCCTCCTACTAGTTAGGAAGAGAGCTCCTACCAGAAACTGACCATGTTGCCACCTAGTCATGGACTTCTAACATCCAGAATTGTGAGAAACTAGATCTCTGTTGTTTAAGCACTCCTGGTTTATGATATTTTATTATGGCAGCCTAAGATGACTAATACACTATAGTGACAGTTCAAAAAAAAAAAATAAGTGGGCTTATTAAACTATTTTAAGTAAGTGGGCTTATAGGAGTCATTATAGGTATGGCAAGCATTGTCATCAAAATTAATTACTTGCTGGAAAATAAAAGATAGCCTTCTTTTTTCTCTTTAAGGAATGAGATGAATTCACCTATCTTCTCCCAGATGGCTACAAAGCATGCTATCAGAGTTACCCCCAAAACTGTCCATCTCTGTATCCATACCAAGTGACCCTAAGCTATGGGCAACCAGGTCCTTAGTTATATGTTATATTTGGAATGACTTTTATTCTAAGGTGAAATTCTGGAATTTATAACTTGTTGCAATTCGAAGCAATTTTCCCATGGCTGGCTCACTCACTCTATCTATCCATCCATCCATCTGTATACCTATCCATCCATCTATATATCTATATGTCTATCATCTATCTGCCTATCTACCTACCTGATCTATCAGGTGGGAGGAATTTTTAAAAATGCAAACTATCTCTTGGATTGCTTTATGAAGACTAACTTTCAGTAACTATTTTCCTGTCTGCTTTTCAAATCCCTCATTTCCTGATCTGGATCTGTCTTTCCACAGTCAAAACAGCACAGAGCCTCAGTGACCAGGCCCCCCAAAAATTAAAAAAAAAAAAAGGACTGATGTCATTCAAAGATTGACATTTCCGTTTTTATTACTAGAATACCTTGAAGAATTAGATCTGATTTGCATTGATATTTGCCAACTGAATTATTAAAGTTTTTTTTTTCTTTTTCTCTTCCCTTCATCAGATTTTAACACTTTAATCAACTGCAGACTAAGTCACAGTTTAACACTCACGATTTCACAGAGCGTTCTGGGCTTTTGAATTGTCAAACAACTTGAGAAAAACACCTGATTTGATCCATAAAATAAAGGTAGGTGAATGAAGGCATAGGAAGGAAATGGCCAGGTGCTTTTTATAAAGGAGTCTGCTTCTCACTAATGTTTCTTACGTGACATGGGGTCATTTTACGGGCATATCTTCTGTAGGCAGAGCCATATTATTTGAGTTACCAAATGAGGTTTCTTTGTTTTCTCAGAATTAATTGCAACCTCAGTGTATGGGGAGACTTGAAAATGAATATTCTTAGGGAAGGATGAGGGCTTCAGAAATGCATGCACATTTGAAAGGATCAAACATCATTAGACTGTAGATGGAGAAAGACAAAGTGGGGATTTCTGTGCAGTTGTTACTTCTAAACCTCTTCATCTGAAGTGATAAAAATTCCAACCACAGAGATGGGATAGTGCTTTTATATATCAAATAGTTTTAAACGTACACACCACATATCCCACACCCACACCCACCAGGTCATCAAAACATTTTCTATTGATTTATTATTACACAGAAAGAATCTCAAGTGTTCCTATACTCATGCTTGGTAAAAGCAGCACACCATTCTGCCTATTTCAAAAAGAAGTATTTTTAGCATAGGGGGGTCTCCAAATTTATTGTGCATCAGAATCACCTGGAGGGCTTGTTACACTACAGATCATAGGGCTTAGAGTTTCTGATTCTTGTAGATCTGGCATTGGGGTTGGGTAATTTGCAGTTCTAACAAGTTTTTAAGTGATGCTGATGCTGCTGGTTTAGGGAACACACTCCAAGAATCACTGCTTTATACTCTTTAGAGACTTTGGTTTTACTCCTTATTTTGGTCAAATGGAGGACTTTATTGTCTGGCAGTCCTTTCCACTATTCAAATGGTAACAAAAAAGACTACTCTAATTAAAGTCCGTCTTTTCCTTTACAGAATCTAAGATAATAGTAATAACAACACTTGAATAATGCCTTATTATTCATAAATCATTTTCATATACATTGTATCATGGAAGACAACACAGGAACCCTGGTAGTGAGCAGACATTATATTCATATTTTCTGGATAAAAAGCAGAGAGCTTAGAGGACTTACCCACAAATCCCCCAAAAAGGTAAACTGTTGAGAGCAGAGACTTGAACTTGGGTTTTCTCCCTCTGTGTTCTTTCTACCAACTTATTCTTTCTATTAATTGCTTACAGTTGTGGAGTGTCTTACACTTTTCAAACTATTTACATATTCATGATCTCGTTTGATGCTTCAGAGCAAGAGCATGAGGTAGGTAGGGCACATAATATTGTCTACATTTTGCAGATAAAGCCATTATGAAAGATGATGAGAAAAGTGGCTCCTGTCATTCAGGCAGTATTTCTTCATATGCTAGGCTAAATTTTCCTGCAATATTTAGCAGCATCTGATAGAGTAGGGAAATCATGGGATGCTCTCCTTTCTAAGTGATAAATATTCAATGGTTCAGTATTGTAACCCTATCCTCGCCCCTATACCATTTTTTTTTTTCTGGTTTCTTAGTAGAAATACATTTGGAGGGAAGGGAGAAAGGGGTAAAGTTCAGGGTTACTAGTTAGTAGGAAAGTGGGGAAAGCACTTTCATTTCTACACTTTAAGTTCTTAGGAAAGCAGCTTTTTCTGCATACATAGAAAGACACTTCACCCCTAGTCCAGGGCTTCTCAAAGTTGAATGTGCATACAATTCACCAGGGGATCTTGATAGAATGAATGTAGATTCTGATTCAGTGGGTCTGGAATGGGGTCCAATAGTCTGCATTTCTATGAAGCTCCGAGCTGATGTCGATTCTGTTGCTCATCGTCTGAGCTTGACAGGCAAGGATCGATCCCATTTCTCAAAACTACAGTGATTTTTATTATTCTCTGAATCAGCTCTGAGTTTCTGGGGTGGAACAGAGAAATTACTATATAAAACACTGTAATATTATTTGGTGAATACTGTGTACGTCGTGGGACTTATCTAAGTGTTTCTCTGTCTAGGCTAGTTATATATCCTGCTGTCTTCCAACCCATTCTGATCTCAGGATCCAAGATGATGCTTAAAATGTGGTCCACGCACTTGCGGCACCCATATTACCACCGGTTGTTTGTTAGAAAGGCAGAATTTCAGGCCCCATCCCCAGCCCAGTGAATCAGAATCTGCATTTTAACAGGATCCTCCAGATGGCTTTCCAGCACAATGAAGTTGAAGAAACACTCCTTTAGATCTTGCCCTCCTGTGCTTAGACAGTCATCATTCTGCTAGTCTGGCTGCTCACCGGACTCACTGGGAGGCTTTACTCCCACCGAATCCCGGAATTTCACTGGAAGAGACATTTTATGTGTGGGCTGAGCCAGGGAATCTGTATGTTTAAAAACTTTCTTTCTCCAGTTAATTCTGATGGTCAGTCAGATTTGGAAATCCTGTTGATTTTCTAATAGTGGAGATGAAAATTATGCCACAGGTGGCTGTTCCTGTAATAGTTTAGAACAGTGAATCATAGGGGGTTTTATAAAACTTACAGCCCTGCTGTGGAGGATCCTTTTTCAGGTTGACTTGACCTATTCTCTACTATTCCATACTGTGAAAACCAGGGTAGACCTGATCTTCTGTCACCAAACTCCCAGCCCCCACTATAGCACTAGTTATCTATATCTACATCTGTATCTGTATCTATAATATATAATAAGGACTAGTTCATTATGTATATATAATGTATATATGTATACATGTACATATATACATATAATATATATATGTATAATATATACATACATTCTGTTCTTAAAGTCTAAACTGTGCGCAGTGTCTAACACAGAGTCTGACTTTTGTCTGGAATAAATAATTCGCTAATCCATTCAATAAGTATTTATTGAGTATTTACTGTGCCAGGCACTATAATGAGAACTAAGGATATGCAGGGGTCTGATTTCATGAGGAAAATAGTAAGAAAGTAAACAAATGTTTAAGACAATTGCTCTGTGATAACTGTTTAGAAGGAAATGAACAATTGCTAATAATAATTGGGTGATATAAAGACTATTTGAAGATCTGATATAAAAATGTGAAGATTTCAGAGCATTCTATGGAGCCTAGTGAATAACAAGATTTAGAGCCAGATCCGAACATCAAGGCAACATGAGGAGAAAGGATGTGACTAGGGCTTAGACAGAGAACTTTCTTGAAATTTCTAAAACCTTCTCACTAAGAAATTAATAAAACTATTAGATAGATTTAGTTCTATAATTCTGTTGTATTCTTTGAAGTTCGTTTTGCATTCATTCATGCTTTAATCACTTATTAAGTGTATTTAGTTTACACTTCATGCTGTGAGTTCTCAATAATACTATTTTTAAAAAGCCCTTACCTAAATAACTCAATTAATTGATTGACTAATAGGCTGAATACAATGTTCTGAGAATATCCATATGAGTAGGACATAGTTTCTGCATTTTTACAGATCTTACAATCTAGAGATTATACATAATTAAAATGTAATTTTGTTAGTTCTATTATATGGCTTCTTGGAGAAAGTGTCATTTTGAAGATCTTGTAAGAAGTTGTGCTGGCAAAATGATGATATAGATGAGATGAAAATCATGTTTTAGGACAAAAGACCAGGATGCGTGAAAGCCCAAAAGCAAGGAACAAGACATATTCTTGAAAAAGTAGTATAATTTACTTAAAATTAAGCAGTGTTAGGGCTTTATACATAGGAGAAGAAGTTGAATGAAGGGCTTTAAGGCCATGTTAAGTAGTTTGAACTTTATCCCAAAGCATTGGAAAATAAGGAAATCAGTCAGGGTTTGACCAATTTTATACTAAGAGATAGTGTTTTTGTAGGAGGGGGAAATACATAGTAGCAAGGGGTTCAACTGGAGAACTGAAGTACAGGTGAGAAAATGTTGGTGTAGCTACACTCTGACAGTGGGGACGAGGAATAGATTGATGGCCCGTGAGGATGCAGAATCAAGACAATGTGTCTAATGAATTATTGCTGGGGAAAAGAAAGCAAAAGAGGCTAGGATCACTCTCAAGTTTCTGGCTTAGACAATTTGTATCTGCTCTGTTCACAATCTCTTGGAACTTGTCCTCTAACCGCTTTGCTTCTGACCACTTTGGGTAAATGCCTTGATTCAGGGACCCAGGATTGCCCCTCTTTTTTTTTTTTTTTTTTTTTTTTAAAGATTTCATTCATCCATTTGACAGAGAGCGATCACAAGTAGGCAGAGAGGCAGGCAGAGAGAGAGGAGGAAGCAGGCTCCCTGCCGAGCAGAGAGCCTGATGCGGGGCTCCATCCCAGGACCCTGAGATCATGACCCGAGCCGAAGGCAGCGGCCTTAACCCACTGAGCCACCCAGGCGCCCCCAGGATTGCCCCTCTTAGCAAGGATCTAAATCAGTCTTACTCTGACATCTCCTGAGGGATCATAAGATAGCCCCTAGCTGACATCCACAGTCGAGATTCCAAAGTTAATTGTGGGTGGTCCACAGAATTATACACCCTACCCTGACTTTCTCTTCTGTAAGTAAACCTTATCAAATGCAATGTGAGTCCTATTGTCTCCTCTTCCATAGCAGTTTGTTTGGCTCCAGGTAAATCCACCTGCACTTGTCTTGATGAATTTCACTCTACTAATATCTGCCCCTTTCAAAAATTCTATGATTACTTTGATCTTTTTAATACGCTTCTCTGAAAAAGCTCTATAATTTACCATTTTCTTTTTGTTTTGTTTTTATGATGCAGCCTCTCTGTTCCTGTTCAATGGATTTCTCCCAAACACTGCCGAACTTTTTGTTTTTGTTGTTGTTTTGGCATAATCATCACCTAGAAGACCAATTTTTTCAAAAAATAGTAAACATTGTAATTTACAACCTATAGATTCTACATAGTTACAGTAAATAAGGTAATCGCTGTTATACAGCCAGATTCCGAGAAACTTTCCCATAGAGGAATGAACACATTGATAAAGCATGCTAGAAAATCTTGCCCTAATAAGATGTTGTCATGCCCTTTCGAAGAAAGGAATGCCTTAAATGGGTATGTTGATGCAAATATAATGTAACACAATATGAGACCTAAAATATTAAGACTCGTTTTGATGAGAGGGCATTTTTAAAAATCTCCCTGGTTGTTATGTTGGGATGGATAAAGACGACATTAGTTATTTTCAATTAAATTACCAGTCTCCCTCCAAGTTATCACTGTATAAAGGTGATATATGGATAACTAATAATTAAAATAAATAAAAATAGTATCAATACTATCTGACACAATATATATTAAGAACTTTACCTTAATTCTCACGATAACTTTTGACAAATTCTATTTTTATCTCTATTAAATTGTAAAATACAGACTATTTGGAATAATGGCAACAAATATTTGAAGTGGTGAGATTCTGGGAGATGTGAACTCTGTAATTCATGTGCAAAGTTTATAATTAAGCCATATTGTCCCTTCTTGAACTAAGCTTCCAAAATGTCCTAGAGCACCCAAGTCCAAGCTAGTCCCCCCAAGGACATATCTAAGGTGGTTCATTTCTCCTTGGGATGAGTACTCTGGCCATCTGATGACAAATCTGGATAGGGTAAGAGTGGGGTGCTGAGGTGGCAGGAAAGCATTTGTCCAACATTATGTGAATAGCCAGCACATCTGGATGTGGAGCCCTTTCTATGGCTCAAAGGTTGCTGGTGTCACTTATTGGGAGTCTATCCAGGATTTTAAGGTTTGGAGACCAATGATCATGTGGTTAAATTTTATCGTGCTCATTTTCTAAATTACCCAATTGTTTTAATAATAAGACTACTGGAAGGATATTTGTATTTACTTGATTAAGCTATTATGGAATGACCTGTATGGGAAAAGAATACGTTTCTGACCTAAATTTAAGATATTCACACACATAAAGAACTGCCTATATGCCTGCCACACTGGGAACATGTACATATTCCAGTATGTATTATGGTATATACACTAGTATATGCTATTTTGTATATTTAAAACCAGTTCACAAGTAAGGCACTGAAAAGAAAATATAGCAAGATTTCTCTTTATTTTTCCACTCATTGAAAGGGAAAACAGGAATATGTTAAAAAGTAAAAAGAGGGGCGCCTGGGTGGCTCGGTGGGTTAAGCCTCTGCCTTTGGCTCAGGTCATGATCTCAGAGTCCTGGGATCGAGCTCCTCATCAGGCTCTCTGCTCAGCAGGGAGCCTGCTTCCTCCTCTCTCTCTGCCTGCCTCTCTGCCTACTTGTGATCTCTGTCTGTCAAATAAATAAATAAAATCTTTAAAAAAAAAAAGGTAAAAAGAAATAATAATATGTGTTTAAAGAATCAAGTATATATATAAAAAAAAATGAACATCATGGTTTCACACAAAGATGCTTGCCTATATTCTTAAATGTATCATTATGTACACTCTCTTCTCTGCCTAGCATACTTTTCACTCTCTTCTTTTCTTCGCCTGGTCATATTCATCCTTAAGGTCTCAGCATATGCTCCCCTCAGGGGAGCTTTGCTGGCCTTGCAGATTTTGCTATATGGCCCTATTTTATGGTCTTATTGAATGCTATAATTTTTCTTTATGCTGTATAAATCTAATTAAGTGGTTATTCATGTGATTATTAGTTCAATGCTCTGCTTTCTTCTTTAACTATAAACTCCATTCATGCAGGGACCATGTCTATCTTTCTTTTCATTTTGTTCTTTAACAAAGGGAGCTTTTATGATTTTTTTTTTTTTTTTTTGGCCAAAAGAACAAACTGTAAGATGGAGATAAAGATTAATCTGAATATTATTCTGTATTGGTGAATAACATATTTTAAAATAATACACAAGTAAGATATTGAAAAGAAAATAGAGCAAGATTTTTTATTTATTTTTCTGATTTTTGTAAAGGGAAAATAGAATTTTTCTCAGATGCAAGAAACAAATGAAAGCAATCAACATAAAAGGTTGAATCATTATTCTCACTTAAATTATTACTATATGGTCAAGAGCCTTTACCTGTGAAGTCACCAGTTTGATTCTTCCACATCTATATATGATAAAGATTAACTCAAAGAACCTTCTGGAATGTCCATACAAGAAAACCCCAGAGAAAGAATATCCTCAAGCTTGAACTGCAGATCATATGTTCTCTCTGTGAAATACGAAGTCATACTAATTCTAACATGCTAACGAAAAAGAGCTGATATTAGTTACTTGCAACACATACCTCTGGAAAACAAGTTTCATTTAACGTTATATATTTTTCCTGAACGGATGAGGGTAGAGTCTAGGCTATATATATTAATGATTGGTTAGTCTATAATATTAGAAGAAAGACAGATAGGGCTAGAGCATTCATGAAATTCAAGAGTATCATCAGGCAAGGATTCAAATTTGGAAAAGAACTGAAAGGGAAACTCCGACCAAATGATTAAAACCCAACATCCAGTGAGAAATGGGATTCCAGACACCCTGCAGTCCTCTTAACTCCTTCCAGAACAATGTTTTCCCACCTACCCTATTAAAACACAAAATATTTCTCAAGCGATATTTTTTATATTCCATATTGATGTCAAATCTAGCCTCTTCTCTGGACAAGAGAATTTTACAGTACCTCCTAAGTTGTTCTCAGCCTACAGGGCTAAGTCCTCACTGTGCCCGAGTTTTTCGGGTATAAAAAGCTACTGACAATGCAAAAAACCTTTGTAGAAATGAAATGCATAGAAACTCCTTCTGTAACCCTGGGCAATCCTGATACCACGTGAGGCACACTAGAGAAAGGGACTTCCTCTGGAATGTGAAAAGAAAGATGGAGAAACAAAGTTAAATGAAGATGGGAGCAGCATTGCTCACAGAAGGGAGATCAAACACTCCATAGAAAATACATGTTACGGTGCAATTGCCCTCTGGGAGTTACAGGATTATGAAAGTCTAACTTAATTAAGGGAGAAAATAGGTCACATTTAACAACGACATACGTGACATATCATTTTGATTATGCAGAATAACTGGAGAGAAGAGAAAAATTAGGAAATCTGAAATATAAGAAAAGAAACCATGGAATTCATCAACCTCCTTTCCTCCTTCTAAATCAGGTGTATGTACATACGAAAAGATTTACCGTTCTTAAACCTTCCCTCCTTAAAAACTCTTGGAGTATATTTGAAAAATAAATCTCAATTGTTGAAATAAAGAGAAACAACCAAATTAAAAAAAAAAAAAACTAAATCAAGAGATAATAAATATTCTTCTTCTCATAAAAATACACCTTGCACCCTCTTTCTTTTCTCCCCCTTGTGTTAATAAATGACAGGTAATCAGGTATGTGTGAACCCTGCATAGAATCTTCCCCCTTTCATGGCTCAATGCCCCTGTGGGGTCGAGCTAATTACAGGTACATTTCCTCGGCAAGGCAGTCACACTCTATACTGTTGAAGGTACAATTAATAATTGAACAAAGCTCGCTGGATATTTTTGCTCACATGGCCATGGTTTGCAGGCAGTTCTGCTGTCACACAGGGAGCAGAGTCTCTTCCTTGAGTGCCTCCAATAAAGGTTTCATGTTATAGACTGAAAAGAGTCACTGCCTGTTTCCAAACTTGGAAAAGAAGGGAAAAAACCCACGTAAAACCAAAAAAAAAAAAAACAAAAAAAACCAAAAAAACACAACCTTAAAACCCCCACGATAAACCTAGTTTCCCTTATAGAACAGTAAAGGCAAATTTTCTCTCCTGTTACCAGGGATGTGATTATGATCAGGTGGTTATTTAGGTCAGATGTGAAAGAGATGAAAGAGTGGGCCTGGGAATTAATAACATTTGGAGGGGAAATTGGAGTTTGCCCTTGAGTTTGTGAATGCAGCATGGAGCTAGTTTTGCATGTGACAGAATAGAATTTGACCTACACTGAGGGCCTAGATAAAGGAATATAGAAGAATAAAGTTCTTTCCCTTGAGATGTATTTAGGAACTTAAGGGACACTATCCTCAGAGCCTCATGGGGTCATAGGTGAGTGCAGAAAATCCTTGCCTGTGCCCCAAGCCATAGTCTTGAGCAACAGTCTGCAAACTTTTTTAAGGGGCCGGATAGAAAATATTTTAGGCCTTGTGAGCCAAAACATCTTTGTTGTAACTACTAAACTCTCCTGTTTTAGAACAAAAGCACCCATAGACAACACGAAAATAAATAAGTATATTTATGTTTCAATAAAACTTTATTTATGGACCCTCAAATATGAATGTTAAATTTTTTGCATGTCAAAAAATGAAATTCTTATTTTGATATTTTCCAACCACACAGTCATTTAGAAATCACTTTTAGCTTATATGCAGTACAAAAGTGGGACAAGCAGGATTTGGCCCACACACTGTAGTTTTCAGAACCCTGGCCTTACTATTGGAAATCCCTCTGAGTACACTGATTTTTCAAGTTGATTTTGAAGTGTCCAGCATACTCTGAATGTATGTAAATGTTACCTTTATTCTGGAAGATATGGTCTATTGCTATTTTTTAAACACCATGGATACCAGGTTAGACAGCATTCAAATCAGATATTCACTATTATTAAAGAGTTTACTAGAGTTAGCTGTGAAGATGTACTCTTCCAGAGCCCAGCCTGGAAAACTCTTAAAACTCTGATTCTATCTCATTATTTTTCTGATGATATCTCATTATTTTCTCATTATTTTTCTTTTTATCCCAAAGAATCTTTGGGTTCAGGTCATGAATAACATTTCCCCCGAAAATAAAAAAAATAATAATAAAAAATTTTAAGAACCCAACTACTTAATAGTTAATAGTATTGGTGAGTATACCAAGAGAAAGTCTTTTTATTAATTTAATTCATTCCTTGTTTGTAACTTGAATATAATCTATCTTTCTCCCTTCTTTCCTTCTTTTCTCTACCACTTGCTCCACAAAAAGAAATGAGGTTATAATATACTTATATAGATATTTAAATTAATTAGAAAAGGTGAGACAATATAAAAAATAATGGTAAGAAAACAAGAGGAAAGCAAGAGCATAGTCTCTTTATGAATTTGATGCCATAAAATCCCAGGTTTTGTTTAAAATCCATTTTATTAACGTGTGCTTTATAAATGATTTCCTATATTCTTTTATAAATGGGCAATAAATTTGGCTCTAAGGTTAGTAATAGTCAATTCCATGGACTCATAATCATTTGTAAAAATTCACTGAGTTTATGCATAAAAAAACAAACCACTGAGTAAAAAAAGGCACTAGAAATACTGAAAACGAAGGGGAATTTCCTCAAAGGGTATTTTCAAAAGGAAACTGGAATAAAAGTAATAATCTCTCAAAACAACATTATAGTAAATGCAATGATTTTAAAAGATATTTTTATAACATCTTTAAATATGGGCCAATAGCTTTTATACCAAATAGTCATTCAGTAAAAACGATCCTACACTGGAAAGGAATAGGTGGTACGGGATTGGGGGATAATCTAATTCCACCCAGGCAGAATGTGTGCTGGATGTTTAATTTAACCCATGGGAAAGGTGTGTGATACCCAGAGATTCACACTTCAGACAGCCTTCCATATGCATTTTTTTCCATGTGAAGTATAAAATGGCTCTGAGAGGAAATGAATTTGAGGCTGATCTTCTAAATAAGTGCCTCATTTATTGCTTTTATATACTGTCAATAAATGACAAGTTGCATGCATTAACAATTAGGATGGGTTCTGAGTGACACTCTCTTAAGAAAATAGAATGCTTTAATAAGAGTAAATGAGAGACCATTCCATAGGCTGGTCCAAAATTACCTGAAAAATTAATTTGAGAGCTAGCATGACCTGAAGGCCCCTATTCTCAACAACGAAATACAGATTTTAAAGATGCTTCAAGAAAACACTACCCTGGCTTTTTAGAAATACCCCAGGATAGCTTCCATGTATGTCTCACTTTGCACAACAATTTTGTATGGTGTTCATTCCAAATTGGCTATATGGTGTTAATCAAATCTCTAAATCCTTTTATAAGGTAATTTTAAGGTAATATTAGATACAAATCAATTAAAAATTGAGGGCTATCTACCAAAATAAATTACATTTTATAAGAGTAACTGATTCATAGCCCCTCTTTCTGAGAAATCAAATAGCAGGCCCTTTTCTACAAAGACTGTGTCATTTGTAAAAGCATGGTGTTGCTTATAAGAAAATGTAATCTGTAGAGCAGGAGAGTATGTAGCAAGTTGACCCACGTAATTTGATAGAATATTTAAGTTGAAGTTCAAAAAGCATCAGGGCCTGAGAATTCAGTTATGGTGACCATGCTGGGAAGGGGGAGGGGAGGATGCAGAAGACCTTTCTGGAAAAAGTTTTTCTGACTTTTACTGAATTTGCATCAATAGTTAAGGACCCATCATGAGCTCATGCAGCTTAGTCCATGCCTGATGCACCCCCCTCCCAGAGCCAGATGCCAAGGACAAGACATTAGAAGTCACTAACAATTTTGCATTAATCCTGAAAGTTTCTTCACAAGGTGTGACATATTAGGAAACTATAGATAAAAAGCAAAGCAAAACAAACAAACGAACAAATACAAAGAGCTAGGTAAATTTAATTCATTTAACATATTGCCCCAAGACTTGCTCAAGCACAGAACTGTCATACATTTTAGACATAATACTAGGTCATTTAATGCATTTAACTCTTCTATATTTGTTGCTTGGAGGTGATGTTCTATTGAAAATGAAGTAAGAAATGGTTGTGCATTTTATAAGATGAACCCATTGGCAAAGACCAGGGAGGACAAAAGTAAGTCTTATGTTGCAGTTGTATTAGTGTTTTAATAACCAGATACATGCTTGTCTTTCTGATCCAATGGGATCTTAGAAGCATGAGGATATCTTAAATGATATGTAGTATTTTGAAGAGTAGATGGTTGCTTACCAGTTGGCGTAAGGTGTCTCCAGGTGATCACAGGTTCAGGACGGCCATTGGCCATGCAGACCAGGGTTACATTGCTGCCCTCATTCACAGTGACATCCGAAGAGATGTTGGAGATCTTTGGTGGAACTGTAAAGACAAAAGCAAATGGAACATGTAGCCATGCCTGTAAAACCAGCTTTGCAGCATTGGTCCATGCCATTGGATATAGCAAATCTGAGCTAAATGCTTTTATGACTTAAACCATTTGAAGTTTTTTGTTAAGAAGCCAGGCTGCTTTAAGACCCCCTTAGAGATTTGGCAGATGAAAAGCATGGGTCTTACTATAAGGAGAATCTCTCCAATAAGACCAGGTAGTGTAAGAAGTTCACAGAGGAGTATAATAAAAGTGTCTTAGCTCTTTTCTCATTAGAATAGACCTTATCTGGATATTAGAGAGCATGCACATTTATACATATTAATAATTTTTTCTTATCACTACATGGCATTTATATTTATTTTCCTATGTATATAAAATGAATATTATCCAATCTTTTCTCCAAATGTCAGGAAAAAAATGTTATTTAGTATGAGTTGCATAGTTGTGTTCTTAAGATGTGGTAATACTTGTTTACTAATAATCTAGCCACGTAAGGCAGCCATCAGGGAATCCTAATAGAAAGTCTCTAAATATCACCTTGCTATGTGACAGACTGGATGACACAATTTAGAGCCTAAAAACTGAATTAAAAAGGCCTATATCACAGACATTACAAAAGTAATATTACTCCTAATGCTTTAACCACTATTATTATTTTTAAAAATATTTATTTACTTATTTATTTGAGAAAGAGGGAGTGAGTTCATGAGCAGGAGGAGGAACAGAAAGGGGGGAGAGGGAGGAGCAGAGAGAATCACAAGCAGACTTTCCACTGAAGAGGAAGCCCCCTGTGAGGCTCAATCTTATGACCCTGAGATCATGACCTGAGCCAAAACCAAGAGTTGGTCGCTTAACCTACTGAGCCACCCAGGTGCCCCTTACTGCCACTATTATTAACAATTTAATAATGGCTAAATTTAGACACTTACTATATGTAAGGTCCTATGTAGAGTACTTTATAAGTATTATATCAGTAACTCCTTATCACAAAGAAATGATATCCTACGAGGATTTATTTACAGGTGGGAATCTGAGGTATAGATGGAACTACGTGAGAGGCAGAAAAGAGATTCAAATCCAAGGAGACTCCAGGGCCCACACTCTTCAGCAATACTTCAGTGAAACTTCATCTTCACAATCCAGGATACCAGATGGCTGAAAATGATGGAAATTACTTTTTGGTGGTGTGAGAAATGAGTCCCTGAGGGCTAGCTGTACTGCCGCCTGACTTCCTTCATTAGTGTTCGGGGCGGCAACATTAGATCTCATATTGGTAGGCTTAAGTGGAAAGTGAATTACTCACAAATTTCATCACAGAGGTTATGCACTGATTACAAATAGCAGAGTTTATGGTTTGACTGTGATTTTCCTTTTTTTTTTTTTTTGGTTTTAGATCTCAGTTGCTTAAGCTATTCCTGAGCAAGTATGTATTGGGGGAGAGAGGTGAACAAGACAGCATAAAGGAATTCAATAATAAAAGACTTATTTTTTTTCTCATTCTTTCTGCCCTGTAGTGATGAGTAACATGGGAACATTTTTTTGCCTGTAGAGACAGCTGTCTGACAACCATGTGATTCCCTGAAGATCTCTGTTAGGAGACACGGATGGTACTTGGGCAACTGACCAGGTCTGAGTGGAGGAAGGAGGAAGTGACAGAAGGACTCTTGACAGTAGCATTTCTCTTACAATGACATCTTACAGACCTTGTGGGTAGAAACCAGTAATTCTAAATCAAACCCAGTGGCAGAAATGGAATGTGGTTGATTCCTGTTATTTAGTGGTATCTATCTATAGGGTTTCTAGTTCCTTTTTATCTACTGGGGTTATGGGTCTTTTTCTCATTTTCGCACACTGACTCCCAGGCTTTTACATTGAGGACCTAAAAAGTTATACCCATTTTTTAAGGAAGAAGATGAGGCACAGAGAGATATAATGGCTTGTCAAGGGCAATCCCATTATGAAATATGGCTGGGCTTAGAATTCAGGGCTCCTGAATGTCCAGTTGTTTTGTTGTTTAATATTCATCATTTTTAATTCCTAGCTAAATAAGCCAGTGTTCTGAACATTTCCAAAAAACTACAATAAACTAGAAATCTATGGTCATGTTCAAGAATAAGATTTAGACATCTTAGGCATCTTCCTCAATAATCTAAAATCTGCAACAGGAAACTATGTAATAATTATAAGAGCTCATATTACTCAGTTTGTAGTTAATTCTGAATTGCAAGACAGGCCACAGAATACAAAGGAGAAATACAGATGTGTTTGGACTTAAAAAAATGTGTACAGGGGGAGACTTTGTATTTCTAATATGAAAATATGCAAATTTGCAAAACAGAAAGGATCTCTGGTGTTCAAGTTCCCAGTGAATTATTATGTATGATAAAATTTACTCATAATTACCTCTTTTTATAAGAGGAATATATATCTAAGGACTTTCCTTTTGTGTGTCATGCAAGCTGAACCACTTGTTCAGTGTTACATACACAGGTGATGATAAAGTTAAGAATAAAATAGAATAACTGAATGCAAGCCTATGCACTCCATATGAAACCATATTGTTTCTTTTAATTAAGGACAATATACCTAGGTCCTGGATCTCAGATACTAGAGATTCAGTGTTTGTGTTCAACAGTCCGAAATTTACTCATAGAGACATTATATTTCACCCTCCTCTGGGTCAATATTTTCATTCCATTGTCTATCTTCTACATCCTTATACTTTGTACCAGTTTCTTCCTACAACATTTATATCTGATGCCATCATTTGTTCTAGAAATAAATCCTTCCCTAACTTCCATGTTATCCACTTACTTGCAAACTCTTTGCTTCCAAAGTTCTTGAAGGAATTGTTCTACGTCACATCTTCCATTCACACTTCAGCCTTTGGGGCAATCTGGATTTCTCCTTAACCCCCCAAGAAACTGCTTTCAGGAAGCTCATCAATTTGAACCATATTGTTTCTAGGTCTTGTGAGCAATTTTGTTATTATCTAATTTTCCTCTGAAGTATTTGACTCTGTTGATTACGTCTTCCTTCTTCCAGTCCTTTCTTTTCTTGGTTTCTAAGATGCCAAATTTGACTGTTTATTTTGTCTTACCCCTCTGGCCAGCCTTCCCAGTTTAACTTTTAGACTTACTTTGACCTATTCCTTAAATATCTATATTTCTGAAATGTTGATCACTGTCCTCTTCCTTCATATCATTCACTGTGAATGACCTCATCTACTCTCTAGCATTAGAAGTTAAGGTTATATTATTGATAACTCCCAAATCAGTATCTGCAGCTCAGATTTTTTTTCATGACTTTTACCACCTATTTTCCAATTGACTCTTCTACATTTTTGTCAGATTCCTCACAGATACTCAAGATTCGACATACTCAGAACAGAAATCATCATCTTCCTTCCCACAGAACACTTGTAGTCTTGTTCACTATCTCAGGGAATGGCATCATCATGCAAACAGTTGCCCAGGTAAAAGAGGAAAGTTATCTCCCTTGACTGCTCTCTCTCCTTTACTTCTCCCATGTAAAAAGGTTCCCAAATTCTGTAGTTTATACCTTTTAAATCTCTCTCAGTTTCATTCATTATTCCCAAATCCTACTCCCATCCGCCATAAGCGTTTCCTTTTTTGGCCTGAATTCTGCAAGTGCATTACAATGAATTTCTTTGCCTCTAGCCTTCCTTTCCTCAGGCTCACTGTCATTCATTCATCACACTACAATAAGAAGTTTTTTTCCCCCTAAATTGCAAACGTGAGTATAATATTCCCTGATTAATTTCACTGTCCTCAAGAAAAAATTCAAACTTCTCAATATGAATTAATACACCATTCATGATTGGCCCCTGGTTACACTTTTAGTCATATGTCCTATCCCTTTTTATTGTATCATCTAATCAGATCAAACAACATTTGGTTCCTGGGAGATACTATGCTTGTTTACTCCCAGGTATTTAACACACAATTTTTTCTACATGGAATATTCTTTTTCCAACCCTTCATGTGGTCAGCCCTTTTCTCCCTTCAGGTTTCAGCTTGTGGGGTTGTTTTCTCACTTTTTCCAGGAAGACTATCCTGTCATTTACCACCCTCATCCCTAACCCCACCCTGACCCCATTCCTGACTTCAGATTGGGTGAAGCATCCCTCCTGTGTTCCCACAATGAGCCCTCTATTTCTTCACCACAGCCTTGAGTGGTCATTGCTAGATTACTTACTTGTGCTTGTCACTAAATGGAAGAAGGCAGATGAGAGGACCTTTGTTACCTTTTTTTAAAAATTAACATATAATGTATTATTTGCTTCAGGGGTGTAGGTCTGTGCATCATCAGTCTTACACAATTCACAGCACTCACCAGCACATACCCTCCCCAATCTCCATAACCCAGGTACCCTATGCTTTCCTTTCCCCAGCAACCCTCAGTTTATTTCCTGAGATTGAGTGTCTTATGGTTTGTATCCTTGACCAATGAATCTTACAGACCATAGCACTTGGAACAGGCAGGTTGCTCACAGAATGCTTGAAAGAAGAAATCAATGAAAATCAGCCACCACCCCTACTCCCCTGCCTCAAATCTTCTGAGTTCAAGGAAGTCATCCCATTGAGTTTTTGTCAGAAAGGAGCAAACTTTTATTTTGAACCTGTAAAATACAGCTTTTGTCAATATTTCTTTAGCTACCCCTCTAACTATCTTGTTCAATCCCAATTTTTTTTAGCTCTTAATAATTATTAAAAAAACTAACCATAGGCGGAGAGATATTTGTGTAGATTAGAAACATAGGAAGAAAGATAAACTTCGTGTTCAACTTCCTGAATTATAGACACTTTCAGAGTTTGACTTTTTTTTTTTCTACAAGGAGTCATTCATACATACTTGTATGTATGTACATAATACATCCATACAGTTTTTGTATTTTTTTTTTCAGTTTAATGGTTTAATGGTTCCTAGTTTCCTACAGCAATTCACACAGTCTACATTTACACTGTCACTGGTAATATAACATGAAAGGGGAAACGCAAGGTTTTTATTCTATTACCTGGTAAATTCTTTATAAAGATTCTGGGAAGTAAAAAAGTATTCTCATTATCGCCATTTTACAGATGTAGACATAGGCCCAATATGGGTAGAAATCACACAGCTAAGTAATTATAAAGCTAGTATCAAAACTTAAGGTTTATAGATCTCCCAAACTTAATTCCTCCTCTAGATCATATTCACTTTTGCAATAGTGGTTCCAAATAGGGTTTTTGCTCTATTTTAATTCTCAGTAAGGATGACTATTGGAAATACTTTTAATAAGATAATCTTATTTGCATTAGTAAACATAAGTTGTTTACTTATCAAAACCACTGTAATCCTGATTTATGTTCATGGATCATCACATATTCTGGATATTTTCTTTTCTTCTGGAGTATTGCCTAGTAATTTTTATTCAGGGGATATTGGTGTGCCTTATTCTATTTTCCTAAATGTAATGCCATTTATTTGATGTTTATAACCTATTCAGTTTTAGCGATCTCTCCAATTTGTCTGGATTATTTTGTTTTTCTTACTGATTAATGAGAGCTTCTTATACCTTAGGGATTTGACCTTTTGTTGTCACATGATTTACAATTTCCCCAATTTGTTCCTAACTTCTTAATTTTATGACCATTTTTATTATGTAGAAGTTTTAAATTCTTTTTAAAGGTTTTATTTATTTATTTGACAGAGAGAGAGAGAGACAATGAGAGAGGGAATACAAGCGGGGGAAGCGGGAAAGGGAGAAGCAGGCTTCCCGCTGAGCAGGGAGCCCGAAGTGGGGCTGGATCCCAGGACGCTGGGATCATGACCTGAGTCGAAGGCAGACAATTTAACCACCAAGCTACCCAGATGCCCCAAAGTTTTCAATTTTTTTTTTTTAAAGATTTTTATTTATTTGACAGACAGAGATCACAAGCAGGAGAGATGCAGGCAGAGAGAGAGAAGAGGAAGCAGGCTCCCCGCTGAAGCAGAGAGCCCGATGTGGGGCTCGATCCCAGGACCCTGAGATCATGACCTGAGCCGAAAGCAGAGGCTTTAACCCACTGAGCCACCCAGGCGCCCCAAGTTTTCAATTTTTTTTGTTGACTTTTTGAATAATTTCTTCCATTGTTTTTGTGCATAGAAGATACTTTCCTAACATAAAATCAGTTAAATACTTACGACTATTTCTTCTTTTTCTTTCAATGCTTTTTTTTTTTTTTTTAAGTTGCACTCTTTAAATCATCTGAAATTTATTTATGGCAACAAATAGTTTTTTTCCCCCTCATGATGTTTTAGTCAATTTCCCCAGTAGGACTCCTTAAATTATATAAAATGTATACATTATTTTGGTGTTCAGAATTATGGTACATAGCTCTACCATCCTGGTCAGAGCAGTATTTCTGGGAAATACATAAATAGAAACCTTACTTCCCTTTCCAAGTAATTGTATCAAAATACTTTAAAATATGTCACTAATCTTTTGGACACCACACTATTACTATGTGTTGCTAGTCCCAAAATCAATTGCTTATTAGATGAACACTTCCTAAAAATGTTGAGTGAAAAACATAATGTAGATATCCTTTTTTTAGAACACTAGTAAAATTCATTATTCAACAGAATTCTTAAGGTTCCCACTGGGGGGTGGGGGAAACAAACCAAAATGAATATGCCACACCTAGTAGTTGTAATTTTTATTTTTATTTTTATTTTTTTAAAAAGATTTTATTTATTTATTTGACAGAGAGAAATCACAAGTAGATGGAGAGGCAGGCAGAGAGAGAGAGAGGGAAGCGGGCTCCCTGCCGAGCAGAGAGCCCGATGTGGGACTCGATCCCAGGACCCTGAGATCATGACCTGAGCTGAAGGCAGCGGCTTAACCCACTGAGCCACCCAGGCGCCCCATAGTTGTGATTTTTAAATCTGAACTACTAACTAGGTGATATTCTTTCATTGAAACCCACATAAATTCTGTGTTAAAGAATGTACATTTTGTCCATGCAATGCAAATTCAATGACAGCTTCTAAAATAATGCTAACATCCAGGTATACGTGTATACATGGCTTCCTTCAGCTGTGCAATGAAGTAGCAGTAAGTAGGATTATGACACAGTCAATCTGCTTCTACCATTGATGCTTTTATTGCCCCTCCTCATCCTTCTTTTAATTCCCTTTTTTATTTTATTTTTTTTAAGATTTTATTTATTTATTTATTTGACAGATAGACATCACAAGTAGGCAGAGAGGCAGGCAGAGAGAGAGGAAGGGAAGCAGGCTCCCTGCTGAGCAGACAGCCCAATGCAGGGCTTGATCCCAGGACCTTGGGATCATGACCTGAGCAGAAGGCAGAGGCTTTAACCCACTGAGCCACCCAGGTGCCCCTCTTTTAATTCCTTTACCCACTCTCTCCACCAGACCTGTAGAGGCTGCCCTGGCCTGTGGGAACCTAGACCTGCCTGCACATATTTTTACAGTTCTCTAGGTTCCTACGCCTTCCTTCTCTTTTATATAAGGCTAACATCTCTTATGTTTGACCAAAAATGGAAATGCAGGCAATGTCAGGGACAAAAATGGAGTGGGCATATATTATTTTACCTGCCCAAATCTATGCTATCTTCTGTCTGGAAAGACAACTCTGGTTTTCCTTTGGGGACGATGCCTCTCACCTACTGCCACTGGTTTGTTGGGTCCATCAATCAAGTGACCTATTCTCCCTTGGCCAAGGATTAGGAGAGTGACCCAAGATGGGCTACTTGGGCTTTCCCTCCCTGGAACCTGTTTTTTATAGGGAATGACTCAAGAGAGGTCAAAACTGATTCAACCAGTGGGAGTCTGTGTTAATGGCCCCAATTCTCTACTCTTTCTGGTAGCCACACCGTTTGCCATGGCCATGCCCTCCTTCAGTGCGTGGTTCATGCTTTTCCATCCCTGGACCATGTTACTTGGTTTGGCCAAGAATATAAGCATAGGGAATACAAGCAGAGTCTTGAGTAGTGTTGGCACAATTGGACCCACTTGGTCTTGTGCCTCTGCCATTTGCATGAGAAGAATATGACCAGCTGAGCCTGTTGGTCCCAAGAGAAAGAGGAAGGAAGAAGGCAAATAGGATTGCCAAACATGTCAAATATGAATTTTAGATAAACAACAAATATTTTTTTAGTATAGCATGTTCCAAACATTGCATTAGACATACCTATATTAAAAAATTATTTTTTATGAAAACAATAAATTTAACTGGGCATCCTGTATTTTTAAATAAATCTGGCAGATATAAGTAAATCTGACAATGCAGAGAACAGAGCCACCTGTAATGAAGCCAAGCCTGGATCTGCTGACTTGCACACTTGTGAGAAATAAAAAATAACTATTGTTTTATGCCCCTGAATTTTGGGGTGGTTTGTTCAACCACAATAGTTCGCTAATACTTTCATGAAAGGACAGCCACCTGAAAGACTTATTATTTTTCACTAGTGTCTGCAACTTGCCTCCCTAAGGATGTATGGCCTCTGTACTTTGAAGGCAGTATTTTCTGCTTTTCCTTTGGTTCTTTGAGCTATTCCATATTCTTCCAAAGAATTGCCTTCTTTTTACATCAGATTAGCCAGTCATTTTCTGTTGCTTAAACCAAAGAATCCTAATTGGTACAAATTGGGAAGTAGGCATAATAAGGGAAAAAATTGAAGAGGAACTTTTTCATTAAGGTAAATTGTCATCTATGCTTAGGTATTCTTTTGGGTTTCCACAAAACCAACTTAGCTGCATGTCTAGCATTGGTTCTTATCTGTCAGTACACATTGCTTTAAAAATAATTAAAAAAAAAGGCTGAGAATGTTTAAATACCTTTATCTGGAGTCCTCAACTGACTGGCCAGCAGAAGGACAATAAATCAGTTCCAGAGTAAGGGAGAAAAGTGGTTAGTTGGCTCACTTCTCTAACCTCAAATAATTAGCAGCTATAGCTTGTACTCAACTCAAAATGTTATTCCTAATCACACAAATTATTAATAAATTGGTCTCATTAGTTATCATTTATTCAAAGTTTGGGCAAGATGCTGGTATTACTAGGTGTGTGGTATTGAGGGGCCCTTAAAACCACAACACTGGAGGTGCCTGGGTGGCTCAGTGGGTTGGGCCTCTGCCTTCAGCTCAGATCATGATCTCAGAGTCCTGGGATGGAGCCCTGCATCACATCGGGCTCTCTGCTCAGCGGGGAGCCTGCTTCCCCCTCTCTCTGCCTTCCTCTCTGCCTACTCGTGATCTCTGTCTTTCAAATAAATAAAATCTTAAAAAAAAAACAAAACACAACACTGTCACCTCCTGCTTCTCACCTCTCTTTGGTGTGGCTAGACAAACTTAAACCGTAGCTTTTGCATGTGTAACAGACTGGAAAATTATAGATTCATGTCTGTATAAGAGTTGGGTTTAGAAATATACAGGATGTTTTCAGGCAGCCCTTGGGTTAACTAAGCATGATCCAAGAATTCAACATGAAGAACAGAAATATACAATATAACACATACTGCCATCTTATGAAACATCAAACATCCATCTAATATAGCATTTTGCTTCTGAGAACACCAATGAAGCATGCTTTGCCGCATGGTGTAATAGTTTCTGGAATGGATGATAGGACTGGAGAATATAGCACAGTATACTAGTTTGAGAGCTGGGAATATTGATCCTACCTTGACACTGGCTCACCAGGCAACCACATATTCTCTGATATTTGCTTTTGAATTGTCCTCATCAAGTTACACTGTAGGTGTTTAACAAATTTTGAATGAATAGATGGACAAATTAGAGACAAATTGTTTAAATCTCCCTGAGAGTTAGTTTCTTCATCTAATTGAAAGTATATGCAAAGTTAATAATAATATTACAGGATTTCTATTAGAGCCAAATAAAATAATTCATGTAAACTGGAAGGGGTTCTCTAAGTGTAGCTATTATTTATTACATGTTAAAACTAGCTAATAAAGCACTGTTGGCTTAACATTTCCTAAAAAAACATAAAATAGTTCATGCATTTCTATGGCTAATGGCATTACGGTGATATTTTTGTAGACGCCATTATTGTCAGAAGGTTAGGTAATTACTATAATTCATAATTAATCGTTAATATTGGCATTAACAAAAAAATCACCCCAGAGATACGTATCCAGTTCTACTAATGGACAGAGCTATGCCAATATGTTCAGCCCTTTAGTCAAAGTCTAGACATCTTATACCAATATTAAAAAGTGACACAAAGATGCAGGGATGTACAATCATAAATGAAATAAGTTTTAGAAGTTTAACTGTTGGGCTCCCAAGGAAAAGTTCTTCAAACGAAATGTGATCACCATTACATAATTTGTAATGTAAGACTCAGTAAAGGGAGGTCCTTCATTTGTTGTTCTCATAGGCAAAAGAGGTTTCCAGGTGCTTTGTGACTGCAGCCTTAACTCTGCAGCCTTTGTGACTGCAGTCTTAACTCTGAATAAACTCGAATAAAAAAAAAAAAACACCAATGATCATTTCTTTTCTGCTAGTATTAGTTCTCACTCTTAAAAGAATCCATTTATAAAGCCAGAAACATCTGCCTCTAAAGTAGGTATGTGAAAAGGAGCACCCTCCAGGAACAGGATTCCTTCTAAACACAAATTTCATGGGTGGGTAGGGAAAATATGGAAACTATAGATTCTTTGAGTGTCAGATGAATCTGAAAGTAGAAGAAACTCATTATAATATCAGTTACTCAAATTTCTTTGCCAGGAGTGATTACAAATGCTGCACTTACGCATGCATTAGATGATGAACAAAGTAACTTAAGGAAACTAGAGATAATCTGCTAACAATTTAGGGGAAAAGATAAAACGTGTATATAAAACAAAGCCAAGTGCCATATGAGCGGTAATGTGGTACAGTCAGAGAAACAGGAGCGAGGGAGCTCATGAAAATGACATATTGAAGCAATGTACAGTCAAGAAAAAGCCATCCTTTTGTAATCAGAAAGGAGCAATTTCTGAATTATACATGTAACTGGGTTAGTGCTTGAAGCCTCACTTAACATAGTCCTCTGAGCTGCAGATGGCATTTTACTGTGCTGGCCAAAGGTGCAAGCTGGGTAAGACATCCTCTTTGACCTTTGAACCTTACATTATCACATTCTCAAGTGGCCCTATGGGTTCCTGGCACCATCTCAGATAGTCAGACTTAACATAAGAACACTCCCTACAGACTTTTTCAGACAGTAGCCAACATCACAAAGGAGGGTTAATTTGGGTCAGACTGTTCTCAATGACTCAAACACAGTAGCCATGGTACAAAGAAATACCATGAGCTCCCTTCTACTCCACACCATGGCGGATGTGTACTTCGGGTGACATGTGTGGCATGGATATCTGCATCTGACTGATGCCCCCCGTCTACCTACAAAGAAAGTACATTCAATTGGAATTTTTCTGTACTTACTAAACGTTCAGAATTAACCCTGGCATCTAAACATGTGGGCTGGTTTAGAAAGGGGACAGATTATTCAGGCACCAGCATTTGCATTCATGACCAGCTAAGGGCATCCGTTATTGCTGCTTCAGCAATATGTATACTCTGTGGGATGTCAAATGGCTGTTCTCATGTATGGGTCATTGCCTTGCTAAATAAGAGCAAATGGAACTATCCTGACTCTGTTCACTGAGGCTGCAGTTACTCAACAAGTCAGCAGCTTCTCCAAAGTCTCCTATTCCCAGACCTTTATTGCAGCTGTTTGGATATTGGTTTTTGCCAATCTGGGAAAACATCCAGAAGCTGATTTGATCAATAGATGGGAGGAATATATCTGCTATCTTCCCTTTACCTAGGCAAAATAGCTGTATCATTTCTGGTACTTACAGAATAGTCTTTAGATACCATCTAAAGCAGCAGATGGTTTTGCTATCTGGCAGAAGTGGGGGTACTGAGCAGAGGGAAACTCAAAAATACCAGGCTACCTAGGGTAGGTAGCAAATAGCAACTGGGTGAATTCCAAGGGCCCAGAAATGGTACCTACAGACTTTAGCAGAGAAAAGGGAAGTGCATCTTTTCTGTCTTTGCACTCAACACTGAATTTTTTTTTTTTTTTATGTTTAAGGGGGTTGTTCAGTATTATTCTTAAGAGTATATGAAAATTCAGGCTGTATTCCTGGCATCTACTAAAAACCTACTCCTTATTCCATGAAGAGCCTGTAAAGATTTAGCCCTAAAACATGACATATCCTAAAAGCTACAAAATACATTATGGGTAGCCCAAACAATTTATTTTTTCTGTGTTCCATTAGTTTTCTTAAAAAAAAAAAAAAAAAAAAAAAAAGTTAGAAAAAGTTACCTAGACCCCATGGATGAATTCTTTAGTTATTAAGAGAATATTATAGACAAGTCCTTATAGTAAGAGAGGACAGAAAGGCGCCTGGGTGGCTCAGTAGGTTAAACCTTTGTCTTCAGCTCAGGTCATGATCTTAGGGTCCTGGGATTGAGCCCCGCATCGGGCTCTCTGCTCAGCGGGGAGCCTGTTTCTCCCTCTTTCTCTCTGCCTGCCTCTCTGCCTACCTGTGATCTCTCTCTCTGTCAAATAAATGAACAAATAAAAATATTAAAAAAAAAAAAGAAAGAGAGAGAGAGGACAGAATTTTAAGGTTTTTATTTTAAAAATTTTTTAGTAATTTCAGCCCCCAATATGGGCTTCAAACTCACAACCCTGAGATCAAGAGTTGCATGCTCATCCGACTGAGCCAGGTGCCCCCAACAAGGACAGAATTCTAAATCAGAGAGAAATAAACAATAAGTTAATAGAACAGAAGTTTAAAGGGTTCAGACACTAATCTTACATCTATTATGTTTAGAAATAATACAAATTTACTGAGAACGTATAACATGCATAGACACTGTGCTAGGCATAGCCAGAGGTTAGGAGAAGATAAAACAATGAAAATTATGATTTAGATCAGCCACTTTTTATGGTTTTAACAACAGTGCCAATAAAAGGTTACCACAAAAATAAAAAGAACACTTACTCTAACGTTTTTTTAAATGATTTTCTGTTCATCTTGTTTCTTCATTCCATTTTGGGAATCAGATATATGTAGAAATCACTATGGTGCTTGTAAGAATCCCTTAAACTTAAACATTTCATGCCCACATTACTAGCCTAAATTCTATTTTTTTTAGTTGCTTAAGGCATATAGTGTTCTTTGTGTGTAGGGAAGGAGGTAGATTCTAATAGAAACCAACCAGGGTGAACTAAAGCATGCCTTGAATACAATGAAAATAATAAAAGTTGTTTCCTGCCTCTGCTCAAGGGCCCAGAAGATAGAAAATCTAGACAAAGAATAGGATTGACAGGAGGTTTTTAGAATTTCTTTTTTTTACATTGTCCTTGTGCTAAGCTTACTATGAACCATTATGAATTGAATGTGGAGTACTCACATTATTTCCTTCTAAACGGAGTCACCACTGTGAATTAATTAATACATTCATGCCAATTATAATTTTTCAAAAATTTTATATAATGGTAGAAAATACAGTAATTATTGCAAATGTTAAATACAGCTAAGGAGAAACAGCATACTTTTTGTCATTCTAAGTAGGCTTGGAAAATTCCACAGAGGTAAGTAGGTATGCAGCATTTGTGGGAGGAAGGAAATATAAGAAACAAATCCTGGAGTTGATGAATATGAGTTAGATCTCCATTTTATCTTTCCTCGCCCCTGTTAGAGGAACAAAGGAACATTAAACAATAAAAAAAAAAAAAAAAGACTTAAGGAAGCAGAAAGGAGAAATAATAAAAATAATAAAGATAATTAATAATAGTAATACCTGGAGGTAGTGTAACATTATATAATTTATGAAATGCTGATAGGTATCTTGCCTTATTTGATCTATACGCTATCACAGTGTGACGGCTTGGGCAAGTTTTATTACTGCCATATCTCACCTATATATTGGCTGAATAACTGAAGCTTAGTGAGCTTCATTCCTGTGGCCAAGGTCATGAAGCTAGAAAGTAAAAGTACAAAGTTCATAACCAGCTCGTCTGATTGCGTTGAGAAGATCTAGGAAGAACTTGGTATTTCAAGACTAAATATCTACTGTTAAGATGTGAGATGGTACCATGTTGATTGAATTAAAGAGCTGCAAAGATAGCCAAGACACAACTAGAGATAGGAAAATCTGGGTAGGTGGATACTTGTGTTTAGTACAGTGATGAAAACGCCACTGGTTGTGTAGAGGCCCAGGAAGTTTGCTTTACTTAAATCTGTTTTCTCTACATTATTCAGTTCAATTTTTTGGTTCAATTAATGACATGGCTGAGAATTTGGCTTTCTGGATTTGAGGCATTCTTAAAAATAATGCTGATAACAGGGGGCGCCTGGGTGGCTCAGTGGGTTAAAGCCTCTGCCTTTGACTCAGGTCATGGTCTCAGGGTCCTGGGATTGAGCCTTACTTACTGCCTTTATCACATTTCCTCTCCCTCGGTTTGGCCAATGTAAACTGGGGTTTGTCTTTACTCTCCCTCCTCTTAAAACTCAAGAGGGGGCAGGTGGTGGTGAAAAGAAGAAATGTTCTGTCCCTGCTTCCACAAATGAATCCCGAAGGGGGCCAGGCTCATTAATCTTGAGCTAAATGTGAAGTTAGACATGGAGGTGCCTCAGGTCCCCACTGTTTGTTCAGAGCCCTGGGCATGTTACGGAGGAAAATGTCAAAGATTTCTCTTCTCTTGCTTCTGCACCCTGCCATGATGTTTTATTCAAACTTCCGTGTCCTAAGGAAATAAACACTGGCTATGAAAATCCTCCACCTGGCTCCCAGTCTCACACATAAACACGCACAACACCTGTGTTTAGGAGAGCAGATCAGTTCTGGCCACGAGCAGTCTCCAGGGAACATGCTGTGAGGCCAGAGCACTCAGGCCAGGGACTCCAGAGGCCGTGGGGCCCTCTGGGACTGTGTCTGTCTCCCTCTGTCCGCTGTCCCCGTCTGCCAACCTGGCGTGGTTTAACTACAAGTTCAACTCTGGGTTCATATCAAGAAGAAATGCTGGGGAAAAAGGGCAAGTCTGGGGGACAAAATAATGTACACATGACTGAGAACATGTGCGAATCAGCCGCATGTCAGCGAGGGGTTTGGCTCAGCATCAACTGGGAATTTTGTAGTGCCCCAGGGGGCCAGCAGGGCTAGCTGCTTATCCATAGGGCCTAGGCCAGAAAACATTGGAAATGCATTCGAGTTTCATATAGACTCTGTGGAAAATGTGAGCACTGGAGGGGAAAGTCAGCAGCACTCACAGCCTGTCCTTCACCCATGTCCTTCGCAAGCACAAGAGGCAGGTTGTGGAGCAGAAATTAGTATGGGGTGGTCACAGAGGTCGCGTGATTGGATGCCCACTGGTCTCCTCAGTCCTGTCGTCCACCACCAGTCAACTGCCTGAAGGCAGCTGAAGCCAGAGGGCACCCAGAGGAGAGACTCCTGCTGTAGCCATGAGTGGGATTCTTGGGTTTTTACTGGTTCCAAACAGCTCCAGATGGACTGAGACACAGGCCTGCTAGTCACCAGAAGTATTCTTCATTCTCAGTCCACAGTGCTCCTTTTTTTTAATCCATGGGGAAAGAGCAAGTGCACTCTCTATTACTCTGTCTTCCCTCTGGGTTGGGCAACTCACTTAGCTTCACTTGCAAATGATTTGAACCTGGGAGACTGCCCATGGAGGAGCTCTGACTTTTGTGAGTCAGACTCACTCAAACCTGTCACACAGGCCTGAAAACACAATGTCTGGTGACGTGGCTTCTCACTAACAGTAAAAGGAGGGAATGAATAACTTAACTGAATCTTCAATGTCGTGTGTAAAATTACATGGAAACAATACTCAGAGCCACGTGATTTCTCTTCTCTCTTAGCCTTTTGATAATGCTTTCTTCCATTAATTATACAGCCATCACATTTCTCTTGATGGTTAAATAGCCCAGGCAGCTTAAGTCCAAACTGCAAATTTTTAGCTTCTTTCCTCTAGTGATTAGAGGCTGTGTGAGAGAAGGTAATGTCGGCCGCTTTCCATGTCCTGGTAAGTTGAATGTATGCCCAGAGTAGTTAAAGTTTACGTTTAAAAGAAAACCTCCAATATATTTCACATATGCATATCATATACATATATATATATGTATGTATGTATGTATATATATACATGTTGTTAGAAATATAAAAAAATAAGGAATATATAAAAGAACTTAAAACATCTCCCTCTGTTAACTTTCCGTGAAACTCTAGAACACGTCAGGCTCTGCCTTATGCCGGCCCCTCTGCTAGTTTTGAGAGTCAGATCAGGTTTCAGCTATAAGCCAGCTGGTGCCATTCATTTAAAGGAAAACAGCTATGTAAGTGAGCAAGATTCTAATCACTAAATCTAATTACAAAGTAGAGTAAATTATTACAAATGTTTTTAGAAGTGTCTTAAAACACTGTAAAAAAGAAAAATTATCAACCAAACAGAAATCTGCTATGCTGGTAGTTGATAGCATCGTTAGAGACTAGGACATTCACGGGTGTAACAGTTATATACTCTATTTCTGACACCTGAATCTGGCATTCACACATTAAAAACTTTATAACCTTTCTTTCTCATTCAATCAGACGCTAAACGGTTCAACTCAAACTACACCTTAGTTTATAGATCCTAATGAGGGTAACAGGAACATATCACTTCTACTGGAATGAAGGGAACTTCAAACTGCTTCGTTAAAATGGTATGAATTAAGTCAAAGGAAGGAAAAGGCAGTGGCGAAATGAAGACCTACTTTACAGGGACATGTCTATGTCCCTGTGCAGATTTTCCTTTCCTATTTAACATTCCTTATGAAAATATTTGAAATGCCACACATTCTCCACATCCTAATGCAAAACTAAAAGAAACACATTACCATTTAATCCTTGGCTTCTGTACGAGCTGCGTGCCCAGACATATCTGACACTGGTGGCGTTTGCACACCGTCAGGGCATCATGGAAGTCCAACCTTCAGCGCATCCGCCTCCTGGAGGGATGGATGCGGGTGCTCCTGACTGCGTAGTGTTCAAAGCTCTCCCGAATGGTACTCCCCAATCATTGTCTGGTAATACCTTGGAGGTGGTGGAGGGGCCTATTAAGGCTCACTAAGTATCAGGGCTTCTCTACATTTCCAACCTGCTGTGGTTAGTTTGAAACCATAAAGCTGGGCGTGGGCCAATAAAATGTTGAGCAAAGTGAGGTAAGCAACACTAGGCCTGGCCCTAAAAACTGCCAGCAGGTTGCTCCAGCCCTTTCCCATCTTGTGATGGTAACTATGGGGCCATGTGTCCGGATAACACAGCAGCTCTGTAGCACGGGGCTGCCTGACCTAACTGGGCTTCTTCAGTAAGAAATAAGCAAAAGAGTTCAGCAATACCTCCTGGGGCATGGAGTACTCTGATCAGAACATCATTAAGAAGAGCAAACTAGGGGCAACTGGGTGGCTCAATGGGTTAAAGCCTCTGCCTTCGGCTCAGGTCATGATCTCAGGGTCCTGGGATCGAGCCCTGCATCGGGCTCTCTGCTCAGCGGGGAGCCTGCTTCCTCCTCTTTCTTTCTGCCTGCCTTTCTGCCTACTTGTGATCTCTCTCTCTCTGTCAAATAAATAAATAAAGAAGAGTAAACGATACAACCTTTATTTAGAAGCAAACTGGCCTAAAGTTGGAAATGATCTGATGCTCTCTCAAGGTCTTTTCATATTTTGTGAATCATGACTGTTGAATGAAAATCCTCTTCCCTCTATCCAGTGAGACCTGGATGAGTCATGGTTAATGACTAAATGATGAATCTTCATGTCTTTCAGCCCTACTCATTCATTTCTTTCTTATTTTCTGGCCAACTGTAGCCTCCTGATGCATACTAGCCCTCTTTAAGACCATGTACTAATCTCTCCTTTGCTTTGTGGTATGGAAGCCATAGTGAAGTCAGAGAGGGAGGTCTGCCCAATTCTGGACCTTGCTTTGTCTTTGCCACCTATCAGATCTTTCCTACCTGCACACCTACTTCTGCTTATAAGCCTTTGGTGTTAAGAAGTGGCACACACCTGCTTCCAGACCCCTGACCTGTAAGTCATATATCCTAGGAATTCGGCATTCTCAAGTTTGAATTTTATAATCTTATATAAGATTCACAGTGTGAAAAGCAAATGATCTATAAAATTTAAGCAAATACAGTGCAAAGGAATATTATTTGAATTAGCAAAATGGCATTTCCCATCAAGGGAGTCACAACCTCTATTCACAACTACAGAGATAATGAAACAGTATAAGATATTTCTAGAAATTGCCTGAGGAAATATTGTATGAAAAATGCTTATTTTGTACTCCAGGTACTATAACCAAATTTCCCTCCGTTTGCATATACTTGCTAGTAAATAGCACAGCTGCCTGGAAATACATGAGTCTTAGGTTATATTTTTGGCTTTCTCTCTGTTTTGGTATTTTTTATACCTGCAGGTTTTTCTCCCCCTCCCCCTAGCTAGAGGAGGAGGACAATGCCTCAGTATATATTTAAGGAAACTGTGTTACATAATCAGTGCAAGGCCTCAGAGACCTCTGTATTATTCCCTTACTTAAGTACAAAATCATACTTTATCAGAACAAATAAGGTTTCTAACAAGGGTGGAGTCTGTCCTTAGCTTTCCCATAGTGAAAGGGTTCTATATTTGGTATTCTGCAGGCCTCATTATTACACAAGCATTCCTTCATAAGAAAAACATAAAGGAATTTTACTGAATATATTTCTAGTACACGAGTTATTTTTAAGGCCAACCAGGGAGAATTTCAGGATAATAGTGAGAAGAACATACCAAAAAATGTGTGACTCTAAGTTGAAAATAAGATCTGACCCACATAAGTAAACAGAGTTATCTAAAAGCAGCCCCATTCACTAAATAGAAGGCTTCAAGGGGACCTAGATTTTGAGACCCATGCTTCCCCTCACTCCCAGTAGGGCTCCTTCAGGCCACAAAAATCTCTCTATACTTCAGTGTATTCATCCCTAAAAATAACAGATGCCAATTTTCTAGATTCCAGGATAAATGTAAGGACTAACTAAATCATTTAGGGAAGTGTAGTGGGTATACATGCTTAGGATATTTTCCTTTATTTATTTTTTTTTCCAGAAAGCAAAAAAGGAAGATAAAAGTGACTCAGGATTGTATGGTAACATGACTGATTTTCATGTGGAGCTCTATATTACATGCAATGACCTCATGATTATACTTGGTCCAGCACATGTTGTAATACTAACTAGGGACTCAGGGATTCATCTTTATAGTTTGGATAAAGGTCAACAATATCTTACATAAAAAGATTTGACCAACCTCAGTGGTTTAAGTTTATTCTCTTGAGAAGTCAGCTTTGGAAGTCAATCTGGAGGGCTCCCCCTTGAGTTGGGCAACACAGTCCTATAGCTAATGTTTTGCTGTACCCCTGAATATAAAGGTCAAGGGTCAAAAGTCAAAAGTGTAGTGTGATAAATGCTCAGGTGAAAGGAGTAACTCAAAAATGTCTGAAGATATATAAGGGTAGGAGCCCTCTCTTTTTTAATATATATTTACAGAGTATAACTTTGTGGCTGGGCATTGGGTTCTGAACTCGGGAAAGGCTCCAACACCAGTCCCTCAGAGTACTAGCTGTTAAATCTTGGTGAAAACTTTGACTCAGTTTTCTCATCTGCAGAAGGAGAGACTTAACCTATCTCATAGGATTATCAAGTATTAGATAAGATAATTAATGTATAAACAAGATAATTAAAGTACTAAACAAGATATTAAACAAGGTAAGTAAATGCATATAAAATATTTAACTGGATGTCTGCAATAGGTAGTATGTGCTTATAATAACTCTTGTTGATCTTAGAACATGTTAGTGGCACCTGACAGCGATACAGAGGACAGTGGTTTTAAGATACTTTTTGGGGGGCGCCTGGGTGGCTCAGTGGGTTAAAGCCTCTGCTTTCGGCTCAGGTCATGATCCCAGGTTCCTGGGATCGAGCCCCGCATTGGGCTCTCTGCTCAGCAGGGAGCCTGCTTTCCTTCCTCTCTCTCTGCCTGTCTCTCTGCCTACTTGTGATCTCTGTCTGTCAAATAAATTAAAAAAAAAAAAAGGATACTTTTTGGAACACAAGAGGGAATGAATGAATGAATAAAAGAATGAACAAATGAATGAATGAATGAATGAATGAATGAATCAATGGAAAACAGAAGACTACTCTCTGGAAATACACTTTTGGGAGGTAACAATGACCAGCAACTTCTATCTACTTCAACCTGTGATTTTTCTGAATAGACTAAAACATCTATATAATATTTGTTTCTTCAATAGTGTGGTAACACTAAATGCTTTCTATTTCTAATGTCTTTGCTCTCAGATGTGTTGAAGCCCAGTTCTCCTTCTGAGATGTATACCACAGTTGCTCAGCAGCATTGTTACTTTTAATGGAAGGCAATTCATTTGGTTGATCTAAAGTAAGATATGGAAGCACAAGTCAGAAAGGCAAGGGAGGGCAGGGCCCCAGAACAGAAATTTTACCCACATGTTTATCATTGTTTCTATATCCTAAGACTAATCACTGAGATCTTTCCTTACGTTGGGTGAGAGTTACAGATTGGAAAACTATAACTGAATAATTTTTCTTTTATGCTATTTAAATACCCAATCTTAAGGCAACATTAGAATATTTCACATAGGTCTTCATGAGAGAACGGGAGAAAAAAACATTAATTTGACGCATTTCCAACGTCTGTCCTTCTTTCTTGCCAGGATTTGAAATGGCCTATATTTAAATGTATAGAGGTGTCTTCAGAGAAGCTGTCATGGAGAATTAGAAGTCTGTAACTGGAAGCATCTTTTGGGGCTGAGCAATGTAAGCTATTGTGGAAGCTCGACAATACATGTTGAAATAATTAAATCCTTTTGGAAATGATTGAACTGGATGTTTTCAAATAAGCAAATCTACATTTGTCATTCTGAATGCTTTTTATGGGAAGATGGTGTTTCTCCCTCCTGCTTAGGTAATTTAAAATAGTCACCTGATGATCATTCATTATCAAACATTTTGCGACATGGAAAAAAAATGCTTTGAGGCTCAGACCTTGCTTGTGGAATTTCATCCTTCAAAGGAGGTCTTTCTCCAGAAGCTGTTATTCACTATTGGAGAGTGGGATTAAAAGCATTACTTCACGTCTCCACAATGTGTTCACAGCACAGAGCATCTCTCCCTTGGTGGCTAGGTTCCAGGGCTTGCATTTTATGTAGATGCCATGCACCATCCTGAAAAGCTGGAGAGTTTCCAGTAGCATTAGGGTTTGGAGGAAGAGCTGTTGTTCCTTAGAACTTTTCTTCTTTTATGAATATTACTGTCTCAATTTATTTTAACGCAATGAGTAGGAGAGAAGGTGGGAATAAAATGCATTAACAGAAGCCTCTATCTAACAGTCCTGCTGGTTTGGGCCTCACAAAAAGAGGCACAAGAAAACCTTTGAGAGTTTGGAGCCTGCTGCATGAGAGAGATAAAAGTAGAAACAGCAAATTGGCTGCAGTACGAATGGCAGGTGCATTTGTTCACTGGAGGCAAGTTGGCAACTTAGTTTTCAATGACCAGCTTGTCTCTGTAAGGTTCACCTTTCAAAGTTCTCCCTTTTGCCCTCAATGTACATCACCAAAGCTCTGCCTCGTCTTGAATTCCTCTGTTCCCGATAACAGCAACTCTTTACCCTGTTTCTTTCTGGGGGAAAAAAAATGTCCTGGTCCCCTTCTCTGCTTACTGGGAGTGGAATTAAAAAAGAGGCAATGGAAAACGCTGAAGCTCACACAGAGAACACCATGCCCGAAGAGAAAGCAAATGTGTGTCGGGTGCGGATGGTTTTATGTTGCCTTTGGAAACCCAAACTGAGGGGAGAGGATCTCTGGCAGAGCACTGTGATTCTGACCTCACTCTAGCATTTCTACAGATAGCAGAGAATTCAAAGCCTTTTCCCCACTGCCAGGATGGGACTTAAGAGATGCAGATCAGAGGAAAAGAATTCAGAAGAGAGGCTGATGAGAGCAATCTGTCTTCCAACTCCCTGCTTCAGATAAGCAAGGAGAAATGACTGCTTTCTGGGTACAGCTCATCTGGACAAAAAATCATCTCTTCATTTCCCCCTTACGGGAATGCACACATAACCTTGAAATGTACATGACATACGTGCCAACACTTGTTTATTTTTGTACCCACCATTCTTATCGTTTGATTGGTTCTTCACCTGTGTTTCTATCATTATTAACTATTTGAGCCATTCCTCAAAAGGCCATGGGGGTGCCCAAATCAGCTAATAATCATAACCATAATATTTGTTTGAACACCTTTGGTGCAGATGGAAAAGATCATAGTGGGACCTTCCAAGAGACTTCATTTTAGGGACTCTGAAGCATCTGGAGTGAAATAGGTCACATGGTATTTTGCTTTTTGTTTTTACCATTCAATGAATTTATTCAGTTTCTAGCACTGTCCTATTCAGTTCATAGCAAAAGAGATTAGAGTTCTATTTTTAATTATTTGAGGAACTTCTATACTGTTTTCTGTAGCAGGACTCTACCGTTTATTATTTCACCAACAGTGCACCTGACTTTACGTTCCCCACAGGGCCAGCACTAATTTCTTATTTTTTGGATGGTCAGATATTTGTGTGTGGTTTTTTTTTTTTTTAATATTTTAGGTATGTATGTAAGTATTTTAAAGAGAGAGAGAGAGCACATGCACGAGCAGGGGGAGGGGTAGGGACAGAAGATAGAATCTCAAGCATACTCAGTGCTGGGCATAGAGCTGGAGGTGAGGCTTGATCTCACGAACCTGAGATCACTGTCTAAGCAGAATTCCAGTCAGATGCTCAACTTACAGAGCTACTCAGGTGCCCTGAGGGTCACATGGTTTTTAAAGTCTTTTCTAGTCAACAAAGTGGTAAACTGGCCCTAAAAAACACAGTCAAAAGCAGAGTGTATAACAGTGATTTTTCTAATTGTACTGTTGTTTAGTAATAAACATCAATGTGTCAAAAATGTTTGCCCTAAGTTTGGCTAAAAATCAATGGAACACCTCTTTCTCCCTTTTGTGAAATTATCTCTCCCTTTTGTGAAACTGAAGCCTCTGAGTTTAGGCAAGTGAGTATAATTCCTATTCAAATTTCAGTTGGTTTACAAATGAGTGTCCCCCTTTTGAGTGTCCCTTAGAATGGGTCCTCTTCTGCTTATTTGTACAGTGGAAGAAGATGGGATAAAACTTAAGATATTTTCACTTTTCAAATGGCATTCATCAGGCTGTGGTGTGTACCACAAAGAATGAAGCAGTAGAAATGGCAGTAGAAGTTAATGCTTGAGACCAACAAAAAACCTCTCCTATTCTCATTAGATATAGTTCCCGAGATATCATTTCATTTTAATTCAGCAAGAAGGAAACAAAGTCATGCATATGCTTTGACTACCACAAAAGTAAACCCTGACTTCCAAATAGAATGCATCATCCTGTATACAACCTGTTTTTTTAAAAAGATTTAATTTATTCATTTGAGATAGAAAACAAGGGTGAGAGAGAGCGTGAGTCTGGGTGTGTGGGGGAAATGCCGCAGGGAGAGAGAGAAGCAGGCTCTCCACTGAGCAGGGAGCCTCATGTGGGACTTGATCCCAGGACGCTGGGATCATGACCTGAGCCAAAGGCAGATGTTTAACTGACTGAGCCACCCAGGCATCCCTATATACAACCTGTTTTGAAAACTTCTTGAATATGGGAACATTTTCTCTATGGTTATTGTACTTGAATATACTTGGAGCATTAATTTATACTTGAGCTATATGATTTGCTTTTCCTTGCCATAGACCTCTAACAGGCTGCTACAGTAAAGCAACATATATGCATATATACACAATTTACTTAGATTGATTGAAGTTAATTGTATATTAAGTTTATGAACAATGTTTGAGGATGAACAGGATCTTCACTGCCTGAAAAGTTTGTCTACCATTCTGAAGCATGTGTGACTCAAGTTTAGGATCACCTACTTTTTTGATCCCTCTCTCCTTCACCCATTTGCCCAAATCCTACTTTCCTCCCCTCTGGAAACCATCAATTTGTTCTCTGTATTTATAGTTCTGAGTCTGTTTTTTGTTTGTTTATTCATTTTTAAAGAATCCATTTATGAGCTGAATCATATGTTATTTGTTTTTTCTCATCTGACTTATTTTCCCAGGTACATCCACATTTCTCAAATGGTACAATCTCATCCTTTTTATGGCTGTGTAATATTCCTCTGTGTGTGTGTGTGTGTGTGTGTGTGTGTGTGTGTGTGTGTATGCTTTCCTTATCCATATGTTCATTGATAGACACAGGTTAATTTCATGTCTCAGCTATCTTGATTAATGCTGCAATAAGCACAGAGGTGCATATATCTTTTTGAGTTCATGTTTTCCCTGGATATATACCCACTAGTGGAATTATTGGATCATATGGTATTTCTGTTTTTTAAGTTTTTGAGGAACTTCCATACTGTTTTCCATAGTTGCTGTGCCAATTTACATCCCCACCAACAGTGCACAAGAGTCTTTTTTCTTTACATTCTTGCAAATACTTGTTGTTTCTTGTCTTCTTGATTTTAGTCATTCTAACAGGTTTAAGATGATATCTTACTATGGATTGATTTGCATTTCCCTGATGACTAGTGATGCTGAACACCTTTTCATGTGTCCATTGACCATCTGTATGTCTTCTTTAGAAAAATGTCTATTTAAGTCCTCTGCCTATTTTTTAAATCAGTTTTTTTTTTTTTGGTGATATTGTACAAATTCTGTAGTTATTTTGAATATTAATCACTTATCGAATATATCATTTGCAAATATCTTCTCCCCAGTAAGTAGGTTGTCTTTTTTTTTTTCTTGATGATTTCCTTTGCTGTGCAAAGTTTTTAATTTTGATGTAGTCCCAATAGTTTGGTTTTGCTTTTGTTTCTCTTGCCTCAGGAAAAACGTTGCTATGGGTGATCTCAGAGAAATTACTGCCTATTTTCTTCTAGGATTTTTGTGGTTTCAAGTCTCACTAGGATTACCTATACTTATGTTCTCACTATGAGAGAATGTTAAGGGATATGGTAAGATTATGTAACATTTATCAATCACTTGCTAAGTATTTTACACACATTAATTCAATAAATCATCTTTCCCCTTCTAGGACGAAAGCACCATTAGTAGTTCCATATTATAGATGAGGAAAATGTGTTACATAGTTAGCCTGGCTTAGACTCCTAGGTCTGCTAATTTCTATTTATTTTAAGACTGTGTACTCTTAACCCCTACTCCATATTCTCTATATCTGTCTATATCTGTCAGTCTATTAATAACTCTGAGTCAATTAACCTGAAAATATGTTCTCTTTTTTTCTCGTCCACTCTGTCTGTGTGTCTCAGAGATGCATGTTTCGTACCAAAGCATAATCTTATAGAAGAAAGAGAAACCTTCGGTTAGAGTTGTAGAAATAACTATGTTCTCCTGCTAGAAGCAACAGAACAGTAATGATTTAATGTCTTTTTTGTCAGTCTATCCCTGATCTGTTTGGAAATTTTGTACCTTTCTCTACATCTTTCTAGTGCAGGGCTTCTCAACCTTGGCACTACTCACATTATGGGCTGGATAAACCTTTTGTGGAAACTGTCCTTCCTCTCTCTCTCTCTCTCTTTATATATAAAGAGAAATTGTCATATCTATCTATCTGTAGATAGATAGATATGACAATATCTATGACAATATCTAGTGAGAGAGAGAACACTAAGCAACAGCTTTGGTCACTCTCCAGCAGATACTAGTAGCTCTTCCTTCCCCTATCCTTTGGCAAGTTGCAACAACCAAAAATATCTTGAGATATTACTAAATATCCCTGGGGGGGCAAATACCACCCCTGACTGGGAATTGCTGCTCTAGAGGGTGTGTTGGATAGACTAAGGAAGGACAAAGATCTACCAGGTTACTGGTAAATATAGATGGCATGACCCATTTTTCTCACAATAGCAGTTTCCACAATAGAGAATTTTGACCTGAAATAAATTACTCTTCTGTCTCTAGTCTGAGAGAGTAAAATTAACTATGGAATCAGGTTCTTAAGCAGCTCCAAAAAGCATATTAATTTCATTCCTTGGAATGTTGCTCCAGTTAATTAAAAAGTGATAAAGAATGGTTTAGTCCATTACCATTACTTTTAAACATTCATCTCTAGATACTGTATCCTTTCTAAAAACTAATTAATTAATTAATTAATTAATTAAAGACCTTCTAATTTAAGTGTTTGTAGCACTCTATTTACTTTCTTCCACGTGGAATGTGAGCCATGATTGTTCTGGCAGGCTAATATACATAATTATTAGAGTCAGTTTAATGCCAACAGACATGAAAAGGTTGCTTCTGATTCTCTCCTCTGCTTGAGGGAGGACTGATGCCACTATCTACCTATCTTAGAGCAGATGTCACCTCAGCACAAGACAGCAAAATGACATTTCCTGGGCACTGAAGCAGCAGCGCAGTGTGAAATACTATCCAACAAAACTTACCAGGAACACCACTATGTTAGCTTGCTGCTATGTGAAGCAGGCCTGCCAACAACACCTGGCCTGGGTGCAAATGACACTGTCTGACTGGAGAGAAAATGGAAATAGCCCATTCTTCATGTCTCTCCTCTTACCCTTTCATAGGCTCCTCTGCTCTTCTTCCCTGATCCTTCTTTACTAGCTTAAGGCAAAGGCACCATTATTCTCCTGATAATTCAGTATTACAAAGTAAGAGTTCTTTAGATACATGGACAGACAGAATGTTCTCAGGGGACATGCTCAGGGCTGATTACCTGGCAGTGTGTTGTGTACTGACAGAAATGCTGCTCTGCTTTCTGGATGGAAAGCAATGGGAATAATAATATGTAAATTGATGTATCAAGATTTCTGAAAGCTCAGCGTTATTTCCCCTTGCCCAAAGATTTCACCTCGCCTTATTAACTATTCTAACAACCCTGCCTTTTTTTTTTGTTGTTTGTGTAATTCTTGTTTCCTCCCATTTAGCACATAGAAAAAAGCATTAGTAACACTCTTGGTTTTAAATGAACCCTATTAATATTCGCCTCTGCAAGGGACTCTGGGATAATTTTGATAAATGTGGCCATGAAGCTGATCTGACAGAGCTGAGTGTGATATTTGTGTGTTCATGGGGAACTGCTTCATGCACAAAATGGGGACAGACTGAGATGGGGAGTCTGGCAGGTCTCTATTTCTGAGCCATACCTAGTAACCTAAAGTAGAAATGTAATTGTACTTAAAAAAACAAAAACAAAACCAACAAATCTTAATCCAAACTAAAACAAAACAAGCAATTTTTAAAAAGCTAAAACAAACCCCACTACTTTCTGATGCAAGAGATTATTCACTTATCAGAATTCTCAGTTCTCATAGCCCTGGTTGGTCAGATCCAGAAAGATGCATGGGAAGGTAATAAGAAAACCTGTATATATAGGAGAAGAGGTGAGCCTGCAGGGCTCACACTGTATTTCTCTCTGTCTCCCCCTAACAGTTGAAATTGCCCCTGAAAGACTAAATGCCTTGTAGTGATTACATTCTCAGATAGCAGAGGCGGGGGTAAGGGGAAGAGACAGGCTGCCAAATTCTGAAAAATCTTTATAGTAAATGTCAGAGATTCTTGGATATAGGATCATTCCATATACATAGTCTGAAGAGAGTTTACAAAATTTGCTAGTTTGGAAATGGACTACCTAAGTAAATGAAGCAATATAGAAAATTTATGCACACATAAAGGCAGTTATTAATTATACTAAGGAATTTTCTAGCCTAGGCAAGGTAAAACTCCAAATATGAGCCCATAGTATAAAAAAGAGAAAACTGAACTTCTCTCTACAACTGCCTCCAAACAGTTCCCTTCATTCTCTTTAGTACTTCCTTATTAATTTTTACTATGAGATTTGATTCTATTTTGGGAACCAGTGTCTATTTTCACAACACAAAAGTACAGAGACAATCACAAGGAGTGTCTCTGAGGAGGACACTGGCGGGAAGTAAGTAGAAACTGAAGGTAGCGGTGGGAGTGGTTTGGTGACCATAGTTTGGGAAGAGATGGCACACCTGGGAGAATATGATAATAGAATAAAACAAAAGAAGAAAGTAAAAAGCCACAGACACTTTGGAATGTTTGTTCTTGGGGGGGAGTTTCTTTAAAAAGTACAAGAAGTTGAAATTCTTCACAAACGGAATATTCCATAAGTGTTTCTGAGAACTGGAATGGAAAGATGGATGCTGACATAGCTATCATTTATCAAGCAGATATATAATAGTAAGCCTTGTTCTAAGAATATCTTATTTAATTATCAGATCATTCTTGCAATGTAGATTATAATTATACCCACTTTACACATAATTAAACTGAGGTTCAGAGATTAACCATGCTGCAAAGTAAACAGCATCACTGCCAGAAGTAAAAAGCCAAAGTTCAAGTTTAGGGCTTCCCAAAGGCTCACAGACTACAGAGTCAGGGTCCAGCCCTGCCTAACTTCAGAATCGGAGCTCTTTTTCTCCACTTACTCATGCTCTTGACGGATCTGGCCCTTGCATTAGGAGACAGGAAAGAGATCCCTTTTAATGGGCTCAAAGAGTTGTGTTTGCTACTCAAGCCGTTCTCTATCCCTATAATTGTCAGACTTTCTCTAAAGAGTTGCATAAGGCAACTCCATTAACATAACTTATCTTAGAATTTAAAACATACACCAAAGCTGTATTTTTGAAGCTCACATGGCTCTTATTCTGGGCTGCATTGCCTTTGGGGCGAATACAGCCCTCCTGTTCTTAACTTGGTTGCTGGGAGCCTGCACCTGGTCGAGTCATCTCCATCTGGTGGTCCAATCAGAACCCATTAAGCACTGAGGTAGACTGCCTGGAAGTGGAAAATATGGAGCAGGGAAGCTCAGCTTGGGCCACATGACTTCACCTTTGGAAAAAAGAAACAGGCAAAAAAAAAAAAAAAAAAAAAAACACACCCAGCCCACACAGCCTACAGAGCAATTGTTCCTGCACAGCAACTCTGGTCTAATTGATTTGGACACCACGGCTAATTTTCCCTCAGACATCTGTTAGTGCACATTAGTGGATGTCATTAGGTAGGGAGGCGCAGATTAGATGGGGAGCAGAGCTCAAAGGCCCTGGTTTGGGAGCCTGGAGCAGACGGAGGAGCGACAACAGAGAAAGTCTGCCAGCACCCCAGCAATGTCAGATACTTCTGCTGCAGCAACCCTGAAAAGAATTGGTAATGGCTGGGAAGCCGTGAAAGTTGTGCATAATATTCAGATCCTTTCAAGCATTTGCCCAAATTATCAGGGTTGTCTGAACTTCCAAGGGCAAAACAAAGGTTCTCCAGACATGAAGAGAGCCAAAATACACATGAAATAAAGACAAGCACTGTAGATGCTTCTTCTCTCTCTCCCCAAGCCTCATCCCTTCTTGTATTTCAGACATTAGCAGGCAGTGAGGATTCTGGGGCCCGCTTATACACCAGTCAGGCGGGTGACACAATGCTGGTCAAGGCAGACACGTCCAAATCATCTCCCACTGCAAAGGGCTGAGAAGAAAGTCCCGATTTATTATTTTTTTTCTTTCTTATGCAGCCGTTCTCAAATACTTAACTCATGCCAAAATGCAGTTCCTATCCCTTGGGAAATGTTTTGCAGTTGAGCAAGTCAAAAAAACCATCTGATCTCCTCAAGGAAATCCTCTATGAGCTGGTCTATACTGATGACTACTCTCCCAATGAATACATTTAACAGATTATGATCCCATTTCAGAAGCAGTACAGTGTTACGCATTACAAATAAACTGGTGAAAGAAAAGACTACATCTCAGTCCAAAACAGAAAACTTTTACATAAAGGCAAATACTTCTGTCAGTGATATAGACTCAATCTTGTCTCACTGTGCCTGGCATCTTTTATAAAATATGCCTCTCATCATTTCACTCCCCTCCCAAATCCTTGCTTACCCAGCCCTACAAGATAATCCTTTGCAAGGTGTTCAAAGCCCATCATATTCTGGTGTCCAGTGATTATTGCTGCTTCCTCTCCTCAGATTCCTCTTACTCCATTTAAAACTGGCTCCTTGTTACTTCCTGAACTGCCAATCCATGTCTTTCTTTTGACTCCTCTCTCCTGTTGACGACCTGAACAGCTCTGACTTATCCTTCCATCCTTGCCCACCTCAGTGAAAATTTTCTCATATTCCAGAGAGTCATTCCCTCTCTGTGTGCAGCTTAGATTTTGTTCATATTTCCACAGATTTTGTGAAACACCTATTTTTTGTTTGTTTGTTTGCATTTCTGTTCTTCCTTCTTAACTTACCTCTTTGGCATCCAAACATATTTAGATCTTGATGGCAGGGCTATGTTATTATTTTTAGTCATATTTGAATTTCCAAGATCTGGCACAGTTCTCGGCATACGGTAAGCCATTAATAAATGTTTGTCAAACGGATAAATTTATGAATAAACTTCGCCACTGTATATACTATCTTGGTAGCAGGTGATGGAGTGATTGTTAAAGGACAGTATCAATGATAGGACTTCTGAATGACCAGGTCTCTTTCCCTTGGTAGAGTAGACAAATGTACCCATCTTGGGAAATTCGGTCCCACCTGCACATTCTTCACATAAAATGTCAACGAAAGAATCACCAAACACAATGTCCGGCAATGTCACCAGTCTACCAAAGAAGAAATATTTTGTACAGTACAGTTCTGAGAACTAAGTTATGGTGAGTTATATCCAAGACCCTGAAAAATGATGACATAAAGTGGGGTAACAAAAGATAATACATAAGGTACCTGCAAAGGCATAACTCAAATTAGTGTGATTTATCTATGAACCATGAATTAGTTCCACCAGAAGAAATATAAAATAAACAGAGTCAGAGAACCTCAATGTGAGCAGGTAAAGGAATAGAAATGTATCAGTAGTCTTTCCCATGAGCTTCTTTTTCTTCTATACTACCTTAATGATACTAATAATACTTCAAACTGAAGAATTATTTAATTCTTTTTCTTCTATGCTACCTTAATGATACTAATAATACTTCAAACTGAAGAATTATTTAATTCTTTTTCTTCTATGCTACCTTAATGATACTAATAATACTTCAAACTGAAGTATTACTTAACACTTACATATTATTATATATATCACACACTTTATCAAGTCCTTTTACATGATTTTAGACAAGGTATTATCATCCTATTTCAAAGGTTAGGAACTGCAGTTTAATGAAATTATACAACTCATGCAAGTCAAAGAGCTGAAGCTGTAGTACCAAAATCAAACAGAGCTTCTCCTTTCACTCCATTCTCCTTTCCTGTGTAATAACTTCCTGCTTCCTTTCTCCATTCGATAGGAGACAAAATAAACTAGGACACAGAGAAGGCCCAGGAACAGAAAATAAAGAAGACCAGGGCATGCTGAAATCAAAGAGGGGAAAGGCAGTGCAGGAATGAGCATGTTGGGGTTCACTGCTTAACCTGGATGAGTGCTGATGCTCTGGGAGGTTGCTGAGCACAGACCCTCTCCTTGGTTCACTCTCAGATGGTGATTAATAGGCGATAGATACAGTGTTTGTGTGATGGAGGCTTGTGGTGCCCTCCTAGAGCTTGAAGCCAGGGGTGTCCATCTGTCCTAGCTTTAATAGGATTGTTCAGGCTTTGCTATCTCTGCTTTCTGCCAAACAGAATCAGAAGGCATCAGTGTTAGCAATTTGGGAGCAGTTTTTGGCTACCTAAGTGGCTGTTAGTAGAATTGATGGACAGTAAAGCTCGATTCAGGGCCAGCCTGCAGCAGGACCCCGGAGTAGGCAGTTCATCTTCTCTAGGTTCCTAAGTGTTCTGTTCTTCCCAGTGACCATTAGCCAGGAAATAAAGTATTTGAAACATTCCAGTAATTTATAGCAAGGTGTTGGTGGCATCTGCCACCTCTCCTCCACCTGCTCCCAGAAAAAGGTATTTGCCTTTTAAACTCTGTCTTAAGATCTATGACTCTACAATAGTTGTATTTGAAGTTATGATAGGATGGTTTCTGATATAATCACCTTTGCCAACTTCTCATAAGCTGACTTTCCCCCCATTTTTTTGGATTGGATTTGAGCCTCTGGGTGCTTCATGCATTGCCTAACTTCTATTTTCATGAGTCAACCATTTTTCTTTCTGGAGAAGAGTAATTTTGAATGCATAACAATACATTTTCAGCATCACTATTCAGCCTTCAGAGATTAGATAAAAAACACCAGTGTTTTCGCTTTATATTTCTATTTCATGTATATTTTAATCAACATTAATCACTGAACCAAAACAGACAGCAACGTAGAGTTAGGTTCTATACATGATTTTGTTTGTTTGTTTTTTGAGGAAAAGTCAAGGTCCTGCTTATTTATCTTACTTAACAGAAAATCAGTCTGTTTTAAAGAAAAGGGAAAGGGTTGCACGCAGCCCAGGGATTATTCTTTTTCTGGATAGCTTCCATCTGTACACCACATCTCTTCCAGATCCCCCCCCCACCCCCGCTCTGTGCCCTGGAAGGCTGACCATGTGAGTTATGTCGATGGCATCCTTGCCCCTGGCTTCTAGTTAAGGAACTGGCTTCCATCGGCAAGGAACATTACTGAGAGATTTGAAGGACAGGGCAGAGTGTGTCCTAGGCAGTTATTGCCCTGGCCTCCGCACCAGGGTTTGCACGGGCTGGCGGCAGCCTCCCACTACAAGACCCAGCTCTTGTCAGATGCTCTCCACACACAGCTCACTCCTTTTCTGACTTCTAGTCACTGTTCCCTCCCATTACCCTCTTCAGACCCAGAGGTGATAACAGCTTCCTGGAGTTACCAGCCCCAAGGCAATGTACTATCCCCTATGATTTCCTTACCCCCTGCCTCTTGCCCAAATATTTATTTATTTATTTATTTATTTAAAGATTTTATTTATTTATTTGACAGAGAGAGAAATCACAAGTAGGCAGAGAGTCAGGCAGAGAGAGAGAGAGAAGCAGGCTCCCGCTGAGCAAAGAGCCCGATGCGGGGCTCGATCCCAGGACACTGAGATCATGACCTGAGCCGAAGGCAGCGGCTTAATCCACTGAGCCACGCAGGCGCCCCTTGCCCAAATATTTAAAAAAGTATCTTCTACTAAGCTCCTTTGAAATTATCCAATTTGAGTGTGCCATCTGTTTCCTGCAGGGACCTTGACTGACAAAGCCCTGTAACTCAGATTTACCTTTATTCTGAAGCCTCAATGTGGGTTTTGGGGAAATTAGAAAAAAAAAAATTGCATCCACTAAGTCACAGGGTCAAAAATGGGTGGTTTAGCCTAGAAAAGCACCAGGAAACCAGATGAATTTCCCATGCCAGATACTGCCCATTAGATTGTGGCTCACATTCACCCACTGAAACATGCTCCCCAGCCAAGGTTTTAATAGCAAAATAAAAGGTTTGGAGTCAGCTATGCTCTCCCCAGGCCAAAGGCATATTTCCCAGTTACTTCTAAACGACTTCTCTTTTAAAAGATCCAAAATATAAGTTGCCATGAAATGCAGTCTTTTTTCTAACAGCCATAAAATTCATTTGTATCAGCAGTGTGATCAATGACATTTTGTGAAAGATAAATTATGCTTTAGAGGGACACATTGCAGGGCACAGTAGAGTCTGAAAGTCCAGCATGGCTCCTTGCAACAATATCAGAAATTCCAGGAAAATGTCAAATAATAATAATAATAATAATAATAATAATAATAATAGCACAAAATATTTGAAATGGTGATATAATGAAATCTTCTTCTAGGACGGCCTCCAGCAGAAAGCTGGTGGCACGAGCAGTGAGGGACATATTTGGGAACCTCATTTTCCCCTCCAGAGGTATGGAATGTGCAATTGAAAAGAAAATGAAAGAGCTTTGGCACCTGGCACAGCTAAGGGCCGTGAATCATCAAGGCCAGCCCTGGAGCAGCAAGGTGAATGACAGTGACCTCCCTTGTCAGGTTTTAGCCTCCTATACATTTGGCACGAAAAACGAGGTTTTAAAATAGCTTTCCTGCAGGTTGCATGTGACTCGTCACTGGACCCAGACAGCACAAAAGGGCTGATTAGTGAGGCAAAAAAAAGAGGATCTTCTCCTGAGATGACTTCCAAAAGCTGCTTCTTGCAGCACAAATCTCCCTTTGAAAAGGCGGAACTTGCTGGGAAAGGCAGCAGCATTCTCCCCTTCGAATGACTGAAATTTGCTTGGGAATCCTTTTTTTTTTTTTTTTTTTTTTAATGAAGATCACCTTCTAGTTTCAATAGTCTTTACTTGAGGAAGAAAGGAAAATTCAAAGGATAATTTCTCACTAAAGCCACTAACCTGGTCTTCTTTCCTACTGGCCTTTAGCAAAGAACCCAGCCTCTTTTTCATAGAGAGTTGTAAACAGTGGCTTCTTGACCTCTCCGGCTGCCAGCAGAGTCACAGGGATATCGCTTCTAGTTTGGGTGTTTGCATGGAACTCAATGAAGGCCCCATTCATATTAGGGCTGCCAGCCGAGAGGCACTGCCAGGTGCTGATCACTAGAATGGGGCAGGGGGCTGGGGAAGGGGGCAATTCAATTTTCCTCTCCTGATGGAGTAAAATTACTCCCTGGGGGAATACCAGTGGAGCAGCTGTCATCCTACCACCAACTGCTGCTGAGCTTCTTTGCACCCATTTAATCTTTAAATGTTGAGCAAAGCACAGAAAACCAAGAAGTGCTAAGATGTAAGATAAAGAGAGGAAGGCTGGGTTTAAAAGAAGAAAACAGAGTGGTAGGGAAAGGATCCACGGCATGAAGAATTGCCATGGCATGCTGGTGAGTGATCCAAGTTCTTCAGGCCTGTGGCTAGCAGGTCAACCATGGATGCTTCACAAGCATACCCTGACAGTTGATGATGTGGAGAAAAGCCTCTGTGTATAGAGCTTGCAATGAAGAGAAAGGAGAGGAAGAAGAAGGATGATGAAAGAAGAAGGAGAGGACAAGGAGGAGAGCAAGAGGCAGAGGGAGACAGGGTGGGGGGAGGGGAGGGATAGAGAAAACTGAAAGGAAAACAGACGAAGGGTTATATGTGGCTTGTATTTCCCTCTTGATCCATTGAACACCTTGGGTTGTAATGTTTTCTTTTGGGGGGAGTTAACTTTCACAAATAAGTACTTTTTTTTTTTTAAAGATTTTATTTATTTATTTGACAGAGAAAGATCACAAGTAGGCAGAGAGAGAGAGAGAGAGAGAGAGAGGAGGAAGCAGGCTCCCCGCCGAGCGGAGATCCCAATGCGGGACTCGATCCCAGGACCCTGAGATCATGACTCGAGCCGAAGGCGGCAGCTTAACCCACTGAGCCACCCAGGTGCCCCAATAAGTACTTATTTTAAATTAAGAAAACAATCATACAGAATTTATACTTTCTGTATAAATTTATTATAAGAATTGCTTCCTTCCATGATATTGTACAGAAAAACTCCTTGCTAGCATTATGCTTCTAGGTCGCTGGGTAGGTGGACACTGTGTCAGTGAGGCCAACAATTTCAGTGTTATAGGATGAGGGGCAATAAGGCAAGACATTCTGCAAAAGAGTGCGGTGTTTAAACTCCCATTAAGAGAAAGTATTCACCTGTTACTACTTCCCAGACATTTGGGTTCCATTACGCAGGATACTTCCCACCCTCATGTGTTCTGGTAGCAAACAAGTCAGTGTGGTGTTGTTCAAGGTGTTCATGTGCTCCCAAACCTATTTCACATCTCATTGCTTAGCTGGATGGGATGAGCTTATACATGCTCTTTGGCCTTTCTACCCTTGTAAAGAGAATCAACCAGTTCTGAAGCAAAGCTCAGTTTCATTAAAGAAGAGTGGAATGCAGAGTGAAAATACTGGAAATGAGATCAGGGTAAAATATCTCTATTTACAAGTCAGCCTGGCTCTGAGAGGAAAGGAAGGGAAGATCCTGGAGCCCAGTGGCACTGTCCATCATCTGCTGCTCACTGTTACCAAGAGTAAAAATTCTTAGTTTATAACTCCAAATAGTGATCTCTATTTTTATTTAAGAACTATAAATCCCAGTTCTAGATCTATAGGCCCAACTGCAAATATCAGGTGTTCAATTCAATTAGATCAGGTTATTGAACTCTGAGCTCAAGGCATTTTGCAGAGAACAATAGGAAATTTACTTATAATTTTTTCCTACCCTCTGTGTTCTTGCAATCCAGATGGAGAGATAGGCATATGGACAAACACAGTGATATAGGTGACAGTGTGGAATAAAAACAACAAAAGAGATTTGAGGAAAAAGAGATCATTTATGAATCCTGGAAAAGTCTCTTTGAGGGGATAGCATTTAAGATGAACAGGAATGTTTCACAATATTGAAGGAATAAAGAGGAAATTCTAGGCTGAGAATGTTAGGTGTAAAGGTTCAAAAATGGTAAAATTCTTGAGTTTCTCAGGAATTGATGAGTAATTTGATATGACTGAAACATGGGAAATATAAGTCAATGTAAAAAGATACATGGTTTGAATAGAAGGTTATAAAATAAACAATGAAGGTCAGGCTAAACTATGATACTTCATTAGTAGGTATTAGTACACAGTGTGCAGTCATTCAAGTGATTCTGCTTGGAACAAAGACACTGGTGTGTTTTTGAAAGACAAATCAAATAATGGAGGGCTTTAGATTGGAGACAACTGCTAAATCTGCTTTTCTTTTCATTATACACTTAATGCTTCATTTTATATTGTGTTGGTTTCCTATTGTTGTTATGACAAATTACCACAGACTTGGTGGTAGTAGCGCAAACATATTATCTTACAGTTTTAAAGGTCAGAAGTCCAAAATGGTTCTCACTGGGCTAAAATGAAAGTGTTGGCAAGGCTGTGGTCCTTCTGGAGGCTCTAGAGGAGAATCCATCCCTTGCCTTTTCTAGTTTCTAGAGGCTGCCTGCATTCCTGGGCTCCTGGTTCCCCTCCATCTTCAATGTCAAAAGCATAGTGTCATCAAATCTCTCTTTTTTGCCACTCTGCTTTCATGAACATATCTCTTTCTTGGGCTCATTTAAGGGCCCTTTATGATTACGTGGGCTGACTTGGTTAATCCAGAATAGTCTTATCTCAAAGTCCTTAACTTAATCATATCGGAAAAGTCCTTTTTGCCATGTAAGATAACGTATCCCAGGATCCCAGGATCACGACATGAACATCTTTGGAGTACAGGCCTTATTCTGTCTACCACAGACATACTTAGGTCAGAGTATAAAGTTTAAAAAGAGGGCGGAGTGTGATGCTCCAAGCACAGACTCCTAAAGACCTGTCCTGGATTTCCACCACTGAAACTGGCCCTATTTGTAGTTTCTCATAGGCAAATCAACATAGTCCAGGAGGAAAGGGCTTCAGTTAGGATTTTTCTGCCCCACCACCATATTCAAACTGTTTGCATGAACACTGCTGATCAACACTGGATAAAGATTTAACAAGAGTATAAAAGATTATATCCACTTAATATCAAGGAAAAAGAAGAAAAATATTTTTTGCAAAAAAACCCGAATTAAACAATTGGAAAACTGAGATTATTCTTTTGCTTTTGCCTGAAAAATTAGCAACAAAGACCCTGACATTTACAGTCACATTTACTACTTTGTGGTAATGTCGCAATGCAAGATCTCAGAATAGCAGTGCCTATGTTTAGGGTATTCCTTTCTAGGGCTTAAGGCTCTGGAAGGTTTACTTATTTTTTCTTATTTTCTATTATATTTTTCATGCTCTAGGTGCATGAAAATATATTCTGAAGTATAGCATAGCTGATATAAGAATGTAGTACAAAGATTCTTAGCCTTGAATTCAGAGAAACACCACGATTGTCCCTAATTTGTTATATGATTAGTACCAGATTAGTAACACTATAATCCCTTAATTTTCCAGTGTGTTACTGAAGTGTTAAAAAAAAAAAATATTGGCTTTAGGTGTATTATAGAGATGTGGGATGAAGAGAGAGTGTATTAGAAAGTTCAAAAATAATGGAGGTTACTATCCATTCATTGACCATGTTCTATTTGTCATGCGTGGTGCTGTACTGGGGATACAGTGAAAATAACACATGTCCTGAAGCCAAGTGTGGGCGAGAATTACTTAGGTCATTGCCGTAAGAGGTACAGACATTGCGTGTTCATTTACTTTATTTGGTATTTGAATGATAATTTAGGAGTCTATTTAGAATGATGTAGGTAAGCATTCTTTGGAAGTGAGAGTTCAGGGGTGAGGTCTCCTTCTCCAACCCTCAAAAGATACTGATCTACTTCATACATAAATGAACACGTCTGTAATTGGCAATGTCTTCAGCTCATAAGTAACCTAAAGGAAAGGGACAGGGTTCTTTGGAGCGCGTTTCATAGTCCTGGCTCACCCTGGGACCTAATCCAGGATCAGTCAAATATGTCTTGCTTCAAAATTATGTGGAAGAAATAATGAGTAACTGGAGAAGAGTGACAGTGAATTCTATATGCTTCTTTTAAAAATCACTTATATAGCAAATCCCCTTAGTCTACATGTCAAGAGAGGATTTTTCAAGCTAAGGTTGCAAATTCCATATAGATTCTGAAATTCTGCCTCTCCTTACATCATCACTATTTTCAAAGAGTTTGCAGTTGGACTAAAAGATGTAAAAGGCCCCTGTTTTATGTGTGTGTCTGTGTTTCACAGGACAATGAGACAGCAGCTACGTTAGGTTTGGGGAACTGCCTTTTATAAAAAAAATATTTCTTGATCCATGATTATACTACTTCTCAATTCTTACTCTGTTGCTGATTTTATTTATTTATTTGCATCCCCGGGATATATACCTTCTACAAGAAAGAGGACAAATTAGGGAGTAGAATTATCATGTAGTAGTAGTATAATGTTTCCCATATTAACACAGATCATCTACTTGAATGCATGATAGTCATTGGGCTGTCTTTTTCTGATTGGGTATCGATCAGATTGATCATCCACATGTCTGTCCATTCTATTCCATGACCAAATATACATATTGAACTAGTGGAAGCAATAGTGAAATTTATAACTAGTTCATATAGGAATATAACCCAGAACTAAAAATATGATTCCAATAGAAAAACTGACCTAACTAACCCAGATATAATTGTCTTTTTTATTAACAGAAAGCAGAGAGTACAACATATTATACAATGATATTAGTCAGAAATAAGAATTCTTGGAAGAATAGTTCTAATTAACTCTCTGAGCATAATTATTATTTTTGAGAAGCAAATTTATCTTCAAGTTCAGAGAAGCAACTCAAAAAATGTGATTTCAGTGACCTTGCCTCCACTTTCCATATTTTCTTTGTTGTCAAGTATTTACAACAGACCTTTCTTTTCTGTTATTACAAGGAAGGTAACCAACAAACAAATTCCTACCAAGGCATTATGGCTCTAGATACACCATTTCTTGAGAAGTGTTTATTCACTGATTTGTGTATTCACTAAATAAATCTGTGAACTCACTATCTACTGAGTAGTATGCCAGGTATGCATTCATAAAGTGAATGACAGAGACATAGTCTGATGTACAATATAAAGGGATGCATAGTAAAAATGAGCTATGAAGAATTCTGGCTGCAGCCTCTATAAAGTTAGCACATATCATTCACACTAAAGCTTACCCCTGCTGAGATCTCTTCTGAACAGATTTCCCACTGAAAGTCAAGATCCATTGACATACTATTTTATTTGCAGATGTTGCAGACTCACTGGTTCCTAGAAACCCTCACTTTGAACTTGGCTTTGGTTATTGGTGCCTTTACCAATAAAGCAAAAATGAAACAAGTAAGAAACACAAATCGGTCACCCAGGTAACTAGATTATAGGGAAGAGAACTTCAGTGTGTAGAAGTCTCTTCTGGCTTTTTTCACTCTGCATGCACAGGTGATTTATCTTCATGTAGATTTGTTACTTTTTATCCACCTGGTGGGGCTATAATACAACTGATACAGGGCTGATCCTCTGACTTGCCGCACTGATACAGTGCTGGTCATCTGACTCATGCTAGCCAATCAGAAGACTGTTCTGCTTGGAAGGAGTAGTTGGTTAATGGACGAGCATGTTACTGAAGCAGAGCCAATCAGAGTCTTTCTGTTTATGGACTATAATGGCTGGAGAAAGAGAGGGATGGAGAGAGGGTAGAAAACAGGGAAGAGGAGAGGTTGATTTAGAGAGAGATTGAATTTTTCTCCCCCAAGGTCACCTTTCCCATTGTATGAGAAATCCTGGTTGAGAATAAGGTTAACATAGAAGAAGAAATTGTAGCCAAAAGGTACAGAGGAAAATGGAATCCTTATGACATCATTTAAACTACTGGATCCCACCATGCCTGAAATTAAAACATCCTTGTATTTTCTAGTTACATGAGCCATCCCTTCTCCTTTTCACCTTACCTACTGCTGTTAATTTATTCATCCTAAAAAATTAAAACTATAGCTATAGTTTGAACATGCGCGTGCGCACACACACACACACACACACACATCCATGCACATATACATATACACATATACATATGGATGAATTAAATAAAAGAGAACTGATTTGGCAAAATGAATCTGTTTTGGTGAAAAAGGAATATTGTGTGAATGTAATGTGCCTGTGCCTTCTGTGTCATGTGTTAATATAGGTATTTGAAAATGAATGACATTTATTCTAGTGAAACTGTATTAGGGTGGCATGATACAGTAGGAAGAATGTTCTACGGGGATTTAGAAGGAACAAGTGTGCTGAATTATCTACCATGAATATGTTTTACTTTTAAAATCAGAAAACTAATGAGATAGCTCTATTTCTGAAGTGAGTCATGGAAGGCCTGGGTTCTAGTTTCAATTCTGCCACAGGCTAATGCTTAGATTATAGTTTCCTCCTTTTTAAAAGGAGGGGGCTGGTAGAGTGGCTTTAACACTAGACTCTCTAGATCCCTTTGGGTTTTACAGAGTATATTGAAGTGTGGAATGTGAGATGGGGCCAAAAAATGGGGCTCCCATACTCTTCCACCCTGCTTGCTAAACCAGAAGAGCTCTAAACATAGTCACTTTCATCTACTAAGCTTGAATGTTAGCTTTTAACTAAAGCATTTCTGTCATTTAAAATGTGGGGGAAAATAGCATAAAACCACTAGGCTCGATGATCCCCAAGTCCCTTATGCTTTTAACACTCTTTGAAGCTAATCTCCAAATTAAATTTTCTACCAGAAATACAGGATTGCTACTCGCAGAAAATAACCATCTTCTGTAATTGCTTTTATTTAATCCAAGCTGTTGGTCACATTTGAATACTCAATCTTTACCTTTGTGAGGTACGGTTATAACAGTTAAAAAAGAAAACTTAGTTTGAGAGTTCAAATTAGTGTTTTAGATACTCAGATTCAAAACCCTTAAGGAACAGAGAAAGTACAAACCCAATTTATAGCACTTTGACATAAAAGATAAACTAAGAAGCCTGAAAAAGATGGCTAAAGATCAATGATTTATGTGTTTCTAAGACACATACAAGTCTTCAGCCTCTTAGCCACTAAGAAAGAAACCAAACACAGAAGAATGGTGTTCATAAACTAGTAAAAATGTTTTTGTTTGTTTTACTTTTACCATTACTGACGAATAATGGCTCTAGGTCTCCTCTGTCCTGGACAGCATGGCAGGCCACTACACATGTTTTCTATCCAGTTAAGAACAGACATGAGCTTAAAGATAGATACAGCAGCAAATGCTAAGTTTCAGCGATTAAATTGGTTATGTCTGAACAAGAGTGCAGCTCATTTAGCACCTGGTTAGCTGGAATTTTAAATGATTAGGTTTCCCCCTAAAATCTTATTTTACTTTTTTTCCCCCTGGATTAAAGAGGTAAATTATTTTTATTAGAGGATGTTTAGTATCCTGCAGAAATAAGGCATCTGAAGAAGGATTAGCCTTCTGCCTTCCCCAACTCTCTTCAGCCACTCACATTTTTAAAGGGACTAAAAGTAATGCAATTTGGAAAATACTGTGTTTCTTCGATTCTGCCTACTTTGGATCCATCCCTCTTGGTATTTTGCTTATCAGTGTGAAAGAGTTGTGGGTGAGACATCTAGCTCCTGAGAATTCTGACAATTAGCATCTTTGTTCTACTTTTCTGAGCTATTTTACTTCTTCCTCCAGCATTTCTTTTTTTTTCCTCCAGCATTTCTTATCAAACATCATAGTTCACCTGGGGAAAGGCACAGTAGAGTTCCAGAAGAGTCAATGGACTGAGCTGGTGTCTTCCAACCTAAGAATTTCCATTTAAATCTCAGCTGTGATAACCTAAAGGTCTTGTACACACAAGTAGCCAAACAGACGTAAAGGAGGTCTTTTAATTAGGTGTCTGAATTTCCACTGGTTGACTTGGCTGCAGTTCAGTTTTAGAGGGTAAAAAATCACCTGAAACCTCTCTGATGAAATCCCTTTCCCTGGCATATGGGGGCTGGTGTGAATCCTGCAGAAGGGTAATACAGAGTCCTCACTGATTCAGCCCCTGCATGCTGCCCTCTTGCTGGAGGAAGGGCTGGCTTGCCACACCACTTGGAGTCCTTCCTGAGTCTTCCATTCCTAGCTGAGCAAAGCCTTTCTGTGATTTACGTGACAAAGCAATGCCTCCAGGCTGAAAAAGCGGCCAATAAGTACTGAGATGGGGCACTGGGAAAATGCAAGCTTTCTTTGGGTTATTCCTTTGCCTCTTTTTCCTTCCCTCTCCTCTCTCCTGTCCACTTCTCTCTTGCCTAACTCTTTCCAGCAATACACTTCTGTACTAGGAGAACTATGAAGGTAACAAAATAGAAGTTGATTGTGAATCCTTCTCTTTTCCTTCCTTTCAAATCCAAGCACAAAGGGGGAAATACACACAAATACATCAAATCAGCTTTAAAGAGGTAATGCAAATAAGTTTTCATAGCTAAAAAAAAACTCGTGTTAATGAATTGGTTGTTTCAAAATCTGAGAGATGGAAACTTTGAAAAGTAGTTAACAAAAAAAAACTTAAGAGGCACCTGGATGGCTCAGTTGCTTAAGCGGGCTAACAGTCTGCCTCTTGCTTTTGGCTCAGGTCATGAATGATCTCGGGGTTGTGAGACTGGCTGACCAATGTAGACCACACTGGGCTGGGTGTGGGGCTTGTTGGGATTCTCTCCCTAATTCTACCTGTGCCACTCCCCCGCCCTTAGCTCCATTCTTTCTTAAAAAAACAAAAACAAAACAAAAAAACCATTCATTTCACCAAATCTTAATGCCATTTAATATCCAAGGCACAAGACTATGAAACATACCAAAAGAAAAGTAAAATACCACAATGAAAAATTTTAAAAAATAATAAATTAGAAGTTTACTTTCTAGTAGACAAATATATAGAGGACATGAGACTACTCAGTCACAAGTTCTAAGGAAAATGAAAGAGAATAGAGTAGAGCCAGAGACTGAGAGAGGGCATGGGCCCTTAACATACTCCATTGTAGTAATAATGCTTATTATATTCTCGTAAGAACTTTTAATATTAATATTTCTACTTGGCAAATCAGTAAACAGAAGCTGTTCTATATTAAGTGTATAGCTAGTAATTAGGACTGAGGATTTGAATCTTGGTTTCTTGGTTCCAAAGCCCATCCTCTTTCTAGCATGTAACAAAGAAAAGAGAACCATGCATAAATCATTTAATGGATATGTTATAAAATTAAAATTATGTAATTAACTATGATAAACTGCCGAGGTCCCTTTTCCTCAGGGGGTTGAGGGGGCAGCATACCATGGGCTGGTCTTAATTTTCCTCCATGCATAGCTAAGGTCTGTATGTGACATGGCCCAATCTGTGTAAGAGGCAGGTCAGGTTTAGCAATAAGTACAACTAGCCCTTGAACAACATGGAGGGGTAAGGGCACTAACCCTCCTATCATGCAACACACACCAAGTTGAAAATCTGCCTATAACTTCTGACTCCCCAAACATTTAATTACTAGCAGTTTACTGTTGACTGGAAGCCTTACTTACAACAAATAGTCGATTAACACCTATTTTGTAAGATTTTTGGTATGAGCTATGTATTATATTATATTATATCTTATACTAAGATAAGCTAGAGAAAAGGAAATGTTATTAAGAAAATCATAAGGAAGAATAGTACTTTATTTATAAAAAAAAAAAAAAAGTCTGCATGTAAGTGGATCTGCACAATTCAAACCTGTGTCGTTCCAGGGTCAACCAAATTTACTGATCGCTAATTCTTATTAAGCACATACACTATATGAAGAATATATATGTATGTATGTGTATCTATATCTATCATTTATTTCTCTAATTTGATCTCAAATAAGTCTAGATTTCTTGGATCAGAGATTTGTGTATTTCACTCATTTTGGAAGATTTTTGACTATTATCATTTCAAATATTTTTTGTCTGCTTTTGGTTTCTTTTCTTTCTGGGATTTTACCATTTCATGGTCTCACACAGAACTAGGCTGCTTTCTCAACCTTTTATTTTGCATACATTCATTTTGGATAATTCCCATGATCAGTCTTAATATTCACTGATTCTTTTCTCTCTTGTGTCTGGTCTGCTGGTAAGGTCATCGGATTAATTTTTTATCCTGATGTGTTTTCCATTTCCAATATTTCTCTTGGGTATTTTTTTATAGGTTCCATCTCTCTGCTGAAATTCTTCATCTCTTCATGCATGTTGCTGATCTTTCTCATTAAATTCTTTAACATATTTATCCTTGCACTGATGTCTTTTAAAAAAGTATTTCTAATATTAGGATCATGAATTTGTTTCTATTGACTATATTACCTTTTAATGATGGATTCTATTTTCTTGCTTATATAGAACTCCATAATATTTTATCACATCCCCCAAACTACATAATAGAATAGAGACTGAGATAAATACTGTATTTTCACTTAGACAAAGGCCCATCTTTCCTATTTCTGGACTGTTAATTGAGGATGGTGTCAAAGTAGAATTGAACTGAATTTTGGCTATGTAGTTTCAGTTACCTATAGTACATCACCAAGAATAAACTCTCCCAGTGATAGATTGACATGTCTTGGTTTTAATTTAAGATCTGAAGTGCAAGAGGGATTTTTCTCAGTTCTTCTGCCCTGAGGTAGGAATTGTATTCTTTATTCTTGGAGTAGGGGGATGCTTAGGTAGGAATTGTATTCTTTATTCTTGGAGTAGGGGGATGTATTTTGGCATTCCTCTCCTTTCCTTAATTGCAGATGGCCAATAATTTACAATCTGTGAAGTGTAGGAAGTTTTGTTTGTTTGTTTGGCTTCCTCCTCAGACACAGATTGGCCCTGTGCAAGTGCCTAACTCTATTATAGCTGTTGCTCCTTCCTCAGGGCAGACTATAGTTGTCTGGTGTGTGGTATAAAGCCTGAAATTCCTCTTCCCAAACAATTCAAGGACCTTGGATAGCTTTAACTAACAGCACCTCATCCTTTTATCTCCTTCAACACTATATTGTATTATAGTTCCCTTTTATTTTTAATTCTCAAGTTAGCCATCATTTTTATTTTTATGTATCTACTTATCCTTAAATTTTTTCATTTTTTAAAAAAACTGTGGTAAAATATACATAATATTTTGCCACTTGAACTATTTTAAGGTGTACAATTTAGTGACCTTATGTACATTCACAGTGTTGTGCAACCATCACTGCTATCCATTTCCAGAGCTTTTCCCTCATTCCACACTGAAACTCTGTACCCATCAAAAAATAACTCCCCATTTCTCCCTGTACCCAGCCCCTAGTAACCAGTGCTCTACATTGTCTCTAGGACTTAGATGATCCAAGTATTACATATAAGTGGACTCATACAATACCAGTCTTTCATGAATGGCTTAGTTTGTTTAGCATAACTATAGCATCTTCAAGACACATTCTTATTTGTAGCATCAACATTTCCTTCCTTTTAAAAGCTGGATAATATTCCATTGTATGAATATACTGCATTTTGTTTATCTATTCATCTGCTAATGGACACTTGGGTTGTTTGCACCTTTGGTTATTGTGAATAATGGTGCTACAAATATGGGTTTATTAACATATGAGTCTCTGCTCTTACTTCTTTGGGAATGGAATCTAAAGGCTTGATGACACAAATGCTGCACAGGATTTTCTCATGAAGTTTTATTTTCTTTCTTAGACTCTTTCATATCTTCCTCCTTGCCATAACCCTCACAGCACTTCACTTTCTCTTTGGGGTCATTTTCTGCCAAGAATTACAGCTTTATATTCATTCACAAGGCAAAGCTAAGTCAACACTAGCAAGGTGACACTGATGCTCTTTTTCACTCCTCTTCCAATGTACATTAAGTGTGGAAAAAGAAAAATTATGCTATAGGGGCAGAAAAAGTTTTCTTCTACCCATCTAGACTTTTTGCTGATCTAATAATCAAATTGATATAAGACAGATTAGCAGGAGAATAGCAAACAAAATTATGTATATAGTGGAGCCCAATAAAGATATGAAGACTCAAAAGGCAGCCAGGTAACTGAAGGTTATATAATGTCCTGAGCTAAGGAAAGGGGTTGAGATCTAGGGAGGAAAAGAGGAGGAAAGCCATTTACAGGAATATGGAGGAGAGGTTTGGAAAATAAAGGTTACTCTGTTATTCAGATAAGTTTCTTAGGTAAAAACTTATCTCTGCTAATAGCTCTCTTCCGGGTACAGGTCCCCTCTCCAGTGTAAATTTAGGCAGTTGAGGGGGAGGTAAAGAGCTTTTCTTAAATCTGCTGGGTTTTGATTGCCTTTAGCTCAAAATAATTCTTTTGCAAAGAAACATATTTTGTGGTGGCAAAATCTGCTCCCCTTCAGTTCCACTTTTGAAACTTCAAATAAGAAGTTACACAAGCCAGCAGCTAAATTGATAGATTGTTCCATATCTCAGTGGGCCAACCTCAGTCTTGGAATAGGTCAGTGCCCTTAAAGAGTTGTGTCTCATTTCAGGAGGTGGGTGATGCACACGGGCCCCAGCTACACATATATTATATAAGCAAGTGAGTATTTAATAAAAGCATATTTATAGAAACAACAGAAATATAACAGTTAATGATTGGAACAGACTATAATCCCAGTTTCTGAGATCTGAGGGCAGCCAGTCAAGAAGATTTCTAGATGTCAAGCACAAAGCATTTTCAGATAGAGTGACAATCTCACAGATTATTCTGTTTTGTAGTTTGAATGTCTCTGGTGATCTAACTACAAATTAGCCACTATTTAAAATTCAGTACCTATATATAATTACCAAAATGTTTGTTGGTATCTTTGTTTACTATTTCTTCCTGGATTTTACTTCTTCTTTCTACATTTACCTTTTCTCTTATAAAAATATTTTTACCCCCAAGGAGATTGATCACTGAGATCTGTGAGTGTTATAGCCTTGCAGTCTTTATTGGTTTTGAAAATATTTTTGTTTTGCCCTCAATCTTGAATAATTTATATATTTTTTACTTGGGTTGATTTTTAGGTAGTTTACAGTTATTTTCCCTCAACTCTTTAAAACAAATTATTCCATTATTTCCCAGAATGTACTGTTACCAAAGGATGGTTTTCAAACAGCTTATTCTTCCTTTATAGGCAATATGGTTTTATTATGAATGTTTTGAGATTTTTCTCCTCAGTCTTCCATGTGTTTCAGTTGCATCATAACATGTCTCAATTTGTAAATATTATTCTTTGATTGCCTGAATATGATTCTTTAAACTATGATTTATGTTTTAAGTTCTGGAAAATTTTTTCAAGCCCAATTCAATTAATATCTCTCCTCAGTTCTTTCTAGTCTCTCCAAAACCACTATTAGAGATATTTAACAATTTATTCAATTTTTCAGACTTCATAACATTTTCTTTTTCAGATGTTCCATAAGTTTATCAACATGGGATTCATCCTGGGTGACTCATGTGATCTAGCTTCCAGTTTCTTAACACTCCTTCCATGTATAACCTAGAACTTAATCCTTTCAGGGAAGGTTTTGATTCTGTTTTTTAATGTACCTGTTCTTTTCTCCTGATATCCTGTTCATGCTTAATGGATAAACTGTTTAAAAATGTAAGTATAGTCATTTTAAAGTCTTTTTAAAATCATCCTACAATCAGCAAGTATAATACTCCAATATACTGGTCTTTGACAATATATTTAATGGCATCAAATTTCCTTATGAGCCTTGTACATTTTCTTTCTTTTTTTTAAAAAAAGATTTTATTTATTTGAGGAAGACAGAAAGCATGAGAGAGAGAGAGCGAGAGAGCGCGAGTGTGAGAAGGAGGAGGGTCAGAGGGAGAAGCAGACTCCCTGCTGAGCAGGGAGCCAGGGAGCCTGATGCAGGACTCCATCCCTGGACTCCAGGATCATGACTTGAGCCAAAGGGAGTCGCTTAACCCACTGAGCCACTCAGGCACCCTGAGCTTTATAGATTTTCAATCTGTAAACTCATCTTGAATGGAAATTATTACCTGAAAGAAGTGCTAGGTCAAAGATATCCCTTATGGGGTCATCTTAGGATTCTCTTTTTTAAGATTTTATTTATTTTTTTTGAGAGACAGCAAGAGCACAAGCCAGGGGAAGAGGCAGAGGGAAGAAAGGGAGAAAAGGTTCCCTGGGGCCTGATGCAGGGCTCAATTCCAGGACCCCAAGAACATGACCTGAGCCAAAAGCAGACACTTAACCACTAAGCCAACTGGGTGCCCTGTCTCATGATCGTTTTTGCTGGATATATGTGATAATCATTAGTTTTGAATATATATTTGTTATGTACACTTGAATAAACAGTAACAAAGTGTGGTAACCCTGAGCCCAGTATTTATTTATTTTTAAATTATTTCTGTGTTTGAAAGTAAGAAAGACCAATACAGGTGTGGATAAATTTCTAGTTTCAGATCCAGATGTTATTCAGAACTATTTGTATTCTAGGTCTTTGAACAGTGGGGTGGAATTATTCTACAGCTAGTTTTCTTAGCGGCAGATCTTCTTAGCTCCTAGCTTTAAGTGTGAAGACCAGTCCTATCAACTCTACTCTTGTTGAATGTCTTGGCACTTTACCAGTTCTGCTACCACTTTTGACTTCTACTTTTAAACTCTGTTCACCTAAGTGTGTTTTCCCTTAATTTTTGGCATCTGGAAATGACCCTGTTAGTTAGGACTCTTAAACATATCTTATCCTGATGAATGGCTTGGATTACCTTGAAAAACTCCATCTTGGACATATGTGTTCAGCATTGTGCCATTTGTGGAGAACTACCTTTGTCAGCCAAAAGGGAGAGACAAGGTGTATAACATTAATAATGGTTTATAGCTTTATTAACAGCCACTATTATCACTTCTCTTATCTAACTGAATTGAAATGGTAGAGTATCATCAAAAATTTTATCTTTTTGTAAATACAGAGATCATAAAATGGGATTTGTTCCATTATGGTACATTGATATAATCTGTGTGTATATGTGATTATGAGTTGACACAGACATATCTAGTATGTTTACATTATGCCCACAGAACTATTGTCTTTTAGCTACTATCTGTGAGCTTTTCAGGAATTTTATTTTAGAGAAATATATCCTTACTTCAATAATATAATTATTGTTCAAATTATTTCTAGAAATTATTTTTAGAAGTGATTCCTAAGATCTTGGTACCCTGGTACTAAGGCAACAAATATTTATTTACCAAGACTAAATCCTAATATTAATAATTAAAATGTGTGATTGAGCTGGGTAATACTGTGCTCAGTAAAGAAATATAAAAAATAATATTCATAAAGTATCAAAAATTCCTCTTTTTACTTAAATTTTTGAAAGTAATCTCTACACCCATTATGGGGCTTAAACTATGACCTTAAGATGAAGAATCCCATGGTCTACTGACTGACTGACTGAGCCAACCAGGCACCTCACCAACAATTCTTATTGTTCATAAATTTATCAGTAAATAAATTCTTCAAAAAGGTGAATGCATTACAACTTTTAAAGAAGAGTATACCACTCAAATAGACTGGACTATTTTGGAGGATAAAAATAATTTGAATTTATAAATAACTCACATTGTTTGTAAATTAATCTTGTTATTTTTATAACACTCCTTGTGTCTGTACATGTTTGTTTTTGTTTGCTGTGTGTGTGTATACAAATAACCACCTAGAAATTAGAATAAATTTTTCTAATTTAATCTAAACACTAAATCTGGACCTCTGTTTATAGCATCCTGATCTTTGGATTTGACAAACCTCATTAAGCATTTTACAACTGAAACTGCTACACAGTTTCTACTACTCCTTCTGAACTACACAGTAGATTTTTTTAATCAATTAAGCTGCTAGAACACACTGAAGTGGCAAAACACAAAAAATGCAGCCTAAACCACTTTTCTTTTAAATGGGGGAAAAAGATTATTCTCATCCATTGTCAAAAACAACTTAATTTATATCATGTTTCAAAAGGATTGATTCATTGATCCTACAGGAAAATAAATAGAATAGCTGTGTATCCTGCTCTATAAAAGCCCAACATTGCATTGAAGATATGAATGCAAAATAAAGACCAATTAGGAAATGAAAATGTTTTGAATAATGTAAGCATATGGAAAATATCAAATAAAGGTTAATTTTAATACCTTTTAGAATTATCTATTGCAAAAAAAAAAAGGGAATACTCTTTTCTTCAGAAGGCATGGCATCCTATCAAAACATTTATGTTTCTTCTAACTCCCTCTTCCCTCCAAGCCTATTTTTCCCTCATACTTTGAAGGATCCTTTAACTTAATCATATTGATTTTGCTTTTTACTGTTTCCTTGGCCAAATTCTAGGCAAATGTAATAAATGAATGCTGATGTAGAGGAGTAATCCAGTGAACTATAGTCATATTTTCTTCTTTTTTAGGGTTTGGTCTCAGAAGAAGAATGTTCTAATAAAAATCAATAATTTGATGAATCAGACCTCATTCATAATTTTTTTTTTAATTTATTTTTTTTAATGATTTTTATTTATTTATTTGACAGACAGAGATCGCAAGTAGGCAGAGAGGCAGAGAGAGAGAGAGAGGAGGAAGCAGGCTCCCTGCTGAGCAGAGAGCCCGATGCGGTACTCGATCCCGGGACCCGGAGATCATGACCTGAGCCGAAGGCAGCGGCTTAACCCACTGAGCCACCCAGGCGCCCTCATTCATAATTTCTAAAGGCACACTTTCTTCCTCTTCTATGTCATAAGCATTTGGCATTTCCTACATAAGATAAATATGAAAAATTTCAGAAACATAGAATATAAATTTGTATCCTTTTCCTCTATAGATATCCAGGTTGGTGAGCTATTTAAAATATTTTTCTTAATATAAAAAATTAGTACAGAATAGCCCAGATGTAGCTAACTCATTTGTGAAGTAAATAAAATTAAAACAACAACAACAACAACACTAATATTAATTGAGCATCTACTTATATGTCAGGTAATGTGAAAAAGACTTTAGATTACTCTTTCTCTCAATGTCTTCATATGCACACACACATTAACACAACTGTAACATTACTGTTACATTCACTTTTTACTGGAAAGGGAATACAATCACAAAAGAGAACATAATTTGCACCAAATCACATAGCTAGCAAATGAATCAGTCTATATCATCATCTATACATTCTAACCTTAGAACCTAAGCTGTTAAGCTACTACATAATAAATCTTTTTGGCATTCTATATATGGCATTTTAGCAGGTCCTTAGTCTAATATTCTAAATGTTGGTTTTAAGATAATATAAAATAATTTTAAAAATAAAATATTTTTTAAAAATTTATCAAGTATGAACTGGTTTTCAGATAGACTTTTACCTGATGCATAAGAACAAGATTCAGGAACAGAACTTTGATAGATATTTCTTAAAAGACAACACAACCAGAAAACAACAACAACGACAACAACAACAACAAAAAACAAAACACCTCTTCTGTAGATGGGTGGATAGCATTCACCTTGCAGCTTGTGACTGAGCCAGCAAAGGATTCTGTGAACAGCTGTTCATTTGGACTATATGACCAATAGGCTGAAAGTGGGTCCAAACTGTAACTATGCCAAGCCAAATAAGAAGAGAAATAATGATGATTAAAAAACCAGATTCATACACCTGAAACTAATATTACACTGTATGTTAGCTAACTAGAATTTAAATTAAAACTTTAAAAAATATGATATTTATTATTTCATGACATAGTAATTCCTCAAAAGCAGTTGTACCTTTAGTGTTTTTAAGAACTATATATTTAATTTTGTTTTCTATATTTGGTTGATAGTTGTGGTAATTGTTGTTTGTTGTTTGCTGTCGCTGTGTAAGGCAATCAAAATGCTGTTCCAGTGACCAGTATTATACTAGCAGGTGGTAATTTGGAATGAATGCAGATATGGCACGTGGATCACACTCACTTTCAGCAACACCATTGACATGAACATAATCAAGTCATTTATCCATTCTATTCCTCAAATAGGGACCATAGTACTTAACGTCGCACATTTCACAGGTATGCACAGAACAAACCCAGCAAGTACTTCGTATAAGCAACATCTCCAGATGGCCATTTCCCTGCTAACTCCAATTAAATATTCCCAAGAGAACTGTTCACTCTTTTTTCTTTGTATCGCTCCTCTGTCCAAGGAAGCAGCATGTTAGGAAAACAAGCGAAAAAATAAGCAAGATATGACTTCTGCAATCAGACAAACCCGAGTCTGAATCATAGGACTACCACATATTCATTGTGTGAAACTAAGTGAGTTATTTATTTTTTTCTGCCTCCATTATCTCATCTTTAACCGGGCTCATAATACTCATTCTAGAGGGTTTGTGCGAAGTTTGTAGATATATGAATGTCTGACACATATGGTAGGTTCTCCAAAATGGGAACTATTGCCTTACCACGGCAGTCCATGCCGCTCGAGTGGAAACATGCTTAGAAGAAAGCTTAAGTTAACTTTTAAACTCTGTATTGTTTTCTGACACATTTTGGGTATTTTTGCCCGACATTACAGTGTTTACCTGTCTAAAAATTGCCCCATTCTCTTCAACCATTAATCTGGATGTCCTCTTCCTGATACTACTATTTTCCAGAAGCTGACTTCAAAAATATCTTACTTCAGATTATCTTTCTATCACTGAAGATCCCACCCATCATTTTTACCCAAATAACGCTTTTTGACCTTAAGAGACTGTCAGTCTCACAGGAAACAAAGACTAATATTCATATCAATTACCTTCAAAATTCTTTATGTGACACTTTCTACCCTAATATATTTCTTCCTAATCACCTACCACCTCTTTGTTCTTAAAATCACTTCATTTCCACATAGTCATTGTGTTTTATCCAACTCCTGTTTTCTTCAAGCTTTTTTATTCTTTTCCTCCAGAGCCCTCCCCCATTTTTTTTCTGCATTCCATAACTGATCTTCCAAATAACTGGGGAAAACCTATCTATTCCAGGAACTCTGTGGTATTACTACTTAGAAAGAGAAGGCTTAGCTGAGTTCACGAGAAATTCTTACCTTCTTAAATCAACTTAGAAAAAAGCATCAGTAACTCCCTTCAGTGTATAAGTCCCACAATTTCCTCTTTAGGCTTCAACTTGACTAAATATATTCCTTTGATGTCATCCTTTCTTTCTGTGTATGATGTCTTAATATCTGAGCCTGTAGCCTCCTAGAGAGAGCATATAATGTGTCTGCCTCAAATGGTAGCCCATGCAGAGATGCTTCAAAAATATTACCGTAAGATGATGAAGAGGGAGATGAACGAAAATGTGATATTACTGGCTAACCTGCAAAACCTTAAAATTCTAATTTTACCCAAACAAATTCTACCATCCCATGCCCAGAGGCACTCAAGCAGCAAAGCTGTACAACTTACACACACTGCTGTGAAATGCAGACCTCATACAGCAGCCGAGGTATATAAATATGCAAATCATAGATGTATACAGACACAGCCTTCCAATAGAGAACACCAGCTGTCATAGGCAGCAAAATCACTCTAAGGACTTGGCAATGGTGAGTTGGCAAATACCCCCTGGTTGTTGCTGCTCCATCAATCAAGGGCCATTTGGCCAGGCTGCATTCTTGAACAGGTTTTTCTCCCCCTTTTAACACAGTGTAACTCAAACAACTTTTCTTTTACGTTGATGAAATAAACTGTTATAAAATTTGTTCTGAGTCAGAGATACGGGGAGGTTATTGCTCTCTGGACATATCCTTTCCTGTATCTTGCCATTTAAAAAAATCTAAACTCTCCCCTTCATCCCCTGTCAAACAAAACAAACAGAAACATCAAGCTAATGTTTTGTTTCTCTTTATTAAAGAACTTTTAGGAAAGATTCTGCTGGGATACGGGTAATGAACCATGTGCAGAGATTGGTAGTTTATTCATCTTTTTTTCAGAGACTCTTGAAGATTACTCTGTCTGAAAAAAACTCTATACTCTCAAGTTATCAAACATGATTATGAAATGGAAGTGAAATGGGGAGAACGATGAAAAAATACAAGTTGTACAAACTTGTGGTAACCCCAAAGTCTATGGAAACTCATTTAATGGGGGGTGCTGGTGAATAAAGAATTTATTTCTCAACAAAAAATGAAGGATGGTTTACACCATAGAGGCATTCTGAGAGAAGTTAATATGTCATCGATTTTAAATAGCACGATTATCCAGCAGAGAGTAAATCAATGAAAGTTGCATAGGTTTTTAGATTCTTCAGGATGTTAAAGAATAACCCCATTTCCCCCATTCATGAACCATTCCATATCTGTTCAGCAACCAATCAGCATTCAGAAAAGAGATAGCTACCCCTCTTTTCTGCTTTGGAGCCTTCTGAAACACTCTAATTTTTGTTAAATTATAGTCCTGGTACAGCCCTTGTGACTGGATATTTAATAGAAAAGAGTAATTTATCTTTCAGATTTAATATTTCCTCATTATAGCAAAAATTAAAAGAGAAAACTGCTCTTTTTTTTCTTTGGAAAACTTAAAATATTAAAGAGTTATTAGTTGGGTGCTGTTTATTAGACCACTGTAAAGAAGTTGATGAGATTTATTGGTGTTTGAAAGATAGAAGGAATAGGGTACAGATATTTAGAAAGATTTGCTCCTTCCATACAAAGGCAGGGTGATGATGAATCACAATGAGTAAAGACTAAGACTTTCATCCACTATGAACATTCCTTATATGATTTTACCCTCCACTAAGAACCTGGATGTTATTGTTAGAATGTAAGACTATTGATCCTTTATCAAGTATTTTCTGAACTTATTATTTTCTGAAGTTCTGTGTGGTTTCAAAGAGAAACAAGACATAGTCCATACATGCTGGGAGCTTATACTAATAGAAGAGATAAGATGTGTATTCAAATAGTCATGTTATAAAGTAGAAAATGATATGTGTTCAGAGAGGGATAAAGTGCTTCTAGTGTTATAGAAGAGAGAGTTTGCTTGTGGATGGTACAGTTAAATAAGTCATGATAGAAAAACCTATTCTACAGAGTGTTTAGAGTCATTTTTTAAAAACTTCAATGGGAACATGTTACTCCTCTGCATAAAATTTCCAATTGATTTCCATCACACTTGGTATACACAAATACACCCTCCAAAAACCAAAGCAAAATAAAATCCTTAAATTCCTTGCAAGGATCTGTGTATCTTTGCAGCCTCCTCTTGTCTCCCATTCCTCCTTGCTAACCATATTCCAGCTTACTGGCCGCATGCCCTAATTCTACTTGGAATTCTCTTTCTCACACTCCATGCCTGGCTAACTCTACTTTCACAAATTTGGGGAAGAGTTTAATTATCTAGGGTATAGAGTATGCACATAAAAAGTTAGTGTTGAACAATACATCGAGGAAAAATCACTCGTAAACTAGATTATTCTGTGCACAGTTATGAGAAGTTAAAAGTTTTGAGACAAGGAATGTTAATGTCAGAGCTGTATTTGACAAATATCTTAAAGTGATATTAAGGCCAGTTTAGAATACAGAAAGATAAGAGGAAGATATACCACTTTTCTTGAAAAAAAAAATGAGAAAGTGGTAATGAGGGACTAAAATAGAGAATGTAGAAAACATGATTCACAAAAAATATGTGACTGATTGAATAGAAAAGTTAGATTGGGATAGATGGGGATGAAAAGTTAGAAATACCCCTCCATTCAGAGAGATCAAGTGTGCTGTTATTGAAAAAAAGGAGGGGTGTCTGGGTGGCTCAGTTGGTTAGGTGTCTGCCTTTGGCTCAGGTCATGATCCTGGGGTCCTGGGATTGAGTCCTACATTGGTCTTCTTGCTCAATGGGGTGCGTGTTTCTCCCTCTGCCCCTCCTCTACCTCATTCTCTCAATCTCTCTCTCTCTCTTTCTCTTACACTCTCTCTCAAATAAACAAAATACTTTTAAAAAAAGGAAAAAAGGGAAATCAGAAGGAAGAGGAGGAGCTACTTTGGAGGAGTGGTTAATTTTGACTTGTGTACAATAAACATGGAGTATCTGGTAAACAGAAAAAAATGCTCATGAAGTATTTTTGGACTAGGTTTCTTTACTACACCCCCCACCCCGGCAGTGGAAAGACTGGCAACAAAGAGTTAGACTAAAACTCTACATACAGATGTTACATTAAAGATGAGGTCATCAATGGACAGAATTCGAAAAAGAGAGAAGCGTGGACAGGTATGATGAAACATACAGAAATAAGACCATATAACTAAAAATTTCACGTTGGTATAGTCTGAGAGACAAAATACTAAGGGCATTATTTCAGGACATAAGAAGAAAAGGAATTGCAAAAAAAGAAAAAGAATTATTAGCAGTATATCTAATAGAATTTTTTCAAAAGAGCATAAATGGAAAAAATTCTAAAAAGATTGGTACTTTAAAAAGAGAGGAACAGTGGAAGTTTGTAAACCTAGAATAAAGAAGACTAGAAAGAAACATTTTAGGCAATTGCATTGAAAATAAGCTAGTGATGAATGGAGATTTCTAGAAAACATGAGGACTCAGCTGAGATTAGCATGACTTTGTAGTATATTAAATAAAATATTATGATATCTCATTTCCTAGCAACCTTTAGATAAGGTAGAGAAGAATAGTATGGAGTTACCCCTTGGCTAGGGACAGAAGGGGTCAAAACAAGATAAAATCAAATAGACCTGAATTTAGGGTTCCAGGAAGGAGACTACTAAAATGCTGATCATTAGCACTCACTACTTGGGCTCCAAGCTTGGGTAGACAGGCAAATGAATTCAATATTAAAGCAGCATCCAAAAAAAATTTAGGGAGAAGGTTTTTATTTTGTTTTGTTTGTTTGTTTGTTTGTTTTGTTTTGAAATCAGGATATGACTTAGAAGTTTATACAAAAACTTGTTTATTCCATAGTTGTACTCAATTTGAGGAGGCTGAGAAGGTCTTTTCACATAAAATCTCTGTGTTGTTCCTCTTCTCCAAGACATTGTAATGTGTGTGTGTGTGTGTGTGTGTGTGTGTGTGTGTGTGTGTTTAGCATTATCTTTATAATATCTGCTATAGAAAGAATACATCTTTGTAAGACATAAGAAATTAAGTCCTCATTATTTTTAGAATACATGATTTTATGAGTTTACTTCTACTCTGGGAAAAGAAATAGAAAAACACTCAGGCAAGGGAATGATGAAAGGATGGAGGAAAAAAAAGGACAATAAAAAAATGGAGGTTGAAGGCACCAAAGAGAAATTGTGCTCTGAAAATTTTTCTAAAAGTCTGTCCTTTCAATAATCATGATTATTATTTTAACAATTTTTAGGCTATTCTCCAAAGATGATATGCACACACACACGTAAACACACACACACACATTTGGAAACAAAAAAATGTAAAAATTTACCTATAAAGACAATACTTTAAAAATTACTGTAAAAACATTTTTGGCATATTTCATTCTTTCTTTTTTTCCAATGGATGTATGAGTGCATATGATGTGTACATTTATTATAGTTTACAAAATTCAGGGTACGGATTATACTTTTTTGTAACCTACCATTTCACTTAATCATATATAGCAAACATTTATCATGTAATAACATGTTTTATAAAGCATGATAGTCAATGGCTGCTTAGTTGTGTGGGTCAGAGTTTTTAGTTGGAAGAAAGAGAAAACATCCCAATACCGAAAGGACAAAAGTTGTAAACATAGGGGAGAGGTCTGAGTGCTCACCGCTACTCTCATGTTCACTGTAGTGGTATTTCTGCCTAGAAAAAGACCTTAATTTAACCTCCTCATTCCTTATTCTGCATACTTAGGGTGTTTTCATACTTTTCTTTAAAAATAATTTGGTGGTGACCACTTTGTACAATAATCTGTTTGTATTTCAAAGGATTTTCATGGAAGTGGAATTACTGGGTCAAATGATACAAATACGTTTTAAAACTTTGATAGACATTCTCACAATACCCTAGCAAAGTTTCTACTAATTTACACTCTCAACAGGGAGATATGAAAGTGTCAGTTTTCATACTGACTTGCCAATTCAGGCTAGCCACATTTTGTTAACCCTTTCCCAGTATTATTGGTCTAAAAGATAATTTATTGCTGCTTTATTTTGCATTTCCTTAATTATTAGTGAGGTTTTCAGTTTTTCATATGTGTGCTATATCCACAGGTCCTTTTGTAAACTGGTAATTTTATGCCCTTAGACAAATTTTAGTCATATTTTCTATATTGCTATTTTTTCTCTTAATTGACCTGTTGAACTGTATTCATATACCAATATTAAAACTTTATTTTTTAACAATTTGTTTTTAAATCATTTTATCACTTCCCTTAATTTTATACATTTATATATACATCGTAAAATTTACTCATTTTTTTCTTTGTGTTCATTGCACTTGCTTTTATATTAAGAAAGCCTTCTTAACTCTGTTAAGGTACATACTTATTGATGGTTGGACCAGCTTTTTCCTTGATTTTCTACTTTTAAGTCTTTAAAAAAATATGATACTAATTTTCATGAGTGTTTTTTCAGTTAAAATACAATTCTATTTTTTCTTTAGTTATTTGAAACCATCTGTTGAATAATCATACCTTCGCCATGATTTTAAATAAATCTAGTTCACGTGTGTTCTAATTACATGTGGTAGTGTTTTACACATTTCATTTATATCCATAGATGTGGTCACTCTTAAACCAAAAATATGGTGTTTTGATAATTTTATCTTAACAACATATGTTAGCATCTAGCAGTACAAGAATTTTCCTGCTCCAATAAAACAATTTAAAAAATTATTTCTTTCTGCCCACCTATTTGTAATTATTTTGATAAATTTAGTACAAATTCAATAAAAAAAATCCCTCAAAGCAGGGGCGCCTGAGTGGCTCAGTTTTTGGCTCAGGTCCTGGATCCTTGGATTGAGCCCCAGGACAGGCTCCCTGCTCAGTGGGGCTGAGCTCTCCCATTTCTCCTGCTTGTGATCTTTCTCTCTCTCTCTCACTCTCACTCTTTCTCAAATAAATAAATAAAATCTTTTTAAAAAAAATCTCTCAAAGTAATTTTTAGATACAAAAAAGTTCTATATTTACTTTGGGAAGAACTGCTGCCTTACATTATTTGTGTGTCCATTCAAAAATGAAGTATTTCCCTTCCATTAAAAAACAAACAAAAACCAGATATACAAAACATCATTTTATCTTCCTAGGTAGAGCTATTGATTTCTGCATTTAAGTTCTCTACACTGTTTAATGAATTTATTCTTTTTATTTTGTTTTGTTGTTGTTGTTTTTGTTTTTATTAATATATAATGTATTATTTGCCTATAATTAGGCAAATAATATAATGTAATATAATGTAATATAATATAATGTAATATAATGTATTATTTGCCTAATTAATTATGTATTATTTGCCTAAATAATTAGGTCTGTGGATTGGGTCTGTGAATCATTAGGCTTACACTTTTCATAGCACTCACCATAGCACATACCCTCCTCATTGTCCATAACCCAGCAATCCTCAATTCTTTTCATGAGATTAAGAGTCTCTTATGGTTTGTCTCTCTCCTGATCCTATCTTGTTTCATTTTTTTCTTCCCTAACCCCCACAACCCCTGGCCCTGCCTCTCAACTTCCTCATAATCAGGGAGATCATATGATAATTGTCTTTTTCTGACTGACTTATTTTGCTCAGCATAACACCTTCTAGTTCCATCCACATCAATGCAAAAGGCAAGATTTTTGATTCTTTTGATGGCTGCATAGTATTCCTGTGTGTGTGTGTATGTGTGTGTGCGTGTGTGTGTATGTACATATATACTACCTCTTCTTTATCTATTCATCTGTTGATGGACATCTAAGTTCTTTCCATAGTTTAGCTATTATGGACATTGCTGCTATAAATATTCAGGTGCACATGCCCCTTCGGATCACTACATTTATATCTTTAGGGTGAATACCCAGTGGTGCCATTGCTGGGTCATAGGGTAGATCTATTTACAACTTTTTGAGGAACCTCCATACTATTTTCCAGAGTGGCTGCACCAGCTTGCAATCCCACCAACAGTGTAGGAAGGTTCCCCTTTCTCCACATCCTCACCAACATCTGTCATTTCCTGACTTAGTAATTTTAACCATTCTGACTGGTGTGAGATGTTATCTCATTGTGGTTTTGATTTGTATTTCCCAAGATCAAAAGCTTTTGCACAACAAAGGAAACAGTCAACAAAACCAAAAGAAAACTGACAGAATGGGAGAAGATATTCGTAAATGGCATATCAGATAAAGGACTAGTATCCAAAATCTATAAAGAACTTATCAAACTCAACACCCAAAGAACAAAGAACTCAATCAAGAAATGGGCAGGATACATGAACAGGCATTTCTGCAAAGAAGACATCCAGATGGCTAACAGACACATGAAAAAGTGCTCAATATAACTTGGCATCAGGGAACTATTTAATTTATTCTTAAATGTTTTTATATTATTGAAACTTCATGAATGGTCATTTTATAGAATATTTTATGTGTTTCTAATAACCAAATGTAAAAACTATTAATTTTATATAGTTCTTTAGAAAATAGGACAACTTATCAAATGGCTATTGGTGCTAATGGTTTTTTGTCATTAATTTATTAGGATTTTTTTAAAGTTAGTAATTATTTTACCTAAAAATATTGTTTCTCTCCTCCTTTCCTACAATTAAATTTTTAAAATTTGTTTGCTTCTCCCATTGCATTGACTACAATCTCTAGAATAATGTTAAGTAATGATTGTTGATGGGGTGCCTCCTGGGTGCCACAGTTGGTTGAGCATTGGTCCCTTGATTTCAGCTCATATCATCATCTCAGTTTCCTGAGACTGAGCCCTGCACTGGGGGGTGGGGGGGGGCGCTCAGCGGGGAGTCTGTATCTCCCTTTCCTTCTGCCTTCCCCTCGCTCCTGTGTGTCTCTCTCTCTTTAAAACAAATAAATGAATCTTTAAAAAAAGTAATGATTTTGGTATCCCTCCCTTATTCCTGAACCAATTACTGTTAAGGCTATCTATCTTTATCATGTTAAAAAAGATATCTACTACAGACTAAGTTTACTAAATTATGAGTATTAATATTTCTTTATAATAGATTGTGCTTGAAAAAAATCCTACTTGATTATGCTACATTTAGTATATAATACAATTTTGGATTTTATTCACTAGTATTTAACCCTGATACCTACCTTAAGTGTTATGGAGCCTGTTTTACTTTTATTTTGAAATAATTTCAATTTTATAGAAAATTGCACAAATGATACAAAGAACCCCCATATATTCTTCACACAGAGACTCTATTCAAGTTTTGTCATTTGTTCCAGTAATGTCTTTCTAGCAAAATGTTCTAAAGTAAGTTCACATATTACACCCAGATATACCACATCTCAAGCTCCTTCAATCTGGGGAAGTTCCACTGTCTCTCCTAACTTACATAACCTTGACACTTATGAGATTACAGGTCAGTTCTTCCATAGAAATGTCCTTCATTTGGGTGTGCCCAACATTTCCTTCTGATTAGAATCAGATTTTGATAGACATATCACAGAAGTGATGCTATATTCTGCTTATTGCATTTTATCATTTGGCACATGATGCCAACTTGTCCTATTACTAATAATATTAATGGTGAATGTTGTCAACTAGATTTTTATACTTTTTTCTTTTTTACTCTTTTTTCCCCTTAATAAATATTACTTAATAGTTTGTGGGGAGCTACTTTGAGATTATGTAAAAAACTCAGTCCTTATTTCATTTTTATCTGCTATTTTTAGAATCCACTGATGTTTCTTGACTGAACTGATTATTTCTACAATGATGCCAAATGATAATATTCAATTCCATCATTCCTTCTACATTTATTAGTTGATATTCCATTATGAGAAAGAGCTTTATATTCTCTTTATTGCACAACTACTATCTAGTTTATATCAGCATTGTAATATGTTGCTATTATTTATTTTAATAACCAAATTGTCTCAGAATTGGCAAGTGGAAATCCATTTTAAGCTGGCTTCTGTATACTTTTGATATGCCAAGTTTTTCTTTGAAATCCTCCTTGCTTAATGACACAGAAGATGTTCCAAGCTCATATTGTTCCTTCCTTGTCCCAGTCCTGGAATCACCTATTTCTCTAAGTAACCTTTGTTCCTATTGCTGGAGAGGGATCTCTATTTTCAAAAAAAAAAATATATATTTGTGTGTAATTGATATACAATGTTTCATTAATTTCAGGGGTACAACATAGTGAATCAAGATCTCTATACTTTATCATATGCTCATCACAGGGGTAGCTACCACCTGCCACCATACAATACTTTTGCAATATTATTGAGTATTCCCTAATTCCCTAATATTGAGTATTCCCCAATACTCAATATTATTGAGTATTGCCTTGTATTCTTGACTTAGTGATTCCATGACTGGAAACCTTATCTCCCACTCCAGCTTACCTATTTTGCAAACCTCCATCCCTCTGGCAACCATGAGTTTGTTCTCTGTATTTATAGGTTTGATTCTGTTTTTTGTTTGTTTATTCATTTGTTTTGTTGTTTAGCTTCCACATATGAGTGAAATCATAAGGTATTTGTCTTTCTCAGTCTGGCTTATTTCACTTAGTATAATACCCTCTAGGTCCATCCATGTTGTCAAAATGGCAAGATCTCATCCTTTTTTATGTCCTTTTATATATCTAGATATCTAGATATCTAGATATATCTAGATATATCTAGATATCTATATATATATATCTATCTTATCTCTTTGTTTACTGATGGATGCTTAGACTGCTTCCATATTTTAGCTATTGTAAATAGTGCTGTAATAAACATAAGTCTGCATGTATCTTTTCAAATTTGTGTTTTCATTTTCTTTGGGTAAATACCCAGAAGTAGAATTATTGGATCATATGATATTTATATTTTAAATATTTGGAGGAACCTCTATAATGTTTTCCACAATGGCTATACCAATTTACAGTGTACTGTACTAATAGTACATGAGGGGCCCCTTTTCTCCATATCTTCTCCATAACAAGAAGCAACACTTGTTACTTTTTGATAACAGCCATTCTGGCAGATGTAAAGTCGTATCTCATTGTGGTTTTGATTTGCATTTCCCTTACGATGGGTGATGTTGAACATCTTTTCATGTGTCTGTTGGCCATCTTTAGAAGAATATCTGTTTAGTTTCCCAGCCCATTTTAAATCAGATTATTTGTTTTTGGGTGTTGTGTTTTATATATTGTTCATATATTTTGGATATCATTTGCAAATATCTTCTTTCATTCAGTAGGCTAATTTTTTGATCTGTTGATGGTTTCCTTTGATGTGCAAAAGCTTCTTTGTTTCAGTGTAGTCCCAATAGTTTATTTTTGCTTTTGTTTTCCTTGACTTAGGAAACATATATAGAAAAATGTTGCTATGGTTGATGTCAAAGAAATTACTGCCTATGTTAACAGTGATATTCTAAAATCAACATCTGGATGCCAGCTAAGCTCACTGCTACTGAGGTGTAAGTGCTTTAAGGCCCTCTCAGTGGGCAAGAGTAGAAAATATACAAATAAGTAGACATCATTTTCTCTATCTTCTGTTAAAACTCATGAATAAACACTAATAACTCCAATTTTGATCTAACACCATCTAGTTCATTTTAGCTCTCCCCTTTCCATATTTATACTTCTCTTCCCCAATAATGAAAAATTGGTTATCATTAACCTCAATATATTTACTAACTTTCTCAATTTTCTTGACTGTAGCTAAGGTCCTAATCCTCTGTGACTACCTCCTCATTTAGATGTTGTCCTTTTGTGAGCCCTGGGCCCTGTAGTGTTTGTATTCCATTTGGGTAGGCCCTGGCACAAGTTGGGTTGCCTTCCCACTACACTTGACCTTGCCCATTAGCTTTTTGACTGAGAATAAGGAAAGGGGCTTTATTATGTTTTCTATACTTTGTCACTGAAGTACATCTAAGACTTGACAAATTTTAAATATAAACCAAATCATCTCATTGTTCAAAAATAAATGTTACCTATTTAGAGCAAATTGAAAACAATAAAAGTACTTGTATATCAAAAATATAAATAAATATATATGCCATCTTTCTTAAGTATTAAATATATGACTTCCAAAATTGCCTTTAATATTGTTAAAAGTACACAGGTTTTTTGGGGGGGGTATTTGTTTTTGGTAATTTGTAGAAAACATAAATGTTACTGATGATCACAATTTAAAGTAGCTTACAGTATTATTTAAAAATATTACGAGGGTAAAAAAAATTACAGATGTAGCTATCCTTATCTTGATAGGTAAAATATCTATATAAAAACTAGCCCATCTGTCAGTTGTCACATATGATATATAAATGTAAGGAAAACAATAAATGTAAGGAAAACTGAATACAGCTAAACAATTTAGTATATGCAGTTCCAAAATGGAGTAAATGCCTACTCCCAAATTCTTCCTGATCACCATCAAAATTCTGACTATAATATGTTAAAGTTGGTATAATGGTATAAAGATTCAAGATTTCAATATAGCTGATTTTAATTGTTCTCTGTCTTCACGTAGCTTTCCTTCTTTTCAGTGAGTCAATTTTTACACAGAGCCAACCCTGGGTTTTAAAATAACTTTGTCTCTGGTCCCTTATTTTCTGTCATCTTCAAGGACAAACGCAAGCTAGAATAGAAAATACGGGGATGTAGATACTTGATTTCTTTTGATAGCTAAAAGGTGGACTGCAAATACATATAGAAAGCTTGGAGATAGTAATTAATTTGGGGGAGATGAGCTTGATTTAGATAAAATTTGAAGTCCTTCTCACAGGTGGAATATCAACTTAAAACTGCAAACAGAACAGAAGCTCTGAAAACTGAGTAGAAGTTTTCCATTTGTAAGAGACATTTACATTTGTAAAGGAAATCTCCATTTGTGGGAGTGTCTCCCTTGCTGTACCAGGAAGAGGAAGTTGACTCTAAGTCTCTGGAAACTCCTATCCATGGAGAAGGGAATGATTTTAGCTCTGCACAGCAATCTTAACTACTGTTACCGTGCTTCTCCTGGTAAGTCCCCACAACTGACTCCCACCTCCAACATCTTTTGACTTTAGCTGAAGATGGCATTTAAAATGATGGCTTTAGTCATTTTGGGGAATTCCTTAGTATTCCTGGGTCTCTCACATGTATACAGAACGCATAAATTTTATTAAAGTTTTGTTTTTCTCCTGCTAATTTGTCTCATGTCAATATGATTCTTAGATGACTCTCAAGAAGAACTTTGAAGGATACATAAAAATTTTTCCTCCCCCCAAAAATAATCTCAAATATTTTAGTCCTCAAAACTCACTTATTCCCATTATATTAAGCTGTGTGATTGCTGATGTGGATAGTGATGTCCTTAAAGACAGAATCTGGTTTTAATAGGCAATCAAGAGGCTACTGTTTGAAAAATTAAGCTGAAGAATAGAATAGAATAATTAGAATAGAATAATAGAATAGAAAAATTAGTAGATTTCAGCATATAAATTCCAAATGAGAATTCCAGTTAATCATTATGATTCTCAATAATCAATAAAATTAACCATAGATCAAATCTAAGTAAAGAAGATTTAAAATTCCTTATTTTATTAGATTGTGCTAAAAATATGAAGAGCTCCAGGCTAAGTTCAATTAGAATGCACTGGCAAATTATTTTATATGAAATTTTGTAGACAATGTTAAGTTACTGAAAAAACAATCAGTGTAACACGATGCTGTTTAAAGAAGGTAAAGAATAAAGATGGAAGGGAAAGGCGAATAAGGGAAGTAGAGTAGGCCCCTTCTTTATCTGCAGGAGATATGTTTTAAGAGCCCCCCCAGTAGATGCCTGAAACCATGGATAGTGCTAAGCCTTACAGATGTTGTGGTTTTTCCTATACAGTCATACATACCTTTGATAAAGTTTAACATATAAATTAAGTGCAATAAGAGATTCAAAATAATAACTAATAATAAAAAGAACAATATATTGTATACTGTAATATATTATAATAAAAGCTATGTAAATGTGGTCTTTCTCAAAGTATCCTATTGTATTGTATTCACACTTTTTCTTGTGATAATATGACAAAATGCCTGTGTGATGAGAGGAAGCGAGGTGAATGACATAGGCATTATAATGTTAGGCTACTATTGACCTTCTGACTATTTGTCAGAAAGAGGATCATTTGTTTTCAAACCACAGTTGATTGTGGGTAACTAAAACTGTGGAAAACAAAGTGGAATAAAAGGGGAATACAGTAATGAAAGAAATAAAGAAAAGACAGATTAAGAGAGATAAAAGAGAAATCTGCTTGGAGTTCTGGGTACTAACTACATTCATATCAAAATAAGGAATGTTTGATAGGATTTAAAATACTTCTAAGAATCCTAGAAACAATAAGTTTTAGACTAGTATTCATGAAAAAAATTACATTTGTGTTTCTTAAGAGTTGAGTTTTCAATTATTAAATTAAAAGGGAATCTATAGAATTACAATTTTAAGTCAATATGAATATTCTAAAATTAATGAGGTACAGAAAATTTGGTTTTTTAGGAATGTGGATTTGAAAGAAAAGGCCAAATATGATCTTACAAGGAGTGCCACTTTCATTTTTTTCCATAATGTTATTGGCTTAATTAAGGTAATCATGCAATAAATTTCCTTACATGTAATAGTCTCAGAATCCATGCATATGACCTGTATCACAGTGATGAGAAAAATATCTGGTATTCTCTTTACTGTTATAGTGAAATTTAAACATTTATTAATTTAGAAATACATTTAAAAAACCAAAAAATGTTTTCTAAAAAATCTCCAATGTTATTATATGCAGATTAGGGCATTTCTACAATTAAATGCTAACCAAGTTAGAATAGCATAAAAAGAGAGCAAAAGACTCAACATGGAAATGATCATTTTAGTATGGTACTTGAGCACAAGTACAATGTAATAAAAATTTGAAAATATGATAAACATTGCAAGGGATGGTGAATAAGATATTTATTTATTTATAAAGACTTTATCTATTTATTTATTTATTTGAGAGAGAGAGTGTGAGCAGGGGTGGGAGGCCGAGGGGGTAGGAGAGAATCTACAGCAGAGTTCACACTCAGTGCTGAGCCCGATGCAGGGATAGATCTCATGACCCTGAGATCATGACTTGAGCTGAAACCAAGAATCCATTCCTTAACTGACTGACCCACCCAGGTGCTCCTGCATAAGATATTTAAAAATGCGGTTCACTTTCTAAAAATCCTGTCATGTTAGGGTGTCCTTTGTATTCTTATACACATGAAGATTCTGAATATTATAGTTTAAAAAAAAAATCACATTTTTGAGGCTACTATTCCCAGCACTCAAGAACATCTGTTTTCATAAGGACATAGGTTTATTTTATTTTATTTTTATTTTTCTATTATAAGGTTCTAGCATCTGCTCCACAGAGCTTTATATCCAATTTGATGCTATGTCATGCAGGAAAATGAACAAGCAGATAGCTGCAAATTCTTCTCACTAATTGTTTAGATCCCTAGAACAGTAGTTCTAGGTTTTTCACATATATCTGAATTGTCTGAAGAGCACAGTGTATTTGCACATTTTGACTATATTCCCAGGGATTTTGGTTTAATTGTTCTGGGAGTGGTTCTCAGGAGTCTACATTTTGACAAGTATAATAAACCAAATTGTTGACTTTGTTGCAGGTTATGCTAGGATCACATAAAGAGAAATACAGTTGTAATGCAAGTGCTTCCATTTGTGGCATGGTCAGAAAAAATATATATATATCATAGGAGGATAACCTCTGGAGAAGAAATGAGCATTATTAATAGGAAGGATGTTAAAGTACATTGTTTATTAAAGTTAAGGATGATGTTCTCTTAATCTTTTATCTCAGAATCTATAAAGAAGGTGGTGTGGGAAACAAAATACCTGGCTTGAGAAATGAGTCCCACCATTCATTAAGTATCTCAAATGCATGTTTCTTTTGAATAACTTTGACTTCCACAGATGTATCATTTAATACTACTAATCACAAGTCAACCCAGAGATCATTATTGATTTGTATATTTGCTGATGCAAAACTTTCACTTGTGTATCTCATGAGGAAGGTGTGTAGAGATGTCATTTCGCTAAAGATTGAGTTTAGTGAACCATGTAGCATATTTATTTTAACACAGGGTATTTTATGTGTAATGACCCTCATGAACTGATAAAAACCTAGACAGAAAATGTTGGTGATGTTAAACAGTCACTAATGTGATGGGAATACATATAAAAGAAAAGGAGGCTTCCAGGGAAAATGAAACATGAAAAACATGAGGGGATACAAATATTTAAAATTTATACAGATGAGATTTTTGAAGCCTGGAGCAGTTTTGTGTCTCAACCTTTTTTTTTTTTTTTTTTTTTTCCCCTTCTTTTTTTTAGCTTTGCTATCTGCAAATGGACAGTTTGGGAAGAGAGATTTTTCTTTCCACAGAACTAGGCTAGGTAAGCAATCTCAGAGGGCTCAAGATGTTACCATGAAATTTAAGGTATTTGTCAATCTACCTATTCCCTGTCTCATGTTCAATGAGATTAGTTTTAGGAGTATTTGTGGGTATAAAACTATCTCAAATTAATGAAATTATGCAGGAATATTTCTTCTGATGTTCTTAAGGTATACACATTTTTAGAGCAGTGGTTCTCAAAGTGTCGTCCTCGCATTGGTAGCATCATTATCACTTCTGAATATGTTAGAAATGCATAGTCTCAGCCCCTATCTCCAGAACTACTTCATCAGAAATTCTGGGAAGCTCCCACCAGTCTAAACGGATTGCATGGAGCACTGGGTGTGGTGAAAAAATAATGAGTACTGTTATGCTGAAAATAAATAAATTTAATTTAAAAATTAAAAAACTTAACAAACACTCTAAGTGTTACTGTGAAGCATACTGAATTTTCTCCTTAATATTCTTAATAAAGGTAACTAAGAACTTTAAAGTGATACTGGTCTAAGAAGCCCGTCAGAATCCTAAGGAAGAAAAGTGAAAGATTGAACGCTGAGGAAAGGACAACTGAAGAAAATGGACAGGAAAGATCTAAAATTAAAGCTGAAGAAGCCCACCACAAGGGTGACGAGCATTAAGTGGAAGCAGTTGTTAGCCTCTGGACAATAGATATAGGACCAAAGTCAGCCTTGTGACAGATATGGGAGCAGCAGCAGCATCGTGGTTGCCGTCATCATCATATCACCATCATCATCATCACCACCATCATCATCACCATTATTATCATCTTGGTGGGTGAGAACTCATGAGATCCAGACACTGGACTAGGGGCTTACATAGAATTCTAACTTAACCCTTACAATAAATTTGGGGGTATTTAAAATTTAAATTTTGTCTGTTTTATATATGACAAAACTGAGCCTTAGAGAAATTAAGCAGTTTACCACCAAATTTATTTAAGTAGCAAGAAAGAAAACTGAAATTTGAAGCAGGCAGTGTGACTTCAAAGCCCACACTCTCAACTGCTCTTCTTTCTTGATATCTCATAGCATCTTGGAGCTAAAGGTGTCCTCACCATTAGGCAAGGAAAAAAAGAATCCAGTATTTATTTAATGACTAGTTAAATTGGATGAAGAGAAACCATGGAGGGTGAGGAAGGCAGAATTTGAAAAACTCAAAACTCATATTTTGAAGGATGGTGCTGTGGGGCTGGAAGGAAGACTGGCAGCCATTCCTAGAAATAGCATCGCTGATATGGTGAAAACACAGGGTTGAAGCACAAGTACGAAAGAGTATGAAGAAAACAAGATGATGGGATAGAATTACTGATATAACCATAAGGTTTAATGTCCTAAAGAGAAGTGGATCAGCCATCTGGAGCTCAATATAAAATGCTAACATCCATATAATGGTAAAAAAAAAAAAAAACCTTCATGACTTGGACTCAATGAGGAGAAGATCTTTTCCTCATCTCTCTTTCAAGTATAGGCTTTATGGCTCATTTTTTCTTCCACAGCAACATGATTAAAAAGTATATTTAATAGTATATTGAATCATACAGATATGGGTTTGAAACCCTGTCCTAAGCCAACAGGCAGCCTTAGGCAGGCTCCTTATTATATCTGAACTTGAAGATTTTATGTATTTTTAATAAAGTCATTAATACACACTTAATATTAATATTATTAGAACCAAATGGGAAAGTGGGTTCAGAAAGAGTTGCCCCAAGATTTGCACCTTTGGCATGCAGATTATTTAGACCTAAAAATAATCAGTGTCCAAGGACTCAGGAAGAAAAATTGACCTTCCCCTTAACTGCTTAAAAGAATTTAGACAGAAGACCTGCTCCAGCAAAAGAGCTATCACCATAAATAACTATATTATATAATATGAACTTGGGGTGGTAGATAAGGAGAATCCTTGCAGGCACTCTTCGATCAAAGTCCTCCCTATGTCCCCTTGTTTCTGGATGGCTCAGCAACATTTGCTTACCAAACATTTACTCTTCTTCATTTTCCCGTGAGTTGATTTCTTTTTCCTTTGAAGTCCCAGACCCGTGGCCCCTTCTTTTTAGTTCAGGATGATATATAAAATTTTTCTTTTTTTTTTTTTTTAAAGATTTTATTTATTTATTTGACAGAGAGAGATCACAAGTAGGCAGAGAGGCAGGCAGAGAGAGAGGAAGGGAAGCAGGCTCCCTGCTGAGCAGAGAGCCCGATGCGGGACTCGATCCCAGGACCCTGAGATCATGACCTGAGCCGAAGGCAGCGGCTTAACCCACTGAGCCACCCAGGCACCCCAGGATGATATATATACCTCATTTTGCCTGTCTTTGGAATCTCATGTCTATGTGGATACCCATACATATGAAATTAAATTTGATTTTTTCCTATTAATCTATTTCATGTCAATTTAATTATTAGACCAGGTAGAAGAACCTTGAAGGCTTCCCAACAGAATAAACAGTACCTGGCACTTAGTAGGTTCTTTTCCATCACTTAATATTGATTTGTTAAATTTAATTTAATATGAAGTTATTAAATTTGACTTCATGTTAGTTAAATTTAAGTTAATTTCATTTGTGCCAACACGGTATGAAGGTATATGCAAATATGATCCAACTTACTTCTAGCTCTAAGCCCCTCAGGATTAGTACATTTAGTTCATAACTAAAATGAACATAGATAAATAAGAAAAAAAAAGGGGGAAGGGCTTGGGACATTTGGTGCTAAGAGCTGACTTAAATACAGATATGATAGTTTCTAAAGTCATCACAATAAATTTCCCTTCCAGTTGAAAATGCTTCAGATTTGATTCTTAGTCTCCTTGGCTCCAAACTACTCACTCCTTAAACTCTCCATGTGACCTTGAGCATGTAACCTAAATTTAAAGAACTTCTGCTTCCTCATCTAGAAACCAAGAAATACACTTAAATTGTTCAATTTTATTTAGTATAGTACAATACACATTTTCTAGTTGTGGTCTCTAGTGGCTTTCCAGTGTCACTAAAGGCTGTAAAGGAATTAAAATTGTGTACGAATCTCATAATAAAATATGGAGCTGGTTATTGGATGAAATCTTTTCTGAGGGTCTTTAAGAAAACTAGTTGCCTCCCCTTCATCTGCCATTGCACGGGGTAGAACTTCTTTTATTTTGAGGAAAGTGTGTTTGTGTGTGTATGTGTGTATGTAAGAGAGAGAGAGGGAAAATATATGTCATACTAGTGTTTTTGAGGGAGATGGCAAATTAACCCATTTACATATTTACACATCTCTGGTTATGTTTACACATTTAAATGGACTGCCTGAGATCTAAGCTTTGAAGTATCATGTTATAAGCTCTAGCACTCTGTACTCAACTACAAGGAAAACATTCTATGCCTGGACTGTTATAGGAACTTTGCAAGTCAGTAGACATGCCTTTAACAAGCAATAAAATGAAGCTATCAGCCATTCCAAATGGACCAAGATAGAGGTCACATGATTAAACCACCTCTGGACCAGACAGTCTCCGATGTATTTCACTCCAGTTTCCATCTATTAATCAGAGGAGTTGGGAGAGCAATAATTTAAACGCTGCAATAATCAATTCCATAACACATTAATAGAAGCTACAGTCAAACTTTCCCACACCACTTGACTGCATTGGAATCCTGACAGGAGCCCTAGGGCCATGCCTGATTTGCATTAAATTTACATAAAATTGTAAATCAAGAATACATGAACACAGCCTTAATATTTGTTAGTGCTTAGATCTTTCCTGATAGATGGATTGAAGCTGCTGGTGGTTTGACTTTGCTTGCAATAAAATTGTGGAGCTGATCAGCTTTGTTCTCATTCTGCAATCATGGGGAAAGGGACCCATGAGAGCTATAGTTTGGGGGCATGTGTATGCCACTTAGGGTTTTCATCCTATAAACCATGTCTCAGATGTGCCCTTGGAAACCCCAATCTAGAAGCAGATTGTCTCCAGTGACTTTGTAGAGCCTGGTCATTGGATTTACTCACAAATAACTTAGCATTAAATGGAGATACAATTGATAGAGAAGCTGGCCAGCTGAGAGGATATCAAGGCCCCTGGAAATTTTTGTTTTTCCAAATAGCATTTACTATCATGAAAATGGATAATTAGCAACATTCTTTATGCTGAAGATAAAAATCAAGCCTTCAGCAAAGCATCTAGTACCTAACGGCTGATAAAGAGCACCTCACATGGTTCTAAGTATTCTGTGTGCTCTTCTTATAGATATGGCCTTTGTTACATGCTTTTATATTAAGGGCTAGGAGAGAATATGCTTATCAAGGGTCCTGGTTCACAGAGGCACTCTTTATATTCTCCTAAGTCCTCTTATTTTAACTCTATCCTGAGAGAAAATAGACACTAAAATGCAATAATGCCATTGAAAGCTTTTTATTTTTCAGAAAGCATTTTGCAAATATTTTGTACATCATGTTTAATGTCTGTTTCTCACCTCTCCCTTACCAACCACCTATCCCACTTTTTCTTACCTTGCACGATCAAGTAAACTTGGGAGGTCTTGGGCTCATGCTGTGTCTGAACCGAGCAAGTATAGGAACCCTCATCATAGACATCCACCTTCTGGATTCGGAGGCTGTATTCCAGAGAATGGCGTTTCTCCAGCTCAACCCGAGGGTCCAGAGACCACTTGTCATGCCCAGCAAAAATGATGCCAGAACGGTTCAACCAGGCCACCTTCGAGTTCTTGTCTTCTACAACGCACCTGCCAGAGCAGAATAACAACATTAGAACCTCAGCCTTACCTGCACCTGCATTCATTCCCCTTATGACTGGCCTCAACAAGACCAAGAACAATAATTACATGCAGGATGAATCATCGCCAAGCCACTTTTTAGAGTCCTAAGTGTTGTCCTAAGACTAATTACCATCCAATGGATGGATGTCACTATTATTAGATTCAATTTGGCAATAAACAATCAATATGAGAAATACAAGCAAATAAAATTAAATAGGTATTGACTTCCCACTGGATTATCTTCTTCTTCACTAGGAAAAGGTCACCACATAGCACTCCATCTGTTTAAGTACCTGAGAATTTGAAAGTGATAATGTGACACATTTACTGAGTTTTGAATTGTATTAATTCTCTAATAAGTATTTCCTAAATTCCTGTGTGATGGTAGATATAATTTATGCCCTACTACTGTAGGAATTAGACAAGATTTCAGAATTTGCTTCAGATTCTTGTAAGTCTGGAATGCCCTCTCCCAGGAGTGAGAAGTGTGTGAATAGATCTGAAGGTAAGCAGATAGTTGTGTCAAGGAAATCAAAGCTAGCGTCATCTTGCCTAAGTCTGGTTCCAGTTGCTGTAGGCAGCAAGTTGTCTGCTGGTGCATCAGAGTGAATTCAGTATTTTATGAGAGATGAAGGAACCAATTTCATAGTTCCTATTCCAAAAAAGATGAAGGAAAAATGTTTATCTGAATGACTCCTTATTTTAAAAACCTATAAGGATCTCTTTCTGAAACTTGCAAGAAAGAGGCAAAGAATACAGATTGATGGGGAAAGGGTAGAGGCTTCATGGTGAATGCAGTTTTCTCCTTCAATTCCAGTGAGAATCTGGAAATGGAAAAATCAAGTAAAAAACAAACAAATAAACGAACTTCTCTCTGTATCCTTTTGGCAAGATTTATGTCTGCCCCACAGGGAGATTGTCCCAGACCCTGTTCACAACTGTAGAGCCATCTGCTCAGCACTCTGGGGCATGAGGGATGGTGAGAGAAGCCAGGAGCATGACAGCAGAACAATTAAAATACCATGTTCTGTATTCTCAAACTAAGTCAAATCCAGGTTTTCTCTCAGGTCAAAAAAGTCAGTCATAGAGATTCTGTACCCATGCATAGACAGGAAATTGATGCATTATCTACAGGCTGTCTACAGTAGGTATACAGAGGCCAATTCAGCCTTAGAAGGAGAAAAGCTGCACCCTTTTAAAATACCTCACCTATGGTTCAAAAGACCCCCTACTCCCATTATTTTTAAGTGAACTGAATATTTTATTGAACATGAGAATTTTAATTACTTGAGTTCCATGATCCATAGGTCTTTTTTCTCCTCTACCTAATTATTATTCAGAACATAAGTAGATGAAGTCATCATTTAGTGTCTCTATTAGCCAATATGTATCTCTCTGCTATGAAGATATTGTTGTGATTCATTAAATGTTTGATAATTGGGAACTTCTCCATGAGGGAGTACAAAGCTAACTTCATGGATGCTTGCTGTTTCTTTCCATACTTGACTTTTCCTGTTCTATTATTCTGTGGCATTGTTTCTCTGTCCTTCATGGTATATGTGGCTCTTCTCAACTGAGAATCATTTATGAGTTAATAGGCTGTTAGCCACTTTCTAGAACTTTTATGCAGTTGTTGATGTAGGTTTACTGTGTTTTTCTTTTCTACAGAGAATGGAAATTTACCTCTGTAAATGCATTTTAATTTTTCTATCATGTATCTCCTTGCACTTTTCTCATCTATGTAGCTCAACATAGCAGCAAACAGATACATTACATCATAGAAATATATTCTGAATAATGTCTAGCCAAAAATATGTCTCTAATATGTTCATTTTGGAAAAAAAATACTATATAGCCAATTTTATGTAACTATGGCTTACAAATCAATTAAAGGCAGATATTTTGCTCTAATCATTTAGGTACCTCCAAAAATTAATCTCATAGAATACAGGTACTTGGGGAATGCCTGCTATTAAACTGACAGTGTCACCCTCACAGAGAAGAGGACATATGTTTACCTATTTTCCACGTCCCCGTCCCAAACCCTACAACATCGACAAATGAACAAATTTCCTAACCATCACAAGGTAGAGTTACTAACTTAGGTGTTTAGGGTCTTTTGGACATTTTAGCAATTTTTGTCCATGGAAAAGTTAAACTTGTCACACAGATCATTATCTCAAATTATTCTCTGAGAGTGTTCAGATTTATCTTATCTAAAGATGTTATTGGGGGCGCCTGGGTGGCTCAGTGGGTTAAGCCGCTGCCTTCGGCTCAGGTCATGATCTCAGGGTCCTGGGATCGAGTCCCACATCGGGCTCTCTGCTCAGCGGGGAGCCTGCTTCCTCCTCTCTCTCTCTGCTTTCCTCTCTGCCTACTTGTGATTTCTGTCTGTCAAATAAATAAATAAAATCTTTCAAAAAAAAAACAAAACAAAACAAAACAAAAAACAAAACAAACAAACAAACAAACAAAAAAGATGTAATTGACTATTTCAGCAAAATTACCAGACCCACAAAAATGTGTCTACCAAAACAATACATTATGTGGAAATTTTGCTATGACAATCTGCATAACAGCTTATTCTTACATTGTGTTTCATCTTATATTTATTTTTAAAATTTATCTTTTACTTACAAATAAGTGAAAGATATATTAGGATATATACACATACATATACACTCATGCTTTTTACTAACTTAGTATAGTTAGCCAAGAAGCTAAGCAGACCACAATGTGGTATTTTCCTTTTTTTAATTTTTACTTTAAGTAATCTCTACACCCCGTGTGGAGCTTGAACTCACAACCCTGAGATCAAGAGTCACATGCTCTACTGACTGAGCCAGCCACGTGCCCTAACAGTGTAGTATTTTTAAAAGGAAAACCACTCCTCCAGATATTTAAGGGTTCTTTTTTATGTAGTCAGTAGTTCCAAAGGAAATATATTGATTCTATAAACCAGAAAATAATCTTTCCGCAGCATGACTAAAACTTTCATACTGAAAAATGGCAAAAATAATGCATTTTCAGAACTAATTTAATTTTTTAAAATTTTGATATCTTGATTTAAGGTGGCAACTATTTCAAACCATAAGTAGTGTATATAAGTAAAAGATGGTAAGAGTCAAAATAATTTCAATTTGTAGAGCTCATGATTGTTCAGAAAATAACCAGTCACATAGGGTAGTCACGGAACACCCAGTTATTAAAAAATGCAGAAATGCTGATTTAATGCAGACCCAGGTTCCTAGCATGCACTGACTGACCAGCAAGCATCATGAGCTTCCATATAGGAGATAAGTTGGCTTAACTGTGCAGTAGGCATTCCTGTAGAGTAAATGAGAATTCTCATGCATACCATCATAATATAATAAGGAATTACTCCCTACTCAGAATGTTGCTTCAATACTCCCTACTCAGAATGTTGCTTCAATACTCAGAATGCTCAGAATTTGATACCTAATGATTCTATCTTTAATATCAGCTATGGCTAAAGCTGGAAAAGTATGAAGAGATGTATTTTATTAATAAAACATTTTTCTACTTAAATTCAATTTAGTTAACATATAGTATTATTAGATTCAGGGGCAGAATTCAGTGATTCATCAGTTGCATATAACACCTTGTGGTCATTACATCAAGTGCCTTCCTTAATGCCCATCACTCAGTTAACCCACTCCCCTACCACCTCCCCTCCAGCAACCCTCAAGTTTGTTTCCTAGAGTTGAGTCTCTTCTGGTTTGTCTCCCTCTCTGTTTTTATTTTATTTTCATTCCCTTCCCTTATGTTTATCTGTTTTGTTTCTTTAATTCCACATATGAGTGAAATGATATGCTATTTGTCTTTCCCTGACTTATTCCACTTAACATAATACCCTCTTAGTTCCAACTACATTGTTGTAAATGGCAAGATTTCATTCTTTTTGATGGCCAAGTAGTATTCCATTGTGTGTGTGTGTGTGTGTGTGTGTGTGTGTGTGTGTATGTGATATATATATCTCCACTGTATATACATGTGTTATATACAAATGTGTGCTATATGTGAGATATATATATATATGGCACATCTTCTTTATCCATTCATCTGTTGATGGACATCTGAGCTCTTTCCATACTTTAGCTATTGCACACATTGCTGTTATAAACATCAGGGTGCATGTGTCCCTTCAAATCACTATGTTTGTAGCCTTTGGATAAATACCTAGTAGTGCAATTTCTGGGTCATAGGGCAGTTCTATCTTTAACTTTTTGAGGAACTTCCATGCCATTTTTCACAGTGGCCGTACCAGTTTGTATTCTTACCAACAGTGTAAGAAGTTTAGCCCTTTTTCCGTATCCTCACCAACATTTGTTGTTTTCTGAGTCATTAATTTTAGCCATTCTGACTGGTATGAGGTGATGAGATGTATTTTAAAAATCCGTAAGTGCTGTGTATTGTTTAGATTTAATAGAATGTTTTCTCCAGGAGCTCACAATGTTGCAAATTATTCCCAGATTTAGAAAGGACTGTTCCTTAAAGAGAGTGGATGTTAGTGCCAAGAGGAGAGGGAGAGAATGTCCCTTTACTTCAGGTGGGATTTTTTTGGCAGGCAGCTAAGAACATGGGGTTTTAATACAGAGTACTACTTCTCTAGGAAGACTTCTATTATTAGTATTCCATCCTTTTTCATGGATATTTCTCTTCTTTTTTTAAAAGATTTTATTTATTTATTTGACAGACAGAGATCACAAGTAGGCAGAGAAGCAGGCAGAGAGAGAGGGGGAAGCAGGCTCCCTGCTGAGCAGAGAGAGCCCAATGCAGACTCTCTCTCCCAGGACTCTGGGATCATGACCTGAGCCTAAGGCAGAGGCTTTAACCCACTGAGCCACCCAGGTGCCCCTCATGGACATTTCTTATGACCTCATCATATGCTATGCACATAGCATTAGTTTTATCTATACTCACTTTTCTTCATAAGCTTATTAATGACAATGACCCTCCTGGAATTTACCTAAGGAGCCCTCACAGGGCCTAGCTACACATACCCACCATGTACATACCCACCATCTCATTACTTACTGAGATGTAGAATAAATAAACTGAATTTAATTTAATACATTGCTATTAAATCAAATATCAAATATTTGGTAATTATCTAAGAGGTGCAAAATAGAAGGTAACTATTTTAACATTTTGAAATAATTAAAAGTATCAGATACAAAGGGAGATTTTAAAAGAGAATTACTGAATGTGGTAGTAACATGAAAGTAAAGGAGAGAAAAGTATATGCTCAGTGGGCTTTCATTATAAAGAAACATCATCCTTGGGAATTACATAATCTATGTCATATGTGAAAAAGTGAAAGAAAAATAAAGCACTAGAAATATGTTTAGTGGGTTGCCCACTTTAACCATGACCTTGCAAATATCATACTTTAACCATGGACCTATGATTTTTTTTTTAAATCAACTTTTTAAAAAATTACAAGAAAGGCAAGCAAACAAATTTTTATCTTCCCTGTTCAGTATATCTGCAGCCATAAAACTGTCACAAAAAATCAATGCACTCATAAAAATCTCAAGCATTGGATCTCTGCAAACACTTTACACCAAGCATATTATGCACATTTATACAAAGAGATACATCGACAATTCTACTCATACTGTCCAAGTCTGCTTCTAAAAGGATGAGTATAATTGGAGGCAGAAAAGACATGCTAAATTCAATCTGTAGCAATAGATTGTTTCATAGCATATTTACTGACTGTATCCATGATATAAGTGATACAGATCTACCAGATATTAAGCCTGTTCAATTGCCACAGACATATCTCTTCATATTTAAACAAACAACTTGCTGCTGAAAATGTTTTGACTTAGCATTAGAATTTATCCAAATTTTCCTTTCTTTCACAGGAATATAATCTGGCATTTACTCATTTATCACAAATAAGTACATTTTACTTGATTTCTCACCAGTTATCTATCTTCATACTTTTCAACTATAAGGACCAAGGCTGTGGAACTGGATCAGTACAAGATTTGTTTATAAAATTAAGAATGAACATGAGATTAGTAGTTCTCAAGTGTAGCAATTCGTGTATGCAGATGATATTGGGCAATATCTGGAGACATTTCTTTGGTTGTCCCAGTGTGAAGTGGGGAGGTTGTTGCTGGCATCTAGTGGGATGCTAAACATCCTACAACATAAAGGACAACTGCCACAATAAAGACATCCCATGTGTCTACAGGGCTGAGCTTAAAAATGCTGAGTCAGACCTCAGTCTCTTGGTTTAAATATCTGGAAGCATAGGCAAACGTCTACAGTGCAATGGTGCTTTTTCCATAACCATATGCTTCTTAATTTACAGACACTTAATGGCCACCAGCAAAGTTCCTGAATTGTAAGTCATGTTCATGACAGAATCACTACAATGAAGTCTAGTCATGCTCTGGTTATAAGTTAGTAGGAAATGAAACATTACCCCTTTGCTGTTTCATTTTAGTATCATAATATACATCAATACAGTCTTATACAGACAGTTCCCAGCTTGCAATGATTTGACTCATAATTTTTCAACCTTACAACAGTGTGAAAGCAATATACTTTTAGTAGAAACCATACTCTGAATTTTGAACATTAACCTTTGCCAAGGTACTGATATCTAGTTAAGACAGTCTCTCGTGATATTGGCCAGTGGCAGTGACCCACAGCTCCCAGTCAGCTTGGCCATCACAAGAGTGAACAACTGATACACTTAACAACCATTCTGTACTTACACAACCGTTCTATGTTTCACTTTCAGTATCCAATAAATTACATGAAGCATTCAGTTCTTTATTATAAAATAAGTTTTGTGTTAGATGGTTTTGCCCAAATGTAAGCTAATGTAAGTGTTCTCAGAACATTTAATGTAGGCTAGACTAAAACTGTGATGTTCGGTATTAGACATTTTTAATTTACCATGTTTTCACTTACAATGGGTTCATTGGGATGTAACCCCATCATGAGTAAGGAAGACCTGTATACTACTGATGGTGAACAAGAAAGCTTTAACTTGGTTACTTCCTAATTTGATATTGAAGAAATCATTTAAATTTAGTCTTTTGTTTTTTTCCTCTTTATATAAGTGGGTCCATTAAATCCAGAACAGATAGGGAAAAGCAACTCAATTAGAGGATTTGAGTTCTAAGGAAATTATTAGACTTTAATTTAAAAAAGTAAAAAAAATTAAAAATTAAAATAAATGGAAAGCTATTTTTAAATTAACTTTTATTATTTTTGTGACTCCCCCTCTTTTGTAAGATGCGTAATGATTTAAGATATGAATGAAAAAGAAGTCTTCAGGAATATGTTTGCCCTTGATTTTAATGCTGTTTGCATTGTAACTTTAAACCTACAAACAAATCCCTAGTGAATCATCAAAACTATCATAGAGTGTAGAAGGAAAGATTCTCTGTCTGAGAGGTAAGTCTGTACATTCCCAGCATGAGTGCATGAAATCAGGAAAAGTAGACGGATGGAACAAAGTAGGCTCTCTTGAGTCAGAGGTCCTTAGTTTAATTTTATCATATTATTTTAAGTATAATAAATTCCAACAGCACTGTGCAAACACATTAAAAACAATACAAGCTAAATTAGTTAAAAACTAATTTAAATATTTTGGAAGTATTAATCATTTTGGGTCATCTCTGTTTCATTACCATGCTATAAGATTAAACTCAGAAATATAAGAATTGTGGGTCACTGGTGACCCTTAGGTGCTCCTGCTAGCCTTGTCTACAGCAAGAAGCTTTAGCTCTCTAGCTGTCTTGCTCCCATTTCTATTGCCTTCCAAATTTGACTTACGGATTTGAATCCTGCCTACTCTGTTGGCCTCATTCTATTGTTCTTATGCATGTATGCTCTCTTAATCTTGATTCTCTTGAACCTCTTGAACTGATCTTGGTTTGATGATAATTTATTTTTCTAGATTCCTACTGAATTTTAGTCCAATTAACACCAATACAGTATCTACATGGTATAATGATCTCCCCTCACCCCAGCTGGTTGGCACATACTCATGTACAAGTGTCCCATGCACACATACATATAAACACACACAGAAGTAGTGACAGATGTTCCAGAGAGGGTGAGAATGGAGAAGTAGCAAACCACAGGAACCAGATTCATGTGATTCTATTACTGGGCATAACGATTTAGGAATCTGTACATTTCTGATAGAATGTTAGGGTAAAAGACATACTGTTTAGCTCCTGCATGATAACTGATTTTAGTTCGGGCCTTCAGAACACAGGTGAGTTACTTAGCTTCTCTGTATCTTGGTTTTTCATAAGTAAAATGAAGCTTATGATACTTTACCCAACTTCCTAGAATTACTCCATGAATAAAATGAGGTGATGAACACAGAAATATTTTATAAGATGTAAAACAATGTCTGTGCTCATATTCATAATCTCTCATGGCAGATAAGAATAAAATAGTTATATATAGGGGTGGCTATAAAGGAAAAACACTGATTTCCCTAGGCCATTCAAAAAGTTTATCTCTTCACAGAGTGTGATGACACCCACTAAATATGTATTATTTCCCAGACTCTCTGATCAATCATGTAGTTCTTTAAATATTCAATTTGAACTAGTTATTTGCATGTGTTATGCTGACAAAGCACACTTTCTGGGATTGGGCTACTATCTATTAGGATGATTCACTACCTATAAGAGCAAAAGAGAATCCACGATGGCAACTGGTAGAGCCAAGGGTTTGTGTCATTCTGAAGCAATGAAAAGCCCTCTATAGATATGCTTTTTATCTCTTACTGTTAGGAGGGAGCGCTAGTCCAGCCACACATGCATCCTTATATAAGCATGATATGACACATGTATTGTTCTTTTTCCAGGTTCACTGTCTTTAAGAAGAAGCATTAGCACATATCCATGCAGGTAGCACAGGTGAAGAAAGCAAGTAAAGAAGGAGCAGAAATTATCCTCCAAATTAGGAACTAAGTACGTCACCACAATCTCTCAATTCTAGGACAATCTGTGCTCCTCTGCTTTTCTCATCAATTGTGCCATCTCTACATTCACACAGAAGAAATGAATGGAAAACAGGAAGAGAGAAATTCTAAAAAGAGATCAGAATTGAGGCTGAGGCCAGGAGAGAACAGAGTTGTATGGCAGTCACAGCTAACATCGATCCCAGGAATGTTTATAAGTGGCTGGAAATAGCTCTTCTAGGTTCTTTCCAAGAGTCTCGATCAGTTTAAAAAACAAATGATTATATTCTTAGCCACACCGTAACTCAAGATTCTTCTTCTTCTTCTTCTTCTTCTTTTTTGAGAAGTGACATGGAAAAGTCGTGGGTTCCATAGTTTAGTAGCTTTTGGCAAGTAACTTGGCAGAGAAAGACAACTGTGCTCAAGTTGAGGAGCAAGAGCCAGTTTCCTGCTCTGCATTCTAACACCATCACATACTTGCTCTGTGCTCTCGTGATATTTGCTAAACTTCTCTGTGCCTAGGTTTCTTCATTTGTAAAATGAAGAGTAATACATTCTACTTCAATGGGTAGTTGTAATGTTTAAATGGGTTAATTTTAAACATACAGAGCACTGCCTGGCCCAAAAAGGGTTCATTCTTACCAAAGAGCTTCAGTCTTTTTCTTCAGCAAAGCACAGATAATGACTTTCTTCTCGTATGATTGTGATTATTAAGTGGGCTAAAATATTTAGAATACCCAGTAAGCCTTGCAAGAGCCTAATAAAATCTTGTCCCATCACTTTTCATAATTTGAATCTTGGGCATTTCCTTCTACATAAATCCCATTGTCTGGCTAAATCCAGCAACCCCCAGTAAGTATTTAACCCAATTCCTTACTTATTAACAACCATTTCCAGGAAATCTCCTTCTACAGAACTAGTTTTTTTGTTTGTTTGTTTGTTTGTTTGTTTGTTTGTTTGTTTTTTGCATCTGATACCTTTCTGGCCCCTCTAATCAGTAACTGGTCCCCTAAAGCCCACATGTGTTAAATTAAAAGCAAGGTGATACAGTATGGTTATGGTACAACAGTGTAAATTGAGGTTCTAATGCCATCTTTGAACATTTTTAAGGTTTTTGTTGTTGTTGTTGGTTTTATTTATTTATTTATTTTGCATATCTGCGCATAGGCAGCTTAGGTCTTAAATGTCTTACCACTTTCAATCAGATTCAGACAGAGCCCACACATAGCTCCCCCTCCAGGGCAGCCCGATCAGGCAGCTGGTCAATGTTGTATGTTGTGATCTGCTGAAATCTGCTTGGCAGAATTGGGGTTCCTCCTGGACTGGATGAATCATGGTCTCTGCTTTATGTACCCTCAGGTTGCAAGAACAAGGCTTATCTTTTCTCCTTCTCTGTGTGTGAGTGGCAATTATCCTTTCACCAAAACAGCAAGTATCTATAACTCTTTCCTCTCCTTTGGATTACAGATTCTCCTCTTTCCTCACCACTTGGTTGGGTGAGGATGAGAAGCAATTTAAAATCTTGCTTTTGTTTCGATTCTTGCTATGAGTCTCTGTTCTCTGTGAAAAATCTCTCTCATTTCGGGGGGGGGGCTGCTTTTAGTTGTACTTTAAAAAAAAAAAAAAACGAATCTTAGAATCCTGGCTTGGATTTCTCACCACGCAATTAAAAACAAATCCACAGCTATTTAAAGAAAATTCTGTTACCTTCTGAGTCATTACAAAGTAAATATCAAAAGTATGCTAAGTTCTAGAAGGAAAAAAAAAAGTGCTCTATACTATGCGGAGTTTACTCTTTATCTCATTCCAGCAGTAGGAAGAAATAAAAGTGCTCACAATAAATTACAATGCACTTAGGTTGAGCATTCTGTTGTATGAGACACGGCCATAAAGTCAGGAGACTATTTTCCATAAGTCTCACTTGAAAACCCAGCCCCTTACTTTATAGTCTTATCATATACAGCATTATGTAAATGTTATCATTGGAGCAGAACCATGTTATAATATAACTTCTCATTACATGCATTTAGATACAATTTGGATTAAATTATGCCCTGTAAGACATGGCAATTAATAAATACAGCATGTATGATATAACAGAGTTAACATACAGTAAGTATATAAGTAAATAAATAAGTAATGAGACTGTCTATCAGAGCTACCATTACAAAAGGGCTCTGCTGTCTAGTTTGCCTTCCCTGGTAGAGGTAGCAGAAATAAAGACAGATAAATATAAAGAGCAAAATAAGTCTATTTTTTAAATGTACTTTGTGGATACAGATGTGAAATAGGGGACTCTGGGAGCTACAAATTGAAGGAGCGCATATTGTCAAACAAATCTATCTTAGCTGAAGGAAATGTAGTGGTCCCCTCCCCCTGCTGACAAGAAGCCAATAGATCACTGACGAATGTTTATAAATCACAAGGACGGTTCTCACATGGAGAATTACAATCATAGAGATTTTTTTGACTTCCACGTGTGCTTTTCCATCACCTACATTCTATCCCACCTTGCTTCCTTTGTTTCCTATCTCCAGAAGTATTTTTCCCCTCAGCACTTCCTTCTTTTTTTCTAATTTTTTTCCATTTTATTTTGTTTTATTTCTTCTCAGTGTTCCAAAGTTCATTGTTTATGCACCATACCCACAGCTCCATGCGATAGGTGTCCTCCATAATACCCATCACCAGGCTCACCCAACCCCCTACCTTCCCCTTCTAAAACCCTAAAACCCTCCGTTTGTTTCTCAGAGTCCACAGTCTCTCATGTTATGTATCCCCTTCTGATTTCTCCCATATCACTTCTCCTCTCCTTCTCCCAATGTCCTCCATGTTATTCCTTATGCTCCACAAGTAAGTGAAACCATATCATACTTGACTCTCGCTGCTTGACTTATTTCACTCAGCATAATCTCCTCCAGTCCTGTCCATGTTGATACAAAAAGTTGGGTATTCATTCTTTCTGATGGAGGCACAATACTCCATTGTATATATGGACCGTATCTTCTTTATCCATTCATCTGTTGAAGGGCATCTTGGTTCTTTCCACAGTTTGGCAGACTGTGACCACTGTTGCTATGAACATTGGGGTATAGATGGCCCTTCTTTTCACTACATCTGTATCTTTGGGGTAAATACACACTAGTGCAATTGCAGCGTCATAGGGTAGCTCTATTTTTAATTTTTGAGGAATCTCCACACTGTTTTCCAAAGTGGCTGCACCAACTTGCATTCCCACCAACAGTATAAGAGGGTTCCCCTTTCTCCACATCTTCTCCAACACATGTTGTTTACTGTTTTGTTAATTTTGGCCATTCTAACTGGTTTAATGTGGTATCTCAGTGTGGTTTTGATTTGGATGTCCATGATGGCTAATGATGGTGAACATTTTTTCATGTGTCTATTAGCCATTTGTATGTCTTCTTTGAAGAAGTGTCTGTTCGTGGCTTCTGCCCATTTTTTGACATGATTATCTGTTTTGTGTGTGTTAAGTTTAAGGAGATCTTTTTTTTTTTTTAAAGATTTTATTTATTTATTAGACAGACAGAGATCACAAGTAGGCAGAGAAGCAGGCAGAGACATAGGAGGAAGCAGGCTCCCAGCTGAGCAGAGAACCCAATGTGGGGCTCAATCCCAGGATCCTGGGACCATGACCTGAGCCGAAGGCAGAGGCTTTAACCCACTGAGCCACCCAGGCGCCCCTAAGGAGATCTTTATTGATCTGGGATATCAGCCCTTTGTCTGTAGTGTCATTTGCAAATATCTTCTCCCATTCCATGGTTGCCTCTTTGTTTGATTGACTGTTTCCTTTGCTGTGCAGAAGATTTTGGTCTTGATGAAGTTCCAAAAGTTCATTTTCACTTTTGTTTCCTTTGCCTTTGGAGACATGTCTTGAAAGAAGTTGCTGGGGCCGATGAAAAGAGGTTACTGCCTATGTTCTCCTCTAGGATTTTGATAGATTCCTGCCTCACATTGAGGTCTTGTATCCATTTCGAGTTTATCTTTGTGTATGGTGTAAGGGAATGGTCGAGTTTCATTCCTCTATACATAGCTGTACAATTTTCCCAGCACCATTTATTGAAGAGACTATCTTTTTTTTCACTGTATATTTTTCCCTGCTTTGTTGAAGATTATTTGACCATAGAGTTGAGGGTCCATATCTGGGCTCCCTACTCTGCTCCACCAATTTATGTGTCTGTTTTTGTGTCAGAACCATGCTGACTTCGTGATCACAGTTTTGTAGGAAAGCTTGAAAACGTGATGCCCCCAATTTTGTTTTTCTTTTTCAACATTTCCTTAGCAATTTGGGGAATCTTCTGGTTCCATACAAATTTTAGGATTGTTTGTTCCAGCTCTTTGAAATATGCCAGTGGATCAGCACTTCCTTCTAAAGGACAATGATGTAAGGAAGTCTTCGTCCTTGTGTGATAGTCAGCTATTGTGGTTTTTCTTCTTTCTCTCTCCATCGTTTTTTTCCCCTCACCTAAACCCTTCCTTGCAGGCCTTTCTGTCTTGACTGTATCAACAATCAGAACATGAATGGGACTTGTGATTAAGTAATCAAAAAGAGCTTCAGAAATTATCAAGAGAATGGGCATGAAGGTAAGATCTGATGAGTTTGAGATGAAAACCCATCTGTGAGCTACTCTGCTGAATTTAGTTTACTCAAACTGGAGGATGAAATCTGCCACTGTAATCCCCAACTTACACACAACCCTGACCCTGGGAGGGTGATGGAGGTGAAAGAAAGTAAGTGGTGTCTGGACTTGGGAGAGAGAGGAAGTTAAAGGCCAATCACCCTTTGTATTATTACACCACATACTTAATTCTAAAGTTTCATAGCCAGCCTCAGTTAAAGAGAGAGCTGAAGATACTTCAAGGTGAAGGTCACACTCTGAGTTCTAGGAAGAGTCACATGATTCAAAAGCACCATTTCTTTACTCTGAGAGCATTTGTATTTCATTTTCCCACTTCTTTGTCCCAGGGCACTCTGTCTTGGAGATTGTATTACAGAAGAGGTATCTTCTCTTATAGCAACTCTCAAAATCTGGTTATTATATGAAAAGACAGGCAGGGAGAGAGAGAAGGAGCTAAATGTAAGTGGAGATCAGTAAGACATTGTTTTTAAATCATTCCTCTATTTCTTCTGGATTACTTATATCACCATTTGTGGTTGTGATCTTTTGCGATGGCTCCAGAAACTCTGTTGAATTCTCTGAATGTGGTCAGTAACATGATCTGAGTAATAACAAAAATTATGTCAACTAATTAACAGTCCTCATAATGTTGACATTGTGTTATTAATCATAATGTTGATAGTAGTAGTCAATATTAAGTTGACTAATTAATGTCCACTCTCTCTTAAGGTCAAGTCACTTTCACCTGGTCTATCAAGAACACTTTTAGAAGGATGTTGGTAATCCACTAATAGCTAAATCCAATGGATTTATTTTAAGTATTTGTCCTATTTCATCTCTATATAGCTTTCAACACAATTTGCCACTCATTCTTCATTTTCTTGTCTCTCTTTCTGACTCCTATCAGCCCTGCTTTCTCCACTCATCTCCTGGCTTCATGGAATGGTCCTCATACATTTCATCAGGTTTTTCTGGCTTTAATTATACTCTATCATCTTGAAATCTAAAACAGCATACTCAGCTGTTCCCCATAGATATCTAAAGACCCCTCAAATTCAGCATGTTTTGAACCTAAACTCATTATTTTCCATCTTAGGCTTGTCTCCTTTCTAAATTCCCAGTTTTGGGTAATAGGACCATAATCCATCTATTAATCCAAACTAGTAGCCCCAGAGCTGTCCTTGTTTCCTTCTCCTTCAAGTCATTTATGTAATCAAATATATTTTTCCATCTTTTCCCCTAAGATTGACCTCTAATTTCCATCTATACTGTCACTACCATTGTTCAGAACTTTCTCTTCTGTTGTCAACATCACTTCCAACTGGTGTTATCACCTCTGACATTGCATCCCTCACCTATAGTTCTTCATACAGAACATACATGAAGCTGATCATATTAACCTTTTATTTAAATACACTTGGTCTTTTTACTTTTAAGAGTTCAAAGAGATTAACATATGTCAGATAACATACGTCAGCTCAATCTACCTTTCCAGACTGATCTATAGATATTTCACTCCCTCTCTACTATGAACCTTATTCTTTCATTTGGTAAGTTCCTATTTACTACACAACTCATCTCAGGTGTGCCTTCCCTTGTGATATATTCCCTAATTCCATAGTTGCTTCCCTGCTCCTGCTAGCATTCTAATTCTTTCTCTGCCTCCCATCACTATTTTAAGAGTGAGTGAAGCATGACCCATGTCTTCTCAATCTTTGGATTTCTGTTGTCTCACAAAATGCCTGACACAAAATCCCTTAATAATTATTTAATGGATGAATGAATATACCAAAAACCTTTCTCCTCTCATTTCACATTCTTAGGCATTTCTGCTTCCTAATAAAATCTTGAAGGTGGAAGAATCTTACTATTCCCAATGGTTTTAAAAGAAAAGTATGACAGGACAAAGCCCTTTTGTCTTCTCTAAGAATCTAGCCATTTTATTTCCTTTCACTTGATGCTACCATTTCTCTGTCCTTCCTTGCCTGGAAGAGATGATACTATCTTTTTATTTATTTATTAAAAATTCTTATTATTTAATTATGTTAAATAATTAACATAATTGAGAGAGAGAGAGAGAGCATGAGTCAGTGTGGAGGGGTAGAGGAAGAGAGAAAATCTCAAGCAGACTCTGCACTGAGTATGAAGCCTGGCTGGGGCCTTGATCTCACAACCCTGAGATCATGAATAGATCTGAAATCAAGAATTGGATGCTCAACAAACTGGGCCGTCCTGGTGCCCTGTTACAATTTTTTAAATGATATATCTATGATACACTATAATATATACATAAAAACAGTTTTGTTTTGTTTTGTTTTTAAAGAAATACAATTGTGGTAGAAACTTAACTCAAAAAATTTCTCAAACTATGCTGTATGGTGAAAACATAAGATGTTTTCAAATTCACCAGCATCCCTCTTCTTGTCTGGTGGGCTTGAATACTATGCTTGACATTATCCTACTGGTGTCTCCCCCCTAGAGGAGAATTTAGGGATAAAAATTAATATCTTTTATAAGTATTCAGATGTCACACTGAGGACTAATCACCTCCAGTTATGTAACCTAATCTCTGTGAGTTTATAGTGGGTCTCTGGCTAAGTCGTACCCAATAATTTCACTGTTCATCTCTACTGAAATAGGTTAATTTGGTCTCAAAAAACTACAAATTTTTCTTTCCTCACTAAATTCCATTGTAAAATTAGCACTTATTTTTTTCCTTCAAGATAATAATATGACCAAGAAGACAACAAGGGAAGGTGATAAAGAGGTAGATAAAGTGAGCTTTTCTTTACTGATACTTTCTTGTCTGGGAAGCTACTGATTTTAGACATTCTAGAGTTTTCCAGTCAATATGGGATACTATTATTATTCAGATAAAACTATGCCCATTCTTTTTTTTTTTTTTTAAGATTTTATTTATTTATTTGACAGAGATCACAAGTAGGCAAAGAGGCAGTGGGGAGGGGGGAAGCAGGCTCCCTGCTGAGCAGAAAGCCAGGATTTGGGATTGGATTTCAGGACCCTGGGATCATGACCTGAGCCTAAGGCAGAGGCTTCAACCCTTTGAGGCACCCAGGTACCCCACCCATTCTTTAATATTAGTAAATTTGGTACATTCTTTATTCTGATTATTACAAGATATAATCTTTTCATTTTGATGTCAGCCTCCAAATCAAACACTAGAATCATGCAAAACTTCCCCAGAATACAGAATGAGAGAAGAATAAGAATTAACAAATCTTTTTAATGATTTATATCTTGCTCCCTTTTTGTCCTCTAAGAGAAAATTTCCTAGAGTTTCTATTCTGTTATCCTGAATCACAGTATTCTCCCAAAGAACTCTATTAAAGGAACTATTATAGCTCAAGATATGTCTTCATCTTCTAACTTCAGGAAAGGTGGTGTGGATGGCCTTATTCAGAAGTGGACTATTAGTTTATTTACTAATTATTTACTAATACTAAACATTAATGATTAGTAACATAGTGATGTTTATTCTATCTTGAATCTAGAATGTGGTGAACTATAGCTATGGTATAAATCATATATTTTTGTTCATATTTTATGTCACTTTCTTCTCATTCCATCTCTTTTCTGCCATACTTTTTACAACTGAGACCATGAATCAAAGAATATGGCTTATTTATATGCCTTTACATTTTGCTCTTACGTAATATGGGTCCCTTAATCTTTATAAACATTCCTTTTGTCTAGATAAGACTTATTACTATGTCACATGATGCTTCACATTAAAATTATAGCTCTGTTAAACTATAAAATTAAGGAAGTCAGAGTCCCTAATTTCTCTAAGTATATCAGTGCAGAAATTATTTGAGTGCATGAAAATCTGTGGGTATTCAATAAAAAAATTCTCTAACAATGAAGGAAATTTCAAATATACAATTTCCTATGAATTACTCTACTTCTGTATAACATCTAATCACAGAATACTGTGATTGAGGGTAACAAAATAGTAACTTTAGAAAATCTCTATTTAGGGGCCAGAATCAGAGCACAAAAGAGCAAAGAATATAATGTTCATTAAGTAGATGCTTCCTCTAAGTGAGTCTAAGCTGATTTTCTTTCCCAGTCACTGAGTTCTACACCTGCCCTCTGTGGTCCCCATAGAACTCAGTGTGAGCACTGGCCAGTGAGTCCAATCTCATTATTTCAAAACCTTTTGGCAGTTTTCACTTACAGTTTTCTCCTAATCATCAGCTCTTAGCAGCAACAAAATAGCAAGAGGGAAATAAAGCAAGATCAAAAGATACATATTCAATGCAAAACAGCTCAGCCTGTTAGCCCCAAGCAACAAATAAGTGGAGAACATTCTCCACAGTGTAGTAAAGTATGTTTCTGCAAGGCTAATGCTAGATGCAAATCTGCCAGAGGCAATTTAAAAAAAAAAAAAAAATCAACAAGCCAACAACAGAAGTAAACCAGACTTACATTTTCTTTTCTTCCATATAGTGCACCCAGTCTTTGTCCATCATGTCGGATGTCAAGTATTATTTTACAAGTAAGATCAGAACAGATTAACAATCTTACAACAGCTGTTAACCTTTTCTATTATATTATTTTTGCCTAAATTCTTCATTCTTAAATAGCACAGAAGATCAGATACTGCACAAGATGAAGATATTGTAGGAAATAATATGCTTTTAAAAAGTGACTCTTTGCAGACCACCCACAAATAAACTAGGGCAAATTTATCTAAAATTAGAAAACATAATTAACTCTTTCATCTTACTTTAAAATACTAAACCTGTTCACCTTACCTCTCCAGTTGGTGATGCTAGGTGTGAGAGCATGACAAAATTTTCCCAAAAGATCTTATAGCTATACCAATCCTTCTCAATGTCAGAGGAAAAGCTAGTAAGAATATACGATAGGCCAGACTCATACTTGACTTAACACACTTTTACTTGCTGACCTCCTGAAATGTTCAACAGCTATATTATATTATATTATATTATATTATATTATATTATATTATATTATTACAGTTATTCTATAACTTAGAATTAGAGCTGTTCTTTGAATGTTCCAGACAGACAATTTCATGGCAGAGTCCAGTATTAACAAAAAGTGCAGGATACGGGCTTGAGCATAACATGCACAAAATAGAAGAGTCATCTACTTTTTAAAAGCCTTTGAAAGTTTGGGGTATGGGATAGTTAGCATGTTGAAGGCATTTACAGACTTTTTGGCTAGTGAAGAGATATTTTTCAGTTCGCCTAGATTTTTTTTTTTTTTTCCACTGCACTGGTGATACACAGTACAGAATAAGGAAATAAGCACTGCCAGCCAATCCTACAAGACTCCATTCCAGCCAGAGTAGAAGCACAATGTCAAAGGACTAACTGCTACAAAGACCTCCCAGCTTCTCATGCGATCTATGGACTGCCAGGCACATCTCCCAAAAGACAGTCAGTTGGCTGTGAACTATGTGCAGCCAATCAGGCACTGCCATTGAGAAATGGCTGCATAAGCAGTTGTGTCTTCTTTTAACCAATAAGAAGTTTATTCCTTCTGATTGGTGCCTAGGAGAAAGCAACTCTTGACATGGTGGGTTCATAAATTTGCACTGAGACAGGAGTTAATTCTTCATGTTCATCAGTGGCATTAGAGTGTCCAAAGAGCTTACTTAGAATCACTTAATAAATGCTGATTTCAAAATGTCCCTACTTTGAAGTTTGGACCTATAACACCCTATGTAAAAGCAGATCTTCACAAAGTAATGTGGTTCTTTCTCTTTTCCTTCCTTCTCTCCCTCTAACACATACCTTTTTTTTGCCATAAAATTAAAAACAAAACTTTATGAAAAAAATTCTAACTGTGCTATTTGCACAGGTTTTAAGGCTATTGTTGTTTAAAATTCTGTTTTATTAATTCATGGCTAATTTATCAATTAATTTGGGTAAATCAGTCCCTTTTTACTACTCTCCTGATAGGAGTCTTTCAATGTTGGCTGTCTGTTTTAAAATGCGCTTTCAGTGAGGTCGCGGTGGTCTCTATAATGGTGTTGGTGCAAAATCAAGGGGACTCTAGCAACAAGTTGGCAGCATGTGAAAGCCACTGTGCTTCTGCTAACTAGCCCTGAAATTTCAAGGCAGAGATAGGGAGATGAAAAGAAGGGTTTGGATAGCATAAGACAGCTTCTCCTTCAGTAGGTGAAAGATAATTACTCAGTGGGATTTACCTGGACAGAAGCCATGCGCGCTCAGTGAGGCCTGCTTTCTTGCAAGGATAAGACTTACTATCTGAACTACAAAACAGAAAGTTGCATTCTAACCTGGAAGGCTGAACAGCTCTCACAGAGAAATTGGAGCTCTACAAATGTTCTTAATAAGAGAGTTCAAGATCAGCACAGGTATACCCTTTAAAAATGTGGATCCTGGGATCACAATTGATCCAAACCAATGACTCCTTCAGTGATGGAGAGTATGCAGATAAGGTACACTTTAATGAAAGGCTCAATGTATGATGGAGGGCGGAATGGGAGAGAACAGAATTCAGCCTGTCTACACAGTCTACAACAGCCCGTGCATTCTTTACTTATAATTCACAAAAGAGGTGTAGGGATGGACATGAACTTCCAAATGACTATGACAAGAAAGCTAATAAAAACACCAGGAATTAGAATGGCTCACAATTTGTTTAATAGTGAAATATTACAATCTCTACTCAATTGTTCAGTGTCTTAATAGATGGATCTTTTGATCCAGAGCTTATAATATATAACAATTTTTTGAAACATAGGAACCAGCCCAGGAAGTCTGCAGTTGGAAGGAATGGATTTGGCAGCATCTACAAGGCAGGTTTGGGAACTCCTGGTAATTGTTAGTACTTTGAGAAGGAAGTCAGGAAAGAGTTTGCTTTGAAAGGAGATCTATCAGGGCAGTTAATTATGCTGTCTCTCCAGGGAATCTTCTTTCAACTTCCTGAGCTAACTCATTCCACAATATCTACATCAATATCTATATTTTTATTTCTCTTTTACCCCACACTAGGCTATTTCAATAACCAGCATCTGCAATCTATTGGATTTACCAATAGTTGACAATTAAAGTATTCTTTTTACCTTTTAATCAATCATTATCTAAAAACTGCCATGACTTTAGGCTTTGAAATTTTAAATCTGCGTTTCACATATATATTTTTGAAAATTATATGGCTCTGAGAGAAGATTCTGAAATATCTTCTTAAGTACTAGTGAGTTCAAACTTCTGGAATTCCAGTGTTCAGATATTTTTTGTTTTATTTTGTTTTGTTTTAGTATATTCAGGCAGATGCAGAAAACCAGGAAAGTATCTACCGAAATATAATAAATAAGGGCAGTATGAGAGAGTGTGGGGCAGAGAGAGAGAGAGGGAGAGAGATTCGTATACAAACATGTATATGAGTGTGAGACAATGTGAGAAACAGAGTGAGAAGGTGAAGAGAGAGAGAGATGCTGCAAACCAACTACTGGAGAATCAGATAAAAAAGTTGATGGAAAAAGCCAAAGGAAATTCTAGAATAGATGTTCAGAATGACTTTTCTTTCAGTAGAAGGTACAGAAAAGAGAAATAACAATAATTGCATTAAAAAATGTTAGGTCGCGCTCTCTCTCTCTGCATCTCAAGTCCCACATCCTTTCTCCCACTCTCCTATAAAACAGCAAACCTGAAAGATCAGTAAATGATGTAGGGTAGAGAAGTCTAGAAATTTAGAAATGTTTTCACCGTATGTTTTATGATTATGAAAAGCACCTGCTCTGCATCAAAAATCCAGAAAAGATGGAAAAATACAGATAAAACAAAAACCATCAGATAATTAATAATGCTCATCTCTAGGGGTTTATATTTAAAGTTGTACAGACACACTTAGTGTTTATTTGGAATCATACTGAGCTTATAATTTATAAATTATACCCTTGTAAATGTACATAACTTTGAACTCTGCTTTTAAAAATGATTCTGTTAGACAAGTAGTTTGTGTTAATCATTGTGTAATATACTTTACTCTTCCCTACTTCCCAGTAGTTCTGGAAGGTATTCCCATAGACTAGAAGTTCTGGGACAACCAATATTAACACCTGTGTAGCATGTCAGGTATGAGAGGAGACTTTAATGTTAACTCTCTGTGCTCAGTAAAATAAACCTCAGTTGGAGAAATTGTTTCTCTAAGCTGCAACAGCTTTCCCTCACTAACACTCCCAGGATTTCTAAGTGATTCCTACCCTGTCTCTAACTAACACTGGGCTGTGTCCCTAGGTACTGTTGCTGCTGTGTGGTGTGGAACTCCGAAAATAGAGTAGTGCAGACTGAGGAAGTTCCAATCTCAGCTTCTCAACATATCAGCTACAATAATTTAGGCAAATTATTTCACCTAAGTCTCTGCTTCTCCACTGGGTTGTTTTTGGATTTAATAAATCACTTCATGTAAAGACCTTAGAGTAGCACCTGGCATATGAAAATGATCAGCAACTTTTATATAGAACTGCTGATATTGTCATTGATGTTTTATCATTACCATTGCTATTATTTACTAGCCACAAAAATGGAATGAGGAAAGATGAGATGGGAAACATTTTTTTGAATGAATCAAGTGGGTCAATAATTTTAAGGTACAAGAGGCAATAAGGAGGGTCCCCAAAATGTCCACTCTGAAGAAAACTCTGATTGAGATATAATTTAGTGAGCAGAACTTCTGAATGGGAAGAAAGGAAATAGTAGAAGACCATGTGGAAAAACAATGAACTTTATCTAAACCCAGTGTTCCCTTAAAGCAGGAATGGTTAGAAAATCTCCCTGCTCTGTGTTCCAGGAAACGGCTGACTGCAAAGGACCTCAACACCTTCACATAATATGAGGTAAGACTCATCCTAATTCTTCCTCATGACTTCCACGGGGCCCTATCAAATCTCAGGCTTCCTACTTACAGCAACAGCCTGAATAACATATCAGTAAACGGTCTGTTGCCTTTTGTTTTTTGCATGCGTCACAATGTTTCTCTGTGCTGGGTTGCCCTTTGGAAAACATAGGACAGAAGTAGTGCCCAGAGCAATCCTGGACAGTGCATGGGATGGTAGGATGAGGGTAGAAAAGGAAGTTATTATTCCTATTTGAGGGTGAACCCATTCATTATATTATCCCTTATTTCACAAAATATATGCATTCCAGAAATGCATTTTTTTTTTTCTGGTGCCTTAGGGTCTGCTATTAGAAAACCAGAGACCCCTGAATATAATGAAATCCTGAAATGTAATAAAATCAGACACTTATGCAAGCAGTAGTACCACTTTTTATACTCACATATTTTAGAGAAACAGCAACTTTGCTTTTATAAAACATTAACAGTAATACTCTCAGCATTTATAATCTTGCAATACCCACCAAATAAGTCACATAATGAAAATACTGAAAGTGAACCCCTCAGGTAGATTTTAAACTCTGATGATCTACATATGCTTTGGAACATCCCTCTATATGGGTCATAAAGTTAGGAATTTGGTGTTCTTTGTCTCTTCAGTTTAGTTATTATGTCAGCAGGGTACAGAGTCTCTACATTTTATTATGTTTTCCTTTCATTCTGTGCCACTGGGTTAACAGCCAAATATTACTACTTTTAGTATCCAGGATAACTTGGAATTATCGATGCTTTTCAATAGTATTTTATGAAGTGGAAGGAATTGTTTTGCTTATTATTCATCTCTTTATAATTGTTTGCAGGTTTTAAAGGTTTTTGGAAACACTTTAAATGGATTCTTTAGTCTGGCTCAGATTTTATGGCCTGATAACATGGAAACAATGTGGCATGCATTTGGGGGACTTTTTTTTTTTAATAAAACAATACATTTATGCTACTTTTAATAGGGACTGAATGGGGGCAAAGCAAAGAGGTGTGTTAGTAATAAATGGTAAAGGTCAATATTTGTTGAGCATCTATTCTGTGCCAGGCATTGCTCAAATATATTTATAATTTTTACATATTTGGGATACTTCTTTTTTTTTTTTTTTAAAGATTTTATTTATTTATTTGACACACACAGAGAGAGAGATCACAAGTAGAAAGAAAGACAGGCAGAGAGAGAGGGAAGCAGGCTTCTTGCTGAGCAGAGAGCCCGATGTGGGGCTCGATCCCAGGACCTGAGATCATGACCTGAGTCAAAGGCAGAGGCTTAACTCACTGAGCCACCCAGGCGCCCTACATATTTTGGGTACGTCTATCCCCATTTTAAGGAAAGAATGTGAGTCATGGATAAGTCAATTACATTAGTCCAGGAATCTCAATTAATAAATGGTGGAGTTGGGAATAGAATTGGGTCCACTCTCAACTGTTTGCTTCCTCCATTTCTTGCAGATCTATAATCCTGTTATTTCTCTTTGCCTCTTTCCAGGGTTCAATCTCTTATGTTCCTCTAGTTCACATTTTCTCTTTTTCTATTTATTTAGTCATTTGGTAGAACACATTCTTTAAGAGCTTCTTGATTAAAATGTGTGACATGTAAATTACGTGATAAATTTGATGTCTATCAACCAAGAGTGAGGGTAAAAACAACAACAACAACAATAACAACATTGTTGAGTAGAGAATGCTGGATTGGAAATCATTTTCCTCCCAAATTTTGATGATATTCTCCATTGAATTCTAAAACCCAGTTTTGCTATTGAAAAGTCCCAAATCACTTAATATCTGATCCTTTGAATGTGACTTGCTTTTTCATTTTTTTTCCCCCTTACTTGGCTGTTCACTGGTTCTTGTATTTGTCCCAGTGTTCTGAAATATCAAGGTGAAATGCCTTGAGGTGGGTCTACTTTCCATGTGCTTTCAATAATTTCAATCTGGAAATTCACATTTTTCAGTTTAGAAAGTCTTTATTGAATGATTTCATCAGTGATTTCCTCCCTTCCTTTACCTCAACTTTCTATTTTTGTAATTACCATTATTTGGACAGTAGATCTTCTATACGTGTTCTGTAATGCAATCTTTTTTTCTTTTTCCTTCTGTTCGACAATTTTTTTTTTGTCTTCTGCCTCCACTTCCAAAGAGATTTTCTCAGCTTTTAATGTCAACATACCTACTGAGTTTTCCTTTCTACCCTCATGTTTTACATTTCCAAGACCTCTTTTCAATCACCAATTATCTTTTTTTCCCAAGAATATCAATGATACTTAAACTTTTCTCTGTTCAAACCCTGCCTTTTTTCTTCAAGTTGCTATTATGTGTTTATTTTGGTTTCTTTCTTTCACATTCTTTCAGCCATTCCTTAGGTATCCGGTAGTCATTATATGCTATTCATATTTAAAATGGGGAATAAAATGTGAGCTTTTGGAAGACTGTCTCTAGGAGCCACGTCATATATTTGACCACCATGAGGCTGCCATGCTGGAAAGTCCATGTGTATTAAGATCCAGCCAAGAATTCTAGGTGAGCCCACCTGTCTAGCCATCCTGTCAAGGTGACAGACAATTGAGTGAAGCCCATCTGAACCTTCCACACCAGCCCAACCATGGGCTGAATACCCTGGAGCAACTTCTGTCAACACCACATCAGCTAATCAAGCCCTATCTAAATTCTGGAATCTTGAGAAAAAAAATAAAATGACGGTTGTTTAAGCCATGAAGATCTCGGTAATTTTTAGTGCAGCAAGGGATAATCAAAACACTAGATTTATATGACTAACATGGAAAAGTGATGTGCAAAATACTGGTAAATTAAAATAAATGTATCTTGCTATAACGGTCAAAGAAATGGTGACTCAAAACTCTAATGTATGGGTGGGGCTCCTTGACTAGGAACTAGACTCCAAGAGCAATCTGGCTGTGCTGTTTCTTAGAGGAACAGCACAGTCTTTTCTCCCCTGTTATTTATTTATTTTCAAAATAAACTTTTAGAACAGTTTTGGATTTATAGGAAAATTGCAAAGACAGTACATAGTTCCCATAAATCCTAAACAACTTCCCCCTCTTATTAACAACTTATATTAGTATAGTACATTTATCACAATTTATGGGCTAATTTTGAAACCTTATCATTATTAGCTAAAATTCATACATTATTCATATTTCCTTACTTTTTGCCTAGTGTCCTTTTCTCTTCCAGGATCACATCCAGGATTCCACATGAGTTGTCATGTCTCCTTAGGCTCCTCTTGGCTGTGACATTTTCTCAGACTTCCCCTGTTTTTGATGACTTTGATAGTCTTGAGGAATAGTGGTCTGGTATTTTGTAGGATCTTCTAATAAAATTTGTCTTCTAATAAAATTTGTCTGTTTTTTCTTATAATTAGATGGGAGTTATGGGTCTTGGGAAGGAAACCACAAGGGTAAAGGCTATTTTCATCATCTCATATTACAAAGAGTACATTCTATCAATATGACTTATCACTGTTGCCACTGACCTCCATCATCCACCTGAAGAAGTATTTGTTAGGTTTCTTTCCTCTACAATTACTCATTTTCTCTTCTCCTTTCAACCTATCCTCTTTGAAAGGAAACCATTACAAACAGCCTATGTTTAAAGAGTGGGAAGTTATGCTCCATTTCTTGGAAGGAAGAATAGCTACATAGATTATTTGGAATTCTGTGTGGGAGATTTGTTTCTTTCTAAATCTATTTGCTTAAACACTTGTTTATATTAGTATGGACCTAAAGATATTTATTTTATGATGCCTTCCCCATTTTCCCTACATTTATTCTTTTCAGTTAGTTATATTCCCCAGGAAAGAGTCATAACCAGCATAGGAGGTAAAATCTGGCTGCCAATATTTGGGGATCTCAGTGGAGAATTAGTACTGGGGTGGAAGACCTCATATTTACTATACAAAATTCATGTACCCTACTCTTAACTGTATCTGGTATCCCCAGTACAGAGACACTGCTTTACTTCCTTCACGAGAATGAACTTAAATTTTGTTGCTTGGTTTAGCTAAGAAGAATCAGAGAGAAGAGATTTAGGGATTTAATTCAGTTTTAAGCATCAAAAACTTCTCTTATTTTAGTTGCTCCCCCCACCCTAATCTGAGGTTTCTCCAGCTCCCAATGGTATATGGTACTGCCAATTCCTGAACAGTTCATAGGAAGAACTAGTTTGGTTTTCAGCTCTCCTTGTTACTAGCTTAGACTTCAGAATTTTCCTGTCTGCTAAATCAGTTTCACTTATCCCTGTGCTTTACAGCTTCCAAAATTGCTTTTGCTGTGCTCTCTCATCTTGTTCTCCCCACCTCCCCTTGTATGTATGTCTTTAGGGAAAAAGAGCTCCTTTATAGTAGGTATTGTACCACTTAGGGAGAGTAGAAGTGGGTGTGTGTTCAATCCACCATCTTTTCACAGATTTGTTTAAGGATTACAGAGTTAGCTCTGTGGAACCAGAGGCTCTGTTTTGCTTATCTTTGTATCCCCATCACCCACACACATGCCTGATAGAGTAGGAGTTAATTCTAGTTTCTATAAATGAAAATAGGAAGCAGAGCCAGGACTCAAATACAAATCTAAAACCAAGTTAATTTTTATTTTTTACTTTACACTAAACTCCCACCCCACATCACATATAAAGTTTGTACTTTCAACATTTAAAATGGAATTTTTCATCCATTAAATCATGCAGATCAGTGTTTTTCAGATTTTTACGTGCATATAAATGCCCTGGGGATCTCAAAATGTGGATTCTGATTCAGTAAGTCTGGGCAGGGCTGAGTTTCTGCTGGTCCAAGGACCACAAACATATATAGCAGGGATGTTTAGTAATGGCACTATGTATTCTGGCTTTTTTTTTTTTTTAAGATTTTATTTATTTATTTGATAGGGAGAGAGGGAACACAAGCAGGGGGAGTGGGAAAGGGAGAAGCAGGCTTCTCACTGAGCAGGGAGCCCTATGGGATGCAGGGCTCAATCCCAGGACCCCAAGATCATGACCTGAGACAAAGGCAGGTACTTGACTGACTGAGCCACCCAAGTGCCCCTATATTCCGACATTGTAAAATGCCATTTCACATCTTATTTCTATTGCAGAGCTACCATCTGCATAACAATTTTGTCAATATCCGGACTTGGTAGCAATAAGTTGAGATGTCCTGGATAAAGAAAAAAGTAGGAGCAGAACAACCTGCCGATTGAATAAAGACATAGGATACAATGTGAAAGTATACTCATCTTTTAAGAAAACAAAACAAAACAAAGCAAATAAAGCATTGCATGTGTGTGGAACTAGATTCCATCCATAAGATAAATGGCTGGGACTAGAAATTATTACATGACTACTTGTGCAGGTGTGTGTGTGTGTGTGTGTGTGTGTGTGTATCATACCTTATAAATTATACCAAACTCATTTAAAATAGCTTAACTATGCATGAAAGTAGTATTTACTAAAAGAAGCAAGGGAATCAAAGCAAAAGGAAGATGACAATAGAAAGATAAAATAAAAATGTTGAGATAAAATAAAATAAGATAAATAATAAATTAAATAAATAAATAAAATAAGATAAAATAAAAAATGTTGAGATCAGAACACAATACGTGCTGTGATTTCAGCACGTTAATGATGGGGTATCATAAATACAGCTCTTGGTAATTAGCAAAAAAATGAATAGATATATAATCATTTACATAAGTCATTTTGGCTAAAAAGACAATTTATTTAGTACACTTTTATAAAGAGAGGACTATGTAATGTTTCATATAACACTGTCAAGGACAGCCTTATAATATCCATCTTAGAAAGCAACCCAGATAATAAAAAGTTTTCCAGGCATGACTTTGGGTTCTAGAGATGGAGAGACAAAATGGCACAGTTTTTAAAGGAGCTCATAGTCCTAGGGATAGATAAAGAAATTTCAACTAAGGGGCACCTTGGTGGCTCAGTCATTAAGCATCTGCCTTTGGCTTGGGTTGTGGTCCCAGGATCATGGGACTGAGCCCCACATCAGGCTTCCTGCTCTGCAGAAGCCCTACTTCTCCCTCTGCCACTCCCCTTGCTTGTGTTCCTTCTCTCACCGTGTCTCTCTCTCTCTGTCAAAAAAATAAATAAAAAATCTTTGAAAAAAAACAAAAACCTCCCTTTAAAAAAAAAAAAGAAATTTCAACTAAGATGTGTTCTAACAGAAGTACAAGGTAGGCTGGTAGCCCAAATGAGGAAGAAATTAGCTCAGCAAGAGGAATAGTGGTAGGTGTGAACTGGTTTATGGAGTAAGAAATGAAACATCCGGGACGCCTGGGTGGCTCAGTTGGTTAAGCAGCTGCCTTCGGCTCAGGTCATGATCCCAGCGTCCTGGGATCGAGTCCCACATCAGGCTCCTTGCTCCGCAGGGAGCCTGCTTCTCCCTCTGACTCTGCCTTCCACTCTGTCTGCCTGTGCTTGCTCTCGCTTCTCTTTCTATGACAAATAAATAAAATCTTTAAAAAAAAAAAAAAGAAAAAAAAAAAGAAAAAAAACATCCCCTGAACAAATGATATTACATATTGGCAAGATCTCTAAGAATATACAATCTCATTCTAAGTAGGTTCAGCACTGGGGTCAGTAGATACGAAAACAAGCACAACAGAAAAGAAAAGAGAAAAGCAAAGAAAAGAAAGAAGGACAAGAAGCTTTTTCCAGTTAGAGAATTCTGGCAGCAAATGAATGGAAACCAGTCTCTGGGAGACAGATGTTCAGGAGTGAGACTCAGAGACAATGACAGGAGCCCAGTAACTCTTTACTTGCAGCAGAAGTCATGGATACAAGCTTCTGGGAAGCAAACGACAGGACAATCACCAAAGCAACATTCACAGGAGGCTGAGGTTAGCTTCTGGAGAAATCCAAAACTGGCCCTTAACCAGTTTTGATTCCCAGATACTTTTGGAAATTTGACCAAGAGTACTTAACTTCTACTTAGAAAATCTGCAAATATACACACATGTGCAAAGTTTTGGTTTGGGCTCAGGGGTTTTAAGAATATCACAGAACTTTTTAAGCTTTCACTGGACTCTGAGTTTATAAAACGGAAAATGAAACACACACACACACACACACTAAATCTGATGGGTGCATCAGGCTATCATCATAACTTGAGGTTGGGAGCCATTTAGATATTCTTGCTAACTCCCTTTACTTTAATTGTATGCTCATCAAGTGACCTTCTGATTACAGAATATCAACAATTTCAGGTGGATGACAGATTCCATGAAGCCCATTATGGGAACTTCAGGCTAAGAACACTCAAGCTAGGGGCAGTGTGATGACCTAGAGTCATGAAGGTCACAACATCTTCAAATTTTTCATCCCAATCACGTTTCATTTGTGTGCACTTTTCTCATTACTTGAACTCGCTGGCATTTCTGGAGACCTTTTCACCCAATAATAGTTGCTTACTGTAAGACCTACAGCTAAAAACTGAAATACTGCATTTTTGTTTAGCATTGAGACCTCAGTGAGTAAAAGACAAGTACTTTGTCAATGTACAAATATTGAGCCCAGCAACAAGTTTGCCACTGTTCTGACCTTCCCCAGAAAAACAACCACAAACTTCATAGGTCATGAAAATTTATTTATTCTTGAGTCAGTTCCTGGAGGATATCATGCACTATTTTCTAATCCACACAATTTTTACTTTACCTAAACTTTCTTACAGATTTTTAAAAATGAATTGCAAACTTCCCTCACAATTAGGGTAATAACAGACAAAGTTTGGTTGGTATAGTATACTTCAATCTCTGCCAAGTTCTCTAGAATCTGAATGGTTCTGAATGGTAGCTCAAATTTATTTTTATTTTTATTTATTTTTTTAAAGATTTTATTTATTTATTTGACAGACAGAGATAACAAGTTGGCAGAGAGGTAGGCAGAGGGAGAGGGAGAAGCAGGCTCCCCACTGAACGGACAGCCCGATGTGGGGCTCAATCCCAGGACCCTGAGATCATGACCTGAGCTGAAGGCAGAGGCTTAACCCACTGAGCCACCCAGGTGCCCCTGGTAGCTCACATTTAGTGAGATTCTCAGGTGGTGCCAAGCATTCCTCTGTATATAATATGAGTATCATCTTAATGAAACATTCTACCAGCAGTGCTATGAGGTAGGTGTTATTATTATGACCACTTTGAAAACTGATAGGTTAAGCAGTTTGCCTAAGCTGTATGACTTTAAATGGCAGAGCCAGGTCAAAATTCAGACAGGCTGCTTTCAAAGCCTGTACTTTTTATTATTTTGATATATCCCCTTCTCAACTGTGCAAATATAAAAATTAAAATATCAAAACATTGGAAATCAGATAAAAGTAGAAATAACAGGGAATTGATGAAATATTATTACTTGAATTTGGCTGAACTCTATGCTGTCATTCAGATATAGATTGTAGAAATAAATTTAGTAGGCTGCAAAAAATATTCACAATATATTCTTGAATGAATAAAGCAAATATACTCTATAGTAAAACCCATTCATGCATACACTCATATATACCTGCACAGACACTCACACATAAAAGGATGTATATCAAAATGTTAATTAGGATGATTACCAAGTAGTAGGTAAATAGGTAGTTTTCATTTATTTTCTCATGAACACTCTGCTGATCTTTGCACAGCTGGCTCCTTTTCGTTTTTTAGAACTTAGTTCAAATACCACCTTTTCAGAGAGGCCTTGCCTAATGCCCTAGTGTGAAGGAGATGCTTATGTACTCTCTTTATATCTCTATATGATAAGAATTATATCATCACACTTCAGTATCATATTTTACTAGCAATTCTTACATGTTTTTATTGTCTATCATTTCTGCTGTAAGTAATCTCCAAGTATGAATACCACATCCCTCTTGTTCTTTGCATTCTCGTGATTTAGAAAGTTGCGTGAGTGCTCTGTAAATAGTTAATGAATAATGAGTGAACAAATAATTTGTGAATATATGATATATCTACTACTTAACATACTCTTAAAACATGTCATTTTACCATAGCAAACCTCAACCTCAAATTTAACCAATGGAAGCTCACCAATTCTTTCCTTCCACTTATCTCCATGTGTAGCTGGTTCTTGCTAACCTATCGTAGCCATGGGAGACATGGTGGAGATGTTCCCTGCCCTTAGAAAGTTACAACCAATGTGGTTTTGGGATTTGAATCTCCCTGATGGCTAATGATGATGAACATTTTTTCATGTGTCTGTTAGCCATTTGTGTGTCTTCTTTGGAGAAGTGTCTGTTCATAGGGGTGCTTGGGTGGCTCAGTGGGTTAAGCCTCTGCCTTTGGCTCAGGTCATGATCTCAGGGTCCTGGGATCGAGCCCCGCATTGGGCTCTCTGCTCAGCAGGGAGCCTGCTCCCCCTCCTCTCTCTGCCTGCTTCTCTGTCTACTTGTGTTCTCTCTGTCAAATAAATAAATAAAATCTTAAAAAAAAAAAAAAAGAAGAAGTGTATGTTCATGTCTTCTGCCCATTTTTTGATGAGATTATCTGTTTTGTGTGTGCTGAGTTTGCGGAATTCTTTATTGAGCTTGGATATCAATCCTTTGTCTGTAGTGTCATTTGTGAACACCTTCTCCCATTCCATGGTTGCCTCTTTGTTTCGTTGACTGTTTCCTTTGCTGTGCAGAAGATTTTGATCTTGATGAAGTCCCAAAAGTTCATTTTCACTTTTGTTTCCTTTGCCTTTGGATAAATGCCTTGAAAGAAGTTGCCGTGGCCAATGTCGAAGAGGTTACTGCTTATGTTCTCCTCTAGGATTTTGATAGTTTTCTACCTCATGTTGAGGTTTTTTATCCATTTTGGTTAATCTTTGTGTATGGTGTAAGAGAATGGCTGAGTTTCATTCTTCTATACATAGCTGTCATTTTTCCCAGCACCATTTATTGAAGACACTCTCTTTTTTCTAATGTATATTTTTTCCTGCTTTGTCAAAGATTATTTGACCATAGAGTTGCAGGTCTATTTCTGGGCTCCCTACTCTGTTCCACTGGTCTATGTGTCTGTTTTTGTGTCAGTACCATGCTGTCTTGATGATCACAGCTTTATAGTAAAGCTTGAAATCAGGCAATGTGATGCCCCCAGTTTTGTTTTTCTTTTTACACCAGTTAGAATTACCAAAATCAATAAGACAGTAAACAACAAGTATTAGAGAGGATGTGGATAAAGGGGAACTCTCTTATACTGTTTGTGGGAATGCAAGCTGGTGCAGCCATTTTGGAAAACAGTATGGAGATTCCTTAAGAAATTAAAAATAGAGCTATCCTATGACCCTTCAATTGCACTACTGGGTATTTACCCTAAAGATACAGATGTAGTGAAAAGAAGGGCCATCTGTACCCCAATGTTCATAGCAACAATGGCCACTGTTGCCAAACTGTGGAAAGAACCAAGATGCCCTTCAATGGATGAATGGATAAAGAAGATATGGTCCATATATAGAGTGGAGTATTATGCCTCCATCAGAAGGGATGAATACCCAACTTTTGTATCAACATGGACAGGACTGGAGGAGATTATGCTGAGTGAAATAAGTCAAGCAGAGAGTCAATTATCATATGGTTTCACTTACTTAAGGAATAACACAGGGGACATTGGGAGATGGAGAGAAGTGAGTTGGGGAAACTGGAGAGGAGACAAAGCACGAAGAACTGTGGACTCTGAGAAACAAACTGAGGGTTTTGGAGTGGATGGAGGCGGGTGGTTGGGTGAGCCTGGTGGTGGGTATTAAGGAGGGCACGTATTACATGGAGCACTGGATGTGCACACACACACACACGCGCGCGCGCGCGCGCACCAGACAGTTACATCCAGTGGGTTTGAAAGAGTTTTAAACAAATAATTCTATCATAATAAGAGATACATGAGAGCAAATATCAACTATTGGCACTCAGAAGAAAGACTACCTTTTCTTGAGTTACCTTCCAAACAGGAGAAGCCAAAGCAGCTCACTTTTTTTTTTTCTTTAATTTATCAAAAAAATTACAAAAGCAATTCCAAGTGAAATCAATAATAGAAAAGCAGCAGTAAATTATTAGTGTTTGATCAGGTCTTCTCTGCTCATTTATAGATCGCTATAACCAAAGTAGAGTGAGCTGCCTTCTCATTTGGGTAAGAGTGACTGTGTCTTAAAAGGAGCTTTGAGAAAGTGGCCCGTGACACCTCCTTCAGACATGGGCCACAGCTGAAACATTTTTCTCAGAGATACAGTTTACCCTTTGCATATATTCTAAATTTAACTTGTAACTCTGACAAGGCATATGGAAAGAAATAGCAAGGAAAGTCTATGTTTTTTCAACTTCAATGACATTCCAATAATAGCAAAACTGTAACACATGGGAAATATTATGATGTGGAAGAAAATTGAAAGAGTGATAACAATTATTAATTTACCATGGAACTAAAAGAACAAAAGCCATTCTGCTTTAACTGCTACACTCTCTTCTTTACCTCTTATTAAAACCATTGTGAATCAAAAGTGTTTTATTGGATTATGTTTCTATTTTAAATGAATAAGTATATCCAGGATAGTATGTCTAATTAATGGAAAAAAGGAAAAAAGTTTCCATTTGCCCTGAAATTTTGTTAGTACAGCAGATATTAGTCAGGTTTACCCTGTCCATCCTTGGAGTATGTCCTAAATGCCTTGCATGTGGCGCCATAAAAGAGTCCCATAAATTGAGATGCCTTAAGTCAGATAATCTAAGGTATGATTTAGAGAAAAGGTCTCTTCTTTAATGAACGACAGGAATACACCTCTGGAATGAGAGGTCACATGCCTTCTTTCCCAGCAAGATATGATTTAGAGAACAAGACCTATACACTCAGAAACTCTAAGAATATAACTATGGGTTTGGTTGCTGGAGGAGTGGTTGGTGGGAGGATAGGTGAAATAGGTGATGGGGATTAAAGAGTCCACTTACCATGATGCCCACTGAGTAATGTATAGAAATGTTGAATCACTCTATTGTATATCTGAAACTAATACAACACTGTATTTTAAATATAATGGAATTAAATTTTTTAAAAAAACTTAATAAAAAAGAATATCATAACTATGAGGCAAAGATTCCTTACTACCTAACATGGTTGGGACCACCAGGTATAAAATCAGCAAATATGAAATGTTTTCATATGTCTGGTGGAAGACTAACTTCTCCTCCGGAAAGAACAATGATAACACTCAGCACCGTCCACTGATGTTAAAAAATGGGAAGTAACTGAGCAACTTGAATGGAGAAAGACCCAAAAGCTTCATTATCACTGAAAGTTTTACAGTTTGATTAGAAGACCCACCTATCACTCCATACCCTCAGATAATCAAAGACATCCTTTCGTCTCACTCATGATCATTATTTGTGGGCTCTCAAGCCTTTTGAGTTGCTCCGGAGTATACCAGAGTATAACATTCTCAAACTAACCTAGTTTTCAGGAACCCGTTCAGGTGCAGTCTTTGTCTCAAGCCTTGAAAAGCTTATTCAGATTAAATCATTTGGAAAAAAAAAAAATCTAAATATATATCCTTAACATTTAAGCATTTTAAGTTAATTAAAATGTAAATAACTTTGAAAACATTTTAGAGTCTATTTACCACTAACCATATTTATAAAAGCATATTACAGTTGTGTACAAGTTTCTGGCCAAGAGAGATCTGAAAACACAAAATGAAAATGTAAAAATGTGAGGAAAATAGAAAAGATAGTAAATATTTTCCATTCCACTTTAAAACTATAAAATGCATAGAGTTAGATGCTAAGTAAAGAAATGGAAGTTGTTTATAGCGGTTAGAGACTGTTGGTAAACATGGACCTTGTCATGCACACGCTCAAAGAAGCAGACACAACTGGGGTCATAAATATTAGGAAGTTCTACAAAAATATTCATTTTATACACGTGAACAATTATTCTTCTCATTTGAAAACTCCATTCTGAATTTTGTACAACAGAAAACTGACCGGCTTGTGCTAAATTGGGGACCACAAATCACATAGCAGTGTCTGGAAGGATGCTGATATTTGGGGTTTCAAAAGGAGAGAGTTAGAAAAAGAAATTCGTCGCTCTAGCTTTTTCAGGGTCATTTATTTCCCAGGAACCTCTGGCTTAGCCCGATGTGTTCCCATTGTGTACGATGTCCTAGCTCCTGTTGTCTCTTTACTCCTTGAAAGCAGAGAATGGCTTCTGTTACAGGACCAAGACAGTGACAAAGTCATTTCCATATCTAAAGCCAGCTCTGAAATATCATCTTATAATGAAGCTTTTATGAGAACAAAATGAGACTTCATTTGTAGTTTTCTCTAAAAATAATCAAGAGATACCATCTTTTGGGATATTCTATTTGTTTTTCCTTTCTCTATTTTTCTTCCTTTCATAGTTGTTAATTACTTACCGCAATTTTTTTTCTCTCCTTCTACTTCTCTTTTTTTTTTTCCCCAGCAGGTTCCTTTATCTTTTCCTGGTGTCTCTATGTTCCTTTCTTGTGATCCTTCTTCAACCAGGGGCATTCTCCCCTGCTTGCATCCTCCTTCACTGCCTTGACTCCCTTCTTGCTTTTCCAACACCTTCCCCAACCCTTTTCTTTAACTCCCCTCAAACTGGACTGTCCTATACGCAACATAATTGCTTTCCACAGACTGAGTGTATTTATTTGCTCTTCTATTTCATTTGGAAAAACTATGAAATGAAGGACACTTGCACATTACTTCCTAGGAGTTGTGCTCTGAACTCACTTTCAGTGAGTTCACTGAACTCATAATAAGCTTTATAAACTAGGGAAGTCTTACACACACACACACACACACACACACACACACACACACATGGAAAAGTATACTTGATGGTATTTCTCCTGGCAACAATGAAAACTGGAAACGATTTATAATTAGTAACCAAAAAAGACAGTAAGTGTTAGGGAATTAGGATCTATGGTTGTACCTGAGCTCACTGCTTTTTCAAAGTAAATGATATTTTTTCACACCCTAAGAGATCTATAACTGTGGGGAAAATGTGGATAATAGAATCTGAACTCTGACTCTCTAACTCCATTTTATATCCATTTGCAGGCAGATTTCTTCTGTAGATGCCACAAATGAAGGGAAAAAGCTTTTTACTGTTGGTGGTGTTTTGTTGTTGTTTTGTTTTGTTTTGTTTTTGTTTTAGTTAATTTATTTTTTGGATTGGGGGTTGGAAGATTGAGAAATTGAAATAATCATGGCTTTGAACTTTGAATATATTGATATAAGGCTTCTCTATGAAATGAAAAATCATAATAAGAACAAGAAAACTGAAACATAAAACTAACACATCTGGATTTTCTATTTCGTAATGTTAAAACTCAACTTAAATCTCAGCCAATCATTATGAGTCATGACTCATGTAACTGCCTCAATGTAACTCATGAAATCTGAGGATCTATGGAGGCAGAATGTGAGAAGACAAGTCCCTCTCAAGAACATTAACAATGGGACATGATATCAATCCCTCTGCCAAATTTTTGTTGGAGGTTAGGCAGGGTTGAATCAAGGTCTAATGAATAATAGAAAATAGTATCGTGGATTATGTCCTTTATTTATATTTTTTAAGCATCCAAGTCAAGAGTCAGAGCACTATGTTGGGTGCTTGCCGATATGAATAGAATTTTTATCTATCCCTGAAGGAGTTAAGAATTTAGCTGGAGAGATGGTAAAAATCTGTCAATAAATCCTACTACTTGCACATGAGATTGCCTGGATCCTAACTCTTTCTTGTTCTGGAGAAATTCAAGATATTCTGTGAAATAAAAATCTAGGTAAAATGAGAATTGCTGGATTAGGTCCTAACTAGTCATTTCTGTAAACTTCTTAGATGTCTGGATTCATGTATGTTGATTCATTTACAAGGAATAACTAAAATAATATAGCAGGCACCTCCAAGATTTGCTAGAATTGACTACTAATAAAATGAAAAATTCATATGCTTGTTTTATTTATCACATGAAAGTTCAATTAACTTACATACCAAACAAGTTTGGTTTACATGTTGAATTATATAGTGGCTGATATGATTGTTTGAACAATTATCTGTGGCTATTGATAATCACATCCAACTGACACATATATGCACTGGTCAAAAAATATAGATTTATTCTTCTCATTCCTTTGCATCTATGAACCCCTCTTAGTCAAATTCAGTTAATGTTCTTTTTTCCAACAGGTGGATAAAAGGCAGTAAAAGAAGAGAAACACATGTTTAAATTAATACTATCAGAATACATTTGCAAGTCTTGCATCGTTTTTAGGAGATGTGCAAATTCACAAGTACAAAAATACCATATTTAAAAATAAAACTTGAGGGAAAAAAGTTCCTTGACTATACCTTTTCATGAAGTGAGAATTAGTATCTCTAGACAGTCTAAAAGCTGAGTGAGCAAATATTTTCTTTTCAGTGTTTGTGGAAGTTTCTTGTATAGACATCGGCTCATGAGACAAATAGTGAAAACCTTTGACATTTTGATGGAGACAAACCAAAAAATGAAGCACTTATTTATTGCTGTTTTTTAATTTATTAGGAGAATTGATTTTAAGCAACATGTATTTCCTCTAAAACTACTGTTGCTAAGTGTCAACTTCATACATCATATTGCTTTAGCATCTCTAATAGACATTTTCAAAGGTTTACTGTCAATTGTACAACAGGTTCCTCAGGTCTTAGTTTTATTTTCATTATCACAACTAGGCCAGTGCTCTCATCAAAAGGCATGGGGGTGATCCAAGACCTTAGGGTACTTCTATTGGCTCATTTCAGTTTTTAATTAGAATATCTGGTGTGATTGTCTGCATCTATCGAAGGTTAACATTCACTCAGTCAGTTAATAAACACTTATGGAATGTTTTCTCAGGGAATGCCCTAAGTTTGGTGGATATCAGGAATAAAAAAAATATAATATAATAGTTACCCTAACAAGATCATAGCATAGTGGAAGAAGAGGCATACTGACTGAATAATTATGGTCAATCAGAGCTCTTTTCCATATGTTCCTTCATTTGATTCTCCTATAAAAACAATGAAGATGCTAGTTTCATGCAGCTAGGTGGAAGAAGTAGTGGAATTCATCATACACCTGAGATTCTAGTTCCAAAATCATACTTCTTTCCTACTAAATGATGTTTCTGGAAACCGATGGAGCAGTTTCTCCCCACTAGTCTTTAGTGAACATACACATTCCCACCATGTCTATGGGGGAGAGGTTAACTGCATTTGTTCAAGTTATGAGCACATTCTCAGAGCCACAGCTCCCATAATTGTTCTGTGGTCTGCATCACACGAAATAATGGACAAAATTTAGGAAGCAGCTGTGCGGCCACCTATTTGGATTACACCATGGGACACGTTTCAATAGTCTGAAGAATAATATCGTTGAAGTGATCATGATCACTCTATGTGAGGTCTGTGCCATCACTATAATTGAAAAAGACATTCCTCACACTCTTTGGTAAGGAGACTTCATTAACTCAGATTAATAAGTAGAATAAGAACACAATGCAGAAAAGAGGGAAATTTTTAATTCTCACTTACATGTGACCTCCACAAAGAAAAAGAACATTAAAACAAGTCACTAATATTTTTTTCTCAATGCCAATCATATGTCACCTGAGTTAACTAAAAACCTTTCAGCCATGTGACAACATTCCTGGATATTTGTCAAAAACAAATGTTCAGGCTACTGAAAAATATAAAATCACAAAGAGAATGGGTTCAATAAGTTCATAGATGTCCACGGTATGGCAAGAGTGTGCAAGTCTACGTGATTATATTACATCCATGATATCCCTTGAAAAACTTAACAAAATATGGATTCACAAGATCTTGATAGGTGGCAATAAGGAATACTGATAAAAATTTACTTTGCAACACAGAAGGGTCAGATAACAGACTAGTTACACAATATAATTAAAAATACTGAACTTTCCTTTTGCATCTACAACAGCTTATGGCAAAGCTCTGAGTAAATCATGAACATAGAGTGGAAATGCATTGCACTTCACAGAACATCCTCAGGCCAAAAAAGACAAACAGGAGAGGTTCTGATTAAATATTTGTTCAGAAAATACCCTCTGATTATATAGTGCCAATTTCCTACCTTGGGTAAATAGCATCCCCCTTTCCCAAGGTAAGTAGGTCTCTGATATATTGGATTTTATTTACAAAAAGGAACTCTGGCCACAAAGCACACAGCAGTTATGTGAAGGGTATGGCCCAGCTTGTCTCCAAACATAGTCAGTACGACCTTTGGCAAAGGCCCAGTAGAAAATCGCTTTTCCTAAAGAAAGCTCAAACCCTTTTCCCTATAATCCTACTATCACGATATGGTGTTAATGAAGCAAGCCCTGTTTCCAGTGGCCACAGCAGGAATTGCCTCATTTGGCTCATTAGTCACTAGAAGGACAAAAGCCAGGTGGGGATGTGCTCACGTAAGTATATGCAAGGTTTCCATGGAAATAATATTTTTTCTGCCTGACCCGCCCTAGGGATGTATGTATTCCTGCATGGATATGGTATCTCTTTCTTGGGGACAGCCCAGTAGAAACTAAAGCCTTGAGGGATGTACTGGACTCTAGATTCTAGGTGTTTATCTGAAGGGTAATTAGAGCCATTGGGTTATCAATCTCATTTTCAATATTTACTGTATTCGGGACACCAACCCCCAAACAGCAGCCCCATATTCTTTTTTTTTTTTTTTAAGATTTTATTTATTTATTTGACAGAGAGATCACAAGTAGGCAGAGAGGCAGGCAGAGAGAGAGAAGGAAGCAGGCTCCCCGCTGAGCAGGGAGCCCGACTCGGGGCTCCATCCCAGGACCCTGAGACCATGACCTGAGCCGAAGGCAGAGGCTTTAACCCACTGAGTCACCCAGGTGCCCCTAAACATATTTCTAAGTACAAATCATGTCTGTGTAGATACTCCTCCTCCTTTCCTCTTCTCCAGTATCCTTCTCTTTCCTCTTCAAATCCTTCTACTTCTTTTAGTCAGTCTTGCTGTAAAGAATACACATTGTTCTTAAGTGACTCAGGCTTCATTTAGCTTTACTTAAGGATCCTTTTAAGGATACACACATTTATCTCTCCACCTTGGTAGGCTGGTTGAGACCCATGGCTAACAGGAGGGATGGTACGGAGGGCTAGGTCAAGCACTGGATCAGTTACTGGTTCAGATACAGGAATGTGATCCAGTCAGAACCAGTAAGATGGAATGGGGTGGTTTAGGATTTTAACTGACTGCTGGGAAGTCAGGCTTGCTCTTCCCCCAAAGGATTCATCACATAGGCGATATAAGGTCTGGTGCTCTACAGCTATCATAAGTTAGCTATATGAGAAAAGAACCTTATCTCTGTATGAGAAAAGAACCTATTCAGGAGTACAGTTAACAAGAAAGTAAGTAAAGCAGGGCATAGAAAACGTAGTCAACTGATAATTGTGGCTAAACCTTCCACTGTGTTTCTTACTTTTGTGAACCAATGAACTCCCTCACTGCTGAAGTCAGTTTAAGTATTCTGTGTCTTGTAACCAAAAATTCCTTAATGATGAACCCACCCTATAAACAAAGCCAAACAGGTCATCAGAGACTGAGTCCTATACAAGTAGTTCCCACATTTTCAAGTACAAGAATCGCTTTGAACAACTATTGCTCATGTATCAAGAACTCCTGCTCTAATCCTTTGTAGCTCAATAGCAAGTTACCAATAGAGCTATATAATAAAGAAAATAGTTCAAATGCCTTAGTATTAATGTCTTTGGGGCCATGACCAGCAAGCATCTTTAACTTGCTAACATTTATCATTCCCCACAGGACACCCAGTAGCTGTGATAAGCCCTAACCAGCACCACTTGGCAACAAAGAATCAGGTTGAAAAGAATGCAAAAGGTCACAATGTCTTCACCTCCCTGCTGCACACTTGATGCATTGTTTGGGGTTTGTTTCTTTGTTTTTTAAAGATTTTTTACTTATTTGACAGAGTGAGAGAGGGTACACAAGCCGGGGGGTAGGGGGGAAGAGGGAGAAGCAGATTCCCACCGAGCAGGGAGTCTGATTCGGGGCTCCATCCCAGGGTCCTAGCATCATGACCTGAGCAGAAGACAGACACCTAACGACTGAACCACCCAGGCGCCTTCTGATGGATTATTTGTCTTGTTCATATTTCTTTTGTGAAATAGGGACTATAAGGACTTGAACAAAAAAGGAGAATATAGGGGCGCCTGGGTGGCTCAGTGGGTTAAAGCCTCTGCCTTCGGCTCGGGTCATGATCCCAGGGTCCTGGGATCGAGTCCCACATCGGGTTCTCTGCTCAGCAGGGAACCTGCTTACCCCCCCTCTCTCTGCCTGCCTCTCTGCCTACTTGTGATTGCTGTCTGTCAAATAAATAAGTAAAATCTTAAAAAAAAAAAGAATTAAAAAAGGAGAATACAATCTTCCAGTACATAACTTGTTTCTCATGAACTTCTAATGACTGCAAAAGTCCCCAAATTTTTAAGAGAAATAGAGCCTCAGGCAATATTTTGTATCATTTTGGTATTTCTACAATGGTCCCCTATTCTTCCTCTCTCCTTTCTTCCCTTAGTTCTCTCCCTTACATCTCTTACAGCAGTTTAGCACGTTTATTTCTGTTCAACTGGAATAACAACAACCAAAATTTCAATGGAGTAATAATTAATGAGTGGGTATGATTCAATGAATCATTTCATGGTTTATTTTGGCCTTAGGATATGTGCCTCTCCAAATATACTTTCTTGAGTCATCCTGTAATGTTAACTTTAACTTTGGACTAAAATGTGTTCATCTTTCCTTTCTATATTTGCATTGCTTATTCTTTCCTAGTCCAAAATGCACTGTTGGAGAGTGGCCAGTGCTGACCAATCACCTTTTCCCATTCCCCATCACTCTCCTTCATATTACCCCCTATTAGTTATTTTATAGGGTACAAATCCATCTTCCCCAGGCAGATCATAAGATCTATAAGCAGAGAGTTTACAGTCTTGTTCTTTTCTGTATCCCCACTGTCTAGCTGTAAGAGACAATAAATATTTGTTAAGTAAATGTATAAAATCTATGAAATTAAATAATTCTCTGGGTGTGCACATAGATATTTCTTTCTAAAATTTTGCCAGGCTCTCGATAATCATATAAAAAGTTATTTATGGAATGTTGAGGCACTAAAGGCATAGAGAAAGCACTCAACATACATTACCAGCATGTATTTTTCATTTGGTCTTCACAACAGCTTTGACAGGGTGGAATTATTATGTTCGTAACCATTTCACAACTTAGGGAAATAAGACCCAGAGAAAATATGTTTATCAGCCAAGAACTCACAGTTCATGTATGACAGAGCTAGGAATCAAATCCAATTCTGTCTGATGTTAAAACTGGTGCTCTTCGTCTCACCAACATCACCACCAGGCACATCCTTTCGTGCCTGTCCTAGAGACCCAAACAGAAGTGAGAACCTGCCTCAACGAATACTGTTACTAGAAAGCATTTCTCAAGTGCTTACTATGCACAGGGTATTATCTCTGTTAATTTTCACACCAATCCTACGATGCACGTCCCTTGTTTTTCATGAGAAAAATTCGGCTCAGATAAGCCAGATAGAATTTGAACCCGATCTTGTCTAACTCCTCAGAATGGACCATTAACTATGCTGGGAGAGCATTTCCTTGACCCAGTGAAAGGTGGCATAACTTGCCAAGTCACAGGTGACAGGAACCATCAGCCTAGGCCTGTGTTATAAGCCGGGCAGCCCTATTGCATGGCCAGTGAATTCATCTCGGACAAATGACAGATGCACCGTGTCTCTGACTGTGGAAACCAGGAATCTCTCTGCTGGCTGACTACCAACTCTCTGTCAAGTAGAGGAAAAACAACCACAAGCCCAAACTTTCATTATTACAGTAGTGGTACCTCCTTCATTTATTTTATAAGCAATAAACTGTGCTCGTCCATTGTTTCAATTAGGATGTTTCAAATGAGATTGAAGATAATGCATCCCATAATTCCTCACCCTTCCCCGTTCCACAGGCTCCGGCAGAATGGATTCCAGGGTGGAATTTGCACTGTTCTGATTGATGAGGCTAATAAAGAGCCTTTATTGTGATATAAATAGCCTTAAAAATGTCCTAGAGAGTCAATATCGGTGTTTGATGGCCTCACACAGGCAAGGTCCTTGTCTTAAGTAGCACTAAAGCTTAATGAGTTATGTTTTTGAAAGAGTTTGTCATTGAATTTGGATATTGATTTGTGAGGCTACAAGGTGGCAAGACCCACATTAGTGACACAGATGGAACAAACTATTTAAAAACCACCCATTTCTTTCACACACCTAATATATCAATAGTTTTAACACCCTATTGGATCATGCAGCTTTGGCAAGGGATCAGAGCATGCGTAGAATATATTGCACAAGTATTCATTCAGCCAGATGAATGACTATTGCTCTGTCCACACTAGTTGTGAAACAGCGCAGGGCACACATCCTAGAAGGTAAGAGTGTGTTTCCAAACCCTCCCTATTAGTCACACACACACACATGCAATGCAATTACACATACACAGAAGTCAGTCTGGAGATAATAACAGAATACAATGTTATAACTGTAATAACTCCAAAGCCTCCTCTCTTCTCCCTGGCCCCCATTAAACTGTGATTGTTGAATTACAGGGTAAAGGCAATTTAAGAATTTCTTTATGTAATGGGAGTATCATCATCCAAAGGTTATGGCCCTTTATAAACACAGTTGTTCTAGATCTTTGTTTCTTTTAAATCTCTGCCTTACAGTTTCAAAACTTGCTTTAAAAATCTTTCTTTGCCTTTCTCTTTCCCTGCCAATTTTCCCATTCCTGGCAGTATCATTTCTTCTTGTCCACTATTATTGTTTTATCAATCTTTATCCACCTTTGGATGTGTCTTGCCTCCTATATATGTCTATGCCTCTACACATGCAGAAACAGAATCAGAAGATGATATCAAAGTAGGGGTGTTATGACGTTGGGCAGGGACGTTATAATGTCAAAGCCACTTGGTCAGTATATCACCAAACAATTAACTTATTTAGCCTATTATATAAATTTCCCATGGTTCCTGTAGTAAGTTATGACAAATTCAGTAGCTTAAAACAACAATTTTTTTTTTCCTCACAGTTCTGAAGGCCAAATGTCCAAAATCCAGGTGTCAGCAAAGCTGCAAAGGCCCCAGGAGAATCCTTTCCAGCTTCTTCCAACTTCTGGTGATTGCTGGCAATTGTTGGTATTCTTTGGTTTTACAGAGAATTGGGTTTTACTCTAATCTCTGCTCTCTTTTTTGCGTAGCCTCCATCCCTTTGTCTCTTGCTGTCTTCTCTTCAGTCTTTTACAGACACATTCCTCATTAGACTCAGCCTCTTCCCTAATCTAAAATAACCTCATTTGGAGATCCTTGTCTTACTTATATCTACAAAGTTCCTTATTCTAAATAAGGTTACATTTTGAGGATTTTAGACATTATCTTTGAACAGGCTACTGAACTCAGTACAGTTGTTTATAGATATTCAATATAATTAATTAAAATATACTAAAGGTATTTCTTTTTTTTAAACAAATAATACACATTTTATTTGAAAATAATATATATTTCTAAGACTAACCACAAGTATACAAATTTGGCTAATAACACGGGAATCAAGAAACTATGGGCACTAATTACTTTTCTCATCCTTCCAATGATGTAAATATACATCCTCTAAGAAATAGTCCTTTTCTCAAGAAACAAGAAAGGTCTCAAATACACAACTTAACCCTACACTTAAAGGAACTAGAGAAAGATGAACAAATAAAGCCTATACCCAGCAGGAGAAGAGAAATAATAAAGATTAGAGCAGAAATCAATGAACCAGAAACTAAAAGAACAGTAGAACAGATCAACAAGAGTAGGAGCCAGTTCTTTGAAAGAATTAATAAGTTTGATAAACCCCTGGCCAGACTTATCAAAAAGAAAAGAAAAAGGACCCACATTAAGCAAATCATGAGTGAAAGAGGAAGGATCACAACCCATACCAAAGAAATACAAACAATTATAAGACCATATTATGAACAACTATATGCCAGCAAATAAGACAATCTGGAAGAAATGGATGCATTCTCAGAGACATATAAACTACCAAAACTGAACCAGGAAGAAATAGAAAACCTGAACAGACACATAACCAGGAAGGAGATTGAAGCAGTCATCAAAAATCTCCCAACCAACAAGAGCCCAGGGCCAGAGAGCTTCCCAGGGGAATTCTACCAAACATTTAAAGAAGAATTAATACCTATTCTCCTGAAACTGTTTCAAAAAATAGAAATGGAAGGAAAACTTCCAAACTCATTTTACGAGGCCAGCATTACCTTGATCCCAGAATCAAAGACCCTGTCAAAAAGGAGAATGATAGGCCAAAATCCCTGATGAAGATGGATGCAAAAATTCTCACCAAAATACTAGCCAATTGGATCCAGCAGTACATTAAAAGGATTATTCACTATGACCAAGTGGGATTTATTCCTAGGCTGCAAGTTTGGTTCAACATCTGCAAATCAATCAATGTGATACAATACATTAATAATGAAAGAACAAGAACCATATGATACTCTCAATAGATGCAGAAAAAAAACAGTTGGCAAAGTATAGGATCCTTTCTTGACCAGAACTCTTCACAATGTAGGGATAGAGAGTATCATAATATCATAAAAGTCATCTATGAAAAACCCACAGAGAGTATCATTCTCAATGGAGAAAAACAGAGCTTTTCTCCTAAGGTCAGGAGCATGGTAGGGATGTCCATTATTACCACTGCTCTTCAGCATAGTACTAGAAGTCCTAGTCTCAACAATCAAACAACAAAAAGAAATAAAAGGCATCCGAATCAACAAAGAAGAAGTCAAACTCTCACTCTTTGCAGATGATATGATACTTTATGTGGGAAACCCAAAAGACTCCATTCTAAAACTGCTAGAACTCATACAGGAATTCAGTAAAGTGTCAGGATATAAAATCAATGCAAAGAAATTAGTTTCATTTCTATACATCAACAACAAGACAAAAGAAAGAGAAATTAAGGAGTTGATCCCATTTACAATCGCACCCAAAACCATAAGAAACCTAGAAATAAACCTGATCAAAGAGGCAAAGAACCTGTACTCAGAAAACTATAGAATACTCATGAAAGAAATTGAGGAAGACACAAAGAAGTGGAAAAATGTTCCATGCTCATGGATTGGAAGAACAAATATTGTGAAAATGTCTATGCTACCTAAAGCAATCTACACATTTAATGCAATCACTCTCAAAATACCATCAACTTTTTTTAAAGAAATGGAACAAATAATCCTAAAATTTGTATCAACTAGAAAAGACCCTGAGTAGCCAGAGGAATGTTGAAAAAGAAAACCAAAGCTGGTGGCATCACAATTATGGACTTTAAGCTCTATTACAAAGCTGTCATCATCAAGACAGTATGGTGCTGGCAACAAAAACAGACACAGAAATGAATGGGACAGAATAGAGAGCTCAGAAATAGACCCTCAATTCTATGGTCAAGTAATCTTCAACAAAGCAGGAAAGAACATCCAATGGAAGAAAGACAGTCTCTTCAACAAATGGTGTTGGGAAAATTGGATAGCCACAAGCAGAAGAATGAAACTGGACCATTTCCTTACACCACACACAAAAATAGACTCAAAATGGATGAAAGACCTCAATGTGAGATAGAAGTACATCAAAATCCTTGAGGAGAACACAGGCAGCAACCTCTTCAACCTCAGCCACAGCAACTTCTTCCTAGAAACATCGCCAAAGGCAGGGGAAGCAAGGCCAAAAATGAAACTATTGGGACTTCATCAAGATCAAAAGCTTTTGCACAGCAAAAGAAACAGTCAACAAAACCAAAAGAAAACTGACAGAATGGGAGAAGATATTTGCAAATGACATATCAGATAAAGGGCTAGTATCCAAGGTCTATAAAGAACTTACCAAACTCAACACCCAAAGAACAAAGCATCCAATCAAGAAATGGGCAGAGGACATGAACAGACATTTCTGCAAAGAAGACATCCAAATGGCCAACAGACACATGAAAAAGTGCTCAACATCACTTGGCATCAGGGAAATACAAATCAAAAACTCAATGAGATACCACCTCACACCAGTCAGAATGGCTAAAATTAACAAGTCAGGAAACGACATGTGTTGGCAAGGATATAGAGAAAGGGAAACCTTCCTATACTGTTGGTGGAAATGCAAGCTGGTTCAGCCACTCTGGGAAAACAGTATGGAAGCTCCTCAAAAAGTTGAAAATAGATCTACCCTATGACCTAGCAATCACACTACTGGGTATTTACCCCAAAGATATAAATGTAGTGATCCGCAGGGGCATGTGCACCCAAATGTTTATAGCAGCAATGTCCACAATAGCCAAACTATGGAAAGAGCACAGGCATCCATCAACAGATGAATGGATAAAGAAGATGTGATTGATATATATATATATATATATATATATATATATATATATATATATATATGATGGAACAATATGCAGCCATCAAAAAATTGAAATCTTGCAAAAATGTGGATGGAACTAGCAGGTATTATGCTAAGTGAAATAAGTCAATCAGAGAAAGACAATTACCCATTGATTTCACGGATATAAAGAATTTGATAAACAAGACAGAGGATCATAGAGGAAGGGAGGGGAAAATGAAACAAGATGAAACCAGAGAGGGAGACAAACCATAAGAGACTCTTAATCTCAGGAAACAAACTGAGGGTGGCTGGAGGGGAGGGAGCAGGGTGAGACGGATGGGGCGGCCGGGTGATGGACACTGGGGAGGGTATGTGCTATGGTGAGTGCTGTGAATTGTGTAAGACTAATGAATCACAGACCTGTAGCCCTGAAACAAGTAATACATTATATGTTAATTAAAAAAAAAAAAAAGGGAATAGTTGGTCCTTGGGGTGCCTGGGTGGCACAGTCATTTAAAGGCATCCAGGTCTCGGTTTTGGTTCAGGTTGTGATCTCAGGGTCATGACCACAGGATCATGAGACTGAGCCCCTCCCTTGGACTCTGCATTTAGCTTAAGACTCTCCCTTGGTTCCTCCCCCACCCTGCTCTCTCTCTTTCTCTCTCTCTCTTTCTCTCAAATAAGTAAATAAATCTTTTTTAAAAAGAATAAATGGTCAGTCCTCTATACTAAATATATATATGACGAGTTCTTTTTTTTTTTAAGATTTTATTTATTTATTGAGAGAGAGAGCACAAGCAGGGTGAGAGACAAAGGAGAAACAGACTCTCGGCTGAGCAGAGATCCCAGTGTGGGGCTGGATCCCAGGACTCCAGGATCATGACCAGAATTGAAGGCAGATGCTTAACCGACTAAGCCACCCAGGTACCCTTTATATGGCAAGTTTTAAACTGAATTTTTTATAGCTGCCCCAGCTAATCAATTAATTTTGGAATTACTGATTAATCTTCAGAAGAATGTGATACAGGACAGAAAAATCTTGAATACTTATAAAATATTCTATATTCTACAAAGGAGACCATTGTGTTTTATGTAGAGACGATCTCTCTCATATTAATGTAGATAATTATGCCCTTATAAAGTATAAAGTATACCCACAAGAGTGGGGAGGGCGCATTTGTGTCCACGGGCAATAGATATAAACAGATCCTCTCCATCCTTTTCAGTGAAATACCCCCACAGGAATCAACATAGAACTGAGAAATACATTCATAGGACAACAGCTTAGGAAAATAAAGCCTGACCATCCTAATAAAGGAATAGACATATAGAGAAGCAGTGTTTTCACATATGAAAAACCTGGGGGCTCTTGTCAGAATGTGGATTTCCAATCAGTGGTAGGACCTGAGGGTCTGTATTGCTAACAAGTTCTGATAATGAGCAAGGACCACACTTTGAGTCCCAAGGTTATGGAGGATTAAGTTATTCTAACAGAGCTGGCAAATTATTATTTCACATAGGCTAAAGATTGTAAGGCTTTAAGTCATTCAGTAGACATTCACTGGGCTCCTATTCTGTAGCAATTGTTTTTGGTAAATACAAAGATAAATGAAATATAATCCATATCCTCAAGAGTTTCTCTTTCAGCCAGTTGTGGATTTGTTTTTTTCAAATATAATATTTGGCATCTACCTTCACTTTCAAACAATACAAGGGAAATAACAGAAATAAAGTATTTTATAAATAGACAAAAAAAGTTAACCTACATTTACTAATTTCATAAAAATTGATACAATTGGTCTCTATTCTAAAAGATACAGCCCCACACCAGTGAGATTGCTAAAGATGATTTTCAGGGAGATAGTGTAACAACTCTTGCTCAGATTTTGGGAGAAACAAAAATCAGAACTGTGACATGGGTTTCAGGCAGGAAGCAGATGCAGCAATGAGCAGGAATGACTCACAAAGAGAAAATAAAACATCCACAGAAGAAAGTATTTCATTTATAGAAAAATCAATAGGTTCTTGCTTTTTATTTAATTTAATTCTATGCCTTGCTAAAGAGATATGCTAGAGAGTAATGTCCCTGGCTGCTGAAGACTAAACTTATGCAGTTGCGTCTTTTTTCATGTTGGTTTGGGTTAAAATTGGAGATTTCATAGGCAGGTAGCAGCCAAGGCAATTTGTTGAGTCATTTGAATGAGAATCCACTAAAGACTATTCTGATCTTAACAGTCATTTAGACGTTTGCACTGTTAACTGAAAATATATCATCATGATCATTACGTGTGTGTGTATGTGTGTGTATAATATACATTTTCAGGAGGGTCTTCAAGGTCCTGGGAAACTTGACCTGAGGAATCTGCTCATACTCCTGCTGTGGAAGGCAGTAGTGACTTGCCAATATTCTTGTGGGCTGAAGACTCAAAGGAAGTTGTAGTATCTTCAGTTTCACCCAGTAAATCTCACAAAAAGTGCGACTCTTACGCTGCCACCATCACAAACATGGCCAGATATCAGGGCCCAATTTTCAAAGGACAACTGTTCACATTTAAACTTATTTTGATCAGAAGCATTCAAGACTACAAAAATATTTAGTTCTGATATTAAACACGATTCTTCTCCAATCGGTGGACTGAGAATTCTGAGGCCAACCTGGAGTCCTTCATCACGTATCAAAGAAGATGGCAAATGGCTATTTTAAATGCCCTAAGCAAATCTCGTAGCATCAGGTAAAGATAGAGTCTATCTTCAAAAAGCTTAACTCTCTCTTCACCCTCAGAGCAGACATGAAGGATGAAATATATGGCTTTGCCATTTTCATTGATCAAATAAGCTAGCTAATTGCCAAATGTATGCTGCAGGATTTTAGGTACAGCTGTATTGTGGAAGTCATTCACTGTCAACTTATGCACCTTTATAATTCTCCCTAAAGGTCAATCCAGATCAATTTATTACAGAACGTATGAGACATATTTTTAGACCTATAATGCTTCTCACGGTTCCTATATTTGGAAGAACAGGGAAGATGTAGCAAGAGACAACACTGTTTCCTGTTCTCTCACCAGGTGTGCATTGTATAGAGTATAGAGAGAAGAGCATTGTGCCTGCAGACAGAGCTTTCTTTGGGGTACAGTATCTTGCCTGTGTTCTTATGGAATATATGTTCCACTTTTCACAAATAAGCAAAGAGGCACAATAAAAGAGAGATGGTTTTATCGGCCCAAAACGTTCCCAAGATTTCTTCAAGTTTCTACAAGTTACAAATACATGGGATTAAAGACATAGCGAGGATAGACACAAAGGATCTCCAAATACTAGGTTGGACTTTTCCGGATGAGGAATGATCTTTGAATTAAAGTCTTTGAAAAGTATGATGGAAAGGGTCTGTGTAGTTCTCACTCCAAACCACACTTGGTAAATTAAGATGTTTTCTTTAGGTTTTTAGAGGTTGATTCATTTCTCCTGTAGACATGGACACTGAAAAAACTTGAGGAAAAGCCAAGTGCAATCACTTGAATATACCACCAGGTGACAGTGTTTCTAAAATTAATTTGATTCAAAAGCAGCAAGACCTGTTTTTATAGACTGGACCACATTTTAACAGAAAGGTGAATGAAAAAATCACATGATTGTTTTTAAATAGTAAGTGAAACCACCAACTGAATTTCTTTTCCTAATTACAATTATTTAAATGTGATGAGATCACACACCCAAGAGACAGTGATGGAAGGTTACCCTAGTGCTGAATAGGCCAGAATGACTGGATCATCTTAGAAAACTGGTAAGCAGTTTCAAAAGCTAATTTTCAGCAATTCCTCTGAAAATCAGATCAGCTAAATTGAACTAAAGAAGGTATAAGATATAATTCATATTTTTTTACACGATGGCAACAAGACACAAAAACACTGAGACTTTAAGGCAATAGACAGCAACAGATTTATAGCAAAATAACATTCATGTAATTTTGTCCAAAAGGTAGGTCTTAAGTGCTTATATTAAGTAATGTAGATAAAATGAGAATTTGGGATTCATTTGCTGAAATGTTCACAGTTTTAAGGAAGTGAAACTATAGAGGGGGAATATTTCAGCTAATCCAAATAAAATGGGAAATTCAGGTTACTGGACAGCATAGGAAGAAGAGGGAGAAGGGAAAAATGATCAGTAGTTTTCTCTGTAGGCTTGGAGTTTGATAACTAAAAGGGATTTACCTTGGTGTGAATGAAATAGTTACAAAAATAAAATCCAGTGGAGCCAGATCAGTCAGGAAGCTACTTTCGTAATTAGGAGCACGCCATTGCCCAAGAGGTTAGAATTGGTGGCTTAAGTTCCATTCGTTTCTACTAAAATCTCTCAAATACACTCACTGCCAAGGTGACTGAAATTCTATTTATAGTTTATTTGAAATCAAATATATTTTATATTAAAATTTATTTACAATAAGTATCTAGACTCCCTCATTATAAACAGAATTCTCCCTGTTACATATCATTCAACTATTGCCTACAGTTTCTACTTCTGGGAAGGTAGAAGATAAGTGAACAGAAGGGATTCGAAGAAGGGTGAGTAGAAATGGAGGGAGGGATGCTTCAGGGTGTTGTACATTAGTAAAGAAGGACAAAAAATAATTCTCGCAGGAAAAAGAAGTAGCTCACTTTCAGCCTTCTATTTCACCTTCTCCTCTTTTCTTCCTCTGTTTCCATTTTTCCCCCCATTCTCATTACTACTTCCGTACCTTCCTATTCTCACTAATAACTTCCCCAAATCCCAAGTTAAATTACAGAACAAGACAGGGAAAGGAGTGACTACTAAACGTTGCTTATCAACTTAGTCATTCTCTTTAGAACATATATTAGTTCTCCTCACCAAAGCGAATAATGGGGAAAAAAAAGGTAAAAAAAATTATTTTTTCATTTCTTCTTATATAAGTTTTATCATTTATTTTTTCCAAAAAAAATGCATTTTATCTAAGTTTTCTCGTGGTGGCTTAAAGATGTTTATTTATTGCTCTTATGGTACAAAAATTTCTACTATACCTTAATGATGTCACCTTTTATACGTATCAATGATTTTTCTGCCTTCTCTTTTCTTACTTGATCAAGCATTGCATAGACTTTTTTATTTTATTAGCCTTTTCAAAATAATGAGCTTTTGAATTTATTCACCTTTTCTATTATCTCCTTTGAATATTTCTGCTTCCCCATCTTATAAATAGGCATCCCTTATTTTATCCTACTTTGCTTTATTGGCACCTCACAGACTGCATTTTGTAGAAATTGAGTATTTGTGGTAACCCTGCAGTGAGCAAGTCTACTGGTGTGCTTGCTCCCTTCTAACAACATTTGCTCACTTTGTGCCTCTGTGTCACATCTTGGTAATTCTAACAGTATTTCAAACTTCTCATTATTATTATATTTGTTATTGAGACATATGGTTGATTTCTGATCTTTGATGTTACTATCCTAACTGTTTTGTATGCCACAGCCAGGCCATATAAGATGATAAATGTAATCCATAAATGTGTGTTTTCTGACTGCTCCTGCAACCAGGTGTTCCCCATCTCTCTCCCCACCCCCAGTGGTGCCCTATTCCCTGAGACAGAACAATATTGAAATTCAGCCAATTAATAACCCTACAATAACCTCTAAATGTTCAAGTGAAAGGAAGAGTCACACATCTCTACTTTAAGTCAAAAGCTAGAAATGATTAAATTTGGGGAGAAAGATGCTTCAAAAGCTGAGATAGCTTAAAAGCTAGGCCTCTTGCACCAAACAGTTAGCCAAGCTGTGAATGCCAGAGAAAAAGTGCTTGAAGGAAATTAAAAGTGCTACTCCAGTAAACACACAGATGATAAAAAATTGAAATAGCCATATTGCTGATGAGAAGAAAGTTTCAGTGTTCTGGACAGAGATCAAATCAACCACGACATTGTCTTAAGAGAAAGCCTCATCTAGAACAATGTCCTAACTCTCTTTGAAGGAGCAGGAGGCTGGCTGAGGGTCCCCTGACCCAATCCACTGACGCCAAGTATGCCTGTTCAAACTATCAATCAATCAGCTCAGCCCCACCCGAAACTTGTTTGTATCTGTCTATAAAAATCCTGCACTGACCCAGCTCTGGACCTCTCGGTGTTATCGGCAACGAGCGGCGCAGAGGTCCAGGTTCGAACCTGCAATAAACGACCCTTGCTGATTGGCTTTGACTCGCGTCTCTGGTGGTCTTTTAAGGTGGGGGTAATACTCTATTGGCATTTCATCTTCAGTTCTGTGAAGATAAGAGGTAAGGGAACTGCAGAAGGATAGTTGGAAGCTAGCAGAGGTTGGTTCATGAAGTTTAAGGAAAGAAGCCATCTCCATAACATGAAAGTGCAAGAGGAAACAGCAGGTGCTGATGGAGAAGCTACAGCAAGTTCTCCAGAAAATCTAGCTCACATCATTTATAAACATGGCCACACCAAACAGGTGATTTCCAGTGTAGATGAAACAGCCTCCTATTGGAAGAAGATGCCATTTAGGACTTTGATAGAGGATAAGTCAACACCTGGCTTCAAAGTTTCCGAGAACAGGCTGACTCTCTTATTACAGACTAAGGCAGCTGCTGACATAAGGCTGAAGCCAATGTTTGTGTACCATTCCGAAAATCTCAGGGGGGTTAAGAATTATGTTGAATCTACTTTGCCTGTGCTCTATAAATGTAAGAACAAAGCCTGGATGACAGCACATCTGTTTACAACGTGGTTTACTGAATATTTTAAGCCTGCCCACTATTGAGACCCAGTACTCAGAAAAAAGAAAAGATTTTTAAGATATTACTGCTCATTGATAATGCAATTGGTCATCCAGGAGCTCTGATAGAGATGCACAATGAGATCAATGGTGTTTTCATCCCTGCTAACACAATATCCATTCTGCAGCCCATAGAGTGAGGAGTAATTTCAACTTTTAAGTCTCATTATTTAAGAAATACATTTTGTAAGGCTGCTATGGATAGTGATGCCTCTGGTAGATAGAGGTAAAGGAAATTGAAAACCTTCTGGAAAGGATTTACCATTCTAGATGCCATTAATGACTTTCATGACTCATGGGAAGAGGTCAAATGATCAACATTAACAGGAGTTTGAAAGAAGTTGATTCCAACCGTCACTGATGACTTTGAGGCTTCAAGATTTAAGTGCAGAAAGTAACTGCAGATGTAATGGAAATAGCAAGAGAACTAGAATTACAGCCCAAAGTTGTGACTGAATGGCTGTCATCTCATGACAAAATGTTAATGGATGAGCAGTTGTGTCTTAATGGGTCAGCCAAGAAAGTGGTTTCTTGAGATGGAATCTACTCCTAGTGAAAATGCCATGAAGACTGTTGAAATGGTAGTAAAGAATTTAGACTTTGACATAAACTTGGCTGATAAAGGAGTTGTAGGGCTTAAGAGGATTGACTCTGATTTTGAAAGAAGTTCCACTGCATACAAAATGCTACCAAACAGAATCTCATGCTACAAAGAAATCTTCCATGAGAGGAAGAATCAATTGATGGAGAAAATATCATTGTTGTCTTATTTGAAGAAATTGCCATAGTCACCCCAATCTTCAGCAGCCACTACCCTGATCAGTCAGTAGCCATCAAAACAGAGGTAAGACCCTCTACCAACAAAAAGATAGCTCACTGAGAGCTCAGATGACAGTTAGCATCTTTAGTAATAAAATATTTGTGACTAAGGTATATGTATATTTGCAGACATGACAGTATTGCACAATTAATAAATTACAGTAAGTATACACATAACTTATATACAATGGGAAACAAAACAAAAAGCCTCTGACTTGCTTTATTGTGACATTTTCTTTATTGTGGTGGTCTGAAACCTGCGATATCTCTGAAGTATACCTGTATTCTCTTTTTCTGAAACTCTTATTAGGTCTACTTTGGCATTCTCATTCTGTATGAGTCAGGGTTCTTCAGAGAATCAGAGCCAAATATCTATACCTATCTCTGTATATTAGCCTTTCAATTATTTGGATGATAGCATTCAGATCTTCCTCTACTCTTCCCCAGGTAAATAGCTCCAGTTCTTAAAAAATAAAATCTCATATGCCAACTGTCTTTAAAAAGAGTGCCATATGGGCAGTTGTGAATGAATCCTTTTCTCAGAAATAGCAAACAGCAAAATAGTTTCTGCTTTTTATTCTGTATTCCAGTACCATTCATTACATATCTCTGCTCTAAAACATATAACATTATAATGTGATTCTTGGTTTATATTTCTCCATCTACCTCTAGACTGGTGGTCTTAAGAGTGGGAGTTGTACTTGGAATATAACTGATTTAATATAAGCTGGTTGTTTTGAATTTACAAATTGAAGACAATTTAATATTATCAGACCACGAAGCATCTCTTTTTCAGTGGGCTTCACACTGAATTATGTGCATGGGTAAAATAGGTGAGATGTGGGTTTAATAGCTGCTATTATTTGTAGAAACAAACGAAGATCAGATTATAGATCTTAGCTGACAACGAGCTCACTATAAGTCAATAGTATGCTGTTCCCTTTTAGACAAAATGCCCCCTTTAGTGCAGAGAAAAAATCTTATTTTTCTTTCCATCACCAGTACTAGCACATCAATTGGAATAGTAACTATGCGCTGTATGAATGAATGGCAACACTAACAAAAGAGGAGATGTTGACATGATAGTGTATATTTCAAAAGGGAAATACAATCTGACAAGGGTAATGAAAGAAATTCTTAGATACCTAAAGAGTTGTCAGATAGAAGATGGATTAAGACTTTTCTGTGTGATTCAAGTGAACAGAACTATATCTATTTGACAAAAGTCACAGGCAAATCAATTTGGACCTAAAAGAAGACATTTATGACAATTTTAACTATATAAAAATAGAATGCCCTGTTTTTGTGGTATGAGGAGGTTGAAACACAACACAACTTACTTAAAGTATTGTTGAAGGAATTAATATGAATCATTAAAAAAATTGAGCAAAATGAAAACTGTGGAATTACAATCTCATGGTTAGAGGTAAGGTGGGTCATTATTCCCCTTAATTCTATTGTACCTAAGCTTCTCTTCATTTTTGGTGTAACTGTCAGACTATTGATTTGAATTGAAACTGCAGTCAACTTGGCAGCAGAAGTTGTTTTTGTTTGTTTGTTTGTTTTCCATATATCTAAATGTTCAATTTGGCATATATTCTTGCAGTCTTATTTTCTGAGATTTGTATCATTATTCCAAATTCCTGAAAACTTTTAAAATTCCAGGTCTTTTCATCAGTATGTTATATGTTCATCCACATTTCTGTTGCATGCCCAATCTCTGTGCTTTATCTCCTCATAGAATCCACTAAAAGAAATGTTGATCCCTACCTTAAGAAATTCCCTCTACATGAACTCAGTTTTTAAAATTTCTACTTACTTTTCTCCATTTTGTCACCAATGATATCAGGGCATATATTCTCTCATGTTTGGCTAACATTCATCTATATTACATATTCACCAGTCTTCTAATAAACAATGTTGTAAGATGGTCAGAAAAGCACATGAAGTCAGTCTGATATCACCTGATTTTCAGTGACTGTCCCAGCTCAGAGAAACCACCATTTTCTTTTCTCACAATTAAGTTAGTAATCTGTTTGTAATATTTTTCAAGAATTAGTGAAGGTCCTACATTATACGGTAAGGTCCTACATTATACGGTTGAAGACATCGACTTCTCACTCTTTTTAAAATTATTTTTACTAACATATAATGTATTATTTGCCCCAGGGGTACGGGTCTGTGAATTGTCAGGCTTACATATTTCACAGCACTCGCCATATCACATACCCTCTCCAATGTCCATACCCCAACAACTCTCTCCATACCGCCCTCCCCCAGCAACCCTCAGTTTTGTGAGATTAAGAGTCTCTTATGGTTTGTCTCCCTCCTGATCCCATCTTGTTTCATTTTTTCCTTCCCTACCCCCCAAAATCCTCACTCTGCCTCTCAAATTCCTCATATCAGGGAGATCATATGGTAATTGTCTTTCTTTGACTGACTTATTTCGCTCAGTATAATACCTTCTAGTTCCATCCATGTTGTTGCAAAGGGCAAGATTTCATTTCTTTTGATGGCTGCATAGTATTCCATTGTGTATATATACCAAATCTTTATCCATTCATCTGTGGATGGACATCTAGACTCCTTCCATAGTTCGGCTATTGTGGACGTTGCTGCAATAAACATTCGGGTGCATGTGCCCCTTCAGATCACTACATTTGTATCTTTAGGGTAAATACCCAGTAGTGTGATTGCTGGGTCATAGGATAGCTCTATTTTCAACTTTTAGAGGAACTTCCATACTCTTTTCCAGAGTGGCTGAACCAGAGTGCATTCTCACTAACAGTGTAGGAGGGTTCCCCTTTCTCCGCATCCTCTCCAACATCTGTCATTTACTGACTGTTAATTTTAGCCATTCTGACTGGTATGAGGTGGTATCTCATTGTGGTTTTGATTTGTATTTCCCTGATGCCAAGTGATGTTGAGCACTTTTTCACGTGTCTGTTGGCCATTTGGATGTCTTCTTTGCAGAAATGTCTGTTCATGTCCTCTGCCCATTTCTTGATTGGATGCTTTGTTCTTTGGGTGTTGAGTCTGGTAAGTTCTTTATAGACCTTGGATACTAGCCCTTTATCTGATATGTCATTTGCAAATATCTTCTCCCATTCTGTCAGTTGTCTTTCAGTTTTGTTGACTGTTTCTTTTGCTGTGCAAAAGCTTTTGATCTTGATGAAGTCCCAATAGTTTCATTTTTGCCCTTGCTTCCCTTGTCTTTGGTGATGTTTCTAGGAAGAAGTTGCTATGGCTGAGGTCAAAGAGGTTGCTGCCTGTGTTCTCCTCAAGGAAGGTACTTTGATGGATTCCTGTCTCACAATGAGGTCTTTCATCCATTTTGTGACTCCTCACTCTTTAAAAAAAAAAAAAAAAAAGTGGGACCCAGTTTTTCTCACTGGTCTTCTGGTCCATTATCTTTGATTTTTCAAAAATCCCAAATCAGTTTTATTCATTTTATCAGCAGGCACTGGAGCGATCAAGGACAACATAACTCACCCAAGTTAGTTAGATGCTCTCTGTATTTCTGCTTGTTTTGAGTTTCATCTTTTTCAGTCTAAAATTTTTCTTCATTATCTAAATGACAATTTCAAAACTGGAAAAGAGTGGTTCTATTCTTTCCTTTCTATCTGAACCTAGCTCTTCTTTATTCTTCCCCTTAATTTGAATGAAACTAATATGTAATTTTTTGTCCTTACACATTTTCCCCACAGGTCAACTAATTCTAATTTTAAGATTTCCAAACATGTTTCTTGGAGGTTTGTGGCTTTTTTTTTTTTTTTTTTTTAGAATTTTTTTCCTTCATCATTGTCCTAATCCTTGATATTTTTTTCCTACAAAAACGGATGCTTCTTCTGTTAATGAGGAATGGTGCACCGTTTGCCTGTGTACCCTCAGAGCTAACCAAGAACATCAGCAACAAAATTGTGTTTGATTCATTGATTATTTACTCCCACAAATTGACCATTTAGCAAATATCCTTTTATATGGAACAGAGAGCTACTTTGCCGACCCAGATTAATGCTTAGAAAATGTCACATAGGTAGTTACTGCTCACCTTCTCTGGATTATGATTATTAGGAAGACCTCAAGTTAGTCCAGTGAGGAGAAATGCAAGAAATTTACCTTGTTCTCCTATATTTTGAAGCAAAACCTTATATGGTGCTACAACATTTTATCTTTGCAATTATACCCAATTCCAAATAAAAGAAGTTATTTGGAGCACAAACCAGTGTTTGAGAAGTGACTATGGAACCACTAATAAATCAAGGCCGCTTCTAGCCATGTAGGAAATTCATGGATACGAAAGTCCTAGTGAGTTAATGACACCAGAAGATAATGACAAGCCATCCAACATCTTTGTTCCATTTAATCTCAGGGACTGAATTTACTTGCCTTTAAAAATGCATCTGTCAGAGTAATTTAACATGTAACTGGTAAACAGAAAGACATCTATTCCAGACTCAGAAAAAAATGAGTAACTGATATTGAACAATAGTCCCCAGTATGTTTCAAAAGAATGGCAGCAGTTTGCAGTAGTGTATGCATATAGCAAACTACTGATTTTGGACAACAGTACCTACTTTCCACTATCCGCAATCACAGACGTCAATAGAGAAAATGGCACAGGCTCTGAAAAGACTAATTATAATAGGGGCCCACTGCTATGCTAAGGCACAGTCACAGAGCAACTGATTGCATAAGATCATCTATTCAGCCCCTAATGATCTGTTGTTAGTACTCTGTTCAACCTACCACTAGGCACCAATTATGTTTACAGTTAGCAGTTCGGGTACATATTTACTTCTCTGGAGAGTGGGTTTATGTGCAGAGTTGTGGTGAATGGATCACAACATGGCCCTCACGCCCTCCAAGGGCAGCCTTCAGGAGAACCTGCAGTATAACTTGAATTGTGCTGGAAGAAAAGAAAGGAAAGAGGAAGAGAAAACAGTATGGCGAAGGGGACCGGAGGGTGAGGGGTGGGGGTGGATAGGAGAGGAGGTTGTGCACTGCCTTTGCTGTCCCTAACAGGAAATTACAACAAATCCAAAAGGCTTGGCCTGTGACTAAAGAAGCATTTGTTCCCGACCATTAAACCTGGCTTGCTCACCAGAAGGATTTTACAGTTCCTTTGACCATGTTGAAAATTTGAGGATGTAGATAATCCCTTTCACTCCTGTTTTTTGTTGGTCGGCAAGACTGTTGGAGAGATTGAAACTTGGGCATTTATCAGTGAGGTCTAATGCACATTTTTCTGTCTTTCAATGGGTATTCAGCAGACTTCAGATCTATAAAAATTCAACTTTGTCGTTGCCTATTTTCTCATCTCTGGGGGCTGGGCAGCTCAGTGTTATCTGAGAGGTGCCAGCTGTTGCTATTACAGACAGCATTCAATGGTTCATTTATCTGAATATGTACCGTTACTCTGCAAGATCTCAGGGAAGGAGACTGTGGTGATGGTGATGCACTTCTTTTTTGATGGAGCTCTTGAATAAATATCATTTATTTAAAGGGGGGGCTCTGAGAGACTGGAAGCATTTCTTATACACATACTGACTTCAGCAGCTGAGAGGTACATGAAAACGCCTTGTATATCTATAACTCTACCACAAAATACATATATAGTTGAAACAGCAAATATCTTTCTACTATAGCACTGAATATTGCTCATGGTATATATGAAAAAGCAATAATGACCTTCATTAATCTGATTGCAATTAGCATGTTCAATTATTAGATGACTTACACAATGTTGAACCAAATGCATAAAGCTGATTCAAAAGTAGATGGACTTTATTAAAACCATTTAGCGTGCTTTAATTAGTAAATTATACTCTCCTGACCTTACAAGTGTGTTAGAATTTCACACACTTGCTTTTCACAGCAGAGGCCTGAGCTTAGTCATCACTTTCAATTAAACTAACACAAGAAATCAAGGCCCGGAGGTTATTTAAGTAAACAAGTTATTTTTTTTAATTTCCAATGTATAAATGGATCTCTAATTCATAAAATAGCTAATTATTCTCCCTTATTGTAGACTCTAGCTATTGTTTGATAATTGAGTCTAACGTCTGCACCTGTCAACTTAAATATCCTTAGACATTTAGTTTAAAGAACCTTTTGAAAGCCTCAGGAATAAGGAGGTATTTTTAAGGAGGACTATTATGACTTTTTTTTTTTAATTGCAAATGAATGCTTTAGTTGAAATAATTCAAATACCAGCTATATGGTAGCAGAAAAAAAAGTGGAAGATGTTATTTCTATTACCAATAAAAAAGACTGGCCAGGGGTGTCTGGGTGGCTCAGTCTGTAAAGCATTCAACTCTTGGTTTCGGCTCAGGTCTTGATCTCAGTGTTGTGAGATCGAGCCCAGTGTCAAGCTCTCCACTGAATGTGGAACCAGTTTAAGATTCTCTCTCTTCCTCTCTGTCTACCCCATCCCTGCACTCTCTCTGTCTCTTTCTCTCTTAAAAACAAAACAAACAAACAAACAAAAAAACTGGTCAAAGAAAAGCTAGAGATGGAGATGGAAACAAAGTGTGGAAGACTGCATGGGGCTGAGGGCCAAGGGAAGGAATCTGACGCTGAATGATACATGCTTACACAGGCCATAATGGTTAAGGAGGCAATGAAAAGAGGCACATAGCTATGTACTTCAAGACTTAGAAGATGTCATAAGAGAGGGAACAAGCAGTTTCTAGTTTGACCCGAAAATGTGAGAAGCAAGTTTTAAAATATAAAGAAAAATATGAAGATATATTGGTATAATAAAAACTACTAATTTGGAGAAGAGAAACCTGCTGAACAGGTAAAAATCTAAATGTATTAAAGGAAAGGAATTTCATTACTTTAGCATATGTAAACTATCTTTGGCTCATAAAGTATTTCCAGGTAGTATCCTAGTGGATCCCCTGTAAGGACAGGGAAAGTCATTCCATAGAATCTCCTTTGAGGCAAGGCATATAGCCATAGGCTCTATTCCATCCTTAAGTAGTATAGAGCTTCTTGACACAGCCCATTTTAAACCCTATTATTTCAAAAATCCCTCCTTATATGAGCAAAGGTAGGCCCTGAGGATACTGAGCTGAAATTCAAAGTCACTGGCATCAAGAAACTTCTAATTTAATGGGGGAGACAGAAAAGTAATAGTAGAATTTATGAATGGTGCATTAGATTATGAGAGAAACATGCATATCTCTAGGGTGTGATTGGGTTACAAAGGAGGCCATTTATTCATCTCAGCCTGAACTGAGGTGGAAGGGACACAGTGAGAGTGGGTTTCCTAAGGAAAGTCACATGTCTGTTGAGTTTTTAAGAATGAGTGGGCATTAACTAAGTATAAGTAGCAGGAATGAGCATTCCAGGGAAAGATAATGATATCTTCAGGGGTCTGGAGACCAGAGGGACATTGGTTTGATTAGGGACCACATAAAATTCACTGTAACTCTAAATACAAAAAGCCAGGGTCCACTCCATCTTTACATATACTTTTCTTAAAATACAAAAATATCTGTTATGCTTCTGTGTATCAGTTCCGTTTCTTCCCTCAAGTTGTTCAGTTAAGGTGGAGAGGAGGGACAGGAAAATCTGACTTTGCTACTGAACCACAGATTGCCTGCCATGTGCCAGGGCCCGCCCATAGAGACCAAACTCCAGGAACTTGATGAACTCTGCTGAGACGGAGCAGGTCACTCAACTTCACCTGTTCTTGAAAACACAGACCCATGAACCCCTTTTGCCTCCTCACACCACAAGCGCTGCTGGCCACTTGCTTCTAGATACTGAATAGGTGCACGTTTCTTTTTAAAGGAGGCACCCAGAACTGACACAAGACTCTAGCCGGAAGACCAGCAATTCATTGGGGAGCAAAGGATGAAGAATTTCTTGTATTTCTGCTCTGTGTTTTCTTCTTTTTCGGTTATCTGACTATTCTGGATCTGACCTCAGGCCTACCTAAAGATCCCTTACCTCTCATGGAAACAAAATTCTTGGACTGTTCTTCCTCACCAAGCTTGTTTAGTTCCTGCCTCAGATCAAGTCTGATATAACCTCTAGGTACAAAAGTTGTTTTAATATTGTTAAGTTGTTTAATATTATGATGTTTAAAAAATTTTAAAAGCCAAGACATTCTTTGTCTTGTTCTCATTCCCTAGACTTGCAATACACCCTATGATTAATAGCAAAACTCTGTTGAGGGCTTTACTATGTGGCAGATACCCTTCTAACTGCTTTCCATGCATAAACTAATTTACTCCTAATAATCACACTATAATTTATCTGCCATTGTTAGCCACATTCTGTGATTCAATCAATAACTTTAAAGCTTTGGAATGTGTAGAAGGTCATACCTAGTAAATGGAGGAGCTGGTATGTACATCCAGGCAACCTCCCTTCAGAGTTTGCCTTTTCAGCCACGACCCTGTGCTTCTCAACTGCTTTGCTGTACTGTGCCTCAGTTGTACTAAACTGAGCTTGTCTCACTTAGAAAAGCTATTAATTGCATCTCCCCTTGGGTCCTTTATTGTAAAAGTGATCAATAAATATTGAATTAGCAACATCTATGTGTCAGACTCACTATTTTGGGCATCTAGATACACAGGCAAGCAATCATGTGGTTGATATTCTTATGTACATTGAATGCTAATGGTATAATGGTAATTACAGAAGATCATGTGAAGAAGAATCTGTAGATCCAGAGATCAAGTCCAATTTACTTATTTAGCAAAACAAACAAATTAAACGACCCCAAGTAAAATTCATTGTTAAGTACACACACACACACACACACACACACACACACACACACACCCCTTACCTAAAGTTATAAACATACCATTAGAAAAGTGTGGACTAGAATCTAGTACCTATCTATATTCCATTCTACTGGCTTTGTAAATCATACACTACAAGGCACATAAACATATCCTATTTCAAAGAAGAGCCTCTGAGCATAGTCTCAGTTCTACAAATAAATTCATGAAAAACGATTAGAAGTAAATTTACCAAAATATTATCAGTGTTTACTTTTCCATGATATTGTGGATAATGTTTTTTAAACTGTCTTTTTTACTTAAAAAATGACCTAAGTTAAAGATCTACAAATAGAAAAAAAAAATGTTTAAACTGAAAAAAGAATCCTCTTGAAAAAAATTTTTTTGAATGTTTCAAACCACTACATGCTCTTTTCCAAAATTCCTTGGAGTTTGATTTCATGCTCTTTTCAAGTTCCTGTAAAGCTGAAGCCCCTCTGTTATCTTTCGGCCACTCCAGATCATCTGAGAACACAAAGGGATTTCTCAGACTGTACCTACATGACTTAGCTAATGACTCAACTCAACTACAGGAAAATGAGAGCAATTCCATATTTAGGAACTAAGCTCTGCAGGGTTACCCCTGAATAATGGCTGTAAATTACACCACATGCTATGGAGGGCTTGCTTTCTCTTAAGAAGAGATGACTTATCAAACTGTGCTATCTCTTTACTAACCGACTAAGCAAAAGAACTCAATAAAAATGAAAACAGCTTTGGTACTAGAAAGGCCACAAATTTCCAATAATGATTCCAGTAATTAAGGAAAAATATATAAGGTCAAACTGGAACTCTCAAATTGTCCCGTTTTATTAAATGGACTACAGATCATTATTCCAACTTTAATGAAGCAGTGTGTATAAAATTATTTTTTATTTTTGTATAGACTTATGGTAATATATAAAACAAAGAATAGATTTAATTCCAAGCAATAAGGGTTTTATAAGATGATAATCTTAATGTTACAAGCTCATAGAAAAGTATGGGTGAGTTGTCATATAATTTAGAGGAGAATTGGCATTGGGTCAATTAGATCTTCTATCTCTCAGCCTTTGCCTAAGGTCGAGAACAAGTTCCAAGGGGGTACTTGGCCTAGAAACCTCTTTGTTCAATTTCATAAGATCTCTTTAGGAATAGTTTTAACAATTTGTCTTTAACTAAAATCTAGTCTAAATTGTAACATTTACAGTTGCTAATGACTACTCATTCATTACAGTGGCTAACAAGATCTGGTAGATTTACTCTGTAAATAAGAGAAAGGAAACCCAAGATAAATCTTATACAAAATTGTTGTCCAATCCTTGTTTCCAGAGCATCAAAACCAACCGACCGACCAACTAGAACTCTAGCAAAGTAAACATTCTAAATCTGTGTTTACTTATTCAAAAAATTTGGACAAATCTACCAAAACAGCTACTATCATGGAATAAATAACCTTCAATGATAACTTCTAACATAAGCTGCCCCATGGTTTTCCTGGGCCTACCGAACTCATAGTGTGTTTGTGAGGATTAATAAAGTAAATGCAAGTCTAGTCCTTACTTCCTGTTCTGTTACATATTTTCACACAATAAGGCAATATGCCAAAGGAAAATGTGATTCAGAATGATGGCGATGATGGCATTGTCATGATAATTATCAATCACAATATATACTGGCCTTCCTTGAGGAACTACAAGACCAAAGATTCAATTATTTTTGTTATGCCACTTGGTACATTATGTACCTTGACTAATTTAGAAAGACATTTTAATAACAACGCTTGGAACACAAAGAGTATTCTCATAAACTTTAATTTGTCTTAAGCGACCATTCACTGACAAAATCAGTTGCTCAAGGTTTAATATGCTCTGGTAAAACTCATTCTCCACAATTACTGAGAACGATTGTTCCAAAATCCGAATAGAATCTTCTCATCCAGTGATGAAACAGTTCGCAGCTTCCCATTGGTCTTAGGTTGATAACCGAAGACATCACTGTGTTTGACAAAGTCATGCTTGGTCTGGAAGCTAAGATCTTCTTGAGGTTTACCTAACTGTCCCTTCTCCCTCCCATCCATACTGGGCATACATTGCTTCCTCCTTCCTCAAGGCCCTGACACGTATTCTTCCCTATCCCTGCTCATTTTGTTTAGTCCACTTCATGACATCCTCAAAGAGGTCTCCAAAGTAGAATGTATGCACACTGGGGGAATGCAAGACAGTCAGTCCTCTCGGGCCTGGAAAGTGGGGGGGTCGAGGGGGAAGCTTTTATTTTTATTTATTTTTACCTAAACTTAAATGTAAATTATGCTTTCAAATATTGAAATATCCACAGGCAGGAACATATATAGACAATTTATACATAATAAATGCATATTTGGAGCATATGATATAAAATAATTGTTTGCAGGCCAGTGTCTCAACTGTTACCTCTTCCTGTGACCTCATCACAAATATTCCAATGGCTCAACTGTTTAGTTCATTACGAATGCCTTTCTTTATCAGTCAGACTAAGACAAAAACTCCCTGTAGAGTCATAGCCGGAGACACTTCTGTGAAGCATAGTGGTAGTTATAATTTTACATTTATCTCTGAGACTATTTAATTAAGGTCTGTTTTCATTCACTAGACTCTGTAATGAGGGCAGGCACCGAAGTCCATTTTTTATCACTTTTTTTTCCCACAATGCCTTGCATGTTGTCTGACCTATAGTAAGGGCTTGATAAATATTTAATGAACATGGAGGGGCAAGTGTGAGTGTGTGTGTATGGAACATATAAATGTATACATATTTGAAATATATAGCATACACATTTGCAACATCTACATATATACATATATTTGAAATGCACATGTACCTGTGTATACATATATAAATTAGCTCAAAATAAAAGTCCTTTGAAGGGTGAGCTTTTTTTCCTTCTCTCTTTGGAACCAATAGACCTTTTCTCCATTTCTCTAGTTCCTTTTCCCATCGATTCCAGTGGATTATTTTTGTGTCATATGTTTATTTGCTATAGACTTGTCAGGACAAAGCTCAAATATCAGCTGAGTCCATGATGCCCACAGTAATTGCAAAATTGTTTGCTGTAAAACAGATTAAGAGGCCCTACTCAGCAAGCACTGAGCCAAGTTCTTCCCTGGCCGCTTCAGGAACATGTGGCAGGGGCTCTGTAATGTGATGGATAACATATGAAGTGCAGAGGGCTGCCCATATGCTGCTGCAATTTTCCTGTTCAGGATGTGCTCTTCGGACTTAATAATGGTGATTTAGGACACTGGTGAAAATTCCAGCTCTCTTTAGGTCTCATTCAGAGTTCCCAGGCAGGGGGTGGCAAACCTATAATCCCACACTGCAGGAAAGAAAATGAAAGAAGGGGAAAGAGTCCTCTAAGACTGACTCGTAAGAGAACTGATCAGTTCGGTTTGTAGTAGCTGTCACAGAAGGCAACAGATTTCCCTCCTTGAAAACCTGAAAGTTGAGTAAAAGAATGCCTGAGGTCCCATGACACCCTTCTAATTTGGGTTGGGGTTGGAGGAAGGAATGCTGGTTATCTATACCCTCATTTTATCTCATCCGATATATAAATATATAACACTGGTGGTTAGATTCATCCCTGAGATCCTCATTCTACCTTCCTGCAGAACTGCTAGAGATAGTAGTAATCAAAGAACTGGCAGAAGGAGAAAGGCATCACGGAGGATTTGAAAAACTTTATGATCTATGAGGTTTTCAGTGAGAATTTTTAGTTTCTTTAGGTGCTCCTATGTTCTATACTTTATTCTCTGCTGATGTTTGCCTATGCCGTCCCTGGCAAAGAGAAGATATAAAGATTCTTGCTCATCAATTCAATAAAAACAATTTAGTAATTACTCTTCCAGTAGGAATTATCTTATGACCCAAAATATATGGGGAAAACATACTTGAGTGAAAGAGAGAGAGAGAGGGAAGGAGAAAGAAGAAAATGAGCAAGGGAGAACTATTTTAAATAAAATATATTTGGCAACATTTTGGTGACTGGTAGCTGAATGTGTAATGGCTGTTGGAACATACACATGAAGCATTCTCAAACTTCACTGCAGAAACAAAATATTTGAGAAGTTTGTTAATATGCAGATTTGAAGACTGCACCCCAGAGATTCTGATTTAGTAGGCCTTGAATGGTGCCAGAAATTTGTGTTTTTAATAAGCAGAAAGAACAACTGTACAGACTACATTTGGAGAAATTACAGTGCTCTCCAATAGAACTTTCTGGGGTGAGGGAAATGCTCTATATATGTGCTTTTCAATGAGATAGTCCCTAGCCACATGTGGTTGTTGAGTACTTAAAATGCAGCTAGTGTAGGTATGGAACTGAATTTTCAATTTTACTTAATTTTGATTATTCTAAATTTAAATAGCCACATGGGGCTAGTGACTGCCATACTGGAGAGTTGAGCTTTAGAATACAGTTCGGGGACAAGGAGCATCACATTTACTTTTGCATTATACCCACCACAGTGAGGAAGCAAGAGATACTAGATCTCAGTAGGAATAGCATGAAATAACATTTTCTGCAGGATGCGTCCTTTTAATCCACCAGTGCGTATAGAAGTGTGATTTTATATTACCAGAATAAACATTTTTATTCCTATCCTAGTCTGTACATAGCAAGTTATGTCATATTCATAGGGTGAACTAAATGAATGATCTGTGGTTATCTCCATTTATTTGTAGTTAAAATGAATGAGCACTGTGCAGTGGGTATGTTGTTGGACCTTGTGACAATCCCATCAGTAAGCTTCATGACTATTCTGCCTGTGGCTAATGAGGTCAGGCACCTAAGCCTTGATAAGGTGGTTGAACGGACTATACTATGGCCTTGAGAAGCTCCTCATATTCATGGACCTCTCCTTCCTAAACAAGCACCAGCAATGCTGACTGCCAAGAAGGTCACAATGGACAGATGGAGATTCCAAGCTATCTCACATATGGGTTTAGTGCCAAAAAAATATTCTAAATCAAAGAGCATCAGGGTCTAGTATTCATGAAACAAAAAGAGACAATTTAGCAGATTCTCCTTCAAATATTGGTTGAACTCCTATGCCAGACTTAGCAGGGATGTGAACCTTTATCATTACTGGACCTGTTCTGAAAATAGCATTTAGATAGAAAAGCTAAAAAATGTGTGTGCATGTGTGCATACACACACACACACCCCGGCTAAATAGATAGTTTGTTTGGCAGGCAAGGGTGGGGAATAGTGTATTTGGATGCTGGAATGAGAGTGCATAATCATGTCAAAATAACTCACCCCCAAGCAGAGAATAAAACAAAACGGAAGTAGGGCAGAAAAAAAAGAACATTAATGGAGCCACCTCTTTTGCCCCCAAAGACAAAGGTTCTCTCTGCACCATTCACATTAGCATTTTGGCAAATGAAAATGAATTCTGATGCTAGTCTATAGCAAATTACTACTTTCCTAACTAAAATCTTAGACAACTTCATGTGGCTGGAAATAAGTGGTCTTAGAGAATTGTTTTCAGAAATCTGGTGATCGATGGTACATGTGTTTTATGTATGAGTTGGTGTTGGCAATATTTCACGACCTGTGCAATGTGGTGAAGTGGCTGGTTCCTGGGAGAACCTCTCCTGGAAAACTGGTACCAGCCAGAAAACAGGGAGGGATGGATTCTGCAGCCAGTGTCTCTGAATGTTTCCACCAAAGTCAGGATCTAGTGAGGGCTCAGCTAGTTAGTAAATCCTTTCTTTAAGGTGCTCTTTGTAATCACACTTGGGAAAGGGTTCCCTGGTATAATGCTTTAAAAGCTATCCTTTACATGACACACCTTAGTTTCCTTTTGTGAGTAACACTTTGTGGGCTGAACTCCTCTATCCCAATGTTATAGACGTGAAAGTGGAAGTTCATATAATAAGGTCATATGATAAGCCAGGAGTTCATTTGGAATTTAAATTCTGGTTTTCTGATGTTTCATCTCAGGTGTATTTTATGACACTGCACTACCACCTATCCTAACACTATGTTTCTAAATAATGTAACAAAAAACGTTTATAGATTTCATTTAAAGGAAATAAAAAGATTGACGTTACTCAGCTGTGGGTGTTACTCTTGCACTGACAATTTTGTCTTTTTATCTACATAGGTGTGTAGGTATATATGCGTGTATATATACTTTGCATTCTAAAGCTTTAATTTGCAAGATGTCATAGCCTCGATAAATCTCTGACCTACTCTTCTGGCAGCAATTCTAGCAATATTGTTCTCTCTCTCTTATGATGTTTCCTGTATGGATTTTAGTCTGCCATGACTTGCCCATTAACCTACTTGTTCCTTGTGCCTGGACTTCCTGCTCACTGACCCTACTGGTGTCAACAGGTAACTGGAAGTTCCTGGGGCTGTGGAAAAGGGAAGGAGCTTGTAGAAGAGGGAAACCAACACAAAAAGAAAAAAAAAAGGAAGAAGGCCACACACATGTAGTTTATAGTTTTCAAATGCTTTCCATTTGGAAATAAGAATCACACATGCATCCCAGGGAGTCTGAATTGTCTAGACAGATTCATAGCTGAGGCTAAAGTTTGCTAGAAAAGGTTGTTAAATATTACTGACTTTTGTTTTGCATTTTAACACTGTTCCCACTAAATTCTCAGCTTGAATTGGGTCCTTTGAATCGTGAATATGCTGAATATTTGTACAAATGTTGGATTATACCGTTTTTAAACACAACCACTCATCTTGCTTCTTAAATTCCTGTTCTCTTTGCTTACACAAAATGCAGTTAACAACAAGCATCTGGTTTCCATTGTCACATTTAATACCCAACAATGCCCTATTAGGACGGATAGAGCAACAGAGACGGTGTAGTTAAATCCTTTGAAATTCTAGCCCATTCTCCTTCTCTTTCATTCCTGATTCCATCTCCTAAGAGTTGTGCCAAATAGTAAAGAAAATGAGGACAAGGAAGAGGTTTTGAGGTGAAGATCTCCATGTGGAGAGGATGTTTCATTGTAATTAAACTTGTCTCACATGAAATCAACATGGGGTTATTAATTCAAATACAGAGTACCTTTATGTTTCAGACCTCTTCTCATCACTTCAGATATAAGCATGCACACAATGCCATCCCCACACTGGAGCTCCCAGCTTAGTGAAGACAGGAATAAGGAGCAATACAATGGCCATGTGTATACAGTGTTAAGGGACATGCAGAACTGTCCCTGACCTAGGGACAGGGTCTCAGTGAAGGTCTCAGTGAAGGTTTCCTATACCAAAAGAACTAATTCTATCACTTAAAAGTGGGTGGTCTTTATCAACTACTGCTTCTCTGAGCCTGACTCTTCTCTTATAACTCTTAAAAAATATCCCATGCAGCCCTAATGTACCAGAGATGGTAGATGGAAATATTTGCTGAATCTGATTTACCCATACCGGTCACTAATATTTTGTCCAGGCATAAAGTTGGTATTTCTGAGCAGGGAATTGTCCCCGGTTGAAATCTTCTACATTCAGCACATAAACCAGGTCTATCTACCTTTTGCCCTTCGGCTGGGGATGGGGGCTGGTCTCAGAAGCCAGAGCCTTATCTGCAGTCACCACTAACATCTCCTTGGCCAGAACCTGGCTCCATACTACCATTGTGCCCCATCACTGCAGCTCTCTCCTCTTGTGTTAAATCAATAGTTTATGACATGTACAAGGGAAAGCTGTAAATTTAATTTTGTCCCCTGCAGTGCGATTCCTATCTTGTTTGCTGGCAACATAATGAATGTGTTTGCCCTCCAGACCCCCCACCCAGCGGAGCAATTGGAGGATAAAGAAAGAGAAAACAGCAAAGCACAATTAGGAGGATGGATTAAAACTGGATTAACCAGAAGCCCGAATAAAGATAGGCATATGCCTTTTGTCTTTCTGCGTGTGTGTGTGTGTGTGTGTGTGTGTGTGTGTGTGTGTGTGCCCTCCCCCTTTCTGGAAATCTACTAGACAGGAAATGATAATTAAGGAAAATGGGGGCTCTATCTGTGCCTTGGAAATTTAAGAGTGGTTTAGATAGGTTATTTTTAGTTATGAGGGAAATGGGAGCACAACAAGCTAGCTCCATTTGACTCCATAGGCCTCATCTGGTATGACCCCATTCCCCCTGCCTAACTTTGATGCAGCAAAAGTGTCAAGCTCCTGATCACTAGGGGCCCTGCACTGGTGATCCCTTGAATGTCCTCCCTCACTCTATGCATGATTAGCTTTCCACCACCAGTTCTCAGTTGCTTTCCAACCCCACCCAGGCTCTCTGGAGCCCTTTAGCCCTGTTGCATAATCTCTAGAGACTTTATGATCTGAAGTCAGCTTGTAGATATCTACCTATCTATCAGATATAGATATCAGATATATCTGATATCGATGTCGATATCAGATATGTACCTATCTATCCATGCACTTACTTCTGTTAAAAACTTGTTTCTCCCACTGAAGGGTAAGTTCAGTGGAGACAGAGAATTTGTCTATTCTATTCCCTATGCAGTCCCAGTGACTACGATGATACTCATCACATGCCTTCCTCAATGACATGCCAAATCAATGAATGAATATTATACTAAGATAATAGTTACTCAGGGAAAAACAATTTTTTTTCAGCAGTTTTTGCTATTGTAATAATCTCCCAATGGATCCCATCAGAACCACCCTTTACATAGAACCTGCCACACACTAATGTATTTAATCCTTACAAAAACTTGAGGGGGCAAACACTATTATTATCCCTGTTTTTTAAGATGAGGAAACTGAAGCAGAGGGAACACAGAGCACCTTAGAAACTTTCTCGTGTTCGCTGAGTTACTAAAAGGCAGAAGGGGCATTCAGACTTATGCACGAATGGTTCCAGAGTCTATGCTCCTCAGGACTGTGTTATATCAACTCTCACCTTACATCATTATCATAAGAAACTGCACAAGTAAGTCAATAATAACAACAAAGGGCCCAGTGTAAATTTGAGAGGCAGGGTAGGGAGTTTGGGGGTAGGGAAGGAAAAAATGAAACAAGATGGGATCAGGAGGGAGACAAACCATAAGAGACTCAATCTCACAAAACAAACTGAGGGTTGCTGGGGGGGCCAAATGGAGAGGGTGGTTTGGTTATGGACAATGAGAAAGGTATATGATATGGTGAGTGCTATGAGGTATGTAAACCCGACAATTCACAGACCTGTAGTGCTGGGGCAAATAATACATTATATGTTAATAAAAATAATTAATTGGAAAAAAAAAGGTCCAGTGTGTGTGTGTGTGTGTGTGTACATGCACATGTGTATATGTATATGTATTTGTGTGTGTGTGTGTGTGTATGTGTGTGTGTTGTAATTGCACTGGACCCACAGCCTACTAGAACACACAGTCTTTGCTGCCAGAAGAAAAACCGAATGTAGATACTCAAGAGTCCACCTACAGAGTCCTGTGACCTGAAGTCATATCAAACATATTCCAATTAGATCTTAAGTAATCCATGCACTTGTACTGTATATAAGTGAAGACATATTTCTTCACAGTATCATTTGGCCTGAGAGATTGTTACACAAATCAACTCTTCAAAAAGGTAGAGAGAAAGATGTGTGTGTGTGTCTGTGTGTGTAAAATTATGAAAGTAAACTGAAATGACAATGGCCTCAGGATCTTATGAAGCATGTATAGCTTTTGTACCGGGTCCATATGTCTCTCTATCCATCCACCCACCTATTTGTCAAATGTCCACTCTAAGCCCATTGCTGTGTCAGTGATGTAAACAGTGACCAAGGCAGATACTGCCCCTGCTCCCATGGAGCTACATTCTGGCATGTATTGTTCTCAACCCTCCCTGGCCCTCATCCAATATGTGGAGTTTTTATGCAGCATCAATTTTTAAAGAGGACAGAGAAAAATCTGTGTTTCAGAGTGAAGACCAAAGGGAGAGCAGAAACAGAGGCACAGCTATCCAGAAGAGAAGCACTGGGTAATGGCCAAAGGAGCAGTGAGGGGAGAGTGGGGGTATTAAACCCAGAGCAAAAGTAGGAGAAGTTGGGGAAAAGGCAGAATCAAGGAATGACAGAGAGAAGCAAGATGGCGGAGGAGCAGTGGACTGAAATGACATCAGCTCGCAGGAGTTCAGCTGGATAGTTATCAAACCATTCCGAACACCTACAAACTCAACAGGAGAGGAGGAGCAGCAATTCTAGGAACAGAAAATCAATCACTTTCTGAAAGGTAGGATGTGCAGAGAAGTGAATCCAAGGTGATGGGAAGATATACCGCAGGGGAGGGGCCGGCTCCCAGCAAGTGACACAACAGTGGAGCGAGCACAAAATCAGAACTTTTACAAGTCTGCTCCACTAAGGGATATTACTCTAGAGGCTAAGTGGGCATGGAGCCCTTACATGGACAGTGTGGTCTCAGGACCCACAGGGTCACTGAAAGATTGGGGGTGTCTGAGTGTGGCAGAGCTCCCAGATATCAGAGCAGGGAAGCCAACTACAGAGACAGAGCTGAGGAGTGAGCTTTCAGCTCAGGGTTACCTTAAACCATGATCCGTGGCTCAGTGGGGCCACTGCCCTTTGAGCAGGGACCACACAAGTGGCAGATCCAGGGAGACTCACCTTCATCCTCTGGAGGCAGGAATTTGCTGGGTTTGGAGACTCGAAATGGAGCTGTGTGTCAGGGATAGAAATGCTCAATCACAGGCCAGGTGAGCCCAGAGAGTGGCCAGAGACCAGGGAGACAGGAGTGATTGACCCTTTTTCTCTGAATGCCCACTGAGGGGTAGGGCCCTGAGCTCTCAGCTCCTCCAGGCTGGAGACTGCATGATGCCATTTTCATTCCTGTCCTCCAGAGCTCTACAGAAAGCATTTGGGGAACAAAAACTTCCAAGAGCTAACTGGAGCAGATTTCTTAGCCTGGCCCTGGCAAGTGTCATGCAATTCTGCCTCAGGCAAAGACATTTGAGAATCACTACAACAGGCACCTCCCTTAGAAGATCAGCAAGAAGATACAGCCGAGACCAACCTCACCGATCAAGGAGAACAGCGGTACTCCAGAGATAGGTGAAAACAGTGCATGGAATTTGTGGCTTTCTCCCCATGATCCTTTAGTCTTGCAATGTTAAATTTCTTTAATTTTATTTTTTCTTATTCTAGATTTTTTTAACGTTTCCTTTTTCCTCTTTTAGTGTTTTTAACTAGTTTGTCTTAACAATACCTTTCTAAAAAAAAATCTTTTTAAACCTTCATTATTATAGCCAGAATCCATCCTTCATTGTATTTAACCTTATTTTTTGTATACATGTTGGTTTTTATTTTTTTTTCTAAAAAAATTTGGAATACAATTTCTTCTAATAGATCAAAATATACCCTAAATCTAGCACAGGACTTTGTTCTAATCTCCAGCCTGAGCACATTCTCTCCCCTGGCCCTTTTTTTTTTTCTTCTTCTTCTTTCTTTTTCCAACCAACTTATCTTATCAATTCCTTTTTTAGAATTTAAAAAAAAAAATTTTCATCTTAACAGTCATATTCCATCCCTTCGTTGTGTTTACCCTTATTTTTGTATATATATGTAAGTTTTTCTTTCTTAAAAAAATTTGGGAGGTAGTTTCATCTAAGCGACAATAGAAAAAATCAACAAGGAGCTGGTTCTTTGAAAGAATTAATAAGATTGAGAAACCCCTGGCCAGACTTATCAAAAAGAAAAGAAAAAGGACTCACATTAAGCAAATCATGAATGAAAGAGGAAGGATCACAACCCACACCAAAGAAATACAAACAATTATAAGAACATATTATGAACAACTATATGCCAGCAAATAAGACAATCTGGAAGAAATGGATGCATTCCTAGAGAAATATAAACTAACAAAACTGAACCAGGAAGAAATAGAAAACCTGAACAGACCCATAACCAGGAAGGAGATTAAAGCAGTCATCAAAAATCTCCCAACCAACAAGAGCCCAGGGCCAGACAGCTTCCCAGGGGAATTCTACTAAACATTTAAAGAAGAATTAATACCTATTCTCCTGAAACTGTTCCAAAAAAATAGAAATGGAAGGAAAATTTTCAATCTAATTTTATGAGGCCAGCATTCCCTTGCTCCCCAAACCAGACAAAGACCCCATGAAAAAAGAGAATTACAGGTCAATATCCTTGATGAACACAGTTGTGAAAATTCTCACCAAAATACTAGCCAATAGGATCCAACAGTACATTAAAAGGTTTATTCACAACAACCAAGTGGGATTTATTCCTGGGCTGCAAATCAATCAATGTGATACAATACATTAATAAAGGAAAGAACAAGAACCATATGATACTCTCAATAGATGCTGAAAAAGCATTTGACAAAGTACAGCACACTTTCTTGATCAAAACACTTCAAAGTGTAAGGATAGAGGGTACATTCCTCAATATCATCAAAGCCCTATGAAAAACCCACAGCAAATATCATTCTCAACTGGGAAAAACTGAGAGCTCTCCAGCTAAGATCGGGAACACAGCAGGAATGTCTACTATCACCACTGCTATTCAACATAGTACTAGAAATCCTAGCCTTAGCAATCAGACCACAAAAAGAAATTAAAGGCACCCAAATCGGCAAAGAAGAAATCAAACTCTCACTCTTTGCAGATGATATGATACTTTGTGTGGAAAACCCGAAAGTCTCCACTCCAAAATGCTAGAACTTATACAGGAATTCAGTAAAGTGTCAGGATATAAAATCCATGCATAGAAATCAGTTGCATTTCTATCTATCAACAATAAGACAGAGAAAGAGAAATTAAGGAGTCAATCCCATTTACAATTGTACCCCAAACCGTAAGATACCTAGGAAAAACCTAACCAAAGGGCAGAGAATCTGTACTCAGAAAACTATAAAGGACTCATGAAAGAAATTGAGGAAGACACGAAGAAATGGAAAAATGTTCCATGCTCATGGCTTGGAAGAAAAAAATATTGTGAAAATGTCTATGCTACCTAAAGCAATTTACACATTTAATACAACCCTTATCAAAATACCATCATTTTTTTTCAAAGAAATGGAACAAATAATCCTAAAATTTATATGGAACCAGAAAAGAGCCTGAATAGCCAAAGGAATGTTGAAAAAGAAAACCAAAGCTGGCAGCATCACAATTATGGACTTTAAGCTCTATTTATTTATTTAAGCTGTCATCATCAAGACAGTATGGTGCTGGCAACAAAAACAGACACTGAAATCAATGGGACAGAATAGAGAGCCCAGAAATAGACCCTCAATTCTATGGTCAAGTAATCTTCGACAAAGCAGAAAAGACTGTCCAATGGAAAAAAGACAGTCTCTTCAACAAATGGTGTTGGGAAAATTGGACAGCCACATGCAGAAGAATGAAACTGGACATTTCCTTATACCACACACAAAAATAGACTCAAAATGGATGAAAGACGGGGTGCCTGGGTGGCTCAAAGGGTTAAGCTGTTGCCTTCCGCTCAAGTCATGATCTCAGGGTTCTGGGACTGAGTAACTCGTTGGGCTTGCTGCTCAGCAGGAAGCCTGCTTTCCTCTCTCTCTCTGTCTCTCTCTCTACCTACTTGTAATCTCTCTCTGTCTAATAAATAAATAAAATCTTTAAAAAAAGTGGATGAAAGACCTCAATGTGAGATAGGAGTCCATCAAAATCCTTGAGGAAAACACTGGCAGCAACCTCTTTGACCTCAGCCACAGCAACTTCATCCTAGAAACATCACCAATGGCAGGGGAAGCAAGGCCAAAAATGAACTATTGGGACTTCATCAAGATCAAAAGCTTTTGTATAGCAAAGGAAATAGTCAACAAACCCAAAAGACAACCAACAGAATGGGAGAAGATATTTGCACGTGACATATCAGATAAAGGACTAGTATCCAAGGTCTATGAAGAACTTACCAAACTCAACACCCAAAGAACAAACAATCCAATCAAGAAATGGGCAGAGGACATGAACAGATGAACAGACATTTCTGCAAAGAAGACATCCAGATGGACAACAAACACATGAAAAAATAAATGCTCAACATCACTCGGCATCAGGGAAATACAAATCAAAACCACAATGAGATACCACCTCACACCAGTCAGAATGGCTAAAATTAACAAGTCAGTAAATGACAGATGCTGGTGAGGATGCGGAGAGAGGGGAACCCTCCTACACTGTTGGTGGGAATGCAAGCTGGTGCAGCCAGTCTGGAAAACAGCATGGAGGTTCCTCAAAAAGTTGAAAATAGGGCTAACCTATGGCCCAGCAATCACACTACTGGGTATTTACCCTAAAGATAAAAATATAGTGATCCAAAGGGGGCACGTGCACCCAAATGTTTATAGCAGCAATGTCTACAATAGCCAAACTATGGAAAGAACCTAGATGTCCATCAACAAATGAATGAATAAAGAAGACGTGAGATACACACACACACACACACACACACACACACACACACATTGGAATACTATGCAGCCATCAAAGGAAACAAAATTTTGCCATTTGCAACGACATGGATGGAACTGGAGGGTATTATGCTGAGTGAAATATGTCAGTCAGAGAAAGACAATTACCATATGATCTCCCTGATATGAGGAATTTGAGAGGCAGAGTGAGGATTTTGGGGGGTAGGGAAGGAAAAAATGAAACAAGATGGGATCAGGAGGGAGACAAACCATAAGAGACTCTTAATCTCACAAAACTGAGGGTTGCTGGGGGAGGGCGGTATGGAGAGAGTTGTTGGGGTATGGACATTGGAGAGGGTATGTGATATGGCGAGTGCTGTGAAATATGTAAGGCTGACAATTCACAGACCCGTACCCCTGGGGCAAATAATACATTATATGCTAATAAAAATAATAAATAAACAACTAAAAATAAAAATAATTAAAAACGAAGGAATGATAAATTTTTCCCAACGAACTCAGCAGATTGATCCAATGGAGCCAGGAGAAGTAGGATTATTCATCTGAAAGTATTTTTTTAAGTGTTTTTAAAAAAGATCTATCAGTGGAAGTAAAGAAGTTTTTCAAAGTTTTTTTTTTTCTAAGGAATTTCAAGACTCCTCCAGCCTACCATCCCTGTGCTTGCTCTGGGGAAGATTCCCCAAGAGCTTTTCTTTTTTTATTGACCAACGGGCCTTTTAGGGTAGAGAAGATGATAGCCCCAGAGGGCAGCTCTCTCTGAACCATGGGGAGTGACAGAACTGTGGCTGTATTTTTCAAGAACCAAAGGACATTTATTTACATTTGAAAGGAAAGGAAAAAAAATCCATCATTTTATTGTCAGTTTTGTTCCAATCAGTCTGGCCCTCATCATGACTGCCAAGTAAACCTTTGATAGAAATCCATCCCAGAACCAGGATGTAAAATCTTAATGAGATGATTTTGATGTTTACCATCTCTAAGAAGGTCCCCCAAAAGTCATGTGGATGGAGGCATTTTTTTCTGCGTACACCTGCTCTCTGAGCACTAACTTACTGAATCCTGACGAGACTGATTGGAATACCCTGGCTATGCAATACGTTTTCACCCCTGTGGTGAGAGTTGACAGGGCAGAAGACAGCCTCCATGACCTGAACATCTCCCCCATTGATGCCTAAAATTCCAGCATTAGTGATTAATACTTAGGGGAAATCAAGGAGCCATTAACGATTAGCCACAATATTTGCACATTCAGTTTCTTAATTTAATTACCAAAAAGCACAGTATGATTCATTATGTACTTATAAACCCTACATCTAATTCTGCTATCTTACTGGTATCTTTTTCTACAATGGTAATTAATTCTTAAAGGAAACAGATATAGAAGACTTCAAAACTGAGTTGCTGACCAAATAGTTTTACTCCCTACACTTACCAGTCAGAAAAAGGCATAAGAGAAAAATGAAAAAGGCAAGAAACACCCAAACTTGAATTGCTTTTTCCCATAAACTGCCAGTAGTGAATCTAAGTAGTGGAACAATTGTTCTTGAAGACCCTTTTCTATTTTCCAGTTTACATTCCAACCAGAAAACAGAATGAGAAAGACAGCTCAGGCAAGAGCTAAGCACAGGGCCTGAGGCATTTGCCATGTATTAACCTCCTAGAGCCTGTTTCCCACGAAATGCACACCCTTCTCTTTCTCTGCTTCCCACCACAAGAGGTGTAGCAGTGACTAACACAGTCCTTCAGCCCATTTCCATGAAGTCTGGAGCTCAGCAATGGTCTCCACTCCCTGCAGAGAAATCCATCACTGCTTAGAAGCAAGGCCTTCCAGAAATGAAAAGTTATTTTTATGGCCTTCTTCATTTTTGAATGATAACTCTGTTTCTTTAAACTCATTCCATTATTTGTAGGATCAGAAGAATCATTGACGATTTCAGCTGAAAGGTTTTAAAAATCTAATTTGCTTTTCTCCCTACGCTGTTTTCTCCCTATGCTGTTGATTACTGTCAACGGGTCTCGTGAAACTAGACTCATCTATTTTTAATGCCTGCCGCCTGATCAGTACATTTTTAGAATAAATGGGTGTGAGTTTGAGTAAAGCTTGTGCCTATTGTTATAGGCTATAAACACCAATGGTGGGCACTGTCAACGTACTTAGCCAAAGCCCACAGCTATTGATAACTGATGGACTTTATACCTCATCTATGAGAAATCACGATCATACAGGCAGCTCGCCTGTTTGACTTTAATCCATTTCTTACATTTCTTGTGCTTTCATGCGTGCTTTCACCATAATATTTACATTTCTCAGACACCAAAATTTTTCATGTTCCTCTACAATAAGACAATGTCATAAAAAACATATATATATATATATATATATATATATATTTAAGACTAGCCATATGAGGAAACATAACTGAATAAAACTCAATTAGGAAATAATTTTCAACCTGCATTAAAAGCAAGAAAAAGTATGAAAAATGCCAACATTTTTGCTATCAACTGCCTTAACTTGTGGAAATCAATCAGACGAGACCAGTATTTTTGAGTCAATCTAATTGCTTGGTGGCACAGGGCTGCTCTTTGACTTAGGCTTGATAGAGATAGAGATAGAACCATCTATCTCTATGTGTGGTTTTCCTATTATAAAAAGTAAACCTTGCTTTGTGTTATAGACATTGGATAAACAGGTTATATTAGGTAATAATTCTGTGATTGGGAAAGATAGCCATGCTTGGTGTTTAAGAACATGGGCTCCAGAGTCCGTAGACTGGCCTCTGCCTCTTCAGTGCTATCTGATTTGTGGTAAATTAGTTAATCTCTCTAACCTTCAGTCTGGACAAGGGTATAGTAAAACCTATTTTAAGTTGCAAGGATCACATAAAATAGTATCTATCATATACTTGCTATGTGATAAGGAGTGGGAATAGCATTCAATATATTAATAAGAGGTTGGATGCTTTTGACTGTAAAACAAGAGAAAATCCTGACATAGGATTTAGATAAAATGGATCTTTATTTATTTTTTTTTAATTTTTTTATAGACTTGACTTATTTATTTGACAGAGAGAGTGAGAGAGAGAGAGAGAGAGCAGAAGCAGGGGGAATGGCAGGCAGAGGAAGAGGGAGAAGCAGGCTCCCCACTGAGCAGGGAGCCTGATGTGCGGCTCAATTCCAGACCCTGGGATCATGACCTGAGCCCAAGGCAGACAGGTGTTTGACTGAGCTACCCAGGTGCCCCTAAAAAGGACGTATATTATTTCATGTAATGAGACACACAGAGTGGGGACAGGCTCCAGAGGGGCATGTCAGATTGCTGGCTTTGCTTCTCTGTGGTTCCCAGCAATTTCCTCCTTTCTCAAGTGTAAGAATACTCTCTAAAAAAATTCCCAGCAATTTTTTTTCTCACATCTCATTGTCCAGAATTGGGTCACATGCAGAATAAAACAGTGATTCAAGAAAATGAAAATGGGAATAAGGCGGCTTAAGTTTGAATTCAGTGTTGCAATTCAGAGCTGTTTATCTCTGAGCAATTGCTTCATTTCTCTGTGCCCTGGATTCCTCATTTATAAAATCAAGATGTCAGTATTACCTTCCTCATTGGATTGCTGTGATCATTACATGGGTTACTACAAAGCAAACAATTAGAACAGTGCATGGCACATAACAAATGTTTAAGAACTATTTGCTATTTTAAATTCTAAGCCAATCACTGAGAAGAGGAATGGGTTAAATTAATCACAGTTTATGAGCTGGAGGAAAGGTCACTTTTCACTGAAGCATGTGGGTGAATGGAAATTTTAACAAAACTGAATTACATCAGGTAGACAACCATACCTGATCACCACACTTCAAGCACTAATACTCTTAGTATTCCTATTTTACTAATAACATCACTGCATTATCTTTCTCCCAAAATGAAGATCTATTGACTGCACTACAGGGAACCATACCTGATGAGTTTATTTTTTATCTGTTATTTTGAACATGAAACATACTTTTTTCAGCAACTATTCTTTTAAATATATATGCAAAACTACTTGTCACTCATGAGATCACTGAAATAGGACTATATTCTAGTCTTGAGTCATCTGAAGTCTGTTGTAGGATCTGAGCCCAAGGATGGAGAACTTTGAGCCCTTTTGTCCTCTAGGGAACCAAGATCCATGGATTCTAGTGAGGTAAGTTCAACAAAAAAATGGAACTGTGAGAGGCAGGAATAGAAAAACTATGTGGGGAAGGGGACAAACTCCTCAGGAGGAGGGCAAGAGATGATTTATCTGTATCTCCTTAGAAATGACCACAGTGCCCAGTGTACTTGGTTCCTCAAAAAGATGTCTGATGAATAAAGGAGACAGTGAATGAACAAGCATGGATCCTTTAAGAGGTGAACATGTACTCATTTAAACACATTTATGTAAAAAAAATTAATTAATTTGGTATATGGTTCTATTAATTTTCCCTCCAGATTTATTCTACAAGTATTAATTAATCCATATCCTGTCAGGTACTGGGCAAGTATTTAGTTACAAGTTGGTGAATAAACATAGAACCTCTGAGGATATAGTGATTATAGCTCCCTGGTGGTGTGTTCACAATCCTCCATAACTTGGTGGCCAAGAGGATTAAAATTTCACGAGGCAGAATAGGTAAGAAGTAAAAGTGGGTATTCAGCAATTTCATTGTCTAAAGGTTTTTTCTTCCAAATTTTGTCAAAAGCCTTCAAGTTCTTCTACCTTAATTACCAGCATCTCTTCCTCCCATAGAGATCAGAATATCCACAGGAACCAGATACAAATATCTGGAATCTGTTATGGGGGCTTACCGAACAACTGATATTTTTTTGTTTAAACTTGTGCGAGAGAAGAGAAAATGTAGTAAAGATAAAGATAACTACAAACCTAGGTTTAAGAGCATTTGAAAACTCCCAAGGAACTTGCTAGCAGTATTGTAAAGAGGATATGGGATAGAAATGTAAGCACGTAGCTGCTCTCAAATATTCTCTGAAGAAGGCTTGCTTCCAGAATCATCAAGTGTTATCGAGGTGGTGTGTCATGCTCAAAGCTTTGCTCTGTAACCTAAAAGCGAGGATCAGTTTGCTTACATTGGCATTGCTGAGTGAAGTGTTTTCCCCAGCCCTTATCCAGGAAACAGGATGAAGTCTCCACACTTACAGTGACTACTGGAAAGCAAATCAGAAAATGCCAGGAAGAGGCATGACTGAAAGGAGAGAAGACGTTTCTATCTTCTTAAGTAAGGCCTAAAGAGTCAAGTAAATTGTCAATAATGCCATCTACTAAATTCTTGAGAATCTTAATATCTACTTACTTCAACATGCATGAATTTTGTTAGTTGAAAGAGTCAGGTTAGCTGCCCTAAACACTGGTTAGGTAGAGGAAGCCCTTATTCACAGTAAATCCTACTGCACTTCCCTTGCTCGCTCCTCCCAAACCTTGAAATAATAGAGCATGATATATACTGTGACCTTTTCAGTCTGTCAGTTAAGTGGTTACACACCAATCAAGTTGTGGATAACACAGATCTATTAGAAAAACTTTAATAGTAACTCAGGAACTCCCAATAGAGTGCCATATGTCCACTAATAATTCAGGACTTAAAAGATATGTAAATCTGTCATTTCTTTCTTTAGTAGGAATAGAACTATTTAAACTGAAAGATCAAATCTGTCTGTTTCTATCTTTTTATGATGTATATGTTTCTGATCTCCCATCAAATATTTTTAAAACCCAGAAACGTGTATATTAGATTAAAAAAGAATTTTAAAGGCAGGTGTTTTAATTGAAAGTAAAGATAGGTTTATTTAACAGTTGCTATTACGTCTGGCATAATGGATGAAAAGGAGAAAGAAACATTTTCCTTTCTTAACCATTGGAAAAGCAATCTCCTGTTTCTCTACCCTTCTCTCACTTCTTCCATCTTTCCTTGTTCAAAAGATGCATTTCACACAGTTACATTGTTATTGGACAATCTATTTCCTACCCCTTTTGAAAAAGTATCTAGCACTTTGATTAAACAGTTTTTGGTCCTCACATTCCCATACTTTTCAACTCTGACAGTTTAATTTCCAGACTCAGAACTTTTCCAAATCAGAAAATGCCAGATTTGTGCATTGTCACAGGTAAAAATCAAAGCAGTCTCATTTATTTCCAAAGGCTGTTTAGCTGCCTTTCGACATATTTAAGATTATGACTCAAAAGATTATTTCTTACAGCTTATGGCTACCGTATGAGCAACCATTGCAATTAGTTCTTATAAACTTCCCAAGACAACAATAACAACCAGCATGGTTATGACTATTGGTAATGACACCTTGCATTTATATCGTATTTTTAATTTGACCTGATCCCTATGCATTCTGCAAGCCATATTCTTGGGTGTCACTTCACCTATCTTCAGTATGCAGCCACCTTAGAGTAAAAAGTAATAGCTGTTTCACATAGCACTGGTCCACAAAACACGACATTAAGACATTATTCTCTCTTCAAATCTTCAAGGGGATTTTATAATAATAGCAATCATAATAGCTACGGATTTTATTATACTCATTCTTTTGCCCTACTCATAGAAGAGAGGCAGTTTTCAGTAAGAAAACATAACTTCACTAAGAAACACTAGACAAATTAGCTTATAAAATTATTGGTCATCAAATCCAGTCATATCTCATATTTATCCTGTCTCCTTCCCTTCCACAACCATGATAATGAGCAACTTACTATATCACAGGGAGATTTTTGTGTCCACATTTCAGATGGCTTTCTTATCTTTCTGTTCCTCCCCTACATATAGCTAAGACTATCTCAAATACAATATTTACTTAACCCATATCATGTCAAATAGCTTCCCGTTATCTATCACACTGTATACAAGCTCTACTAATTTCCTTTCAAAATAGTCTTTATCTTGTCCACCTTCACTCTCTTTTCCGTTCTTGTCTTAGAACTTGAATATGTGGGTTATCCTTTGTTTCAACCCATTTCCCATCACCTGACTTTATTCTTTTGGTATCTCACCTTTTTGTGTTGGCTCTTGCCATTCCTCTACTACCCATCTTCATAAATGGCCTTTCCATCAACATGACAAGTCTAGACTCCAAGAGTTCCTCTTTAATAACTAACTCACCACTGGAACCATCCTTTAGCCTATGTGGTGATCCTTTCTCATGGTATATCCAACTTGTCTCAAGACATCTGAGGTTATTCTCTAGTACTTTTAGTTCTCCCTAATTAGACTAAGCTCTGCAAAGCCTACAGCATGTCCTTTTATTTCTTTGACTTTACCAAAGCATCTAGAACAATATAGGAATCCAGGAAGTACTAAAAAAATTGGATTAAATGACTATATAAAAGGTATACGCCCAAGGAATATGAAGAAGAAACAGACCTGTGACAGAACATGTGATACACAAATAAAATCGCATATACACATCTTCAAATTATTCCCTTTTTTCCTGAAAAAAGCAAACACAAACAAACAAAAGACTGGGTCAAAGTGGATGTCTTAGAGGTGCAAGCAGACATGTTTGCAGCATGGCTCATGATGAAGGCATTACTGTGCTAAGCAGCAGAGCCAAGTTTCCTGACTTTCAGGACAATGCAAAAAACATTGTGCTAATGGTTATAGTAAATCCAATGAAAACTCAGATTGAAGGATGTGAAAGCCTACTACCCAAAGGCAAACTTATTTTTCTGTTTCTAAAATTGCACCCTTGTGCAATAACACAGAATCATAAAAATTAAGAGGTGGAAGAAGCTTTGGAGGTCACTCAGTTTTAACCCCTTGTTTGATGCAGGAATTCATGATATAATATTCTTGCTAAAAATAATTTTCCCTTGACAGAGCTCGGCATGAGGCACCAAAAAACCTGCAATATTTCAATCATTTTCCTCACTGGGAGAGTCAGAAATGCAGACATATAATAACTGGCATTTTCAGACATATCATTGAGTACCCTATACGTGCAAATAATTGCACTAGAAACAGTAGGGAATAGAGCAATTCACAGACAGATGAGAAATAACTTTGGCCCTTCAAAAGAGGCAGGAAGGCACAAGTCTTCAGAAAAAGACACAAAAGAAAAATGAAAAGGAAATCCTAAGTGCAGGGCTAATGTGGAAGTAAACACTCCATGTTAAAGCTGGAGCATAGTAAATTATTAACAGAGTATTAAATATCTAAGAACAATTAAGAGCATTTCATTATCTTCCCCAGTCTCAATGTAACCACTGACACAATCTTATTTGTTAAATTAATAAATGGGCACACCAACCAACCAAACAAGCAAACAACTAACCAATCAACCAAGGGACCAAAGGCTCTTCCTTAGTATCAGAAATAATGGATATCAAGAAATGAAATCTTGCCATTTGCGACAACATGGATGGAACTAGAGGGTATTATGCTTAGCGAAGTGAGTCAATCGGAGAAAGACAACTATCATATGATCTCCCTGATATGAGGAAGTGGAGATGCAATGTGGGGGGTTTGGGGGGTAGGAAAAGAATAAATGAAACAAGATGGGATTGGGAGGGAGACAAACCATAAGAGATTCTTAATCTCACAAGACAAACTAAGGTTTGCTGGGGGGAGGGGGTAGGGAGAGGGTGGTGGGGTTATGGACATTGGGGAGGGTATGTGCTTTGGTGAGTGCTGTGAAGTGTGTAAACCTGGCGATTCACAGACCTGTACCCCTGGGACTAATAATACATTATATGTTTATTTTAAAATATAAATAAATAAAGGATATCAAAAAGTAATATTCACTAAATAAAAAGGTACATGTGTTGGAGGAACTGTCTTAGTCCAATCAGGTTCATGCTGCTATAACAAAATACCAGAAACTGGGTGGCATAAAACCACAGAAATTTATTTCTCATGATTCTTGAGGTTGAAAGTCTAAGGTCAGGGTGTCAGAAATGGTCAGGGGAGGGCCCTCTTCCAGGCTGCAGACTTCTTATATCCCCACAGTGTGGAAGGTAAAAGGGATCTGTCCTGAGGCCTCTTATAAGGGCATTAATCCCATTCATGAGGGTTCTGTCTGGGTGATCTAATCACCTCCCAAAACCCTGTCTACTAATACCATCACCTTTGTGAATTCAGATTTAACATATGAATTTTGGGCAAATGCAAATATTCAGGCTAGAGCAGGGACCTAATTTTTGTTTATTTGTTTGAACTAGTTATAAATAGCAATATATCTGACAAACCATAAAAGACTCTTGATCTCACAAAACAAACTGAGGGTTGCCAGGGAGAGGGGGGTGTGTGAAGAGGGTGGTTGGGGTGTGGACATTGGGGAGGGTATGTGCTATGGTGAGTGCTGTGACATGTGTAAACCTGTTGATTCACAGAACTGAAGCCCTGGGGATAACAATACATTATATGTTAATAAAAAATTAAAAATTAAAAAAATAGCAATATATCTAATGTCTGGCACATAGAGGTACTCAGAAAATATTCATAGAATCTTGAACACATTTTATAAGGGAAAGTGGGTACGAAAGAAAGCAATAACATTCTGCCTCCATAAGTGACTTTCAGGTGGGATGGGTGTTAAGAAAAATTAGAAATGGATGTTAAAAGCTTCTAGTATTTGAAGGACTGTTTATTGTTAGTACCAGTTTCCATCCTTTTGTTTTTATCCTATAATATAGTTGATTTTGCCTTTTTTTTTTTCCTAAGCATGGGAAATGTTGTTGTGGATGCTTGAACCCAAGTTATACAAGATAGATTAGAAGCAAAGTTGGCGACAGTTGCAGCTCTTCTCAGAGGTAACATCTTGAGAAGTCTTTTAAGAATGCTAACAGTCATGGGGATATGGTTTAGAACCACTACTCTGAAAGACTCAAGAAGTGTGTTGCAGTTCTAAGGTGCAGTGTTTGTGTCTTTGGATTTCAGCTTTGTATGCAACACTGACTGCAGAAAGGAACAGTAATTCCCAAGGCTACCATTTCTGAATTGTAGCATGTCTCAGAGACTTAGAATAAGGAATGTTTGGATCCCACATTTTATAAGTGACAAGAGAAACTAGACCAGAATCAAAGGAAGAAACACTTCACTCTGATCAAAGTAAATAAGAATCTATGTACTACAGAGTATATGAATATATAAGACATCTCCCACAAGGCAAGCATGAAATAACCCTCTTGAGATTCAGTAATTATAAAATGGGCTTGGAAGTTTTTATCATGTAGCAAAACGGGTTTTGTGTGCATTTTACAGTGAGAAATGTCACCATGTGAGCAAGATCAGGGGAGAGCATAAAAAAAAATTGTAATAAATAAAAATAGTTCCTTAAGAATGGTCCAGAGATGAGAACTGTAATAAATCTTATTGAAGGTTTTTGTAAAAATTCATCTCACTGGGAAGAAAGGGGGGATAATTTTATTAGATTCTTTTAATGACCTAGATGAGATCACCATCAAAATCACGGAAAACTGTCACCGAGCCATTGAGCACCTACTATGTGAAAATCACATCCTAGTTATTATAGAGATGCAGAAATCAATAAAACATTGTCTCTGACTTGTGGGAGTTCACAGTCTAGATGAAGGAGATAATGCTTCCGTAACAAGCTGCTGGGATATATGGCAGGTCATGTTAAATTCTATCAGAGTTTACTCTATACTGGAAGTAAAATCAATGGAGAGTTTTAAAAGGAGGAGAGAAGTTTAGTTTTTCAAATGAGAAAATGAGAAAACACCACAAGCAGAGTTTGTACATAATATCTGTCTTTAAGGGCAGTCACACTGACCGTCCTGCATATATGTGCATGTGTGTGCGCATGCACACTTGTACATGCTTGCACATGCACACACGTGCATACAAAAAGGAAGAGACTTAGAGCAGATGGATCAGATAAGCAGTGATTATAATTTTAGCCTTATTACGTAAACCAGGGAGATGGTAGAGAGAGTGGGAAGGGCTGGATGGATGAGGGGGTGCGTGCTATAAATGCTAAGAAGAAGCAGGACGAAATAAGACATGTGGGTAACAGATATTTTGCTCCCCTAAAAAAGGCTACCACTGAAAAAGGAACACATTCTTGGCGCTTGGGAGTCCAAAATAAACCAAATCCATTTCTCACCTGACTATTTTAGCCTCTAAAATACATATTAACAAAACAGTTAAATTTTAAAATTAAACAGATAAAGGAGATACTAATGGATCAATTTTTGACAAAACGATCAGTTCTTGCTTGGTAAAAACTTCCTACCCAAAGCTTCTTGTTATCTAAGTGTTATCTGGTCTCCCAGTCTTTTTTTTTTTCCCACTTCTCTTCTCTTGAAGCAGTCTGAATCCTTGAGAGTCTACCAAATCAAGTTTTAATTACTTCCTAGTTCATGAAAAGGTATTATATTCTGGCACCTATGCAAGGATCTCAGCTACCCAACTTTTAATGCTAAAAAAAAAAAAAAAGCCTCTTGACAGCAGTGGCCACCTCCCATTTCCTGAAGAATGACCCCTATGATTGCATCATAGTTTACATTTCTCCAAGAGTATAGTCCAACAGGTTGAAAATAAGGACTAACAGACCAAGGCTACTTTCTGCCCGCTCCTGTTGCTCTAGGGTGCGACCACAAAAATCTTTGCAGACATTTCTTGGAAACAGTTTCATCTACAGTCACTTCCTCATATCCAGTTCCTCAGCTCCACAAAAAGATATATTAGTAACATCACTGGGGTGCATAACTTCTGTACTCAAGCACCTTCCATGAAAAACCCTTTCCATGCTTTATACCTGAGCACTGGAAGATCAATTTCAAAAGATGGAGGTGCTTAGAAAGGGGACAAATGATTAATGAGCATGCTTGACAGTCCCCAATGATACTAATGTCAGAAAAATGTAATAAAATTATACGTAACCAATTGCTGCTAGAAAGAAATACTTTGACTTCTCAGTCTCTTTATTGATTTTTTTTTTAGCATGCTTGTACTTGTTCTAGGTACATCTAGCATATTTTTTTTAAGATTTTATTTATTTATTTGACAGAGATCACAAGTAGGCAGAGAGAGAGGAAGAAGCAGGCTCCCTACTGAGCAGAGAGCCCAATGTGGGACTCGATTCCAGGCCCCTGGGATCATGACCTGAGCCAAAGGTAGAGGCTTAACCCACTGAGCCACCCAGGCGCCCCACATCTAGCATATTTTTAATAGTGTTATAGCAAACAGCTTGGGCTCAGGTCTGGGGATGTTTATTCATTTTCAGTCAATAACTTTTTCATATGACAAGTGCTTTAAAGATTATAAATACATACCCCAGGACATCAGAGGGGTTATGTACAATGAAAAAATGTCAGGTACCATCCTTTGAGTTGGGATGTATCCTTGGATTAGATCACCATTGTCCCTGCCCTCAAGGAACTTAGAGCTCACTTGGGGTGGCTGACATTATCAAGCAAGTTAACTGCTCCAATGAACACATGACAATTATGATAAAGAAAAGAGAGGCAAAATGCATGATGCTATGGGAGTGCTTTACCAGACCCTGAAGATATGAAGGTTTGAAGATTTAGGTTTCTTGCTCTAGATGTTTTGTATTAGATTTTTTCTTAAAACCCAAAGCATTAGAGATGGTGCTAAATTAGTTAAGTGTCTGTCATGGCTGAGAAGAGCTGTTCCAACGAGAAGACCTCTGGGAATATGAAGAACATGGACAGAGTCACTAGAGACTGCTTTGGGCTGTTATAAAAAGAAAATGATCACAAAATCCCCTTAGGATGTAATAAATTACTCATCTTCATGGTTGAGGAAGTTAAGAAGGAGTAAATATGAGATACGACTGGATTTGATGATCAATAGTTCTATGAGCTAGTTCTTTTGAAACTTAAGAAAGTTATGTTTTTGTTACTAAATCACACCTCTGGTCTATAAGTAGGGCAAAGCAACAGCATAATAAAATGCACAGCTATCATTTTTGTCATTATTACAAATCCCTTTAACCATGTGAGGAGAGAATAATATCTTAATATGGTGTTTTGTGGGCCAGTGCTATGAGGAAGCTATTACCCTTGACCCTGAACGTGGCTGCATCTGAAGGTAGGTGAAGTAATCCATGAATGTGATTCATAGAACACTGAGAGATCTGCTCAAGAAAAAGACAGTAGGGGGGCCTGGGTGATTCAGTCAGTTGAACAACTGACTCTTGATTTTTGGCCCAAGTCATGATCTCAGTGCCATTAGACTCAGTCTGCCCTTGCCTTTGTGCTCAAGGCAGAGTCTGCTTAAGATTCTCTCTATCCCCTTCCCTCTGCCCTTCCACCCATCTTGAACTCTCTCTCTAAATAAAATCTAAAAAAAAAAAAAACAAAAACAGATGGGGCATATGGGTGGCTCAGTCAGTTGAGCAACTTACTCTTGGTTTTGGCTCAAGTCATGATCTTGGTGTCATGACACTAAGCCCCGTATAGGTTCTGTGCTCAGGGGGGAGTCTACTTCAGATTTTTTTCCTTCTGACACTCCTCCCACTCACTTGCACATACCCTCAATCTCTCTAATAAATAAATCTTAAAAAAAAAAAAAAAAGACAGCAAATGGGTGCTGCTGAAAATGAGCCAAGACTAGTCCAACATGATTTTCATAGTGTTTTGTATTTCAAGTAATTATTTAAGTTATGAGACTGTCATTTATGCAGAAGTTTCTTACTTAGCTTATTGTATCCAGTTATAATTTATCTCTAAATATTAAAACAGTGTATAATAATTCAAGTAGTCTTATCTGAGTCATTATTTAACTTTCTGAAACTTTCTGATTTTTCTCTTCACTGAAGTTGTACTAACACAGTAACAAAGGGACAGATTTCCAACCACAGTGAAAGGTGCTATTCAATATATAGTTCACCAGTTTTCAGGCTCAAATGTTACAGTTGATGTAAAGGAGATTGAAAATGAGTTTTGAACTGGTTTAATTGTTGTAGAAATACCTGATTTCATATCTACCGAGAAAGTTTATGTTTGTAGTGACTTAGGACATCCCAAAAGCACCTCAGTTCCCTAAGCATGCCCATCACTCACAGTATCAAAAGCCCCTGCAAATATTGCATAATGACACCCGTATAAGAGATACAAAGTAAAAATATTACCATACTCCTAATGCATGGCATTTGCATGCTCCCTTACTTTCCCAAAGCACTTTCAATTGTTTTTATCATTCATCACAATATCCTGAGGTAGAAAGCCATGTTTTTCAAGCATCAGACTCCCAAACCTCATAGCCACTATGACCCAAGACCGTGATTGCCTGTTCCTGCATCGACTTTCCTTAGGAGGAGGTCTAAAAAATTCATATTATCCTGAATTCATATTCAGGATTTACAAATCCTACCACAGATTTTCCAAATGAAAATCTTCTGTGGAACTCAGGAATCTGTATTTGTGTAAGGTTTTTCCAGGCAACTGCATTTCAGTCTATGTAATGATTGTGTTTAGGAGCCTTTGTTACAGAACACCTGTGAAAGGAAATTCAGAGATGATGAGATACTAACTTTATTAAAAATGAGTAGAACATGTTATATTTCAGCTTCAGTGAGAATTGCCTGCCTGCTCTATACAGGTGGGCCCTGAATGTGTCATGTTTGAAAGTTCTTTTAAATTAAAGGAGCTGGAAATCATTTTCCCATGGAAATAACCTGGTAGATACCGGTCAACTCCAAGAACCTTCACGAAACCTCTGAGACCAATGATGCAGCCAAATAACCAGTGCCATGAGTTACTACTTCAGCCACTCCTATAGTTCCTTTCATAAAATATATTTTCTATAGGAAAACGAATACCATATTCTAGGAATTGATTACCTCATTTGTCTGTTCACTAAAATACTCCATTTTATATTGAATATATATTGGACTACATGTATAGTTAGGCACTGTGCAGGATAACAAAGATAAGGCATTGAAAAAATGAAAATAGTCTTTGCCCTCATGAACCGTGTAGTCAAACAGAAGAGTATGCCAGTTAAAATAAGCAATTAGAAGAAAGTACTGTAAGTGCTATGACAGGATGCTAAGCACATGCCTCTGCATGGCACATGATTGTTTCAGTGTAGGTGTTTGCATGTGTGTGAAGAAGGAGTAAAGAAAGGTAAGAGAAGACAAAAAGACTGTCTAGAGAAAATCTTGCTTAATATAATTTTTTTCCCCAAAGATTTTATTTATTTGAGAGACAGAGCATGAGAACAGGGTGAGGGCTGAGGGAGAAGCAGACTCCCCTCTGAGTAGGGAACCTGATGTAAGGCTTGATCCCAGGACTCTGGGATCATGACCTGAGCTGAAGGCAGATTCTTGACCTATGGAGCCACCCAGGTGACCATCCTAATATCATTTCTAAATAGAATGAAGCAACTAAAGAGTCATGGGTTTTTTTTTTTGTTTTTTTTTTTTTGTTTTTTTTATTTCCAGCATAACAGTATTCATTATTTTTGCACCACACCCCGTGCTCCATGCAATCCGTGCCCTCTATAATACCCACCACCTGGTATCCCAACCTCCCACCCCCTGTCCCTTCAAAACCCTCAGATTGTTTTTCAGAGTCCATAGTCTCTCATGGTTCATGGGGGTTTTTATTGTTTTTTTGTTTTGTTTTGTTTTGTTTGTTTTTTTGATAGAGATGCTTGATCTTCATGTTAGACCTACTGAATATAAGTTTTGGGAGGGGGAGTTGATCATGATAATATATATTTTTATATATTCTAATATTTCATAAAGATTTATTTATCTCTTTTGGTTGGGGGAGAATAAGCTGGGAGTGAGGCAGAGGAAGAGAGTCTTTCAAGCAGACTTCCTGCTGAGTGCAAAGTCCAATGTGGAGCAGCGACCTCATGACGCATGAGGTCACAACCTTAGCTGAAACCAAGAATTGGAAGCTTAACTGACTGAGCCACTATATATTCTAATTTTAATATGTCTTAAGCTTTTAACTACATGTCAGGCATTGTACTATGCAGACAAAGATGAAGAGACTTAGACTTTACCATCACAATAACTTTTGATTACTTAATTAGTGAGATCTGTAGATGAGGAGTATGGGTAGGGTGGGTTAACAGTCGCTGTTGTCTGATCGTTTGTCACTGAATATACATATATAGGCATAAAACATTACAACTCTTATCAGTATCTGACTTTCCAAACTTGACTCCATGACCGAATTTAAGACTAAGGCAGATGTAGGCTATTAGTTTTGATATATTTTGAAGTTAGGGACTATCTATATGTGACCTCTAGGGACAGAACGAATGAGGAACGGGAGTAAAGCTAATGTAGCATCCCACAACTCTATCGTGGCCATATACACTTTTGGCCGCACCAGGGAAAGTCAATTCAATTCAAATTCACCATGAATGCTTGTTTATTGTGCTTAAATCACAGCCTGGGCTGCTGGAGATATGTCCAGGTAAAACGGGGCTTAGAGAAATTATTAATCTGGGGAAATGGAGGAGAATACTGAATGGGAAATAAACACATGAACAGGAATCAAGGCAATGTAACAGGTTAGTAAGAGCATATTGGTTCTGAACTCAGAAAGAACCAGGTCTTCCCAACCTTCTGGTTGGGTGATTTTGACTAAGTTGCTATACATGTGACTGGAAAAAGTCTGTCATTTTTCATGCTTTGGTTGTCTTTCCAGTCACTAAACAGCTAGGGAGATGTACAAAATTATTGTGTAAGGGAATATAGCATAATTTAAAGGCTGGAGACTAGAGAAGGGACTGCCGTAAGACAGGAGGATGTACATAAAATATTCACATTTGTTAATGGAGTCCCTCATCACCTTCACCAAATAGTGTATTTGAAGCTTCATAGAGTTAGTCATCTGACCTCTTGATATTTTCCCGATAGTCCTTTGGGAATTCAAGCCCTGAAACAACAAACTAAGAGTGAAATCCTAACCCAGTAGAGAATATTCTTTAGTGGACAGAGGTGCCAAAGAATCAAATGTGAAAGGGCATAGTTTTCAACCTTAAAGTTTGAATTTTCACATTTTCCCTCTTACTACCACTAAAAACCCATTTTGGAACTAGCATCCTTGAAATCATATACATCTTTTACTACATTGTTCATATATTTAGCATTTACCACTTAAAGATTTTGAAGTTCTACAAATTTATCACGCACAATGTAGCTTTCTTTTACTTGTCCTAAAATACCTTTTTAATATTTTCAGGGTGCCTTGTAATGCTGGCATCTCATGCTCTATTAAAAGTGATGTTCTCACTAAACATTTCTGTCATGGTTCGATCTCAGCTCAGCTTTCCTGTATTCTAACTAATGAGTCTCATTCTCTCATATGGTTGGTCTCCACACAGCTGGGGCTCCCATTCCTTTCATCCTTTAACTCACTCTCCACTTTCTGTATAGCTCTATTTTGCCACGTGCAGTTCAGATGAATAAGAGCAAGGTTATATTGTGTCTAGCTTTTTTTTTTTTTTTTTTTTTTTAAGATTTTATTTGAGAGACAGTGAGTGGGGTGGAGGAACAGAGAGGGAAAAGCAGACTCAACGCTGAATGTGTAGCCGGGCATGGGGCTTGATCCCACAACCCTGAGATCATCACCTGAACCGAAAACAAGAGTTGGACAGTTTGGGGTGCCTGGGCAGCTCAATGGATTAAACCTCTGCCTTTGGCTCAGGTCATGATCTCAGAGTCCTGGGATCAAGCCCTGCATCAGGCTCTCTGCTCAGCAGGGAGTGTGCTCCCCCACCAACCGCCTCCTGACCCCCAGCCCACCTGCCTCTCTGCCTACTTACGATCTCTCTCTGTCAAATAAATAAATAACATCTTAAAAAAAAAAAAAAGTTGGATAATTTAACTCAGTTGGACTGTGCCACCCAGGCCCCCCTGTTGTGTTTAGTTATAAATTCCCGTATGATGATGTGTAAATTTGGATGAATTTACAGATATCAAATCCAGATGGTATCAGTAGAAAATGACATATAACAGCTTCTAGATCCTTTATTATACTTTTGTTGACCTCTTAAACTTGCCGGTATTGGGTCTAACCTACCCCTTCTCTGATCATTTACAGTCTCTTTTAAGAGTTTATTTCAGCTTATTCCCATTGAGTTGGCATTTCACAACCCCCAAAATGCTGGCACCATTTGGAAGACATTACTAATTATTCCCTTTTTGGCTTTCTCACAAAAAGTATGATGTGTAAACATTTGTATTGGGCCAATATTTTGTGTGTTATCTTTATGTTTGAGTTCCTATTTTAAAGTTAAGATCTTGGCCCATATTAAAAGAGCAAAATATTTCCCAATATGGATTTTTTTGGGTGGGGGGGAGGAGAGGGAGAGACTCTTAAGCAGCCTCAATGCTCAGTGAAGAGCTTAACTTGCTGATTCTCTCTCAGGACCCAGAGATCATAACCAGAGGCAAAAATCAAAAGTCAGATGGGTAACTGACTGAGCTATCCAGGTACCCCTGCCCCATATGGCTTTTTTAGTAATAATTTTTAAATGTGGTAAACTTAGAGTCTTAATAATTTTATTATGTTACTTCTACTTAGAGGAGATGTGCTTTCTTTCTTTCAACAAAGGAGGATTTATAAGCATTGATTGAGCCTTCTTTTCATCAGGCATGCCACTGGTAAAACCAGTATGGAAGTAGGATAGTCGATTATTTTTTGTCATTATTTTACCTAATTGCTCTGAATGGAGTATCGGCTAACAAGAACTTATTGACCTATTTTATAAAAAAGGAAGTCAATATTGAAATAAGCTTCTCTGACTTTCCTTTTTTCTCATCTAAGCACACTCTTCATACACTGATCATGGAATGGTGGAGCAAATGCCCCAAAGAATTCTATCCCTTGAAGTGTGGGCCTAAGTGAGCTTCATCAGGCTCCTAAGGAGGACTTGGCTACCTGACCAAAAGCCACTTTTAGTATTATTTATATATATATATTAAAGATTATTTATTTATTTGGTAGACAGAGATCACAAGTAGGCAGAGAAGCAGGCAGAGAGAGGAAGGGAAGCAGGCTCCCTGCTGAGCAAAGAGCCTGATGCAGGGCTCCATCCCAGGACCCTGGGATCATGACCTGAGCTGAAGGCAGAGGGTTTAACCCACTGAGCCATACAGGTGCCCTAGTATTGTATTTTGAGTACCTCTCACAGGATTGTCTTATGTGGATTTCTTGTGGGCTTGGTGCTTGCTCAGGTTGGTTGATTTTCCAGTTTTTAATTGTTTTGCCCTCTCCCAAAGATGCCTTTCTTTTGTTGTTGTTGTTGTTTCTTCCAGAGAGAGCTTCTTTGACTTTGCTGGTTATTCAGTTTTGTTTTCTTTCACCAGCCCTCGGTCTGTTTGATTTCAAAACTCATTTACCCTGAATTTCCAGGTTCCTTGTGGCTTACTTAACTTTGCAGGTCTTTTTATTTATTTATTTATTTATTTATTTATTTATTTATTTTTATTTTTATTCATTTATTTTTTTTAGTTCCCATATTTTGGCACAGTTTTCTCTCCTGGAGTTTGATAACTGGGTGATGGATTTCTTCACTGTTTCCTCTCCCTCTAGAATTGTGAGGCTTGGTTTGGTTTATTACACATTTATGCATATCTCTAGCATCCGTTCTTATTCAAATCCAAGGATCACCTCAACATTTCCTTTTCCTTTGGGTTCTAAACACCTGTTATGTCATTTATCCTATCTGGAAATCTTACATTTCCTATTTTTCCCCCATGTGTGTATTCATACTCCATTTCTAGCCAACTCTCATCCCTTAGTATTGCTACTTGTCCTTACAGATTCTTTGTGTCCCTCCATATTTTAAGATTATGCTCATTATTTTGGAGAGATAATCTACAGAGTATCCCTATGGCCTCATTTTATTACTTAAGTATTTCCACACACAGGAATTCTATCATATAGTGTTTCCTTCTGCTATAAGGTTTTTACTGTTTACACGCTCCTTCATAAACAATGCTTCAGACATCTCTATGTACCCTTCATATAGATTGTGAAAGCTATAAGCATTATACTCTACTGGTTACCTTTCCTCCTCAACACCACCTAATTTTAAAAACAGCTCTCTCAACCAGTGTATAACAGATGTTGAAAATAGCGCAGTGCTTTCAAACATTCTAATTATCTTTTGTCATTGTTTAGCAGTAAATGAATGTTCAAGCTTTTTTTACTCACTGTAGTGGTTTAAATGCTTTCTAAGAGACAATTATTCCCCTACCCTTTCCTGTACTATACCCACTGCTGTGTCTTCCTGCTGAAAATGGGAGATTCGGGGTGAAGGGTGCAAAGGGGGAAAAGAAAGTAGAAAAATCTCTCCCGTTTTTCCTTAAAGTAACATTTTTTCCTAGAAAAAAAATCAAAGGCTGCATGAAATGTCTACCCCTTTAAAAAATGTAAGCTGATTTTTTTTAATGCTAGGCACTTTTATCCTCACAGCTTAAAGGCAAAGAATGAATGAAATGTAGAAAATGAAGGACATGTGACAGCATCAAAGAAGCAAAGCAAAGCGGAGAGTGTGTGCCTAGCTCTGTCAGGCCAGGGTGGGCCTTTTTAGGGAGACCATTAAGGCAATCTGGCTGCCAGATGAAGTCTTTATGAAAGGGCAGAAAATATGTATAAAGTCTTTTTGATATTTTAAAGGACCTCTCCTTTATACCTCCCCCTCCCATTTTCCCCTCATCATCTTATCTCCACCAATGCCATCCCACTTGCAAGGCAAACCACAACCATCTGTGGAAGTGGTTTATGTTTTGAAGCATTTGGATGTTGGCTTGATCTCTATCATGAGGGATACTGGAGCATTTTTCATTTCTGCCAGGAGAACACGGTGAGTTGCTGGGTAGGATGGGTAGAAGCCTCTAGGACATTTTGAGAAGCAGTGGTTAATCAGAATGGAATTAATCAAGTCCTATTTACCTAATCAAGATAAGGCTTATTTCTTGAATTACATCACATTGGCACCATTAGGACATCATGACAAATCCCCTCATCTTATAAAGAGGAAATGGAGCTTCAAGGACTCACAATTAGTCCAATGAAATTATAGGACTACAATCCATTTTTCCACACTCTTGCTTTGTATACCATATAATCTCTCTCTTCACTCTCAGAAGACCTCAATTACCATCTCTACCCCTGCCTTCTCTTCATTGCTATTTGACTCCATCCCTCTGCCTGGGAAAGCTATTCCACCAGCAGGATTTGCTTCAGCTGGATATGCCTGAGTATACTCAAGCCAATGGCTTTGAACAGAGCTGGGTTAGTATCAGAGAAAGAACCTGCCCACAAGACTACCTCTGGGGGATTGGGGGACACTCTTGTGGTCAGGTTTATGGGTAATAATTACCACATTCTCTGGGACAAAATCAAACAAACAACACACACACATGCGCACACGTGCGCACACACACACACCAGAGAGTGCATCATGTCCTTTACCCTGACCTCTCTGGCTTTCATAGTTCTTCTCAGTGATTTCAACTCTCTTATGTTCCAGAACCACATCAACTTATTTTACATTTTTTTCCCATATATACTTAGTATGTAAGTAGTATGGCCTCAGTTTAATTGGAAATCCTAGTGAAGTACAGTGCAAAAGTGGACTGTCTTAAGGGGAAACTGAAGATTCCTTGGGGTCAATCCCTGTCAGGCGGGAACCACCTTTCTTTCCTTCTTTCTCAATTGCTGTGATCTTTCTATTGCCTCAGAACGTCAGCTATATATTCTTTGATGTATCAAGTAGTCAGCACAACATGAGAGTTTCATATTCTTTCTGTTCCTTTCCCTCTTGAGAGGAGATTCTTCTCCAATGGTTATTATACAGTAATTTACTGAGTTCTAAAACTCCCCTCTGACTCATTCAACATCCTTCTTTTCCCAGGACATAGCTTCCCCTCAATATGTGCCCACACCAAAGGTAGAACACACCTGATTTTTTTTTTTTTAATACATAGTTACAGAAGACATTTTTTACCTTTATACACATCTTTCTATACAGATCATCCAAATACATAAAAACAATAGGCTCATTATAAGTTTGTTGATTTCCTTCCTGATGTCAAACACCATACCTACTTTCCTTAAATGCTCTCCCTATCCTGAACACTTGTTAAGGGGAGTTCTTGGCCTCATTTAGTGATCCAGCTAGGTACAAGAAAAAGCAGATGTGGAAAATCCATTGCCTCTGTAGATCCTCCTATCATGCTTTTTTCTGGCAGACTCCCCAGGAACAGTTAACTTTGAGACTATCATAGAATGTTCAGTTGATTAGAAGTCCAATACAACATCTTATACCACATTGAGCAATGTTTGGCATCTGCACATGTCCTGGGGCTCCCATGGAAGCCATTAATTTGTTTAGCCTCAGGATTTCTTCTTCTTGCCTTGAGACCCTGGGGATTTTAGATGCTTCCCACTGGTAGCTGCCAAAACTCACTTCATCCCCAGACGTTCTCTCCTCCCTCCAGCCTGTTTGTGGTACAAAATTAAGAGTTTCTTTATTGGCTCTTAGGTTCTTGCTGGCCCTGATAGATGCTGCACACAGGCCCCTTTTATTCTAACCTATGGATTTATTACTAACCATCCCTGAAAGATAGGAAATAAGAAAACAGAACATGTGGCCTGTTCATCCTCAGTCTCTCTGTATTTATTGAGCTTCCACTATATTCCAGATATGAGAAACTTAAGAATAAATGAAAAATGAGGCTTTCCTCCAAGAAGTTCCTAGCCTAACAGGAAAAAAAAAAAAAAAAAAAAAAGAAGAAGAAGAAGAAGAAGAAGATCACCATATACTCAATAGATTCTATGATAAGAAGATGAGTGGGGGCTATGGAAGACATAGTAGAATGGACAGATCTTGTTATACTGAAAGTTGAAAAAGTCTGAAATTGTACAATCTTTGCAGTCTTCATCTCATGGCTATTGATTAACCATATATTTTATATCTTGAGTCAATTATTTCTAAGCATCTACTACATGCCAGCTCTATTCTAGGTGCTGGAGACACAATAGTGAAGAAAACCAACTGAAGAAATGGATAACAGACACATAAAGATATAGTTTCAGGTCATGATGAGTGCTATGAAAAAAAGGTGGATAAAAACTAATGTGTGGTCAGTGAAGGCCTCTCTGAGGAGATGACATAATAGTGGGGGCTTAAATGAAGTAAGGTAGAGAAAGCTAGTTGATGGGTCTAAGGAAAGAATTTTCCTGGCATAAGAAGTAACTATAGCAAAAGTTCTGAGGTGAGAATGATGTGGACAGTCTGAGGATCATGAAGAAACCCTGAACAGATACAGCAGAGCCCCTCAGCTGGCCATAATGGGAGTCTTTACATCATGAAAATTAGCAAACACTACAAATCAGGGTCAGAAAATAAACTGTCTGGGTGTTTGCAGAGATCCAGAGAAAAAGAGTACTTTTCAAACCTCCAAAACCATCTTTGTTCCAAAGAAGATCTCCAAAAGAGATGGATAGTCCCAGGGCTTCAACCCTGTAACCACAGTGCCTAGAAACTCCGAAAGCTGTTTAGGTTCAGGGTGGAAAGAACCAGCAGAGAAGGTCTCCTGAGGCTTTAAATGGGCTGTACTAACTTGTAAGGAGCGATGATCCCCACCTCTCCACCTTTTCCTCAATGCAGAACCCCAATTTGCCTGCTCTCTGTTTTTGTCCTGTGCGGTTACGTCAGATCCGCCACATGTAAACACTAAATATAGGAGACCCTGGTCAGGACAAGAGAGGGAACATAAAGTGGAAAAGAGGAGGAAATAGTTACTTCACAGTGTAAAAATACTGAGAAGGGTACCCAGACACAATGCAAATGAGTATCAAGCCACATAATCCTCAAAGACCAAACAGCAGGATGAGACCCAGACACAGTAGTAGAAGCATACACATGCATACACCCATGCACTCTCTCTCTCTCTCTCACACACACACACACACACACAGAGGATGCATTAAAAAAAATCCTTATTTTATAAATCCTCATAAATTTGCTAGATGATCTCCCTACCCCCACCCTAAACTCCTGGACTGTGCAATTGTCACACAAGAGACTGAAACAATTATATGTGATACTTAATTAAACATCTATACTTCCAGTGAGTGACAGATATGCCTTCTTCCCCCCTTTTTTATTAGAAGCAGCCCAGAGATAAAACCTTCAAGTTATGAGTAATTATACCCTGCTGAGAAAAGTGATGGAGTGCCACACTCAGAAGGACTTATCAAGCCCTGAAAATGTAGAGTCAACACTTAAGACTTCTTTTTTATTATTATTTTCCCCAACACTAACAGTTTCCCAGCTTGTTCCCAGAGGGAGATAAACAAACAGTGTGTACCTGCATTTTAATGGAAATAAACCAACCGGCTCATTCACTTTTTTACTACACTGGCTTCATATTTCCAAACCAGAGGGATACAGTAAAAAGTACATGTGTCATGGGCAGTGGAAAACTACAAGGAAGTAATATTTGCCATTAGTATGGGTGGAGTTTTAGCATAAATGGGATCACAACATTTTGTAAACAGAATTTAGCAGCTTAGACTATGGTTTCAGATGGCATTAAGAAATGCGAAAGCACTCTCTTAGATGCCCTCTGAGTCTCATACACTAAGTTAGATGGACCTCCCATCTTGGGCACCTTCAGTGAAGAAAAACACAAGAATCGAGGACCACTGGACTTCCCGGAGGCAGTGTTCGTCTTAGCATTAATATGGGCTACATGGAAACATTGTTTAATGTCGGAACAGGGAAGGCAGAATTTGTGGGGCAGTCTCAAATTTATTTTTCTAAGACAGATGGGTTTTGGGGGCCAATGGATACTTGTAACATAGGTTCTCAGATATTACATTGGATAAAAATGAGCTAGAGGATTTGTTAAAAACACAAATTCCTAGCCTTCACCATACACAGAGACTGTTTTAATGGTTTGGGATGGGAATCAGGAATTTGCATTTTAAGAAGCAGCATATGAGGAGATTCTGTTGAAGTGGTCCCAGGGGCGTGTGTACATGGAGAAACACAGTCTATAGACAGGTTTTGGGTAATCTGTGCTTGTCATAGTGAATGAAATCGTTGCTAGTGAGTTCTTACAACTGTGCATTTTTTTCAGGATTCCAAATGGGTCTGCAATTCAAAGAAGGATAAGAACCTTAGGGGAGACAAGATGATTTTGAACAGCTGGGGATTCCACTCAACTTCTGGATCCCAACCAGCCTCATTAAGATCCATGGTCAACCTGGAAAATTGTCTGGAGAAATGGAACTCATTTCCTCTGCTAGTCTGATTTCTTGCTTTAGCTACTCTTGTCTGATTCTGGTTTTGTGTACTGTCTTATTGACCCCAAATTCCCTCAATTAGCCAATGACAAATTTTAGGGCTTTTAAAGGACCTCTAAAGCCAGGTTTTCTAAACTATAAAAGTTTTTAGAAAGAATGGTACATTTTGAAAACGTCCAAATAACATCTATTCAACCATATCCTGATTATTTCATTCAGGAATCAGATTTAACTCCTATATCACTTAGATATACAATATTAACTTGATGGTGAAATCCAGTAGGTTACTTAATATCCATAGGTCTCAGCTTTCTCATCTGTAAAACAGTTTAAAATATCTGTCTAAATTTCTGAATTACCACGAGGAAAAATGAGATAACAGACATAAACTAACTTTTAAAAATGGTTTAAAATATCCTATTACAGCAAGGTATTATTTTTGCAACACAAGTTAGTGTGGCTTGTGTGGCCAGATGACAGTTAAATCCTTGAGAACAGATGACCATTGCACAAGGTATAAATATAATAATTCATAAGCCTAATAAAGGCTTTAATAGAGACTTTCTGATTGTTCCTGTCAGTGAGAAGTGGCTTGAGAACCACCATATACTGGGGTGGTGACACAGGAGTAAATGTGATCTGGAAGGAAATCTGACAAGAGAATAGCAGACATTCCTTCTAAACCCTAGCATGCCATCTACCTCTTTTTAATGGCTTGCCTGTCGGCCCAGCCATCTTCATCACCTGTTTTGCATTTCATTGTTCCTCATATTCCTCCAATTTCTCCAGTAAACCTTTCCTTTTTTTTTTCCCCCTCCTCTCTGCATGTATCTCTTCCTTTCCCAGTCTCTTTTCTCCTTTATTTCTCAATCTGCTAGAGGAGTGGAATTAGAGTGAGCAAGTGGGAGAATGTTAAGTCATATCAAAATATTAACAGTAAGTGGCATCTGGAAAAATGGAAAATTAAAGAATTAGGTGGATGAGTCAGCAAATACAGGCAAAGGGATAGAGTTTCTGACCTCCCCTCCCCCACCATGACTGCTACAACTTTGGTAATGGTTAGTGGTTTTCTCCTCTGGTTTTCAGTTGCTTCCCTCATGAACCAATTAAGATATTGGAATAGATGATCACTAAAGCAGCTTTCCAGCTCTGAAAGGCTGACTGACAAGGAGCTGTCCAAGCCAGAGATTAAATTCTCAGTCTAATTTCTTTTACCTGGTAAATGTAATTGGATTACACTGGTACCAGAGGTGCTTTCACTACCATTTAATTAGATAACTTTGGTAATGATATGCTAACCACTGCACTGTGACAGAACAGCCCCATGGTAGATGATTAGTTTCTTGTGCAATTAGAAATGAGCATGAGGGGGAGGTTAATCAATATCCTTTACTTGTATAATGCTTTAGTGTTTAAGAAGCAATTTCACACTCATGAACTCACTACATCCTCACTAAAATCATGAGTTATATGTAGTTACCATCTTTTACAAACGAGAGTGCTGATCTGGAAATCCTTTGATTTGTTCCAGATTGACCAGGAACTATATACGGCTATCTCCCATCTCTCATAAAAGAAGGTAAATTTGGATTGTCTCCATTTTTCCTCTGTTGTTCAGGTAACTGGAGGATTTGAACTCAGGCAGTCTTCTCCTCAAAGTTTCTATCCATAGTGTTATTTGTTGTCACAATGCATGTGACCTACAGCCCTAGAAATCATTAACTGATGGTAGAGGAAGAGTTCATTAAGGCATTTGTTTTTGGAAAAGCAAGGTATCATTTGTCTTGCAATACAACTGCTCAGGTTTAAATGAAATGCCCCTCATCTAAAAAAAATTGAACCTTGTAAAAAAAAAAGAAAAAAGATATTTTTACAAAAACAAAATAAAATAATGCTCCTGCAAGCCAGGTACTGTGCTAGACAAAGTCTAATCCCATTTTGCAACAACATACTTCATTTTAGGGTTGGAACCACCTCAAAGTCATGTTAAGAATGGCAGCCGAGAGCTTAGCCACCAGAATGTAGGAAAATACACTGAAACTTTCCCACCCTTTGACCTACACTGTCCAGCTAAACATTAAAGTGAAATGAAGAATACAAAACCATGAAAACAAAGCATAAAACCCTGGCTAAACAACAAAATATTAACTGTAATACTCTTTAGGAACTGGATCAAATGTCACACTATCCCCAGCTCCAGTCCTCTCTGTGCTGACCCCAGTTCAATCCTCCAGCTGCTGTTTTAGTGTGTGCAGTGTTTCCTTTTATAGCTAAGTCATGCTGAGTTTCAGACAGAGAGCTGACAAACTTTTGTAGCTGCATTCATGTCACAAACGGAACTGGCCTTCCTAAGACTTACCAGCTAAAGAACCCCAGGAAAGAAAGAAGTCAACATAAAAAAATAATAATAATAATTAAATTTTAAAAATCACACTGGGAAGAACTGGAGGAAGCAAGAGAGATCAGGCATGAGAAGTGATGATAGCTGTTAGGAAATGGATACAAGATCTTTCTGCATAAATCAGAATATATCAAGCAGAAGATGGCCAAATGCACGCGGCCACCACGTGAGACCCTAGAGAGAAATGCAGACAGCAATCTAGGAACAATGTCAGCAGTGGAAGAGACCTGCAGAGAAAAGCTGTTTTCTTTTTCAACTTCTGTGGATCTCAAGCTCTACCCTCGCAAGGAAGCAAACTACAGTGGTGAGACAGAGCATTCTTAAATGACCCTCCCATCCACCCCTCTACCTTGCCTATGCTCAGGTAAATCATGGTTTAAGGTTCAGATTGGATACAAGATAAAAAGGAAGTGATAAAGAGTATCAAAGTTCTCGGCATTAAAGTAGATCAGGGAGAATCATTAAGGTCTATTTGGGGATATATTCACCTCTCTGCTGGTCCTGGGGTCTATGACTTTGTTTTATTAATTAAACAAGGAGGACCTTGTTGTGGCTCTAATGCCGACATTAGAGTTTGGTTTTGCTGGCAAACCAAAATCTTAGCTTGCAAATGCTTCAAGGATACAAAACTGAAAACTAAGGACAACCAATCACAAACAGCCAACTAGGTTCTAAGCCAGAGCCACTCGATAATTTCCTTGTTTTGCTTCCCCTTTCTCTCCTAAGTTTTTCCCAGCTGCATTAGACAGAAGGCTTCTAACCACTGGATTGTCACTGCACAATTCCAACTGATTTTTGCTCAGATAAATTCGTAAATTTTTAATATGCCTCAGTTTATCTTTTAACAACCCTAGCAGCCATTCCTCACCCCTACCTTCTCTTGAATCACCGCGGAGTTAACTAGTGCACATTGCATTTCACAAGCTCCCCTGTCAACTGAGTTCATCTAGTAGGAAGAACTGGCAGAAAATTAGAGGACAGGGTCATGAGAAAACCCAGGGTATTTCTCTCCCATTGTCACTGGTTACCATCTTTGCCTATAGCTATATCTCCCCTGGAGATCAATCTCTTGGCTCTGGTAATCCTAATCCTTCCCACTATCTCTGTAGTTGAGGCTAATCTTGGCGTTGTCATGCCTTCTGATTGGCTTCTCACAATTCCATTTCCTGTGTAAAAAATTTTTTTTGAATTTATTTTATTTAAATACTCTGTAATTTTTATTTTCCTGGTTGTACCTTCACTGACTCAACAATTTTTTTTCAGACTTTCTAGTATTAAAATCTATTTTAATATCTGATTAAATCATCATGTCATATTATGAATATGTCACAAATACAATTAAATTAGGTAGCCAATATATACAATCTAACTATATCTCCAAACAGTTTTGCTAAATTTTCTCCTAAATTGGTAAGACAATGAATCAACATCAGTATGTAATCTACCACAATCACTAGCATCTGGAGCATGAACAAGAAGCAAAATAAATTAGCAGAAAGAAAGCTGAAATAATATATAGGATTTTTTGGCATAGATGGAAGTCCAAAAATAAATGAGTGGATTTAAAACAACAACAACAAAATGGTTCCAGGAGAAAGGTCTTTTAGGAGAAAAAATGGGGACAATTTTTCCAAAGAAAGGTTTCTCTATAAAGCAATGTTTTTTCAAAGTATTGTTCCTAGACCAACTACATCAAAATCATTCAGGCTGCTTGTTAACAATAAATTGTTCCTAGATCTATTAATTAGAATCTTTGGTGGATGGAATCCAGAAATCTATTTAAAAAACACATTTAATAAAATAAACAAAACAAAATAAAATTTTAAAAGCCCATTTAGTGATTTTTTTAATATGCATTACATTTTGAGGGCCATTGCCCTAAAAGGAAAACAGGATCCTCTTGGTGCTCTGAAATGACTGAGGCAGTAATAAATTGATAGTTGGAACAACACACATATTTCAGAAATGTAAAAACTTCTTTTTTCTATAACAAAAAGAGATAATGGTCAGTCCTTTCACCCCATCTTCTTACTGATCTTCCGAGAACTGCTGGCGATCTTCAGCTGAATTTTGACAGGGACCTTTAGGTGAATTCTATTAGTATTTGACTAAGATGATAATTAAGTAGTCAAGAGGACAAAGTCTGATCTATAGTTAAAGTGATATTAGGTTCCATCTTATGACAACAACTAGAACAGTTTCAAGCTCTAGTAAGTAAATATTTCGTTATGATACTGTCTTATCATCTACTTATTCACAGAACCTGATACAGTGTCTATCAGTAAGTATTTGTTGAAATGATTTGAAATAACAACAATTTCACTAAACCCTTTTATTTCATGTCAATTTACCAGTGGGTTAGTGAAAACATTTGAGTCCTGTCTCAAGTAGATCATAATTAATAATAGTATTGATTTTACTTCTCCTCAGTATACTACCTAAGCTATCGTGTTCATTTTCAAGGATTCATATTTCAGCTATTTTTTAAAAGATTTTATTTATTTATTTAAGACAGAGTTCACAAGTAGGCAGAGAGGCAGGCAGAGAGAGAGAGAGAGGAGGAAGCAGGTTCCCTGCTGAGCAGAGAGCCCGAGATCCCAGGACCCTGGGATCATGACTTGAGCCAAAGGCAGAGGCTTTAACCCACTGAGCCACCTAGGCACCCCTGTATTTCAGCTATTGTTGCCAAGATAAAATTTCGATTTCTGTGAAAATTGTATTGCAAGAAGAGAAGAATTTAGGGGGAGAAAATAGCAGGAATTTTTCCCTCTTAGAAATCTGCTTTATCATGCCTAGTCAAAATACAAAGCCAGTGCCTACCTTGGGTAAAACCGAAAACTGGGTGAAGTGGATCTTTCTTTTATAGTCTTACCTTCCTGTTCCTTTCTTTTTTCCCACTGACTTCTCTGCATCACCTTCATTTCAAGCACTCTTTTAGTCAAGAAATCACCTCCTTGTTGTACTATCACAGCCCTTGTGACCACATCCCTGCTAATGGTAATCAACACACCAAAGCCTCCCATTGCCTCTCAGGGCCTGGGCTTTCTGGGCTTTTTATTGCTATTGTCTCTAGGTATGTTACTCTATTCAGCTGTAGGCCAAGTGTTCTGCATCTCCTAAAAGGTCCAATAAATTAAGTGGCGGGGTTGGGGGGGAGCTAGAGGCCATTTGAAATCTCTTCCAAATAACAAGAGCTTTTAAGCAGCAGTCTCTGATCAAATAGGTCCTGTGGCCAGCCCTGAAACTAAAGTAACTACCCATGGCGTGCGCACGCGAACATACACACACACACACACACAACTTTTGTCTCTGTTTTTCCTTTTTATCCTGGAAAGACCAGAATGGATTTGGGAGAGATGCATAAGGACTGCATGAATGCAGACTGTAGGTATGGAATTTTTAACTGTGTCCTTGTCACTCCTCCTTCCAAACGGCTCACCTTCAATATTCACATAGAGCCAGCTGCTTCAAGATGCAGACAACATCATTTTTTTTTAAACTACAGTGCCAGGCAATCATGGTTTACAAACTAGTATGAAGTATACAAACTCACCTTACTCAGCTAGATTGGATAAGTTACAACTCTACAGACTCAGCGTATTAAGTTAAAGATTGCTTAAAGCTTTGTGCTAACTCTTCAAAGCCTTCCCTATTTAACTTTCTAGGCAGGACAGCAGATTTTTAACCCAATCATTTGGATTGTTCTCTTTTCCTCTCAATTCTATCTTAATTCTTCTCTTCCAATATTAAATCATCTTATTCTTAAAAATAAGAACCCCTGTTTCTTCAGAACAGTGGGAAACTGAGTCCAGGGAACCAAACTTGACTTCTGTAGATGTTTTCTGGGCATCTACTGAACACTAGCATAAGATCCAGTCCTTGTTCCCAAGTAGATATAGTCTGGTGGGCAGACACATATATAGCTGACTTTATTGTAACATGATATATGCTATTGTTTAATATACATATAAAATAGATAAATTTACCTACCTATGTATCTGTCTGCCTGGAAAGTGGCTAATTCTTCCCAGAGAATTATAGGAAGGTGGCATTTAAACTGAGGTGTAAAGAATAAATTAAACTTCACCAGAGCAAGGGGAGAGGTTATTGCACAATAAGGAACACTGTGAGAAATAGCACACAGATACAGACAAAAATGACTTGCTCAGGTAAGCAGGAACAGTCTGGTATGGGAGAAGTACAAGGCATGAATAAAAGAATAAGGAAAGCTGGTATTGAAAAGGTAAAGGTAGGGAATAAAATCTTAAAGAAATGCATGGACTTTCTTCTGTAAGGATTTCTATGAGACTAAATTCAAGGAGATCAGGAGTGATCAAAGAGATCACTATTCATAATGAGATATGATGAAGATCACGGCTACAGAACTGGAAAGGACAAAGTAGATCTGATGCTCTTTAGGGAGGTGGAATCTGCAGAAGTTGGTGACCAATGTGTCCCGTAGGTTAACGGAGAAAGATGAGAACTTCAACATATCACGGTTCTTAGTACAGAAAAGTCTATTGCATGACTACTAGAATAAATGAATGAAGGAATGAAGGAATGAACCAATAAACAGAATGAAGAACAGTGACAGACATTTAGCAAAAGGATGGGTTGAAAGCAAGTCAAAATTTCAAGATGGCTAGCTGTGAAAGCCGCAGAGCAGTCAAGAGTGAGGTCAGAAGAAGGGCTTGATTAGATGAAGGAAATGATATTTAATTGGATTTTCCTAAAAAGTTTATCTCAGGGAACAGAGGTCGGAATTCAGTTTTTTGATGAACTTATGAAAGCGAGGAGGTAGTTCCACCAACCATTGACTATAAAAGAAAAAGAGTTAAGAGAAAGGGAGAGTATAGATGTTGGTATTGAAAGGGAAGCTAGGCAAATGATTGGCATATGATGCAAACTGAAAGGGTGTGCATTAGAAACCAGGAGTGAGAAATATAGTAACAGAATACTAAAGAATGAAGAGAAAGACACTTTAAATTTTGTTGTTATAAATTTGTTATTTATAGTCTCCCTTTTCATATGTTTCCCTATCTCTGTGTCTGTCTGTCTGTCTGTCTCTCTCTCTCTCTCTCTCACACACACACACACACACAGCTAAAGGCATAGCAGGCATTTTCTAACTATCTGTTGATAGACTAATGAGAGGTTGAACAGCTAAATGCCAAGGCAGGAGGGAAGGCACCATTTTCTTCTGATACTCGGACATTTCGGGAAGCTTCAAACACACTATTGGAGGAAGAGAAATATTCACAATCATACATTGGAAGTTTAGTAAATATTTTAAAAACTATTTCTGGCAAACTATAAGAGGGATTTGTTTTTGTTGTTGTTGTTGTTGTTGTTGTTTGTTTGTTTGTTTTGGGCCACATGCTCAAGTTCAGGACAGCGTCATTTGGGTACTGTTCCCTTAAGTATAGCAATGTGGAATGTGTCATTCCCAATTAATAGTCTGATATATCATATCTGGTTTCCTAATGACAGTGGATTTTTCAAAGGAAGGTAAATGTGACATTCTCATCTGCTGTGCAATTTAAAAACAAAGTCCAGCTTTCTGGACTTGCTTTTCTTTCTTTTTTTTTTTTTTTTTAAAGATTTTATTTATTTATTTGACAGATAGATCACAAGTAGGCAGAGAGGCAGGCAGAGAGAGGAAGGGAAGCAGGTTCCCTGCTGAGCAGAGAGCCCGATCCCAGGACCCTGGGACCATGACCTGAGCCGAAAGCAGAGGCTTTAACCCACTGAGCCACCCAGGTGCCCCTGGACTTGCTTTTCTCCAGATGCAAGACAATCAGCTTCTGACCCCAAACACAGGAGACCCAACCCCAGGGGATTCAAATGTTATTTATCATAGAATTGCCTAGTCGTTCAAATCTTGCTAGGACACTACTTTCCATTCGGTGTCCTTCTGCAATGGGGAATTCAACAGGTTAAAGCTGCATCTTGTGAAAAGTATTCATTTGTTTTAAATTTACCCCCCACCTATTCTCTGGAGTGACCCTTTGTTCTCCTATGAAGCACCAAGGAAAGGCAAGAAAATCAGCAGCACAGCTCAGGTAAGCCTGGTGCTGCAGTGTTCTCCCTTTCCTTGTTCCTCTTCTATTTGTAGGTAAATAAACATCCAAGCTCCCGTCTGCAAAATTCAGTCCTAGCTCCCACCACCTTGTCAAACTCTTCAAGGGAAACATTATTGCCTTAATTGCTTAAACCCAATTTGCATAATATGGAGTTCTGACAGCCACAAAAACAGGGATGCAAAAAGGAGATTAACAAGTGAGGTGCGCGCTCAGCCAAGCCTGTGCAGTTTGGAAACGAGAGCAGAGAAGAATTCACCGGATGGGTGGGTTCGCTGTTTCATGTGCTCTCTGTCCCTCCCCCCTGCACCTCCTTCTCTCCATCCCACCTTCGGGTTTGTTTGTTTCTCATTTGCATGCATTGGCTCCTAGCATGTGCCTAGACTGTTAATGGCCATTCCCAGCAGAGCCTCCTTCAGGCCCGAGTAAAGCGCAGGCAGCACCAGCCAGTACAGATTTTAAAACAGCCTTGCCTCTTTACACCAAGCTCATCCAAACATTCAAAATGTTAACACTTCTCAGGAAGGCAGGGACTGTGCCTTCCTCATCTTTGTGCTGTAGTGTCTTTTCATAAAACTAAACTGATTTCTCTGTGGAAGAGTCGTGGGTGGTCAACTCGTCTCTGTGATTCCCATCAGGACAGTCCTCTGCATGGCTGCCAGTGTCCCCAACCCCCAGGGCAGAAATCTGTCTGTGCCATTCAGTTCTTGGGAGTACTTTGTGGCATCCTGTTGCCTGCAGGTTAACAGAACCCTTAAAAATGGCCTCTAATCTATATCCAGTCACCCCACATTACTTTTGTAAAAGGACAATGTTTCATTTACTAAGGCATTTGCCCAGGAGATACAGAAACAAAACGCAACTACTCTCACCAGTGGAAGCTGTTCAAGTACCCTGAGTTTTGGGGGTCTCCTTCCCCCTCCATCCGCAGACTTTTACTGAAGACTCTTCTGACCAATAAAAAGTGGGACTTTGTTTAACTAACTGTGTTGAGACCAATTGACTCCTTCTATCCTATTCGGGGTACTAGTTTTTCATCCTTAATTGGCATAAACATCAAGAATTCCCCACCTTCCATTACTTAGAAACCCCTAGCATTTCCCCTTTGGTAAACCACTCAATGAATTTCTTCCCTGGTATTGCCTGGAATGATGAGAAACTGACCTTCTTCCCTGAGGTCTTTGATTTATTCTCTGACACTTGCAATTCTGTGTTTGCCTTAGCCTCTATCTCTATACTGTGTTTCACTTCAGCCCCATACCCTGGTCTCACACATCCACAACTGTTCCTCATTCCTACTGACATTCAATACTAGTTCCAGTAACTCCTGCCCCAGAGAGACTTTCCTCCTAAATGAAGTCCCCTCGAATGCTCTTACTTCTTTCTTTCTGGAAGTTCCCATCTCTTTGCAAGTTATGCATCCAGGCCCCAATCACTGTATGTACCTACCACTAAAGTTACCTGAGAAGGAGAAATATAGAAATGTGTTCCTTGTTGCTAAAGTATACAAAACACAATTGATTTTTGTATATTGATTTTGCATCCAATCACTTTCCCAAACTATTTTATAGTTCTAATAGTGTATAAATCTTGTTTCATGTAGGCAATCATATTTTCTACAAATAGTAAGAGTTTATTTCTTGCTTTCTGATCTTCGTGTCTTTTATTTCCTTTCTTGTCTTGCTGCACTAGCTATGAGGCTGTCAGTGTGATGTTATGATATGGAATATCTTTGTCTCATTACTAATTTTCAAGGTGATACTTAATTTCACCAGTAAGTATTTTGTTATTTTGTTTTAGATTTCCTCTATAAGGTTAAGAAAAAAAAGGTTCCCATTTAATCTTAATTTACTAAATATGTTTATTATGAATGTATATAAGATTTTATCAAATTTTTTTCTCAATCGCTTTTTACATAAGTACCCTCCCCAAATTCCAATCTGTTTTTAGAACTATGTGTATTTTAATTTGTTTTTCCCCCCAGTGCATACAGGTCTCCAAATTTTTCATATGTGCATGACAACAAGCCCAAAAGACTCAAACTGAAATACTGCATGTACTTTGATTTCAGCGGATATGTTCCTGTGTGTTTGGTGAGGAGGGTACTTTGGTTTTGGAGAGCTAAGAAGAGTTAAGGTGGAGCCCAAAGAAATGTGAACAGTGAACAATGAGCTGGAATTTAGTCCTTATGATGAGGGAGCAAGAGGCTGGCTGAAGACAAAGCAAAAGCTGGCGCCTTGCACCCCCCACCTTTCATCCGCTCCCCTCCATACGTGTGGCATTCCTCAGGACCCCTGACTGCCATAAAATGATAAATAGTTAACTTGCAGAGATCACAGTCCTGCAAGGTAGGAGTCTCCCTTGGTTTGCAAATATCCTTGAGATTTACAACAAAGAAGTTACCTTATCAATAGCCCAATCTCCAAAGACACAGAACTCAGTTCCTCAAGCCTAATGTTACCCTCCCCTCCATAAAAACCGAAGGAGGTGGAAGTAGAAGGAAAAGTAAATAAAGTTAAATTTCTCCTAAACCTAAATCTTATTAACAAGGATGTTTGATAGCAGGAATGGAACATTCCACCAGACTTCCAATTGTCTTTACTCGATAACAACTAAGCCTTCAATATCCTGATAGTATTCTTTGCCCCAATAGCCCTTCTGAACCCCCTTTGTCCTCACCTACCCAACCATGGGGTATATAACATGCCCACCTTCACAACCCGGGGCGGCCGCATCTCTGCCTGCCCACGGGCCCTGTCCCCGTGCTTTAATAAACCACCATTTTGCACCAATGATGTCTTAAGAATTCTTTCTTTAGTCGTCGGCTCCGAACCTCCTCACCCCACCAAACCTGACTTAGGTTCTGGGACTTCATCACTTAGAGTTTCAAACTGAACAAACAGATTTTGGATTTTTTTCAGTGTTCATTTAAGAGGAAACTGATTAGAAATAAATAATATGTACCTATCTGGCTTTAGTATACCAGATTTTATTTGTGATGATGGTGATATTCTTTGATGATGATGATGATAATGATGATGATTTGGAAATATAAATACATAGTATAGGCAGCAGTAGAAAAAACTTCTAACACCAAATGACTAAATAAAAAGAGACATTTGATCAAAAGGCAGTAACCAAGATTGTATTAAGTGAGGCTGACTTTACACTTTGCCAAGCCAGAAAGATGGGGGAAGCCAAAGGCTTTTAGGGTACTTAAAATAAATACTGAGAATCAAAAGAAAGTTTAAAGTAGACTGATCCTTAAATATGGTGGCAGGCAGCAATGTGCTGGCTTTATGTGTATATCACTGAGTTCGTACTAGATGTCCCAGATTTAGGTCTTGGATTTAAAAGAAATAGTCAATCTAACAAAACAATGACAAATAGCTTCGGATCATAATGTATGTTAAAGGAAGAGGCTGAAATACCTCTTGTTTAATGAGGAAACTGCCATCTACCAGCCTTTATTTTCAGATACACACCAACAGAGAGGGATGGCCAGGAGAGAGATCATAGCAGGAGACTCTGGTATTATGGGTTAGAGCTTGTGTCAGTATTCTAATTGTGCTTCCTCATATGTAATAGAAGAGAGAAGTCAGGTTACAGTTGGATTCTGATTGTGATGAAGGCCATGAAAAGAAGACTGAAGGAAGAAGGCTTTTGCCCTGTCCAGTGACATGGGGTTTTATTGCTTGCCACACTTTGTTGAGCAGCCACGAGGCAATTCACAGTCTGGTACTACTGAAAAATAATGAACCATGTATACTGTGATAGCAAATAAATGGAAGTTGGAATTGAGAGACTACTTATGATCAGACAATTGAAAAAATGCACAAAGTTTAGTTCTAGGTGCAATATGACCCAATAGTGGTGAAAAACTTAACTTTCAAACAAATTTTGACGATGCTAAAAGGGGACTTTTATGGTAATACCATAATATTTCCTGATAACCATCAGAATCAAAGGAAAAGCCAGTTTTAAACAGTACAGAGATGGAAGTAACTGAGGAACAAATCCATACTGACTGGCATTCTTCTGACCATATTTACTATGCAATCGCACTTTCAGCCTTTATCCTATTAAGGCAGAGATTCAATGTAGAGAATTTTGTTTAGAGACAAAATAAACCTTCAAAGAAACTGCAGAAGTAAAATTAACTTCAAAGACACCCTTCTGAGTTGGCTTGATATAACAAATGTTTATTTAAGCATTTAATGACCATCTAACTAATGTTTAAAGCTTACAAAAATCAGGGAAACAGATTTCAGAGTTGTCAGTTTATGCCAGTGCTAGTTCCTTTTAGCACTCTTTCCTTGTCATGATGTGGGAGATGATAACCTGTGTTACCCAACCACCATCCCACCCATATACTGGGGAGCAGAGGCTGCAGGGAAACTGACTTGTTTGTCTCTTTAAGCACCAAGTTGTGTTGCACTAGTATAACCTGTGTGAAAATATCAAGACATTAGGTCTCATTAGCAAGTGAAAAGGCCCAGTAATAGGAGAAATTTTCACAGTATCATGTAATTTGTGTGTTTTAAAACCATATGCAGGGGCCCCTGGGTGGTTCAGTGGGTTGGGCCTCTGCCTTGGGCTCGGGTCATGATCCTGGGGTCCTGGGATCGAGCCCCGCGTCGGGCTCTCTGCTCGACGGGGAGCCTGCTTCCCCCTCTCTCTCTGCCTGCTTCTCTGCCTACTTGTGATCTCTCTCTGTCAGTAAATAAATAAAATCTTTAAAAAACAAAAAAATAAAACCATATGCAAAGATTCTGAAACTTCACTATTACCAATTCTCATTTTGGAAGAACAGTGGGACATTTATTTTAAAGCACAGAGACTTGGATGCCTGGGTGCCTCAGTCAGTTAAGCGTATGCCTTCAGCTCAGGTCATGATCCTGGGGTCCTGGGATGGAGCCCCAGTCGGGATCCCTGCTCAGCAGGAAGCTTGTTTCTCCCTCTGCCTGTCACTCCCCCTGCTTGTCCTCTCTCTCTCTGACAAACTAAAGCACAGAGACTTTATACTGAAAAAAAGACAATGTTAAAATTATTAATAGATCAAAGGTTAAAAGTTTTAAACATATGGATTCAACCTTAAAATTTCAGTGGAATTTAATGGCAGATTATAGTTCAAAATAAAATTGTTTGCTTTCTGAAAAGCAAAACTTACTGTCATAAAAAGGAAAAAAAAAAAAAAAAAGCACAACATTCCTCCCTCCCCCGCCCCTGTAAATAACTACTGAGGGGAAGCTCTTGGTCAACTGTGAGATGTTCTCCCACATCCATTGTCCCTTTCACCTATAATCAAGGTTTTGACTCTGGTCACTCAAGGAAGACTTTATTCCCCAGTCTTCTTACAGTTGGATGCAACCATGAGACCAAATTCTGGTTAATGCAATGTGAGGGAAGGTGATTTGTGCCACTTCCACATTTGCACTTTAAATGATTGAACATGCACTGCCTTGGCACCTTTCCAGGAGCTTGCTGCTGCAAAAAGGTGAGAAGGGGAAAAAAAAAAAAAAAAAAAAAAGCCTGGGTCAGAGAGATGGAAGCCACTTGTAGAGGATGCAAAACCACCCACATAAAGACTGTTTACTTCTAAGCTGTAAGCTGACAGAGAAATGGTACATTGTACTTCTGCCACTGTCTTTTGCCCCCTGGTTTATTTGTGACAGACCCTTAGCCTGAATCCTAACTAATTCACCTGCCAAGCACTCAGAGAGGTGTGTTTAATGAGAGAAGACTCCTTGAGTGGATTTTGAGGAAGATGGTGGGCATAAAATGTCTAGAAGTTGGAGATATCTGTATCTATCTATATCTATCTATATAGTGGTACCATGATCAGGATAATCTATAATAGATGGGATAATTAAGTTGACTAAAGAAAGAGGGGCTCACCAAGAAGTGAAAAATAGCAACCAAGATTTTCTCTAGTAGGTGAATGGATAAATAAGCAAATAAACTAGGGTCTATGCAGTCAATGGAATATTATTCAGCATTAGAAAAGAAATGAGAAAGAAATGACTGTCAAGCCATGAAAAGACATAGAAGAACCTTAAATGAATATTATTAAGTGAAAGAAGGCAATAACAAGAGGCTGCTACTGTGAGTCTAGCTATATGACATCCTGGAAAAGGCAAAACTGTGGAGATGATAGAAAGATCAGTTGTTTCTAGGTGAGAATGGTCAGGCAGAGCACAGAGGATTTTTAAAGCACTGAAAATGGTCTCTATGATACTACAGTGATGGATACAAGTCATTAGACTTGTGTCTAAAAGCACAGAAAGTAGCCACTAAGAATGAATCCTAAGATAAACTACGGACTTTGGGTGATAATGATGTGCCCGTGTAGATTCATCAACTGTAACAAATGCATCTCTCTGGTGAGGGATGCTGATAATGGGGGAGGCTGTGCCCGTGCAGGGGCAGTGGCTATATGGGAAATCTCTGTACCTTCCTCTCAATTTTGGTGTGACCAAAACTCCTCTAAAAAAAATAAGTTCTCAAAAAGCTCAAAATATTCATTAAATTGCATGATTTCTATATGTAAGTTATGTTTCAATAAGGCTGTTTAAAACAAACAGAAACAAATGAAGAAAAAGAAAATGGTGAGGAGCAAGGCTCACATGACTGTAGAGTTCCAGTCACTCAGCACGGCTGACAGCTAACAAGGTCATGTGGTGTATTTCCCTTCTCTGTACATGTATTTCCTACAAAATTAGGAATAAGTAGCCAGGCAACAGCTTCTTGTATAGGAAAGACACTACCTCACAAAGATGCTTCTCTCTTTTTTTAACAGCAATGATTAGAAAATTCTTCTTTAGAGAGATCTGAAAGCTATGTCTCCTTAGTCTCTCAGGAGACTAAGTTCAAGTTTTACCTTTAAAAGTGCCCCCTCCCCCCAAATATATATATATATATAGCTTCAATCTTCTTATTATATAACACCCCGTTAGCCTCTTTATTTTCAAATAAACTTCCTCAGGGGTTTTTTAACTTGCCCCTTCCCTCCAGGACTTCCAAGCCCACTGCTGTCTAGATCACTCTGTAATGCTCTTCTTTAGTTGGTTGATATTCTTCAAATGTACCCAGAATTGAATGTGCTACTGTAGGTATGTCCTGATGAGGACAGAGAAGAAAAGTGATATCCACTGTTCTTGTTCTGGGCACAGTACGTCTTAGAGAATAAGGTCAAATTATTTTTTTTTAAAGATTTTTTTGTTTCTTTTATCTGGCAGCCCTTCTCTATTATCTAAAACCAATTACCCTTAGATCTTGTCTGAGATGGTAGGAGCATGGAAGATTCTAGAGGCAGAGGAAAAAAAGGAAAAAAAAAAGATTTTAGTAATAATCTAATGCATGAGTGACAAGGAAGAGGGAGATACAAGAAACCGTTGAGGAAAAAAAAATAGTAGGTATAGTAGTGAATTGGATGTGAATTGTAAAAAATAAATAAATTTGAAAATAATAGAAAACTTCACTGAAATAACTATGAGTTTAAAATGGGAAATTTGGGAAGGAGTGCTGGGGAGGAGGTATTAGGAAAAGATAGAGATTTTTTCAGTGCTGTTGAAATGTTCACAGCTAGTTTCTGCTTTACTTGATGGGGAAAGGAGAGAAATAAACTACTTTGGAAGGAGATCATGTTCAGATGCAAAGTGGGACAGAGAGGAACGTTTGTTTCTCGGTACTGTTCAGAACCGTGATGGGAGAGGAACAGATGGTATGGTGGTTCAGATAAGCACTTAAAGTGAGGCTGTTCTTATCCGAAGCTTTTTCCAAACACCCAAGTTTCTTGAATCTGTGATATGACATTGGAAATATCACAATCAGGAAGCTTTCAAATGAGATTTCTGGCACTTCCTGAGGCAGTTGTATTCTCCAAAGACTGTTTTAATTAAGACTCAGGAGATTAATTCTCACTGCTGGTGGCTGTTATGGTATGAACCCACACCTTCACCAACCAGATAAATTCATGCAGGTAATTGGGCCAAAACATTTTAATATTGAGTCTCAAGGATTTATGGCTGTTTTCATCACCAAGCCTGTACAGTTCAAGGAACTGTGCTTGAAAAAGCAAGAGCAACCCTCCACCAAGTGAAGAAACTAACAAAAGCGTTTATGTTATAGAAGACTGACTGGCAACATATAATAAAATATATTTGGCTTCAAATTCCAGCTATTTGAACAATGGATGACTTTGGGCAAGTTATTTAATCTTCCGAGCTCTCATTTTAGAATTTGTTCGTAAATGCATGCATTCTTGCACTAGTTACTTCCAAATTAATTAAGTGCCTACTACATTCGGCACAGCTATTGAGACACGTCTCTGCTCCAGACAATTTAGTCTAGTGGGAAGAAGCATATTAAATTACAGTGTTCTCCTTACTTGTCTTAAAGGGCTTCCAGGTGCCAAGGACTGTGCTAAACATTTTATACAGTATTTGCTTATTTATTTTGCACAAAAGTGCTATGAAGATATTAGTATCTTCATTTACAAATGAGAAAACTGAGGATTAGGAAGTGTAAGTAGTATGTCCAGATTAATATTTGAAATCCGGTATTTCTAAGCCTGGTTCTTCTGTTCCCAGCCTCAGTACCGCACTACTTATATCCACCTAAGTGCCAGGTGGGGAATAAGAGGGGACTGGAGGAACCCCTCAGGAGCTCCCACACTAGGTCATGACCCAGGGTATAATAATATTTAGTCCACAGAGTTTAGGAGAGGCTTTCATTTCCATAGTGGTTCAGGTGAAAGAAGAGCACACTTTAATTTTTTTTTCTTTTTAAGATTTTATTTCTTTATTTGTCAGAGAGAGAGCAAGTGAGCACGCACAACAGCACAGCACAAGCCGGGCGAGCTGCAGAGGGAGAGGGAGAAGCAGGCTCCCCATGGATCAGGGAGGATCCTGGGATCAAGACCTGCGCCAAAGGCAGATGCTTAACGGACTGAGCCATCCAGGTGTCCCAGGAGAGCACATTTTAAAACTGGGTGCATAGCATATCTAGTCTTGAACTCTTTGAGCACGGGAAGATGCTTCTGAGCAATCCAACAACGCGACAAAGAATAGGGAAGAGGGATTGTGTGGTCCTGGTACTCAGGAGTGGGAGGCAATGGTTGGAGATTGGGAAGGAAACTAGGAACATAAGTGGAAATCCTTCCTTTTCTGTAGTCACCTTCTAAGAGAAGTAGGGCCCATTAGATGTCAGAAAGAGCAGACTAACACACCGGATTTAGGAGAAAGAAGATCTAGATTAATGATGTAATCGATCCAGAAGATACAGATTAATGATGTAATTGATCCCAGAAGAAAACAGCAGGGATCAAATGTCAACATAGTACCAATGGAGTGTAGTAGATCATAACAGGCTGTATCTGATGAATTCTTTTTTTTTTTAAGATTCTATTTATTTATTTATTTGACAGACAGAGATCACAAGTAGGCAGAGAGGCAGGCAGAGAGAGAGGAGGAAGCAGGTTCCCTGCTGAGCGGAGAGCCTGATGCAGGGCCGGATCCCAGGACCCTGAGATCATGACCTGAGCCAAAGGCAGAAGCTTTAACCCACAGAGCCAGGCACTCCTGTATCTGATGAATTCTGCTTTAGAAGATACAGAAACAGTTTCTCCTGGTTATTAGTCACTATTTTGTTGTTTAACTTGCTGCAACATACCTCCTTTATCCCACCACCATGCCCCTATCCGCCAAGAGTTTGCCAACCAATGTTAACAGCACCGAGGTCTTCTCTGTGACCAGCAGTACTTGCGTGGAGTTCATGGATAGCTTCCCAAATGGCTGTAGATACCCCCTGCCCTACTTCTGCTTTCATTTTCAATACTGAGTCATCAGTTCTCTGCTTTTTAACTTTATTCTGCGTTGGCTCACCATTTTTTATTGGTAATAATTTATGCTTCTGCCCTTGTGCCCTAGTACCAAAAGGACTACCTACATTTTAAAAAAGTGTCTTGCCCTTTGCTCTGCCATTTGCATATATGCATGTGTATGTGTACATGCATGTGCATGGGTATATGTATAATATATATATGCACTATGTGTATGGCGCATATACACACACATACACACAGAAGATCGTTCTGAAAGGAATGAAGAACCAGAGAAAGAGGGTCAATGACAAGAGATGGAGCTGATATTGGAACAGAAGCTAAATGTGGGAAAATTATAATAAAGCATAATTTATCAGTGATTGGAAAAGAGAGTATGGGGACTTTGGGACATTTTGTGCTGCCAAGCGTTAGCTAAGGTGGACAGTTCAAAACACCATTTCCTTATTCATATCAGGTTTCAGGATTTGTTGTGTCATGGAGCAACTGTTATGGATTCTCAGGCATCCCATCTTCAGGAGTTTCAGGATTTGTATTTATCAAACTGGAACTGAAGAATGAGATAAGGGATCTGGGGGCCACTTATCTACTGCCGTAATCAAGCACAATGGATGGGAAAACAATTCTGACACGGGCAAAATAAGCAGCCATTCTGTATTCAAAAGTGTATTAAATGGGATTCAGGAAGCCTGGTCCCAGTCCTGACCCTGAGATGAAGAAAAAGTGAAATGAGCAAGAAAAAAAAAAAAATGAACATTTATTTAAAATACTGAAAACTGCTCCTTTACACAAACTGCTTCATTTTCCTTAAAACTGGCCTATATAAAAATGTAATTACCCTATTTTATAAACAAGAAAACCGAGGCTCAGCAAGTTAATTTGGCTAGGTTCACAAATCTGATAAACTCAGCGGCGGGTTTGGGACCCGGAACCTCAGGATTCTGACAGAATAGGCAGTTCCTTGGACAAGAGCGGGAGGCCAAGGCGGTGATGAACAGCCCACACACTAGAAGCCTGAGGGCACAACATCCTGACTTTGTGGCTCTTAATGGCCTGGCTTTAAAGCTTCCAACACCCATCGGAGGACAGACCAGGAGCCACAGGTACAGAACAAGCAGTCTCTGTAATCTCTGCCCCAGGGTAACCTAGAGCTTCATTATCATATATTTACATCAGGATTTTGACATCTCCCGCAGAGATGGTGGGACAGTTACCGACAGAACCTTTCAGGGCCAAAAACTCACCCTCCTGACCCATAGGAAGAGTTTTTTAGAAGATTGGAAACAACCTCAGCTGGCAGGAAACCACTCTCACAGTGACTCATAACCTCTTTAAACCTAAAAAGCAAGATACCCCTAAGCGTGGAGCAGTTGCCTTGGCTGGGCCTGCCCACTCTCTTACCTCGAGACCTTGAGAGTGTACTGTCCTCCATAAACCACTCTGTGCTTGCTACTTTCCTTCCCGCTGCCTTTACTGGAGCGCGGATTCTCAGATCAGTCTCTCATGGGGAATCCGAGAACCTAGAACTCTCATTCACACAAAGCAGACTCTGCCGAAGATAACAATTCCAAATTAACAGCCCTCTCCCCTCTCCCACCTCATCTCCAACCAGCTGGGGAGGTCACTCAGCCATTCCACCTGCTTGAGCCTCCACCGGTTTGCAGGTAAAATGAGACAGCTCATCTAGACCCCTGCTTTCCAAAAGTGTGTGTGCGTACCTGTGTGTGGAGGCAGAGCCGTCATCGTCACAAAATAGCACAAATCTGGGCGCCTAGGTGGCTCAGTGGGTTAAAGTCTCTGCCTTCGGCTCAGGTCATGATCCCAGCATCCTAGGATGGAGACCTAGGAGACCTCTCTGCTCAGCAGGGAGCCTGCTTCCCTTCCTCTCTCTCTGCCTGCCTCTCTGCCAACTTGTGATCTCTCTCTGTCAAATAAATAAACAAAATCTTAAAAAAAAATAGATGACTAGAAAGCATCTATTATGAGGGGTATCTGAGGAGTCAGTCTCACCTCATTGGGCTCACTTCCATCACTTGGAATTGGAGACTGCTTCTCTTTCTGGAAGAAAGACCCATAAGGACCGGGTTGTACAAGCTCACTGATCTGGCTTCTAACCCCAGCTCTAAGACTAACACAAGGATTTTAGAATCCTTGTCACTCTCTTGTCATTTACGAAATAAAGGTGATCCATAAGACCCCTTCCAGCTCTGACGTTCTATGATGTTATGCCTATTTTACAAGTTCAAAAAAAAAACCCAATTAGATACTTTTCTATTTCCATAGTGCTGCATCCTATGGACTGACAGTTGCCTGCCATGGATAAAATTACTCTTTAATAACTGCTTGCTTGGTGTTTGTCTTAAATTTTTAAAGTATCTCCTTTGAAGAATAAACACATTTCTATAACTAGCTATTTATTTATTTTGATTTTTTAAAGATTTTATTTATTTATTTGTCAGAGATAAAGAAGGAGAGACCACAAGCAGGGGATGCGATAGACACGGGGAGAAGCAGGCTCCCTGCTGAGCAAGGAGCCTGATGCAGGACTTGATCCCAAGACCCTGGGATCATGACTGGAGAGAAAAGCAGACACTTTACCGACTGAGCCACCCAGACATCCCTGTATCTAGTTCTTTCAATGAGTTAGGAAAAGGCTTAAGCTTGTAATTTTCCATTCTAATTTTATTGGTTGCACTTCAGGTCTGGGTGTGAAGCCTCTGCAGTAAGAGGTGTATTTGAATTTCGTGCTATGAATACTGTGTACCGGGGCATGAGTCAAGGAGAAGAAAGGCCAATATATATCATTTTATGGAAGTGAGGGGTAGACTCTGGAGGAACTTAACATCTTCATTACCTCTATTGCTCTTTTTTCTCACCTTTCACCTTCTCACCCATATTTGAATAGACTTTTGTAGATCATAATCCTCTTTTCAAAATATATAAATTACATTAAGGGTAGAATAGTTTTCTTTAGTGTAATAGACCTAATGCAATGCCCACAAACTAAAGGAACTATTAAGCTAGATTTGTTTTTATTTTTATTTATTTTTTTTTTATTTAGAGAGAGAGAATGGGAGGGAGAGTGCATGGGCATGGGGTACTGGTAAGAGACAGAGGGACCGAGGGAGAGAGAGAGACTCTTAAGCAGGCTCTACACACAGCACAGGCACCAATATCAGGATCCTGAGATCATACCTGAGCCAAAGTCAAGAGTGGGATGCTTAAATGACGAGCCAACCAGGTGCCCATAGATTTGTCTTTATTTTATTTTTTTAAGATTTTTCTTATTTATTTGACAGAGAGAGATCACAAGTAGACAGAGAGGCAGGCAGAGAGAGAAAGAGAGAGGAGGAAGCAGGCTCCCTGCTGCACAGAGAGCCCAATGTGGGACTCAGTCCCAGGACCTTGAGATCATGACCCAAGCCAAAGGCAGAGGCTTAACCTGCTGAGCCACCCAAACGCCCTAGATTTTTCTTTAAATGTGTAATAGGCAACAAATACTGGACAGATTGATAATAAAAGGTATACATACAATTTGGTGACACTGTATAATATACAACCCTTTGGACAAGTGAAAGAAATTTCAAAAACAGAATGACACCCCTAGTAATATTAGCCAAGAAAGGACAAAATAATTGTATTAATCTCTTCACCAAATATTTATCAAGCACTTCCATTATATCAGGAAGTGTTTAAATCAGTCAAAAGTTGATGAAATTTATCTATAATAATAAAAAATTAGAACCAATCTAAATGTGAAAAAATAAAAGATTGAGCTATTGTGGCACATCGATTTATTCAAATAGTATGAAGGCACTTTACATTAAAACTTATGAAAACTACAGAAAATGTTTAGGCAATCATGATAAATAAAAAAGCAAACCATAGGGGTGCCTGGCAGGCTCAATCAGTAGAGCATCTGACTCTTGATCTCAGGGTTGTGAGTCTCAGCTCCACCATGGATGTACAGATTACTAAAAAAAAAAAAAAAAAAAAAAAAAAAAAAAAGAGCAAACTTGCCCACTAGCATCTCAACCATGTAATATATATGCTCACACGACATTGATTTGAAGAAATATTTTAAAAGTAATATAATTTTTATTATAATAGTGATGTCCTTGAATCATCCTTTTGAAGATGGTGTTTAATATCAATAGTATAGTACTTTTGTTCAACAATAAAAAGGGGCCTCATTCCCCAATTACACTTGGTGTGAGTGTGATGGCATTTAACTACATAAGAGGCTCCTTAAGGTTCACAGTGATTCCAGTCCCACAATGTGGCTGCCTGAGGTCTGACACTATATGCGTACCAACTGCACAGAAGATTGTATAACCCTTTGGAAACTGCTGATACTTTCAGCTCTAATTCTTTCTCCAGGAGGATATTTGAAAGTAGCTCCTTTGCTGATTTCATAAATTTTGATTTTCAAACTTTTCCCCTCAGTCTCTTTCTAATGAACTTTCTCAAAAAAAAAATAAAATAAAAAAAATCCTTCCTCAAGTTTCATGCTGTAGTACTACCCGTGGGTATGATTCCCCATGTGAGGATGTCAAATTTAATTAGATTGTTCTCTCTGTTACTTAATGATTCACCTAGGCTTACAAGTCCAAGATCATAACCTCCCTACTAGGCTGCCGAGTTAGCTATTTCAAGGAACAACTATTGGCATGATCCCATCATGATTATGTTAAACCAGAAAATAATAAAAATAGTAATGCTCACTTAATTAGACCCTTCACCCAAGGATATCCAAGCATTCTACAAGATTTCTTTATCAGTCATTTGCATAACACATCCTAGAAACAGGTGAGCAATATTAAAAATCATACTTCTAAGAGCTTCTTTAAAAAAAAAAATAGTATAAGCTCATCCTCAGTTCCTTCCATTTCTTCTTATAACTTTTCAACTTCTTTGATGATTCCAATGGAATCTGACAAAAGGATACAGAATCCAGAACTAGGTAACGCAATAAACATTTGATTTGGTGGGGGGGGGGCAAACAGATAAAAAGGATCCAGAAATATTCCTTTTCTTCTGAAAATCTTCAGAGCCTATACACTTTCCTGTTCACGATCCTGTTCACAATCATCCTGACCTATAAAGTACCTACAAACATCTCATCAATGAAGCAACATGTGATGGAAATTCTGAGACCTAAGCTAAAGCCCTCTTAACCTTCTAGAAGTCAAAAGGCACAAAGGAAAAGGCAACCTTACATCCCTATGTGAGACCCACCCTCCTTGCAGCCTGTTTGGCTTGAAGGGACCCTTGTGAGGTCATGTTGCTCAGTGATAGTGCTGCCAGCCCTAGAATGACTGATTCTTAGTAACTTCGCTGTCTTTCTATCTTGTTTACGACAGTACACCCAGCACCTGTGATAGTATGTCTTGCCTATAGTAAGACCTTAGTTTGAACCTGTATTTATTGAATGAATGAATCTACAGTGCTTTTGATTCATGGATCACAAACTCATGTTTCTCAGCTTGTAATTTAAATACTTTGCCCAATGAATAGCCTTTGATAGTAATTTGAACAAGTTGGCTATAAAGAGTATTTTAAAGAAAATATTTGGGGTAAACTCAAATATGTGCATGTAGTGAGTATACGAATGGCCCCCAAAAAGATAAGCCCAAGTCCTCATTCCCAGTACTTGTGGACATGACCTTATAAGAAAATAGGTTCTTTGTGGATATAATTAAGAATCTCAAGATGAGATTATCCTTTAAGTGGCCAGTGACTTGTGTTCTTAAAAGAGAAGACACAGAGAAGAAAATAAACTACACAGTTAAGATGGCTATCTGCAGACAGGGACAGAGATTGGAGCTACGTCTCCACAGCCAGGAGACTCCTCAAGCTAACAGAAGCTAGAAGACGCAAAGGAGGATTCTCCTTTACAGCCTTCAGTGGAAGCATCCCTAACACACCTTGATTTTGGACTTCTGGTCTCCAGAACTTGGAGAGAATAAATTTCTATTGTCTTAAGCCACCTAGTTTATGGTAACTTGTTGTGGTAGCTCTAGAAAACCAACATAGGCCTTATAACAGAGGGTATTAAGAAAGATAGGAATTGTTGCTATTTGTGTTAGGTGTCATAATGGTACTGAGGCTATGTAGAAACCAATTTAAAGGTAAAATTTTTTAGAGATGGAATATATGTCATCTTTAATTGACTTTAAAATACATCATCCAAATATAGATGAGGTGACAAAATGATAATAATTTTAGAATCTAGGAGTTGAATATGAGTATTTACCATATTATTCTATTTTTCCTGTGTATATGAAGATAATAAATAAAATGCTGAAAGTAAACACTTCCTCAAGCTGTCTTACATCGTGATGTTTAGTTCTTTAAAAGAACAATCAGTTCTCCAAAACAGACACTCAATTTTACAAATCATCTTCCAATGTCTAAAAGAAAGCTCTAATCTCCATAATTTTTTCCTTCTATGATGTGTGTGACTGGCTTATTTAATCTTTTCACAAGTCTGCCCTATGCATCTAACTGTCCAGCTTTCAAAATCAAATTGAACGCTCTTCATGGTACCTTCTCATAGTTTTCTTTTTCTCAGGTTAAAATCATTGATTTAACCAGTGAACAATCTTCTATCTCTAATTCTTCCCCAAAACTTCACAAACTGCTGTGCAGAACAGCCACTACAAATCTCCACACCCCTAACCCTTCCCCTAAACATTAGATGCTAAGCTGGTGATTGTTTTCATGCTTCATGGTCAAGTCCCCTCCTCCGGTTTCTGAACAGAGCTGATTGTCTAACTCAGAGGGATGAGATCAAAGTTTGACAAATTGCCATTTACTTCACTTCTACTAGAAGGTGATCTGAGAAAATGAAATTTTCTTTCTGGTGTTCCTTAGTTCTCTCTCATCCCATTGCTGATCTTTGCTAGAGGGACAGAGCAGTCCATTTGCTTTATTTTATCACCAGAAACTGTTCTCATAATTGTCTTTCAGTGACACCATCCTCTAGCCAACAGAATACATTTTTTGATCACTTAAGGCCCCAGTACCACCATGGGTATTCCCTTGTCTAGAGAGAGTGACATCTATTATCAACTGTTCTTCATCCTTTTATGGCCCATATCCTTGCAAAATTATCTATTAGATGGCTTAATCCCATTAAGGGTCATTCTCTCTAATTTTTGTGTGTACTATAGACATATCACAGATGGGACTCATGAACTGCATGGCTGGTATTATTGTAACAGAAAGACTACTTCTTCGTACCTGTCCTGCAGTAGACGCTGAGGAATGAAACTCCACAAATCCCCCCACCCCCGCCAATCCCGTAATTCTACGCGACCACAACTTTGTCTTTTGCAGCCATTCCTTCGTTCTCCTTCCATTCTGTAACAAATTTAAGTCATGGATTTTTTTTTTTTTTCCAGAAGCATGCAACCAATGTTTTATCCTGATAACTTCAATCACAATTATAAAGGAATTAAAAAGGCCCTCCTTGAAAAGGAAACTTAGGTCTGCCATTTTGTTTCAAGTTCATCTAAAATCAATCTCTCTTCCTAGTGAGGTATCTAAATCATTACCAGGTCATGTGTTTAGGATTCACGAAGTTACTTTGCATTATGAATGTCTTCAGTATAACCTACACATTGGCTTGTCATTGTCAATTACACTTACGTAGCGTCTCCTGCACGGCTCCTCACACGGGGAGAGTCCTCATCTTTCTGGTCTCAATTAACCACTCCTCAGAGTGGTCTTACCTGACCACACAATCTAAGGCACATCCCTCAGGCATATTTTTTATCATAATGCTAACCAGATTATGTACTCATACATAATTTGTGGGTTGAAATTTACTTTCCTTACTTGGCTCAAAGCTCCATGTCTATTTTCTTCATTACCATAAACCTAGCACAGCACTACATACACCACATACATATGGTCAATAAGTATGTGTTAAATGAATGAGCATAGCATTCATTCAGAGCCCAGCTTTACCCTGCTTGACTGATGTCTGATATATATCTAATTTAGGACCAAGCTCTTTTCCTTTCTTAACAGGATTTTGGCCTTCTTCCCCTTCTCTATTTTTCTTTCTTTTCTCTAATCTCTCCTCTTATTTCTCTTGTTTTATAATCTTGTCCTTCCCTTCTTTTTTTCTTCTTTTTTCTCTGCCACCCTATTTATCAATTTTATGAGTGACAGCTCACATATGGAAGAGACAGCCCCATGCAACATCTATTAAATACTGAACAATGGAACTGAGAGTTGATTCACATTTTAAAGGGTCATAATTTTCAACCACAAAATTTTGCCTATCATACCAATAGCTGTGATTTTGAAAGTCTTACCAAAATTCAGTCATGCTGGTACTGTTCCAAAGGAACTGTACAAAGGTGTAGCTCTGTTTGTACATAGTAAGTACAAGCTAATTTTTGTTTGCTTGTTTATTTTTGGAACAAGTAGTGTAAACCGGTCCTAAAATACAAAATATGGGATGCACAAGTTCAGTAGAGCCTGCCTTCAAAAGGGAGAGAGCATAATTTTTGTTAGTTTCTCTAAATTTGGTTGTGGTTGTTATTTAAATCCTCTTTGCTGCATGTGGGCCATAGTTTTTCCTACTTAACAAAACTCTTCTTGAAGAGGTTGCAAAAATACGAGAGAAGATATCCCTTCAGAAAAGCACTTGTGATGGTATCTGATGATGAATCATGTGGCCAAGGCTAATAACGCATTAATCATTAGTATCATTAGAATAGTTACAACTCAGGCACCAGAATCAGATGGATCTGGGTTGAGTGAAGTTTTCTCCCTACCAATCATGTCACTTGGGGCAAAGCCCTGACCTCTCCCAGCCTCACTTTCCTTACATTTAAATGAGGGTAATGATGCTATCTTACCTGATAGGGTGATTGAATGGGCCCCAAGATTGCTTAGTCCAATAGAGGATAAGTATAAAGAGGGAGTATTCAATTAAATGATAGCTACTACTATCACTGTGATTCTCATATGTATCTCTTTGTTGCTGTGAGAGCAGTGGTGATCACTTTGTTCTTGTAAAGTGTGAAAACAATGTGGCAAAATAAGGGAGGTCAATTCTAAGTGCTCTCATACAGAAAACGTATCAAGTAAAGCAAATATGAGTACCATAAGAAAACTAGTCTGGACTCTCAAAAGGAGATTAACATTAATTCCCTCTTTACTCATGAAGGAAGCTGGGGGCATTTAGGTGAGCAGCTATTCAGTAACCCATCCAGGATCTCCTACAGGCTCTTTCAAATGAAAAACTGAAGAACCCCTTGGGAAGTATCAGCTCCATCATGATGCCGTAGGGATCAGGGAAACCATCTGGATTAAGAAAGTAATAAAAATGTTTGACAAACTCAAATCCAGAATAGACATCATGTTTCATAAAAATTTGGGAAAAATTAAGAATTAATTTTCTCTAGATTTTGTATCATGCTTTGTAAGCTTTCTCATGGAAATTTCACATACAAAGGATATTAAACCTTCTTTTGAAAGTATTTTCTTGGGGGGAATTACAGTCTTTTTCTGCAAGATTAAGATATTCAGAGAAAAATCAGCAGAAACATTTGCCTTTCTCTCACATCTTCAAGGAAGAACACAGACTCATTTACTTATTTAAGGAAAACAAAAGGAAATCTAAAAGTTACCTTCTTAGAGTAGTTACAAACAAAATCTAAATTTGGATCAATGTTAATATCACAGAGGTAAAATTAGCTGGAAAATCCTGCTTATTTTAGATTTTGTTAGGCTAGAGATAAATTTTAATATGGATATCACTAAGTTACATTCCTGATTAGCAACTGCCAATATACAAGGCACGTTTTCCAAATTTTCATTTATAATTCAGTCGTATAGAACTGTCAACACACTTTTCCTATAGAAATACTTCCATAATTTGTGGTTAAGCTCATAAGTAAGGATACAGACACTACTTTTATATAAAATTGGTATATTTTGTATCTACAGAAAGAAACTAATGAAATTTTTCCATAATAAAATAAAAAGAAAAGTCTAAATTGGAATAAAAGTATTATCTTATATTTATTTAAAACTGTATGTATTAGAGAAACTACGGTAAAACTTAAAAGGGAAGAGAGCTGAGCTATCTTTGGTAGAGTTTCCGAAGAAGGCATAAATGAGGGCATCTTCAAGGACTTCAGAGGTTATTAGGTAAGATTCTCTCTTTCCCTAAATAATTTCATATCTTCCAGATGGTACAGGTAGGTTTTCAGAACCATATTTAAGTGTTATCAGGTATTGACTAAAAAATGTAACAGAGAGAGACAAAGAGAGGGTGCCTGATTTACAAGGAAATGGGGGCGTGGTGCGGGAGGAGATTTTCAAAAACGCATGTAGAAATGTCGGGAATCAAAGGAGATTGCCTGGGAGGAAATTTTTGAGCTGCATGCAGAGAATGAGAGAGATGCAGAATAATGTATCTTTTGGCAGCAAATTAGGGAAGTTTGGGGGCAGAAATAGGGGCCTACTTATTTTATGAGCTGTCTATAAAGTGGCAGGGATGTTTCCGCAGGACGCGTTGGTTGACAGATGGAGAATACACACACATCGCGTGAAGAAAAACACTTATAAGGCTCTGTTCTGGTATCCTTATTGAGCCTTTCAAGCTTCCTGGTTGAACATTTTGGCTTATCTTTACCAGGTTGATACGCACACCTTCTGATCTTAACTAACACCCAACTTTAGCCACTCCTCTCCAGCCATGAATTCGATACTGGGTTTTAGCTTTTCAGCACATGATGAGACTGCTCCTTAATTTACAGGACAAAAACAAGATGGGGGGAGGGGAAGGACACTTGATATTATATTAGGCTACTGCAGCTCTTTTCCTTTATTTCACAATTGGTTTGATTTCTGAGTTTCCTATCAGACAGTAGGGCTAGTGGGAAGTCCAGAGAGACTCCATGAATAACCTTTTCCCTGTTATGCAATAGTGCTGTCCCTAGTCTGTAGGCTATGTCACCTTCAATTAAACAGTGGCTCAATCAGTGTGAAGACAGCCTTCGTATTGTTGCCATAGAAAGGTTTCTCCTTTGTGACTAAGCCTTTTCCAGCTGTTGAGATGTTCACCAATTGCTGCCTCAGCTCCTTGGAACCCACTCGGCTTGCGTGCGCCGATGCATTCACTGTACTAGTAATTAATGCCGTTAGCTTTGTAATTAAAAAAAAAAAAACTTTCTGCCTTATACTCAGGGTGATAATGCTTCAAGTAAAAATTAATTAAAATGAGATGAATTGCCTTCAGTTAAACGAAACGGAAAGAGAAAGGGAGGGGTAAAGGGAGGAGGAACCTGACAAAGAGTTTGTAGCCTTATTAATGAAGCAAACTGAGGAGGCTGGGCTTGAAATTTTCTCCTGATTCTTTTTCATTTGCATTACATCTGGGTTAATGGAGCCCAAAACCATCAGCTGGGAGGGAATACAAGGAAGTTCTACTTTTCCTCGACTTGACTGGGTCAAGTCTGGTCACTCTGAAGACCACAAATATGAACGCCCATGTTTGTTCAAGTCCCCCTTCAATTTTCCCGGATTGGTCTGTTTGAGGTAATGGGCTGTGAAATTGGCTCTTATATTATTATTAATTAGATCTGATGCCTGATTTTTTTTTTCTTTTCTCTTAACACCTGATGCAGTGAAAAGGTCTGGTTCTTTTTACAGAACAAAGTCCTGACACTCAGTCACCGATTATATCAGGGCTGGAGGCAGAAAGCAGACTCCTTCCCATCCTGAACCATAGAAATGAAAGTCTATCTGAAGAGAACAAAGCACATTGATCTGGAGAAGTCAGTAGTGACTTTGTGGAGAGAAGGAACCTAAGGGGGAAAAATGGCAGGGAAAAGGACACAGGGAAGGAAGAAAAACTTTCACCACAGCTGAGTACATACAATTTCCCTATATCTCAGTCATCAGTCAGGAGGGGGAAAAACATGTCAGCAGGTAAATGATGCCGGTATTTCTCAAGCACTCTGGGAGGCTTTTGTAGTCTAATAATATGTAAAAGTCTCCTTTGGTTCTGTTTGGTGTTCTACAGATTGTCACACTTTGAATATTCTACCCTTATAAGCCTTCAGTCTCTGATATGCCTTCCTTACATTTTCAGCCAGAGACAGTTTGTAGATGGAAATCATTATATGGTTCATCTTTCAAGGTTAGGGCCCTAGTCTTCATGCATGAACTAAGCACATTTAGAGAAATACACATTGAACCAACCGCTTTCTGCATGAGTTTTGAAATGAGTACAAGAATTGCTGCTGGAGAGCCTTCAGATCATCTCCCGTAAGTACTACATATAGTCCTCCAATTCCACAGTCATCCCATGTTTGGGCCCATTTCACTAGCATTGCCAGGTAACAGCTTTCCAAGAAATTGGTAGTAAGCGTGACCATATGACTTACTTCTTCAACGTCTGTTACAGATTGTAAAATTAGATTCCTTAGACTTAAGAACGAAGCTGACATTCTCTTAGTGCAGCCATCTGTATTTGTGCAAAGGGAATTTGTAAAAGTCCCTTCAACCAAAGATGTTTAGAGAAAAAATGTTCACTTGGTCCATTCAATATCTAGATGAAAAGCTTGCTGACAATCTATTGAGTCCTACAGAAGCTGCCCAGATGCTTTATAAAGGTCTTGGCTTGGTGGAGCATCTAATTTCCAAGCGAGAAAAATCAATTATAGGTCCAGCTAGCTTAGCTAGAGAAAGAGATGGTCTGAAGACCTACCCCCGCCTTTTTTCCTTTTCTTTTTCTTTCTTAAGCAGCAGGGTAGATGTGCTACCTAAGGCAAGGAAGGTCCTGAGTCTCAGATGAGCATAGGTCTTAAACACCAAAAAAGTAGAGTTGTTTGGTTAAATGAAACTAGCATAGGCCTTTCATGGATGTCAGGTGGCCTCAGGGCACTGGCTCAAACCAGGGAGAGGCCTGCACCAACTAGAAGCATCCTTTTGCTACATCAGCAAAAAATTAAAAAGCAAAGGACATTTGTTTACCCCACCTGCCTTTCTGATATATGGGTTACTGTCAACTTGTGTGTGGCATCGACAGAGGTGAGATACAGTTGATTCTTTTTCTAGCCTTCTTTAAACATTCCTTAGAACCTCGTAGAAAGGAAAACCACCATTTAAAATATCTGAGAGCTTGCAAGAAAAAAGTGTGCAGCCACATTTTAATTAAAAAATTGTGGACTAGGGGCACCTGAGTGGTTCAGTGGGTTAAAGCCTCTGCCTTTGGCTCAGGTCATGATCTCAGGGTCCTGGGATCAAGCCCCACATCAGGCTCTCTGCTCGGCAGGGGGCCTGCCTCTCTGCCTACTTGTAATCTCTGCCTGTCAAATAAATAAATAAAATCTTTAAACAACAAAAAAAGAAATTGTGAACTAGATTATGTTTGTGATGACAAGAAAAGCTGGACCTTGGAGTAATGAAGCACTGTGGGGGAAAACGGGTCAGAATAGAAATTATAATACATTCCTAGTTTAAGGTGGATTACTGATATCCTGTGACCTCTACGAATTCCATGTTGCAGCGCAAATTGTAATGGTCACGTGGTTTACCTGATTCTCCCCTCCTAGTTCCAGAAGGCAAGCAACATGCTCTGTGAGCCGCAGAGCATTCTCCTGCTGACTGTTTGTAGATTCTCCACTTGAAGTTCTGGACTTACAATCTGGTTTGAGCAAAGAACTGCTGACTGGCAGCTGGCACCTGCACAACTACTGGCTGGGATACTTTAAGGCTTAGCTCTTCGAAACAGATACAGTGAGGTCAGAGATCTGGAAGCTGGATGCACCGGACACAAACCCTCTCCACGCACATTCTCCCTGTGATAGTTCAGTCTTCTTCTGTTGTGAATGTTGAACAGAGGCTTTTCTTAGGTGTTTACAGGTCTGATCACAGATCCCATGGATTAGAGAATATAGGCTCATTCATTTGTCACTCATGAATTTCTCTTGGGGCATGAATATTATGAGAGAAAGAACGAAAGGGCATACACAGAGAATAATACGTGAAATGCCCAAATGTTGTCTGATAGGATAAAAAGGAGGGACTTCTCAAAAAAAAAAACAAACATGGTAAAGGGCATTTCATTCATTCGTTCACTCATTTAAATAAGAAATCCCATTCCATCAAAGGAAAATAGTTTCTTGTTTAAAACTCAACCACAGAATTACCACCAGAGCTGACTGCATTAGTCCTCATGGAATAGGCTATTAGAAAAGAGAGAAATTTTATTCTAACAGTGTTAACTGAAAGATAACAAAAACAAGGCCTCTTCTGTAAAATGAAATTTATCTTTTCTTCCACATCCCAATTTTTAATTCTCTGCTCTTGAATTGAGGACACAAGTACTTGGATTTCTTGATATTGAAAATGGAAACAGCTATTTTTTGCAGAACTTTTTTCCTATCGCTTTCAACTCTGAAGTGTAATGCACATCCCAAAATTATGTTTCATGGGACATGTGGGTTCTTTGGGGTATGTTTGGGATATTTTAGATAATAATATGCTCTTTGGAAATTCACAGTCCATGCAAACACACTAAAGGCTCTGAGTTTTCCTATAGAAAAAACGCTTTTGGTTGGTATCGACCACACTTTTCTTTATTTTAAGATTTTATTTATTTATTTGAGAAAAAAGAGTGAGAAAGAGAGATCATGAGAGGGGGGAGGGTCAGAGGGAGAAGGAGACTGCCCACAGAGCAGGCAGCCAGATGAGGGACTCGATCCCGGGACTCCAGGATCATGACCTGAGCCAAAGGCAGATGCCTAACAGATCGAGCCATCCAGACCTCCACCAAACTTTTTGACCTTGAATATGTATGTATGTATACACACATACACATACACACACACGCACGCGTGCGCGTGCACAGACACACATATATTTAACGGAACACAGTTATGTTCTGCAGAACAAATATTCTAAGAGCCATGACTCAGGACATGCCATGCCATTACTGTGCAAAGAACACAGACTGACTACTCAAGGAGGTCAACGTCCAAGTGTTTGTTTTCTTGCTATAGTATGTCCTTATTAACTTTTAAAATCATACATGCACATGCATGAATGCATCGAGAGGAAAAGATAGAAGGAGAAAGGGAGGAGGAGTCAGGGAGTGATGAAAAGAGGGAGAGAAAGAGACTCAGAGACAGAGACAGAAAGAAGAGAGAGATGCAGATTGATTTTGCCCTAAGGCTTAAATAACTTAGTCTCCAAATCTTTGTCGTTTTATACATGGAAATGACATTTGAAGATCCATGCATCACTCACCTTTAAAGTGTACATTACATATGTTTTTTCATGAAGTTACTAGAATATTTATTACAAAATCATCTTTTTCTCTGAAGAGATCAGAATAAATCCAAGATGTGTCCTTTCTATGTAGAGAGTAGTAGACCTCTGTATTTCCTGTGATGTTGATATTCTGTTTTTACATTTAAATTAAATAAAGGACTGAAGAATAAATCCTGTATAATTATTTTAATCCAGTTATTGTGCTGGGATTTAGACTAAAATGTGTCTTCCTTTCCAGCTTTTAGATCTTACCTCCAAACACCACTCTTTTACACATGAGTCAACATACGTAAAAACTCCAAGGGGGACACAATAGGTGTTAAGTAAATGTCTGTGGTGTTTATTATTATTAAAATTATTAGTGTATCTGCACACCACTTGTGTTTCTCCACTCTGTACTGATCATCACCAAAGAACTAAGGACAAGTGGAGCCCAATTCACTAGTAACTAGAATAAAGAAGGACTTGCTTTTTAGTGAAATATTACTTTTTTTCCATTTTATTTCCCTTTAAAAATATTTTTATTATTCTATATTTGGTTTATAGATTTTTTTTAATGTTATTAATTTATGATTTTAAATCCGCTGTACATTTTCTTTGAAACACACACACACAAATGACCCAGGTTGTCCTAGTCAGAAGGTTGGGAAAAGGATTCATTCCCGGCCCATTAATGTATAGTATAAAGCCTAATCTTTCTTGTTTTGTATACCTGTGTTTTGAAATTCACATCAAATCTAAAAGAAAAGAATACTATATACTAAGAGAAAAAAAATGGAAAAAGAAAAAGATTCTCCATGCCCTGTATTCCCAATACTGACCTTCATTTTGACCCTCATTTCATGCCGGGCCCACCTTGATTTCATTTATGAAATGCTAAACCACATTATAACATGAAGTAATGGCTTTTTATTGCCCCTAGTTATTAAACGGGTAAGATAAAAAGCATCCCCCAAGATCATAAGATGATAGCAAATGCATGATTGTAATTGAACAAGCTACTGAATGCTATTTAAATGCTTAGTTAACACCTTTTGGGCTCATACATGGGCTTTAATGTTATAGTATTTGGAAAAGGTCCATTGTTTAAAGTTTTTTTTTTTATCTTTATAGATTTGAATGAGAAACAATATATGAATTCAAGAAATATTCAGAAAATTTTCCTTTGAGCTACACTTTGATGTGTTACTTTACCTACATCAGCCTTAGATTCTTTATTTGTAAAGCAAAAGAGCTATACTAGATGATTTATAAGGTTATTTCCTACTTCAAAAATGCGATGCCTCTACAATTTAAATAATATATACATTTTTTTCAGACATAATATTTGCCATTTCAAAATCTGGAATGTAAAAACTGAAGACACTAAACCTACTTTCTGATGGTAACGTCAAAAACACTCCTGCATAAATAAAATTTAGTAGGAATACAAGGCCTAGTCCTGTCTTAACATATTAAATCCACTCTCCAAGTGTCTGACTTCTGCTCAGGTCATGATCCTGGAGTCCCGGGATCAAGTCCTGCATCCCATTCGCTGCTCAGTGAGGAGTCTGCTTTTCCTTCTGCCCCTTACCCTGCTCCTGCTCTCTGTCTCTTAAATAAATAAAATCTTAAAAAAAAAAAAAATCGACTCTCCATTCTTCCTCGCAAAGACTAAAACAAAGGTGAGCCTAACAGCAGTATCAGTAATGACATACAGATCCTATAACTAGGATGTTCCTTTTATCTTAATATGTGTAACTCTTTGCTCAATGTACTGAAAAGTACATGAAACATCCAAATCCATAGTGGTTTGGTAAATTTTACTCTTTGTTTTCTCTCTTCTTTTGTTTAGCCTCTATGGTGGCAATGCTAATAATTGCTTATAATCGTTGAGCAAAGCAGAAAAAATAAAAGGAGAGCCAGAAGCTTTGCCATTTATACAACATAATGAAGTATGCAATGGAACACTTACCACAGTGCCAAGTATATGAGCTTCATACATGTCTCCTGACCCAATGAATACACACTATTGTAATCACAGGGTGCCTAGTTCATTTCCTTCATTTATATTCACCATCATTTACAAAATACATCAGCATTTAGTCCTCACAAGAAACCCTAGAAACATTGTTAGTCCTATTTTATATAAGAAGAAGCTGCGATCAGAGGTCACAAAACTCACTGACCAGGACTCAAACCCAGGTTATTTAACTGTGAAGCCCACGCTTTTATCACTGTGTAATTCGACAACATACTAAACCAGGTTCTCATGTGTGTCTTAGAACGGTGAAGGGACAGGATATCAGGTGGCTCACATTTAAAGGCCAGTTCAAATAACCTCCTCAAGCAAGGTTTCTCAGCCTTGGCACTTTTGACATTTTAGGATGAATAGTACTTCCTTGTGAAGGACCGCTGTGTACATTCTAGGATAACTAACAGCATTTCCAGCTTCGGCTCACTAGATGTCTTAGCATTCAGTGGTTCCTGCACCAAGATGTAACAACCAAAATTGGTTCTAGACATTGCCAGCTATTTCCTGGGGGACAAAAAGCTCCAGGTTCTAGAGGAATGATACCTTTACCATGACCACCTGAGTAAGTGATCCCCAAATGGTTCTGATGCTTATAACTGGCCTTCTGGGGCCTAGATCTTCTAGTTCTCTCCTACCAAGGAATTAACTCCCTCAAAGTTTCACTAAACAACATAATGTTTCTGGCCTTCAGAAGCTAAGCAAATCAAGCTCTTTTGATCATGGCAGCATTATTTTGATCCCGCCAGACATTTTTTAAAAAATGGTTAAGATTCTAGAACAGAAGCATAAAATAGATGCAATTTTGAGAACATTTTTCTGAATTTTTTACTATCCCTGCATAATTGTGATCTGCTTCAACACAGATGGGCCTGACTTAAGATGATTTTTTTTGACTTTACAATGGTGCAAAAGCAGCAGACATTCAGTAAAACTCATAACTGTAAGTCTGAATGTTAATCTCTCCATGGGCTAGTGGTATCTGGTAGGATACTCTCATGATGCCGGGCAACAGCAGTGAGCTGCAGCTCCCAGTCAGCCAGGTGATTGTGAGGGTGAATGACCAATACACTTAGAACTACTCTGGACCCACACCACCATTCTGTTTCCCACTTTCAGTACAGTGTTCAATAAATTACACCAGATACTCAATACTGTATCATAAAATAGGTTCATTTAGATGATTGTGCCAAACATTTGGCTAATGGAAATGTTCTGAGTACATTTAAGGTAGGGGAGGCTAAGTTATGACATTCAGTAGCTTAGGTGTATTACATGGATTTTTGACCTACAATATTTTCAATTTGTGAAATTGAATTCACAACCCCAACATAAGTTGAGGAAAATCTGCAGCAGGAGGTTACTCCTATTTGGGACCAAAACTAAGCAGACAATATTTTCTAAGTCCGTGAGTTCCCCAGGTCTCACAGTTCAGATGCAAGATATCCAGGAAGGGAAGGAATGAAGAAGGGGAAAAAGATAACTGTGTCTATGTCTTTCTACAAGACCTATTTAATGGGTGGTACTAGAGACCCTCCCCTATGCTGTCATGTCAGTGTCACCGTCAGTTACACATCATGGCAGTCATCTCTCCTCTTTGTGCCCTGTAAAATCTGTTTATGAGATTTCAGTCCACCTGCCCCACCTCTAAAGTTAGCTAAGAAAACATAAACTTGATACCAAGGCAGTCATATGTATTGGGATTTGCTGACTTCAGCAGAAAATGTGCTCAAAATAAAAATGAAATGATGACATGGTTATCTTTTGTTTTGGAGAGTAGCAATGCTCAGCCAGTCTGCCTGCAATCTTAAAAGCAGATGGAGTCTTGTGCTTTTATTTTTCCCCTCACCCCATGCATCATCAACATGACATCCTATAACCATAACCCGACTGACAAGGTTTTGATGATTCACAAGGTGAGAGGGAATTCAGCTTAGTTCTCCCTATGTGGCTGCTGAGGATAGCTATGATTTTAGAAACTATGAGTAGTAGACTTGCATTTGTGTCATATCACCTGTGATAGTCTAAGTCTAGAATAAAGAGAGTCTATTCCAGCTCTTCTTCTATGAGGGTTGCTGACCTCACCACAGGACTATGAAATAGATATATAGTTTGCCATTGGGAGAATAAAGTGGAGGACTTGGGGTCCCAATCATGATATACTGCCGAGTGAATGTTCAAGTGGAAACACACATGCACACACAGCCATATGTCTCTGTCTTGATAAAGTTCACTTGCTAAACTATAGAAAACTGAAGTGACTTCCTGGCTCACTAAGCTTTGGAATTATAACTGGAGTCCCATAAATCCTAGAATACAGGATCCAGAACATATGTTTAAAGAAAAAGAAAAAAAAAAAGATTGGAGAAATCAAGATCTATTGAAAGCCAGGAATCCTATTCTTAAAATCCTAATTAAATTTAAGACAAAATACTATATTAAGAAATGTTATTTGATTTATTGAATAAATTAACAGTACCTAAATAAAAAATGATTTAAATTGTTAAATGATTGAAGCAAAGAAGATAAATTGACTTTCAAAACAATAAGAAGCACCTAAGTATAAAAAGTAAATAGACCTTCCAACTAGTGGTGGAATACAAATACAATTATATATGAGTTCATAGATTTTAGATTTAGAATAATTTTTTAAAATATAATTCTTAAAATACTTTTAATAGGCCTCTTGATGCATAGTTATCTAACCTCTGCTTGAACTCTTCAGGGATAGAGAGCTTACTATTTAAAAAATCCAATATTCTTCTGTTGGATGGATCTATTTGCTTTAAGTCATCCTGATATTAATCTGGTTTCTTTCTACCTCACCCCCTCTGTATCTGTACCTCTGTAGTAAGTATCTCATACTCACTAGCCTAGTTCTGATGCTTGGATCGATTTAGAATAATTGTACTCCTTCCTATATCAGTCTTTCATGAATTTGGAGAAAGTCATATCTGCTTTCTCTTCTCTAGTTAGATTTAACCAGTTAGGTTGAATTCCATGATTCCTCATATTAACAAGTATATGATCTATAAATTCTACCACTTGAAGTCCCCTCAATTGAATGCATTCTAATTGCTATTGCTCTTTTCCTTTTTTTGGTTACTTTTGTGATATACATATATATTTGTGTGATATATACACATATATGTATATATACATATATTTAGTCATTTATAAGCCATCTAGTATTGTATAAATATTTGTTCATTTTTAAAAGACATTTTTTAGAATAGTTTTGGTTTACAACAAAATTGAGAGGGAAGCAGACAGCTATCCTATATGTCCACCCACCCCCAATTATGCATGGCATCCTCCATTATCAACATCACTCACCACAATGGTTTGTTCTTTCTTTCTTTCCTTTTTATTTTTTTTAATTACATTTATTTATTTTCAGCATAGCAGTATTCATTATCTTTTCACCACACCCAGTGCTCCATGCAATCTGTGCCCTCTATAATACCCACCACCTGGTACCCCAACCTCCCACCCCCCGCCACTTCAAACCCCTCAGATTGTTTTTCAGAGTCCATAGTCTCTCATGGTTCACCTTCCCTTCCAATTTACCCCAACTCCCTTCTCCTCTCTAACTCCCCATGTCCTCCATGCTATTTGTTATGCTCCACAAATAAGTGAAACCATATGATAATTGACTCTCTCTGCTTTGACTTATTTCACTCAGCATAATCTCTTCCAGTCCCATCCATGTTGCTACGAAAGTTGGGTATTCATCCTTTCTGATGGAGGCATAATACTCCATAGTGTATATGGACCACATTTTCCTTATCCATTCGTCCGTTGAAGGGCTTCTTGGTTGATATCCAGGATCTATAATGAACTCCTCAAACTCAACACACACAAGACAGGCAATCATATAAAAAAATGGGCAGAAGATATGAACAGAGACTTCTCCAATGAAGACATACAAATGGCTATCAGACACATGAAAAAATGTTCATCATCACCAGCCCTCAGGGAGATTCAAATTAAAACCACACTGAGATATCACCTTACACCAGTTAGAATGGCCAAAATTAACAAGACAGGAAACAACATGTGTTGGAGGGGATGTGGAGAAAGGGGAACCCTCTTACACTGTTGGTGGGAATGCAGGTTGGTGCAACCTCTTTGGAAATCAGTGTGGAGATTCCTCAAGAAATTAAAAATAGAACTTCCCTATGACCCTGCAATTGCACTCCTGGGTATTTACCCCAAAGATACAGATGTAGTGAAAAGAAGGGCCATCTGTACCCCAATGTTTATAGCAGCATTGGCCATGGTTGCCAAACTATGGAAAGAACCAAGATGCCCTTCTTTCTTTTTTTCTTAAACCAAGGATGAACTTACACTGACACATCAAAATCAAATTTCACAGTTTACCTTAGGGTTCACTCTTGGTATTATGTTTTCTATGGGCTGGGGCACATACATAAGTATATATATCTATCATTATATTATCATGAAGAGTATTTTTGCAGCCCTATGTGCTCTATTTATCTTCTCAGCCCCTCTGACAACCACTGATTTTTTTTTTAATTGTTCCCATAGTTTTGTCTTTTCTAGATGATCATATAGCTGGAATCATATAGTAGGTAGCCTTCTCAGATTGGCTTCTTTCCCTTAGAATAGGCATTTAAGGTTCCTTCATGTCTTTCATGGCTTGATAGATCATTTTCTTTTTAGCACTGAATAATATTCCATTGTTTGGATGTACCACAGTTTATTTAACCATTAAGATGCTGAAGGATATCTTGGTTGTTTCCAAGTTTTGACAATTACAAAAAAAGGTGTTATAAACATCTACGGGCAGGTTTTTGTGTGGGCATGAGTTTTCATCTCCTTTGGGCAAACATCAAGGAGTGCAATAGCTGGATTTTATATTTAGTTTTATAAGAAAGTGTGAAACTGTCTTCCAAAATGGCTGTATTATTTTACACAGCCACCTGCAACATATAAAAAAGTTCCGCCACATCCTCGGCAGCATTTTGTGTTGTCCGTTTTCTGCACTTTGGCTGTTCTAACAGGGGTATAATGGTTTCTCGTTGTTTTAATTTGCATTTCTCTGATGGCTGATGATGTGGAGCATATTTTTTATGCTTATTTGCCATCTATATATCTTCTTTGGTGAAGTATATGTTATGATCTTTAGCCCATCTTTTAATTAGGTTGTTTGTTTTATTATTATTGAGTTCTTAGAGTTGTTTGTATATGGGGATAGAAGTCACTTACCAGAAGTATTTTTGCAAATATTTTCTCCCAGTCTGTGACTTATCCTTTAAGTATCTTGCATTATGTTTAGCAGAGTATAAGTATTTAATTTTTTTGAAGTTTTAAATTTTATTTTAATTACTTTTTAAAGATTTATTTATTTATTAGAGAGAGAGGTAAGGGGCAAAGGGAGAGGAAGAGGTATTGTTTGTTTGTTTGTTTTTAAACAGATTTGGGGTTGAGTGTGGAGCCTAATGTGGAGTTGATCTCATAGCCCCAAGATCATGACCTGAGCCAAAACCAAGAGTCAGAAGCTCAACCAACTGTGCTACCCAGGTGCCCCTAAGTTTTTATTTTTTTAAAAAAAGATTATATTTATTTATTTGAGAGAAAGAGAGAGAGAACAGGGGGAGGGACAAAGGGAGAGAGATAAGAGGACTCCTTGCTGAGTGTGGAGCCTGACACAGGGCTCTGTCTCAGCAAACTGAGATCATGACTTGAGCCAAAACCAAAAGTTGGATTCTTAACTGAATGAGCCACCCAGGCACCCCTAAGTTTTAATTTTAATTATCAATTATTTCTTTCATGGATTATGTCTTTGGTGTTAAAAGGCACCACTATACCCAAGTCTATCGAGGTTTTTCTTTTATGTTATCTTCTAGGAATTTTATAGTTTGCATTTTACACTTAGATCCACAGTCCATTTTGAAGTAATTTTCTTGAAGCATGAAAGGTCTATATATTGATTCATTTTTTTGCATATGGATATCTAGTTGTCCAGGACCTTTTGTTGAAAGATCTACTTTTGCTCCATCGTATTTGCTCCTCATATAAAAATCAGTTAACTTTATTTATGTATGTATATTACTATTCTGTTCCATTGATCTATTTGTCTATTCTTTTGCTAATATGACTTTGTCTTGATTACTGTAGCTTTATAGTAAGTCTTAAAGTTGAACTGTGTCAGTCTTCCAAATCTGTTGTTCTCCTTCAACAATTTGTTCTCTTTTCTTCTTCATATAAACTTTAGAATCAGTTTGTTAATATCCATAAAGTAATGTGATTGGATTATTTCTTCATGGTTTTATAAAATCTTCATAATATAGAAAATATCCCCAAATTGCATAGTTAATAGCTATTAAGGAAGTGTGGTTCTGAGAATAAGGCAAGAAGCTTTACAAAAACTAATATTCTTTAATCTTCCCTTTATAAAGAAGATATTCATGATATGATTCTTGGAGCTTCCATAAAACCCATAAAATTCCATAAGTTCTTCCATAAGACTTTATTGAGGAAAACCACATCACCAGACCTGGATCTGTTGCTTTTTGAGTATCAAAGGAGAACCTTGCCACATAACTCAGAAGAGCAATCCACAGTAGCAATATTCAAAAATGCATATTAAGCAAGAATGCAATATCATTAATTTTCATTGATGAATATGTCTGCCAAATGAAGCAAAACATTTTTACTAGATCTAGTTGGCACAATCTTTCCCCTACAGGAAACACTACAGAAGAAGGAAAATTGATATTAGAAGTTCACTTGATGAGAATGAGATTAGAGTAAAGCCAAAATGAAAAATGATCTATATAGCTAGAAGCACCAATTGCAGAAATTCTATCAAATATTTTTAACTCATGTCTATGGACTCTTGGGCTTTAAAGCATCTGTGAAACTCAAGATATTGAAAAAAAAAATAGCAGTGTATTTATATGCAAATGTTTGCTTTTCAGGACTGAGAAAGCAACAGTTTCATCAGATTCTCAAGAGGGTCCATAAAACAAACAATGTTAAGCTTTACATAATGTGCCATGCCAAGTGAACAAGAAATCTCATGTCATCCATACAGAAATTTCTCTGCCTTCAACAACTTGAGACACACACATTTTTCTCTTTCCCTTCCTTTGTTCCAGGTTGCTTGAAGACCACCTTTTCTGTAACTCTTTTAGGCAGACATTTCTAAATATATATTTTGTTTGTATTAAAAACTTTTGCTCATAAAATGTATATAAAATTATCATACCAATCACACCATTTGGGGTCTCATTGCTTCACAAGTTCCCTGATCACATATTTAAGGACAATTTCTGAGGGGTTGGGTGTATCTACAGTCCATGAATATCACCCACTGGCTATCCTCATGTTCTAGGTTCATCATGAGGAAACTTTCAAATATGTGCTCTCAAATATGTGCTCTCAATGTTTTCAAGGCATATCTATTGATACTGTGGTCATAATCCTTTGCAAAGAACGATAGATTTAGATGCATCATCTTTCATCTCTCCATATGACTTTTGGCAACTCACGATCCTGGAAATTAGACACACTACACAACCACCATAAAACTAGCACTTCCTCTTTAGATCCAACTTAACCTCATTGGCTGCATCTTCCAGTCCTCAGACACTCAGACTGCACGTCACCTCCCATGTGTTATTTTGCTCACTAGCTTCTATCTCTGTGGAATACAGGAGCAGAAAACTATGAAAAGAAAGAAAAGTAAAATAAAACAAATTACCAAGGAAAAATATCCAAAAACAAATCGCAGAGAGGAGGAAAAATCGAGGTCTCCACAGATGAGTGCTTTTAATTAGGAAGAGGGCTGAACAGCAAAGAGCTTATGCTAATAAGCAGCCTCTTTTAATCAGCTTATTAAAAAGAAACATTTTTAACAGCCAAAATAGTTTCAAAAATGGTAATTATTAGAAAAGCATTAGCAGGTTGATGGTAAGGGAAGGAAAGACCTGGTTATGAACCGAAATTAAAAAGCTTCTTGGATACTCCAGGCAGATCCAGTGATCCCGAAGAAGTGGGAGAGCATCAGTGTGGACATGTTCTGTGTCAGCTTCATCTCTTTGCTTTTAAGACTGTATTTTTTTCTTCTCTAGATTCTCTGGTTTCCCACTTTCCCTTGTGTTTCGGACATTTTTTTTTTTCCGTCTGCTGCCCCATTATTATTTCTAACATGTTTCCCCAAATACTTTTTCTCTTCTTGCTTTGGTTCTACTTATAAATATGCTTTCCTTGTGTACTGATCTTTGCAGCCCAAACATGTTCAGCCTATCTAACTTGAATTTTAACATGAAAAAAAAAAACTATTAAAAGTTGGCTTCTAAGGAATATTTCCAGCATTTTGCTATATTCTGCATCATAGTTAGGAAAAAACCTTCAAATAGTTATTGAATTTTATTCCATTGTGAGTTAAAATATCAGAATCTCTTACTTTGAAATAAGTTCCTAGTTTTATTGTGTTAGTCAAGGTATAGGGAAAAAACACAATCTTTCACAAGTCTTTAAAGGAAATTAATAAAGGAACTTGATAAACAGATACTAAAGAGGATGAGAAGTCATCCAGGGGACACTAAGGCCAAGAAGTGATTAGCAGCAGAAGAAAGCTACTCCTTCCTTTGACTATACAGAGGAGATGGTATTGCTTAAACTCAGGAGCAAAAACTGGATCTATGTGGATTTGTCCTGGGAATCTGGAGTCACAAGAGAAACTCAGTAGGCTGTCCAAGACACCAACTAGAAAAGAGGGAGAGAAATATTCTAGCTATTCCCTCTCTCCTGCTCTCCTGTTTCCCTACCATGCCTTCCATTGCTTGAGCCCAGCAAGAAGGTCAGCTTAACAGAGGAGTCGTGGAACCAAAAAACCTATGAAGGTCAAACTCCTGCTACAAGGAGAGGAACAGAACAGTGTGAGGACTGGATTTAAGAAGCAACTGGAGGCCAGCATACTCAAAACTCTTTAGCATAGCAAAGAAATGGATTATTCTATTTTTTCATTTTCATCTCCCATACATTAGCAAATTATCAATGCCTGGGTCAAACAGAATTCAATGATCTCTAAGAGACCTAACATCTGAACTGTTTTGAAATTTCTAAGTTCTCAAAACCTTAACTACTCAATGCAATGTTTTAACTTTGAAGTAACTACCATGAAACAGTCAAGGTTCAAAAACTCCTATGCTTCCAGACAAAATTTTCCCTTTGTATCCACACAATTTGGGGAGAATTGGGACTAAAAAAAGATAGTGTGTCTGTGCAGAGATGACTTTTACTTATTTCATAAACTATTCATAAACCACTACCAAGCCAAATGTGTACAGTGATATAGTAAGAAGATATGAAGGAGCAAATTAAAGTGGAATTTATGACAAGTACTATTTTACTTGAAAACAATACTTAATCTATTATAAATGATCTGAAGACTTACAATTATGAAATTTGTATTTCTGTATTATAAATATAGTGAGTGGCAGAAGGAGCAGAAAAGGGTAGTCATTTCAGCAGAATGTCCTTTGTTGCTTGGCAAATCTTTTATTTGTCCTCATAATTCTCTTATGAACTTCCTATAGAGGGTGACCAAAACTCTTACCACTTTGCTTTGAAGTCCACATCTCAAAAACATTCAAAATAAAGTCCTCTATGTAAGATCTCCCTCAATTTTCTCTCCTACTACTTTAACACTTCTGGGTTTACTGACCTTTACTTAATACCTATCACAGAGGAAATTCTCTGTTTCTTCACACTGGAATCCTGTGCTGTCTTGGGTCTTAGCAACTATCCTCTCCACTTCTCTCATTGTATCAGTTAGGTTCTTCCTTGGAATTTGCTAGTTTATCTCTTTCTCAACCTCAGTAATTTAACTTCAAATTTCCTCTAACCTTATTTATTCCCAGATTCATTTCCAATGATCTAATTTCCTTTTATGTAGCCAGATATATTTCCAGTTCCCTACCAGGAAAATCTATGTTTTGATACCTAACATGTCCTTATCTTCTCTTCCAAACATTATCTGTTTCCTTCATTGTAATCTATTTAAATTCCAAAACAAGAATCCATCTGTGTGTCTAGAATATCCTCCCTCTTACTAATCTTTGAGTGTTTGGATTTTTGTTATCATTTTCTTCTTTGCCTCAGTGAGACTTTCTAAACACACCAACTTAAAACAGCTGCCCTGTGGCAGGAGAAACAAAAGCAAAATTAAACCAAGGGGCTACACCAAAATACAAGGGCTTTTGCACAATGAAGAAACAATCAACAAAACAAGACAACCCACCAAATAGGAAAAGATTTGCAAATGATATATCGATAAGGGGTTAATATCCAAAATATATAGAGTTCATACAACTCAACACCAAAAAGTCACAAATAACCCAATTAAAAATGGGCAGAACACATTAATAGGCACTTTTTTCAAAGAAGACATACAAATGGCCAACAGACACATTAAAAGATGTTCAACATCACTAATTACAGGGAAATGCAAATCAAAACCAAAATGAGATATCACCTCAAACGTAACAGAATGGATAAAATAAAATGTAATAAAAAATAACAAATGTTTGCAAGGATGTAGAGAAAGGGATGAGAATATAAATTATGCACTACTGATGTGTACTAATGATGAGAATGTAAATTGGTGCAGCCATTATGGAAAACAGTATGGAGGTACCTCAAAAAATTAAAAAATAGATCTTTAAGAACAAAACAAAACAAAACAAAACAACTGTAATGTAATACATCAGTTCCTCTTCTAGGTATTTATCCAAAGAAAATGAAGATACTAATTTGAAAAGACCCTGTGTTCATTGTGGCCAAGATATGGCAGCAACCTAAATATCCACTGACAGATGCATGAATAAAGATGAATGAAATAAATAAAGCCATTAAAAGAGTAAGATGTTGGTATTTGTGACAACAAGGATAGACTTAGAGAATATTACACTATGTGAAATAAGTCAAAGAAAATACCATATGATTTCACTTACACATGCAATCTCAAAAAGCAAAACAAAACAAACAAAATGAGAACAGATTTACAGATACTGAGAACAAATGATGGCTGCCAGAGGGGAGGTGGGTATCAGATAGACAAAATAAATGAAGCAGATTGAGGGGTATAATCTTCTAGTTATAAAACAAAAGGGACATGGGATGCAATGTACAGCATAGGGGATACTGTCAACAATATTCTAACAACTTTGTATGGTGACAGATGGTAACCAGAGTTATTATGGTGACCATTTTGTAATGTATACATTGAATCACTTCGTTGTGTACCTGAAACTAATAAAAAAAAGTGTGTGTCATTTGTCCTTCAATTAAAAAAAGAAACAAAAAACCTCTTGGGCACCTGGGTAGCTCAGTCAGTTAAGTATCTGTCTTTGGCTCTGGTCATGATCTCAGAGTGCTGGGATCCAGTCCCACATAGGGTTCCCCAATTCAGTGGGAGTCTGCTTTTCCCTCTCCCTCTACCCCTCCCCATGCTCCTCTCCTCTCCCTCTCTCAAATAAATAATAATAAAAATCTTAACAACAACAACAACAAAACCTAACTCTGCTGTTTTCTTCTTTCCTTAAAGGGTAAAATTTTAATAATGTCTTAGGAAAACAAAGCCCTTCAAAATCTGACCCATATTTTCTTCTTAGCCTTTATTCTACCTTTTTCAACTACACCCTATATTCAAGGTGTATAAGATTTCTCGCTTTTGTCCAAATATATTAGACCCTTAGTTCTAGTATATACTGTTCCCTCTACATAAAGTTTCTTTCTTTCTTCATTATCATAATTCCTCTAAAACCCCATGTAACCTCTTTTGTGACATTTCCCCCATATCTTAACAAAATTAGTTCTGTCCCCTGTGTTTTACTTTAGCATTTACTTCATCACACTGCATATATATGTAGGCAGTGTGCCTCCCGATGGACTGCCAATCCTCGTAAGGCAGGGAACATATCTTAGCCATCACTGTATCCCTGTAGCCCAACACCTGCCTGCAATGGAATCTGAATGGATGAATACATACATTTGTTAATTCAAATAATAGGAGACTATAGCCATTTTCTTGGGAGTTTTTTATTTTCTCAAAGGAAATCAAAATTGAAACAGAGAGGATGATTCTAAGGGAAGAGAGAAGGAAAAGGGGGGGTAGAAGAGGGGAATATACTTCAGAAATGAAATGCAGACTTTCACTCCATGGTTCTTAAAGAGAAAAAGGAGAAGGAGGGAGAGAGAAAAAAGAAAATGCACACACACACACACACAAACACACACACATACACACACACACACAGATCAAAAGGTAGGTGGTCTGCATTACTGTCTCATTAGTTCTCATAGAAATATCAAATCAAAGAACAGTAGAAGAAATGTTAGTAATCATCCAGTCCAAACTCTTACTATGCCAAAGAGAAAAATTGTACGATTGGCTTGATTTGCTTAAAATCATTCATTTAATAAGTAGTAGAACTTTGAGTTTTCTAAAACAAAGATTAATGATCCCTTCACACATTGAATTTTTCTTTTAGACATTTGCTAGTTTCCAGAATTAAAACACAACCTTATTCTTTCTACTACCATTTTTATTTCTACGTTCCAAACACATTCTACAAGCTTAAATGCAATTTTCTGATATATCATTGCCTAAGTACATTTAGGGGAATACATAGAAAGATAAATTTAAAAACAAACAAACAAACCAACCCAAAACATCATATACAATTTTTCACTTGAAATAAAAGGTTAGGGGTGCAAACATCTTGTATGCATACAATAGGAGCCTATGCCACTTAAACACATGTAAAGTTAAGTCTCTGAAAAAATAAATCTCTATACCTTTTCTGCAAAAGTACCTTATTTTCATTGTTATGTTTTGATATGAACGATGATAGCAGGCAAATGCCAATATTCGCAGCCTTAGTCCTAGTTTGTCTGAGAAAATTATGCCAAGCGTGCATTGCCATCTGCTCCTGTAGCGATGCCATCCTTCCATTTTTCAGCATGGTGATAAACAACCCAATTGCACATTATTCTCTGAGCTCCACAAGCACCTCAGGGCAGGAGAGGGGAGGGGATGTGGTCCCCCTGTGTCACATCCAAAGCGATGCATAGAGCAGGGCGGGGGAAGGGAGAGGCAGGAACTGCACACTCGGAGTAAAGAATGGGAGGACAGTCCTAGAAACACCCAAACGGCAATAGGACAGATTCTTTCCTACTTTGCAAATGTCCTGGTAGTGGTGATGATAGGACAGAGGTGGAGTAGGGATGGGGGGTGATGTTCATTTCAGAACATCGTGTGGTATTAACAATTCATGTTGACCTTATATCCCATTGTTAGTAAGACATAAAAGTGAGGTCATGGAACTCTAATCTCAATGAAGTGGTGTGAAAGTTGAGAGAATCTTAAGTCTGGGAGTGACCATTATCTAATATATAAATTGCTCTTCTAATTTCCCTGCCTCTGTATTTAGCAGGCTTCTGTTTGTCCACAATCAGTGAGAGCAAACTCATTCCCTTGTTCTATCACACAAAGACGTTTCTATATATAGAACAGGATTTGTACACATTTTGGGGATGTATCTACCACACAGTTTCTTAGTTTCTAAATAAAACAAATCATTATATGGCATCAGTGTTATCCTCTAAGACCCTAATATGGCGGTTGGATAAGTATTTAAGAAAGTTAATGTGTCGAGATATATTTTGCCAATTTGAGAAATAAAAGTTCCACAAATATGACATAGAAAAATAAAATTATGGAGATATTTAGAGACATTTTTGGGGAAATTGTGGGAGCAAAGTATATAATAACATTTTGGGTAGGAAGAAGTTTTAGGACTAGGGTAAGCTTATGGGTACACTCATATCAAGCTGAACTGTGGCCTGGAATCAAGTATGGAATCCAAAATAAGAGACTTTAGCAACTGAGGTCTATCTCTGGTCTTTGACTTCTTAAAGTGCAGGTGAAATAATGTAATTAAACCTAAAATGATCATGAAAACCAACCAATAGGGATCTGTGCCAGGCCAAACTTACCCATCTAAGAAAGCTCATGCAATTACTTACTACTTCACTTAAAAGATAATGAATCAACATATTTGCATCTAGAGAACTATACAGCATGGTGGGTTTGCATCCATACGCTATAGTAGAAAAATCAAAGGAGAGTAACAAAAAGGGTGGTGACCCTGAGGACATATTCTTTAAAAGTGATACTATTAGTCACCTGGGTAGTGCTAGTTATCAAATTCTGTGCCAGGTAATGTGTTTGGTTCTAGAGATACAAAGATGAAGCAGACGGATATCTTACCTCTAGGAGTTCAAATACTAGAAGGAAAGATTGATACATACATAACTAATTTACTTAGGAGCTAGGAGGAAGGTCTGACTCCTGGGGTAAGTTGGAAATGTCTCTGGAAAGGCAATGGGATTTTAGGTTCCAGAGCCTTAAAAAATGAGTGGATTTTGACAGCTAGAAAAGGAGAAAGGGCTATTCCAAGCATCTGTGGTGTCTGCACAAAACCTATGGGACAGAATAAACCACTTAGTCCAAACCTTCTGTTCTGCAAACATTACCTTGAGTTGGTAAGAAGTCAGGCAAAGGAAACAAGGCTCTCTTCTATGTCATAGCCAAGCTGCTCAATTTTCAGGTCAGCTCCTCTTGGACCCTTTTGCCGTGAACTCTCTACCCTACCCTGCTCATGCTTCATTGAGGTTCCTTAGCAAGACACCAGGCCAAAGATGCCTGTGCGTATATGTAGACATGAGTACACCTATAGGTCTATATAACCTTATATGTGAAAAATTATCATCTGTTCTTCAGGCTGATAAAATGCCTATCAAAAGAGTCTTTAAAATGCACTAAAGTTTAATAACCCCTTTGAGATTCTGAGAGTCAGGGTATGTATTGATCTAAGGTGTATCCAAAATAATATGCTCTGATTTCAGGATCAGTAAGTTATCTAGTTACTTTGTTTGATATTCCTTTTGCCTTGGTGCTTGGCAAAGTTGTCTACCTAATCTTTTTTTTTTCTTTTTTTTTTTTTTTTTGTCTACCTAATCTAGGGAGCTAATGGTTCTCAGATGCTTCTGGAAACTAGAGAAGCTCCTTTAATATCTAGTCTTTTGGAACAGCATGCCTAGGAAAGTCCCAGAAAATACCACTCCAGGAAGCCCCTTTCGATAACACTTAGCTAAAGCTACAAGCCAGTATTGCTTTGTAGCATAAATTTATTATTACTGTTATAGTTTCACCAATGACAATATCATATTATCAATAACCGGGCTACTAAAATGATTATTTAAAATAAAATAAGCACTTTACAAAGTGCTTCCAAGTGCATTCATTTAAACTTCCCCATGAACCCTAAAATAAATATTATAATGTCCCCCATTTTATAAATAAGGAGCCTGAGATCCAGAGAAATAACTGACTTGCTCTGGATCACTCAGCTATTTGACGGCAGTGCCAGAGAAAAACCCAGATCTCCCAGAATGATGATCTGTGCCTAACAGACTCAGATTCACTAAAATGAGTAACATAGTGCTTGGCAGTAATACTCATACTGTATTTCCTTCCCCATTTTAGTTTAAGGATGGTATTGCTAGTTCCTCCATGAATACTTGGTTCAAGTGAGAAGACATCTTCTTTGCGGCCCAAGACATGATGTAAAATCCATAGTATCAGGAGTTTCTGGAACTTTCTATCTAATCTAAAAAAAAAATTTACACTACTATTGACAATGCATTTGGTAACACTTCCTTTTTTATAATTGTATTTTTTAAAATTAACTTATTTTTAAAGAGAGAGTGTGTGAGTGAGGTTGGGGGGAGAGAAAGAGGGAGAGAAGGAATTTTAAGCAGAATCTACACCCAGTGCATAACCCAGTATGGAGCTCCATTTCATTACCCTGAGATCAGGACCTGAGCCAAAATCAAGAGTTAGAGGCTTAACTGACTGAGCCATCCAGAAGTCCCTACACTTCCCTTGTTAAAGGGCTGTTTCCTTTACCATGACTGCCATTCATTTTTCTTTTTTTAAAAGATCTTATTTATTTGAGACAGACACAGAGAAAAAGAGATTGCATGAGTCAGGAGGAGGGACAAAGAGAGAGGGAAAAGCAGACGCCCTACTGAGCAAAGAGTCTGATGTGGGATTCAATACTAGGATCCTGAGATCATAACTGGTCCAAAGGTAGATGCTTAACCAACTGAGCCACCTACGCTGTCTATCCATTCATTTTTCAATTCATCCAAAAAAAAAAAATCCAAGAAAGTACCCTATCTGTATAGAAATTAAACATAAATTATTACCCACAGTGGAGCATATACTTCATGCCTCTTCCTTCAGATGTTCAAAACTGTGATGAAGAAAATTAAAAAAGCTATAAAAAGAAAAACAAAAAAAGGAAAAGGAATCACTGCTGTCCGTGTGCCCACCTCCTTCTTAGAGGTGGAACAAAATATGCAAGCAGAGAATGGATGATTGTATCATTCTTTCGGTAGGGTTTCTTCCAGAGATGAAAGGTTAGCTGTCCATGTGCCCACCTTTATCTTGTTGCCTTGTGTTCAGACCCCTGCTTGCTAAGACACACTGCCCCCATGCAAAGACATGCTGCTCCAAGCAACTGTTTGCCTTTTTATAAAACACATCCCTGCCATTTACACAGATCAGTTGCAAGAATATTCTGTGGGAGCAAATTATTATTAATTTAAGGTAGAAACATCTGACTTGAGCCTGTATTTAACTTATGATTTTTCTGATGAAATCCTCATTAGAATTTCATAAACTCTCTTATCTAACATTACTAATTCAGCCACAAAACTTATGTTAATATTTTGCAGGTGGCATGGTTAGTATAAAAGGTAGAGATGGAAAAGAAGCAGCAAGCACCTTAATACAAGAAAACCTTTCTAAAAGAAGTCGGTCATGGGGGCCAAAACCACTCAGCAGGTGCTTTACCCAAAAGGTTAATCACACTGAAAGAAGGTGAAGTCATTAGCAAAAGAGAGGTCACAAACACATATACAGGCAGGCGAGGTAAGATCGTTCAAATCCAGTGGGTCACTTCTTTCATATCAAGACTGTAGAGGGCAGCTCCTTTAAAGAAACTGAACTAGGTCAGGCAAAGTATTTCAGCAAGAATAGATAGCTGACCCATTCCTCAGGAGGGATTGCAATAATGTGATAGGTGCTAAGGTTGAATGACATCTAAAAACAATTCCTGTGCTAAGAGCCTGTGAAAGATTTTTACTTGCAAACACCTTAATTTCATCTTATGGAAGCCTCACTTTTTTAGATAGACCAAAATTCAGGGCTTATCACTTGAATCATGTTGTGCCTTCAAATTTAAATGGATGGTAAAGAGCACTATTTGTTAAGCCTTAAGTCCTCAAAGCTGAAAAACTCATTCTGCTTCTCATACATTTGACCAGTAGTGACAAATCACCAGCTGTAGGCAGCCCAAGCAGCCAATGTTTATTAAACGTCTCACTCAACCCCAAACCTCATGAATTGTTTAACATACAAGAGAGACAAAAAGCTAGTATTTCTCCTCGTGTCAGCTCTTGTTAGGAGTGTCTCTGCTCCTCTCACTGCTGGCTATGATCAACATTAACATTCGTTGTTCTTAAACACATGGGGGTTTGGGGAGCCTCTGTATACACAGCCAATCCTGAGCCAAGTATCTACAAAGATACATGCTGTCTCTAAACCCAAAGAGACAAATGTGACGGCCACCCCAATAGTACACACTTAGAAGGTTGGGGCAGTTCGTAGAGCATTCTGCCTCCACTGGAGACAATTTGGATATGCTAGAGAAAGAACCCAGTAGTCTCACACAAAAGAAGAAACCCTCATGAGATCAATACAGACAAAACAAGATTTTCAAGTCATCCATTTAAAAGTTAGCTATAAGGGAAGGAGTTTTAGGTAACCTCTGACCTGCAAGATGAAGATTCTTATTCAGCCTTTGGAGTAAAGAATTTCATCACTGTTGTTTTTCCATGCTGCTTCCCTCAATAATTCGTGGGGGAAATCAGAGGGCGCACTCTAGGGACAGTAGGTGGTTGGTTCATTTGAAAAATCCTTTAGAGGCACTTGTAATCATGAGTCCCTGTGCCTCTAAGTAGCTAAACATTTTAAATACATGCGTTGAATTTTTTCTCTGTGAAGAAAATATTTTAGTATTATGAATGTGAATAATTCAAGGAAAACTTTACTGCAATAAATGTCTACTTGACTTCACAAATGTCACCGTAAAGTTAACCTTAAAGGATTTCTTTCTGATTTGTAACTAGCCTCCAAGAAGGCGAATTCCATAACATCCATAATTAAGAATTAGGGGATGACTCCAGTGAGCTGGCGATGTAAGTCCTGATCAAAGACAGAGCCCCTTTGGTCTACAATGTCCTGACCAATGGGGTGGAGTGGGGGGAACCCACTAAAGTTTTAGTAAGTTTATCCCTTTCTAGAGTTTTTGGTCAATGTGATTTTCAGCTAAACTTGTTGTCCCAGAACTATTCCAGATTTGGAGAATTATCAGAGCTATGGAGCACAGCACATGGCCTCAACCTTCCCCTCCTCTTTCTTCTTAAAGAGAGAGCTAGGGATCTTCTTGATACATTACTATTGCAAAGGAATCTAAAAAATGCATACATTTTGCAAATTGAACAAATACAGAAATAAAACACCCTTCACCATCTGCACATACCGGCCAGCCATATAATGTGATTTTCAGTAATCAGATGCCATCCATGGAAAGACAGAAAACAGGAGGTGGTATTTTCCATTAGCAAGATCCAATCTCTGAACAAAGAATTTCTGTGGTGGTTGTAAACATCAGCTAAACTCCCTGGAGAAACACATCTTTCTAGAACATTGTATATATGTAATACATATAGCATGTTTTTATTACTATTATTTGTCTTTTATCTTTCACATATCTTTGCAGACGACAATTCACAGCAGCCCAAAATAAGACTGCAGAGGCAAGGGAAAAAGAGAGCACTAGATAACATTAAGTGTAATAAACCTGAAGATTTCTCTTTGTTGTTCATACAGCGGAAGCTAGTCTGCAGGAAGACCTTTGTGTATTCCTTTTAGAAATATGGAAATTTCTCATTTGTTGTTGTACATCGCACATTAGCAGCTGCTGTGCTTCAGCGAACTCAAAGTTTTAAAGCAGAAAAAGAAAAAAAAATAGATAAAACAGAGTTTGAAATTTAAGAGTGAAGGTCAATGTCAAGAAACCAGAGTGGAAAGGTAGCATTCAAATGGCTATAAAGGCCTTTCTCAAAAGAACTCAGCAAGATCATTCTCATTCTCCGATCATCATAGCATTTTGCAAGCACATACATCATTTTCAAATCATCAACTTCTTCCCAATTTAAATACTTGGGCTTCTTCCCATTACTGTCTTTCCCTAGAGTTCCAGAATGGGCCCAAATCCTAGTCCAGCAGCACTGACGGTATACATCCTCCATGGGGGATATTTAATATGATAACCTATAGAGTAGTTTCTCTGTTAACATACCCTATATACGCATGCAATATTCTCTAAGAACTCTAATAGTATCCAAAACCCCTTTGTCATCCCACACAGAGAAGGTGGTAAAAAATTATCATGATTTTATCATGATGATAAAACCTCTGCATCCATTTTATAACCAGCAGTCTTCTAAAAATTAGATCTGGATTTGACAGTTCTCATATTCATTCATGCAACAAACAGATTTACACAGATTTCACTTACTAGTTCCTACTTGCATTTCAAGAAAAGGACAATGGCATCATGTGGCCAAACCAAGAATGAGAAGAGAAGAGACAATTTAAAATAGACAGAGATTAGAAGAGGGGGCCCAACATGCCATGGTAGAGATGACTGTTAGTCTGGTTTACTCCATTTCTGCCTCTTGTGAATAAATAAAATCAGTTTCCCTATAGTACCTTCTCTTCTCAACAATGTCACAGACAGATACTGTTGAGACTCAAACTTGAAGCAAGTGCCACTGACTTCACCAGGACCAGAAAAAAGCTAGCATGTGGCTTCATAAGAAACTCTGACTACAATCTGTGTAGTGGTTGAACTCATTAGTTTAATCTCTTTAGAAAAAACTCTGATGATTGGAACTATTTCACAAGAAATTTCCCAGAACTCAAAAATCATTTTATAACACATTTTTTGCACAAACCTCCCTGGTTAAAAACTTACAAATTTGCCAAGAATATTCACTTTTGCATTGGGTATTGGTCAATTTCTGAATCTCTCTTCTGTTTCCCTGGATAGGATTTCTGAAAAGAAATTTACCCTCAACCTTCTTCAGAACGGAGGTGGGGAGGGCCTCTTTACCAATTACTGAAGTTGGACATCAGAAAAGCACCTTCCTCCTGTTCTCTGTGTGACATGACATTTTATCTACATTTCTGTCTCATTTCAAAGAACGGTTCTAGATTTTTATAGGCAAGACCATCTTCTCCTGACCTGCCCACCATCACTGATGGTGATATTCATTTCAATAACATGCTTATGTCCTGACATAACAATTATGAAACTGTAAATGAAAAAAAAAAGAATAATTAAGTGCATTAGATTTTAGAAGAAAATCTTAAAGCATAATCTTGTTTTAACACATCAGTTTAAAAAAGGAAGACTGAGAGACTGTGAACACTGAGAAACAAACTGAGGCTTTTGGAGGGGAGAGGGGTGGGGGGTTGGGTGAGCCTGGTGGTGGGTATTAAGGAGGGCATGTATTGCATGGAGCACTGGGTGTGGTGCATAAACAATGAATCTTCAAACACTGAAAACAAACAAACAAACAAACAAACAAACAAATAAATAAATAAATAAAAGGGCGGGGGGAGAAAGAAAAAGAAAGAAAAGGAAGATTGGCCAGAGAGATCCAAAGGAGTATCAGAGAGAAAGAGTATGATGGTTTAAACATGAATTTACTGACAAGTTTGCTACTGGGTAAAAGTCTTCAGTTAGCGCAGACACAGTGTAGAAGTCCACATGCTAGCACAATTTGATTACATGCCAGAAGTCTCTTTCAACAGCCACTTTGAAACATGTATATTTATAGACAAAGAGAGCCATAAAAATTGCATATGGTCTTTTGACTGCTTGAGCACTTAACTTTAACTAGAGAAGTGAAGTGGAAGCCAACTTAATCTTTTTCCTAGTTTTTTAATACTTTGGAGCTACAATATTACACCTACTGTTACAATTTGCTACTCTTAGTTAAATCCCTGAAGGCCATGCTCTGAGATTCCTAAGACTAGAAGCTGAAGGATCTAAGAAGGGGAAGGATTGAGCTTCCATGACAATTAGATGAGGAGTCCCTTTAGGAATCCAAATCAGCTTGGGCTTTTTGGGGGGGAATGTATGCTTTCAGGAAAAAGAATAAGAAATGTGTATTACTAATATGGCCTAGAAGAGAAACCATACTTAAACAGAAGGTGTCATTCAAGAAGGTCGTGTGTTTATTTTATTTTTTTAAGTGGCACACTGAGTCACAATGGAAAGGGTCAGACAACAGTGGATTGTTTATATTTGTGACCATTTTCCTTCTGTCCCAGTTTTCCTTCTTCTTGTTGGTGCTTCCCTGTTTATCCAATCTAATGCAATAAAATGCATAATTAATTTCTAAACGCTTCCGTTGAGCGGTGCAATTTGTCAAGTCGAGTTGTTAATAGAATTAAGCTTTTTATCAGCGATTAGCAAAAGAAGGTAAAAAAAATTAATTACGGAATTGTATGCCTCCCTGGTTCAAAGCCAGGTTTTGGATTAAATGTTCGATAAAGGTTTCCTGACATGTTATAAAACATTTAGCAAGAGCTGCTTTCCCCCAGTGTGTTTAAAACCTGTCTCTGTGCAAAACCAACCAGCAAGGCAGACCTTTGTGCATGCCAGCGTGGGAAGATAGAAAATCACTTTTACAAAATACTGAGGAAAACACTGGTTTTTCTTATGCTGCTCAAGAGAAAGGACAACCTATAACCTCACAGGTGTTTTCCATCATTTCATCTTTGATAGTGTGATTTGCAGCTTGAGTGAAAGGGAAGAATTGGTTGGAGGGAATGACAGAAGAGTACACTGATGACATAATTAACATATAGCATGCCTCCAGCTGTAATTATATATAACTTAACTACACAGGTTAGTATGTAAAAGCTGTTCAAAATACCTGATCTTATCTAATCTCTAATACAATTTATCCACTTCTTCTGTGCCTGGTACTTTCTTTTCTCTTCTGTGTCCTCATCATCTCACTTTCTTATTGAGTATTTCGACCTATTTCATACCCTCCCTTTCTCCAGTCCAAATGAAGAGGAAGAATAGAAAAAATGAATCTCATGGATCAAATGCTCACATCCATTAGGTCACTTTCTATGAGTGGCACTAATGGCTGTTCTTCAGTAGCAGGAAACGAGCCCCATTTTACCTTTCTTCAACTGCATATACTCAGGTGCAGTGAGCACTTCTTGTCTATTCTCCTGGGGCTGCCATGCTTTGGGTCATCTATTTCCAAATCCCACTGCTGAGGTCCCTCTGGGCATATATATATATACATATATATGTATATATATATATATGGTCATATATATATACATATATATGCATATATGTATATATATATACATGTATATACATGTACGTACATACATATGTACATATATACCACAGATTGGTGCCTTAAATAATGAACATTTATTTCTTATAGTCCTAGAGGCGAGGAAGGTCAAGACCAAGGCACCAGCAGTTATGGTATCTTAGAGAGCCTGCTTCCTGATCCATAGATTATCATTTTCTCACTGTGTCCTCAATATGGCAGAAGAAGCAAGAGAACTCTCCAAGGCTTCTTTTATAAGGATACCAGTCCCATCCAGAAAGGCCCAACCCTCACGACCTAATCACTTCATAAAGGTCTCACCTCCCAATACCATTGCATTGAAGGTTAGGATTACAACGTAAATTTGAAGAGGACACAAATATTTGGTCTGGAACAGATTTTCATTCTCTATTTTCTTAGTCTGCTTTTTTTTTTTTTCCTCTGCTATCTTTTCTGCTTTCCAACATTTTTGGATAATTTGTTGAGTAGTCACGCAAGATTCAATTTGTAAGTATTCAAAGTGTAGTACAGTATGACTACTGTATGTAACAAATTTGGATTATATAAAAGGTGTTACTGTAGATCCTATATAATATTATAGGTTTTTTACCCCCTAAATATTTGCTGCTAGTTGCAAAATGAACAAAAGCAATAACAGAACATGGAATCAGTTTAGATATCTGGTTAAGAATTATACTGAAAAATATAATTTTTCTGATTGTTTGAATTTAAGTCAATGAGTACTAGGGACATTTTTAGTCTTGCTTATTATCACTGTAACCTCATTACATAGAATTTCTGATACATAGTAGGCACTTCATAAATATTAGTTAAATCAATAAATAGCTAAGTAAATATTATTTGTTGTGTTTTTTTTTTCTTGTTCCAACTCTTTTATTGATTTTTTAAAAAGTATTTCTTTGCTACCTCAGCAAACACAGGAACATATTTGGACTTTCCTTAATGACTCAGAATTTTGCAGTGCCTCATTAAGTAAGTAATATTAATTAAGACTATAAAATTAATAACTTGACAATTATCAGATAAAATGGGAGGAATTAAAGCTGATCCTTATCGATCCTAATTGTCACTCCACTTTGTTTTTGACCAATTCTTTGATTCCAGCTTGTCTTCTTGTTTTAATCTCATTCTTATCAAAGAATAAAGAATGTGCAATTGTACAGCCTCCTGAACTAAATTTAATACAGTTGACTTTCTACAAAATTAATGAGTAATCCAAGGATGAATCTATCTTCTCCCAAATTGTTTTCCAACCCTCATTATAATCTTTCTTATCATTTGTATAGATCTTTTTTGAATTTTCAGTAGCTTTTAAAATATCCTTTATTGGTTGAGCATTAATAATAACTTAGTTAAGTAGGGAAGCTTTACTTCATTCTTTTTTTTTTTTTCCATTAAGAATCCTCTCCATTTGAAAGACTAGTATATTTGAAAACTTTAATTTTTAAAATATACTAAACAGATTGTCAGGAACAACTTTTTTTAAGGTTTTCCTTTTTACTAAAATTTAAAGGAATTCTAGAAAAAAGCAACATTTAAAAAAATCTTGTACTATAATTAGGTGACGGGGATCTCTTCTGCAGAAGTTTATTAAGTAGCACCCAGGTCCACAGTTTCAATTAAAGAAGCAACAATCACCAACAGGAAAATAATACCACGTATTAACTCTGCTTCCTGAAGGGAACACCACTGCCTAACAGTAAAACTGAGTTGTTACTTTCAGGTGAGCATATGCTTCTAGAGGGATCGCTTTTTTTATGTATAATTATGTAAAGTGAGTACTCAGTAGGAAAGAGAACGACAGAAACACATTTATGCAAAAATTTGCATTTCTTGGAAAATGGTTTATGTGTAACACTCTTGAAAACTACTGGACTGATACTTTCCATCAATAAAAATTTCATTTTTAAAATATCTTATTAATAGAGTGTTTATTTTTCTTCCCTCTGTCAAGCCCTGGGTCAACAACTTTGCCCGGGCTGCCCGAGGAAGTATGGAACATAACAGGGCAGATGAGATACGGGAGAAAGACCTATGTATGGGAGGCGGAGACATGGCAGAGGATGAGAAAGGCCACCATCGGGCTAAAGTGTTCCCTGACCCCTGAGAGGGCAAAATCCGGAAAGGCAGAGGAGAAGAGCTGTTGCTTCATGAAAGGGTTCCAGGCAAAAGCAATGATGAGGCTGCCAAACACAATCCCAATTCCAGTCCCAGTACTAGGCACCTCTACTTATGGCGGCCCCAGCGCTAGGGAACTTGGCTGCTGTCCTGACGTCCCTTGAAATGTCCCCTGAGAGGGAGGCTACAGCTAGGAGTAAGTGAGGTCAGGGGATGGGGCTACCAAGCTGCCGACACTCTCATCTGTCAGTGTCTGGTTGTTTCAGCAGTACTGTAGACACTGACTGGTTCAACAGCAGAGAGGTGCTCCTGACCAAGAAGAGGCTGGAGGTGAACTTTGAGCAGGTGTATGTTTTCAGGAGAGGAAGGGGTGTGGCAGGAGAGCTGCTCCCAACAGAGAGACCCATAAAAATTCCATTAAAAAAAAAAAAAAAAATCCCACACACGTCCTTACTTCAGTGGATCTATAGACTTTTGAATTTGGCTTGGCCCTATTCAAGGATTTTCTTTTCTTCCTTCCATCTTTCCTTCCTTCCTCCCTCCCTTTCTTCTTTCTTTCTTCCTTTCTTCATCAAAACATATTAGTTCACTGGGACTCTAACACTTTTCAATGTATTTGGTAATTAGAACAACAGAAATTCAAAATTCTGCAGAATCGTGCAGTTGCTATGTTTTTAGCTGATGAATTTTCACAATATACATTTAGCTATTCAATAACATGCCAACCTTAAAATGCCAATGATCTCTTTTTTCTTTTTTCAGGTTCGTTAGCCTTTATCTTTTTTTCTCTTTTTTTAAAAATTTAAATTCAATTAATTGACATATAGTGTATTATTAGTTTCAGTGGTAGAGTTCAGTGATTCATTAGTCTTATAGACTACCCAGTGCTCATTACATCACATGCCTTCCTAATGTCCATCACCCTGTTGCCCCATTCCCCAACCCCCTCCCCTCCAGCAACCCTTGGGTTTTTTTTATGATGAAGAGTCTTGTCTCCCTTTCTGATTTTATCTTGTTTTATTTTTCTCTTCCTTCCCCTATGGTCCTCTGTTTTGTTTTTTTAATTCTACATATGAGTGAGATCATATAACTGTTTTTCTGTTTGATTTATTTCACTTAGCATAATACCCTCCAGTTCCTTCCACATTGTAGTAAATAGCAAGATTTCGTGTTTTTTTTTTTTTTAATGAAAATGCCAATGATCTCTGCCAACAATGCACAGACCTCAATCAATTAATTGTATGTATTCAAAACATTTATCTTAGCTTATTTATGTTACATGGGGCCACAGGTAGTAGTTAGAAGCACCCAAACAAAATGTGGTTTCCATAGTCCAATATTGTGTTACAGGTATAAAACAGTATTCAATTGTTATAGTTTGCTCACAAATGGTGAAGAACTTGGACTGGTTCATTTTCAGTCCTGACACTGTACAGTACATAAATGGAAACGGGGAAATTTTGCCAAAGTCTTTTCTTATGTTCATTGTTCTTTATAACTTATGTGTGTTTTCCTGTTTTTAAAAAAGATTTATTTATTTAAGAGGGAGAGAATGAGTATGCATGGGAGTGTGCAGAATGAGAGGGAGAGAGGAAGGTTCCCTGCTCAGCAGGGAGCCAGATGCAGGGCTGGATCCCAGGACCCCAATATCATGAGCCCAGCCAAAATGAAGAGTTAGATTCTCAACATACTGAGCCACCCGGGCACCCCTGTGTTATCCTATTTTAAAGCTTATACACACTTTGATAGATTACTTCTCTATTGCAACTAGAAGCCATGAAGATGTGAAGTGAATGGAACTAGCGATTCTTTAGAAAGCAGCACAGAAATATGTGCAGTGGTGGAGCTGGTTGGTGGTGTTGATGTGTGGGGATGTGGCAGCATTGCTTGCAATCTCCTATTGGTTGAGTGTGAAGATGACTGAGGATTCTTTTGGTAGCAAATACCCTCAGATATAAGAAAGTGATTCTCCAAATTCTTCACTCCCTGCCATCAAAATGACCAGCTTTTCCTACCTCTGCAATAACATCGCTATGCACTCTTTCTTCTTTGTTCTCATTTTATTTCATCTCAAAATACCCTATAGCAAGAAAAATGATAGGTTTGTCTCCACAACGTTCTATGTGCCATTTCCCAGGTATGGGTTGTCCCTTGAAAGCGTACATTTCCTCATTTAAGTATTTGTCTCACAAATAGGGTCAAATCTCTGGTTTGAATTCAGGAAGGTGTTCTCTTTCTTTAAGGAAAGGAATGCTAAAATCATTTATTTTAATCTTTTAATAAAGATCCCTTTTTACATTTGTATAAGCACATTTAAATTTTCAAAGGTCTTAAACACATTTTATTTCATTTGGTATTACTGAGGCCCCTAGTGGTGGGTACGACTCTAACCTCTAGGAGTCTCTGTCTGTCCTATCCAGTAATACATAGATTAAAAAATAAAAAAATAAATGTATTAAAGCACATGACTTCAATCTATGTATAGGTGCTCATTTTTAAATAACATGCATGAACTGTTTTACTAAAACATTATGTCATACTAATATATTGAAAATGCAATTTGTAGGGGTGCATGGTTGGCTCTGTGGGTTAAAGCCTCTGCCTTTGGTTTGGGTCATGATCCCAGGGTCCTGGAACTGAGCCCCACATCGGACTCTCTTCTCAGTGGGGAGCCTCCTTCCTCCTCTCTCTCTGCCTGCATCTCTGCCTACTTGTGATCTCTGTCAAATAAATAAATATACTATTTTTTAAAAATAAAATTAAAAAATAAAAATGCAATTTATATAAAAATCAAAATGAGATACAAATATAGTGTTTCGAATCATTTCTTCAAGACCTCAATGCATACTCGTGGGACAGTCTTTGACCACTGCTTGACCTACCAGGTCATTAGCAACTGAACTTGGACACTTGGGGGGGTGTTGCTCATTTGGGTAGGCTCCCAAACCAGGCTGGGTGGAACATTTATATTGCTACCGTAGCATAACTTCTAGCTTCCCATCTCCATTGCATTTTCTCTGGCCTGAGCCAGATCAATATTTGTGAGGCTCAGAGAAACAGAAGCCAATTAGTAAGCATCTGTGCCTTGGGGAGAGAGAACATGGGCCCAAGGCCCATAGTCCAAGGCAGCATTCCTGCTAGGAGATCTGGCCTTCAGTGAAGTGCTTCTTGAGTGTTTGTTGATGGGGGTAGAGGTGTAAGCAAAGATAGAGCATCCCCTGGGGGAGGGTGCAGTTGATTAACATTCTGAGCATGGGAAACAGTTTGTGCACAATTAACTTTCCTGAAGTCTATTCCAGAGCTTTCAAATTATGTTTTGCATAGTGTAATTCTATCCTATTACCCTTAGCCACATACACCTTGGTATCACAATATTATAAATTATTTCTTTGCCTCCTTAGTGTTTACAACTTTCTGATATAGCACTTGTAGATAGTGATCATGCATATTCCTTCCTAGTTATCACAGTGAAACTAGAGCTATTTTATTCTTGTAATCTTTCCTCATTCGTCCTAAAGTTCTTTAATCATTTTTGTTGTTGGTTTCTTCTTTCATTTCCAGTTATCGGTATCTTTCTGATCCTGGGGCACTCAGACTTAGGAGGGGAATGCCAGATAGAGTCTCCCCTTACCGAACAAACAGGAGCTATGGGCTACAGCTTTCTTGTCCTGCGATAACATGAGTCTGTTCATGAAGCCAATGTTCTCATGCATTTTTATTATCTTAGCATCACACTGAATTATCAGCATGTCACCTTGCTATTTAGAAAACTGTCATCTGATTCTCTCTTCTTCATGGCATCCTTCCACTTTAGCTCCTCAGTCTTTCTCATAGCTTTGAATTTCTCCCCCCTCCCCTCCAGTTTTGCTTTGCTTGAAGTGATCTGTGGTTTTGCACCATGTCCTGTTTAGGAAACAATGGCCTTTCTAGGAAATTAGCACAGTCAATTAGCAACCAAACTTTCTGAAGACTAAGTTTCTCAGAAAATTCTTAGTGAACTGTGGGCAGGTTTGCAGAATGCACTGGTCTTGGAAATCTCCTTTCCTAAATGCTCTCCAATTTTCATCAGTCTTTTTGCCACTAGAATGTGTTGTGTCTCTCCATTTGGGTATGCATATCTACATTCCCATCTTTTTCCTAAAGTAAAGTAAGACAAGATTGAGCAAATATTTTAATACTCTATGTAGTTGATGTATATAATAGAAGAAAAATTTGAGAATATAATAAATACTAAATCACTTCCCTAATGAGCCTAATGGATCCTCTTCCTTACCATTTTCTTATTATTTTTCTGACCCAGATTGAGTAGAAATACACTACTCATATTATATTTGCCATTTTATATGTTTTTCACCTGAGTGTAGCGACTGTTGTGTTAAAAGAGAAGTATCTTGGGTACCTGGGTGGCACAGTCCGTTAAGCACTCAACTCTTGGTTTCAGCTCGGGTTGAGAGGTAACGAAGTAAGAACTAGATCCAAGTCAGGCCCCGCCCTCAGGGTGCAGTTGGCTTGGGACTTTTTCCTCCCTCTTCCTCCGCCCCTCTTCCTCACACGTGGGTGTGCGCGCTCTCTCGCTCCCCCCTCCCTCCATTGGTCTAAAATAAATAAAGCAATCTTAAAAAAGAGAGAGAAGCATTTATCTCAGGGGCTATACAAAGAGAATTAATAGGAAATTTTGTTGAGTGTTTGAGTTGTTAACATTAAACCTAAAATTTAATTTTAACTATCTGGGAAGTAGAAATCGTAAACCATAAATCCTAGTCATGCTGTGAGATTTTAGTTTTCTTGGGCTTAGATCTTAGGGGATAAGTGATATATATGCTGATAAATTTCCTCTCTGACTCCGTATTGATATCTTAAATCCATCCATAGGTGCATTTGTTTGGTGTTGATGTTTTGAACATTTTTGACTCATCAAAATGTTCAACATCCTCTCAGATTCTGAGTTTTTAGGCTATGGGCATGTGACTCACTATTCATTCTGATGTTCTCTGTGAGTACCAGATAGATGGCAGGTACTTTTTGGTGCATGCAAAACAGGACTACCAAAACTTCTTTAGATTATAGAATACTCTATCTGCAAAGCCACCATTGCACAGAAGAGAGCGCAGCAACTTTCTAGTCATAAGTCACTTAGCTTATCTTGCTAAGGGAGCAGGGAAAATGTTCAAAAGGATACAATGTTCTTAAGAAGAAGGAAAAAGACATTTACTGGGGAAGCATGAAATCATCAAAGTCAAAGGAAGCCATATAGCATGTGGCTTTCTGTGCTTGAAACCCTCTTCTAGGTCCCTCATGAAGTAGATGCAGGACTAAGACGTTTGGATGCACTCACAGAAACTGGTTTGCTAGGTGCCCTGTGAGTAGAAAATACAGTGATTTGTTTTGTTGGCTCTTAAAGCAATGGTTTGTTTATGGAGATATTCTATGGGTTGGGCTCTGTTATTCCACCCAACCTCACTGGGGAAAACTGTCTGCTCTCCATTAGACATAGAAAAGATGATGCTCTGTAGGAGAGGAAGAAAAAAACATAGTAAAAGGCCATTTGTTTAATTTATGAATGGTAAAGATAACAAAGAATGTGATCAGGACAGAGATAGGTGATCAAAATTAACTATGTATACTTTCAATTGTAGGAATTAATCTACTATATAAAAGGATAGATATTTTAATAGTCACATATTTGGTAAGGAACTACATATTAAGAGCCATGTTTAAATAATATTTTCAGCTTTGCTTCTATAATGTGAGGCTTTCATAAGCATATACCAAGATTATAGTTTTTATATTTTTTCTTATTACATCAACAGTTTTACGTCTTGAAGTACAGAGAATTCTAGAAATTGTATTTACAAGACTCCATTCTAACAGTTAATGACTAGGTCTACTAATATCATGAATATTCATCTACATAAAAAACTTACTCACTTTGTTGCATCCTTTGACTTCTAAGGGAAATATGGCAGCATGGTTTTGAGACCAAGATTTTTACTTGGAGTGGAAGAAAGTCACTTGTGACTTCTTCACTCTGATGGCAATGGGACATACTCAGCCTCCTGGGAGAATGAGAGGTGAGTAAAGAGGAAAGTACAGATCAGTTTTGAGAAGCTCCTTCTGAAAATGACAGTGTGCTTCTCCCAGGCAGGATAGCAATGGAACATGTCTACATGTCAGCTTGCACTTTGCTGTTACTACATATCTGTCTCATTGAAGGGAAACATCACCTTTTAATACGAATTCATCTGATAATCCTGCAGAACATTTTTTGCCACCTCCTTGGTCTCTCCCTTTGTAGCTCATAGAACCCTAAAAATTCACTCTTCCGGGATGAAGAGATAAGAAAGTTTTCCCTCTGTTCTCCTTTCAGATTATTCTTAACCTAGACTTCACTTTGGACCAAGGTGGAATTATCTGGAGTTGAGGGTTGGCCAATCTGGGGCATGAATTGGTCTTGTGATATTTCCCATGTACTGGAAAAGACTCATTTTCAAGACACCAATTAATGGCTCTTGTGCAGGCCAGGTGACTGCTGGCATGGCTTAGTTTCTAAGGTCAGACTCTGGGAGATTCACTAAGGGAGACTAGTGTTTCTGCTTTGCAGTGAATACCAACAGAATAAGAGAGGGAAGGGATAAAGAAGAGATAGACAAGATGGTGGCAGGGATGGGTAAACATTGAACTCATCAGCCCTATTCTATTTTTAAGCCATTTATTTTCCAAGTCTCTGAATTAGGGTTGTCTTTTTCTTTGACAATGTCCCTAGTGATTTGGCAACTGCTTTCTAATGTAGATGAGCTACTCTGTACTATTCTCTTTATATTAACTTTTAGTTGAGGGAGGTTGGTTAGAGATTAGTCTCTAATTTGAAACAGATTTATAATGCTGCATACATTTTACTGAAAATCACCTTTGGCATGATAAATTATGTTCTTAAGAGCACCAGGGTTGTTGATTCCTCTCTTCCTGAGGGTCACCTGGAGAGAAGCTAAAGTTCATGCTGGAATTTTTTTTTTTTTTAATTGTAAATTTGGCACTTGTTTGAGGTGGATATAATTTCCAAGAGATTATAGGACTGTATTACTATTAAGGTTCAATGTGGAACTGCATTTGGTACTTTATATCCTAACAGGTTTACAACTGTCCTTTTGATGATATGGTAACTTTTCAAATCCACATATAGAGGGCTCGTAGCCCTGCCATCTGTTTCCTCATTAGAGCGAACCTGATAGTTTATGCTCTGCCAGAATATGACTTTAGTTTATATGTCCTGCTGCTCTGGCCATAGTAATCTAAATAATTGCTCCAATGAAGGAGTTATCTTGTATTTTTTTAAAGATTTATTTATTTATTTATTTATTTATTTATTTATTTATTTATGAGGAAAAGAGAGAGAGAAAGAGGGAAGGAGAGCATGAGTTGGGGGAGGGACAGAGGGAGATCCAGACTCTCTGCTGAGCACAGAGTCTGACATGGGACTTGATCCTAGGACCCGGAGATCACGACCTGAGCTGCAGTCAGATGCTTAACCAATTAAGTCACCCAGACACCCCCAAAGTGATGGAATTTTTAGGAGGAGAAATTTCCCCCCTAATGTCTTGCCTCAGGCCAATGCCATTACAACTGTCTAGAAATGGTGCATCATTTTTCTTACAGGTAAGAAGAAGTTACATATGGTATAATTATCTTGGCCATTCTTTGGAGCTCACTTACAGGTTTCCTAAAATGTTTTTGGTGCTGAATAATCAATGCATCATTTGGGTTCCTTAGTCAGCTGATGATTTGGGCAGGTTTCTTCCCTTTGTCCTCTTCTGACTTGGGCTAGCAATATAACACAAGTTGTGCTCTCATATCAAATCAAAGACGATATAAGTTTTTATCTTTGGTTTACATTTTTTAAAAGCTTATGGAAACAGGAAGGTTTTTATCTCTTTATCTTTTTTTTTTTTTTTTTAACATAAGAGAAGTATTTTATTTTCTCCCCTTGAGAGTTTGCTAGCTGTTTTGTCTCCAGGGTCACAATTATTTAAAACTTTATACTTAGCTAGAACCATCGCTAGTCAACCTCTTCCCTCCCCCTTTTTTCCCCACATGAAGGGAAATTGCAGAGAAATACTGCTTAATTATCACACCACGTAACTAATTAAAAGCAGGATGCTTGTGTATGGTATGCTAATGAGCTATTAGAGATCCAGCGTGCTTTAGTGACAAGACATGGATTCCTATTCTACCGTTCACCTGGCTGTGGATTTCCAGTTGACAGTTAATGATGATGAGGTGGGAATTTATTATGCCGCTTACAAGCCAAGAACTTTGGGAGAGGGCAGAAAGGTTAAGCAACAAAATCGTTCAGAGAGAGCAACACCTGAGCTGAAACCAAGAGACAAATCTGATGATCAGGTTTATAGGAAACCATGGGATGTGTAGAGCACATGACAGAGAGTGTTCAATAAATGGGGAGGTCTCATTATTATTTCTGGTGGGCCAGGGATGGAAGACGAGCATACTGAAAGGGAACCATTGACTAGCTACTTGTATGAATGCCATCTATCCATAGAGTTGAGCATAGTTGTTTAAAAGACCCCCAAAACAGTCTTCAAAAATTGGCATTTCATGTGGAGTGAAATCTTGGACATGCAGAGAAGCGGAGAGACAGAAAAAAGGGGATATGATGAGAAAGGGAAGAAATAAGTCTTTTCCTTTTATCACCACTTTTGTCTGTGAGGAAAGTATTAGAAACGGAATAGGAAGGGATGTTAGCAAGGAGCCAGAAGATAGTAACACTAACACTAATGACAGTGATAACCAGCACTTACTGGGGATTCCTTTCCTGGGAGACAAGCATCTGCTAAGCACTTTACATGCATTGTCTTACAGATCTCTCATCCTAGAGAAGACTATGATAAGGTCAATGTAGGGTTCTAAAGCTGTGTGTCTTGACCATTATCTCAAAATAGGGATTCAAAACTAAGAACTTTTGCAATACCCACAGTGCCTAATGAATTGGGATGCAAGGTGAATGCTGCTGTTTTAAGTGTCCATACTCCCTCCATCCATACTATAACGGGTACTCATTTCAGTGGAAATTAACAATGGAATGTAAGCAATGCAGATGAACTTTGAAAAGATCCATCCCTTTCCTGAGTTGACCTTGCCACACCATGTATTTGGGATCTAATACTTAAACTCTGTTAAGGAGCACAGTTTGAAATAAAAGAATCAGCATAGCAAATAATTTAATTTTGCCATCTCCCCCCAGCTTTGTACGAAGCTTCTTGATGTGCTTCTGCTGGTGTTTTCCTTAAACACCTTTCTCCTTAAGTCTTATTATCAACTGAAAGAAGAAAAGCAACAGTCAGAATTTATAGAAAACTTATTCTCTTTTAAAGGGGAGAAAACACTGCTTATCTCTGCCCCTTTGGGGATCCCAGAGTTAAGTTGGCAGAGAATCTGTCAGTAGAACAGCAACTCCCTTAGTGGATTGCTTATTAGGTTAGGAACTTCTGTTTTCCTGCCATCACGTGTATAGCATGTACATTTCAATATAAAATGTAATCTCCATCTGTGTTCGCCCCAATATTTATTCTTCCCTTTTCCAACCATAATAGAGTATCTGTATTATTGGCAATGAGCCCAGCTAAAACCCTTCATTTTGCAGCCACTCTTGTAAATGGAGTGGCCCATGAAATATATGAATGTCACTGGATAGAGGCTCCAGGGATGTTCTCTGAAGGGGAGATGTCAATATAAAGGCTGGACCTCCAAACACTTCCTTGAACCTTGAAGAGGGAAGCCACACATTGAAGTTGACAGAGTCAAACTCTAGGCTCAGGATAGTTGTGACATCATTTCATTTCCAGAAATCTCTTCTGGACAATTTTACATTAAAGAAAATTAAAAAGCCTCATTTGTTGAAAACCACTTTATTTGGGCTTTCTGGAATATGCAACTAAATCTAACTTCAACTAATACATCCTTTTCCCAATTTCTTGTTACTATTCCTAGACTAATATAAACGGCCATTTTTTCCCTTGTTGTAGATAAAACACAAATACCCCTTCTTGTTTATATTAAGGGGTACTCCTTTGGTAAACATAGTAGTCATGTCAGCTATGATTGCCTCCCTTGCCTGACTGACCAAAACTCCTTTCCATTGCTATAATTCAAAGATCAGTTGTCACTCCATACTCTACCCTTCACATAAGGCATGACTTTTTCCCCCTCTCTTCTTTCTTTCTTAGCTGTATCTGAGGAATTCATGTGGGTTGAGAAGATTTGGAAGGAGAGGATGAGCTTCTTTATGTGCTCCTGCAGGATGGGAGCATAAAGATTCATGGCACCTCTCTAACATCCTTATGGCACTCAATCTGTGAGGGCAACAGAAAAAACTTACACTCCATAGGAAAACTTAAGCATAGAATCCTTCCATTTTTATTCGACCTCAATATTTTGTGTGTGTTTCAGGATTTCTAAAGGTTTTCTTTTTTTTTTTTTTTTTTTCATTTCTTCTCTCTCAAACACTCTCTCTTCTGTTTTATTTAACTTCTGTTTCTTTTGGACTTTACTCTTAATTTTAGAAACTACATTGAAAGAAATAGTCTTCTTCTGAAGGTTGGAGACAATGGCTAGTATGAGGGCAGATAATTTCGTGGAGTTAAAAAAAAAGGAAGTAACTTCTTGGGATTTATTTTTTTTAGAAGATTTTATTTATTTATTTATTTATTTGACAGAGATCACAAGGAGGCAGAGAGTCGGGCAGAGAGAGAGGAGGACCTTCTTGGGATTTAAATAACAAATGAAATGGAAGTCCAATCAGATGGGAGAATCTATATAATATCAGATCATTCAGTGGGCTGGATAGCCATGCTGTCCCTGTTAGTGTGTCCACATGGGTCATGAGTTGCCTTGGTAAGGCCTAGATAAATCCTCCCATTGAATGGTCCCTATACCTCAAAAAACTGCTGTGTTGAGTAGAGTTCTACCCATTCCTTTTTCATCATTATCTCAGTCCATTTCCTCCCATATACTAAGCACAAGGTTCTTTAATCCATCTCTCAACTAAGCCTAAAGATGAAATAATGGAGGGACAAGTACAAAATTTTAATAATGAGTAGCTATAAATTTCAACTTTTCTATGTATGAGCTGTCTGATAATAAGAAATGAAGCCTTCATAACCCTATTTCCTCACTTGTACAATGTGAATTGCAACCTCTTCTTAAATATTAAACGAGATACACAAACACATGTTATATACTTGGTCGATTTGTAGCTTATGTTTGAATCTCTAGCATCCCTCACACAATGCTCAATAAATTGTTCTAAAATATTTATTGACCCACAATGCTCAATAAATATTCACTAAAGTTTGAATAATATATCATGAACTAATGAATGAATGTCCTAATTGCAGTGTTCTGAGTCCTTGTTAAATTTTACTTGTGTAATACTATTTTATATCCAAGCTAATATTGAGCTTATTCCATTGTGCAACAACACTATCAATAAGTAGACCACATATTTCAAACCAGGATACTTCCAAGAACAAAGAGGGAGCATTATTAATAATTACTGCAGGACAACTGGTATAAACTGGAACTGTCCTGGGAAAACAGGGACATACATATGATCACCTTCTTAAGAAGCACACGATTCTTTGCTTGATCCCTTGGGTCAGGATTGCAGATGAATTCGTAATTATAAAAATATGCATATGTTCAATGCTCTCAATGTTTAAGCCAAGAGAGCTGCCTAAACATTGTACAAGTGTGCCTTCCTCTGTGCAACATATTGTTTTCCTTAACAACTGTGTTTATTGGGTTTTAATAAATGAAAGTACATACACATTTCCATGAGGGCACTCTATAAAGAATCTTTGTATTGAAACACTGTTAGAGGGATAAATTCTAAAGTTTGAATAACCAACCTTCTGACCATGAACTGATGTCCTATTTACTTGCTTATAACTTAAATCACGTTTTGTTTAGTTTTATATTGAGTTTTCCGAAGCATGATATACCTTTACACAAGAGTGTTGTATGAAACATGTCCTAATAACATGTGAATGATCAATAAGTCATCTAGGATTCTTTCAGGCATACAAGACCTTCACTGTGATGAATGTTGTCACCCTACTGGGTTAATAGACAAAACTGGTAGAGGAATGTCATTAAACAATGTGAAAGGGCAATTTCCTTTCAAGTTAGCTCCCCATTTCCATGGTGGCCAAAGAATTAACATCCTTCTGCCCGATCAAACCCAAGTGGTCTGCACTTGAGGTTGTGGGGTAAGATAAACCACAAAGGTTCTTTGTTGTATTTGGGATCTTGATTGTGATTATCTTAGCCTTGGTGCATCAGTGTCTAATCATGAGCTTATTCTTAGCTGTTAAGTTGTTCTCAGCTAGGTCCAGGAAAATGTATTCCTGAAACCACTTGGGCACTGTCATTGCTAAACTCTGGAAGACTTTGAGTGCTGAGGGAGTTTTAACGTTTAACATATGTTGGAAGGTTTCAGAAAAAGTTTCAGCTGTGACTTTTGTGAGGGCTCCCTGTTTATCTTGTTTGAGCTGTGAACACAGAATGTCACTTTACAGAAGATGTTAAGTAACATCAGTACATGTTTCTTAACTCTTCCCTACCCAACCAAACATCCCACTTGAATAGCTATATATGATAAGCAGTAACAATACCATAACTTAAAGCCAGGAAAATTTAAAGTGCACGTTGTATTAGTCATTAGCTCTGAGACCTTAAAAAAGCCTGTTTAATTCTCCCAACTTCAATTATTTCATATGTAAAAGTAGAGGATTGGCCCATATATATTCTAGGTTCCCTTCATAACTAACATTTTAGAAGTGATTCTTTGAAGCCCTAAATAGATAGAAACCTAGGATGTTATAGGGTGATAGAATGATGTTCCATGGTTCCACTGTAAAGAGCTGATGTTCAGGAAGAGAATTAACTGAAGAGTTAAGGCAATAAAAACAGAATTCAGCCTTTCTGATATGATACAATTGTTTTCAGTATCCATATATAGGGTATCCTGTTATTGCTGCTATAACATGTTTTTCACATAATATGTGAAAATTCATCTCTAATACATAACTTAATTGAAGAAGAAACAGACCTAGAGAAGTTAAATATCTTCCCTGAGTTTGCCTAACTTGAAATAGTCCAGATTTACTTACTCCCAGTTAGCTAATTTCATATTTTAAATTTCCTCAGGTGGAAATAATAACAAAACTGTTTGTGCTAGCAAACACATGGGGCTAGGTGTCCTAGGATTACTGAACAAGAACATCCTACTTTATTAACAGGATGAAAAGAATGGAAACATTTTTCTTTCAAGTTTCCTATCTTGTATCATAGATGTATAATCTACTCTGTGGATAGAGCATAAAATACAATTTGCTGAGGGATAGTGTGTCAAGTTGTAGTTAGTTTAAAAGGGAAGCTGGACTTTTATGACCACCTTGTAGAGCAGTAATCCAATAATTATAACCAAACTCATTCTTAGGCTCTTTTTTGCTACAGGGAAGGATAGCTAGAAACACTAAGGAGACAAGTAAGAAAGTACAATGAATACATCCTTACACAATCTATCTGAATTGAGTATGGGGGAAAAAAGATGGGCAAGATGAAATTGTGAAAAGAAAAAAAAATGAAGAGTGATGAAATGAAAATGGGATTTTAGAAAAGCAAGCCGAGTGAAAGAGGAGATTAATATAAAATTGAGAGGAATTAGTGAAGCCCTTTTTCTTCGTCTGTGATAGCACTGACCATCTTTCTATGCAAATGTCTTTTGAGTCCCAGAACCATAAAGAACTAAATGTGGATGTAACAAACAATGGAACCATATATATCTTAATAAAATTTCTGCCTAATGATGCATTGGTGCACGGACAGAACTTATCATGAGTCGTGTTATATCATGGAATTGAAGCAACTAATTGAGTATTTGGAGAAAAGCAAAAATAAAGCTAGAAAACAAAATACAAAAACGTACAACACCAAGACTTTGAATTAGGATTCTTTCACTTGGCAAGATATGTCCTGAGTGTTTGATACAAAGACCATTTAGAATGATCTTTTTAAATACATTAAGTGATTATTCTCAAGCTAACTATTTGATAATGGCTAGAGGTAGAAGTTCAGTACACATCATCAAATTTGTCATATGCTGGCCCACTGGCTAATGAGGAAATACATTTTTTTAAACAAAGATTAACCTAATTTGTCTTGGTTCTGCATTTTAAAGCAAAAAGTTTGATGTACATTGATGTTCTGTTTCTGCCAATCATAGTATTTTCTTGTTTTTAGCTTTGTTTTGATTCAAAAACTATAGGAATAACTATTCATCTCCTGGCGAAACCATTATTTTTGCATGATTTTGGCTTCCACAGATTCAGGGCACATAGAAATCGGTCATCCATTATGTGTAGGAATCTACGTAGTAGAAAAGTCTATTACCATGAAAAAAAAATCCAGAAATTTTGGTTTGCTATTTGATTTAAATGTCTTAGCTATAACAAACTAACTTTCTTGTTGTTTAATTTTCTCCTCTTTCATGGAAGCAGCACTTTGAGTATAAATAACCTCTCAGAATCAGGTAAATTATTTCCAGGACTTTATGACATGCTAATGTGTTCCCTTGGATTCCCTGAGTCCTTCTGATGTTATTAAGTGCTGTCATTCATTGTTTGAACACTACTTAGAATTTCTCACTGCTCCCCAAAAGGTCATCAAAGCACTTAATAATTTCAGAAAGAGATAAGCAGGACAGAGGACCTTATCTGTATATCAAATGTGAGTTCATGTGTGACCTGCTACACCAGCCAAACTTCTGTCCCTATCAATCCTATCTCTACCTCACCCTATCCTTGACTAACACAGCACTGGATAAGGACTCCTTGATTTTCCATTCTCATACTGGCTTCTAAATTGATTCGCTCTATAACCTCTGACCTCCAGTCACCGACGGAAACTTAGCCCATGTTAATACACAGAGGCAACTGACAGAAGTGGAATATTCTTATAAAATGTATTCCAGGAGTGATAACAGGCACTCTGATCTATAATACAGAAAACATTAACTCCAAAAATTCTTTTGGGATTGTAGTTTCAGTCTCAGAGAAAAATGAATTACTGCTCTCTTAGAGGAATCTATTTCGGAATTACAATTATTATGCATTACATATATGTGTAATGTGCTTTTTCTGTGTGTGTTTGTGTGTGTGTGTATCCAGAAGAGCTTAGATGACCACCTATTATTTTGTAAATGTGTTTTACCACAGCCCAGAACACTAGCCAGAGTGACCACTAAGATCCCTCATAAGTTTAAGTTTCTACTCTGGCTCCAGTCTGTTATTTTCTGTTCACATCCTTTCTGTTTTCTCACTAAAATCATCTCTTTATTGTGTATATCCTCAGTAGAGTTTTCCTTCCTGGTCAGTCTCACACTTAGTAAATTATTTTCAAAATTTGCATTTCCCTTTCTAATCAGCCTTTGAACTTCCCTCTCAGAGTTTCCATGTATCAGAGTTCATGTCACACAATTTGGAAGACATGCAGTTTGTATTGGAATATGATTTAAAATAAGTTGTTATTGTATTCCATATTTTGTACTTGTGTTTTTTCACATTATCTTGCTGTTCCTATTACTAAGATTTATGTAATAGCAGAATAAATAAATGCCAGGGGTTGTTAAGAACAGGGAATATAAAGAAAAGAATGTTCATAAAATATTTCCATAATTGATAAGAATAGCATCAAGTAGTAACATCCAAAAAACTGTTACCCGCAACACAGGCTTTTATTTTTGAACCGCTTAAAACATTTGTTGGCAATCTTATAAACAGGGTCACAAATTTCTGTTCCATCTCTTCTTCATAAAATGAGATCTGAAAAACATCTATGTGTAACCATCTCTGTCATTTTTGTGGGAAAAGCCAATGTGTGTCTGGAAGTGGTGGTGATGGGGATGGGGATCTACAACTTAAATAAATGTTCTTTATCTAACCCAAGCTTGACAACAAGAGAAAAAAATCATATAGGAGATAACTGTATTTTCTTTTTTGTAACCCCATTTTTAGACTTTCAGACTAATGTAGAAATATCATCAAAGAAAATTAATAGTCTTCCCTGATTTTTGGAAGAGGCATTGTGAGTAAAAGTTCAAATTCTGCTGCTTAAGAGGATTAAACATCACTAATATTAATGAGGTATATGAGGTAACCACCTCATTCCCCCTCAATTCCCCTACATATACATCTTCTATTCCCTGCATTCTTCCAAAGTTAGACCTATATAACAATTAATTTTATTCCCATAATGGGCAAACAGGAGAAAGGTATAATATGGTAGGATCATTCTACACTTAACTGAAGAAGACCAAATTAGAGAAAAGCACAAAGGTGAAAACATGTGATCATTAACTTCTTGAACTATATATATGCACTCACACAAGGAGGTAAGAGAAAAAACAAACAAACAAAAAAACCCCTCCCAACTATAGATTTTAAGGGCAATCAGACTTAGAAGGGGCTGTGTTTTAATATTAGAGCTGATTGATTTGATGGGTTCAAAAGGATTTTCCTTGTAAATATGTGATGGATATCCCCAGGAAAATATTTCTTTAAATATACTGAGTACACTATAGTTTAGGACTTTTTTTTTTTTTTTTTTTAATCTTAGGAAAGAAGGTGGTGCAAACAAAGTGTTATTTATAACTAGGAAATATTTGGATTAGAAAGAAAATAAATGTACCCAACTGCTTCCTTCCTGTTAGGGTTGGATGCCCCTTTAAAGCTCCCAAAAAGATATATTTGAAATAAAAAACATTAGATTATGCATGATTAGTCAACGCAAGATGTAAGGATTATTTTAAGAGTTAGTTTAGGCTGAAAATAAATGCAGTTCAAAAAAGAATTAAGAAGTTTCACGGGTACTAGATACACAAGGTATTATTAAGGGAAGGGGATTTTGGTGATAGATACTAAGCTTAAAGCCTCAAGTGTGTAAACAAATCCTACGAGAAACCGAATATCAGAACTAACACTTGGAGCTGGCCTGATGGAGCAGCTCTTACTGAGTACATTCTACATAACCTGCTGAGAGAGGCAGCCAAGCCGCGTCCATTATTGAATGAGCTGACCACCAATGGTCACCAAGGACGAACTCCGGAATGAAAAGGACTCCAGTGCACTCATGTTTTTCACATTCGTTCACAGTCATGGTTGTGGCAGATGCTGACACCCACAGGTTCGCACACATGGAGCAGGAGACAAAGGAATTGAAAGGAAAGGCAATGGTAGCAGTAGGGCTCTCGGAACACTTGAATGCTCACCAAACAGGCAAAAGAACATGGTCCCTGATGAGAACGATCAAGCAATAGTAGGTCTATAAACAGAAGTGAATCATAATTCTCTGGGAGGAAGTTCCATGTCACCAGCATGTGGCTAATATTCATGGAGCTAATAATATTAACAGTCAATACTTGTTACCTCAGGTAACATACTGAACTTCGCAAGTATGTTGCATCACTCCAGATACAAGAAGTTCCAGGGCTATTTTTTCCTGGTACTTTTCAACATTAGCTTTTAACATAACAATTCATTTGTTCCTCCTGTGCCAGTTTTTATACATCTGCAAAACAGTGTAGATCACAATCTCTCTACCCACATTTACATATGTTTAGAGTTTTAATGGTCACCAGGTATAAGGCTGTAAATGTCCCAGAATAAACACACCAAATATTTAGAAAGACACGATGGAGTTAGCTCATTCTTACCTCCATCATACAAAAGAAAAAAGTCGTATTTCTCGCTTATTTTAAGAAGTCATCTTATCTTTTGGATGTTTACTTGATATCAGTACTGTGATGTTCAAGATGTCACTGTAATGTTTCATAATTACTGCAACCCTATTTAATGCTATTTATCTCTATGAGATATTGTGCTGGCAAAATTACACATTTAGGAGAGGGGCTAAAGTAATAATCCTATAATAAAAGTGAAGTGTATTAAAGATGGAAAGCACTATTACCACAGGTAAAATCCTGGGAGGGTGCTGAACGTTTCTCTTATTTATAATTTAGTCCCAGCAGGACAACCCTTCTGTGTGCTGATTATCAGAGCAATTCTAGCTTTGGGGAGCAAAAAAAAGTCACACACATACCCAGAAGCTGAAATAAGCTTTTCCCTTCATGTGATTTAAGAGCTATTGTCACTCTGTGGAACTCTGAAAATTATTCCATTTGAAAATAATTCAGCTCCTAGATTATATATTGTCTAGGTTTCCTCTTCCTGCTCTTTACTACTGAGGACATTTAAATGAAACTATTAGTGGATTTTTTTTTTTAACTGCTTATTCTCCACCTGAAGTTATTATACTTAATTCATATCATACTCATCTGCAAAGCAACCAAACAGGAACATGAATTCAGTGGGGGGAAATAAACAAGAGGAATGGAAGGATTTGTGAAACATAAAAGCCAGGAAGAGAGGAGTCTCTGGGGAGACATGGGTATTCATATGGCTCTTTTCACCTCTAAATTGATGATTTAACTACCTATGTTTCAAGTAACTGAAAATTACCTCTACTATGACATAATTGTGGCCATGGATAAAGTAAGAAACCCCTTTTCTATTGGACACATACTTACCAAAATTAGCTCCTAGGATGAGAAAGTTGTCCATGCTTGATGCTAATCAGGTTATAAATCAACATCCAACACCAACATGGCTTCTGGTTGTTGCTCAAAGTATTTTTGTTGAATGGATATTTGAAAAATATGTATGATTGAATTAGAATATGTATCTCCCAAACTGAATGCTTTAGTAATCCTTTGTATTAACTCATCTGCCTCACAGAAGATAGGTGGCTCTTCTGGCCTATGGTTAGCCTCGAGGGACAAAGGAGAAAACCCTTATTCTGCCAGAGCCCTGGGAGAGTGTATGTGATGCTTCATTCTACAACACTGTCAGCAAGTCCTGTATCTGGTGTTTGCTTTCATCATAGGGGAGGTTCCATAAAGAATCTTTTCTGCTAGTACTTGCCACTTGAATAAAATTTGGATATGAGTCACAGAAATGCATTCACCATTTTTTGTCCTATATTTTATTTTTTTAAATGTTTTTTAAATTTTTTTTAGAGAAAGAGAAAGAGACAGGGAAAAATAGAAAGAGAATCCCAAGCAGGCCCCACACCCAGCGGGGAGCCCAACATGGGGCTTAATCTCACAACTCTTGAGATCATGACCTGAGCCCAAATCAAGAGTTAGACACTTTAACTGACTGAGCCACTCAGGCATTCCTGTCCTATATTTTAAAATCATATTGAATTTTATGTGTCCCTATTGAAAAAAAAAAAAAAAAGGTACAGAGGAAACTAGGAGAGAGCAGAAGGGCCTTCTGTCCTGCTCTCAAATATACACATCACCGCTTAGTAAATTAATAGTCACAAGAAGTCTGTCTTCCAGAGGAAAAAGAATCACACATGAGCACTGCCTAAAGCACCTTCTCACAAAAGGCGTGATTTCCAACAGTGTCTTTCCACAATGATGGCATCCCTGATATGAGATGTCTTGGCTGCCTAGAAAGTATACTTCTCTCCCAGATGACTATTTCTTCTTTAGTTTAACTATAGTCTCTGCTTAAAACCATCTTTAGAAGAAACAGGAAGCCCACTAGTCATTGTGGCTGTCATGTGGAGGATTCTCTGTGCTGATTTTTGCTTGTGTTAGTCTCAAATCTTGGAAAGTTGTATAAATTTTTCACATTTTTAAAAAGAATTATGTGCTTGCCTAAAGAAAAGATATTCTTGGTTATTATATTTTATTGCTTGTAATTATTGAAGAAATAAAATTGTGTTCAATAACACTGTTACTTATATATTGCTGACTGCTGAGCATATATTATCTGTATTGAATTTTGGAAATCTGTTTTACAGGACATGAAAATTTCATCTAAAATGCTAAGTATCTCTGAAGACACATTTTCCTCAAATTCTGTAAGTTAATGATTATTGTGCCCAGTTGTAAATGAGTTTTGTATATGCTACGATAGATTAGCTGAATTTACCCCTTTTCCTAATATTGTCTGTTCTGGTACATGTCAGAAATTTTAGGGATACATTCCCAACATTTATCATTATTTATGGCCAGTCCTGGTTAGGAAAAAAATAACTCAGAAATCTGAGTTTGGGCTAAATATGAACTCTGTAATATATGTATTCACAAGGAATCTTTTATATTTAAAGAACAAACCAGGGGCGCCTGGGTGGCTCAGTCAGTTAAGACTCTGCCTTTGGCACAGGTCATGATTCCAGCATCCTGGGATTGAGCCCCAATTCTGACTCCCTGCTCAGGGGGGAGCCTGCTTCTCTCTCTCCCTCTGCTGCTCCCCCTGCTTGTTCTCTCTTCTCGTTCTGTCAAATAAATAAATAGATAAATAATATTTGAAAAAACAAAGAACAAAATACTAGTGGTTCTAATTACTAGTGGTTCTAATTACTGATGATTTTTTTGAACTTTCTGTTTTGGTGTAACTTAAGGCAAAACAAAATCAGACTGGAAATACTTACACCACAGAAGACAAAACAATAAAAGGTGATAGTAGAATTAAATCAATAAATAACAACTTTTTAACCTTGACATATTTCACCTAAATCACTTCGGCTCCCTGCCATGACACTGAATGATGCAAGCATGGCAGGTATTTTTCACTTCAGAAATGAAGATACTCATCACAGAGACGCTCTGAGAGTTGAAGCATCTCAGGGTCCCATGAGCAGTGAGTGGGCCTGAAGGGAACGGGACCTAGGTTCCTGAGCCCCAGTTCTCTCTGCTTTATTTCCCATACTAAACAGGAAAGAAGAGGAATTTTAGGGACTTGGTGACTGAAACTTCCAATTTATATGTGCTACATTGTTCTTTTCTTAAAGTAGCTTGGCTGCGGGTCAAGATTCAATTGACTGAGGAAAGAGACCTACTCCTGGCATCCATTTCCATAACGCTGGCCAGGAAGTTTTAAAAATGCTATGTTATTGGATGTGTTTAGCAGCTGGGGCTTCTACACAAACTTGTACAGATCTGAAAATAATATCTTCTGAGAGTGTGGTTCATTCACAGGAGGGGGTAACTGAGAGCGTTCCCTAGGTTTCTGTCCTACGGCTCCTCTTTCTTTCCAGTGTCTCGCTTCCCTCCTTCATGATTCCGTTCCTTACCTCTAGCCACGGGAAGTGATTACTCAGTACAAATTTAAAGAGTAGAATGAGAATGACATGCTGCCTCTTGTGAAAACCCAAGAAATACACCCATATATACACCCATCTAAAAAGTAAATTAAATTATCCCATCCTCAAGAAACTGGAAGACAGGGGCGCCTGGGTGGCTCAGTGGATTGAGCCGCTGCCTTCGGCTCAGGTCCTGGTCTCGGTGTCCTGGGATCGAGCCCCGTATTGGGCTCTCTGCTCAGCGGGGAGCCTGCTTCTCCTTCTCGCTCTGCCTGAGTCTCTGCCTACTTATGATCTCTCTCTCTGTCAAAATAAATAAATAAAATCTTAAAGAAAAAAAAAAAAAACGAAACTGGAAGACATTGAGCTCACAAATGAAAATGAAAGGGTAAAGGAAATGCAGGTGGTAGAAAAAATATGAAAGAAAACCAGCAGTCACAGCTTTGAAACCTTATAGGCCTGAGAGGTGTGGGATTCCTGAAACAAGGGAAGACAAGAAGTACAGGAAGTTAGGCTGAAGAGTTTTGTGGAGAATTCTGAGGAGATTTGAAGAGGGGGATAAAAAGAAAGACATTAAAGATGCATGGAAGTACAGTAGTGGAGAGGCAGGGAAGGACATCTTCTACTTCTTCTGGAACTATTATAGTCTATTTTTCAAGCTGCACGATAGCGGACATCTTGGAGTTTGCAAAGAGAAGTACTTATTAGGAAAGTTGGTGAGAGAATCCCTTTCCTTTAGTGTTCATGACAATTACTTATTTTGTAATTAAAGGAGAAAGCATGACAGCTATCATAACTGATAAATGCAAACAGAAGAGCCATAGTTTATCTCTACAGTGGCCAGATTCATACATGGCAGTTAGAGCCTACATTAAACTGCCATCTGAAAAACAGGCCCAATAACACTACCTTATAGGACTCTTGTGAGGACTCAATTTGAACATGAAACCATTTTGTAAAATATGAAACACTACACAAATAATAAAATGCTATTATTACATTACTTTTAGCATGGATGCAAATCCAAGCATCTATCTCTTTATGTTAGCTAGGTACACTGTTAAATCTAAAGATATTAGTTACGTCTTTGGAGAAGGAGATTATTTTATTTAGAGTACCACAAGGATCTGGAACATATTTCCTCCCAGGATTTGACTTTGAGTCTTCTATAGCTATTGGGTGTTTCCTCACATTGTCTATGTCATCTTTTAGTACTAATCAATAAATGTAAGTTATGCTTATATCTTGAGAGGTGTTGATATGAAACGAAAACATCCTTCTCCACATTAACAGCCTCCTTAATTAACCTTCTGACACTGCCAATATGGAAAGGGATGCTATGTAATTCCTTTTATGGAAAGGCCTGCTATTTAAGTGATTATGCATGTGCTGCTGCTTTGTTTATTTTCTACAAGAAAATCAAGATGCTCTTTAAAAACATCTTCACTCTTTACTAAAAAAGAGGATAATTTTGATAAATTTCCATGCTTAGAACATGGACTAGGCTCATGCTGGGCAGGACGTAACTGAAATAATGACAATTTAGTTTGATGTAAGTAGGAAGAGAGGATAAGATATAGGGAGAGGGGTTAGAGGTAAAGGTCAGAGTAAGTTGCCTCTGGTTTCTCCCATCCCTGATTTACAAGAGCAAGAACACCATGTAATTACAAAATATTTCCTGGAGAGTCAACCCCTGGAAACAACCTATAGTTTGGGGATGTGTGCGTGTGCACACACACATAGGCATACAAACACAATCTCTGTTGTTTTAGCCAGTGGTAGCTAAACTCTTCTTAAAACTAACTTAATTGTTATCTGTAGGTCCCTGTAACACTTCTTTTTTTCTCTTAATATGTCCTTTCCTTATGGGTACTTCTTCATGAGATAGGAAATTACAATATAACTTCCTTAAATGGCTTCAGTGTAGCAGGGATGCAAGTTATATCTTATACATATCATACATATATCATATGGATATGGTGGACGTTCAAAGCTATGCTGTGAACCCTGTGCCCACATTCCTTAATCTGTACATATGTAGGCCTCAGGTCTCTGAAAATTACACTTTCTGGTATATGAATTTTAACTATCCCCTAAGCAGACTGTACAGAACAAAAACAAAAATGTTCTGGAATGTAACTAAGCCAAGGACATCGCGATATATCATTTTGCCAAACAGAAGAACTTCCACTAACTCAGGAATTGCACTGATACTCTTATGAAGGAAAAATGAAGAGTATATACACACGGTCCACTTCACAGCTGACATCGGTCCACTTCACAGCTGACATCAGTCCACTTCACAGCTGACATGGAGATCTAAACTGAAGCCAATCCAATGTCTCTCTTCTAACCAAGACACACCTGAGGCAAACTCATGGAAATGTTTTGTTTGGACCCCTTGCCAGTTTCCTTTTCAATGCCTCTACTCTCTTCTACATCCCTTCTAATGAGCTGTTTATTACCCTCATCCTGCTTTTGACCATCTTGGCACCACCAATGCTCTGTAACAATGGACCCTAGGCAACTCTCTGCTCTCCCTCTCATGAGTGGAGTGCAGTAGTAGCTGTGCTAGTAGTAACAATAGTAAGCACAGCAGTAATCATGGCAAATTACATTTGGTGAATACTTTAATCCTGTGCTGTCCTCAAATATCATCATTTTGTTTATTCATTATGACAGGACTCGGTGAGAAGGTATTTCTGACCACATTTCACAAATGAGTAAATTAAAATTCAGAGAGTTATATCTCATACTACTATCAATAAAAATCCTACAGGTGTTGAGTAGGTAAATGGGAATGGTTTAATCTCACGTTTTCTGACTTGAACTAAAAGCAAATGCTTTCTTCCTTTGGAATTTCAAAAAACCCTACAAGTTATTGATGGAGATGGAAATAGAGGAAGACAGTTATTAAAAGGCATAAAGGTCTTCTGAACCATTAAATTATGCCATAGAGACAAGCTGTTTATCAAAGCCATGCACATGCAGGTTACCCATCCAATAGCTTGGGTGAAATAAATTCCAAGTATACACTTTGGTAAAACCTAAGCCTAAATTAGAACACTTGCAAGGTTCCTCAATAAATGAAGCAATAAGAGGGACAGTTATTGAGGTGATTTTAATGAACACAGAGCCTATCCCAAGTTAAATGAGGCATTGAGAATGTTATAATGTAGGCTTTGGTGGAGAAAAATATCAAATATCAAAGGGAGTTGTGAGATTCATTTTAGAAAAAAAAAAACAGTGGTAAGTTAGAAGACTTTTAAACTCCCCACCAACATTAAAAAAGAAACAAACAAACAAAAAACATAAAAGGTTTGGAAGCTAAAGGATATAAAGAAAGAGAAAGTCTTTAGAATAAGCTGTGCTAGAGCCCTTTTCCCAATTGATTGTCAGCTCCCCAGTCACCTCAAGAGAGGTTTCAGCAAGACTTTCTGAGAGCTTTATAGGCAGTGAGTGGTTATAGTGGACTTGTATCTGACTTCCACCTGAGCATTCAGAAGGGTGAGAGATGGGTTAAGAGTGGAGCTATGATGAAGTGATTAAACAATATGGTCTTCACACCCCAGTATCTTCAAGAATCTTTGGGTATTTCCTGTACATGAGAGATATGCTCTATGTGGCAGAGAGCCAGGATGAAGTCCTCTTAGGTCCTTTTCAAAAGGGCAAACTACAGAAAAAAACAGGGTTAAGCAAAGATCAACTGAAGTTCTATAATTTGATTCCTACAGGGCTTTAGAAGAAACCAGTCATCACTGGGAGGGGGATGCAGTCAGTGTGATCAAAAGAGCTATAGGTGAGTGCTTTCCAGAGATGAATGGGCCCTCCTAAGAATCCTTGAAGGTGTCCACTAGAGAAAGAGTCAGCTTAAGTTTCTTCCAGGGCTGGAGAATGTAAAATTTTAGTTCCTGTTCTCCTTAGGCTTTCTCTCTCCCCAGAGCCCCCCTCTATACAAATTAAAAAAAAAAAAAAAAAAAAAAGGAAAGAAAGAAAAAGAAAAAAAAAAAACCAGTTACTAAGAGGAAGGAAAGAGAAAAAAGGCTGGTCTCCTCTTTTCTCTTTCTGAAGTAGATCTTATCCTGAGATGTGGTAGGAACCTTGGAATAAAGACAAAACTGTTGACTAACAGAGCTTAACAGTTTACTTTAAAATCAAATTTATGCTTTGTACTTAAAGCTTAGGATTTTGTACTATCGGAGTGATCAGCAAAGTTCTGGTCAAAGAAAGGGGAAAAATATCCCTAACAAATTTTAAAGAGATACTAAGTATAAAAAATAAAGATGATTTAAAATGAAACCCTTAAGACTTGCTTTTTCAAAGTCCAGAGAGAGGGTATTGTGGTCTGAGGAGTGTAACCAATGGAAAAAAATCACAGTTCCCTCTTCTCCATCTTATAGTTCTTATTTCACTTCCCATTAGGATGGTCCAAACTTACTCCAGGGAGTTTATTTATATGCAGGTTTGTGATTTTATATGTGTTTAGGAACAGTTAGAATAATGGGACAAGTATACAGAAAACACTTCTAAAAATAAAGATAAATTTGTGGCTTCTAAGAATAAAGAGGGAAATTCACTGTAAAGATCATCTTGTTTCATGCCTGAAATTGCTTCTCCATTGTTGTGTTTTCTCTTGTGGAGTAATCTACTACCTGGATTTTTTAATTTAGAATTCTGTGCCCCCCAAATGATCATTTGTTATGTATTGATCTCACAGAACTATCAGTATATAGTTTTAAGATTTTTTAAAAATGTTTTTTTCCCTAGGAGAAAACGTATAGGTTCTTTAGCACTCAAAAGGACCTGGAAAGCTTGCAATTTGCTAATGATGTATTTGCATGATTCTGTTCAAATTTAATATTAAATTTTATCTTCTCTAAGCCTAATACATTACAGAAGCTGTGGAGCATTTCGGAGATATTCAGCCTATCTTCCTTCCTGCCACCCAGTGAGCCATTTCATTCTAGACTCCAGTATAGGGCACTTGTACATTGTACTGAAGAAAGGATTACTACTGAGGTTAACTCCTCCATGGCTGTCACTCTTCTGTATGTAGGACAGCCCATCAGCAATGTCACTTCTTTCTCCTGGAGCCCCAACCCAAAGAACTCATAAGACAGTTTCCAAATTTCAGAATCCTCCTTAAATGATCAATTGCATATGAAATTAAAATACTTGATTTCTGAAATAATCAACTTCATCCATAATTCTAAATCATCTTCTCCTCAATGCTATTTGAAGAAACATAAAATATGATACACTTATGAAAACAAAAATAAACCGGGACAAGTATACTCCAAGAGTTCCTCACACTGTAGTAAAGCATCTTTGCTTAGTAAAAGCATCTTTACTGTAGTAAAGCATCTTTGCTTAGTAAATAGTGGAATGACCTTGCTACTTTCAAGGATAAATACTCAAAGGAACAAAGAATCTAAAGGTCTTGATTACAAAGCTGAGACGAAAATCCCCGATCCCTGAGTCACTCTTAATTGAAACTTGAACTTCAGGGTTGGCTCAGCCCCAAATCGACTGAGTGTTTGGGGTACTCCCTTCAATTCCCTGATCCTTAGTTGTACCATGTGACCTTCTAAAATATAAATCATCTCGTGCCAGTTTCCTGACGCGTCTTCCCATCACACAGGGGCTAAAATCCCAACTTCTTACTGATGACTGTACAGGGGGTGGTCCTCATCTATCAGCAAGCCCTGCTCTACTCTTGCTCCTCTGGATACTTTAGCAACCCTGTCAATCTTCAAGCAGTCCAAACTCACTGATGATATTGCCATTTCTTCTCCCTGGAATGCTTTGCTTCCATACTTTTGTACAGCTCATTTCCTCTTCTTTTAGGACTCTGCTTTAATGTAACTGCTCCTGAGAAATGCATGTTTTTAAAAAACATCTATACTTTCCAAAATATTCCCCATCCCTGCTTCAAGTTTTTTCCCCTTAGAGTGTATATAAAAATCAGGTCACAGTATTTATTGTTTTCTCTCACTAGAATGTAGGAGTCATGAAAATAGTGACTTTTCTTTTAGGGTCAACTGTGGTGCTCATTAGATGTCAATAGGAGGTAAAAATGAATGCCCTCTCTCTTGCTACCACTCCCCTCCCTACACTAATATTAGCTATAAAACCCTTGCAAGAGAAAAGAGAAAAGGTTCTTGTAGACTCAATGGCAATCTGAGAGACAGGATGGTTATGTGGTGTGCCACTCCAGAGTAGTTCCTTTAGGGAAAAGAGCTAGCCAGGGAAGACCTCTTAAAAGGTTTTTTGTTTGTTTGTTTGTTTGTTTTAATTTCAGTTTAGTTAACATACAGTGGGGGTAGAGCTCTTTTAAAGAGAAAGGAAAGCAGGCTTCATCTGTAGGGCTTACAAAAAGGAGGCCAAAGACTGTGGGGGAGCCAGTTTAGGCCTGAGACATGACCCAGAGGGTTTCGCCATAGCAAGTGTCCTGTGGGGTTTGCAGCAGTCCTAGCCTACACGTTGCAATTCCAAGAGGAGAGGAGGTCACTGGAGGCAATGTCCTCTTCATGTCCTAGGAAAAGGGGGAGCTTTACGATGCATATGGAATATACTCTGCAGCCCTGGCAGACATTCTGCCTTGGGATGACTTTCTTTCTTAAGCCAAAGACCTTGAAATGGAGACCTCATGTGTAAATATGTGCAAATGTTGAACTAAATTTATCCCATAAAATTTTTAGGAAACAACCTTGCCATGGATACAAGCTGTTGAATACATTATCTGCTGGGGTTAACAGGGTTTCCTTCTGCAGAAATAAATAAATTAAAAGAAAGCACTGAAGGGTTCACTACTCCAGATTTGTCTTTAATAACATTCCATTAAAAATGACAGAAAGGCACAGCTCTTACAGTAACTCAGGCTCAGAGCGATGCTGTTCTCTTTCAGGCTCATGTCCTCAGATGAGGCTTCTGTGGTTTTAATCACTTCTCTTCCTCTAACTCACCCCTTTCAGCTCCTTTTCCCCCCTACCTTTCATTTTTTGGTCTAGCTTTCCATCTATCTGACTATGGTTCATTTACCTTGATTAGCAGAGGAACTGCTATCACATTTTTCAATGAGGACTAGTGATTTTTAAACTGTTTAGACTAAAAGTAACATAGATCATCTGTATCATGCAAAAACAGGGTCAGGGGTGAAAGAAAGTGTGCATCTAGCTAGTTTTTTATCAGTACAAGGACCAATGCTGAATATTAATGCCAGAGATTGGCCGTTCCCAGTTCCCAGGTCCCGGTTACGCATTTACTACTTCAATACCATGTTTGTCAGTTAAAAAACTAGTACCTAATAGGTGTATAAAAAGACAATGTCATCACTAGCTATGACTACCTTATTCCTGTCTATCTATGCCCATCTAGATAAAGACAGCATATTTCCCTCCAGTATCCAGTGTTTGCCCCATAATAGACACTTGCAGATATAACCAGAATGGGCTCAAGTTTGTAACGTTTTCTTAGATGTTTATGTGTAACTCGTTTGTAAAAAGTCAATAGCTTATGGATTGATGGGAGTGTGTTTGTGCATGTGTGTGTGTACAAGCCCTCAGAGGGAAAATGGAGATGGTATCACATGCAGAGAGCCATAAATTCCCCTTTGCAGATAAGATACTGGTGTGGTGTTGTTTGCTTTGTGGAGGTGAGGTCAGAACTGTTGAGTGCTCCTCTGTGATTTTCTCACCTAGAGCTCTCACAACATGACCCTGTAATATGAGAAGATGCACTCCCAAGCACGAAGCCTTAATTTGTAATCCACACAAATCCCTCTGTCAAAGTGGGTTGAGGGCATAATCATCAGGCTCTGGTACAGTACCTGTGTGCTTGTGCACACGGGTGGAGAGAGGCTGCCTGTGAAATGTTTATTTCTTTGTATGTATTTTATCTGGCTTCATCACTTACTGCAGCTTGGTGGAGTTAGCATTTTCCAAAGACTAAAAGTAAAGATGTAAAATATTAAGGACTCTGAAAGCAAAAGGCACTAGAAAAATAAGTCTAGGAAAAAAAAAAAAAAAAGAATGTTGGAAAGGAAATAAATTTTAAAAAGAATGTTTCTTTCTTATCAGATGAAAAAGATGGAAACCAAAAATAATGACCATTTATCTAACTTTCCTATTCTCATCACCAGCATGTCCCAAAGCCCCACCTCCATTCTGATCATCTCATGCTCCAATCCTTAACCCTATGATGCAGATTTCTCTGCCTGCTCTTATTCAAGGGAGCTCTTAGTTTGCCCTCAACCACCCTGGCTAAGAACACTGCACAAGCCTCAGACTTTATGTAATTCCAAACCAGCTGGCTTAGACTCAGGAAGCATGATACTTCCTCCTCATTTCTAATAACTTTGACCTTGAAAGAGAACAGACAGTGCTGCCTCCCCAGAAGAGAGGCAGAAAAAAAAAAAAATTGTAGGATACTATGACCATGTAAAAGTGGACAGGGTATGTATGTTTCATTTCTTTATTTTAGGGGGAAGAAGGCAGAGATGACCACCCTGGTGTCGTTCATGCTGTTGTCTAAATGAGGTGGAGGGAATGAGGGAAGGAGCAAGAAAAAAAAATGTAAACCAAGGCAGAACTGACATTTAGCCAGTGCCCTCCTCCCTACCATTCACCATTACAAGCAGTGAATTATATATATATATGTGTGTGTGTGTGTGTGTGTATACACACACACATACAAGCAGTGAATTATATATATATGTGTGTATATACATATTATATATATGTATATATATACACGTACATATATGTGTATATATATACATATATAAAATATGTAGACACACGCATATATGAATTATATACACGTACATATACGTGTATATACATATACATATATATATAATATATATACACACACACACACACATATATATATACACACACACACACACATTGGTGCATATGAGATTATTCTCACATTGTTGATTCTCACTGGGGACATGTAGAGTGAAGGTTTGTGAAATTTCTAACTCTTTAAACTTTAAAAAGCCAATTGAAAACTTCATTCCAATTTGTTGTGCTCTTTCTCACAAAATCTGAAGGTTTTCTCTGATAAGCCCCTAAAAGTATGGAGAGTTTCAATTTGCTGACTTCCTCAGAACATGTACTTGCTGAATTTTTTTCAACCCACTCTGATCTCTTGGGTCTTCAACACAGCACTATTCATTTTCTTGGCATAAGGCAGTGAAAAATTTCTTTTGCTCCCAAATCACCCAATAGAATATTTTTCATAAGGGGACCTCCAACAAGAGCTAGGCTCCTGCATTAACTGCCCTACTATTTAAGATATGTCAAGACCAAGAAGAGACAAACAAGCAAATAGTAGGCCAATTCATTTGAGAATAAATGAAGTGAAGTGAAGTTCAAATCACTATAAATGTTTAAGCCATTTCACACACAGTAAAAACAGATCCGTGCTTTTTCAGTCTTAAATCCCATGGGTTTATTAGGTTGGCTTGAGATGATTTACTCTAAAATACAGTGCATTCTTGGAGATGGAAACTAAACTCATAGAAAGAACCTAGAGTTTCTGTTGATATGCTTTATAAAATTCCATGAAAGAAACAATCAGTAGCATCGACAGCAATCAGAGAAAGCCTAACACAAGAGAGAACACACCAATTTATAAGAGAGAGGGGCAAATCAAGACTGGTATTCTCCTGTGATATGAATAACCAGTTCTCAAAAACTGATGGTAAAGACTTTTTTGGCCAAACATTTGAAAACAACTGCATATTGTACTACTATTGAGTTATTCACAATGCACCAAAACATATAAAAGGCTCTGAAAAGTGCATTTCCCCAAGTCTGTTTAATTTGGTTAACCTGTTTAAACAGCAATCCCTGCCTATATTTAACTAGAACAGACTTTTTTTTTCCCCAGAAAAATGGAATGCCCACTAATAGTTGCAGGATTCCCTAGTTTGTCACAACTCATTTGGGGAAGAGGTTGGTTACGTCAATAGCCAAATGATGCAGCAAAGGCTACTGAAGATCCATTGACATTGTAATCAATTTCTCCTATCTTTCTACTCTGTTTCTTTTATGCATGTAATTTCCCAACAGCAGTTTCAGAAAAAATCTTCTATTCGACTTTTTTTTTAATTCAAAGTAGCTCAATGGCAATATCCTTTGAAGTCAAATACGCCATCTGGTAGGCACTTGGTGGCACCCATCTAATGGAAATCTTCGTCCACTGTCTCTAACACAAACCTTACTTACTAAGTTTTTAACTTTCAACTGACAATATCAAAAATTAGCCCCCCAAGATTACCTCAAAATATTTATCAATTTGCTGCAAAAAACAGAGACTTAGGCCACCTTAAGAAAACAGGATTTATAGTGAAGACGTATAGTCTAAAGCTAAGCCTGAACTAAAAGTCTATCACAGCACAAGGCAACTGTATCAACTAGTGACTTTCCTCATGTCTCCCTCTCTTTGGACTTTTTTTGTCTTCTCTTTTCACTACCTGCTGGTCCATCCTCTCATATTTCCTAGGACCAATACCAGAGGCAGCTACTCTGCTGGATTAGCAAATCATTAATTACCCTAATGTGCAGAGCTCTTTGTATCAATTGATCTCTTGGACTCTAGAATGGCATCTTAGGGTTTGGTGTACAGCTCCCTCTTACATTCATAAAGGCTTTCGTTTGAGCAGCCTATAATGACTGCCATGAGAAGGTAATGGAATAGTTGCATTTCAGTTCATAAGAGACGTTGTATGTGGCAGTATCCTTACATGGTGTGTCCCTGTACAATGACCTCTGCTACACTGATGTAAATTTCACTGTCTGTGCTGTACCGTATTGAAGAATAAGTGGACATTAAAAACTGGAATCTGTACACTGAAGAATTTTGTCCCATCTTCCCCAGGAAACATGTAAACATAATCTAGACATAAAAATACTTTCCTACTTGGTCTTTGTGCCTCTAAAATCTCCTTGATATAATCAATTCTAATTTTTGCTATTGCATTAGTCTAACTGAGAACAGTTAGGACAAGCCACTGTTTCAAAAAATCTTCAGGATCCTTCCTTGTACCCAAGATCCCATCCAAACTCTGAAATTTCACTGAAGACTCTAGATATCTTGACCCTGAACTATATATCTTTAAATTTATGTACTCCTTTTGTCCAACAGAAAACTGTTAGTCTTTGCACTAGTTGCTAAGGATACCAGCCAAATTCTCATATTTATGTCTTTTCTCAGGTTATTTGCTCTGCTGGACACATTCATCTTTGCTTCCTTATCCTTATCTAGTCTGTCTACTTGTCTGCACATACATGCTGTAAATTATAAGCCTGTGCCTTACTAATTAGGGTTGACATATATGGGTAGGTGAATTGGAAACAGAATTTAAAAAAAACAATGACCAGCTTGGATTCTCTGTGGCAGAACTAGGTCTTTGAGGACTCTGTCATAGGGACTTGGGAGACTTGGCCTTATGGATAATTATATTGAATCTAACCAAAAAGCACTGGCCTGAGTCATGAGATCTGGGCTCTAATCTCAAATACAGTACTAACAAGCTACTTAACCTTGGGCAAAACACTTAACCTCCTTGGATTTCAGTTTGTTCATCTGCAAAATGAGTGCTTTGACCTAGATGATACCTGGAGTGGTTTTAATTCCTCACATTCTAAGATGCCATGATGAATGTCTTCATTCTAATAGAAGTTGGCTTCAGTGGTTTCCCACAACTAATATTAGGTTGGGAAATGACCTTGTTAGAATTGGGGTATAGGATTTATGCAAGGCTCATTTCAGATATACAAATCAAGCTCTGGTGGTTTCTTCCCTTCGTCCTCCAAAGACCAGGTATTTCTTATGCTCCACTGCAACTTCCTGTGCTCACCAGGGCTTCAGATAAATTGGTGCTTGAAACTTTGGCAGAATAACCCAGTTATGAAATAGACACATCCGCTTACAGACCAGACTTCAGAAGTTGCATTTAATCTACAGTTTTCTTGGGAAAAACAGTCCTTGACTCAAGCATAAAAGTACCTGGCAGAGCTCCCATTGTTATGGAACAATCTGCCAGGCAACAACTCCTTGAATTTTTTCTCTTTAACTCTCGTCATACTCTCTACCATATTCCTACAAATTTTCCCAGCTCTAAGGTCACCACTCAGCAATCATTTTCAAAGTAAATTAGATAACAACAATTCTGGCCCTCAAAAAACCTAAAACAAAACAAAAAACAAACAAACAAACAAACAAAAAAACAAATCTTAGAAAGACTTATAGTTTATTACCTTTTGAAACATACTCTTTCTGGGAACACCATCCATGTAAAATGACACCCCTCACAAAAGATGTACAGAAGAAGGTATTTTCTCTCCTGATCTAGAGTGAGTTAATTTAAAATTTATCTTTTAGAATATCTTATACTTCTGCTGTTTATTTCATTTCTGCAGTTTTAATTGAATATACATTTTATAATTAAATGCAAGTAGTAAAGGATATCACACTCTGACAAGGCTCCTATCTCCCCCAAGATAGTAATATTCAGTGCATCAAGTCAGACTCACCTTTAATCCTGGGTCTCACTATGCAAAAGCAGCATACAAGAATAAAATGTAGAGGTCAACCACAGTTTCTCAAATGGTTATTATATAGGACCAATTGTGTTTACGTGATGGACATAAATTATGAATATTGATAAAATATATTGTGTGCTTATGTGTTGTCTATGTCACAAGATAAGAAAAAATTCTACTAAGTAGAAGGAAATCAGGTTTGTAAACTCAACTTGGCCATCATTTAACTATAAAATCTTAGGCAAATACCGCAAATGCATATCCCAGAGTTGTCCAGAGAAATCAATAGGGCAAGGTGAACATTTGAGTTTATAATTTGTATGTGCTTTACAAATGTAAGAAACTGTTCATAGATTTTTTACTCAACCTCAGCTTATCTTGGTCTAGCCTTCTGACTTCTGATCCATAGTATAAAATTTAACACCAAAAAATGACTTCATAAATGATCTTCTTCCCCACCTTCATTTTCCAGAAAGATAACTGAAGCTCCCAAGGTTAAATGGTTTGCTCACATAGTGTCTCTGTTTTCCTGAAAGTGTTCATTTACAAGATAGTGAACCTAAGAGCAAGTAAGGGTAAAGCTCAGAATAATATCAGTGTGCAATAACCCAAGGCTATCACATTAACCTTTTTAAGTCCAAATCCTATGGAGAATTACCTCTTGAACATTCCTGTGTCAACCTTAACAGAAGAAAGCTAAAACCATTTCTTTCTCCATTTATTTTCTATCTTTGTTGTGAATGAATACCAATCCAAAGGCCTTCACTCGTACCACCTTCATTTTCTTATACCCACCACCATGTTCTTCAAAGACTGTTCATCTTACATCTTTTTGCTTTATCCTGTGAGGCCGCAGTACTTCTTCTGGATGTCCCATGTTACTGGTGTTGCCACCGAGATGATTTCTCTTTCATAGGACTCAATACACAGTAGCATATCTAGATTGTAATTGTATCAGGGAAACTTATGAGGGATATGGCTAATATCCACATATGGATACCCCTTCATTTTAAATTCTAATAGAGGCTATCAGTAACCCTGAAGGTAACTCCCTAAACCTGAAAATTCTATAAACTAGGAAGCATACAGAAATTTAGAATAACATTTTATTTCCTACTTCCATTAAAAGATTCCTTTGAAAGGTGAGAAACAAGCTAGAGGAAGAGGCAGAAATTTAAATGTTCTTAACTTAGAAGATACAGATAAGAAACATTATCTATGGTTCATGCAAAAAAAAAAAAGGAAGTAACTTGTAAGAAAATTAAGATTATATTTATAGTCATGTAGGGTTGAAAAAATGAGTGGATGGTTTGAATGGACCAATTGTTATCATAACACAAAATCAACAGATAATACCTAATACTGATAAATCTAGTAGAATCACTATAAGTGTTATAGTGAAATCTATGGAGCTACTCAAAATAACAAAACAAACAATAAATTGGGAAGTAGGATTTGGGGGCAGGTAAGGTAGGAGACTGTTCTATACTTTAATGCTTTTATTTATTTATTTATTTATTTATTTATTTATTTAAATATTTTATTTATTTGACAGATGGAGATCACAAGTAGGCACAGAGGCAGGCAGAGAGAGGAGGGAAGCAGGCTCCCTTTTGAGCAGAGAGCTCGATCCCAGGACCTGAGATCATGACCTGAGCTGAAGGCAGAGGTTTTAACCCACTGAGCACCCAGGCACCCTATACTTTAATGTTTTTAGTCATGCTCATGTATTATTTTACAAACCCTAAGAAACATACTTTTTAATCTTTCCAGGTATCTACAACACAAAAATAGTGCTATACACCATGTCCTCAGTAGATACTAGCTGATTACTTCTTTGGTTGTTTAGTTGTGAAGCTGAGATGTTGAATGAATGCATAACTGAATACATGAAAGAAGGAATAACTATCTTCATTGCCATCATCTTGGATCTATACCTCCTGCCCATATACTTACTAACACTAGAGCATAAGAACCCAAACCTATTGTAGGTAGCTGAAGAAAAACCATTTGACATTGGACATTGGTGATAATGAGTCCATATAGCAGATTCTTCAGTGAAGATTATCAACTATTCAACTATGGTTGAATTTCATAAAATAGATTTGGAGAACAATGTTTTGGGAACAATATTTCTATGTGATTTTGAGTCCTGATTTTACTGTAATTATTTCAAAGGTTGATTGCTGAATCTTACTATAGTGTACTAAGGTGTTTAAATATTCTAAGATTCAGAAATAAGAATCAAAACAAATAATCACTTCTATTTCAGAAAAGTCATTTTACATGAAATGAATAAAAGCATGTGAAAATCAATCTGAAGTAAAAAGAAAACATTTAACAGACTATAATAAAGAGTAGGGATCTTTTTCCTTTGGTTACCATAGCGGCAATGATTTTTAAATACTACTCATACAGATTCAGTATTATAGTAATCAGCATTTCCTATTGTGTTTCAAGGTATTAAAAGCAACATACAATGTTATAAGCTTAAGTTGCTATTTAAATTTAAATATTAAGAAATGTTATGAACCAAAGGTTAATTTATATGTTGTATGGAAAATACCTGATGTGGGATATTATAGGGTCAGCCATTTCACCATTAACATCAAATAACAAAAGTAACCTGTACTTAAGTTTTAAGCACATGGTGAGTGGACATAGGGGGTAGTGAGGGAGGGTGACAGAGGGTGAAGAAATTCAATTTGTTGCCAGTAGAACTTGCAGCATTTATGCTGACTCCAGGCCAGATCGAAGGATCTGTAAGTTGCAAAGTTCTTCCTGCAATCTTTTCCTGAAGCTCAATTAAAACTCATTGTCAAGGGAGCAGGAAATAGGAAACTAATATGGCAAGTTTTATCTCCTGGCCTTAGGGGTATAAGAATGGCCCTGTATGGGACACCCAAGACTGAGGGACTAATACTGGGAGGAGAGTGATAAAAGATGATATGAAAACCACATCTTCATAGTTGAGGGAAAAAGAAAAAGTGTCCGCAGTTGACATCACACAACTGTCCTGTTCCTGGGGAGTCATACACATCTGGTCATTGCTAAAGAAGTTTTGAATTCTGAATAAAATTGAGGCTGAGGGGAAACATCCTTTTCCTGATTTTTATTTTCCACCTTGAATGACTTTCAGTACAGTAATGACCTTCTGACTCTCTAAGATTGAGTTATTTAGGTATCTGGTGACATCCATGGATCCACATTTCTTGACTAGATGGGGCTGACCTCCATTTAATAGTTGCATGCTCCAGGAATTTGCTCATTCTTTCTCCACCTTGAAAAACATAAAGCTATAATTCTAAGTGTGCCTATTCTGTAGAGTTAAACCAACTTTGTGGTCAGTCCAAGGTCTAGACATAGGAGGCAAAGGAAATTGGAGGGAGACAGAGGGGATAGAGAGTGTTAGCCATCATTTTAGTCACAGTTCTATAGGTTTAGCTCCAGTTAGCATCATCAGTAATAACCATCAGAAGAGATACTGGCCTCTGTGTCTTATTTCTTAACTGGATCAGAACTCAGAAGGGCAACAAATGGGTTTCATATATTGATTCCTCCCTTAAGCCCCTAAAAGGAAGACTCTATGAGTATTTTGCTATGAAAATAGTTGCATTGATGAGACACTATGTGAGGAATTACACTCCTAAAGTTTCAAACCTCAGATTCACGAGGGGGATTAAGTATTTTTCATGTCTTTTGAAGAGCACATTAGAAAACCTACATACTTGCTTACATAAACTTGAAAGAGACAGTAAGATAGAATTTAGAATAAATCACCCATTTCCACTGAGTATACAAGATCCATATTTGTGTGCGCTGGATGCACTGAACCACTTCGGCCACATAATGCAATAAGTATGAGCACGGGTGTCAGTATCAGTATAGTCCTACAGACAAATCATATACAGACAAACTGCATCAACTGCTAAGGAACATGAGATGAACATATATCGCAGCTGCTGATCTATTCCCTTTGTTAATTCCCTGGGAAACTATGAATTAAAACGCTTTTCTTAAGAATTGAAAAAGACAAAACTCATAAAAATTTGTGGATTATTTAAATCATAATAAAAGCTTTATGTACTTTAAGAGATCTCTTAAAAATAACTTGCACTAAAAGAGATTTTGTGAGAATAGCTTCATATTTTACTATTTACTAAAACACTGTTTGCTTTGTCCAAGTGAGGTAGTTTCATGTCCCTGTGAGTTCTTCAGGTGTTAGGCTTATCCCAGAACAAGGAATTTTTCTTTCTTTCCTAAGAAATTCTAAATATCCACTGAGAATCCATTCCCATGGGTAATACATCAGACAATTATTGTGGGGGATTCAAAGAAGTTGAAGGCATAGCCCTATGCGTGAAGGTCCTTGGAAGGTACAACCATGAAAACACCTGGAAAAATAGTTCAAGTTTCTCATTTTACAGATAAGAAACCCAAATGATAAAAGTCCAGAGAACATAAATGACAAGCCCCCAATCACACAGTCAGTAGGGCAGACTTGCACGGAAAGTCACATATCCTGAATGCCCTCAAATAATTCTTTTTTTAGTAACTATCACCTCTGTTGGTGGAGGTAGAAAGTACAGGAAAGATTCTAAGCACCATGTAGTATGTTCTTTCCAATTTTCTGCAATAAAATGTAGTCACGAAATGTGACTGGATTTTTTGGGGGGAAGGATCTTGGTGAAGAGACTGAATCTAAATTAAAAATGGGTGAAAGAGAGATGGGACACACAGATAGAACATATAGAAACATACAGAGGCAAAGAAAGCTGTAAGTTCACAGTGCTTGTTAATACTCTTCGGATCAGAATCACTAAAATCTTGGGGAGACCACCAAACTTCCCCAGGATCTGACATCACTGGTGTAGTCCAAGAAATTTGATCTATATAACAAAGGGCAATGAGACCCCTAACTGAAAGCACAGTCATGATATAATAGTCTGTGGGCTAAAGAAAATACTGGCTGATAGTAAAAATTATAATATATACATATATTATATCTGACAAATGAAACCTTCATGTTATTCTCTGTGGGGACAAAAATAAGAATGTTTCTTGTGTAGGTAATGATATATAATATCATAGTATCTATTGATTTACCTACTATCTAAATGTTAAGTTTGACAATGATCATAGAGCATGTTATATTTTAATACTTTTGCCTTCATTCTTGTCTTCAGAAATTCTGGATAGCCCAAGAGTAAAAATCTCAAGATTATTTTAAGACACACTAAAGCAAACTGATAAAGTCAGTGAACTTCTCTGTACATTGGCTTCTTCATATATGATACAAATAAATTAACTAAAAATTATCTTTTTTAGAGAAAGTAATTGTTTATCCTTGGAGCTCACAGGAGGAAAAAAGCATAGTATTTTGGTTTTGTTCATGTTTTCTAACTTTATCTTCATTATTCTTCTTCTGTGATACTCCCACAACAACCCCTTCTCTTCTTCCAGAATCCAAAAAACACTGTAGTCATAATAGATTTCCTGCTTATTGGCTCTCCTTTATCTTCTTTATGTGTGGCAACTCTGACAGCCAAATAATCGTCCAAAAAGGCATTCTGTGACACAATTCTTCAACACATGTTCTATTTCTCTTTATCATCCATCTAGGTATCTATCTATAAATCCATCTAGCTATCCATTGTGCTTTTGTTGCAGACACAGACACCTAAAATATAATGCAACAATTGACTTACTATCTCTTGGAAGTTAAAGAAACCTTCTGTCTGATTCTTCTCTTCTGGTTCCAGCAGAAATCCCTGCAGAGCCATGGACAGAAGGGAGAAACCCTCCTTCTGTTCCCCTTTCTAATTTTCTGCCCGAAATCATGCCCAGTTTTAGCAAATAAATCATGGACTGAAAACCAGCAGCTTTATATCTTCTGGCTCCAACATGTTTAAATGTGTTTGAAAGATGTATGCGTTCAGAAGTGAAAAAAACACTGGAAGTTAGGAAGATTTTCTCTGATTTCTGGAGTTTGCTAGAGAAGAGAGAGAGTAAGGGGAGAACAGCAAGGCACAAATAAACCTGGGCAGTATTGTTGAATAGAAAATGTACTTAAGTGCTCTCTTCTTAATGTGTAAAGATCCAGTCATTAATCTGTGGCTTTGGAGAAAAAATATCTCCATAAAATTACTTCCTTATCTATCAATTTAAGTATGTTATATATGTTTTGAGAACGAATTTCAAGGCACAGTTACACTTTATTTTCTATTCTTCTTCACGCTGGAGATGGAAATGATTTTCAAGTCAGGTTTAACCAAGCACCAACGACTTTTAAATATGCAAGAGAGTGTATGATGGGACTGGTTTATTTCCTGGTACATTATAGTTTCTCTTCCTGTGCCACTTTCTTGGTACAAGAGTCACAAACAGGTACAACCTGCCTTTGTACAGGTTTTTTAAATTAACCAGTGTCTACCCTGATATATAGTATATATATATATGTATGCCAAGGACTTTGTTAGAAAGGTGTGTAAGAAGTGGGGAGACAATGAAACCAAAATTTTTAAAACCCCGCAAAACCCAAAACCCAAAAGTCAAAAAGCAGCAGGACTGACGGGAATGTAGACTAATGCAAATGACACAGAGTACAGAGTCTTACTAAGTAACAGACTGTAGATTGCCTTTTGTTTTGATTGTCTAAGTATTCATAATCCCTAGGGAATGACCACCCATAAGGTCCTAAGCTGATGGAGTGGGAGAAGTAGAAACACAATGACTGAATTTCTACCAAAACAGCAGCTGTGGGTGGGGAAGGATTACTATTGACTTGCTAAAAGGTCACTGATGTATAATCTGTGACAGGTAGAGCCTACAGGAGACAGCATGTCACATACTGGAAACAGTATTGATGGAGAGCAGATTCTTAGCAAATATTATGAAAACATTGTAAAAGAATGGTATAGAACCACATGGAACCCTGCTCATTCCTTCAATATCCATTGGATTGAAAATTGCATAGTGATGGGAAGTTGCAATAAATTCAGAAAGATTTAAAATGAATTTGAATATTACTCGCCATAACATGTTTTTACATTGGGAAATAACAGCAATGAGTTCGGATTGTTCTTTGTCCCACATACAGATGTTTCTTGATGTGTATACGATTATGAGACTCCATAGTATTTCCCTTCTCTCCAGGTATCTGGATCATCACACCAGCTCAGAACAGGGCCCAGCCTTAGGGTTAGAGAGTCAGAGATCCCTGCCCGTGGCTGGCTGTGCGGGAGGCACACAGTTATGAGTCAGCCTGTGGTCTAGAAAACAAACAAATGGCCTGTGTAGAAGTCTATCCCTGCTCTAGGAAGACCCAGAGAGACAGGGCCTTCATAGCACATCTCAGGAAACAAAAAGCCAGTGGGGAAACCCATAGCTGGCTGCAGTTACAGCCACAAGTCAAGTAAGCACTGAGCCTGACAGCTCAGGAAAATGACCCACTTCTTGCCGACTCAGACAAAAAGGCCTCACTTAGGCCTAGGGAAAGTGTCTCTAATAAGGCCATCTGTTAACCGCGTCGCCTGAGTCCCTCTCAGCAATTCTTCACTCCTCCCTTCTCACCTCCCTCCCTGAAGCCAGCCATTAACGCAGCAGAAACCAAAGAAAATGAAGCTGTTGGGCTCAGTAAATATTACTGAGCTCCACAAGGAAACGCAGCCCCATTATTTAGGCTTCTGTGTCTAAGGCCCATTTTGATCACATCCATTTCACAGAGAGGTGGAAAGCAGGCTGGCTGTGCAGCAGTACTCAGTCATCCATCCTCTTGCTCAGGCAAAGCCACCTTAGAAAGCAACGAAAAGAGCTTGACCTCAGTGACCAAGGGTTTGAACCCTGAGTACATAAGACCTGAGAACATGTAATCACATGGCGGGAGCTCTGGGCAAGTACTTGGGAGTCTTGGAATTTATTCTCTGCTCTCCCATAGACTTGATTAGTATCATAAATAGACTCACTTAAATTTAGAGCAATGCTCTGTCTTGTCTAACTCTATTTCATCACATAACATTGCAGGTGATATTCATAAGATAAAACCAGTCTAACTTCTGGAAACAGGGTGCTCATTTTGGAGAAATGACTGAACTCTTTCACGTCATTTGTGTCTGTCTTCACAAAAACAAAACAAAACAAAAAACCCCAAACAATAAATAACCCTTTAATATGTGGTTACTGACCTACTGCCTCAGAATATTATTTACTTAAAAATAATAAAAAGTTAATATACTGAGTACCTTTCTCACATATTTGGGGAATTAAAACAATTATCTTTAATATTTGGAAAAGGAAAGAAAAAAATTTGAAATCACCCATAACCAGGATCATACCGGTTTAAATATGTCTATTAAAATGAAAATCCAGGAATGGAAATATGCAATTAAAAAGCCACACTTATATGCTTGAGACTTAAAGTATTTAAACAAGGGCAAAGACAGACTATCAAATTACTTGTAGGATACAGCTGAAAATATGACCCTCTGACAACCAAATTGATTTTGATGACAATTGACAAGGAACTCAGGAGAAGATTAACTCAACCTCCTGTACCTGAGGTCAAAACAAACAAACAAAAAGAAATAAAATAAGACCAAAGAGGGAGACCATAACAAATATAATCCAGTGATGCAGGTGAAGGAAGATAATAGAAGATTACGTCAACAACATTTTTCAATATTCTTTTGTCCTAGAAAGAGATAAATTGCTGATTTCTAAGACTATATCTCTTCCCCAAAATCGTTTCTTGAGAAAGCTGTCCACCCTGAAGGGACTGAGAGGTATTTCCAATAATGGCCTGAGATTTATGCATTTCATTGGATGAGTCATTGGAGATATGGCTGAACCTCATTTTTCATACATATATTCATAGTAAAAAGTATTCCTACCAAACCATGAAATTAAGGCTTTATAAGTTAAGTGAAAAAAATTAATGAAAGTATAAAATTGTGATTTTAGATATTATAAAGACAGATAGCAAGCAAAATATTTCCTTGGCTCAAAACCATCAAGACAGAACTGGCAATTTGATCCTAATTAGTGGTTCTTCCCTCCACCCCAGTGAAAAGACCTCCTATAGAAAAATGGTCAATTGCAGCTGTGTGAACATAGTCAAAATTCACCCACATTTCCACCATCCAGAGCAACTCTGCTTGATAAAGAAAAGCAGGTTCTCCAGCTCAGACTCTTTTTTGTTATAGATACCACTGTTCAATGGCTCCAGATATTAAACCATACTCATTTACTGTAGAGATCATGGCATTCTGTCAAGAAGGAAGAATGTGTTTCAAAATGAAAACAATAATAATTGTGACCCAAGAATAAAACAGAAAGGGTCCACAGGTTATGTAATTCCCAGTGGCATTCTACATGATGTGCTCATTTTGCTTACCATAGCACATTTTCAGAAAATATTCCTTTCTAGATAGTCATATCTAGGATAGCCCTATGCAAAATTGTATATAAGTAAATTTCTCCCCCATAATTCCCTATCCCTTTTTAAGTTTGCTCATTGTACTAGCTCCTTCTTCCTTTATGTAGTCCTCAGTCTTCATCTGTCTAAGCCCCAAGATAACTTTTTCCATTAGGACACACTGGATGCAAAAACTAGTCATATACGTTAGTTATATATACATTTGTCATTTTACTAAACAAATATACAATTCTTCTAAATTAGAGAATCTAGTATTCTAAACTATTTTGGCATTTGGCTATAAGTGGTCCATAGTTCTTAATTAGATATACACTGATTTTGTTTTTGTTTTTATTTTTTTTCATGACCTCTGAAATTAATGTGTGCCCATGAACATTGGAAAATGAAACAACTAGGGAGGGCTTCTCAATCTCTTGCAAATGCCTAACTTCATCTTGAAGGAGGGTAAATAGTAACTGAAATGTCAAGTTGTCTCTGAGTTGAATTAAGCAAACTACAGAAGTCTTATGTCCTGTGGAAGATATTTGGGAGAAATAAAGATTTTGAGAAAATTGCCATATGTCAATAAAGCTTAAAAATATATGAAAGATATGCATCATTCTACTTATTTAAGGTAAAAACATTGAAGGAATAGACAAATTTTGGTATGTAGGCATAATGTAAGTAATCTGTAATGGATATTTTTTCTCTTTCTTTTCTTCTTCTTCTCCTTCTTCTTTATTCATAATTCATTGTCCATTATGTCTGAGATGAAAATGAACAAAAGCAGAACGCTATGCTATTTTGACTCTCCTTTAAATTGAAGGAACACTGAATTATTCCACACTGGTAAAACTATGTCAACAGATATCCAGCAACATCTCAGTGATTCAGGGTATCTTCACGATCTGAACATGGCCCAGAGTAAGTGCCTGTGAAGTGTACAGAGAGGTTAATCAAAAATGTTACAGTCACTAACCCTGTAAGCGAATAATCTGTATGTACAGACTGGCATGAGCATACCCAGAGCACAACAGATTTAACAAGTGGATGCACAGAGCAATCTTTTATATGGTCTGTGATATTTGGGTTGCTATCTCTTATATCATTGTGAAAAGTTAAGTGTGAACTGATGAAAGTGTTAGAGCAGCCAGACAAATTTAAGGGACACCATCACTTAAAGGTAAGTAAAAGGATTCAATGACAGGGCTGGGGTAATACCCATGGAGGAGTGAGATTAGGGGCAAAGCATTATAAAACCTCTCAAGAATAATCATGAACAGGTCATAAATAAATTTTACCTTACTAAATGGAACATAGTTATTAATATGTTTTCTTGTTGGCTGTGCTAACTCAGCTCTGTCTGAATATCTGGTAGAATGTTCTATGCATTTCTTCAAATATATTAAGCTACACTGCTATGTGACACATCCTGAGGACCTGAGAACCAGTAATAGACAACCTCTGTCTCAGAGAGTCAAGAGTTATTAGGAAGGAAGGAGACATGCAAACAGTTCATCCCAATATGCTTATAATCATAGAAAACCAGGTAAGATAAAGGAATAGACAGAGGAAGGAGTAAATGATAACATGGGACCTGGGATTGAAAGGAATATTCATAATCAGGGAGACTTCCCTTAGTAGGTGAAAGACAATTGGACATTCAGATATAAAGAAGTTGTTACAGACAAAACAAAACAAAACAAAAAAAACTATGGGGCCAATGCAGTGAAATCACACTGAGACCATTAGGAAACAAATGAGACGCATTTAATAAAGTTCAAAGCATGAAGGATGAGTGTGGAGTGAGAGTGAGAGGGAGAAGAAACTGAGCAGGAAGGCATGGGTCTGTATGACATGCTTGTAATCATCTAAAATAAAGACAAAACAAAGGATTGTTAGCAGGTGAATGAGAAAGTCAGATGTAGATTTTAGGGAGAGTTCTCTAGAAGCAGTTAGGGGAAATGAATTTTGGTGCAAGTCTCAGGTATGAAATATATTATGGATAGTCCTGGTGATTGCTGATAAGGACTTACCGTAAGGCAATGGTGGTGATGGTACCTACAGGGAATGTGCATGTGGAAGTAGAATGAACAGAAATTTATGCAAGAATGTTCTATTTATGCTCCAGAATGATTTCCTTATGGAGAAGAGGAAGAGAGTCACAAGCTGAGCTACAGAATCCAAGTTGAAGATTAGAGAAAGAAGTAAAGTACTTGACTTCAGATGTTGTTAAGATTTCAAGATGGTATCAGATATCTAGACCTGATTTTGTATAACAAGTTTGTCTTTTAAATGAAGATCAAGGACACAGCAGCACTTTTGCTTAGGCACATAGTTCCAATGTCCTTCCCTATTTCAATCAAAAGGCCAATGAAATATAGATGGTAATACAGCCTATACATAATTATATTATAGTTCCCTCAAAATCATATAAAAATCATATATCCCAATTATAATTCATAGTATTTTTTGTAACAGGAGAAAGATCTCATTTTAGGAGCAGTTCTTTCACACAAATACATCAATAAAAGAAAACATAATTCTTGGGTTAAGAAAAGAGATGAGAGGACGAGGAGAGCCATTACAGACCACAACACTATATAGGCTACCTTACACCAACTCACTCTTCTTGAACAAAGAAGTCCTAGAAAACCATAAAGCCTGAGCCAAGATGCCCTTAAATCAAAAGGAATCTTATTTAACAAAGAAGGTGAAAGACCTGTACTCTGAAAACTTTAAATACTGATAAATAAATTGAAGGTGATACATGCTCATGGATTAGAAGAAGGACTATTGTTAAAATCTCTTTACTACCCAAAGCAATCTATAGATTTATGGCTATGCCTATCAAAATACCAATAACATTTTTCACAGAACTAGAGCAAACAATCCTAAACTTTCTATGGAACCATAAAAAACTCCAAATAGCCAAAGCAATCTTGCAAAAAGAAAAACAAAATTATAGGTATCACAATTCCAGACTTCAAATTACATTACAAAGCTATAGTAATCAAAACAGTATCCTCACATAGATCAATGGAACAGAATAGAAATACCAGAAATAAACCCACAGTTATATGGTCAATTAATCTTCTACAAAGGAAGAACACATAATGGGGATAAGTCTCTTCAACAAAATGGTGTTGGGAAAATTAGACAGCTATATGCAAAAGAATGAAATTGGACCACTTTCTTACACCATACACAAAAATAAACTCAAAATGGGTTAAAGAACTAAATGTGAGACTTAAAACCATAAAAGAACCCTAGAAGAGAGCATGACACTACTTCCTCTGACATCAACCATAGCAAGGGAAATAAAAGCAAAAATAAACTATAGGGGGCCTCATCAAAATAAATGCTTCTGCACAGCAAAGGAAACAATCAATAAAACTAATAAAAGCAACCTACTGAATCAGAGAAGATAATTGCAAATGACATATCTGATAAAGGGTTAGTGTCCAAAATATATAAAGAACTGATACAACTCAACACCCAAAAACTAAATAATTCAATTAAAAAATGGACAGAAGTGGAATACAGAACAAGTGGAACAATGTCTTCCAAAGAAGACATACAAATGGCCAATAGACACATAAAATGATGCTCGACATCACTCATCATCAGGGAAATACAAATCAAAATCTTAATAAGATATCACTTCACACTTGTCAGAATGCCTAACATCAACAACATAAGGAACAACAGGTATTGGTAGGGATGTGGAGGAAAGGGAACTCTTGTGGACTATTGGTGGGAATGAAAACTGATGCAGCCACTCTGAAAAACAGTATGGAGGTTCCTCAAAAACTGAAAATAGAACTACCCTACAATCCAGTAATTGTGCTACTGGGTAATTACCCTCAAAATTAAACAAACAAGGCACTAATTCAAAGGGATACATGCATCACTATGTTTACTATTTATAATAGCCAAACTTTGGAAGCAGTCCAACTGTATATTGACAGATGAATGGATAAAGATGTGGTGTATATATGTGTATAGGTATATGTGTGCATGTGTAATATTACTCAGCCATTAAAAGGCTTGCCATTTTTAACAGCATGGATGGATCTAGAGAGCATAATACTAGGTGAAGTAAGCCTGTCAAAGACAAATACAATATAATCTCACACATATGTGGAATTTAAGAAACAAATGAGAAAAGGAAGAAAAAAGAAGAAGAAGAAGAATGGGGAGGAGAGACAGAGAAACCAAGAAACAGACTCCTAACTATAGAGAACAAACTGATGGTTACCGTGGAGTAGTGGGTGGGAAGATGGGTGAAATAGGTGAAGGGGATTTAAGAGTCCACTAATCATGATGGGCACTGAGTAATGTACAGAATTTTCGAATTGCTGCCTTGCACACCTGAAACAAATATAACATTGTATGTTAGCTATACTGAAATTAAAATTAAAAACTGTAAAGAAATATATGCCACTGTTATAAAAGTAAAAACATCAAAACCCAGTGGAGGTGTCTGGGTGACTCAGTCGGTTAAGCATCTGCCTTTGGCTCAGGTCACGATCCCAGGCTCCTGGCTCTGAGCCCTGAATCAGGCTCCCTTCTCAGTAGGTAGCCTGTACTCTCTCTCTGTCTCTGTCTCTCTCTCTCTCTCTCTCCCTTTGTCCCTCCCCCACACTCATTCTCTCTCTCTCTCAAATAAATAAACTTTTAAAAATACATAAAAAACAGTGAAAAAATCCTTCTTAATTTTACAGAAATAATTATATTATTTATATTCACACAACTTTGTGTGTGTATCCTGAGTATCCTCCTAAGACTCATTTTGTAATAGGATACTGAAAATGAAATTATCTAACCTAGTGAATATAATAGAAGAAAACAGCTTTCCTGGAGGTACGATCACAAATTTAAAAAAATGCTCTTGTCTCCAAGCTTCAGAGATTCTGAACTTCTAAAGAATATTTTCCTTCTGTGTCTGATATTGAACTTATTTCTTCAGTGTTTCTAATCCTATATTTATTTTTCTTCAGTTAATATTTTGAGGTTTTATTCTGTGCCCAGCATGCATCTAATTTTCCACATTAGGCTATCAGTCTTTTAGAGTAAAATTTACTTATTTATTAATTCAACAAAAATTTTTAAAGATTTTATTTATTTATTTATTTGACAGAGACAGAGAGCCCAAGAAGGGGGAGCAGCAGGCAGAGGGAGAGGGAGAAGCAGGCTCCTTGCTGAGCAGGAAGCCCAATGTAGAGCTCTATTCCAGGACCCTGAGATCATGACCTGAGCCAAAGGCAGCTGCTTAACCTATTGAGCCACCCAAGTGCCCCTATATGAATATTTATTGAGGACTATCATGTACCCAGAATTGTGCCTGACCCTGAAAATCCAGTGGTACATAAATGCAGGTGTCATTCCTAACCTGAAATGGAGGAGAGATGGTGGGGGAAGGGAAATGGAGGGATTATTCTTAGATAGAACTGTACCACAGGAGGTGGTAACAGGAGGTGGGCGGCTGAAGAGATGGGTGAAGTTATAGTCAGATTAGAATGTTTAGTTAGGAACTGGAGAATGTTCCATATGCAAAAATCTACAAGGGATGATCAATTGCTGAGAGAGATGGAGAGGGTCAGAATCTTCTACTCATGTGCATATTCTTGCAACAAGTGGAACAATTCTTAGCACATAACTGTACTTCTGAAATGATGATTGTATAGATGGTTTTTTAAAGGGAATGAAGGAATGAAAAATTGAATGAATGACCCTGTTATATTTGTACTGAGAAGGCCTGACTAGTCAAAAGTTAATGAGGGCTACAGAAGTGACCTTCAAAGCAGGTATTACTAGCCTACAACCTGGGATTCATCCCTGGGCTTAGTCCAGACTCCATAGCTTCAGGGCAAAGAGATGAGTTGCAGAAGAGAACTATAAAACAAAAGTTACAGTACATGATAATAGAATCATTGTTTTCTGCATGTCTCTTTTTCTCTTTTTGAAAAAGCAGGCACATTTTGAGTGAAAACAGGTTTTATGTCCCAGCAATAAAGAGGTATAACTATAAAAATATATGTCATATCAGCAGGCATGTCTCTAAATAGAATGTTTTACCAAGTTTCCCATGAGGCGTCTTAGGCCCTCTAAATTATAGGGTATATGAGCTTCCCTGCAGGGCAGCCTTTGAACTACAGCTCATTGTCAATCTAAAGCAGGAGTAGAAAATGAACCTTTTGGAAATGAAGGGTATGTGTTCTTCACAAAGCATTTTTAGGTTTCTCCCTTAAAATGGATTCCATCACAAAGCAAGAAAAGAGATATACAATCAGTATGGGTCAAGCGAAGTTTAGTAATTTTAATTGCATTCATTTAGGGGAAAAAAAAATCTCACATCTTAACCTAAACCTTCACATTTCTCTCTGCCAAATTTGACTTAGGGCAAAGCAATCAAAAACTGCCAGCACTCACTTAAATGGACAGAGCAATGTAATAAGTAATTCAGAAGAGCAGATAATCCAAAAATCACCTCTATTTGGGTTTGTAATAACATTTTCAGCTGATTTGCTTTCTTAATTATATTTTTCTTAGGTTAATATTAAAACTAATTTGTAATCATTCAGAATAGTCTAACTAGGTAGCAGAAACCTGGAAATATCCAGGTCTTTAGAAGTAGCAACTTAGTGTTGTTTAATATACTGAAGATAATTCCCTAAAAGAATAATCCAAGATAGAGCACATTCACTATGGCACTAATACCAAGGACATCTCTGGGGCTTTCTGTGAGGATATACGAAGGTTGAGTCTGTGAAGAAAATTCTGAATCACAAAAATAATCATGCACTGTTATTCAAAATAGTAAAAAACTGCAGACAACTTAATGTCCAACAATAAAGGACTAGTTAAATTATAATATATCAGTAAGACTGGTTCTTATACTATTAAAATAGCATTTATAAAGAATTCTAATGTCTTGAGAAAGAGCTTATGATATACCATAAAAGGGAAGAAAAATCAGGTTATAAAATTGACTATACATTATTATCACCACTCCATGGTTAAGAGCACAATTGCTAGAATCTGGCTAAGTACATATGATTCCTGATTATATCAATTGTGAGCAATTTGACCTAGATTAAATTAGTTCAGCTTTCTGAGTCTCAGTTTCTTTATTTGTAAAATGCAGGTAATAGCAGTACCTATCTCATAGTGTTGCTATAAAGGTTAAGAGTTGTTTAATGTGTTTACAAAATGCAAGGAATAGAGTAAGTACAATACAGAATACTGTTTTTATTTGTTCTAAATCAAATAATTTTGCTCATGGTACTTATTCCACTTCTTTTAAATTTTACCTGTTAGCTCCTACTTGTCCTCTGAGGTCAAGTTCACATGTTACCTAAGAAGAATATGGAGTTTTTTGTGTTTTTAAAAAAAATTTTTTTTCTCATGACCATCCAGCTCTAGACATAATTCATCACCCTGGGGGGGCCTGGGTGGTTCAGTCAGTTAAACATTTGACTTCAGATCCCATCATGATCCCAGGGTCTCCAGCCCCACATGGGCTCCCTGCTCAGCAGGGGGTCTGCTTCTCCCTTTCCCTCTCCCTCTGCCTCTCCCACAACCCCACACTCATTTTCTCTTTCTCGGTCGCTCTGCTCTCTCTCTTAAATAAAGAAATAAAAGAACTTTTAAAATGAAAGGATTAGTCACCCTTTCCTTTGCACTGTCAAAGCATTTTGTAGTAAACACTATCCTAGTATCTATGCTACAGGATGGTAATTAATGTATATCTCTTTCCCCATCAGAATGTAGGCCCCTCAATATCAGTGGCATGTCTTGCTACTCTTTGTATCTCTCCCAGCTTAGCGAGTGCTTGGCATAGGAAAAGTGGTCATTCCCATTGGATTAATGAATGAAATGAATGCAAGCTAGGTTTTATGAATGAGGCAGGCAGAAAGGAAAGAAGAAAAGCAGTTTCTTCTGTGCTTCGAAAGGCTCAGGTGTACTTTTTTAGCCTGGAGGAAGAATGGGGAATATTTTCAGCCCGTATTCCATGACTACAAATTCTCAACATTTCTATTCTCTTTCTGTTGTTGTCTTCTCTAAAATAAAATACTTGTCCTGATAACTGAACAATGTGATAAAACAGAATCAAAAATGAACTCAGAAGTCAAAAGTTCTATTGCTGATGCTCCAACCACATGACCTTGAGCAAGTAACTTAACTTCTTTGAACATGTAAAATAGGGATGAAAATACACACCTTGCCTCCCCAATCTACTTTATAGGGTTATTTTAAGTATCAATTAAAGTATCATTTTGGAAAGGCAGCATAAAATTTAAAGCAACATCTTTAATTATTTTGCTGGTAAAGCTTTCCTCATTCAGAAGTTCCCATTAAATATTAGACTGCTTTACAAATTTATAGTTGCCTATAATTATTTGACAAGAGTAAGGACAACCTTTCCGTATTTCCCTATACCTCATTTTACAAAGAAGCTATTGGAAAGATGGAGACATTTAAAACTGCTAAATAGAGCTCTTATGGAACACAGTGAAAATGAGGAGTGTTACTCACATTAATATTTAAATATACAAACACTCTTCTTTGTTCTATTTATAAAGCATCAATTAGCAATTACATTAAAAATGCCCACATAATTCCTGTTTGGTGGACAGCATACTTCTCCTATTTCAAAAGCAAACTGATGCACAGCTAAATCTACATGTGTTATTGCCTAGTACCAAGAACGATCTGACAAAGGAACTGAGAATTCCTTGCTAATCTAGAGCTGCCTGGTAGAACTTTCTCTGTTAATGGAAATGTTTGATAATCTGCTCTATTCAGCATAGTAGCCACTAGTCATATGTGGCTTTCAGCACTTGAAATGTGGTTTGTATGACTAAAGAGTTTTATTTTAAATTCAATTTTAATGAATTTAAATTTAAATAGCTGTATTTGGCTAGTGGCTACTTACTGTGTTAAATAGTACAGTTTCAACTAGTCACTGTATTCAGCATGAGCATTTGCTCATTAGCCAAATGAACACTTAAACACTCAAAAAAGAATGGCAGTTTATTATTTTATAATGGGAAAGAAAATCTCCACTTAGACTTTCAGCATGGTGTCTTTTCCTCATTGGAATAACATTATGATCTGAGCTTGGTTTAAAAGGCCCAGAATCAGAACAAGGAGAACGACTGGATGAATCAAACATTTCCTGGCATCTGGTTACCATAATCTGGCCAACAAAACAAACTGGTCTTATTGCTAGAACACTCAGTCTGCCAGCCAAGACTTTCCTTGGTTATTGCTTTGGTGGGTACTACTGCCCTTGCTTTCGTGACTCTCCTTTTGCTGGCTGACCCCTTTCTGATTGACAAGTCCTTCTTTCTCTTTTTCTGCAAACTCACACTTAATGTGCACAGACACAGAAAAAAAAGTTTGTCCCATCTCTTCAGATTTGCTTCCCCATAACTCTCAGTCCAACACACAGATCTCCCCTTTTATCAGCCAGAGAAATACTGGGAAGGCACAGAAGAGAAAGAATATTTATTTTAACCCTTCTGATAAGGAAAGAACTCAACCTGTCTGGGAACAGCCATTCCTTCTTTTTCTTCAGACATACTGTCAAGAGCATCTTAAGGTCAGACTGTAAATCATGTAAAATATCTTTATCTTTTCAAGGCAGTTTTTCGCCTATATTATAATCAAGGACAAGAGAGGTCGCAGAATTCCTGCAATCGGAGTCTTTGCAGTGGCTGGCACGAATGGAACCTTTAGCTGCTGAAACTGTTTCATACAACTAAACCAGGTTCTGGGAGGGGCTCATTCTCAGCTAAGATGAGGTCCTGGGCTTCTCAATTTGGTGTGTGGGTGATTCTGATATTCATTAAAATGACAAGCTGACAGAGTGAGGCACAGGCAACCTTTACCCACACATCAGCTGTCCAGTCCTGAAATGTTCTGGACTATTTCGATCCTCCAGGCTTTCTGTATATATAGCTTCTCAGACACAAGCCTCAAGTCTGCCCAGAATGATTCCTACTTATTCCAGAGCTGGCCTTTGAAATAGTCATTCTATATTTACTGAATTGTGAAAAAGTTTCTCAATTGGAAAGAAAAACGTCTTAAGACAATAGTGTACTGAGGGAAGAGGGCCCACAATCTTAATTCCATGGGGTGTCACAACTTTATTTAATCCAGCTTCCTCATTACACAGATGGGAAGTCTAGGCCCAGAGACATGAATTACCTTGATCATGTACAAATAATGTCTAAGCAAAAATGCTGACAGTCATTACTTTCTTCTGCTGCTGATGAAGATGATGAAGATGACAAACTTTTGGTTTCATGTATGGTAACTAGATTACTAGACTAAGTAAACTGAAAAGTTAGAACATCAAATTATGGTAGCAAAGTACAATTTAAGTGTACTTTAAAACATAAGATCTATTCAAACCAGCAAGGGTTAAGGATAGTCATTTACAGAATTCGTAGACACTAGTCTAAAGCTACCAACAACTCTTCCAAAAATCATGTGATTTTTGTGACATAGATAACCCTGGAAATTATTAAGTCAACGAAACATCCTCAAACAGCCTTCTACAAACTCTACTTCTTCTTGTAGGATCTATTGTACCCTTTACCCCCCCTTTTTTTTAAGATTTTATTTATTTATTGTATTGAGAGAGAGAGAGAGCAGGAAACAGAGGAAGTGAGAGAGAAAGAAGCAGGCTCCTCACTGAGCAGGGAGCCCAACTCAGGGTTCAATTCCAGGAACCTAGGATCATTACCTGAGCTGAAGGCAGACACTTAACTGACTGAGCCACCCAAGCATCCCTACCCTATATCCCTTCTTATTAGAAGGGATAATATATTGCCTTGACTATTAAGGATTAACTGAAGTTCTCGAAGTTAGCTTGGCTTTGGAATCAGCAGAGATTTTCACACATTTTTCTTTTTAAATTATGGATTCCTGGGTCCCAACCCAGAGTTTTTTGGTAGCATTCTAGAATCTACATTTTTAATAAATTCCCCAAGTGATTCTGATGAATCATTTGAAAATCACTGCTCAGAACATTCAACACCATTTACAGTGAATTAGATTTATTTATGTATCTGTCTTTTCATCCAAAAAATTTTAAGTTAGAGGATAGTACTTATACATGTATTTACTTATTTATTTCGTGGACCTAACCCTGTTTCTTGCACAGTGATCTAGACAGTAGTTGAAAGCCAGACATATCTCAGCTTGAATTCTAACCCCTGCCATCACTAATTCCATGACATTAGCAAATTACAAAACTTAGGTGAAGGGCACCTGGGTGGCTCAGTGGGTTAAAGCCTCTGCCTTCGGCTCCAGTCATGATCCCAGGGTTCTGGGATTGACCCCTGCATCGGGCTCTCTGCTCAGCCTCTCTCTCTGCCTGCTTCTCTTCCTACCCTCTCTGTCTGCTTCTCTGCCTACTTGTGATCTCTGTCTGTCAAATAAATAAATAAAATCTTTAAAAAAAAAAAAAAAAACTTAGGTGAGCCCTGGTTGCTTGTATAATTGTATATACATTAAAAGTTTGTCTAAAATATGAGTAAGATGGGGACGCCTGGGTGGCTCAGTTGGTTAAGCAGCTGCCTTCGGCTCAGGTCATGATCCCAGCATCCTGGGATCGAGTCCCACATCGGGCTCCTTGCTCAGTGGGGAGCCTGCTTCTCCCTCTGCCTCTGCCTGCCATTCTGTCTGCCTGTGCTCACTCTCTCCCTCTCTCTCTCTGATAAATAAATAAAATCTTAAAAAAAAAAAGAAATGTCTTTAAAAAAAATAAAATAAAATATGAGTAAGATGACGTATCAAGCAGGTAAACATAATAATATGGGTTTTTAATAAATGCTAACTTGTGGTTATAGTGGTAAAGACAGTGGTATTAATAGCAGTACTTGTTCAGTAAATACCTTTTTATTGAACTAAGGAACAAGCTAAAACAATCTAGTTTTTGTAGACAAAATAAAGCTCTGAGCAACAACTAATACCTATATGCGGAGTACATGATACCAAGTTATTTATTTAATCTTCATCTCAGATAGAGTGGCCATGCAGGAAAGGGAAAAAGTAGATGCAATCTGTTAACAAATAATAACTTTGATTCAGTTACATTCTTGTCAATAAGCAGGTAAAAGGTGGTCTAGACCCGGTCATCTCAACCCTTTTGCTACATCACTAAAATGTCCCTGTACATTCCCATTTCTCTCTCCTTAACAGCTCTAATAAAAAAGGCAAAAATCAAAACAAAAATAAAAGCATAATTCCAGGTCATAAACAATGCATTTATGTGGGTACTTGGTACAGATAGCAGTAAAGAGAGTAGGTCAGGCAGAAAGTTCTCCTTAAAAATGTTGGCTCAGGGCGCCTGGGTGGCTCAGTGGGTTGAGCCGCTGCCTTCAGCTCAGGTCATGATCTCAGGGTCCTGGGATTGAGTCCCGCATCGGGCTCTCTGCTCAGCAGGAGCCTGCTTCCTCCTCTCTCTCTCTCTGCCTGCCTCTTTGCCTACTCGTGATTTCTCTTTGCAAATAAATAAATAAAATCTTTAAAAAAAAAAAATGTTGGCTCAGTAGGGTGCTTGAGTGCCTTAATTGGTTGAGCGCCCAACGCTTGGTTTCAGTTCAGGTCATGATCTTGGGGTCATGGGGGCCAGCCCCAAGTCAGATTCCCTGCTTAAGCAGCAAATCTGCTTGAAATTCTCTCTCCCTCTCCTTTTGCCCCTCCCCCAACTTGTTTGCTTTCTCTGTCTCTAATAAATCAATAAACAAATCTTTTTTAAAAAATATTGGCTCAGCAACCCTGTTGGTCTTTGGACTTTTCTTTGACCTGCCTAGAGAATATGACATAAATATCCTAAGCCTAATAGAAGCCTTAATATCCAAAGAGTCAGTCTAGGAATCCTTGATAGTCAGTCACCCTGTAACACCACAGATGACCCTAGTGGCATATATCCCTCCTGACTATGCTCACCTCTTTTTTCTCTTCCCCTCTTTTCCATTCTGAGTTATTTGCAGGCTTCCTTCCTTGCATTTTTTTCATGATCTATATTATTTCCCTTTTCCTTGTTTTTTTTTTTCTTCCATTTTCTATGCCTTTTAACCTATCCACAGTTCTCACAAAGTCTTAGGTGTACAAGATAACACAGGGCTTAGCAGCTATCTTTACTCCTTACAAGAAGTATAGTCTCTAGCGTCACACACACACAACAGAGGATTCCTGTCAGGAGCTTGAGGTCAACTGGAAAGATAATAGAAGTAAGAACAACACCACAATAAGAGAATAATAAGGTTTTTGTTCACATGATTTTTTTTTCAAGTGTGTCTTTGCAAACATGTATATGTGTGTTTCTTTTGCTCTGCTGGCACACAACTAACAGAATATGTGTATTTTACTTATGCCATTGTTCTCCGACAAAATTTCATCCACAATATGATTTCTAGGTTGGCACAGTTGGTTGGGCATCCAACTCCTGGTTTTGGCATAGGTTATGATCTCAGGGTTGTGGGATTGGCCAGTGTTGAGCTACATGCTCATCTCTCCCTTTGCTTCTGCTTCTCCACCATGAACATGTGTTCTCTCTCTCTAATAAATAAATAAATATTAAAAAAATAAAATAAAGAAACAATAAAATGTGATCTCTCACCTTATTTTGCGGTAATAGTTTTAGCTAATATTAAGGACTCGGTAACAAAAATACGGATTCTGAGCTTTTTGGAAGAAAAGCATATTCTAGTGAAGGCACCATAGCTAAAAATAATTTTAGGGGTATCTTTTTTTCTGACAAGTTCAGGTGTATTCCTTAACCTCTTGCGTTGCTTAACCCTTGGAGGCCTGGGCATAGGAATGGCATATTATTCCATGACTTTCTAACTTGTCCTTCAATTAATCACCACAGCTTTATAACACTTGGCACAAAACAAAATGTGCCCTTCTGCTGATGAAACTTTGCTATCTGTGGAGATATTTTAGCCTGCTGCCTGGATAATTACATGTGTAACTCACATGAGAGATCCAGAGTGACTAGAGGCGGGTGAACCCAGCATGGGCACATGGGGCCCTGCACTGATGTGGTAGCCCCTTGCCATCACTGGTCATTGAATTGGCAGTTGCAATAACCTCCGTGAGTTCTGCTCTCTACATAATCATCTGGTGCAGCCCATGTTCTCCCTCCTTCAAGTAAGGGTAAGGACCTTCTGGCCCATGAGGGTTGGGCATTGACTGAGACAGGATGTCATGTGCTTTAGAAAAGTCAAGGTTGGCTTACAGGCCTCTCAGGGCAAAGAAGGGTGAGAAAGAAAGAAAAGCTAACATTTATAAAAACTTAAAATTTACTAGGCCTTTTGCTAAACACTGTCATACATGTCATATAACTTAATTCTCACAACAATCAAGTAAATAAATGAGGCTCAGAGAAGTTAAGATAATTGCCCAAGGTCATGCAGCTAGTTTGAAGCAGACTTAGGACTAGAGATCAGGTTTTCTAGTTCCCTACCCGTGTTCTTTCTACCAAATGTGCATATTACATTTCTTCCATTTATTCATACATTCAACTGATATTCATTTCTGCATGGGTGATATTTAAGAACCAGGCTCTGGAATTACACTGAGTTCAAATCCTAGCTCTAACATCTATTAATTATACAAACTGGGTAATTTTCTTACCCTCTATATACATCAGTTCTCTATGTATAAAATGAGATGAACAATAGTATCTACCTCACAGAATTGTTAGGAAGGTGAATAAATTAATCATGTAAAACCCTTAGCACAATGCCTGAAACATGGCAAAGATTTCAAGAAATTCCTGATACAGCTCACAGGCTTGTGCTGTAGAGAGACACATAAAATATAAATTATACCACAACATACCAAATACTAAAATAAAGTTAAAAAGGAAATGTAGTGGAAGCTCAGAGGAGAATCCCTACCTAGCTCTTCCATCCTGTAAAATGTGAAATAAGTCTACTTTGATAAAAGGAAAACAAAATTCACAATGGTATCTATGAAAACTGGCTGTGCCAGAAAATAGTTATGGGTTTAACTGGTAAAGACAGATAAGGTAGTTCCAGGGGCCATTTTTAACTCAGAACTCCCCTGCCTGCTTCTGAAAGCCCTCTGGTGTTGCTGTATGGAGAGCTTAGCTTGACCATTAGTACTGCTGTTTTTAGAGCTGTCAACATTTATATAAAGCTGAACTCCTCCTATTCAAGCATGCCATATATAAGACCTAAGAATGAGTCATTTTCCCTTAAAAAAAAAAAGTCTCACAATTCTCAGAAAATGGAAGACAAAATCAATTTCTACGTTTTTGTTTAATCTACTAAATGATGATATTTTTTGATTTTTTAAAGATTTTATTTATTTAGTTGACAGAGAGAGATCATAAGCAGGCAGAGAGGCAGGCAGAGAGAGAGGGGGAGCTGAGCAGAGAGCCCGATGCTGGGCTCGATCCCAGGACCCTGAGATCACGACCTGAGCCGAAGGCAGAGGCTTACTTAACCCACTGAGCCACCCAGGTGCCCCAAAATGATGATATTTTTAAAAAAATGTAAATCAGATAAAAATATCATTCAAGCTTAAAAAACTGACCCTAAAATTCAGTGCTTGAACCCAATTTTCTCATTTTTTTCCTCCATTACTGTGCTTTATCCACTAAACTGAATGATTTGTCATTTTCCTAACCTGTCTCCATGCTTTCTGGTCTTCCGGACTTTGCTCATTCCAGTCCCTCCATCTGGGTTAATTTGACCCATATCCTAACATTTATGTCTTAAATTCTATGTACTGATGCCTCTAAGATTCACTCAGATGCTTATTCCTTCCTAAAGCCACCTTAAGGAATCAAAAATTTCCGCTGATGCCCAGTCTCATCTATGCTTTCTTTTTTTGTACTATACAAGTCTTAGATGGCCTCTTAAGCTGAGACCCATAGCGGATAGCATACGTTTTTAAAAAGTAGAGGACAGAAATCTATGAATCTATATTGGGGACAGAGACAGAGCCAAAGGGGGGAAAAAAAAGAGCTGTTAAACACCACAATCAGTCAATTTTAGTGTCTGTTATATGACAACCACCATAGACAGCTCTCCACTGGCTACAGAAGAAATAAAATATAGAGACACTACCTTTAAAGATTTTATGCTTGAAGATATAAGACATATACTCAGAGAATAGTTATTTACAAATATAAATATAATGCTAGCACCTGACATTTTGTTGAATGTTTATTGTTCCAATGACTGTTTTAAGTGATGAAGGGATATCTCTATGTTTTCGTCATCTATCTGCCTACCTATTTCCTCCTTTGATCCTGTCCAGAACTCCAGGAGGTAGAAACTATTATTATCTCTATGGAAGACACATGGATTCACAGTTTAAAGTACTGCCCTGTATCAAGTGTCCTTTTTTTCACCTCTTGGTCCTTATTTGTCCCTAGAGTACTTGATTCAGGACCTTGACCATAGTTTAAAAAGTTGAGATGTGATCATTCAAGTAATATGGAACCATCACTGGTCATAGTGAAGCAGTAAGATGCTGGGCCGAAACTACTAATCACTGGGATTTACTTATGAGTAGGATTTCATACTGTATCACACAATCCTCCATTCTCCACAAAATTCTCTCCTTGTTATATTTTTTAGGTTGTTTTAAGAATCATTTATTATTCATTATGTACCCTCCATGTACAGCAAAATCCGAGGCAAACTGTAGGTGATCATAAATGAATGTCGGAGAAGGTATCTGGGAGAAAATAGGATAGGGCAGTATGGGAAGGCAAGTAAAATAGGCATGCTTCCAAAATGAGGTGGTAAGTTTTGAGTTCATTCAAAATGAAGTGAAGAAGAATGAAAGTAGAAAAGAGGAATACTCGAATTGGCTGGAGGGTTGTTTAAGCGATTTTCATGAATATTGCTCTTGTGATGAAAAGAGCCAACCTAGTCTGCATGATGTTAAAAGAGAAAATGAAGGCTACAGATACAGTCCATGATTTTTGCTTTTAATTAGTAGCAGGAAAAGAGGTTTGTAAGTAAGCAACTCAATCAAGAATCCATTTAAAAGTCAGAAGTCTCTTCATTTAAACTGCGAATCCAAGTGTCTTCCATAAATTCAGTAATAAAACACTCATGGAGTGTCTGGGTGGCTCGTTCGACTTGGAGTCTGGCTCTTGATTTCTGCTGGGGTCATCATCTCAGGGTCCTGAGATCAAGCCCCATGCTGGGCTCTGTGCTCAGTGGGGATTCTGCTTGGGATTCACTGTCTCCCTCTCTCTCTGCCCTTCCTCCACCCATGCACTTACTCACACTCTCTTTCTCTCTCAAATAAATAAAGAAATCTTAAACAACAACAACAACATTCACACTTAGCACTTACGGCAGCAAAGTGGCAGCAGAGCTGCAGCAAATTTTTTGCGTCCCTTGGACAACCTACCTGGCACTAATCAAAAGCTGGGGTTTTAATAATAGATTGTATGAACCAGACATTGAAAAATTAAATTATTAATCTAAAGAAATCATAGCAAGTCATAGGCAGATGTAGAACCTTGTTTCCACTTAGTCTTTATCCCAGGAGAAGGAAGGGTTTCAGCATGACTGTCTCTGAAGCTCTTCCAGTCTGAGCTTCTCTAACTCTGTACAGCAGACTGTCTCCTCACTGCCAGTTCGTACCCAGTGAACTTCCTTTATCACCCAAGACAACTGCCAGCCTGACCTTTATAAAAGATCCTTCCTAGTCTAATTAGCTCCATGAGAGGTTTCTATTATCCCATGATATATTTCAGCTGGGTTAAAATTATAAGGAAAGTTAAATATCAAAAGTAATTAAACATAATGCAGAGAGCATTCAATGTACACATCTAATTAACGCCAATACCCACATGAAGGCAAAACTCATGAAACAAAACTCAGCACAATATATGATGTTTGGATACTCTAACAACTACATCTTTAAATATTTTCTCTCAAAGTGAAGTATTTGGGGATGATAAAGAGAACTAAATTCTGTAAGAGTAGTGATCCATTCGACAAAGAGAATTAAAATTATAAATGATTTCAAATAGAAACGCAAACTCCCAAGCTTTACTCTAGGGGGCTGAGTCTCCATAAGAGGTAGGAGAAATGCAGAACAAGGAAAGCAAAAGAAGTAGAAGGCTGAGTTTGAGGCTCAACATTTTGTATTCTAAACCGGTTATAGGTGAGCTCCTTTGCAGAGACAAAATACTATTGCATAGAATTGGTGGTGGGGGAGGATTGGGGAAAAATGAAAACAGTTACCTGTAAACTGAATTCATGGATCATAGCCCATTTTTCTTTAAACAGTGGTATTCATTTAATGTCACAGGAATACACTTGTTTTATAGAAAAGTCATATGCAAATTAGACCAAATTTACTGTGCTTCCTTTCCTCTGTAAGAAAGTGAACAGATTAAAGAATCTTTTGCTTTTCCTGCAATTTGGGTATACATACTCCCAGTTGCAAGTAGTAGTTTGTCAGCCGTGTTGGAGCGATTAGTTTTACTCTGTCATGCATCACCCCAGGTTCCCCACTCAGTAGAGTCTTGGATAGAGATGGATATGTGATTTCTCTTTCTATTCTACATTTTATCAGCACCATCACCATTCATTTCATATTCTATATGAAAATCCGACCATACCAGTAGGCATAGCCCTTGGAAAGACCTGCATCCATGTAGCCAATTCACGAAACACAAACGTTAGTGAACAAAGAGTTTTTTAAAAAAAAAAATCATATGGTTTCTCCCATTTAAATAAATATAAAAAGAAGAATATTAGCTGGAGAATATGTACATGAGAGAGAAAAGGAATGTGTGTTAAATTTCTCATCTCCCTCTGGATCGGCACCCCTCTAAAGGTCAGCTCACTAGCCTCAGGTTTAATTCCCTTTCTTGCTGCTACTGTTCAGAGGTAAATGCTTGCTTTTTATTAAAAATCAAAAGCACAGGAGCTTGTAATCCTCTAGACTCAAAGTTTTTTTTTTTTTTTTTTTTTTAATAAAAATGGAAAGTTTAGCTCAAAGCAATAGCAGCTAAAATTAGAGTGAAATCAGCAGCTGCTCCCCAGGGAAGATGGAAAACCAAACAACGTGGGGTTTTTGTTGTTGTTGTTTTTTCTTTGACTACAATTTATGTTGTATTTTTTTTCTCCTTTAAAATTGGAAGACTTTCCAAACATTTGCATATGTCAGCAAAACAATACGTTATGTTTATAACCCCCAACCTCTACTCCTCTGAAATGATGTCAGACACTAGTCTTTCAGGTAAATGTGTGAGAAAACTGCTATTGTGTTTCCAGTGTGGCAGCCCTGAAACAATGGCAGCAATTAATAGATAGCATTGGTGAGGCATCGATCTGTACCCCAGTTAAACTTTCCTCCATTCCTCCCTTTGGACAGCTGTGGCAGCATGCATGACCGTTGGCACAAGCCAGAAGTACTCGATTCTCTGAGGGTGCGGTGGCATCTAGCTGATTGTGTTGCTCAGAAATCATGGTCCGAATGGGTCAGGAATCAAATATTGAGACAAAGCTTAAATGTCAATTATCCTCACTCTCACCTGCTTCTCTCCACCCTGTTTTCTGCTTCTTTTGTTTACTGTCCTCTTGATACTGAATGTTATCTAAGTTCATTGTGGTAACCATTTTGCAACATATATATGTATCAAATCATTATGTGCTATACCTTAAACTAAGACAATATTATATGTCAATTACATCTCACTGGGGGGGGGTGGTGGAAAGGAGCATGGTTTTTCTCTCCCTCTCACCATTTACTACCCCAAACCCAGCCTTCATTATAGTGGCAGCAGTAGCACAGGAATATCACAAGCAGGGATATCACGAACAAGCAGTGAATAGAATACCACACTTGGATACACTTATTCCACGTTTGTTCCTGCATCTGTCTTCAGAATTTTCTCCTCTAGACTTTAGGATCATTGTGAGGGCAACTGGGCTATGTATTTTTCTTCCAACTTTCTTTTATGTAAAAACTTTCTGAGCCAAAACTGCCCCTTACCTCTCTCGGTGATTTTTTTGTGAGGATACCTTTCCAGGAGAGACACTGAAAAGGAAATCCCTCTCTCTACATACAGGAACAGGTTATATCAAGAATAGTTGTGCAGTTTGCCTGTACTAGTTGCTTACTAGATGCTAAGGACCACGTGAGGGGCATTTCAGTCTCTTTCTCACTGATCTCCAGGAAAACTCTATGAGGAAGGTGCTATATTATTGATACTTATTGCTGAGAAAAGAGAGTTGAAGGATTAATTAGCTAATATCATGTAGTTGCTGGTAAGTGATGGAAACTGGGTTCAAATTTAAGTACCTTGACTTTCATTCTTTCATCTCAATGTTGTTTCAGAGTTGTTTTCTTAAACACACACACACACACACACACACACACACATACACACATACACACTCTCTCCCTCTCTCTCTCTCACTCATTCTTAGAGCCTGAAAAGAAAGGAGTAAATGACATCTAAACCGCTCCTTTTCCTCCAAAACCAACTAATTTGTGTCATATCTGGGACTACTGGTGAGACAGGGTTTGGAATTTAAATTTGGTCCCAGTTATTTTCAACAAACTTCCATGCTCTAAAGCCTACGTCATTTTCAATAGTTCTTTTCCAAAATTCATTCATTCTATCAGGGCTTAGTGATGTTCAGTGATGTTCATATTAATGTGAAATAATGACACGAGAAAACAATTTCTGAAAGACACACGATGAATGCAGTACTATTTCTAGGGAAGACAGAGTATTTATAGCACAATAAAAGAGATCTGTAGTTACATTATCCACTGAAGCAAAACTTCGTTGTAAGGGTCATCAACCCATATGTTTTATAACATAAACTGATCAACAGAAAGGGTTAGGAAAATATTTCCCTTGGGCGTAGAGTTTGGGATAATTAGACACATTTGAGGGATTTTACACCTTTCCCAGTCACATCCTACACTACCCATTTTGAGAACTGATAAACTGTTGACCACTTCTGGTATAGTAATTTTATGGCCCAACATAAAAATAAATTTTATTGTATTATATTATTGAAATGGCTATAACTACTCCACTGAGTTGTTATATGGAAATGTGCCTACCTCCTTTATGTGAACTCAACCAGGGACAACCAGACATTCTTCTTTAAAATATTTTTGTGTTCTGTAAGGAGGCTTAATACATTTTTTTAAAAGACAATATTAGTAGTACATGGATTCTTGGTACACAAGTCACATGCAAACAACCACCTCTCTCTTATCACTATTTGAGTCTGCTTATTTTACATTATACTTGGAGGCATATTGTTTACCCAGATTTAGGACTTATGTATTTGGACATGCAAAATTTTCAAAACCGACTGTCTTATTCTTTTTGACAGATGGTAACTTTAAAAGACTTATTATAGGCGAACAAATCCTCTTTAAAAAATTCATTTGTTTTAGACAGAGAGAGAGAAACCTCAAACAGAACCCCACTGAGCGTGGAGTCTGTTGCAAGGCTCGATCCCAGGACCCTGAGATCATGACCTGAGCTGAAACCAAGAGTCAGATGCTCAACTGACTGAGCCACCCAGGCACCATGGGAAACGAATCTCCTTAAACTCCAAACTCACCTAAGGGGATTTGCTAACACTTATTGGATCATATTCTTTCTGTCCAAATCTTTCAATCTTTTCATTCCTTATTTCTTTTAGCCTTCTTTTTTCCCATTATTTTCTTCTATCCCTTCCACTCTCCTCCTCTGCTTCCCAACCTTATTTCCTCCTTTCTTCTCTCTCCCTTCTCTCCTTCTCTGCAAACTAGATTAGGCCAACTAAGAATAGAGCAATCATATTTTTCCAAACCATTAACAGAACCAACTTTGCTAGTTGTATGTGAACGCTGGGACAAAATATATAAAACTGAGAATGCGCCAAGGAAAACTGGCTGCTTGGTCATCATAAAGTTTTAATCCGGATAGCTTTGCTATAAAGTAGGTTTACCACAAAGAATAGGGTCTAACTGTGAACATATGCTGTCCAGTGAGCCAGGAAAAAACAAAAAAACAAAAAAACCCTGCAAACTCAAAACTCAGGAAGAGCAGGAATTATGTAAGAGCAAGACTGCAGGAAGAACAAGAGATTGTCAATATCTGTCCATCATAAATATCACTCAGTTGCTCTCCACCAATCTCCATCTCTGGATATGAACTTTTCTTCCTAGTGCCTGCCTGCACTGGGAATACCTTCCTCTTACCTCGGCATACCTTTTTTTTTTTTTTTTTTTAAGATTTTATTTATTTATTTGACAGAAAGAAATCACAAGTAGGCAGAAAGGCAGGCAGAAAGAGAGAGAAGCCGACTCCCTGTGGAGCAGACAGCCCGATGCAGGGCTCAATCCCAGAACCCTGGGATTATGACCTGAGCTGAAGGCAGAGGCTTTAACCCATTGAGCTACCTAGGTGCCCCTTTTCATACCTTTTTTCAACTTCATAACTTCTGGTTAGTTACAGCTTGTTTTTTCACAACTCAAGCTTCTTAAGATCATTAAGTCATGGGTTCGCTGCATGATTCAGCTTCAATTTCCATTGCTATGTAAGCCATATTGTAGTGATAGCTCCACTCCAAAGTCCAGAACAAATTTCTTTAGCCCATTTTATCATTTTGCATTGGTCAGTTTATAGATTCAATCCCCGATTAGCAGATCGACTCTAGTGAATTGTGGTTGGGTTGAAGTGAGAATAGCTTGGGCAGAAGAAGGCAGGATGGCAAAAACATGATAACACAGTTTCCCACCAGAGGCTACAGGTGAAGTGTGGGACAATTTCCTTTCAAGAGGGCTGTGTTCATTGCAGGTGCCTAACGAAAATGTCTATTTGAGTTATTATAAGCAGTATTCTTTTTTAAAAGAAATTTATTTGAGAGAGAGAGCTTGAGTGGGTGTGGAGGGGAGGGGCAGAGGGAGAGGCAGAAACAGATTTCCTGCTGAGCAGAGAGCAAGACCAGGGCTCTATCCCAGGGACCTGAAATCATGACAGGAGCCAAAGGTAGATGCTTGACCAACTGAGCCACCCAGGCACCCCTAGAAGCAGTATTCTTTACACTACCCTATTCTTCATATAATCAGAACCAGATATTTCTGTACCGAGATAAATTCCCTTCCTCCTTGGTAACTCTTCTAATTTCTACCATCAGTATAAAACAGCCCTTCATCTCAGATTCTCAGATCCTTGGAAAATCAGAATCTTCCATCTCCTTATGTGCATACTAACACTTCCAGCAGGTATGTCGACTAATTTGTAGATTTTGATCATGGCCTTCAGAAATTCTTAAAACATACTGTCCTGCTTTCTAAGCACAGGGACCACTCAACTGCCTCATTCAGAACAATCTCTCAGTTTTGTCAAACTTCTTCACTTATTCCCCATGAAGATTTAAGAACTAAAGGACCCCAAGCAATCTTCAACTCTTCCTCCCTGGGCCAAACTGCAATTGTTTAAAGAACCATTGAATGGTAACTCCTGCAAGTAACATTTGAGGAAATGGTTTGGTATTGTTTATTTGATTAAATTTTTTGTTCATTTGACTTGCAGGGAATTGCTTTAGGAAAGTAAGAATAATTGAAAATGCTTCTTTTGAAGTACTTTATGATAAAAGGGATGGTTTTCTTTCTAGAGATAATGTAATAGTATTCCTCCTAGAGGCAATAAGAAATTTGCAGGTGCCATGATATCTAATGCAGTCTTTAAATTCTTCAATTCTCTGTAATTCTTACCTTCCTATCCACCTCAAATTATCAAACATAATATTCATTTTATTCATTCATTCAGCAAATACCTGTTGAGTATCTACTAAGAACCAAGAGTTGTGGATACAGAAAGTTACACTTCCCATTCCTGCCCTTACAGAACTTAATAGAACAGGGTGCCTGTTTCTCTTCTTGTGTTTAAATATTAATAGCTATCCTATAGATATTTTGCCTAAATATCACTAATCTCTAAAGCCACCTTGAAAGGCAATGGGATCTCTATTCTATAGGTGAAAAAGTGAGGCTCAGTTGATATATCAATTTGCCCAATCTCAAAGAGCTGGCAAATTGCAGACCAGGATTTGAAACAGTTTGTCTGGCTCTAAACACAGTTTTTGCAGTTCACCACACAGCCTTAAAGATTAGTTAACATCCATCATTTGTATATGCTAGAAATTAGAGTTCCAAAGAGGCATAAATCATTGTCTCCTAAATCATATATTTTATAATCTAGTCAGAAAACAAAAAACATATATTAAAAATGTTTTCTCTTTTTTTTAGCTCAAAGTCTCCAAAGTCCACCATTTATTTTATTTTATTTATTTTTATTTGTATAGTTGACACACAATATTACATTAGTTTTTAGGTGCACAACATAGTGATTCAACTTCATATGTTATGCTATGCTCACCTCAAGCATATCTACCATTCACAAGTCTACTCACAATACACGCTTATTATAATATTATTGATTCCGTATGCTGTGCCTTTTATTCCCATGACCTATTCATGCCATAACTGGAGGCCTGTATCTCCCACTCACTTTCCCCCATTTTTCCTATCCCTTTAACACCTTCCTCTGGCAACCATCAGCTTATTCTCTGTATTTATATATCTTATTCTGCTTTTTTTTTTTTATTTCTTTATTCATTTGTTTTGTTTTTTAGATTTCACATTTGAGTGAAATCAAGTGGTATTTGTCTTTCCCGTTCTCACTTATTTCACTTAGCATAATGCCTTCCAGGTTCATCCATGTTGTCACAAATGGCAAGATCACATCCTTTTCATGGTTGCATAATAATCCTGTGTGTGTGTGTGTGTGTGTGTGTATCACATCTTCCTTATCCATTCTTCTATTGATGGACACTATCTTGGCTTTGTACATAATGCTGCAATAAACTGGCATGCATGCATCTTTTCAAATTAGTGATTTTGTTTTTGTTTTTGGGTAAATACCCCATAGTGAAATTATTGGATCATATGGTATTTCTACTTTTAATCTTCGGAGGAAACTCCATACTGTTTCCTGTAGTGGCTGCAGCAATTTACATTCCCAACATTAATTGAATGAGGGTTCCTTTTTCTCCACATCTCACCAACAGTTTTTATTTCCTCTTTTTTTTTTTTTTTTTGAGATTTTATTTATTTTTTTGTCAGAAAGAGAGAGAGTGTGGGAACTTATAAGCAGAGGGAAAAATAAGGAGAGGGAAAAGCAGGCTCACCACTGAACAAGGAGCCCTATGCAGGACTTGCTCCCAGGACTCCAGAATCATGACCCGAGCCAAAGACAGAAACTTAACAGACATCACTATTTCTTCTCTTTTAAAAAATTTCATCCATTCTGATACATGTAAGGTGATATCTCATTGTGTGTTTCCCCTTGTATTAGCATTTATCTAAATAACATTTTAATGATAGGGACAGAAAACTTGCTTTCAATCGAATCTCATCTTTGAAACAACATTAAGAATCACTACTCAGGGTTACTATTCTCAGGGTTCATAGTTGTACTTGATTTAGTCAAGAGAATGGCAGTTACTTGTGGAATAAAGCGTTTTAGAGTGTTTAGAAAAGAATCATTAAAACAGAATACAATCTCATTAAATTTAATTTCATTCTTTAACCAAAAGTATGTATTTAGCATCTAGCATCTTTAAACAAAATTCCATTCTCTAAATTAGTCTTTATTGAGCAACAATCATGCACAAAATACTGTACTAAAGATAATTTGTTGAACTCTGATGGACTAAAACCAGTTTCTCTTTAAGAACTATAAAAGTCTGGATGTGCTTTTGCTGTGCTTAAGAAGACAGAGACACATGAACTTCATGGCCATATAAAGAATTGCTAGTTTCCACTTTTGAGAGAGATAAAGACACAGAGAGAAGTAATTAGAGAAAGAGGGAGAGAGAATCTTCCCCTTAAAAAAAAAAATTAAGGGTTTTACATCTTAGCAAATTATTCTTTAATCTCTGATCTGCATATTCTGAAACAAATTAGAAGTCCTTTGTAGTCTGCTAAATATATGCATATTACTGATGTAGCCTGGCTTCTTCTCACCATGGGTCTCAATTTAAATTGACACGTGAAAGAGGACGTCCCAGATTACTCTACATATGCATGTATGTAGAGCGGTATATATACATCGATAGTCTATTCTCTTTATTTTATTTAAGCAGTGGGTCTCCATAATGCCATCTTACTCTCTTCCTTCATAGTAATGTTGTCATTTGAAGTCATCTTGTTTGGCATTTTTTTTTTTTTTTTAATCTGTCTTTCTCTGCTAGTTTATAAGCTCTGTGAGCATGAACATGAGGTCTCTTGGTAATGACTACTGCTGGAGCACTCAGAATATTCCCTGATCCTTTCCCAGGCATTCAGGTATTATTTAAAGAGTGAGTGAACAAATGAATGAATAAGTCAATGAATGAACAAATGAATAAAGGCAGTGATCAACAAACTGATGCCACAGTCCATACTGCAGAGCTTTCCCTTTGTCTGTAATCATTATCCATGAGTCAAATCTAAGTATAGGATTCAACTGATTTATTCTATTTATCTGCAAAGCTGGGTTGGGGGGCATCTCATCAGACACTCATAGATCTGAGCATTTTCTTTTTAATTCTGTCTCTGGGATATTCAAGCTATAAAAGTTCTTTCTAAACCTTGAGTTTTGCCTTTGGAGTCAAGCAGGCAGACTTTGTTTTTACTTTAGACTTCGACCCCAGAAGTTTGCCTATTTTAGATTACCTAGCCAGACCTATATAGACATCTACACACTATGTAGTCAATAAAACTTTTCTTTTCATTAATAATACTAGTGTCACAGTCTATTCATTCTGAGCTCTTAGACACCTGAGCCACAATAAATAAGGCTTTCTTTTCCCCCTGGATATTCTGCTCTTGATTTCCTTAAATTCATCTTTTTGCAAGTCATGTTTGGTCCCCATAGTTCCTGTGTGAAAAGCATTTCCTCTTGAGTGAGAGAAATTATTTTTTTCTTTTCTGCTGTTTATCTTCTCCAGGCTGGCCCAAAACAATCAGTGTGCCTTGGCATTATCTGTAATAGTTAAGACTTTATAGTCATTTACATTCCATCTTAACTGTCTCTCTTTTTGACAGGCTACATGGACTGTGATTTCATTTTTTGCCCTTTCAGGGTTAGATTGGGCTCCTTAGACTCTCATATCCTTCTCACATGCCATAATCCAAGATGGTAACTTTTTTTTAAATGTTTTTGGCTGTCTGTAGAAGATCTGACCACGGATCTGTTATCTCATTATCCACTTGTTTTAAATATATATTAAAATATATTTTAAAATGAAATTATATATGGATATTTTGTAAAACTTTATATATTCTTTAATTAATTAATTAATTAATTTGACAAGAAGTCAGTACTTCTCTCTTCTCCTTCTACTCACATACTCTTATCCCCTACCTTTCTGGTGTTCTTATTCTTATGAAGTGAATGACAAGGGAAAGCCACATATTGCTGTTAAAAGCTAACATCCTTGATTTCAGTAAAGGCATAGAGGTCCCTCAAATCATGATATAAATCAAGATTTTTATTTCTAATAGGAGAGAAGATCTATGCATCATACTTCTACTTTCTTTACCTCATGACTCTTAAATATTATCCTTTCTCTCTGTGATTTCTGTTCTCTGAATTTTTAACAGTATGCAGAGTTTCAGGGTGTAGGATTTAAGCAACATTATTTGTCTCTGAGCTAAAGTTGCCAAAGAACTGAATACAGAGCTATTTTGAGCCCTTCAATGACCAAAGTATTATTTGGTAACCACCAGGGCAGAGAAGCCCTCCTATTTTGATGATGAAAAAAGTTCCACTTTCTCTCCACCAGCCAAAGAAAGGATTAGGATCTCAAACCTTCAAAGAAAATAGAGTGAAGAGAGCACAAACATATCTAAAGATATTCACGATTTTTCCACAGGTCCCTTATCACAATTTTCAACTAATTATCAAAGAGCCTATAATTAAGGAGTGGGAAGTTTTACTCTATTCATATTTCCAAGTTGGACATTTCTCAATGGAATCTTTATTTCCAACTTAACTATGTAAGTGATGACTAGTTTCAATTTAATCAATTAGATTATCTGTGCAGACATTTTAATTTAATCATTAAGATGTGTTCTAAACCTTAAACTGGCCATGATGCTGTGATCTGCAGTCATGGTCTTTTATACTTTTGAGAGTGAAAAAGAAAAGCAAGGTGACTTACATCAGGATTTGATCCCTATCCTTATTTAGAGTTCATCTAAATTAACTTAAATTTTTGTCCTGGCTTTGTTCTGTCTCCCTTTGTAACTGCTTAAAGAGTAAAAATAATTATATTGGTTTAACATTTCACTGAACCCTAACTCCCTGAATGGGTAAACACAACCATCCCCTAGTGGACCTCTGCTCTGAAAGTCTCCCAACTACCTTGTCCTCAAATCCACCATTCCAAAATAATGGTAGGGGGGCTTGGGTGGCTCAGTAAGTGGTGCAGGTCATTCTTGACCTTGGGTTTGTGGGTTTGAGTCCCACATTGGGTATAGAGATTACTTTAAAAAATAAAATATTAAGAAAAATGATATTATAATACAATATAGCAACAGAGTCTATCCAGGTCAGGGATCCATGAGCTCATAAGTTAGGAGGACAATTTGGAGAAGAGGAAACAGTATTGAATTTCATATTGAAAAATCTAATTTCATTTTTTTTTCTTTTCTTTCCTCTCTCTCTCTCTCTCTCTTTTTTTTTTTACTTTTCCCTCAGTCATGTGACTTTTAGCACTGGATATCACTTGTCTTAATTATTTCATCAGCACAATGAGGAGATTGATCATGATCTCACAGGGCTGAAGTGAGGAAAATATATGTGAAAAACTAACAACCATTATACAGTAGAAGAATATTAAGTTGTTAACATTAGCCTTCCAGATTTTTCAAAGTGTCCCTGCTACCTTCCTTTTATCCTCATATACCCAAGGCTTTCCATGCCAGGTTTGCAATGATATGGATTGGGGGTGGGAGGTGGGTATCACTGAAATCAAGCAGCAGAAAGCAGGAGTTCAAGGCCCAAATTAAACTTGAAGCTACTCTGAGGAGTCCATTCTTGGTAAGGAAGGAAAAGAGAAAGATAGAGACTGGTTGAGGAAAACTTCTTGTCCCTCAGCTTCCAATTAATTCTTCCTCAGATCTATCCAACAATACTATCCCAGTGCTATTCGTGCTTTATTGTGCAAACAAATCACCTGGGGATCTTGTTAAAATCCAAATTCTGATGTAGAATATCTGGCCAAAGGAGTTGCACTTCCAATAAGTTCCAGCCAAGGACAGCGCTGAGGGCTGTGGATAACATTTTGAGTAACAAGGTTCTACGTGACCCTCTATGATTTGTTGCCTTCCTCTCCTACCAAATATTCTACCAGCGTTCCTGTATCTTCTCTTCTAGTAAGACTAAACTGCTGTTTCCAGGAACACTCTAGTGGTTTTCTCCCTCTATACTTTAGCTCATCTTAATTTCTATGTTTAGAATATTATTTTTCACAACTCTTTGGAACTCTGCCAAAAGATTATTTTCTCCAGGATTTTATCCTGGAAACCTCCAATCTTAGTTGCTGCACTATTATCCTTTCTATGACACATTTGTATCAAGTTTTAATTTATGTGGCTATTTCTTCTCATAAGACCCTGAAGTTATCAAGGACAAAAAAGCCACCTAATTTTGTATTTTCCCAGCTTCTGACACTCTTTGTGGCACAATAGAGCACTTTGTAAATATGTGCTCAACTAAGTAGTATATAAAGAGCATGCTGAATTCTGCACTCATACCTAGCTGATCAGGTAGTACAGAGTCAGGTAGAATGCCAGTCCTTACTAATAACTTATTATGCTTCTTGCTATGAAATAACACACTTGGCAAAGAATGTGACTGTGATAGATGTTTAAAAAATAAAGAAATAAAAATAAAAATAGCCAGAAAATAAATCTTTAAAAAAATTATAACAGGCAGAGTGAATTAGGTTGGAGTCTGTGTGACATGGGCCTTGAGGACATCAGTGAGTCTCTCTCACACCCATCCTAATTTGTGCTGAGACATTACAAAGGTCAAGACACTTGAGGTATGGTTGTGCAACCACCCTCCATCAGTTAACTCAGTTCTGTTTCCTACTTCTGAGGCACTGATTCCCTCACCTCCCTTTCTCTTGTATTTTCCTTTCCAATGTTTTGTCTATGGCCCTCTTGGTGCTCATTAGCTGAGTACCCAAGGGTCTAGGTTTGCTTCTTTGCTTTCATCCTCTTTTTTCAGCGCTGGAGAGGAGGAAGAGCGGTAATCCATCATGCAAAGGAAATGGTCTCCCGTAGTCACTTGGGCACTAAAGAGATGTCAGGCCAAGAATATTTTCCTTCATCACGTTCAATCTTTTTCCATTATGAATTTCAGCTATTCTTCTCTAGGTCTCAGAGATCTTTCCTGCAAGCCTGACACTGTTAATGGAAAATTAGATTTTGAATTCTTCACTGACTTAAATTAATAGGCCTAAGATTGAGAAGAAGAGGTGTAGAGGTACATTTGTGTTCCTGCTTTGACCTCTAAAAAGCATATTCTATTTTCAACATATGAAAGGAACTCAAATTCGAGAGTAACATTACAGGTAATATATTTTGGCATTATGTGTCTAATATGCTTCTATAATCATTAATTATTAGAATTGTCATGTAAAATGAGAACCATTTGTTAACATTTAATATACTGAACATGAGGGAATCAGTAGTAATAAATGAAGGTGGTTAGGCATTAATGAGAACAGCTGAAGGGTGATACTTACTACCTTGTCAACAAAGAAGGCCCTTCTGTACACTGACATTTACCAGTGCACAATGGGAAAAGGATGGTGCTGTTATACTTGGCCAATGAAAATAAGGTAATTATCTCTCTTCAAAGGTGGCCCATTTTTATCTGATTAAGTTATTTAAAAACATGTGTATTTCTCTATATGCTTTTTGTAGAAAATTAAGGGTAAATGGTTTTTTACTATTTAGCATTGAAATAAACCTCCATGACTCTACAATTTAAGATTATAGCTTGATGTATGTAGAAATAAAAACAAATGAATTTGAAATTCCAGATCTTTATAATTCAGAATTTCATTACCATCACGAATGTTTCATAATTATGAACAAGGTAAAATGTCACCCAATTCGGAATCATGTAGGCTAAGGCACTTTTGGCTTACTACAATGTATGAATTATAGGGCAGTTTCTAATAAGAATAAGTCTACTGCATATAGGTAGAATTTAATACATGTTATAAATTTACCTTTTTAAATAATAACTGGAAACATGTATCGAACTTTAATAAGCTCTATGCTAAGCGCTGGAAGTACATTTCCTAATTTAGTTCTTACAATAGCCCAATGAACTCGATCCATCTTTTATCCCCATTTTAGAGTTAAAGAAACTAAAGCCCAGTCATCCAGAGCACACCAGTTCTAAGTGGAGAAATCCACACACAAATCCACACACAATGTCTTTTAAAATTGAATTAAATTATTTTCTATTAAAATTGTTTAACCAAGAGAATTTTATTTGTTTGTTTCTGATTTTATGAAATTCTTTGAAAATAAAGTAGGTTCCCCTATTAAGAATAAGACTGAAAAGTGTTAGCGAGGAAAAAAAATAAATAAATAAATGTGATTTTTGTACATTGGCTTCTTCTTCTAAAGAGTAAATGTTTTAACCAGATCTAAAGTTCTTTGAGGCTACATATGCAAACCTTTAGCTATCAAAGAAGTCACAAAGGGAGGATGTCCAAATTTTCAAAATTCAACGGTAATTCTGCCAACACCAGGTGTTCATATATTTTCCGAATTTTATGGAGGAGGGCTTTATTATATAATGGTAAAGACTGGACTGGAACAAATGTACCATTTAACTTCACTTCAAATATTAGATGACACTGCACCTAAATTTTGTTTTTCCAATCCGTTTATTGTATTTCCAATCCATTTTATTTTTAGTGATTTATGATCCATGGGAGGCAAGGAGGGGAGCAATAAGTGCCACAAATAATAAATAAACAATAAGAATTTTATTAAAAAAGAAATAATTTTAACTTATTTAAAATGATACCTTTTGGAATCTAAATACAAAGCCCCCTTGCACTGATTTCAATGAAATTTGGATATCAAAGATAACACAGAGTCTGGCATATATAAGTTACTAAATAATGACTACTTTCCATTTCTCTTTTCTACATCACTCCTCTAAGAAATATAGTCAAATAGGGCAATTAACTCACATGATCTTTGTATAGTGTCCATTTATTAAAGTATATTGATATTGTTAATTTGATATCTGTTGGGACTTTGATTTGAATGTTACACAGCTTCTACTGGCTCTTCCAGGGCTGGGGAAAATTAGTACTAAGTCATAGGGACAAGCAATTTTGCTGGGTTCAAATATAGAAAATAATCTCTATATTTTATTCAAAAACCAGAGAGTCATTTTTACTGTATTCTTCACTGTAGGTAGCCCTGTCCTTTAAAATGTTTGCTGACCTAATGACTAATTAATATCAAAGAAGACTCTAACTACTTCATAAAAGGTCAACCACTTAACACCATCAAACTTCAAAAGACCCTCTTCGTGCCCATGGGTCCCCCTGAGGAACAAGGACAGAGAAAGAGTGTGTGCATGTTAATAGAGACCTTTAGCAACACTATTCCTGGCACCCCTAACACTGGCAATGACGGGATATAGGTTAATGCTTCTTCAATTATAGTGTGTTTCCGAGTCACTGGGCAACTCCTCATTAATTTTGATTCTATGGCCCCATCTCTGGAGTTGCTGATTAAGTAGATCTAAGGTGGTTTCTAGACATCTTCATTTTTCAAAAAATTCCTATGAGATTCTGAGGTAGACTGTTAAGAAATACACTTTTGAAGATATACTTAGCTGGACCCTGTGTGAAATCACCAAAGAGGAGAGAAAGGAAGAGAAAATATTTCCTTCTTGCTTTCTTGATGTATACAACCTGATGTATACAACCTTACTTCAAGTCCTGCAAAGAATATGGCATGGTTTTCATTGGGTTCTGCTTGTTTTTATCTACTTTTTGCAAAGACTCTTACCTCTGTGGAATATTTGGGGAACATGATTCTTACTGATTCTCATCTCTTTAGTCTCTTGATGGATAGTGTGATGCAACAGTGGCTGAGATTTGGGAGGACTATAATCTAGTAAATTTAGCAAGTAGAGTTTGACCTTCCTGCCCAGTGGATGAATTCAGTAGGGTTCTTTTTATAGCCCCTCTTATTGAACTACAGGACAATCTCCTTAGCTACTTGTCCCTTGGTCACCAGCCTCAAAGCTACATAAAGTTCTTCCCACTGTAAGCATTTTCCTCCAACCTCTTCATCCTCCCCAGATGATCTTTTAAGTCTCTTTTCTCCCACTCCATGCATGGATATTAGAACTTGTGAAACTCCTCATAATTTGAAGACTGGATCCCAGGCAGGTGAAATAGAAGCATCCTTTCTCTTTTATGTTCAGGTTAAGTATCGCTCCAGTTCCCATTGAGGGGACTGGTTGCTGATGCAGATGTGAGAGATGATGTCTAAGAGGAGAAAAGAGTTAATAGATTTTATCAGCCATTCCTCCTGAGGTGTGGACTGCCACCCTCCTCTGGTTCTAAACCTCAGAAAAAATGCTGAAGGAAGCTGACAAGTCTCTTTGAAGATGTTTTCATTGGAGTGGAGCTGCTGCAGTGGCACCCCAAAGTGGCACTTCCATGCATGCATTAAGTTATAAATATGCAAATTGAATCACTAGGTGCCACTAGCCCAACCATTCACAGTAGAGTGATTATCACCTGACAGCTTTAAGCTGGTACCCCCCTGCTGTGATAGCTTCAGCAGATATTTTGCTTAAAGTCCTGTCATCCATCCATGATGAGATGAGGAAGGGAGCTCCCAGGATTCCTCTTGCAGATATAAAGGTGGTGCTTTGTAAAGCTTCCAGTGCCTCTCCAAGGCAGAGAGAAGAGGCAGAGATGACTGACAAGCAGCCCTAATATCAGACACCAAGGAGTTTACCATATTGGGGTAATCCTATCAAGACTGGACCTGGCTACAGGCTTTTAAGAACATCTCTGCCTTGGAAGCAGTAGAAGTAAAACTTGGTGCTTAGGTTAGACTGGCTGTCTAAGAATCATCAGGAGCTTGATAAGACTACAAATTCCCAAGCTCCCTTCCTAGAAATTTTGTTTCAGAATATTTGGAGTAGAGTCTGGAACTTGATAGGTTTATCATGCTCCCCAAGGTGATGAGTTGCAGTGATAATTGAGAACCATAGTAAATAAATCAAAACCATAAGACAGTTCAAGCATTCACATCAATACTTGAATTATAGAGGTTTAAACATGTCTGAAAATTGACATTTTCCCATAAGGAAGTGGGGTCTATATCCCCTCTCCCTTGAACCCGGGCTAAATTTAGAGAACAGCTGACTAGAGTACACAGGAAGTGACACTAAATGATTTCTAAGTGTAGGTCATACAAGATGGTACAGCTTCTGCCTGATTCTCTTAAGATACTTGTCTTCAGAGCCTTGTTCCACCAAGTGAGAAGTCTTAGGTTACCATGCTCCTCATAAAGGCATAACTAACTATAGGTATTTTGGCTAACTACCCCAGCTGAGGAACCAGCCAACAGCTATAGCACCAATGGCTATATATCTAAGCAAAGATGCCCCCAGATATTACTAGCTCTGTATGTCCAGTTACTCCAAGCCTTCAAGTAACCCACAGGTTTGGGTCTCTCCAGTTGAAGTCCCAGATATTATGAAGCAAAAACGAGCTAACTTTTAAAATTATTATTATTATTATTATTGCTGTTGTTATGTTCAGTTAGGCAGCATATTATACATCATAAGTGTTTGATGTAGTGTCCAACAACTCATTAATTGCATATAACATCCTGTGCTCATCACATGTGTCTTCCTTAATACCCATCACCTGGTTACCCCATCTCCCCACCCCCTCCCTTCTGTAAAAACAACAACAAAAACAAAAGAAAACAAACTAACAAAAAAACAAAAAAACAAGCTATCTTTATAATGCCCTTCTCAAATTCCTGACCCATAGAGTGTTGGGCATAATGGTTGTTTTATAGTGACAAGTTGTAGGGCAGAACATACATCAGGGCCAGAAATCATTCTAGGCACTGTGGGCAGAGCAACCCCTAGCTTTGTCATTCAATTATCCTTGTCACTCAATTAAAAGCTGTGTGAGGGGGCACCTAGGTGGCTCAGTGGGTTAAGCTGCTGCCTTCGGCTCAGGTCATGATCTCAGGGTCCTGGGATAGAGTCCCGCATCGGGCTCTCTGCTCAGCAGGGAGCCCGCTTCCCTCTCTCTCTCTCTCTGCCTGCCTCTCTGTCTACTGTGATCTCTCTCTCTCTGTCAAATAAATAAATAAATAAATCTTTAAAAAAAAAAAAAAAGCTCTGTGACTTTGGGTAATTTACTCATGTTCTCAGAAGATCAGATTCCTAATATATAAGCTGGAGAAAAAAGCATATCTCAGGATTATAGTATAGATTAAAAGAGGCAATGTGTAAGAATGTGCCTCATACAGTGCCTATAACTTAGTGGGAATTTAATGATTATCACTGTTATCTTTGTTATTATTATTGTTGACATTGTTGTAAATAATTATCAAAGATCCCTAGGTATCTCAGTTATGATCAAAGCCATTACCCCTTAGGATTGAGGGAAAGAAAGAGAACACGTCCAAGTCATGGAAAATAAATTTTTCATGAAAAGAGGACTTCAGAATTTACGCTTCTCAATATACACCTTATACAGATGAGACACTATGTTGAAATATTTTTTTCAGAACTGTGAATGAAACATTTTCCAACATAAGTACTTTTTTAATGTTAAGAAAGCAAACAAAAACACTGAACACTCATATGATAGTATTTACTTTAGAAAAAAAGGACATGTTTGGTTACTAACCTATAACATCTATATACATATTAAAAATAGCTGTGTTTACCTGTCACACAGCCTACAGACAACACTCTCCAAACACAGATCCAAAGCTCTATTAGAACAAATGTCTTCATTGCTCAGGATACCTCACAATCTTGGAATTCTTATCACAAATTAGTGTCTCTTTGGCACTTACCTCCAAAAGTGACACTTAGCCACATCTCCAAGAGTGATACTGTGTAACCACACCCAATTAGAAACATGTTTTGCTTTTTTGCTCTTAATAGAAGGCAAATATTTCTGATAAGCTCTGTACACATCACCATCAGTGTACCTATAAGGAAGCTGGTATGATTATTTGTCTGGCATATGGAGGAAAGAGAAGCTAAACGATCCTTTTAGGGATCCAGATGGCCTTCAAGTAACTGAGATCATGACATTTAAACACTTTCAACAGTGATTTTTGTTTTAACAAATCCAAATCATGCATAGGTAAGATGTAGTCTCTATGACAATATGTAAGTATTAGAAAACTCTCAAAAATCTCTATTAACAAAATAATTCCCACAAATTCACCTAATTCAAAATGGAAAAGGTGTCAAAATAATATTCTTGTTATGCATGAAAATAGCGCTACACAATATTTTTCTTTTGAGGATATTCTTAGCTCAGGTCCTACCTAATAAATCTCTCTAAATATGACCTGGAAGAAGGGTTATTTTCATTATGTTAATGATCCCTTAGGTAAGGAAAGAGTGGAAATAGCTCATTAATGGGATTTCCAGGTGATAAGTGAAGATGTATGGCAGGCACCCTTGAAGCTCCTCAGATGTTATATAAATGGAACCAGAGAGGGTAGTGATCTGAGTCAAAAATAACAAAATGAGATTCAGCTTGGAAAAATGAAAACCAATACATCTTCAGCAAAATAATTCAGGGGGCAGGAGAAACCTAGAAAGTAGTAACTGTGACAGAGACATGGAGCTGATAATGGAGGAAAAATTAGATATCAGTTTGCAATGTAATATGGCTGTCAAAGGGGCTGATGCTGTTTTGAACTGACTACAATGATCCATTATGTTGGGACAGAGCAAAAATAGAGAGAACTGACTCCCACCTTCCTTGACTCTGTTTAGGCTAAACTACTGTCAGGTTTCCCAATACCTGAAATGTGTGGAGAAACAGAACTGAGTGCAGAGGATAGCACTGAAATGATTAAAGCAATGGAATGATGTATTTTATAGGAAAAGATTAAAGGAGCTAAATAGGTATTGCCTCAATGTGCGACAACAAACAGGCCTAGGGTGGCACTAAGTCAGCATTTGAAAGTTGTCGTTTTCCTCAGGAGAAAGGGCTATATAAATGTGAAATAATAGGAACAGTATTAAGATGCCTTGGGAAAGCATCTAAGAGGGGATGGCGTAGCCTGTGTACATGGCTAATGTTTGAGATCACTTCCTGACATCAGCTAGACTGACAATAGTCCTTTCAGTTGTCATGCTATTGGAAAACACTGGACAGGTCCTCTCTTCTCAATCTCGTGGTAGAGAACCTTGAACTGCTCGGAGTTGTTACTGGGAGCAATTAAATTTTGTGTACATGGTTTTTGTACTTTTTTTAATGCTAGCCTCCATTACCTTATTCTTTAGTCAAAATTTAATCTGCTCAGCCTTGTTTCCAGAACCCACATCAAATATTGCTTTTGCTTATCCATTTTCCAGGAACTCTCTCCTAATTCAAACAGTAAGTAAAATGGAGGCTCTGAACCAATTTATACTAAGATGCTAGTCTGTGAGAGAACAGCTTAATATGTTTCTCTAATACATGCATAACAATATACAAAAGGTCTCTGTCCAATAGATGAGGAATATGTTTTGATATGAACCATCCCTGTGCCCTTCAAATCACATTCCCTAAGCTTTCAAGTGGCAAATGCTTGTATTTGGAAGTGCCCCCTGCACCATTTCAAGCTGCTAAAACAGCTGCAGTGCCGTCTTAGAGGTTGAATGGGCTCAATTTAATAGATGTTTGGGGTTTTGCATTAAAACCCCAAACATCAAGCGCATATGACATGCTTTATGACATATGAAGCTATGTGGGGAAATTTTCATGCAGCTACAACAAGCCAGGACATGCTCTATTGGAAGCATAGATGTAAGAGAAATATAACTTAGCTCCCTCCTAGTTTCAACATTCTATGACTCTATAATTCAACGACTGAGGATCATTTTCATGATTCAAGAGTCAATATTAATGAATTCTTTTCAAAATGAAAATGGGAGAAAGAAGGTGAAAGAGATGAAAAGTTGTTCCATTATATGTTAAGTGTTTAGAATACCAGGAAGATACAATTTGGAAACAAAATGAATGATAAGTATATAGGTGAGCAAACACAAGGGGGCAAATTGAAGAAAAAAAAAAAAAAAGACTGCAGTGACCATTCATCACTGATCCCTGGAGTGGAAAGAAGGAAAATGTGAAATTCCTGCACCTACTTGTGATGTATTTGGAAAGACAGGATATCTTGCTCAGGGGAAACTTTAAAGAGTCAGACATCTGCTGTAGAGCAAACACAGTGACACATGGGTCACTAAAGAGCCCCTAAGTTACAGAGAGGACAGGTTTGTGACCCTGAAAGTAGGCAATGCAGGCAGAGAAAAAACCCACTCCAGATCTGCCACCGACTGGCCTGAAGGGATTGATGGAGAATGTGAAAGCAACATAATAATCACCAGGGTCCACTTGTTATTTATATTCTAATAGTAAAGAAAATGGCTTCTTAGGGTGCAGGTAATTTCCTAATACAAGTACTTTAATGGAAACAAAGATAGTCACCTAAGGCAGCCAGTTTAGCCAAACATGGTCAGTAAAATGTATTGTGCTGTGTATAAAATGGCCTGTAATGTTGGCCAAAGGCAGTTTTTATGATGGATGCAGTTCACTCAGGGTTTACTGATAGCATGGCTTTCTGTGTTGATTATTAGTAGTCAAACATAAAAACTATTTTAGCCACGTCTTATAAATTAGCTTAGCTCCCAAGAGGCAGAGCCTGGGTCAACACCACGGAAGGCAAAGACAGAATGCAGGTTACTCTGAAATACAGAGATAGGCAAAATTAGCCAGCCTGTAGTCTGTTTTGGTTTCAACCATATATAGGTAGGGATTCTTCAGCCACCTGAGTTCTCCACATAAACCTGGGTAGTTTTCAGTTACAATCACTGTATAGGCACTGTGAGAATATGTTTATTATTCATGAGTAAGAAAGAATCTATAATATGTGAAAATCTCTTTGCCACAATTTTAAGGTAATAGTTATTGTAAAAAAGCAACATTTCAAGAAATATAAGGATTTGAACTGTAGAATGATGAGCTCATCCTGTAGGTTCCAAATATAAGCAAAAAAAAAAAAAAAAAAATTAGGAGGATCCTGTGACCACATTTGAGTAGTGATACTACCATCCCCCATTCAATGTCAAGTACTTTTGCCACACGGATTGGCTACAAGTATTAGTCATAAGTGTACTGAACTTTTGTTTTTAGTCCAAGTTATCTGTGATTTCAGATACAAACAAGAGACATGCAAAAGATTTGAGTGAGAAACGATTATAATTGTAAATTGTAAAAGGAAAAGTAAATAACCCAGAATATCCCTAGTCACCCGTGGCTTGTGGGACGATATAAGTCCAAATGCAAAGTATACTAACTGATTGATAGACAAAGTGGAATAGAGGGGGAAACATAGTGAAAGTCAATTTAGGCATGGAGAGAGATTTGAGAACCCTTTTAACAGAGAGAATTTTATTATACCTATAAACCTAAATTAACCATACCATATTTACTAAAGAAATCTCTACCTCCAGCCTCTTCCATCCCACCTCCTTGTCACATCTGAAACGTATCCAATGTTAACTTCTAGAAAACCTACCCCGAATGATCCCAAATCTAAATTCCATGCAACTGAATAATCACTATCTATCTAGATACAAAATGTGTCAAGGGCTTCATAAGTATATTTAATCCATACACAACTCTAAGAGATAAGTGTTATTATTCTGATGTTAAAGAGGAAGAAACTGGAAGGAAAAAAAAATATTTATATAGTCAGTTTAGCACTCAAAGTTCAAAGCCAAGTATAGCTAACTCTAAAATTTCCATCAGAGAAACAATGACAAGAGATAAATAGATTTCCTTAAAATCATTTAGGCTAAGATGGGATTGGGAGGGAGACAAACCATAAGTGACTCTTAATCTCACAAAACAAACTGAGGGTTGCTGGGGGGAGGGGGTTTGGGGGAAGGGGGGTGGGCTTATGGACATTGGGGAGGGTATGTGCTTTGGTGAGTGCTGTGAAATGTGTAAACCTGGTGATTCACAGACCTGTACCCCTGGGGATAAAAATATATGTTTATAAAAAATAAAAAATTAAAAAAAAATCATTTAGGCCTCACTCTCTGATTTCTATATCATTCACTGTAGGCATTTCTTAAAACTTACTTTAATTTTCTTTTAGGTTATAAGGAAATAGATTGTGATACCTGTATCTGAGTGTGTGTGCGCCCACATATGCACTTACATATTTTATTTGTTCAACAGATATCTACTGTATCTATAATTCTGTGGTAGGCACTGTGCCAAGTACTGTACCACAGGCATGGTTTTTCCTCTCACAGAGATCACCGTCTATCTTCTCTGTTTGATGAGGCAAGATTATTTAAAACCAAAGAGCAGTCAAAGTCAAACGAACAAACAAACAAAAATAAAAGAATGCATTGAAGTGTGGAGAAGGCTGGGGTTTATAAAGAGGAACATGTAGCTACTTAAGGGAATCAACCATATGTGAGAGATCATCCTTAAAATACTATCATTGGGCGCCTGGGTGGCTCAGTGGGTTAAGCCGCTGCCTTCGGCTCAGGTCATGATCTCAGGGTCCTGGGATCGAGTCCCGCATCGGGCTCTCTGCTCAGCAGGGAGCCTGCTTCCTCCTCTCTCTCTGCCTGCCTCTCTGCCTACTTGTGTTCTCTGTCAAATAAATAAATAAAATCTTTAAAAAAAAATAAAATAAATAAAATAAAATACTATCATCATCATCATCATCATCATTATAGTTATGAAGTAATTTTTATTACTGTAAAATTGAAGAAATTAGAATTCTGCAGCATTGTCAACCCTCAGAGCAGGGTCACCTGGAGAAATGAGAATAACTAAACACGTGCCCCAAGGTTCAAATCTCAGGGTATGCCAATCTTCTCTTTTCTGTAAATGAAAAGAGAAATAACTACCATATGAGAATGACAATCATTGAAATGGGATATTTCCAGTGACTTCCAGGAATAGGCTAACTGGGATGGATATTCAGTTATAATACAAAACTGTGCTTATAATTTCATTAATTTCTATAATTTTAGTTTTTAGAACTTTAATCCACCCCCTTTGCAATGTCATCTTTTTTAGAACTTCTGGGGGTCTTTTTGTTTGTTTTTGTTTTGTTCTCTCTTTTGATTGATCTAAGGGAGAAGAAACGATGTTTTGTTAATACACAGGTACCTAGCCTAGGAAGACCAGCAAGTGTTCCCTAAATTTTGGCATAGTAGTTGTCAGTTGCTGGTCCACTACCAAGCCTGAAGGAGCTGGTATAATCATGTGATGAAAAAAGCAAAATGCAAAATAAAATAGAAAAGGAAAAACAAAATTGGGGATAGTAATAACTACTGATTGCTTCCTACAGGAGTGTTCCTTTATTATGAATGCCATGCTTGGTGAATAAATAAATATGATATGCATGTACATAATCTAAAGGAAGAATGAATTTTGAAGTAAAATGAAGGGAGAAACCAGAAGTAGTCTATGAATGAAAATGTCTGAGAGTAAATTATTAAAAATAACACATATGCTAGAAGGGTTATACTCTGTAACCTTGGTCAAAAATTTAGAAAAAAGGAAAATTACTTTTTAATTAGAAATAACCATCTCTCCATAGACAAGCATTTCTAATGCTTGCCTTTGCATTGCTAGATGTTCCTATCGATGAGATGTTTAAATTTGATGTGCACATATATGCCCAATGAGTTACTCTCCTGCCCCCGCTAAAACCAGATTATTTATTTCCTAAGGGTTAGTTATATCTTATTAGAGCTCTAATAACGGTCTATAGTTTCCATGAGCATCGGTAGGCCTTTGAAGATAGTTTACACTATTATTTTGATTGTTACTAATAACATTATGAATCAAACAATTTTAGAGATGAAATGATCCTTACAGATTATGTTCTAACACCTTCATTTTGCAGAGGACGATAGTGAGAACCAGAGATGTCATATGTGAATACATGTCACACAGGTATTTCAGGCATGTCTGGGAATTTATTCATCTAGCAAACATTCATTAAGTCCCTACTATGTGTTGGTTTTGTTGAACACATATCACATAACAGCAGTCTCCTGACATATTCTCAAGTGTCTCCTTCCCTTTCCCAATATTTTAAATCCGTATGTTCATTCTACTCACCAGAGTAGACTGTTACACAACAAGTCCCTCTTGTTCCTGAACTTGATAAATAAATAAATAAAAATGATTTATTTATGGGATGGTTCTGAAAAATAGCCAAGTGATGCTCTTACTTTATGTTGAAACAATAACACAGAAAATCAACTTTTCACAAAGGCTTGGGTAATCCAGAGTACTGCTAGAAGAATACAGGACAATGCTTAGAGCCATGCACTGAGCACCGAAGTGCTGATAATTTTATGCATACAAGATAGCACAAAGTCATAATAACAGTATTTCCTTCTATTCGCCCTTCATGAAATGAGCTTTGATGATGAAGGTCAATCCTCACATGTTGTATATAGAACTTGCCTCTCTTTCCCTAAGCTTTCCCTTAACTTGAAGAAATATTTTCACAGTTGGTAGGTCAGCCAAATAATCACTTCAGAAAACAAATATTGGCTCTCTTTATACTTATAGGTAGATTCATTTAGGTCTGGTTTAACATGGTCAAGCAGTTACAGCATGTGTGTAGAAGACTGACACTAACTATAGTGTCAGTCTGTTTCACCATTTCTCCTTTTCACTATTATTTCAGTGTCTTTCTTGTTCTTTCTCTCTCTCTCTCTCTCTTCTCTGCCTATCTCTGTCTCTCCCTATTTCTCTTTTTCTCTTTACCCTTAAAATATTTGGATAGGTTTATTTTCATGGATTGAAGACTTTGTATTCTAGAAATAACTGATACAACAGATTTTTAAAATGCAAACGGCAGTAGTCAGACTTTATAAAAAGGGCAAGCAGAGTCCAAACCAAGAAGACAGGACATTACTCCATAGTCCATCCATACTACAACCCAAGAAACTCATGGCAGGCTTCAGTTCTTTTTCTCCTATCTATAATCTTAACAATTAGAAGAAGAATATGTATGTTGAGGATTGAGGAATATGGCAACATGGAAAGATGGAAAAATAACAAATGAGAGAAGGAAAGAGGGACAGAAAATGGGAGACATGAAGTAAATGAGTTGGAAAACAATACTCCCATCACTTTTCCCATATTTTTTTCACAAGTAGACTTTGAAGCATATATGTGGAAGAAGTAAAAAATAAAAGTCTGGGATATGTCTTGGCTTGCGTGGAAAAACCTTGGTGTACACCTGTTACCCAGCGTAACTAGTGGCCGCAGTCTTTCCATTCTCAAAAGTTTCACAATTCAGATAAATTATATGGTTACCCAAAAGATAGAAATTACTCAAAATTAGGTTGGCAATATAACAAGTAAATACATTTTATTTCATTTCTCATTCACAGCCCATTGTTCATAATAGAGACTCATTCACTAAAAGATCATATTCTCTTCATGCCTGAATACAATGGATTTGATCCTAGTTAAGATAAACTCAGCAAAACTGCATTATTGGAAAACTCTCGATGATCAACTAAGTGAATCCCTAGCCCAGTACCAACACACCAACAGCCCAAGTGTACTTAGCATTATGACTCAACTATCACACTTTCAACTTAAAAAAGCACCTGTCGTCCGAGGTTTGGTTCATTCTATTCTACATAAAGAAAAGGGCATTGACGGTTAGAAATACCTCTATTGCTAGGAATGGGCATTCCCAGATCCCTGTATCCATAGTAGTAAATTAAAGGTGCATGACTATTTAACCAGGAGCAATTAGACTTCACTCCCATTTCACTAAAGGCATTTGCTGCAGGCATTTTCACTGGTAAAACAACATAACCACGTCAGTATTCAGTTCTAACCACAGGATTAATCCTCACTAAAAGCTGTTTTCAAAAACAGGGTTTTTTTAATCCATTACTTCTGTAAAATTTTAAAAATCAATAAAATGACATAAAACATCAAAAATTTATTGATGAGAATAAAGAGAAACAGATACTCATTTATTGCTGGTGACAGTATGACTTCTACTACTTGTTTGGTAATTGAGACTTGGCATTAACTATTACATTTAAAACATGATTATCTTTGATAAAATCAGCATCTTGGTTAAGAGAACAGGGTCTGGATGCAGATTGCCAGGGTTTGAATCCTAGCTCAGTTTTTTAGAAGTGCGGGTCTGGGTGAGTATTTTAAACCCTCTGTATCTCAGTTCCCTCCACTGTATCCCACTGTATGGAAATAAAAACTAAACCTGCTGTATAGGTATGGGAAAAATTAAATGAGTTAATGCAGGTAACATGTTTAGGAAAGTCCAGGCCTAAACACAATCGATAACTTAGCTGTTATTATTATATATTAGAAATGAAAGCACCAGCTTTCATAAGGATAATACTGGATAACATTGAAAATACGTTATGTTATTTCTCAATGTAAAAACTGTACGTCCATCCATATAACAATGATTACATATAATGTGCAATCCATACTGTGGAATATTATATACATTAAAAATGTTTAAATGGGTGAGTTGTGTATCTATTGTCTTTGTTGGATTGCTCAGTACATAAAAGCAAACCACAGATCCTATTTGCTCAGTATAATCCCACTTTTTATTTTATTTAAGATTTTATTTATTTATTTGACAGACAGAGATCACAAGTAGGCAGAGGCAGGCAGAGAGAGAGGAAGAAGCAGACTCCCTGCTGAGCAGAGAGCCTGATGCGGGGCTCGATCCCAGGACCCTGGGATCATGACCTGAGCTGGAGGCAGAGGCTTTAACCCACTGAGCCACTCAGGCACCCCAATAATCCCACTTTTTAAAAAGCAAAATTATCATCGCCAAAGAAATGAGCTCTTTATATATATTTATATTCATCCTATAAATAATTGTTGAGCACTGACTGTCAAATGTATTATAGCAATAAGAAAAACAGACACAAAATTTGACCCTCAAGGAGCTTAAATTCTAGGGGGCAAGGACCCCCCCCAAAAACAAACAGTTAAGTAAAATACACAGTATATCCAATAGTGATAAGTGCTATAGTGGGGAAAAAAATGAAGTAGTGTAGTTGCACATAGAAAGTATCTGAGGAGGCAGTGGTGGTTGGTGAGATCCTAAGTTTAAATTGGGGTGGTTAGGACAGATCTTGGGCTGGCGGGGGGAGACTAGTCCTAATAAAACAGTATCCTAAAAGAGGTAAAAGGTGAAGTACAGTTCTATATTTTCTGATTATGTGCATGTATTTGTATGTTTTTTATGAACATGAGGTAAGGTAAAGAAGAGAATATATACCAAGGTACTAAAGTTGAATACTTCAGGGAAGATAGAGATTGAAAGGAAACAAGATTGAGGAAGGTTATTACTGTCTCTTTACACATTTTGTATTGGTGCAAATGTTATTTTTGACACTAACTGATTAAGAAAATTGGAGCGAATAAGTGTTTAATAAAAAAAAATAAAAGATTTAAAAAAATGACCAAACATCAGATTAATAAATTTCCTATCACGGCACATGGTAGGTGCTCAATAAATGCCAGTGGACCTGAAATATAAATATGTCTTTGTATCACTCAAGAACTCTCCAGAATTTGGTAGATAAGGCAACTGAGGCATATCTACAGAGGTTAAATGTTGATTAAAGACACAAAAGTTTTAATTGATGACATTATGTATAGTACACTGACTTATCTCAGGGGATTTATGTATAGATTTACCTCAGTATCTTTTGTAAAGAAGTTTCCTCTTATAACCCTGAATACTGCCATCCAGTCTGTTGAAACAGTTTGCATAAAGGAAGGAGGGATTTGGGAGTTGGGGTCTGGAGGAGGAGACTATAAGGACTACATTGTTGAGAGTGAAGGCAGCACACCTGCTGTATCCCACACACAATGCAACTGATTTGTTTGAATTTTGCCTTTGTCTCTTCTCTACACCCTACTTTTCATTGGAGGGGCTGTTAAACAAAAACAAAAACAAAACAAAACAAAAGATCAAAAGCTAAACATCTGAAGGGAGAAGAAACAGAATGAGAATACCTCAGCAGCATCAATTCCCGAATAATGGAAAGGTGGCTTCAGCACCTGACAGGGTAATTGCAGACAGGGTTGGCCTTGGCTATGTTAGGAAAGGATTCTGAAGAATTTCCCAGAGTCAGCAGCATATTCACATATGTAGCCATCCACCTTAGCTCTCACATTATGTGATTATGCTCTTTCTTCCCTGAATAAAGTCAGAATTTGTTAGCCTGGTCTAAAACCTCTTTCTAATGACTAGAAGGGCATTTTAACTACATAATAAAAGGCAATGATGAACTAATTTATTAATTAAACTAATAAATAAATAAACAAATGAACTAATTAAATAAATAAAAACATGGGCCCCAAAGCCATTGTCTGTTTATCTGTGTTGCTGCTGAAAATGGGAATGATGTTATTGCTCTCCAGTATCATTCCCTTCAAACTGACTGCTCTGGCTCATACATGCTTTGGGTAAATACATTCGAAGGGCTTGAAATGTTCAAGAACGGTATTAACTAGAAGCCAAACAAAGGTGTGGTAACATTTCTTCTCAGAGAGAAACACCAACTATCTCTTTATTTAAATAAACCGGTATCAGCACCATGTGAGTATTCTCTTCTTTCAGGTTATTTTTCAGGTAACAGAGTCTGAAAATGTCAGCAATGATGCCAGAGGTCATTTTGGCTAACCCTTCAGCTGTTGTGACATGATTATTTATCAGCTCTGTAATTTGGCTAAAAGGTTAATCAGGTTTCACCATATGTAAAAACAGAAGGAGCAGACATCTACTCTAGGTATTGAAGCAGAAAGTTCCACTTGTCTTAAAAATACTTCCTGAGTTCTCTGACATGGCCACCACGAAGGTAAGCTGTCAACAGAAAGGACCCTTTAAAAGCCACACATCACTCATTAGCACCCATTTAATTAATGGGGCATTGGTTATCAAGGCCTGGTTACCAAGGAGAGACAGGGCTTGGAAATGTATGTGAGAAGAGGGCTGGGGTGGCAAAGAAAAAGAGGAGATCGAGCCAAAGCATGGAACTTGCCCCTGGAGGTCAACTGGAGGCCTTTTAGTAGGGAGCTAGGGACCTCACGTGGAGAGCAGTACAGAGACAATCAGAAGAGGAGCAAGAGAAGTTACAGGTGGAGATAGGAATGAGAAAAGGCAAAGCAGTCTTGTTTACTTTACAGTGTCAGCTGGAGACAGCTCTAAGACTAATGATGGGCCATTAAGTAAATCTGCTTTCAAGTTTTGAGCTCGAATATGGAAATATTCTGTTAAAGATGCAGTAATACTTCCTTTACATCATTCTCTCCAAAAATGTGGTATGCCTCAAAGTAAAACATTAAAATAACTGAAAGTTATCTCTTTAATCTTTGAAACATGCTTTCATTTTAAAAGTTCTTCTTGTAACTAATTATAAAATATATCAATCATTTATTTTATTTAACTCATGTGTATTCCATTGAACAAGCATCAATTATTTTACTGCCTTGTGTAAGGCAGTAAAAGACTTTTTTTGGATCTCATAATGTATGTACTTAGGTTGTTTTTCCCCAATCTGGATGCCTCAGATCCTGTCCAAGGTCATAGCTGTTTAGTTTTTCCTCTTTGTCATGAGATGCCTGTATGCAGAAATGCTTTCTTCTTTATACAGGATTTGAATTTCATATCCAACCTGGTTAAGAACACAAGCATAGTTCACCCTCTTCTAAAACTCACTCATTTGGAATTTGTAACCTCAGAGAAATCTCTACTTGTTCTTATGTTCAGAATACATTCTGGCTGGTAGTGATTAGCTACAGTCTAATCTCTAGTTAATCTGGGCATCATACTTAAACAAAAACTTAAGGATCATGAGATAGAGATACAGCTGTGGGCAAATCAAGAGGAAACAACAGTTAATAATGCCACATGCTTAAGAATGTGACTAAGTTATAAAAAGGGTTGGGTGACCTAACTGGAAAAATTAAGACAAAGATAAATTATAGCTCTCTACTCTTGCTGAATTATTCAAAATGATCAATTAACTCTGGAGAGTTCTGCCTATAAGAATTACAGTTTGAACCATATAATTATGGTGCTTGATGATATGTAATTTAACACTTTATTATAAACTGTCTTGGTATTGTTATTTAATTGCTTCATGTTCACAAGTTTTATTTCCTTAACAGGACTGTACACGCCTTGAAGGCAGGGATCAAGTCTTTCTACCTAATTTGATTTCTCCACAGCTCCCCAGATAAACCAGTGCATGTAGAGAATGCTCCATAATTCTGTACTGAACTGCACTGTTATGTAAGAATCTTCACAAATTAAGCTGAAATTAGGATAGTATAAGTTTCTTTCTGCTCCTATCTCACTCAGTGACAAACAAAAACGGGATAAGAGAAAAGTGTATATAGGTATGAGTATTGGGAAATTGTGTAATAAAAGTCATATAATTTATTCTCCATCCCATATTTCAATACAGTGGAATGCCTTATTTATGCACAGTTAAAGTATATAGGTATAAGCAAATTCATACACCACTTGATTATACATTATGAGACCTACTTCAGGAAATAATCACTTGAATCTATATAAATGAGTCAATCAAGAGAAAGTTCATGGAGGGGGGTCAGGAGAGAATGGTGGGATTATGGACATTGACGAGGGTATGTGCTATGATGAGTGCTGTGAAGTGTGTAAACCTGGAGATTCACAGGGGTTAAAATACATTATATGTTTATTAAAAAATATTTTTAAAAAGAGAAAGTTCATGAAAATCATTGTAGAAGAGTTTCTAAGATAACTGTGTATCCATTCAATGCCTTCTAATGTGTGTTTTGTTTTTGTTTGTTTTTGGTACTTGACAGCTAGAGTATCACTAACAGAGTTTGGCGGATACTGTCAGGATCTGCTAGAACTCTTCTCATCCTTTTCTTTCAACTCTTGAAGCTAGAGCCACTTACCACCAACATATACATTTAACCCTGATAAGGGAATATATATATATATATATATATATTTAGTTAGTTAGTTTTGCTTGAATTTCAGACATCCTATCCTATGAATTCATCCTATCCCTTGTAGCCATTTATCCCTGATCCTTTCTAAGACCATCGCTGACTCAAAATCCAATGCAGGCATTTTCAAGATCAGCTACTTCAATGCAAACCACAGACCTTGCTGATGCTCCTTACTTCTCTGCCTGTATCTTATTTAAACCACCTTCTTAGAAATACCTTGACCACCAAGTCAGCCATTCTAGGCTTGACTGTTTGCATTATGGTCTGGGCCATGGCTTTGATAATTACCAAAAATCTTGCTTTGTCTTTGCCGGATTTGTAGAATCACAGTTTTGGTGGTTTTTCCTTGGCAATGAGGAAGCACCAATATTTTCTTGAACCCAGAATCACAGAATCATGAAAATTTTAGGACTCAGAGGGACTGAAGAGATCCTTCAGATTTAAAGCTGAATTGGACATCACGTACAATTGCAATGTTTTATGATAAGTTACCTTAGGTCTGTCACAGCAAAGACCAACATATATCCACTACCTATGTATTCTCAAAGGAAACAGAAACCAGGATAGACACTGGGGGTATCACCAGTGTTTTGTAGTTCCATACAGGAAGATGGAGAAAGCCATCAAAGACTTCTAAGACTGGAGGAAAAAGGTGTGTGTGTGTGTGTTTTATTACCTTGAGGAAGAGAGGATTTAGGACACTTGCATATGACACTTGCATCTAAATGGCATGACTAATTCTCCAGCATTTCACTATAGATGTTGCTTGTTTCTTATGTGATAATATAGAATTGGCTTTTATATTAGTTCAAATAAGTAGCTGACTCTATTAAGCTATTGATTCTATAAAATGAATTCTACTACATAAAGGTAACTTTGGTTCAGCACATATATCTGTTTTCCACATTTATAAGTACATACATATTCTGAATTTTAAGATTTGAGTAAAAACTGCAATAAGGAAAAAACAAGCAAATTCACATAGTCTGCTGTGAATTTTCTTTTAAAATAATTCTTTTTTTAAAGATGAGCATTCGTGATGATTAGAAATTACTATATGAAAATATCTTTTTAAATTTTTTCCTATAAGAAGTTAGTTTCTTATAATTATAGACCTAATCAAAGTTAGGCCTTTATTTAACCTTACAGAACGATCAGCAAATTGTCAAACAAGATCACGAGGTCTAACTACCCCAATATTACTTTTTAAAGTCAATACTGAAAACTATAATTTTATAATAAGATAAAAGCAGATTTCACTCATTTAATTAATCTCTATGTAATTAAATGCAAAAAAAGTTATATTCATTTAAAAGTAATCATTTTCAACATTTGCCCTCAGAAGTAAATTATCAGAATTTTCTTTGACAAATATGAATCTTTTGTGAAATTACTAGAGACTTTATGGGAACAAAGTCTCTTCAAGTTTAAAAAAGGCAATGAGTATCCTGCTAGGATTATCCCAAATATTGACAATAGATAACATCTATAGGGTTAAAGGTAAAAGTAGGTAATTCAAAATCATGCACAGTGGTAACTGAATCATTCCCAGAAGCCTGGGTCTAGGACATTTGAAACCATTATTCAACCAGTACATTATAAGACAATAAAAAGAAATGTTTATATACAGTATACATTCCTTAAAAAAATGGTCAAGCATGGGAACTGAATGGTTTGTTTTAGGCCAATTTTATGTATATCCTACACGGGTTACAACCATTGGGCCCAATTATCTTGTTCCAAAGTTAATGATGATAAATAATAAATAAACTCTGAAAATAGAGTCTAAGAAAAATTTATATCAGTTCATGTTCTTCACTGAAAGCATCAGAAAATTTCCACTGAGACCAATATAAGGACAAAAAAAAATTGAATTGACTGGTTTCACAAGGAAAGACTGAATTAAAAAGAGTTGAATAGACAGGGACTAAGGAAATAGAAGACCAGGGAAACTTCAGAGAGCATGATGGCAAGACTCACTAAGAGTCTCCTTAAGTTTCCTCTTCAGGATGAGTTCCAATTGCTTTCCATCTTCACATGTGCATAATCCATATTAAACTACCGAGAAGAGCTTTTCAGTCTAGTCACCCTAATAGATAAAGAAGGCTTCATAGTTGACACCCCAAATAGCACCAGGTGGAATGCAAGAGTGGCAGGTCCCCAAAGGGAGAGCTAGTTGCTTTTTCAGAAATAAAGGAAAAGGTATCTGGCAGGCCAAATGTTTCCTTTCAACACAGGCATTAATCAGACTTCAGTAGTGAGTTAATGTGTGAGGATATATGAATCTAGGGAAGCTGCTTGATGGTAACAGTCTAGATAGATTCCTTGAGAAGAAGGCATTAACCTCCATTGCAAGGGCACATAAGAAGGACTGTCACAAAAGCCCATAGCCTGCTTACATTTGGGAGGAAGAAAAGCTTTGTTATGCCAAGTTACATCTGATAGAAGAATTTTTTTTAAAAAAGGCCATTAGATATATTGCTCATTACTGGAACACAATAATAAATTCACCAGTTGGAATGCATTTTTAATACTTTGATATGAGTGATGTATTAGATGAAAGACATTCTGTCTTTATGCACACCTGTTTCTATATAAAAATGTTGACCAAATCAAAGTCCCTACTATGAAATAACAATGTGAGATGTTCAAACATTATTCTGTAATAAAAGGTGCTGATTTTAATGATTTAAAAAAAATAGTAATATATACAAATAAAAAGCTAAGAATTATTAACAGAACAAATACAGATTTGAATAATGTATTTGGTAATTATTCTTCTCCACCAAAGATCATTTTTGGAGTTATGTAGGATGTAAATAAGTAAATAGTCCTGTTATAAACTCTGGACTGCATTTACATATCTGCCTATCTGTTTGATATCTTTACTTTGTATAAAATTGTTTTTTGCCAAACTAAAGTAATGGAAGGAAAATGTAGCTCTCATGAAAGAAATTTTGGTTTATTTGAACCTCTGAATTTTGATTACTATTGAATATATTTCAGATTATCTTGTAAACTTATTGAGAACATAGGCTGTAATATATATTACTTTGAATTCAGCTCTATTCTAAGCTGAGGTACATCTATACTATGTGCATATTTTAAATTCATTAATTAATCCATCTATCAATGTGTAAAGATCATATTTCCCCTTGGGGCACCTGAGGGACTCAGTTAAATGTCTGCCTTTGATTCAGGTCATGATCCTGGGGTCCTGGAATCCAGGTCCATACCCCCCAGTCAAGCTCCCTGCTCAGTTAGGGGTCTGTATTTACCTCTCCCTCTGCCCCTCCTCTCCCCCATATTTTTTCTCTTTCTCCTTCTCAAATACATAAATTTTTTTAAAAAAAGATCATTTCCCCTTGAATTAGTAGTTGCAGAAAGAATAAAATGTTTTTGGTCAAATAAATAGGATCAAGATACTCAAGGTTTTAAAATGGCAAAATAATAAAGAAATAGACTTGGCCTGTCTTCAACACAGCACTGAGGTCTCACACTGTATTAAACAATCCTATCGTCCTGGTAACACAGAAAAGGTATCAAAGGTCAGCCCAGCTCTAGGTATCTATATTGTGTAAATTTTGCATATCCTATGCCCTTCAGCAGCTTTTTTTGAGGGGATTTTACAGCGAGGGGATTTTACAACACAGCCCTTGGGAAAATAAAACACCAGGAAAAAGAGCCTGAAGGAAGGAACTCAACAAGAATGTCCTTAGGTTTAATCCTTAGGATGATGAATCTGGAAACAATATCCTTGACAATAAACTGCAGTTTACTCCAAGTAAACTTTATCTCTTTCTAGTGAAATGAGCTAGGAGAGACTCGATTTCCTTGAGGCCAATATCTTACTTCTATCAAAAGCATCTCCTTCCAAGACTCATCAACTTTTCATAAAAGTGAAGACCAGGATTGATAAGCAATGAGAATCAGTGTGTTTTTACACCCAGAGCAATAGTTTTTGACATTAACTACTCAGACTTTTTATCACTGTTTGTGTCTTTACATGGCTATTCCAAAAAAAAAAAAAAAACTGTCTTTCAAGATGCTCTCCACAGATATTTTTATGTAAGTGAATAAAGTTTCAAGGAACATGGCGAAAAGGATCAAAGAAGTTTAGTGACATAGTCCCCAAGGAGGTATTGAGAAAGTACCTGAGAAATAATGCATATTTGTTCATTTATTGTTTTAGAAAATCATTTTACTGAATAACTATTTGGTGTTAAGGGCTGGAATTCAGAAATGGTAGATCAGTTTTGTGCTCCTCAGAGTTATCCTCCCTACATTACCTTAAAAAGGGATGAAGGAATGTTCTAGGTACCAGAACCAAAGACCCATTTATTGTAATCTTTTTTGAATTTTCTTATCAAACACAGACACACACACACACACACACACACACACACACACACACACACACAGTCTTTCTATCTTTCAGAGTCCCTTTCCTGCTATCTGCATTGCTTAGCTCTTCACGAAATATGAATGGTGGGGGAGGCGTGGATTGATTTGATTTGTCAGTCTTTGGGAAAAAGGCAGCTGACATATTTTGCACCTGAAACAATTACTGCCACACCTTGCTAAATAATTCCAATTGGCACATTAGACATTAATAACCTGCACAACGGCAGTTGATTAGATTAATACTAAATTAATTGGATCCTTGCATTAGAAGTCAAAGGCACAGATATAGCCTATATATATATTTTTAAGATTTTATTTATTTATTTGATAGACAGAGATCACAAGTAGGCAGAGAGGCAGGCAGAGAGAGAGGAAGAAGCAGGCTCTGTGTTGAGCCCCGATGCGGGGTTCGAACCCAGGACCCTGGCTGGGATCATGACCTGAGCTGAAGGCAGAGGTTTTAACCCACTGAGCCACCCAGGTGCCCCTAGCCTATATTTTTTGAATATGTATATCCGACGCCTTAAACTAAAGAAATCATAACCAACTGCCATCTTCAAGGTAGAGTCATTGATCCATTTCTTAAGCTGGGGGTGGAGTTTGTGTGTGCTAAACATTTCATAAAACATAAAAAGAAGGATCAGGCAACCATCCATTATAAAGATATTAGGATGCAAATATATCTTATGATTTGTATCTCTTTTATTTCCTCATTTCCTACTAAATGTACTTCTTTCTGACCTAAGTTTCTTCATCTCTGAACAGGGTATTTTTTTCTCTTCTTACAATTATTCTTTTTTTTACCTTTCTTTTTATTTCATATAAAACTCACTGCTTACAAGCAAGAGTAATTACTCACTGGTTCTCTTATCTTTGTTTCCCCACACATTTCTTCCAGGCATAATGACTGTGACTATATGCCATCTCGGAATATGTGGGTCTGTGAGCACAAACAAATATTCTGTTAACCTAAGGACATGAGTGGCAGGTGAGTGAGTGGGAGCAAAATTGCTCCTGGTAAATGCAGGTGGGTGGAAAATGTTAGCTGCCTGATAGGTTCTTTTAAATGCTGTAATAATATTTCTCCTTTAATTAACAGTGTGAGAAGAGCACTGGTAAAGTCTCAGAAGGATGCCCACAGTGTTCTTCAGCAGCTGTGCATAGAGGAGGCGGAGAACATGCCCTGACAGGTTAAAACCATGCTAATATACAGTGAAACGGGACTGAAACAACCTTGCACTCAGAACTCCAAAACAGGTGATTGCCAAGAGTAGGGCAGGAGTCATGTTAACTCTTCTGGCAGTGCTCCAAAATACTTTTGTTAATACCTATGTAGTCCACTTGTATGTTGGAAAACATACATATTTCTCAATATAGAAAAACATCAAGTGAAAAGTTCTAACAAATCTCCATAACTGACAGTGATTATACATTCTAAACAAAATAAGGGATCAACTGAAAGAAAAAGAATTTATCTTTGTTCAACAAAATATTCTCAAGGTTAAGTGAGTATTATTTGGAGAAGCCTGGCTTTGAATCTACTTTATAAGCCTCCTAAAAGATGGCTAGCTTGAGGAAGCTGACTCTAGCCAAATAGAATTCTTAGCTCTCAAACTCAAAGGAAAAGTAATGTCAACAATTAGACTGAACACTTTTGCTAGGATTTACTATGAATATGACATAGTAAAGGAAGAACTAGTAACTGAATGTTTCATCAAGACAAGCTGTAATAGGGGCACTGGGTAGCTCAGTTGCTTTAGACACTTTCTTCAGCTCAGTGCTGGGATGGAGACGGGCGTCAGGCTCCCTGCTCAGTGGGGGAGCCTGTTTCTCCCTCTTGCACTCCTCCTGCTTGTGTTTTCTTTCTCTCTTTCTCGGTCAAATAAGTAAATAAAAATCTTAAAGAAAAAAAAAGAGAGACAGGCTATAATAGAAGTCAGTACTTCTATTAATTGTAGAGTTATTTCTTAGAGCAATGAGAAATGCCTCTATAATCACAGACATAAGTCAGAATAGAAGAATTGCAATTATTCCTAGGAAAAATATTTGTATTTTCGAGGCCTACATAATATGCATGTATAATTATATGTATGCATATATATATACATACATATACACATGTATATACACACATGTGTACACAGGTATATATATGTATATATGTGTGTGAATACACTGAACTGAAGAAAAACCCAAAGGTGGTTATAATACTGCCTTATATAAGATTTCAAAAACAGGCAGTATTTTAAAAGATGGAATATAAATTCATGGCCAATAAACTAGAATTTTACCTTATCAGAAAAGAATACTTATTTTTAATAAACCAAGATAGCTATGAAATTAATAAGTAAACATTCTGGAGCTGGATAAGGTAACTTGTGCTAATGGAAGAATGTAAGTAAGTTGTAAGGACAGATTCAAAAACAAAGCTTGAGACTGAACTTGTGAAAGTTTACCCTGAAATTCTGAAGAAGAAACAATTTTATTAAGTGCATAACATTGAAAGGAATTCACAGTTTTTCCATGAGCATAAAGAAGAGAGCTAGAAAAAAAGAAAACCCTATGATATAAAGGTCTTCAGACAGAGGTTGTAAGCAATACAATAATAAATAAGACATAGCGTCTGCATACAAACACCTTACAGGATGAGGCAGATTGATGTAGCAAATAGTTTTAATAAAAGACTGAATGGGATGCACATAGAGTCGTGAGAAGAAAAACGTTATTTACAACACCAGCTGTAATCTGAGCCACAATGATGGGAGCATTCATTCCAAGAAGAAAATTACTCTTCTAGAAAACATGTTTTTTGTACTCTTTGGTTATGGTCCTTCTCCCCACTCTGGTAGGTCTGTCAAAAGAAAAGAGAGACCAAGAAATAATAAAGTACAGGAAAGTGGGGTTGCCCTTTTGCAGCTCAAGAATGACAAATTTTTTAGTGGATTGGCACAGGAACGTGGAGAAGAAGAGGAGAAGGGTTACCCGAGGAACATAAAGGTAGTCTGGGATCTTAGGGGAAATAGATTGTTATGGGTTAAATTTTGTCCATCCAAAATCCATAGGTTAATCTAGGACATCAGAATGTAATCATTTTTGGAGATAAAACCTTTAAACAGATGAACATTTCAAAATGAGACATTTAGAGCAGGTTCCTAAACTAATGTGGCTAGTGTCCTTATATAAGGGAAGGGCTAGAACCTTGGTCTTGGACTTCTAGAATTGTTAGATATTATCAATTATTTAAGATACCTAAGTCTATGGCATTTTGTTATGGTAATACAAAGCACTATGAAGTCAGGAAGAAAGAAGAATATTATAATAGAAAAACTATAATTTTAAATTGTTTTATTATGTGCTATATTCTATGTCCCTTTCTTATAATCAAGCCTTCAAAAAATTCTATTCACATAACAATTTTGTGGTTGTAGTGTTTTGAAGAATAGAAGAGAAGTGGTGTAGGAGGGAATTCAAGGCAGAGACGAGACATCAGCTAAAATAAGGGACTCTATAAATACACAATTAAGAATTCAACAAGAGCAGGAATTTAGCATAAATGTTATAAGAGAACTAGGAGGATTCTGGGAAGATGGTAGAGTAGGAAACATCAGAAATCTGTCTTCCTGACCTAGACAACAATTGCCCTGGCAGAATCTAGCTGTTGTACTATTTTGGAACTCTTCAGTCTATTGAAAACTTGCAATTTCCAGAGGAAGGCTTGGATGATAAATTTTGGTTTAACACAGCAGCAGTTACCCATCCCCCCACTCTCCACCTCAGCCACATGGCAGACAATGATATACATGTTCATGGAGCAGCTTTCACACAGTCTATGCAAACCAAGGTGGGCAAAGAGGACCTTGTCCTCCAAATATCTATCGGAGATCTGTGCTTTGATTGCTGACAGCAATCAGAGATGTGAAGAGAAAGAGGAGGAGGCCATTGTTCTTGCACCTCTCCTCTCATTATTGCAAACTCCTGCCCCTTTGGCTAAAGTAAATTCCAGAGGGTTAGAGGGTTGGCAACTTCTTTCCCCTCATTTTTATTCCTCTTTTGGGAGCCAGATATTGAAGACTAAGATAGTTAAGCACGACCACATATATCGGGGAAATGAGAGAATCACCGAACAAGCCCAAAGGAAGATACATGTGCAGCAAGGACCTAAGAATTGTATAATTTTTCCTCAGGATTATACTTTGGCACAGAGGTGGTCTATAGTAATCATAAAAACTGTCTAATCAAAGACAAAGATTAGTAGAATGGGAAAAAACCAACCAAACAAACAAACCATGATCCACCTATAAGCTGTCTATAAGAGACTCATCTGAGATTAAAAGACACAAATAAATTAAAGGGACGGAAAGCAATATTCTATGCAAATAGTAACCAAAGGAGAGCAGAGGAAGCTATGCTAACATCAGACAAAATAAAATTCAACTAAAAAATTCTGTAAGACAGGAATGCCTGGGTGGCTCAGTGGGTTAAAGCCTCTACCTTCAGCTCAGGTCATGATCCCAGGGTCCTGGGATCTAGTCCTGCATCGGGCTCTCTGCTCAGCAGGGAGCCTACTTCTTCCTCTCTCTGCCTGCCTCTCTGCCTACTTGTGATCTCTGTCTGTCAAATAAATAAATAAAATCTTTAAAAAAAATTCTGTAAGACAAAAAAAGGACATATTAATAAAACATTCAATATGCCAAGAAGATATAACAATTATAAACACTTATACACCTAATAATAGACCATCAAAATATGAAGAAAAAATTGAAAGAACTGGAGGGGGGAGGCCATTTCTACAACAACAGTTGGAGACTTCAATATCCTGCTCTTAATAATGTATAGAAAACTGTACAGAAGATAAGTAATGAAGTAGAGGATATGAACAACATAACAAAACAACTAGATCTCTAACAGGCATATAGAGAACACTTTACCCACCAACAACAGAAAACATGTTTTTCAAGTGCACATGGGACATTTTCCAGGAAAGATGATATATTCGGTCACAAATTAAGTCTCAATAGTTAGATATCTACAAATTATGACAACAGTGAAGTTAGAAATCAATAACAGAAGTAAAACTAAAAAATTCACAAATTTGTGGAAATTAAAAAGAACACATTCTCCGTTTGACTTATTTCACTAACATGATACCCTCTCATATGATCTCCCTGATATGAGGAAGTGGAGATGCAACATGGGGGGGGTTAAGGGGGTAGGAGAATAAATGAAACAAGATGGGATTGGGAGGGAGACAAATGATAAGTGACTCTTAATCTCACAAAACAAACTGAGGGTTGCTGGGGGGAGGGGGGGTCTGGAGGAGGGGTGGGGTTATGGACATTGGGGAGGGTATGTGCTATGGTGAGTGCTGTGAAGTGTGTAAAACATGGTGATTCACTGACCTGTACCCCTGGGGATAAAAATACATTATATGTTTATTAAAAATAAATAAAAAAATAAATAAATAATTTTTTAAAAAAGAACACATTCTTAATCAATGGATCAAAGAAATCACAAGGGACATTAGAGTATATGTAGTAATGAATGAAAATGAAAACACAACATATTGGTACTTATAAATTACAATGAAAGCGATACTAAGGGAGAAAATTAAAGCTAAAAAAAAAGTTACATTAAAAAAAAAGAAATCTCCAACCAACAATCTAATTTTAGCACTTATGGAAATAGAAAAAGAAGAAGCCAAAGCTATCAAAAGGAAGGAAATAATAAAGATTAGTATAGAGATATGTGGTATAAAGACTAGAAAAATGATAAAGAAATTTTTAAAAAAGAAGTTGGTTATCAAAACGATCAACAAAATTGACAAATCTTTAGCTAAATGGACTAAGAAAAAAAGAGAGGAGACTCAAATTACTAAACCTAGAAATGGAAGTGGGGATAGTATGACCAATTCTATAGAAAAAAAAAGATTATAAGAGCCTTATGAGCAATTGTACACTGACAAAATGGATAACCTAGATGAAATGAACACATTCCTAGAAACAAAAAACCTACCAAGACCAAACAATGAAAAATAGAAAATGTGAAGAGACCTGTAACTAGTAAGAAGATAGAATCAGTAACCAGAATCTCCCAGCAAAGAAAAGCCTTGGACCTGACAGCTTCACCAGTAAATTCTACTAAACATTTAAGGAAGAACTGACACCGACCTTTATTAAATTTTTCCCAAATTATACAGAGAAAGGTTCACTTTTGTATGAAGGCAGTATTACCCTGATATCAATGTCAGACAAAGATACAACAAGAAAACACTGATGCAAAAATCCTCAACAAAGCATCATCAAATTCAGTATCACATTAAAAAGATTACACGCTATGGCACATGTAAGATTTACCACTGAAATCCAAGGGTGGTTCTACATACAAAACTTAATCACCATTAGAAACTACCTTAACAGAAAGAAGGAAAAAAAAAAAGAAAAAAGTGACATGAAATCTCAATTGATTCAGGAGAAAAAGTTGACAAAATATAACACTTTAATGGTAAAAAACACTCAACAAGCTAGGAATAAAAGGAAACTGCCTAAACATAATAAAGCCATATACAAAAAGCCTACTGCAAACATCATACTCAAAAGTGAAAAACTGAAAGTGTTTCCTCTAAAATCAGAAAGATAGCAAAGACACCCTCTTTCATCCCTTCTATTCAACATAGTACTGGAAGTTGTAGCCAGAGACATTATCAAGAAAAAAATAAGCGAATGACATCCAAAACAAAAGAGGTGTAATTACCTCTATTTGCAGATGAGATGATCTTATATATATAAAACTCTAAAGATTCCACCAAAAAAAAAAAAGGTTAGAACTAATACAGTAACTCAGCAACATAGGAGGACACAAAGTCAACAAAAATCAGTTTCATTTCTATGCACTAACAATGAACAATCCAAAAAAGAAATTAAAAAAAAAAATCCATTTGCAATTGCGCTGAAAAAAGGAAAATGCTTAGGAATAGGCCAAGGAGGTAAAAAACTTGGGTATTGAAAACCACAAAACATTTCTTTTCTTTTTTTTTTTTTTTAAAGGATTTTATTTATTTATTTGACAGAGAAAGAGAGCACAAGTAGGCAGAGTGGAAGGTGGGGGAAGAGGGAGAAGCAGGCTCTCCACTGAGCAGGGAGCCCCATGTTGGGGCTCAATCCCAGGACACTGGGATCATGACCTGAGCCAAACACAGCTGCTTTAACTGACTGAGCCACTCAAGCACCCCAAAACATTTAAATGGAATTTAAATTTAAAAAAAAAAACAAATTTGTACACTTTTTAAAAAGTGTAAGAAATTTAAAAAGACAAAAATAAATGGGAAGACATTTCTGTTCAGGGATTAGAAGATTTGATATTGTTAAGATATCAATACTACCAAAAACAATTTACACATTTATGCCATCCCTATCAAAATCGCAAATACAATTTTTTTTTATGATCTACTATCCACCAAATACAGTTTTTAAAGATACAGAAAAACGCATCCTAAAATGCAGACAGCATCTCAAAAGACCATGAATAGAAAAAAAAAATTCTGAAAAGGAAGAATAAAGCTGGAGAATTCAAATGTCCTGATTTTAAAACTTGCTACAACAATAATCAAAACAGTAAGGTACCAGAGTAAAGACAGACTTACAACTCAACAGACTACAAAGTCCAGATATTAATCCTTAAATACATGACCAAACGATTTTTGACAAGGGAGCCAAGACCATTAAATGGGGGAAATGACAATTTTTTTTTTTTTAAAGGATGCTGGAGTTGGGGGAGGGACCTGGATGACTCAGTTGGTTAAGCCAACTCTTGGCTTTGGCTCAGGTCAGGGTCCTGGGATCAAGCCCCAAGTTGGGCCCCTCCCTTTCTCTGTCCCCACCTCATTTGTGTGTGCTTTCTCTCTCTTTAAAAATAAATAAATAAATAAATAAATAAATAAATAAGGTGCTGGAAAAACTGTATATTCACATGCAAAAAAATTAAGTTGGATCTTTACCTAACACCACCTAAAAAACTAACCTAAAATAGATCCATGACCTGTAGAGAAAGGGGAACCCTCTTACACTGTTGGTAGGAATGCAAGTTCATACAGCTGCTCTGGAAAACATATGGAGGTTTCTCAAGAAGTCAAAAATAGAGTTACCCTGCAACCTAGCAATTACATTACTAGGGATTTACCCCATAGATACAAATGTAGTAAACCAAAGGGGCATCAGCACCCCAGTGTTTATAGCAGTAATGTCCACAATAGCCAACTATGGAAACAGCCCAGATATCCATTGACAGAGAAATGGATATATATATATATGAATGACATGACTGGCTGTCATGTCATTTGGATGACCTCCATCAACACCAATCCAAAGTCAACTATGCCCTGACACATATATATAGATTACAAAATCTCATTTTACAGTATGTGATAATGTAGATGCTCTATATTTACCCAGATCATTGGAATATATATAAAATACATATATAATATATATATAATTTAATAGAATATATATTAAAATTTAAAAATATATATATTTAATAGAATATTATTCAGCTATCAGAAGGATGAAATCTTACCATTTACATTGATATGGATGGAACTGGAAGGTAGTATGCTGAGTGAAATAACTCAGTCAGAGAAAGACAATTATCATATGGTTTCACTCATGTCTAGTATAAGAAACAGTGCAGAGGTTCATAGGGAAAGGGAGGGAAAACTGAATGGGAAGAAATCAGAGAAGGAGATAAAACATGAGAAACTCTTAACTGGGAAACAAACTGAGGGTTGCTGGAGCGGGGCTGGGTGGACAGATGGGGTGACTGGGTGATGGCTTTAAAGAGGGCATGTGATGTGATGAGCACTGGGTATTACTTGCAACTGATGAATTACTGAACTCTATATCTGAAATGAAGTATATACTATATGTTGGGTAATGAACTAAAATTTTTAAAAAAAAGATAAAAGAAAAAAAATGAGATCCATGACCTAAATGTGAAATAAAAAATTTTAAAACTCCTCAAAGGAAACATAGGGCAAAAGCTTTACCATACTGGATTTGGTAGATTGCTTGGATTTAACAACAAAGGCATAGGTTAAAAAAAAAAAATAGACAAAATGAACTTCATGAAAATGTTAAAGATTCACACACCAAAAAATACCAAAAACAGAGTAAAAAAATAATCCACAGAATGGGATAAAATGTTTCTAAACCATGTATTTGGTAAGCGATAAATATCCAGAATATGTAGCAAACTCATAAAACTTTGGAACAAAAAATAAACAACCCAATTAAAAAATAGGCAAAGGATTTAAATAGACATTTCTACAGATAAACAAATGACCAATAAGCATAGGAAAAGATGCTTAAGATCACTAATCATTACAGGAATACAATCAAAATTACAATGATACACCACTTCATGCCCACTAGAATGGCTATTATCAAAAGAACAGAAACTCCCAACTGTTGGTGAGGATATGGAGAAACTGAACCCTTTACACACTGTTGGTGGAAGTGTAAAATGGTACAGCCACTTTGGAAAACAGTATGGTGGTTCATCAAAACATTAAAAACAGAATTACTATATCATCCAACAATTTCACTTCTGAGTATATATACAATAGAATCAGGGTCTTGAATAGATATTTGCATACTCATGTTCCTGGCAGAATTATTCACAATAGATAAAATGTGGAAGAAACCCAAGAGTCTCTTGACAGAAGAATGGATAAGCAAAATGTGATATACACATAAAATTGCATATTATTCCACCTTAAAATATAGGTAAGTTCTGGCAAATCCTAAAATACAGATAAGCCTTGAAGACATTATGCTAAGTGAAATAAGCCAGTCACAAAAAGATAAATATGTTCTCCATATTGTTCTCCATACTGTTCTCCAAAGTGGCTGCACCAACTTGCATTCCCACCAACAGTGTAAGAGGCTTCCCTTTCTCTACATCCTCTCCAACACACTTTGTTTCCTGTCTTGCTAATTTTGGTCATTCTAACTGGTGTAAGGTGGTATCTCAATATGGTTTTAATTTGAATCTCCCTGATGGCTAGTGATGATGAACATTTTTTCATGTGTCTAATAGCCATTTGTATGTCTTCATTGGGGAAGTGTCTGTTCATATCTTCTGCCCATTTTTTGATATGATTTTATCTGTTTTGTGTGTGTTGAGTTTGAGAAGGAGAACAGTGTGGAGATTCCTTAAGAAATTAAAAATAGAGCTTCCCTATGACCCTGCAATTGCACTACTGGGTATTTACCCCAAATATACAGATGTAGTGAAAAGAAGGGCCATCTGTACCCCAATATTTATAGCATCAACGGCGACGGCCGCCAAACTGTGGAAAGAACCAAGATGCCCTTCAATGGACAAATGGAGAATGAAGATGTGGTCCATATACACTATGGAGTATTATGCCTCCATCAGAAAGGATGAATACCCAACTTCTGTAGCAACATGGGTGGGACTGGAAGAGATTATGCTGAGTGAAATAAGTCAAGCAGAGAGAGCCAATTATCATATGGTTTCGCTTATTTGTGGAGCATAACAAATAAAATGGAGAACATAGGGAGGTGGAGAGGAAAAGGGAGTTGAGGGAAGTTGGAAGGGGAGGTGAACCATGAGAGACTATGGACTCTGAAAAACAATTGAGGATTTTGAAGGGGTGGGGGGTGGGAGGTTGGGGGAGCCAGGTGGTGAGTATTAAGGAGGGCACGTATTGCATGGAGCATTGGGTGTGGTGCAAAAACAATGAATTCTGTTACGCTGAAAAGAAATTAAAAAAAAAAAAAAGGAAAAAAAACGATCTTACTAGGATTCTATGCATCTTAATGTTTGTTTGCTGACAGCTTCTCCTAAAATACCATTTGCTTTCATGCTTATTTAATATTTTAGTGTAGCTATATTAATGAGGTTAATTGTTTCAAAGAAAGCCCCGAGAAAAATCCAGAGGTGCTCGGCAATAAAACAGAATCTTGATTATCCAAAAAAAAAAAATGGTTAAGACATTAAATTTTATGTGATGTGTATTTTACCACAATACAAAATTGTGACATAAGTTACCAGACATTCAGACATTCACATAATCTCTCCAACTTCCGCCCACCATACCTCCCCCAATAACAACTTAGATATTTTCAGAAATGTGAGGAAGACTTCTGAATTTCTTTCATTAAATGAAATTTGTGTTGAACCATTTAACATATTGAAGAAAAAGGAATTCCAATAATCTGGGTAAATAGCATCTACATTATCACATACTATAAAATGAGATTCTGTAATCAATATCTATGTCTCATGGGGTAGTTGACTTTGAATTGGTGTTGGTGGAGGTCATCAAAAAGATATGACAGCCAGTTAACCCATCAGTTCAACCCCAGCAATCAGAGCTCCTTACCTCCTTCCCCATCCTTGGAAGGGACATTCTTCTTGGCTTCCTCACCCCCAAGGTGAGGACACAACCTTGAGACAGTGATGTGGTGTTGAGATCATCTGTCAGTATACATGACAGAACTCAGTTAAAGCCTTCTTCTAAACTTGTAAGATTTGGTGGGTGCAGAGACCTACTTCTCTAGCAGCTGCCCACAGCAACTCTTCTATGTTAATTCCCTTGCTCATCAAAACTGTCACCTACCACTATGGAATGGTCCGCCTCTTTCTTCAGTCTCTCCATGCTCTCCACATACAGGGATTGGTTTCAGGTTATATCTGGGAAGCTTGCAAACCAACAACTGGTTTCGCACACACCAAAGGTGAAGGAGAACATTCTAGGTTGAGTAGATCAATGTGATCAAAGACAATTATCTAAAAATTTTTTTTAAAATCCTAGTCTGGTGACACAAAACATACGAGAGTTTTTACATTGTATTATAGTAACCTCTTCAATTTCCTCCATTTAATATATAATGCAATGTTCCGTCATTAATACCATACATGAAAGAGAGTGTCGTCTACATAGTACTCAACTTATATGAGACAGATCAGTAGTCAAGAGATTAGATCTTGTATGGAAAAAAGTCATTACTACTTTGCAGGAAAATGAAAAATTCTCTATTTTACTGAGGAGAGCAATGGTTCTCCTGGCATTTTCAATAAAACTGCATAAAGTTGTAATAAGATAAGAAGCTGGTTTGTAACGTATTCAAGAAGATACTTGTTTTTTTGTATGGAGACGTTCTATTTTCATGAAAAGCTTTGAGGAAACTAAGAACTGTTGGTCATTTTATGGATATACTACCACCTGACAGTACCTACCTTCTAAAAGTTTCAATAACCTTAACAAGTATTATTACAATATTACATATATTTTACTAGAAATGAAATGAGGGATGAAATGTCTGACCCCATGTCATTAAACAAGTCAACTGTAACGATAAAAACTAGACATCTTGTCATCGACACCTTAGCTATTTTTGGTTTGCTCTATTATTCCTCAAATGCATCAAATTTCAATAAGAACAGCAAAGTGCAACATAGGGTGAACAGAAAAATCCCTGTTGTTGACAATCACTGCTTCCTTTCGAAGCCACTATAACTATGAACACTTCTTTGCTGATGTATTTTTTGCTATCACCCAAACTACAATCAGCCTACAAAGTTTTCTAACAACTTATGAAACTGAATCTAGACTTGGGAACTGGAGGTCACAAGTTCTTCTAGGATCCCAAAGTATGAATTACTATCAATGGAGGTTTTGAGAACAAGGAAGTGTGAGGAATATACTCCTGGGTAAATAAATAATGGCTCAGCCAAGATGCAAGATGCCTCTCTGACAACTGTATAGCTCCTTTAATCCTTCTGCCTTGACCCAGCCAAAAAAAGGACTGATTTCTTTTGGTAAATAAGTTATTTACGTGCACCACAGAGTTGATATCATGAGGACCAAATGAGTAAAGCTATGTGAAGATTGCTTTGAAATGCATGTAATGTTTTTCAAATACATGCTTTGTCTTCCTTGTCTATCATCACTATTATGATCATCATTATATTATTACTGAGAGAAGAAAGAGAGGCTATTTTAACCACTGGTGAGGAAAAGAACTCTAAGCTGCATTCCATGCTAAATAGTTCCAAGCTGCTGGGATAGTATTTGAATGAATCAATGAATAAATAAATAAATAAATACTTCCATCATTAAAAATAAATTTTGAAATGTTTTATAAAGAAAATGCATTTATCAAATTAGGAAATTCATCATACACCTAAAAATAAAAATAATAAACTCCCTTAGTCCTTCCATCTAATGATAAATACTACTAACACTTAATATTTTTCCTGTAAGAATTTTAATGCCTTAGTTTGATTTTTGCTTTATATTATGCTTATCATGGTATCCATAAAATGCTGCATTTTTCCTTCCTTCTCTTCATTTATCAACAAAAGTATTTTTGTTATTTATAATAATAACAAAAGAATTTTTAGTTACTTATAATAATAACTTAATGGTAGACATCATTTATAATATCTATAAGGGATTGTCTTAACATTTATAGTTGAGACTCATGATCATCCTGAAATTTATTATAAAGAAACTGGATGTAATTAACACATTCACTTCAAGCGCATTCTAGATTACTACTTTTGTCATTGAATCTGATAGTATTTTCATGATTAAAGTCCCAACACACTTTACTATACACTGAAGTTTCATTTTACATAAAAATACTTCAAAATATAAACATTTATATGAACTGCTTATCATTTATGACTACTTTCTTTGTAGGATAATAATTATTGTGGATATTTTTACCATGTATATAATTTACTTTTCATAATTTTTGACTCTAACAATATACTAAATTCATTAATATTCAGTGAGTATTGCTATTAATATAGCAGGATTGACTTTTCAGAACTTTAAAATAATTAGAATAAGGCTTGCCAAGAAACTTTTGGAACAATCTGAGTTCAAGAGGTACAGCAATTAATGTTGTATGTCTTATCAATTCCTTACAAGGAAGACTCTGAATTCTGATAAATACAATCATAATAAGGTAAAACACCCAGTGGGTGAATTAATTTTAAATACTGATGATGAGGTATTCTTGCATCTAATCATTTATTTCTCAAATAGAAAAACCTGGTCTCTCTCATTATAGGTTAAAATGTGTGATGAAAAACAATTCCTTCTTATGACAGTAACAAAATGTTTTATTTTCACAAGCCAAACTACAGCTTGACCTAATGTTTCCAAAACAAAAGACAAAACAATAACAACACCTTTTATATCAGGCAATTACAGTGAGATTGGAGTTTTGCCCTTGAAAGTATACAAACACATCATGAAAGCCATGGTTTAATTTTTGTTGTTAACGGTTCTTTAGATTCAGCAAAAGAAAGTACATTTCTGTACTATTTGCCAATCTGTCTTTAAGCATTTTTCCTTAGAGCAGTTTTTACATCTAACTAGTAACAGCACTGTTTTGATTTACATATTGGATATTCACAGACTAGGTATTTTTACTCATGCCAAAACAAAATTTAAAGGAAGCTGGAGGAGAACACATTTCAAAGATGCCCCTGTGGGGTCAATTAACACTTATAAATATTTATATAATTCATAACTTAATGCCAAATCAATACTTCCAAAACTTTTTTTGTCAATCAGTTCCATGTTCAATAACCTCTCTACAGATAAATAAAATCCAACTCTTTGGCTCCATATTTTAAGATAGCTATGAACAGAATTTGTCTTATCTGTATCTATGTATTTCCAAGACAATTTCAAGCCTTTTACTTTGTATTCCCTCTTTTCTTCACCTAGCAGTTCAAATACTGTTTCCCTTATCACACAAAACTTCACTATTTAATTTATTGACCAATTTCCTACACTTCTTCAAAGTCAGAGCTAATTCACCTTTTATTTTCATGACTGTTAATAATATTTAAATTCTATAGAACAGTTTCTTTTTTTCATAAAGAGTATGTGTGTCTATGACACACAAAAATACACACACAGACTATTGAGAAAGAACAGAAAAACAACAGTGGTCCCCTTTAACCAATAAGGAAATAGAGAATGCAGATGGCTTGAAAATAACCAGTTAACTGGGAGCCAGAATTAGAGCCAGCAGATTAGTTTAGCACATCTCTCTGAATGTACCATGCCCCAGGTGTCAGCACTCCTCTTCCACCCCAGACCCAAGAAAGAAAAGCCATGACCTTATCCCTCTGCCTCAAGGGGGTCTAAACCTTGGATTGACTTTCTCAAAATTTTCGTAACCTTCTAGAGCCAAACGCCAAGCACAACTGTCTCTCTTCTTCACAGTGCACTCTAAAGCTCCTCTCTGTGTGAAGTCAAACAAATGTCCCCAAGACATTGTCAAGACTCATGACTGTGGAGTCAGCCTGAGGTCCCATGGCCAGGCCCAGTCCCTTGTGGGTGGCTGGGTTAATAGATTGCTCCTGGTGGCTGATGTGGATTTCTTTCAAGGAATCACATGACACTTCGCTACCAAAATAGTGCAGACAAATTAATTTGGGGAACTTTTAAAATTTACATAGATAAAAGCCTCTACAAAAATATTTTCCAGAAACCCACTCACCCTAGGGGTGGCCTTCCTTCTGTGGTATGAAATATAAGAAGTTAGGGTAGTAAAGAGAATAATTTACTACTATGCATTTATAGTGTATTTTAGAATTCATAAAAAGATACCACACATATCATCTTATTTGATCCTCATAAAAACTAATTAGTTCCATAAATATTTATTGAGGGTCTTCTATGTTTTGGCACTGAATTAGATGCTGAAGATTCACAGACTTACAAGATAGATACTATCCCTGACATCATGAGATATACAGTCCAGTGGTGCAGACAACAAATAAGCTAATTATACAAATAAATGTCAGCTACAACTGTAAATACTGCAGTAAGGTTGACATGAGAACCCCATCCCCTTACCCCTCAACTAGAAAACCATTTCACCTAGTTTGTGTTTCAGATAGTATCATTTTAAGTTTACAACTGATTGACTGGAACTTGACAAAGTCAAATTAATCTTGGCCAAGTTCAGATAGTCCTAGTTGGCAGAAGTAACACTTGTATTAGAACTTACACTTGGTTTGTTCTTTTACTATCTGTAATTGCTTAGAGAAAAAATAGTAAGTCCTACCATGCTATAAACAAGTTAATTCTTATTAAAAGTATTTGTATGTTTGTAGGCATTCTGAATGTTGTTTTTACTTCAGGTAGATTTTAAAGACATAAAAGCATCAGTGAAGAATTTAATTGTATTATTGACTATAAATTTTATTGTTATAGTAATTACAAACAAATAAAGATGATCATTCACAGATATAACAAAGAATATATCCTACATGTTCTCAGAGCTATGCTGAGAATAACTCAGAGTTATGCTGAGAATTAAAACAGTCTGCTGATATAGAAAGTTTTTGGGTAGCCAGATAAACTTCTCTGAAGTGAAAGAGACAAGGACCCAAACTCAGAGATCCAGGGTTGGGCATTTCAATAAGAGAGAATAGCTAGTCTGAGTCATGGAGAGTAGGGTACATGTTATTGGAAATTAGAAAAAGATCAGACCATGTGTGGCCTTTGTAGGATGGGATAGGAATTAGGATTCTATTTGTAAAGCTCTGGAAAAATGTTAAAGAATCCTAAGTATATAAGTGACATGATATAACTTACATTTTTAGAAAACTATCCAAATGAAAATCTCTTGGGATCAAGTGGGCATGAAGAATGGAGGTAAAAGTTGGTCTAACTGGAAATGAAATTGAAGAATTATTTACAGAAATTAGAGGGCTTAGGAAGGGAAAAAAATTGTCTGACTGGAGATAGAAGCCTTATGAAGAAGCACAGTCAGAAAGATTTATGATAAACAGAAGAAGGAGGATTAGAAGAAATATTTTGACAAGAAAGGAAATTAGTTTAACGTGGATAACCATGGATAATGTCATAAAGGAAAACACCTACTTGCAGACAAATATAGAATTAAAAGATGGAAACTCAATCATTGTCATAAACTATGGGTCCCACCCAGATTCCTTTCTGTATCCAGAATTTCTGATTCAGCATTCTATAATCACTGGTTTTCCCATGTGTAAAACTCTGTATACCTGGAACCTTTCTACAACACTACCATACTTTTGTATGACTGCAACATGTTGCTGAGAACAACAGCTTTAGATTTAGGCAGATTGGGATTTGTAGAATGGAGTTACCAGTTGCAGCTGTGGGTGGCAAAACTCATATAAAGTGCTAAGCACAGTACTTGGATCATACATTTAGAATTATAGTTTTAGCTACTATTATTATTTTTATTATTTTTAAAGATTTTAATTTTATTTATTTTTGAGAGAGAGGACACACCCAAGTGGGGTAAGGGGTAGAGGCAGAGGAGGAGAGAGAATTCAATCAGACTCCATACTGAGCGCAGAGCCCTACATGGGGCACAATCTCACAACCCTAAGATCATGACCTGAGCCAAAATCAAAAGTTAGAAGCTGAACCAGCTGAGCCCCCAGGTACCCCTAGCCATTATTATTATATTATATGTCAAATTAAAGTTATATAATCTATGATTATTAAAATTAATTAATGTTTTCTTATATTTTGGTTGGCATATAATTGATGTATATTTCACCTCATTAACTGGTATTATCTGTTTAAGATTAAGGATACATTTAGGCAATTATATCCTATATTTCCTTTATCTGCATGCTTTCCCCTATCTATTTTTCTTTGCTAACTTGTGTAAGTAAAATTTCACAATCTCTACGCATCTTTGCCTGCTAACAACCTGGATATATTTGTTTTCATATTTCTCCATGCCCATCTAAACCTATACACATATCATGGGGGTTGTTTTTACAAAGTGGGGGCCACACGATATAAATGACTCCATGATTTAATGAGTCATGGACATTCTTCCACATCAACAGACTCAGATCTACCTCATTCTTATCAATGATGGCAAACAATTTCATAATATAAATATACATGATATCTTCAAGCATTCTTATTGATGAATATTTGGATTGATTATAGTTTTTGTTTTTTTTGTTGTTGTTTTTGTCTATTACAACTATTGCTACAGCAAAAACAGTGTGGACTTATAATCTTATTATTAATAGTGTTGATTCAACTAAGAATGCTAAATCAAAGTCTGCTTCTTACCTTATGTTCTTTATTGTATAGAGCAAAACTATGCATATTTAACGAATCCTGATGAAATGCACTTATCAGTCTTCACTGGCACTCATATAGGAAGATGCTTGCTTTTTTAAAAAAAGCTATTTACTCCTTGTTTGTTATTCCCTTTTGTTGCATCAGATCCAAACAAGTGAAGCATATTAATAGATTGGTGGATTCTTTCCTAGAAAGCATTTATCTTATTTTTCTCAACTAAGGACTCTCTATTGCAGATATACTAAGTTCTAAGTATCAATTCAGAGTGCCCAATGAAACAGGTATTAACTAACTGACATATCTAGCACTGTGTGGGCACGTAGGCATATGCATATGCGCATTATATGTGTATGAAAGATCATGTATATTGGTTATCTCTTGACTAATTTTCTCAATGAGGACTATAGAGGAGAATGAAGTGAATACAAACTGTTCATTACCAAAAATGAAGGGAATATTAGTATTATAAAAGACACACTCTTTATTATGTTTCATAATATTCTTCCTCCCCAGGAGAAGTCATAGATGAAGTTATATGGGAGGAAAAATCATCTCACAGAATTTCAACTTTAGCATTGTTTTTCAGAAACACAGTAGCTGTATAAGCAAGAGACAGCCTGGACAACCACCTATATTTGGAGCCCAATGAGCTTTGGACAGAATTGGGAAATCTGGTATTAAAGACCCTGTTGCTTATTGGAAAATTTATGCATTCCAAGAAATGAGTCTTGCTTTCAGTGGTCGTCAAGTTGAACAGCACAGAGGTCACCTCTTAAATGTTAATTTAATGCATCTTGATATATTAATATCCCTTCTTATGAACAGTGGAATGTGAACAGCAGTGTACCTATTGGTCTAAGTGTCTCAGAATCATACAATATGGGCATGACTCTAAGGCAAGTGTTGGCAAACTATGGCTCAAAGGCCAAATCTTGCTTCCTACCAAAAAAGAAGGGATAATTTTTATCTGTTCAACTATCTCTCTGGGATGTTATAAACTGAAATGAGAAGAGGTATGATCTCTTCACTAGATGCTATACAGACCCTAGGCATTGCTACAATAATTTATTTTCTAAGAGATTATTAATTAAACATTATTCCATAAAAATAACTATTCTAGGAGAAAATTTAGAGGTGGCAATGTCATCACCTTGCACTGTACTTGCAAGTATGTTTTCATATTTAAAGGTTATTTTCTTCTCCCTCCTCTACATCTCTATAGCAAGCGAACTTCATTTCCTATGCCACTGACTACTAACAGCAGGCACCTGGCTTGCTGTACAACCTATGGTTCGAAAAATGAGTCATCATGGTGATAAATAAACTGAATAAAAATGATTCTATGGACACAGACACAGGGCAGACATACAAGAAGTGTTGCATTCTAGAAGTCTACCATTTCAAAGTAAGAAAGACATTCATGACTGCTTATCTAGTTATGTTATTCCTATACTTAAGGAAAAAAGGTTCAGGGAGATGAAGTGACTTGCTCTTATAGTAGAACCAAGATCGTATGGCTACTTGAGTCTGTGATAAAAATAAAAAGAAATAGGGGTAAAAAAGATGAAACACAGAGCTTGGAAAACAATGAAATAAAGCAAAAATGATGTATTTAAATACTTAAAGTATATAGAAAATGACATAAAGCATCTCTATACAAGGAGGAAAAAAGACTCAAAGTGGGTAACAAACTGGCAATGCATGTTCTTGTTCACCAATGCCCAGTATTATCCCAGCAAAGTTGGGCCAAATTGCCATGACAATAATTAGCTCTAGTACTTTGACAGATCATTATGAACATATTAGCAGGACATTAGTGACAATTACGCATTTTTCACACATTGATGACATGCCATAGTTCGCTCATTAGTATATTGGGGTCTAATAGCTGCTCTCTAACTAGCACCTTCCTCCTTCATCTACTAACTTCATGTACTAACCTCAGACCAAGCCATATAAAAGGACTTTGTTAAATTAAATAAGTACAAATCCATTTCACTTATTTAGGAAGAAATTCATTCATGAAGCCAGAGAATTATTTGGCTCATCTCTGCCAGGCAATGCACGGCAATCTACCATCTTCCTCTGATTAAAATGACATGCCATGTGTTTGGGGAAAGAACAAACGATTATAGCAGCATCCTCCAGACTTTTTCTGGTTACTTCTCAGGCTTCTGCCATCTCAGATCTCAACTAGGTAAGAGGGAACCTCTCACTTTATTTTGTTTATTCTGAGGAATATTCTTGTATATCATCCACTTCACATATCAATTGCCTTGTCCTCAACAGTCTGTACATTAGAATCACCTGGAAAGATTTTAAAGAAATAACTGCCATACGATGCACATTCCAGCCCAAATGACTGAGAATTTCTGAAAGTGGGACATGGGCATCTATGTTAATTTATTTCTGTTAAACTAACAAGGTGAGTCTGATGCACAGTAGGGGTTGGGAGTTATTGCATCTTCCAATACATGTTAAGGCCTATTAATGTGGTATATTGGGTAATGTGGGATATATAAAGTGATAAAGTTAACAATTCAGTTGGATTATTCCCAATATTGATGACAGAGGGTGCACTGTTCTCAGTACATGCAAACAATATAAAAATCCTAGTTAGAGAAAAGGTAATTTGGAGGGGGTGTTTTGTGATTTTTTCCCCTTTTCTTGCATATCACTACCTGTCTCCTACAAAGGAAACACATTTAATTTTAAGGAATATATTTTAGAAGGTACAATTCTCTCACACTATTTTTTGCGTGATTATGTTCTCCTAATTTGAAGAAGTCCAGCAATGGATACCCAGGACGAAATTCCCTTCACCTCTCCTTCCCTTCACTTTCAAATGCTGTATGTCAAAACAACACGGACTAGAATGTGTGAAATGAATTATTGAGATGCTAGGAGCTAAGCAGTTCTCCCAGGCTGGCTGGATTATAGGACAAGCAGGGGTGCATGTAAGTTATTGAGCTCCACTCAGTCACAGGGTCAGAATCTAGCAGCTTCTATTTCCATAGGAACCTTGAGAAGGAGGAAATAAAAGACAACGCCAAAAAGAAAAAGGTGACGGGGAAATACTGTGTTTATCTGACTCTGTCTCTCCAAGAGTTTAAAAAAGAAGATTGACACTAGGGAAAACTGAAAATAGCTGCAAAACCCTGACCAAGATATTTCCCATCTTCTGGACTCAGTTCTTATACCCGTTATATGAGAAAGTTGACTAAAATCCTCTTAATTCTCAGCAAGCAGTAAAATATTATGATTCTATGAGACAACTTCCTAGAGTCCCAAATAGTAGGGTACACATAAGCCGACTTCAGCAGTGTTAGGTAGATCTTTGGCATTCAAATGTTTATTTTTATAGTTCCCGTTACTTGAGAGTACTCCCCAAATTGCAAGGAATACAATAAAATGCAACTTGGCTGGAGCCAAGCTGAATCTTAAGTCCAAAGAGGCTGCACTGGAGGCAAACTATAAACCTATCCATAAGAAGAGCATTAGTGGGGCATTTCCATGGGGCATTTCTTTAGTCATCTTTACAAATTAAGAATTCCCAAGGATCTCAGGCTCTGTCTCCCATGATTGTTAAGAGACTCTCATAATTCTCTCTACATTTTATAGGAATGCCTTTACTTAATATGGTTGCCTGTCTATTTTAAAATATCTACCCTTTCTAGTTATAATCTGGGGCCCTGAATGAAGCAAGTAATTTAAAAGATAACGAATGCCTTGGGAAATTTTTAGGGGTGTAAGTTAGTTTGCCAGGGCTGCTGTAACAAAGTACCACAAACCATTTGACTTAAACAACAGAAATTTTCTTTCTCATTTCTTGAGACTCAAAGTTTGAGATCAAGGTGCCATCAGGGCTGGTTGCTCTGAGGCCTATGGGAGGGAAAGATCTGTTCTAGATCTCTTTCTTTGATTTGTGAATGGCCATCATCTCCTTGTGTCTTCATATCACCTTCCCTCTGTACATACCTGTGTCCAAATGTCCTCTTCTTAAAAGGATACCTTTCATACTGGATTAGGATTCACCTTAATAACCACATTTTAACTTAATTTTCTCTGTAAAAACCTTATAACTAGAGAAGGTCACATCCTAAAATTCTGAGGGTTAGGACTTCACAGAGTTTTTTGTTTTTGCTTTTGTTTTGGAGGAGTGTGGGTATTTGGGCACAATTTAGCCTGGAACAAGGAGCATTTTCTATATGTGAAGCAAACATTAGCCATGGGTGATTTTAGTAGCTATGTGTACAACAATCTTATGAGTTGAAGAAATCAAGCAAAGAGTAGTTATTATTATTGATATTAATAGTAATAATACTACAAATATATACCAATTATTGAATACTTACTATAGACTAGAAACTATACTAATTACTTTATACACATTATTTCCTTTAATACTCAAAAGAACTTGGTGAAATTTTAAATATTATTTTCCTCATTTTATAGATGAGGAAATTAACTCTTAGATTGGCCCAGGGTTACACAGAGAGTGAAGCAGTAGTGGCCATTTTATAACCCACATCTCTTTGAATAGTCTAAAGTCCCCAGCATATAGGAAGTACCAATAACACAATGGTTAGTTGGCACAATGATTAAGATAGAACTTGGAGTAAACAGAGTATCTGAGAGGGGTGTTCTCCAATAAATTTTCTATTCAGCAATAGAGCTAACCTTCTTGATGTTCTGTTCTAATAAATAAAAACCTTCATGATTTTACAACTTTTATCTCTTATATTTAACTATCTTGAGTAGATGTTCAAGGTGATCTGCCACCTGGTTATAATCTACGTTGCCCCTCCAAATGATTATAAATCCTCCATAGTATTATTCCTAGTACAATCTATGACTCATAGTCTTTTCCATTTATCTAAAAAGCCCTCTTTCATCCTGGAAACTCAAGCTAATGCATTCAGGGAAGTCTTGATGGGAAAAAAATAATATCATTTTTACTGGATATTCTAGGATTAATTGAATTTTGACAGGTAGAAGTTGGAACTTTGGAGAAAGGGAGGTTAACATCTGAGAAGAATGGGAATGAAAAAAGAGACACTGTAGCAGAATGAATGTTGCAGATGCACTGAAGAAACAAGTCAGGACACTTGACTAAGAAATTAGGAAATCCTTAGGAAGAATCATACACTGACCCTACACCTTTGGATTTCAAATAACTCTTTCGTCAGTGCACCTGAAGGTAAAGGTGAAGGGACAGATATTCAGTATTTTTTCATTTACCTTTTCATTCTCGATTACTCTTGCCATTTTACAGCTCTGGACAATTTATACCAACAGCATTTTCTATCCCAAAAGGCATATAACTTTGCAACTGGCTGGATCTAACAAAAGAACGTTTCTACTTTCTTTAATTTTGAAAATGGGAGGAGGGGGGTTGCAGTGCCTGGGTGGCTTAGTCAGTTGGGTTTTTGACTCTTGATTTCGGCCTGGGTCATGATCTCTGGGTTGTGGGATCAAACCGCACCTCAGGCTCCATGCTCAGCTTGGGAGTCTTCTTTTCCCTCTCCCTTTCCTCTGCCCCACCCCTTTTCCCCTCCCCCAAACCACATGTACTCTCAATCTCTCTCTCTCAAATAAATAAATAAACAAATAAATAATCTTTAAAAATAAAATGAAATGAAAATAAGGGCTCTGAGATATGGAATATTCTTTTACTACATGCCAACAGAAAGCTCTGGAGAAGGAGGCAGATTGAAAATAATATATATACGACGTGTCTTTTTACCACTCTTCCAAAGTGGTGGTCTAGCAATCTGTGGAAGATTTTAATGTTCAGATACACTATCATCTCTTCCTCTGATCCTGATCTCTAATAAACAAAGTAAAGAGACAGAAACATACAAAATTTTCTTTTGAACATGATGCCAAAGTGATTTGGCAAAAGACAACTACAGGTCTTTCACCAGTTCTAATGTATATTGGGACCACAGCCCTGAGAGTTCTGAGCACACGCACATTTGAAGGTAAATCAAGGCTGACAGCAGGCATCTTAAAATTTTAAAAAAGAACCTAATAGAAAACACATTGAAATGAAGAAATAAGGGGCCAGGCCAGAGAAGGAAGAGGTGCTTTTGTGAAATTCCAATTGAGAGTTGCTAAGCAATAGCCAGAGGAACCAGTCAAGGGACCCAAGTTCTAACTACAGATGTTACATTCCTGTCTTGCAGGGATGGGGAAGAGGTTTTCAACAATCAAACATGATGCCGAGACTTCTCTCCTGACCTTGGGCCAAGACAATCTGCTTTTTAACTGGAGGCAACTGTAATCCATTCTGTGAACAGATGGTGTGGAGGAAAAAATGCAAACACAGGCTCTCTAGTGTCGATTCCGAAAGCTAGCCAACTTCCAGCTGTGGTAGGATAGGCATGGGATGAAAAAGGTCCTAGTGGGTACAGGAGAGTTGTTTAAAGAGCAGAAAAGATACTTTCCAACAGTGAACAATAACAGGTGGGGAGGGATTTCTTTGGTTACAGTGATGCTGGATAAATTCACATTGAAAACAATTTTATATCAGTTATACCTCAAAACTCTCCTGGATCACCCATGATTTCTGTCCCTAAAACAGGCCTGAATGGTTTTGTTTTGTTTTAAGATTTTATTTATTTATTTATTTATTTATTTATTTATTTGTGAGAGAAAGAGCACAAGCAGGGAGAAGAGGCAGAGGACAAGGGAGAAGCAGATGTCCCGCTGAGCGGGGAGCCCGATCTGGGGCTTGATCCTAGGACTCTAGGATCATGGCCTGAGCTGAAGACAGATGCTTAACTGACTGAGCCGCCCAGGTGCCCCAACAGGCCTGTGTCTTGTCTAAATTCTACATTCTTTGTCCCTCTGATAATGACAAAACACTGTTCAGTTATTATTTAGATTTCATTTCCTCTTCACATTAAACAACTTGAAAGTCACAAACTGCATCGCAAAAGTTTGGTCATACAATTTACAAAGGGTCATAGAAAAAGACTCAGCAAGAGAAGATCTTTCCCTTGACATGATCAGGGGAAAACACACAAACAAAACTGAATGTCCAAGAAACATCCAGGAATGGGACAGTGTCAGTTTTGAGCATGACATTAATATATAATCCATGTTGATATTCTCTACTGACTTCTCAACTTAAAAAGTGTTGACTGTGAATACACTATTACTATTTCTGTGAAAATTTTATTTAAAATACTAAAAAGGAATTATGAGCACAATATAAATTTTAATTATTAAAGAGAAGAGTGTGGAGATCCAAGGAGCAAACACTCCCATAATTGTTACTGCTATAGGACATGTAGTTAAACAAAAGGTGACAGTTTGGGTCAGAAAATTATTTAAAGGGACGCCTGAGTGGCTCAGTTGGTTAAGCGGCTGCCTTCAGCTCAGGTCATGATCCCGGGGTCCTGGGATCGAGTCCCACATCGGGCTCCTTGCTCAGCGGGGAGTCTGCTCTTCCCTCTGCCTCTGCCTGCCATTCTGTCTGCCTGTGTTTGCTCGCTCTCTCTCCCTCTGTCTCTGACAAATAAATAAATAAAATCTTTAAAAAAAAAAAGAAAAGAAAATTATTTAAAATAACAGACCAAATATCCCACTGGTTGTGGTCGAAATGGACAGAGATTTCTACACTGGGTGGGAGCTTAGACTTCATTGATTCAAAAGGATCCTCCAAGTAAAAACCTCAATGTTTCCTACATTCAAATTTTTTTTCATACAGTCAATTACATTCAACAGATTCACTGATACTGACTATATGCCAGACATAAATCAAGGGTTCTAAGTTTTCAAAGATAAATAAAAACAGAAAAAGTAAGTAGTCATCGAAATGAAAAATTACAATGCAGTGTGTTATGTCCTATGTTAATGACTAAAGGTGCTATAATTTTATGAGGGAATGAATGTGAGTTGTTCCAGGCTCAGTTAAAGAAATTTTCATGTAGAAGGTAAAGCTTGAGTAGGACATCAAGAATGAGGCAAGAGTACATCAGCAATCAAAGGGAAGAGACTAGTTAAGGGCATTTCAGAGAAGGAAAGCCATGTACAAAAGCAAGGAAACATACAGCAAGGAGGTGGCTTGAAAAGCTAAAAGGAATGTGTTGAGGCGTGGGGGTGCACTGAAGAAAAAGCAAGGGTTATACTAAGAAGTAATCACAATATTCATATTTTGCAGGTATGGCATGCCATACCCTCGGCAGTGGATTTCGTCAGTGCTCTGCCCATGTCCCCTCAAATCCTCTGCCATTTTCATGTACATTATCTCCCACTGAGGGTCAACAGAAAAGCCACCAAGTGAGGCTCTTTGTCAGGGGGCTATTGTTAGACTGCTAGAGTTTGCTTTGCCTAAACTTATGGAGCACTGAAAGTGCCCCCAAATGTGTGTTCCTCCAAGAAAGCCTTTAGCCGATGATTGAAGGGGCTGAGATACTCAAAACCTCTGGCTTCACATAGGACAACTTTTTTTTTTTTTTAAAGATTTTACTTATTTATTTGACAGATAGAGATCACAAGTAGGCAGAGAGGCAGGCAGAGAGAGAGAGGGGGAAGCAGGCTCCCTGAGGAGCAGAGAGCCTGATGTGGGGCTCGATCCCAGGATCCTGGGATCATGACCTGAGCTGAAGGCAGAGGTTTTAACCCACTGAGCCACCCAGGTGCCCCCACATAGGACAACTTTGAACCATGTTTTTACCATCTGTGGTAGTTCGCCTGATATTTTACTCTCACTTGTGATTTTTTCCCCTTCAATAACCACTTTCCTACTCATCTAGTAGTTTTTTCTTGGGATGATTCCTATATCTAATAAATCTGTTAGAAACAACTCCTCATTTCAGGATCCACTTTGTTGTGGGAGTCCAATCCAAGATATCCTTTAACCTTATGGCTATGAGCCAATAAAATGAATCTGTAGAGAAATTGTTTCATTGATAAACTAAATAGAAAGCCATGGTGAAATGAGAAATGTTTCTAATCAGCTTGTGGTGTACTGCAAGGTTGGTAGCATTAAGAATAAATGAAGTTATACATTTATACATTTATGTGGAATAGTAAGGAAGCAAGGGTCTAGTTGTTTCATTTGCATTGGAGCATCATTTCTTGGGCATGTCCTGGGTTGGAACTCGGGATATTATGGCTGGAGGATCAGTGAATCTGATTCTTTTATCCAGGTGCATGGGGCTATCTATAACTAAGGTACTCATTATGCAAATGCTTTTTTTTTCCCTCTTTCCGTATTCCTCTCTAGATTAGAGAAAATTCATTTCAATTCCACATATGTCAGGTTAGAGGACAATCAAATAAGGGGGGACCTTATTAGAGTGGCAAACATCCAGGTTCTGTGTACATCAGCAACATTGTTCTAGTCCCAACCCATTCTTTATCTTATGGTTATTTCATTGTAAGCCAGAAAAGGCTCAAATTCCTCAAGCAGGAGAAGCAACTAAATGATAATTAGTTTTTGATATCTACATTCAACATTATCCATGATTATAACAACATTGAGAATAACAATCGTAGAGCCCATGAATGCACTCGAATCCCATGTACCACTGTTACTCCTAGCCTAGGCCCAAGACAAATTCTTTCAACACACATTGAGTTTTAGTAATCTTCTCTCCTAAAAAAATGACACCTTGTTCTCCCAATCCCCACCACACATACAAGTGCTTTCGTGTAATGGATGCCAGCCTGCTATAATTTTGATTCATTAAAGCATGACTCAGACCAGCCCCCTCATTATGCTCAATTTCTAATTAGTAGGACTGGACAATTTTAGACAGATAGAAAAACCACACACTGAGATCTCTGGTGCTCAGTGTCGAGTGACTTTTTATTGTGGTTGTGACTCCTTCTTGCTCACAGTTCCTCTCTCTGTTCTAGCTTCCCCAAGGTTTTTGAACTAATATGTGGTTTTCTTCCCAAATCCATAGCAAGAGGACATAATTCCCCAAGAAGTTTTAATATGTAAAATCTCTCCCCCTCAAACCACATCCTTTCCTTCATCACTAGCTCTTATAAGCCCAGTGGCTGCCAAAACACAGTTGTATTTATGTTGACTGACAAAGACTCAGCAAAATGATCTCAAATCTACTTATTTCCAAATGTTATTGAGAGCCCTGCTCTAGCTTCCTACCAACCAGGCCAACTCTGTCCTTTGTTCTCATTTCTACAGTTCCTTTCCTCTTTGTAATCACTATTCCCTGTTATTTTCTATTCCTTCTGTTATTCTCTTCTTTTTCCCCCTTTTTACCATCACTATCTACCCTGCTTCACATGTAGTGACTAGTACATTCATTTCCTTTCCTGAAAATAAAATAAGAACTTCAAAGAGGCATGAATGATCTCTCCTGTTTTAATAATTAAAGATGAATCCACCACAAAGCTTGCTCTGCCGTTCCCAGCGTTCACATTAGATCAAAAATGGCATTTTTTTTTAGCCCCAAAAGAAATATATCAGAGTAGTTCCCACCCAGAAATACATGGCACAAAGCCCAGCTTTTCCCTGGAACCAGCATGTTACCAATGGGTCTGTTTCAAAGTAAGTGTATTCAGAATATGGGAAGGAGGATTTGATAGTGTTTGATAATTCACAATTTAACAGCTAAGGAAAGGCAGCTTATTATTAAATGCAAATAAAATGAAATGAAGTCTGGCTGTCTGGGTGCAGATAGAAATTACACAAAGCCCATAAGCCACTCCGGAGATCTTAACTACTAGACAGACCAGAGCTCTGGGAGCTGCAAGCAAGCACAAATCCCTTCTTTGAAGGGGCTTGCACCCTGTATTATCTCCAGAGAAAGGCTCAGATTATACAGTCTGCTTGGAAAACTTAAGGTGTGACTAGAAACAGGGCAAGTACAGCCACTTCATAGAAGGCAAACATATTTCGAGGTTTAAAGTATTTCAACCTCTTTAGTTCCTACTGTTATTTTCCTCTTTTGCAGGATGGTTTTTACTGGTCACTGGAAAATTGCCAAAAAAAGTTAGCCTAGAGCAAAAGAATATATATTGCCCTAAAATATACAAATTTACAATATTAATATGATTTCTGCCTAATGGTCACAAGTATGAACTTGAGAACACGATAATAATTTTATATGAACAGTATTTATATAACTTTGTTACATCTGTTTATATTTTTTTTAAATAGTGAAAGTATTTCAAAGCTATGGAATTAGACATTCTTGTCCCTTTATTAACTAGACTTCAGTGCTCTGATGGACAATATTTTGGAGGCAGTACTAAAGCTGGATTTGCCCAACTGAGTAATATCCAATGTGGTCACTGGATACCTTTATGGAAAACAATGCATTACATATGCTATTCACAAAGTCAAAAAGCTGTAAGTCTACTTTTTGACCAGATCAAGTTCACATCATTTCTTAAGCAATTCTAGCTTTTATAATCTAATTGGGAACTTCCATCCATATATTCCTGGACAGATGGGAAGATCTCATCAGTGTTTCAAGAGTTTTGTGTTCCCATTCCCTGCCTCCTAGGCCCAGGATACCTCTTCCGTTTGCAACTACTGAAATTCAACACTTGCTGCTAGGCTATTAAATCATGTTTTCTCTTTGGGCCCTTTCCTCAGTGTACATCTCCCTTCTCTGAGGTATCACTGCACTTGTGTTCTCCAGCATTCATTTTGGTACTACATCTCCTGCTTTGCACTGGTTATTACTTTTATGGGTGTATCAGGTCCAGCCAGCAGATTATACATTTCTAAAAAGCACAAATGATATTTTAGAGTTACCATCTATCTTCTGTAGGATTTATCATTATGTCCAACGTATCTCCATCCTGGACATTTCCCTTGGACTTTTGACTTCTTTATCCATCTATCTACTCAACATCACCCCTTGGAAGTCTAATAAGCAATTAAACTTCCTACCTTCAAAACAGAACTCTCGATCTTTTCCCTCTACAGTCTGCCACACACATTGTTTTCACTATTTCAATTTTTGGAAGTCCCATCCTTCTAGTTGTTCATGCCAAAATACCTTGGATTCATCTTTCTGCCATACTTCATGTCTCATTTATCTTGAAATTATCTCGTTTCTATCATCGGATCAAATCCAAAACATGATCACGTCCTCTACTTCTATTGCTATCACTTTTGCCAAGCCAACATCATCTCTCTCTTATTATAATACTATTACATATAAAATATGCTAATTAGTCTCCGTCCTGCACCCTGCAATCCATTTTCAATATAGGAGCTAAGAGGTCCTTTGAAAACATAAGTCAGATCATGTCACTTATCTTCCCAAATCCCTCCAATGGCTTTCACATTTCATAGTTAGTGTTAAAGTTTTATAGGGTAGGGGCGCTTGGGTGGCTCAGTCTGTTAAACATCTGTGTTAGGCTCAAGTCATGATTCCAGAGTCCTGGGATCTAGCTCAATGTTGAGCTCCCTGTTCAGTGGGGAGCTTGCTTCTCTCTCTCCCTCTGTTGCTCCCCCTTGTTGTGCTTGGTTTCTTTCTCTCTCAGTCAAATAGATAGATAGATAGATAGATAAATCTTTTTTTTTAAAAAGTCTTAATAGGGCAGTGTTAACATCTTAACAGTGATCTACAAAACCCTAGTGACATTCCACCATTTCTTTGACCTTGTCTTCTCTTTCTACCATTCACTTCATACCTGCACACAAGCCTCCTGCCTATTACTCACCTAGCCCATGTAAGTTCCTGATTACGGGCCTTTTCACTTGCTGTTCCTTCATTTTAGATTGTTTTTCTCTGTTTTATTTGCACCTACATACACCTTTGGCAATACACCTTCGGATACCATTTTCCAACTAAGTTTTGTTCTCCATGCACTTATCACTATCTAAACATACTAAACATACTAAAATGCCTACTTATTTATTTCTATTATTATCTGTCTCCCTCCACTCAATATTAACATCTGGTGGGGAGGGATTTTTGTATGTTTTGTTCACTGCTCTATTGCCCAGTGCTAGAATATCACTAGGCAAGAAGTAGATGCTCAATAATTATTTTGATGATATATAAATGAATGAATAAATAGACAGGCACTATAGTCTGCTAAATGCCTGAGCTCTTACTAAATAAGTATAGTATAACATAAATGGGCATTGCTCTGAACAAAATCTCATAGACAGGCACTACACAAAGAAAGCACATTTCTCCTCTGCCGTGAATAGTTCTATGTTTTCCCCATGGCTAGAAGTGGTAGACTCCAGGCCAAACTCAACCACTGGTTACCTACATACAGGAAAGGACATTTATTCTCCTTGTCTTGGAGAGCAAATTTGTTATGATGCCTTTTATATGAGTGTTTTGTATATTGTTTTATAAATTTTCCTCATGCTTTCTTCTCTGAATATTTAACTTCTAAAATAGAGTTAAATATCTCTTTTACATAGCATTCTATATACAATAACAGACTTATGATACAGAATTGGTAAATGAAATAGGATTTATCAACCCAAAGTTTACATTCTGGTGTGGAAAAACAAGTACAAAACTATGAACCACAAATTGAAAATATAAAATAATACTGCATTATAATCTTGAGCTTGACAATTATATCTTCAATATAGTAACACTGCCTAGTTATTAGTATTTGCTCAATAAATGTTCACTGAGCAAAAAGATAGTATGTGTGTATATATATACACATATATATATATATACACACATATATATACATATATACATATATATCTTACTGTTGAGAGTGAGTGCTCATTGAGGAGGGAAGAAATGAGGAGAAGGAAGATGTTATAAGATGACCATGTGTGATTAAGAACATTGTCTTATTAATTTGACTCATTATCTCATAAAACTCCATGAGAGTTACAGTTTTAAGATTTTTTGTTTGTTATAATGAATAAAGAAAGAGATAGTCCTTGAACCATGTAATCCTTAGACTACATGAGAAAATTACCCAAATATTGAATGTGTTTGGAGAAATTTTAGAAATGTATATTTAAGGAGGGTGAAAAATATTTGTTAATTGCTAGAGTCTTAGACAAGGGTTTTAATTTATATGGTAAGCATCTTGAATATTATCTTAGTATAAAAGGGACTACTTAAGTTTTAAGTACCTGTATGTAACAACCTGTATATTAGGTGCTAGAAATAAATAAAACATCACTGTTCTCAAGGAGTTGGCAATCTCTGGAGTGGGGAAACATAATGAAATAAATGAACCCAACAATGTTAGACATGTAAGGGTTACCTAACCATGACCACTGGTGTTCAGGGAAGACTTCCCAGGAGTGAAAATTGAGATGAAGACTGAAGGAAGAGTTGGAATTAGATGCTTTACAAAGAACAGTGAAAGAGAAAATGGCACATCGGAAGACGCAGAAGAAAATCAGTGTAGTTCAATTTCAAGTGGACTGAAAGCCAGAGAAAGGCAGAAAGAGGAAGAGAAGGTAAGCAGAAAATAATTTTAAATGAGACTGGGAAGGTGATAAGTAAGGGCATGATTACAAAGAGCTTGTTCACTTTTGGAAGAAATTTTAATTTTATTCTAAAAAAATAGAGAGCAACTGAAGTATTATAACAAAACAATGACATAATTAAAGTAGAATCACATTTAGAAAGCTCTGCCTACAGTCTGGGGACTGTACAGTTGGGAGTATAACACTGAGCACTGAAGCTAGTGGGAGATTCTTTCAATGAATCAAGCAAGAAATAACATAGGCCTGAGTATGGGTAGTGATGACAGGGAAGGAAAATAAAGGAATAAAGTTAAAAGTGTTGAAGAAATTAAATCGGCAGGAACTCACTGCAGAAAACTCTGGAAAAGAGAAGAAACAAAATAAAGTCAATGGGTTAGAATCAGAGAGTAGTAGAACTAGAAACTGGCAATTTAGCAAAACTCCAGTTGAGAATGGGTGAAGAAAGAGAGGCTCTGTCATTATGAAGGTGGAAAAAAAAAAATCCAGTCATAAACAATGTGGTGGCATTGTCACTAAGTTTCCCAAAAGTCGAGTGCTCTTCCACCCTGGCTTGCCAACATCAGTACTACTCCCAGCCACTTCTGACCTTATTCCTTATAGGTAGGACTTTTTTTAAATCCCCTGCGTGCATTTTTTTTTTTTTTTCCACACTCCAGTTTGACTCCTTCTTTAGTAGTTTTATTAACTCTTCCTTAGTTCTCCATAATGGTTTGATCCTACTGTTTAGTCACCTGTACAAATGCACTAAGTGGGATGGACATGTATGTAGGTCCATGGGATGGACCTACAAGCAAATAGTGTCCCATCTACACCCTCACCTTTAGAAAGGAATAACACAAGTGTACAGATCCACCAAGAGAAGGCCCACTGATGGTAATGCTATAGTTCTGCTCTAGCTTTGCATTTTCTTGGGCCAACCCTGGCTGTCAAGACATCTGAGACATGAAAATGGTAATGATTTCTAAGAAATTATTGGTTACTTACTATTTCTCTGCACTTTGCCGCATACTGAGTATCTCAGAGCTTCCATATAACATGCAGGAAAGACTGGATAGGTAAAAGCTTGTTGGGCTGTGCTCAACATATCAAGAATGATTCCTTTATATCACCCGACACCCACTCTTGCTGACTTGATCATTCCTTCTAATCCTTCAAGATTCATTTGCGATCTTTTCTAGCAAAGCATACCTAACCAGGCCCCGACTCTTCCTTTATGCAGAACTGGGTTTTTCTTTCTCTGAACAGATCAGAGCACAGCAGTTCATACTAATTAATTCACCATTCATGAAAAATAGACCAAGTAAAGGCTACATATTTTCAGCCATATAAAACCATACATATGTGTGTGTGTGTGTGTGTGTGTGTACATACACACACATTTATTAAGTTGTTCAAGTCTGTTCACTCTATAGATTGTAATCTTGAGATCAGAGGCTTAGTCTTGTTATTTTGCATCCTCACTACCTAATACTATATCTGATGTAGAGTAGGTATTTAATTTTTCTATGAAAAGAACTAAACCACTTGCTACTCCATGAAAAATCTTATTTCATGCTTCCATTGCCCAATATAGAAAAACCAAAATAGAAAATTCAACCAGTGTCATTTTTCAATAATACACTTCTGTCTCTTCATTGTGGAAAACATTTGGTGACTCAGAGCCTAAATATACTGTAAAAACAGCTGATATGATGCTATTTTAAAGAGATAATTAGGTATTTTATTTGTGATTTCACATGTTAGGGCTAAAAACAAATTTAGGCTAATATGTCTAAAGAACGAATAGACATTAGCACATCCACTTATTAAGGTATTGCTTGCCATTCTATTATGATGAATAATTACTTTTCATTTAAGAAAGATTTCGACTTTCCCTGAAAACTGTCATCCTATGAAACTGTTGACTGAGGTTAAGATTGACTAGGAAAAGTGAAATGTCTGCACGTTACTTTACAACTTTAATTTAAAATCAGCTTACCTCAATATCTCAATGATCAGAAGTAAAGAAATTTAACACACAAATACTCTAAGATCTTTGTTTAAACAAAAAGCCATCTTAATTATTTATAGAAATATCAAAATAATCATAATAAATTATTATTTATGGACATTAAACCAAATTAAAGCTGAAAATAAATATATATATATATATACATGTGAATATATAGGGATATGTATTCATGTGTGCATATTTGTACATGTATGTATGTATACATATATACACATCATTAGACACATACATGCATAAAACTGAGATAATTTATTTACAGCATGCACTATAATTACCTCCAATTAAAAAAAAATAAATCCACTATGTGTAAGACTATAAAACCCCCTCTAACACTGACTGTGCCTCTATTCAGCATTCTCTGTACATATGTTTCACTCTGTCATGACCCAGCAGACGTATGTGTGCTTCTCCTATGCAGTAAGTACATATTCATGCTTTTTATTCACCTGGTTGAAACCACTCTTACTTGCTGGGACTACCACCTTATCATTCACCTCCATTTTTTGTTTTTGTTTTTGTTTTTGAAATTTATTTATTTTATTTTAGAGAGAAAAAGAAAGAGAGAGACAATGTCAGGCGAGGGCAGAGGAGCAGAGGGAGAGAATGAGTCTTAAGCAGACTTCACACTGAGCACAGATCCTGACACAGGGCTTAATCTCATGATCCTGGGATCACAATCTGAACCAAAACCAAGAGTTAGATGCTCAATTGACTGTGCCACCCAGGCACCCCTCATTCACCTGTTTTGAAGGGAAGCTGCCAATTCCATTACCCCAAGTTTCTTGCCTTACTGTTAGCATATGATCCAGATATGGACAACCACAGTATCCCGTTCCTCTGATCACAGTGATTGCTCCAGAGATGGCATAAAACCTAAACTAAGTTAATCAGCCTTCTCCAAGGTAGGGTGATTAAATAATTTATTGCCCAAACTAGAGTTCTGAGTGTGAAAGAGTGTTATTAATAGTTACACTGAGACAAGAGGCTTACGGTTTCCTGGATAATAAACAAAGACTAATGATAACCTTCCTAGAGATTTTCTAGATGGTAATGGCATGGAAAATTTCCTTTCCTTTATAGTTGTAACTCTATAATTATGGGTGTAATCCCAGCACTGCCAGCAACACTGTAGTCCTCTAATATGTGAGAAAAGCCAATGAGCAGCACAGAAGAAAGAAGCCCGAAATGAGAAAAGGTATAAATAGGACGGATAGAAAAAAAATGAGTGTACACAAATTAGAAAATTAGATTCGACTGCACCCTAAGGCCATTTTCATTTGTATCTGTACAGACAATTATTTTTTCTCAAGCTAGTAAGAGTTGGGTTTTCTTACCTGCATATCCTCAGAATGAATGATGAATTGTAGGACATCTAGCTCAAGTCCCTTATTTTATAGGTGAGGAGACTGAGGCCCACACAGGTTAAATCCAAGGGTCCAAAATATTTACAAGTTGGCATACAACTCAGGAAATTGTCTTTCCTTCCAATTCTTTTTATAGATGTAACATCCCTTCTAAATTATTCTAAATTATTATTTCATTCTTCCAAATTGTGCATATACTCATCCTAAGAGAAATGTATATCTCCTTTAAAGAAAACTTGATACACTTCCTATATCCTTCATCCAATGAAAATTTAATAAATTCTTCTAAACTTAATAATAGATTAAATAAATGTATTCAGCAGTTCATGGCCTGTCTCTAATGCATTTCCTTTGTAATGTTAAAAACGGAAAAGAAACAAATAATTTCTAAACTTGTATAGCAATGGGTAAATTTTCATTACAAAATTTTAATGTCCCCTAATACACACACTTGTACAAGCATTAGCAATATGCATATGTGAATTATTATAAAATTATAACAAGAACAGGGGTGTCTGTGTGGCTCAGTGGGTTAAGCTTCTGCCTTCAGCTCATGTCATGATCTCAGGGTCTTGGGGTCGAGCACTGCATTGGGCTCTCCGCTCAGTGAGGAGTCTGCTTCTCCCTCTGCGCTCTCCCTCCCTCTCTCTTTCTCTCTCAAATAAATAAATAAATAAAATCTTTAAAGAAATTATAACAGGAACAACCAGTCACCTAGAGATAATAATGTTCATTTGAAAGGTGAAAGACATTTCATCTAAGGAATAGCATTTCAGGAAGGTTTCAGAGACACAAAACACCTAATAGAAGGAAATCTTCATGATGACAGATACCATTTCCAGCTTAATAACTGCTGTCAGAAAAAGTAAAAATAAGGACTGGAGAACTATCCTTGAATGAATGGCAATAGCAGGGGAAGCCAGATGGGTTCCATGTGGGGAGCAAATTCTTTTTTAAAAGGGAGTCTAGGGCGCCTGGGTGGCTCAGCGGGTTAAAAGGGAGTCTATACCTAAAACAGTCAGGACAGCCACTTAGGAGCCACATAGGACAGTGGCGTTGAGATAAAGGATTGGGAAAAAAAAAAAAGATTATAAATAGTTGGAAACAAGGAATAATGGATTTTTATATTTTATTTTATATTTTATTTTATTTCCATAAAAAATGACTTAAAGTACATTGAGATACCTAGTTATGCACCCTAGAATTTCCTTCCATAATATATGTTTACTGAATAAATATCTACCAACAAGACTTGATTAATCTGGGAAATATTGTTTATTTTCAAAGGCTATTTAAAAAAATTCCTTGGAGGGTGCCTGGGGGGCACATTTGGTTAAGTGAGCGGCTCCTGGTTTGGACTCAGGTCATGATCTTAGGGTTGTGAGATCAAAACCCACATGGGGCTCTTTGCTCAGTGTGGAGTCTGCTTGAGATTTTCTCTTCCTCTCAATCTACCCCTCCTGCTCCTGTGGTCTCTCTCTCTCTCAAATAAATAAGTAAATCTTTAAAAAATATTCGTTGGTGCTAATCAAATCGACTTACAACCTGGAGAACATGCATTAACCAAGTCCACATTAATAAAAGTGTAATTGAAATAATTCTGTGTGCTCTCAAAAATGCACAAGTTGAATACATATAGGCTTATTATTTTACATATTTTCTAAAGTTTGACATGGTGAATGTTTCCCAAACATAAATAGTTAACAACATGAAAAGTGTCAAAATTTAAGTTTGGCTTAGAATCATTTACATGTTAAAAATAAGAGATTTATGAAAAAAGTGTTTTTCCCCAATGTTTTAATTCACAGTTCAAAAAACAAACAAACAAATGGTAAAGAGTTCACTATTTGAAATGTTGCTACAGATCTTTAATAGCAAGAATGGATATGAATATTCTATGAGCTGATGATCATATTGATAAGTCTTAGATTCCATTCCAACAAAATCAAATTTAAGTATCTCTTTCTTATGATATAACAGTGAAAGCTGAAATTCTATTTTTAATGTTTCAGATAATAGTAATTTCTTCCTGCCCTCTGGCTTCTAATAGAGTAAGAATATGTCCACTTATTAGTAGACATAATTGGCTTGAATAGATGGTCATTTTAAACTCCTTGAGGACTGTTCCTGGCAACTTGCATTGTGACTTACAAAATGTATGCATAGAAAACACGTGATACTGATTGATGGATGAATGTATGGATGGATGAATAAGGGGTAGGTAAATACAAATAAGTTATACAGGTGAAGGAAGACATGCTTTCATTAGTATTATTATAAAGATAATGATGATAATGACTATGATGACAGCCACACTGTATCTCTATAGATCATAAAAGAACTACTCCAATTTAATTGAATAAAATACACTTTTTCCCCCTCTCATCAGCTGACCTTAGACAGATGACAAGATTCCAAGTATGAAACAAACTTGTCTTTGTTGGATTAAATATCAAAAGCCATGCTTAACGTAAAAGGAGGAATATTGGTCATTCTTTGTCCTAGAAATTTTCTTCTTCTTGACTTGTGTACAGTATTCAAACATATGGCAAATCTATTTCTCTTCCCTTAAATGTTTCATCCTTTAGTATCCAAGGTTGGTGTAATAATGCAACTTGGGACTTTGGATATAACATTGCACAATAACCAAGACTTATTATTGTGAAATAGCAATTAAAACAGATCCAGATAATTTTATTCAAAGCTAGGAGTTTTTATTTAAATTGTACTATCAATGAGAGAGTTAGTAGGAAAAAAATGGATTTACTTCCTAGAGGTAGGTAGCTCAAAAAGACTCAAAGAACAAGCCTAGGCAAGTGGTGCTGATGAAAAAATTTCTGTGAATGGGAGGCCAGAGTAAGGTCCCACTCTTAACAACAGGACTGTCTGGGTTGCAGTTTGGGGGTGTCTTATATCCTATTATATTACATTATCAAATTGCAGGAATTGCAGATGCTATGCCATTACCTTCTAGACAGACAAGCTATTAAATTATTTGTATGGGGAAGATGAGCCATTTACTTATCGTCCTGATATGGGAAGATGATAGGTGGGGACTGTCTGGGAGACAGACAGTGGTCGGGACTTCTCTGTCTAGATTGCAAAAGTGCCACTCTTTGAGATGTCTTATCTGACTGACACACTGATAGTAACAAACACATCAGCAGCAGCAGGATGAAAGGAGGTGTTACATCTTGACTTTAAATGAACAAGTAAAGAACATGTAAAACAAGTCTACTAAATGAGCATTTTTTTGTGATCAACAAGAATGCAAAGTATAAGAGGAAAATTTTTAATGAGTCTCAAATATTTAGAGATATAAGGCACATAAGAAGTAGCATTGATTAATCGTTTCTAACCCCCTCAGGTGAAGATTCTAAATCCACAGATATTGAAACCTATATAAGATCATGAAGTCAGTTAATAACTGAGAAGGGGTAGAATCCATCCTTCTGGTCTGTCAAGAGGAATGTATGTGAACCAAAGTGTGGAGACCAGAAAAAACGACATAAAGGTGGATAAACTAGAAATAACGCAAATTAAAATTTATTATTGGTGTCCTAGTCTAGAAAATTATCTGGACCCTTGGGCAAAAACTTTGTGAGACTTCTAGATTTTTCTTACATTCACTTTGCTGTAAGTCCAAATACGATTATCCCAGAGCAGCTAATTTTTATCTCTTTTTATAATTTCTTTTAGTCCTGGCTAAAATCCAGAAATACACAGCTATCAAAAAAATGAAAGATCAACAAGGGACGTGGTATCCAAAATTCTTTCCTTCTTAGAATAATAATTTACTTAAAGTTTAGGGGATTCTGGAGATATAACATATGAATGAAGGTATAGAGGCCACGAATATTAATAATGGATAAATTAACATACAAAGAGATGTATACAAACATTCAACTTTTTCTGTGCCTTGGAACTCACACTATACACCCAGGTTAAAGTAAGTCATATAAAGTACAGCCCAGAATGAATAAGGGGCATCGAAGTCTTATTTGGTTTAAATTCTTAGAGGCATGGGTTTCTTTCAGGACAAATGATATCATTATGAATCCTTTTTTGTTATTTCCTTCTTGATTATGCCTTACTAACCCCCCCCCCCATTACTCTGCTGGCATACATTTACATCCTACCTTTCCTATTTTTATTGATATTTAAATCAAATTATTCCACTTTATCTTCCCATTTCTCTGCATCTTCTTCCCATTCTTTGATTAGGAGTTGGGTAGAAAATGCCCACTGTTGCAAAAGAGATGAAAAATAAGAAACTTAAAAAGCATTAATTTTTCTTCTCTAAAGTCCTATCTCCTCTTATTTCCTTCTACTCTGCACCCCTATAATAAAGAATAAAAACTAAAATAAATGATCATTGTTTGACAGACATTAGGTGAAAAAAAAAAAAAGGAAAACAGGGAGATAGAGACTAACGATTAACAAATAGTGCAGTAGAATATATAAGCGTAAAGAAAAGCAAGATGAAGGTAATAAAGAGTTAAAAAAGGGAAAGACGATTATAAGAAATTATCAGGAAAACAAGGATATACAGAAAGAAAAAGACAAGTAATGGCTCTTTTTAGTAATTCTTAAGCCACCTGTCTTTGATTCTCAAAGCATCTGCTGTAAGAGTACGAAAAAAAAAAAAATAACTTTCTGCCTTAACTAATTGATTTTTTAATTTAAATTTCAAGTTCTTTAAAAAGAAAGATAAAAAAAAAAGCCAAGCATATCTGTCTGCAAAGGGAACACACAGTACCTTCCATCAGTTCATCATCCATTCATGTATCCCTCTCCCTATTCATCTTCCATCTAACTTGTCTACACCGGTGCATTATTTATGTATGTGTCTTTCCAACCATGCATCCATCAAACACCTATGTGAAGCAGATACAGAGGGGAGACTATTTTGAATGAAGCAGAAATAGCTTTGCAATTTGATGCAGAAATATGAAGGTAATTAAAATTAAAGTCAATTTAAAAGACCTTGGTCTACAACAATTGATGACCCTTAGTTGAATCTCAATATTGAATACTGTAAATCTTGAATAATAATCATTGTCAATGGTAGCAAGCCTTGAGGAATCCCTATGCTACTTAGAGGTTTTGTTTTGTTTTCCCAGGAGGGATATGACAAGTTTATATTCTCTATATTCAGGCATTTGCAACAGATGTTTACGTTATGACAAAGGTGTAACTATAGCCTAAGGATTTGAGGAAAGCAAATGGTGACTTGTGAAGGCAAGTCTGGGTTGTTCAGTCTTAGGCTATTGTTATTTATTGTTCATGTAGTGCTCTTATTACTGTGGTACATGATTTGCATGCTTGATTTGCCCTGTCAAGTAATTTGATGAATTTGCATGCTAGGATCTATAAATTGAATATGACAGAAGCAATCCAGAGGCCAGTTCCTACTAAGCCCAGCTTCCCAGGTGGCCACGAATGGTATTCATTCTTAACTCCAGATATAACTATCATTCAACAGGGAAACCCATTTGAGTGACACTCTCCTAAACCATAAATGAGTCTTTTTTTAAGAGGAAATGTTTTATGTAGTATTAAAACATACTGTTATATGAGCCATGGTAGATAAGAAGATAAATATCAGAGCCTGATGTACATTTATTGAGGAGTAATCTTGGAGGTAACTATTACACAAACTTCTTATCATAAACTAATTAGAGACAAAATGTGCACTGTGAGAAACATATTCTTGGAAGAAATTTTAAAGAAAAACACCAAGTAATATTCATGTTCTCCTTCTTTACACATATCTGTGTCATTTAAATTTTACATAATGAGTGTATACTGTTTATCACTGAAAACTTTTTATTTATATAAAAAGTTACACTTGTAAAATGGTAAACAATAATGCAAGTCAATTAATGGATGAATGGGACATCAATACTATGTGTTTGTTCTATAAATGCAGAATGACTTTTTTCCTTTGGAGAAATTCACTAAACTATAAGTTTATTTAACATAGGCAACCCTGCAGTGTGTAACTTCTAAAAATGCAATCTGAATAGGGAAGGATATTTAGCATCTTTTCTTTTTTTAATATTTTATATTGAAAAAAAGCAGTGGCATTGAGTTGTTCTCCCTATGAATTCAACCACACCTGAATGACTAATACAGGCTTTACATGAATGTTCAACATACTGAGAAGCTTCCTATCTTGACTACGGGCATTATAAAAAATAGGTGTAGCAAAAATAGGTATGTAATCCTCACAGCCATCGTGCATGATATCTATTATTTCCCCCTAGTTTATTTGTCTCAGAGAAGTTAGAGAGATTGTACAACATCTCACAGCTAGTTAAGTGGCTGAGTCAATCAATCTGACCTCAAAGTCAACGTCCATCCCACCAGGAGCATAACTGTGTAAAAGCATAACAACGGGCAGTTTGAAAATAAGTTAGCTTACTGATTCTCAGATATGTAATACCTATAGAAGCATAAATCCTTTTTTGCTTTAGTTGTAAATAGAGTCTTTTTCACAGAAAATTCCTCCTTAAGTGTGTGGCCCAGTGACTACCCAGATAGAGCACAGTCAGGAGACATATATTCTAGTCCCTGGACTGGAACTGAGTCAATTCCCATTGCAGAAATGGGAAAAATAAAAGTATTTTGCTATTCTTCTACATTGGTTTCTCCATCTGCACACCAGAGATCATATGTGACTCCTAGTTCCCTTGGAGATGTGTTGGGAGCTCTAATGAGTTATCATGTGTAAAGCACTTCAGGTCTCTTGGATGAGAGATGCTTTTAAGTACAAAGCTTTACGTTATCATTGACATTGTTACGAGACACAGTAAAAGCTTAATCACCACCTGTTTGTTTAAGCATTTTCCCTCTGGATCCTTCAGGCAAAATGTAAGACAGGTATGCACAAAGCATAGTTTTCAGGCCAAATTTGGTGTAAAGGCCCTTTTCAGTGATCTCGGTCATCTTCCCCTTAACTGATGAGCAATATCTCAGGGAAATGAAACAACTCATTATGTAGTCTTTTTGTTTGTTTATTTGTTTGTTTGTTTATTGGTTTAAATCAGCACCAGGAAGCTGCTTTGCATGCTGAGGTCTGTAGCTTTCATTCATCATGCCTCCTTTTAAAGATAAAAGCTAAAGACATCTGCTCCAATTTATACCAATGGGAAACTGCCCTGGTAACCTGGAAAAGTAAAGGCAACAAGAAGTAGAATCAGCCCTCTGCATTCTACCCTTTAGACATAGCACTAATTAAGACTGGAAGGGTGAGCAGTAGATCCATTGTTATGCTGATGCCAGCTCTGAAACACTTTCCCTGCCATCATTTAATTACTCCATATTAATATATAAATACAAGGAGACAACCAAAGATGAGGTAGGTAGAGAAAAAGCTGAGCTTATTTAGTTAATTATTAATTACTTGGAATTTTCACAATGGGACATTAACATCTTGGCCTTTTAAATGGTAATAAATGGCAGACATATGTCTAATTAAGGAGCTGTAAACACTTTGGAGGAGCTGAATGGAAAAGAAACACACTTATTTACAGACCTATTCTGAATTAAAAGAGAGAGTTATTGGTGTGTTTAAAGCCAGCTCTCCTGATCTGCTGCTCAGATCCCCAGCTCTCTCTGCCTTCTCTGCCAGGGCATATGCCATGGAGGCGGAGCCATGGGACGAGGACTCATGGATTTTTTAAATGGTGTCTTTCAAGAATAGTCTCTGAGCGGACCTCAGGTGAATCTCAATTTCCAATCTTTCCTGAGTATTCATTATTAGGATACAATTTTCGTTCGACAATTTCTTCTTCTTCTTCTTCTTCTAAATCTCCATATAACACCAAAATCATAACTCTAAGTAATAGGATTCTTAGCCCTCTTCATAGACTGTGATATTGAATGGGAAGAACAGATCTTTTCTTCTAAATAAGACCCTTGCTTCTTGGTCCCCACCAACAGAGGCTAACTTAAATATTGAATTACCAAGAGGAGATTTTATGAAGGAGTTTCACACAAAGACTTCCAGTGTCTTGTTATTCCAGTGGACTCTGGCAAAGCTGAAGGACACTGCAGAGCTGGAGAATTAGTGTTAAAGGAAGCTCCTAGAACCTTCTTCCATCACCTGCTGGAATTCACCTCTGAAACTGCTGGTGTGTAAAATCTTTGCAAGATTACCAAATTAGTCTCTCTGATATTGGCACAAACTTCCTTTGCTTTCTTCTATTTCTAGCTTCTGTGTTTAAAACATTCTCCTTAACTGTTTTTCATACCAAAACTTAGAGCAAAATTTATATTACAGAGAAATAAAATGGGATCAGACAAGTGCACAACACAAGTTGTCGTTTGGCGCATTTGTGGAATTCTGTGCCCATTTCCCTGTTCACATCAGCTCTCCTCTCTTTACTTTTCTTTTTTTTTTTTTTCTTTTTTTTTTTTTTTTAAGATTTTGACTCTTAATCTCACAAAACAAACTGAGGGTTGTTGGGGGGAGGGGGTTTGGGAGAAGGGGGTGGGATTATGGACATTGGGGAGGGTATGTGCTTTGGTGAGTGCTGTGAAGTGTGTAAACCTGGTGATTCACAGACCTGTACCCCTGGGGATAAAAACATATGTTTATAAAAAATAAAAAATTTAATAAAAAAAAAAGATTTTATTTATTTATTTTTTTATTAGAGAGAGAGAGAACGAGTCTGCATGCATGAGCACAAGGATGCACAAGTTGCAGAGCCAGAGGGAGACCAGCAGATTCCTGGCTGAGCAGGGAGCCTGATGTGGGGCTCTATCCCAGGACCCGGGGATCATGACCTGAGCTGAAGGCAGACGCTTAACCAACTGAGCCACCCAAGCGCTCCCTCTCTTTACATTCTATCCTCCAAGGTTGGTCACCCTGCTGCGGGAGATGGAGTTTTCTTAAGGTTTTTCTTCCCTAGTCTAACCCGTACTTCTAAAGTGTGAGCAGCAAATGTTTTATAATGACTTTCTCAATTTATCACCTTCCTTCTAGCAGTGGTTCTCCCTCCCCTATAGCAGTTTTATCCTGGTAGGCCATAGGTTTTACTGAAACTGTTATTACCATGAAATCTGTTACCCTGGAACTATTCCTTCAGAGGGACTTGGTTGGACACAGCGAGAAGTGCCAATTGTTCATGTATGAATATACTGCCCAACAACCAGAATGGAGATGAAATCATGAAACGAACAAGGAAACAACATGGTACGATATACTAAGTTTAAAAGATCTACTCTCTACGAAAAGTTCCAGAGGATTCCCTTGACTTTGCCTGCATAGAACTCCCTTAGGATATACGGTCCTAATATTGCAGTTTCCCACATTAAGGGCATTGCAAATACTTGCTTTACTAATATCATTTTCCACATCTCTGGCAAATCATTTGAACACTTGTCCTCCTTTATAGGGAACATTTTGAGAAACCAAGGACCTGTTTCAATAAGAAACAAGATTCTTAACAATTATTTATTTATTTATTTATTTGAGAGAGAGAAAGAGAAAGAGAGAGCACTTCAGTGGGGGAGGGAGGGGCAGAGGGAGAGAATTTTCAAGCAGGATTCTCCCTCAGCACAGAGCTTGACATGGGCTCAATCTCACTACCCATCAGATCACAACCTGAACTGAAACCAAAAGGTGGACACTTAACTGAGCCGCCCCGATGCCCCCAGAAAAAGGCTTTCAATGAGAACCTAACCTACCACCAAGCAAGACTTAAACAAGCACTGACAGTCCCCAGTTTAGCAGCATCTTTAGAAAATCATGAATTACACAATTTTGGCTTGGATCAAAAGAGGCAGTCATATCATTAAGCATCTAAGGGATAACTAATGTCCATGTTTTTAAGATAGAGAATTTTATCATCTAACTTTATTATTGTCCAGTTTTATTGAGATATAACATACAGCATTAGTATTTAACAATGTTATGAGTTGGTAACTTTCTAAACATTACAGAAAATGAAATAAACCTAAGAATCAGGGAGAAATGAAAGAGTCTTTTATTATTCTCAACATAAAGACACAAACCTGGGAATAAATCTGAAGTGCAGACACTAATAAAGTGTTGCTGAAGAAGAAGAAAGTCATTCCTTAACGTTAACACTAATATTTTTGTAATGAACCAGGTAGGAAAAGTGAAAGTAGCTGACTCCTCAGCAGCTGTTCCAACACTGGACTGTAGCAATGATTCTCAAAATGTGGTTGCCTGGATCAGCCTCTTTAGCTTTACTGAGGAAGTTATGAGAAAACCAAATTATTGGGTTCCACCCAGAGTTACTGAACCAGAAACACTGATGTTGGGGCACCTGGGTGGTTCAGTCAGTTAAATATCTGCTTTTGGCTCAGGTAATAATCCTAAGGTCCTGAGATCAAGACCTACGTCTGGCTTCCTGCTCAGTCGGGAGCCTGATTTTCCTTCCTCCTCTGCCTGCTACTCTCCCTGCTTGTGCTCTCTGACAAATAAATAAATAAAATCTAAAAAAAAAAAAAAAAAAGAAAAGAAACACGGGTGGTGTGGCCCAGTAACCTATGTTTTAATACATCCTCAGATGATTATGATGCAGGCTAAAGTTTAAGAGTACTGGTCTACAGCAGGTTTCAGTGACCCTAACATTATCCCATTATAACAGCTATTTAGTAAGAAAACTACAAATGATTTCAAATTAATCATGCTTTTTGGAGAAAAAGCATTCTTTTTTTTTTTTTTAAAGATTTTATTTATTTGACAGAGAGAGATCACAAGTAGACAGAGAGGCAGTCAGAGAGAGAGAGGAGGAAGCAGGCTCCCCGCTGAGCAGAGAGCCCGATGCGGGCCTTGATCCCAGGACCCTGAGATCATGACCTGAGCCGAAGGCAGTGGCTTAACCCACTGAGCCACCCAGGCGCCCGACAAAAAGCATTCTTTTGGTGGTGTGTGTGTGTGTGTGTGTGTGTGTGTGTGTGTTATAACATATATAAAACATCATGCAATATGAGAGATAAATATAATCATATTTCTACATTTATTTACAATCAATCAGTTCTTCTAAAAAATTTAACAACTTACTTAGAAGTCCTGAAAATTATTTTAATGTTTAATAAAAGATCATTAAAAATAAAAAAAGAAACATCTTCTTACTTACTGAACACCTACTTTATGTTGGGTACTATCCTAGTCTTTACAGATATTCTAAGTAATCATTAAAATATTTATACAAGATATTCAAATGCTCTACAAATACACTCAAATGCATGTGTTTATGTGCCCTCTTACTTGCTTGAAAGATGCAGAGGTTTAATCTAATTGTTCCTAGATGAGATATTCATTGAACTAAATAATTCAGTCACCATTAACAAGGTTACTAGACTCTATACTGGATAATCAGTGATATCCTGCATTTTCTCCTCCTCTGCTTCCCATATCCATTTGACAAGTAAGAGAGACGCTACTCTGCAACAAAGACTTTCAGTACAGAAAAAGTTTCAACATCAATTGCGGTTTGAGGGTATCCTTGGTAAGTAAGCACTGAAAAATTCAAGAGGATGCCCAGTGAAAGAGGCAAAGGCCTCCATAGCAAACTCGTGGCTCCAGTCTGCACAGGCTGATTGATGAAAACAGTTACTTGCTTAATCGCAAGGGGAAAAAAATGAAAAAGACATAAGAAACAGATTTTGGAAAATAGTCTTTTTTGTCCCTTTATACAACATGCTTGTCAGTAATATTTACACAATTCTAAAAGAGGTGAAAAAGAAAGCAGTTAGGGAAGGGGGGTGGGGTAAAAAAAGGATCCAAAAAAGAATGCACATTATTCTTTTTTAAAATAAATTTCTTCATTTTTTAACATAATCATCTGAAAACAAGTATTCCCTTTGTTTGAGTTACATATATTGTGAAATGATTACAATAGATTCAGCCAACATTCATCCGTAGATACAGTAAAAAGAAAAAAAAATCTTTTGGTGAAAACTCCTAAGATTTCCTCTCTTAACGATTTTCCTATATATCACACCAGAGTGTTAGCTAGAGTCACTATGTTGTATATTACATTCCTAGTACTTATTTATCTTACAACTGGAAGATTATACCTGATGACCACCTACCTCTAATATCCCCTCTCCTAACACTTCACCTCTTACTACCCCAGCTTGATTTTTCTGAGTTTATTTTTGCCTTTTTGTTTTTGAGATTCTACAATGTAACTGAGATCATGTAGTATGTATCTTTCTCTGACTTATTTCACTTCACACAATGCTTTAAGATCTATCCATGTCACAAATAGCAGGATCTCCTCTCTCTCTCTCTCTCTCTCTCTCTCTCTCTTTTTTTTTTAAGACTGAATGATATACCACAATTTCTTTATCCATGCATCCAGTGATGGACATTTAGGTCATTTCCATGTCTTGACTATTATAAATAGATACTGATATGAAGATGGGGGTACAGATATCTTCTTGAGCTGCAGATATCTTTTGAATTATCTTTTCATTTCCTTTGGATATATTCCCAGAGATAGAATTAATTTTTGAAGGCCCTCCATACTGTTTTCCATAGTGGTTGTGCCAATAAATTATTAAAAAATTCCATAGTGCACAAGGTTCCCTGTCTCCACAGGGATGACAAAATCTGTCTTTTTGATGATGACCATTTTCTAACAAACATGAAGTGTTATCTCATTGTGGTTTTAATTTACATTTCCTTAATGACTAGTGTAGTTGAGCATCTTTTCATGTGCCTGCTGGTCTTTCATATATCTTCCTTGGAAAATTTCTATTCAGGTCTTCTGTCCATTCTTCAATTGGGTTATTTGTTTTGTTTTTGTTTATTTGTTTGTTGAGTTATGATTTCTTTATATATTTTGGATATTAACCCCTTATTCAATATATGGTTTGCAAATGTTTTCCCATTCTGTAAGTTGTCTTTTCACCTCATTGATGTTTTTCTTCTGCTGTGCAGAAACTTTTCAGTTGGATATAGTCCCATTTATTTACTTTTTATTTTATTACTTGTTCTTTAGGTGTCTTATACAAAAAATGATTACCAAGGCCTGTGTCAAGGAGCTTTATTCCTATGTTTTCTTTTAGATGTTTCATAATTGCAGATCTTACATGTAAGTCTTTAATTCATTTCAAGTTATTTTTTTGGGTGATGTGCCATATGGGTGGAGTTTCATTCTTTTACATGCAAATATTCAATTATCCTAGCATCATTTATTGAAAAGACTGCCTTTTCTCCATTGAATATTTTTGGTTTCCCTGACATATATTAGTTGATTGTATGTGCTTAGGTTTATTTCTGGCCTCCTGATTCTGTTCTGTTGATCTGTTTGTTTTTATGTCAGCACTATACTGTCCTGATGATGGTAGCTTTATAACCTAGCTTGAAATCAGAAAACATGAGGCCCCTCTGCTATTTCTCCTTTCTCAGTATTTTTTTGGGGGGGGGGGATTATTTAAGGTCTTTTGTGTTCCATACAAAACTTAGAAATAAATGTTTTTTTCTACTTCTGCAAAATAAATAAATAAATAGACAATGCCATTGTGATTTTGATTGGCATTGCACTGAATCTAGTTTTTTTTGTTAGTACTGACCTTTGAACAATATTAATTCTTCTAATCCATGAGCACAGAATATCTTTCCATTTATTTAAGTCTTCTTCAATAAATTTCATTAATATCATGTAGTTTCTAGAGTAGAAATCTTTCACTTCCTTAGTTACCTTTATTCCTAAGGTAACTTGTTTTTTTTTTGTTTTTTGGTTTTTTTCATGCTATTGTGCATGGGAAAGATTTCTTTCTTTTTCAAAAATTTGTTGCGCGTATATAGAAACACTACTGATTTTTGTATGTTAATTTTGTACCCTATAAATTTACTAAATTCAGTAATTAGATCTTAGTTTTTTACTTGAGTCTCTAGGATTTTCTACATACGAAATAATGACATCTGTAAAGATAAACAGTTTTACTTCTTTCTTTAGAGTTCCTGATACCTTTTATCTCTTTTCCTTATTTGATTGCTCTAGCTGGGACTTCCAGTACTATTTTGAAAGGAGTGGAACAGGCACCCTTTCTTGTCTTGTTCCTGATATTAACGAAGGCTTTCAATCTTTCAACATTGAGTATGATGTTAGCTGTTAACTTAAAATATGTGGGCTTTATTATGTTGAGATATGTTCCTATCATTCATAATTTATTAAAATTTTTATCATGAATGCATTTTGAATTTTGTTGAATGCTTTCTGTGTGCCTATTGAAATGATCATATAATTCTTTTCTTTCATTCTTTTAATGTGATGTATCACACTAAGTGATTTGCATATTTGTTGAACCACCTTGCATCCTAGGGCTAAATCCCACTTGATCATGGTGTAAGACCTTTTATTGCACTGCTGAATTTGGCCTACTAGTTCTTTATTGTAAATTTTTGCATCTATAGTCATCAGGGATCTTGACCTACAGTTTTCTCTTATAGTAGTTTCCTTTTCTGGTTTTGGTATCAGAATACTGCTGGCGCTGTCAACTGAATTTGGGAGTGTTCCCTTCTGTTAGATCTTTTGGAAGAATTTAAGGAGTGGTGTTAATTCTTTATATGTTTGGTAAAATTCACCAGTGCAGCCATCTGTTCCTGGGCTTTACTTCCATGGCAGATTTTTTATTACTGACTCAATCTCCTTACTAGTAACTGATCTTTTCATATTTTCTATTTCTTCCTGATTCCGTCTTGGTAAGCCATATATTTGTAAGAATTTTTGCTGTTTTTTTTTCAGGTTGTCCAGTTTGTTGGCATACAGTTGTTCATGGTAGCCTCGAATAATCTTTTGAATTTCTGTGATATCCATTGGAGTGTTTCTTTTCCCATTTATAATTTTGTTGATTTGGATACTTTCCCTTTATCCTTGATTAGTATAGCTAAGGGTTTGTCCATTTTGTTCATCTTTCCATAAAATCATTTCTCAGTTTGGTTAATCTTTTCTATTGCTTTTCTGTTCTTCTTGTCATTTATTTCCACTCTAATCTTTATTTTTATTTTTCTTTCTTCTGCTAACTCTGGGCTCAGTTTGTTCTTTTTCTAGTTTCTTAAGGCATAGGTTTAAGTTGTTTATTTGGGAATCTTTCTTGCTTCTTAATATAGGTGTTTATTGCTATAAACTTCCCACTTAGAACTACTTTTGCTGCATCTCATAAGTTCTGGTATGTTGTTCTCCATTATCATTTGTCTTAAGAAACATTTTTTATTTCTCCTTTCATTTCTTCTTTGATTCACTGATTGTTCAAGAAAGTGTTTTTAATTTCCATGTGTTCATCAATTTTTCAACTTTCCTCCTGTTATTAATTTCCACTTTCATGTTGAAGTGGTCAGAGAAGACAATGTATGTAATTTTGATCTCCTTGACTTTACTAAGACTTTTCTGTGGCCCAACATATGATTTTTCCTAAAAAAATTCCCATTGCACTTGAGAAGAATCTATATTCTGCTGTTGTTGGAGAGTATCTTCTGTTTATGTCTATTTGGTCCACAGGTCTACAGTGTTGTTCAAATGGGCTACTTCCTTATTTATTCTGGGTCTAGATGATCTATCTATTGTTGAGGTACTTTAAAACCTAATTATTGGGGCATCTGGGTGGCTCAGTGGGTTAAAGCCTCTGCCTTTGGCTCAGGTCATGATCCCAGGGTCCTGGGATCGAGCCCCACATCAGGCTCTCTCCTTGGCAGGGAGCCTACTTCTCCATCTCTCTCTGCCTGCCTCTCTGCCTACTTGTGATCTCTGTCAAATAAATAAATAAAATCTTTAAAAAAAAAAAACACCTAATTATTATTTTATTATTGTTTACTTCTCTTTTTAACTCTATTAATTTTTGTTTTATATATTTAGGTACTTCAATGTTGAGTGCACATTTAAAATTATTCCATCGTTTTGACTTATTGACCTTCTCTGTCCTTTTTTTTTTTTAAACCATTTTTAAAGTCTATTTTGCCTGATATAACTACCCCTGCATTTATTTGGTTACTGTTTGCTTGAGATGTCTTTTTCCATTTCCTCACTCTCAGTCTGTGTGTGTCTTTAAAACTAAAGTGAGTCTATTGTAGACAGCATATTGCTGGATTTAGGTTGGGTTGTTTGTTTGTTTTAATCCATTCAGCCATTCTTTGTCTTTTAATTATAGAATTTAATCTGTTTACATTTAAAATAATTATTGATAAGTAAGGGCTTATTATTGCCATTTTGTTATTTTCTTTTTTATACTATAGCTCTTCTGTCTGGAGTTTCTTATCCTATTGTTTTTTGCTGTGATTTGATGTCTTTTGGTATTGGTATCTTTGACTTCTTTATCATATTCTTTTGTGTAATTATTATAAGATTTTCCTTTGTGGTTACTATGAAGCTAACATAAGATATTTTAAATTTGTAAGCTGATAAGGTAATTTCAATAGAATTTATAAATTTTTTAGTTTTACTTCTCCTCATTTATTTCCATTACAATGTACATTTTTATATTAATAATAGATCATTACAGTTATGATTATTTTTGCTACATTCATTTTTTTTAACTTTCAAATTAGACTTGTAAATGAGTTATGTACCACCATTGCAAAACTATGACCATATATTTACCAATGTCAATGACATTTATACTATCTTTTTATTTTTTATGATTTAATTAGCATTCTTTTACTCCTACCCAAAACAAAACAAAACAAAAACTCCCTCTATCATTTCTTGTAAGGCAGGTCTGATGGTAATGAACTCCCTCAGTTTTTATTTGTGCAGGAAAGTCTTTATACCTTCACTGTTTCTGAAGGACAGCTTCATTGGGTATGTTACTGGTTGACATGTATTTTCTTTCAATATTTTGAATATGTCACTTCATTCTCTCCTGGCCTACAAAGTCTGTGTTGAAAAATCTGCCCAGAGTTTATGGAGGTCCCCTTGTGTGTAACTTCCTTGTTTTCTTTTGCTGCTCTTAAAATTCTTTGTCTTTGTCTTTTGATTTTTCTTTGATATTGAATTTTCATAATTTAATTATAATGTATCTCTCTGTGGCCCTATTTTGGTTTAACCTATTTGGGTTTCTTTGGGTTTATGGATCTGGATATTCATTTCTCTTCCAGGTTCAGAATATTATCTTCCATTATTGCTTTACATACTCTGGCCCTTTCTACTTCTCTTTTCCTTCTGAAATTCTCATAATGCGAATACAGTTTGTTTGTTTTTTTAAAGATTTTATTTATTTATTTGACAGACAGAGATCACAAGTAGGCAGAGAGGCAGGCAGAGAGAAAGAGAGGAAGGAAAGCAGGCTCCCTGCTGAGCAAAGCCCTATGTGGGGCTCGATCCCAGGACCCTGAGATCATGACCTGAGCCAAAAGCAGAAACTTTAACCCACTGAGCCACCCAAGCGCCCCATGAATACAGTTTCTTTTCATTATGTCCTATAATTCCCATAGGCTTTCTTGATTCTTTTTTTTTTCTTTTTGCTCCTCTGACTAGGTAATTCCTAGTGTCCTATCCTCCAGGTCACTGATTCGTTCTTCTGCATTAAGTAATTGGGCTCTTCTTCTAGACTTGACAGGTTTGTTTTAGCGGAGACAATTCTACACCAAACATCTTAGTTTGGGTTTCTGGATGTGTCTGCTGGCCATGTCCTTGGGTAGGTATGATCTATTTTTGGGTGAGGCAATTGTTCAAGCTCTGAAGAGAGAAATGGGTGGATGTGCCACTGGCTGAGAGCAGTTGAAGAGGATGCTGGTTTACTTCTCTACCCAAGTGAGGCTATAGTATTGGCTCCACCATTACCTGGATTCTCCAGTCAGACTTACTAAATGGTAGGGACTGGGTACTATATTCAGTAGTAGGAGGCTGGCAGGGCATCAGGATGGGACCCAGAGCCCATACATTTCATTGTTTGGAAACCCAAATCAGATGAGAGTGTATACTGAATTCCCTGGTCAGGTGAGGCCATTGGTTTTGCTCTCCAGATTGCAGAAGCCACAGGTTATGTTCTCTGTCCAAGTGCCACTGTACTCAGGGCTGTTGAATAGGTGAGGCAGCTTTGCATGTGCTCTGGTTAGGTTCCCTAGTCCAACAGGCTGAAAGTTATATTCAACAATTAGTGGTGCTATCAATCGGAATCCCTACTCAGATGCAGTGAGAGAAGCAGCTTTAAAGTCAGTAAAGCTCTTTGTTTGTTGTGCTAACTCAAGCTGACCCCCAACCAAAGTGCCCTGATTGAACAGGACAATTGGGTTTGTCCTATAAACTATCAGCTCTGCCTGCCTATCTCTCAGCTTAAGAGCTGGTGAACCACACAGTTTCTAAAAGTTCTCTCTAGCCCTTCTGGCCAGGTGGGGCCAGAAAATACTCTACACAGTGGGCAGGGTTGTCTCAGCCCCCTTGCCTGGAAAGAAGTGAGAGGGCCCACTTCAGGCTAATCCCAGCTCCCTGAATAGGCTCTCTGGCTGATAGGCCAGGATTCTCAATCCTGGCTATGATTTAATCCTCCCTGCCTGTGTTTAACACAGGAAATCTCCATACCCTGTACTGGCTTTGCTATTAATGGAGGATAGCTGGAAGAAAGGCAGGCTGGAGCAAGGTGCCCCCAACCAAAGAGGAAAGTATCCTTAAAAGGAAAAAGACCCTATGCTGTTATTTTACACCATCCTGGAAGGAGGCCTTCACCCTTTGCCAGATGAACAACTACCTGATAGGCAGATAAGCACATGGACAAAAATCTGATTGGGTGACAGGTAGAGGGGCAATCAGACTAAAACAACCCACTAGCATTCTCATAAAAAACCCTAGACTTTGAAACTCTAATGGCAACCCTCTTGGGGCCTCCCTCTGCAAGAGCTTTGTACTATTATTCAATAAACTTTGCTTTGCTGCCCACCACTTTTCTTCAGTTCTAACTCTTCATTGTTTGAAGCTGTGTGACCAAGAACTGTGGGTACTAAAGGAAAAGAAATCCTGAAACACTATGGTTGTGATAATTTCTGTATGTCCACCTCTTGGTTCGAGTGCCACTGGGCCACATTGCTTCAAGGAATTTTCCCTAGCCCTGCAGGTCCAATGGGGCCAGAAGACACTCTCAACTATGGGTGAGGTTGTGATTCAGTTCCTTGCTAGGGCAAGGGCAAAAAGGTTCTAGGGCCCATAAAATCAGGCAGAGCTGCACCCCATTGAATTCTGTGGTCAAAATAAGACCTTTTCTTGGTTCCATAGATGAACAAAGCTGCTTTGCCAAGATCTTTGTGCTAGTTGTTGCAAGTCCTCCCCCTTCTTCATCCCAGTCAGATTCCCAGTGGTTGAGACCCTCAGATTCCATTGCAATCCCTATGGTATGAGGTCATATTAGTGGCTCCTACAAAATGACCCACAATACTGGGGGGGGTGGGGAGGTTTGCTGGCTGTGCCTTCTGGATTCTCTTTTCCCAATGGAAGAACCAGAGGCTCAGAGAAGACCTTTCTGCATGTTGCTATGCTGGTTGGGGAAAGGGCAATGCAGACAACATGTAGCCTCTTCTCTTATTCTTCTAATGCATTGTCTTGGTCTCTGTGGTGCTGGTGGGAAGAAGGGTACTTCAGCCTCACTCTTCAGCCTCACACTTGTTCTAGGATTCTCTCAAGGTATCACGTTCCTTAAATAGTTGTTGATTCCTCTTAAGACTAGAAGTAAAGTCACTAACAACCTATATGCCTGTCTTGGTGACATTACTCCCTAGCTTCATTTTAAAGTGGCCTTGCATGCTGTCAGACCATACTAATTTTCATTTGGGGGAATTTATATTTTTGGAGGGTAAATTTTAGAGGTGATGTAGAGACTATTATCACTGTTCAATGGGCAATGTGGAAGCAGAAATGACAAAAGTATTCACTACAGAAAAAAAGGCACTAGAATCTTTATTTTTCCCTAAAATATCCCCCATTCCTTTAGTAGCAGATACTCAAAATGCTCTATCCTGCAATATAGTGGATTTCAATAATACATTCATCCTCTGTGGTTTACTGCACAATTTCTTCAGCATATCACAATGCTGACTGCCTTATGCCTTCAAGATAGTTAATTCATTCATTTACTCATTCATTCATCCGACACGTATGCCTGACCTAAACAAACTTACATCACAACAGTTTAGAGCAAACAGAGCAATCATCCAACCTTGGGTCCTTCTCATCTCAATGGGAATTATATATCAGGAAAAAACACCTAATTCATAAGAAAGCCTAAGTAGACTCTTTGTGTGCCTTGAGGAGTCTGGGAGAAATCACACTACTTTCGTTGGATCCTATCTTTACTGGCTCACAGAACTTCAATGAATTCCTTGAGTTCTACTCTGTGGTCTGCTGCAATCACCATGCTCAACTCTTTGCATACACACTGCCATTTAATTTCCACAAAAATCTAGCAGTGATCAAGTTTCCACAGTTCATAATGAACAATTTTTAACCTTTGCTCTGTCTTTTTCTGACCAAACTTTAGTCAAGCTTCTGTCTTTTTTACAGTTCCCTGAACTCTGCTTACCACCAAGCTTGAGAGAATTCACTAGAAAGTGAATTGTGCCCCCTTATTAGTTTCTTCTCAGAATCAACTGACCACAGAGAAATACTTCCCTACCATACCCCAATGGTCATTTCCCCTTGTTTGTCTAGCTTCTCCTCCAAAGATTCTGCTTATCTCTGCTTACCTCTCCTTTACCCTATCAAATAACTCTTTTTTTTTTCTGTTTGATTTTTGAGAAACTTGAAGAATTCTGCCATCACGGTGCTCTCCCTATTGTGATCATTTTGCTTTGTAATTAAAGTCTCTCCTATCTAAGGCCAGATTTATATTGATTTGGCAGTTGTTATTATTAATATATATAATAATATATATTATACTGAGATAATAAATTATAGGAGTAAGGGTTTACAGAGAGATGTGTCTAAAAATAGTTACTTGACAAAATAAAGATAAATGTTTCCTACTTCACAATATTGCTGAAGATGGGCTATAGGTACCAAAGTCCAACCTGACAAAGGTCAGAGGACCAAGTTAAATCTGCTACAATAAATATAGATAGGTCAATGAACTTCAGACCAAGAAACAGTTTCCTTGGTACTTTTCAATATGCACAACAGAATGATTAGGGTAGGGGATTATTTCCCGGAACTGTGGCAGGATGAGTTACCCAGATTGTCTTCATCTTCTTCTCTTGCAGAGAGAGAGCTGACATGCCCTCAAATTATATGTATAGATGATTACTGCAGACTAGAATGATGCAGGCATTTGAAACTTCCCACAGGTAAAGTGTAAACTCAAAGCATCATAATAAATAATAATAATGCTTTACCCTTCATGTGCATTGTAATGCCGCTGATGTCAAATTAACATAGGCCCTTGCAGAGAATGCAAATGAAAGCTCTGTAATGTGTCAACAGGGCTTTGGGCAAAGGATGGAGCCAGAAGCAGCCAGAAGAGGAGAGACAGGTTGTCTAATGGGGGATGGGAATGAAAGGAACAGGGCTGGGGCAAATGTATTCTGTAAATTTTATAAATTTTAAAGTAAAATGTTTGTTCCAATTCAAACACTTTCCTTAAAGAGATGACATTCACAAAGCCTTCACTGTATATTCTTATAATTCTAAGCATAGAAATCATACATAAATTCAAAGAAGTGGAAGTTATCATTCACATGGGTTTTATTTCCACAGATTAAAACATTACTTTATTCTATAAAACCAAGGTAGAGTGGGAAATGGTTCTGGGCCATTTGCCTTCAGTCAGCATTATTGAAATGAAGGATTCACTAATTGAGCACTTCTACAAGGCAGGAACTGTGCCAGTGCTGGGACAACAAAGCTGGACAGGACAAGTCTCAAGGAATTCATACTCTCACTTGTTCTATTTATTTTGTCTACTTCTAGCATTTTCTACTCCAAGCCCAAACATATTCTTAGCTCATCTCCTTCTCAAGATCCATCCTGGGCTACTCTCATGACTTTCTCCATTTTCAAGCCACCTAACTCCTCACTCTCCAAACCATGCAGAACCCCTCCCTGGTAGGTGCCAACACGTGTTTTGACCCAGGTCTGGAAAAGAGGCATGGTTTTAAACTTATAGTTGTATTGACATGTAACTGCTAAATAGGGGGTTTTAAGGGAGCACCAGAACTAGAGCTGGAGGAACTAAACACTAGTTTACAAGTTTGAGATCCTCCATTAGGAATAAGAATGAGGTATAGAGGCAAAATGGGGATAAGAAAACAATGAAGTTAAGTGATTATATCAAGGTAGGTGGTGGTAAATCTGCTGCAGTTTTCAAGGTGGAATACATGCTTACTTTAAGACTGCTATTTAGGGGGCTGGTATGCAGCTGACACACTACCTAAAATACACTGTGTTCTTTCTGCACATGCTTACTTCTCCTTACCCTTTTGATGAACACCTAGCCACCTTTTAAGACCCAGGACAAATCTGCTCTCTTACATGAAGACTCCTTCAATTTTTCTCTTGTTCCCACAGCACATGGTGCTCGGTTATGGGCTTCTTACATTGCTGTTTTATGACCTATCTGCTTCCTGGCACCTCTGCTAAGTTGACAGCATGTCCATGATGACACAGAATTCTCTCTTTCTCTCTCTCTTTTTTTTTTTTTTTTTTTGGTCCTCTTTGTATTCTCATCATTTAGAGAGTATCTTTATAATAAAATATTGTTGAACAGAATCAAAGAAGGAGATTAGAAAAAAGGAAGAAGAGACAGGCAGAAAAGAAAGGCAATGGTGGGGAGGGAAAAGGCAAAGAAAGGGAAGGAACAGGCAAGAACAGAAATGAAAGAATGAATAAATCTCTTTTTTTTCCTCTCTCACATTTGGAAGTAGGCTCATAATTATTTTCTTTTCTATTTTCACTTTTACTCTTATTTTACTCTTATTTGTTCTAATCTCCTACTTTTTTCCCACCACAAAAATATGCATCTCTCAATTCTTAAAGTTCAAGAGGCAACAACTTTTTTTTTTTTTTCCTGAAGTGAAAACTCAAAGGAGAGAGATCTTTATTCCTTTATTGTGAGCACCATTAAGTAAGCCCAGAATTTGGCCTTCCACTACAATGGATTTCAAAATAGGTAGGCATGCTAAGGTTTAATTGCCTCCTCCTCAAAAGGAAGGGATTCTGTTGCACTCTTAACAGGGCTGTTTCTCTGAGCCAGCCCCAGCCACGTGAAAACCCATTTGGGATGGGGCCAAGGGGCTGTGCTGTCCATGCTGGAGGATGGCTATACTGGAGTGAGAGCAGAGATTAATCAATCCAAGACAACATCTGTCAGGATATTGAGTTTGGCTCTTGTTATCAGCTGCCTGCACTTCAGGGGCTGTGTAATATTCAATTTGATTATCTCTCACCTGCAAAGAGTAAGCTTCTCTCTTTGCTTAAAAATCACTGGGACTAGCTGAAGAGGAATCGATCTGTGGAGAAAATGCTGACAGGAAAACAAATCAGAAATAGGACAAGGGGATGAGAAAGCAAGGGAAAGAGAGTTTGGCTTATGTCCTGGTCTTTCTGGTTTTATTTTTTTGTAAGGGGTGTGTATGTGTGTGTGTGTGTGTGTGTGTGTGTGTGTGTGTGTGTGTGTGTTGTTTAATCAACTGGCTTAGTTCCCTGTTGCTTTAAGGGAATGAGACGCTGTTTCACTTGTCAGTCCTGATTATGATAAATGATAACAAGAGGTCAACACAACTCTTTTGTATTTCTTTGAGATTCCATTAGTTAAAAAGAAAAAAAAAAATGAAAGGAGGAAGGAAGGAAGGGAAGGAAGGAAAGAAAGAAAAAGGGGGAAAAAAGTTTTGCTTGTTGTCTCTAAGTACCAGGACCCAAGTCCTGTGGACCTCATGGATTTCCTACTGGAGAGGTCACAGCAAGAGTCCATGGCACTTCTGTACATTGCAGAGGGAAATAATTGTCCCCTAGAAAGACAGAAGTGACAGGGTTGAGTCTAATCACAGTTACTTTAATAATCTAAACTCCCTTGATATATCACTGATGCAATCTTTAAAAGTTGTATCAGCTTTAGGGCATTTGTTTCATTAATATTCATTTATTCTTTTTCACCCCTTCTCACTGGTACCTGGACTTTTACATGGTTGTTTTCCATGTGACAACCACAGTAGATGAATTTTTATGCCATTTATGTTTATTTTAAACTACTACTCTTTTTTTTTCCACTATTCTGTAAAATTTCACAATCCAATCTTCAGCACTGATGTTACTCATGAGATTTAATCATTTATTGTAATTGGCTAGAGAAAAGTTTCAGATATTTTAATGCCATCTCAAAAATCAGCAGATCTAAAAACTCAATTCATCATTTTTCCTCACCGAAAATTCTCCCTTTCCTTATTATTTGCAAGTTTAGAACTTCAGTGACATCTTTGACTCCTCACCCATCCTTGACATACAAATCCACAAATGCTTGTTGTCATTTTTTCAAGATATTTCTTCATATCTATTTTTTTTTCAATTCCTTCTCAACACTGTAGCTTATCTCTTCAACATCAAACACATGCTATTGCAGTAAGCTTCTACATGATGCTCCTGTTTCTAGCCTTTCCTCATCGTCAGGCTATCTCATAGGCCAGACTATACCAAGGTGAGTTACTAAATCATGTCTCCTTGCCTGAAAAATAATACATAAATTAAAAAAAAAACAAAAAACAAAAAACAAAAATAAGCTCACTCTCCTAAACCTGGTTTTTAAGGTTACTTATAACTGACCCATTCTACATTTCCAGATATATCTACTTTGATTCTCTTTGCAATCTTCATATTTGCCCAATAAAGATTCACTATTTTCCTAAAATAATCTTGAGCTTCCCCAGTTGTACCTCAATTGCTCATGCTCACGTGCATACCATGCTTCAACCATACCAACCCACTCTCGCGTCTCTAAATTCTCCATACACCTTTAAGTGTCTCTACTTCTGCACATGTTATTTTCTCATCTGGAAACATATGTTCTTCTTCCATCTAACCATTACGGATTAATTCTTACTTGAATGTTAAATATTCAATATTGATGTCATCTTTCTAGATATGTTTTTCTTTCTCTCCCACTCTGTGTAGATGACTCATACATATTCTCCAAAAGTATCCAATGCTTTCTTTTTCTCTAGGATCATACGTGATAATGAATGAATGGATGTATGAATGAACAAATCAAACTATACTGTCTGGAGTTACCTACTTTTCTATTCTTCCCACATCAGTTCGAACTTAATCTTAACATCCTTTAAGGATCTTCATTTGCCATATATCTTCAAAGCTTTCCTTGACCAGGCCTATTGTGAGTGATTTCTCTCTTTTTAAATTCCCTGAATTCTTATTCAACAAATCATTTAGTGCTTGTATTTGGGATTTATAGTAATTAGATAATTTCCTTTGTTTCTGGGAAGTTTAGCAAGTAGGTTAACAAGATTTTAAGTAATACTGGTTTTAGAATAATTTCAATTTGTTTTCTAGAAAATTGGTTTGCTGGAGTTTAAGTCAAGACAATGGTCCTAGAAAAAAAACAGAAGAGGACTAAAGTGGGGCAAGATGGGGCAAAATTTAGAGTCTGAGGACAAGCAAGATTTCAAAGACAATTATTTCGGGATAAAAAGAGTTATCTTTAAACAATGCAAAATAGGCATCAACAGGAGCAAGGCAGATTGGTAGAAACAAAAGTGTGTAAATTAACAGGGTGTAAACAAACAACATAAAGCCAAAAATAGACACTGTGGACCAGGAAATGTAGTGTAACTTGATTATTGTTTAACATAGTGATGGATATAATACTTGGTATTTTTCTACCTGTACTGGCCACTTAGGAACCTTTAGCCAACATTCTGGATACACAACTAAACAACCAGTCATATATTTATCATAGTGTCTTTCATTAAAACGACTTTCATAGTCAGCTTCTTTTGACTTAAAAATTCCAACTGCTTCATTTTGCTCTTTATAATATTTAAATGACATCAAAAACTTTTGAAAGAAAAAAAAAGAGAGGTACTTAACGTAAGGACTACTTCTTATATATTTTTTAGAAAACTAGGCAGTAAAAGAGAGGGAATACTATAACTGTTCAAGTATCCTATGGCAATGACTGATCTATGGACAAAATCTGCTTCATGGGCCACTATTCTCTTCTGAAATAGAGTAATTTAAAAATAAATATATTGGCAAAGTTGCCAAATCAAATCTATAAGGATAGGATAGTCTTTTCAGCAAATGATTCTGAACCAATTGGATATGCAGATTGAAAAAAGTGAATTTAGAATCTACCTCACACCATACACAGAAAGTAATGAAAATGAATCAGAGAACCAAGCGTAAAAGTTAAAGCAATAAAAATTTAGAAAAAATATTTAGATCAATCTTTGTAACTTTGGGCTAAGCAATAAGTTCTTAGTTCTGATAGAAAAAGCACAAATCATGAGAGAAAAACTTGATAAATTGGCTTCATCAAAATTAAGAACTTTTGTACTTCAAAATAAAATGAAAAGATGAGCCACTGACTCTAAGAAAATATTTATAAATTTATATATCTGATAAAGGAATTAGATGCAGAATAAATTTAAAAATCTTGCAATTCAATAAGATGAACACACCTACTAAAAATAGGCAAAATGTATGAATAACATATGATCAAAAAAGGTATGCAAGTGACTAACAGGCACTGGAAAAGATATTCAGCATTACATATTAGGTAAGTGCAAATTAAAAACACAGTAAAATATCAATATGCACATTCACTCCAACTGCTATACAAAAAGGAAAATATTACTTAAAGTTGGCAAGGATGTGAAGAAGCAAAATTGTCATACATTGCTGATGAGAATGTAAAATGGTATAGTTACACTGGAAAACAATGTGGTGACTTCTTAAAAGTTAAATATAAATTTGCCATACAATCTAAGCAATTGCAATCTTAGGTATCCACAGAAAAGAAATGAAAATATATGCTATGACAGGTGTTCATAGTGACATTGTCCAAAGTAGCACCAAAGTGTCCATCAACTGGTGAATGAATAAATATAATATGGCATATCCATATAATGGAATACTATTCTGTCATAAAAAAAAAAAAAAGAAAAAAGAAAACCTGGGGCCTCAGGGTGGCTCAGTTGGTTAAGCATCTGACTCTGGATTTTGACTTAGGTTTGTTTGTTTGTTTGTTTGTTTGTTAAATTTAATTTATTTATTTGACAGAGATCACAAGTAGTCAGAGAGGCAGGCTGAGACAGAGAGGGGGACACAGTCTCCCTGCCGAGCGAGAGCCTGATGTGGGGCTTGATCCCAGGACCCCGAGATCATGACCTGAGCTGAAGGCAGAGGCTTTAACCCACTGAGCCACCCAGGTGCCCCTTGATTTTGACTTAGGTCTTGATCTCAGGGCTGTGGGACAGAGACCCATATTATGTGTTAAATCCCATGTGGAGCCTGCTTAAGATTCTCTCTTCCTCTGCCCCTCCTCCACCCCTCTCTGTCTCTCTGTCCTCAATCTCTCTCTCTCTCAAAAAGAAAAAAGAAAACAAAAACAAAAACAAACAAACTATGCTGCATGCTACAGTATGGGTGAACCTTCAAAAACATTATGCTAAGTGAAAGAACACAGATGTAAAAGACCACGCATATGTATAATTACATTTATACAAAATGTTCAGGAGAAGCAAATATACAGATATACAGAGATTGGTGAGTGACCAGTGTCTGAGGCGAGAATGGGGTTGACTAAAATAGCCTTAAGGAATCGTTTGGGGATTATGAAAATCTTCTAAAACTGGATTATAGTCATAGTTGCACTTCTCTATATATTTACTAATAATCATTGAACTGAATATTTTACATTGGTAAAGTTTATGATATGTTAAGTTACACCTCGTTAAGACTGCGAAAAACAAATAAATGGTGCTGATAAGCTTCTGTAAACGCTGTTACATCTCAGCTTCAGTATCACCTCTTCAGAGGGGCTATATCTGAAACCTTTATCCAAAGTACCCCCTTAAAGACAATTATCATATGATGTCTCTGATATGAGAAATTTGGGAGATAGAGCAGGGGGTCGTGAGGGGTAAGAAGGGGAAAAAATTGAAACAAGATGGGACCAGGGAGGGAGACAAAACAAAAGGGAGACTCTTAATCTCAGGAAACAAACTGAAGGTTGCTTGGGGGTGGGAGAGGAGAGATAGGGTGGCTGGGTGATGGAACTTGGGGAAGGTATGTGCTATGGTGAGTGCTGTGAAATGTGTAAGACTGATGATTCACAGATCTGTACCCCTGAAGCAAATAATACATTATATGTTAATAAAAAAATTAAAAAAATAAAAAAATAAATTATCTCCTTCATAATTTCTATTAGTAGATTATTTTGATTTCCAAGTGTATCACTATCACAAGCTCTAATTATTATGTATGCATTGGAATACTTGTTTATTTTCTTCCTCAATTGGAATATAAGCCCCAAGAGGGCAGGTACTTTATTTCTCTCATTTACCATTTTATTCTCAGAACAGTAGCTGGCACAAAAACATGTTTAGCAGCCATTTGTCAAATATATGAATAAATAAATAAATAAATGGATAAATACAAAATGGCTGCAGAAATGGATGACTCACATTTTCTAAGCAAATTAGTTTTATGTATTTTTAGGAGACACAGAAAATAATCCATTTTGAGAGGGGAAAAAAATGCAACAGAAGGGAAATGGTACTTCCTCATGATCAAGAAAACAGCACCCCTTCCCCAGATTAGGCATCTGAGACTTTTATTCCCAGAGAGGACAAGTTGCCAGAACTGAGCACAGCCAACTTCCACCTCTCTTTTTCTTTAACCATCCCATTAACAAAGTGATTTTCTCCAGGGTCTAGATCCAATTAAGAGCAAGGGCAGCAGAGAGGAGAACATTGAGTGAAGCAATGTTAAAGACGTTTGCACACATTCCTCTGGGGGATAGAGAAAGCTTTATTGGCATTCTTACCCCTCCTCCTCCTTTCTTCCCCTCCATCCCCCACCTCCTAAACTCCTTTGCAGAAGGCATCAGGACAAAGAAGCACCCAGCATTCAGCTCAGGAACAGAAAATAAATACGCTGGGAATACTCCATGGTCCCTGGCTGAATACAAAGCAGTGATTCAGCAAAGAAACTGCAGCCTCAATGAGAACTGAGAGCCTGCACTGAACACAGCACCAGGAACAAGAAGAGAGAGAGGGAGAGGGAAAGAGAGAACATCTTAATGTCTTCACCATCTATCCCTCTGGTGATGTCTCTTACAAGAATGAGTCTAAATGCAATCATAAGTGAAAGAAGAAAGGGAAAAGGGAATGGACTGATAATACTGCACAAAGGGGAGGAGGATATAGCAAAAAAAAAAAAAATCTGTTTTCTTACCAATTTAAGACAAGAATGAACTTGATTCTAAAACAGGTGGTGGGACTAGGGGACTTAAAAAGGGAAAGTGGAGAAAATAAGCAATGTAATTTATTGGTTAGTTCAAAATGATCCAGGGAGCTCTGTTCCATTCACGTCCTCTGGCCACTGATTTCAATTATCTTGCTAAAAAATCTGAGCTTTTATTTCCAATGTATGTGGTAGGATAATGTGCGTATCTTCCTTTCCTTCTTCACTAGGGCCTGGTGAGTACTAATTAGGCAAAGTATGTGACATGTCTTTAGAACTTTAGAGTGCTAGATAAACAGAATGCTTTTTTGAAGTGCCTGTATATTGTTGGTGCTGAATAAACATTAAATCACACTCAAGTTTTGAGGCTGAGCAAGAGAGAGCAGTTTATAGTTCATTGGGGAGAGATTTAAATTTCTTTCCAGCATTTCTAAGCTAGTGACAAAAACTCCTAATTTTCCACAGTCCTGCCTTCTCCAAGGGGCAATTGTTGGGCGAGGTGGTGTGGAAATCAGAGAAAGCTCTTACTAATGAAAGCTAAATGTTTTAGAATCAAGTGAGGGTCATAGGATGATACAGAGTATAGCGGTATGCAGATAAAAGGTAGAACTCAAATAACACAGGGCAGAACTTATAAGGAGTATCTCGAGGTTTTTACACCAAGGCTCAGTCTTACAAAAGATGATAGAGGAGATACTGTGGATTAAATAACATGTTATTTACTCAATAAAATCTACAGAAACTAGTAAGTCAAATGTTTTATTAAGAGTATTGGAAAACTAGGCTTTCCATTTTTCTGATTGATGGAGCTCTATATGTAGCAAATAAGGCTGGGTGCCAGGTTAATACTCTACATATTAAGAAAACTTTGGGGAGTGTGCCATTTTATTATAATTTCATTTCTCCTGTATGCAAAATTCCTTTTTTTTTTTTTTTTTTTTGCCCTTCAACTAGATTAAATACTGTAAATCACAGCTTTATTGATAGGAAAGGAAGTATTTGCATTACTCTTAAAAATGCCATCCCCAAGAGGCCAACTTCACTAATGAAAAAAAAAAAAAAAAGAGGGGAGCTTGCCAAGCCAAATGCATTGCCTTCTGTGAGGGGTCTGGGCATTTAGACATGGGGGCAATACTAGATGTCTAAGTCATAAAACTTTTGCCAAGTCATCTACTCTGGGAATGTTGATATCACACAAAATCATCATGAAAATAATTTCAAAAGAACTGCTCACCTTTGGTATTTTCACTACCCCTAAAGATTTCATCACCCCATATTTAATTCTGACAAAGGGAAAACAAACATCCTATTTTCACTCCATACCTCTGGCTGTATATGATCCATAGAATAGAATATAGCAACCAACACACTGTCATTAAAAGAAATTACTGAGTACCTGTCATTTGTCCAGCTTTGTTCTAGGGAATACATAGAGACGAGAAAAGAAGGTTTCATGGAAATGGTAGTGATGAAGACTAGGATCTGCTAATAACTATTTTCCCTAGAGTTTTTTTCTTCCTCTTTAAAATGCAGATAATATAATACACTTGAGTAGTATAACAATACAAGTATTGCTGGAGAGGTTACTCAGACCAAGGTACTTTGTGGTCTCCAACTTCCCTTGATTCTGTAATTTCAGGAGTTTGGATCCTAGTTGAGGACACAAACCTAAAATGTATGAAACCATTAGCAAACATTTAGGCACTAAATTGTTTGGCATTGCTTACAAGTCCAAAAAGAAAAAAAAGAAATAAATAAATAAGAAAACAAATAAGGAAAAATAATAAATTGAGAATGATATAATTGGGGCACCTGGGTGGCTCAGTTGGTTAAGCAGCTGCCTTCAGCTCAGGCCATGATCCCAGGATCCTGGGATGGAGCCCTGTATTGCATTGGGCTCCCTGCTTGGGGGGTGGGGGGAGTAATCTGCTTCTCCTTCTCCCTCTGCCCCTCTCCCACACCACTCATGCTCTCTCTCTCTCTCAAATAAATAAATAAAATCTTAAAAAAAAATAAATTGAGGATGGAATAATCAATGGTTTCTTACAGGAGGAAGGAATTAAGGTGAATAGAATGCAGGTAAGTGGAGGAGGAAAAAAAAAACATAAAAATTATGAAGGAAGCTAAAACATTAATTTTTTTTTAAAAAACATATAATATATTTTTAAAACATTAATATTTTTAAAAAGGACATGTGGGCAGAGGGTGTCAGGAAACATTCCTAACAAAAAGGGAGGATGGATATTATAGAGAGACATACTAAGACCAGATCTTAGAAATTGAGGCTGATGGGACACAGACTGGAGGTCAATTATAGTTTATTAAGCAAGGAAAGGAACTGATGAAAAGCTGTGTTTGCAAAAGAATCTAAACAGTGGTGAAAATCTAGACGTTTAGACTATAATCTCCGTATTACTCTCTGCTCATTGCCAGTACTCAGCCCAGTGCCTAGCATAAGGCAAGTATTCAATATATGGAAAGACTGAGGTCAGCCATGCACTGATAAGGGTTTGGAATAGAGCGATAGCAGTGGGAATAAAGGAGTTCTATTACTCTATGATGGCTCATTAAAATGATCAAGTATAAAGAAAAATTAAAAAAATAATAATATCAATAATAAAAATTATAATAGCACTGTGGCAAAACTGGGAAATCAAATCTGAAATGGGACTACATATCTTCTGTGACTGCCCTGTGTCTCTCTCGTTGTCCTGAACCCTGGAGCCGTTATCGCCATAATTCCTAACTTTGAAGCAACACAGAGCTGTCAACAGCAGAGTGAGGTTGTATTTCACGGTAAAGAACAATGAGCCAAAGTAGTCTACAATATGGTGGGATATAATTATAATTACTAATCTGCCCAAGGTGAAGAGGTGTGCCAAGAAGTTTGAGACAAAGAGCTCCTGGTGTTTATCTCGTAATACACAACCTGAGATTGGGTCACTCTATGTATTACATCCTCACTTCTTTACTGAAATGCCTGGCTTTCTACTTGTCCTCTCTATCCCCGTTCAAGTTTCACCACAATGCTTAAGACTCAGCTCTTTCATTAAAAATGTCCACAGGAACACATCAGCTCACAGCAGTTTTTGAGAAGTCATCTGAACCATCGTTAGGAATATATTGCTTTCACTGTCACTTAATTTTTCATTTGTAGAAGTTCCTGAGGAACTAGAACAAGTATGGATCCAGATTTCTGTGGATCCTGAAAGTTATACAGTGTGGAGCCTTTCTTCTAAAAAATGCAAAATGACAAATTAGAGACAAAACTTCGGAATAGCTGGTCCATGCAAGTGAAGAGCCCCAAAGCTTAAACTCCATTTTAAATCTACTTCTGTTGGACATTTATTTAATCCCCGTGGAATGTCCAGCACAGGGCTGTGCATACTAACTACCCCTGTTACATTCTTTCCTTAGCAATTTCATCTAAACTATAGATAAAACTATCCCTTAATAGGGAAATATTCCATGATCCTAAGTCATGCAGTTCTTTCTCTGAACGCCAGAGTTCTCAGATTCACTTGTCAATGGGCAACTTTACCTGAATATCTAACAGCCCCTCAAACTCAATTTAACCAACAAAATTAATCTTAATTTGAAAATCTGTTTAATTCCACATATCCTTTCATATTTATTCCTGGCCTTTCCGTATCTGTATTTCCAGTAATACTATACCTTATTTACTTAGGACTCTCCCTCTGTCTCTATCATTCTGTCAGCCTTCTCATTTCCATTTCCAACCAATATTTTAATTGAAGCTATCCTTAACTTTTCCAGGTTTGAAAAACAATAATTTATTTACCTGTGAGATATATAATGTCTACAGATAATGCTTAAGTTTCATATGGAAGTTTCGAAACTCTTCATGAATTCTGTAGTTGACAAAGAGACTAGGGTTTGGGAACTGATTGCCTAACCCTTTTCAGTTGGGACTAATATTGAATGAAACTGAGACATTATCCACAAGGAATTAACTCTGACATATTTAGGACTTTGTTAGATAATTCTTAGGATTCCTTGTCATTATGTTTTAACAAGTTCTATTTTTATTTTAGCATCCACCAATTTTCCATTTGGAAACAGACATTCATGGGAATATTTTCAGCTTTACACACAGATAACTCACTTTGGAATGGGGCTATGTATGTTTTACTGACATCCTGACATCTGGTCCTTTCCTAATCGGCTTCGCCCTAACCTGTCTCTGTCTTTTCATTTCTCCCTTCAAATCCTCACTTTGGTTTGCTCGAACTTTCTGAGCTCTTTCAAAACTATTACCCCAAATCCCACCCCAGTTCTACAGACAAAGCTGTGCATCAGCGATTCTCTCTGTATGAATACAGCTAAAGCAGTGATGAGGTAATTGGCTAAGAACCTGTCAACTCAACAAAAAGGAGACTGGTTAAAGACTCTGATAATCGCTGTTTACAGATTTTAACAGTTTGGACTTTCAGATAAATTAAAGTCATTTTACAAAAAGAAATAAAATAAGGCAACATGCATATAAAAATTTAGCAAAAATGCTGAAGTTGGTAAAAGAGACTAGGTTCAGCAAGATTGGGAAATATGATTTGCCTAGACTTATTGATGGATGCCATTATTTGACCTCCTATTTAGTGGCAGCAGAGGTTATCTGAATTGTAAGCAAAGCAAATCAGACATTCAAGTTCTTTTGCTTCATTATTTCTGGGAAAGGTAGGTAATACAAAAAGTAAGGGAGTGATACAAATAAAGCAACTTAGGAATAACAGATTTACCCACAGGTAAAGCCCATGGATGCTGCTGTTCTACTCCCATCTTACTGGAGATGACCTCTGATGATAGGAAGGGAGTCAGCACTGAGAAAGTTCTTGTATCAAATAGCTGGGGATGCTTAGTCCTGTCAGTGCTCAGAGGGAGCCAGGACTGGAGGGTTCAAAGCCTAGAATATGTCAGTCTTCAGAGTAGAAAGAGAACCAGCAGGAAGCATGAATTGGGAGGTAGTATCATGCTTTACTCATTGGGGGAGTAAACAAAGTAACAATTCGAGCTATACTGAACAATGTAAGAAATGAGGTCCCTACTTGACCAATCAATCTTACCTATCTCTATGAAGCTGCATGAATATGAAAGTATCTTTCTAAGACTAGATTTGTCTTAATATTGATCTACATAGAAAGATGAAAGGCCTAAAAGATCTTCTATTTTAATGAAACACAGTTCCTCTCTCTTAACATGTTTGTAAATTCTCCAGTGGGAAGAAAATAGTAGAGGTATGAATATTAAAACCCACTGAAAAACGATTAGAGAATTATTTCTGAATGAAATTCTTCATAAGCAAAGTTACAATGCATGCCAGCAAAATAAATAAATAAATAAATAAGCACATACAAAATAAGGAGTAGAAATACAGAATGTGAGAGAATGAGGGAATATTAATGGTAATATATGAGAAATCATCCATTTCAACCTTCTACTACATAAAGGTTTTGGGGTTTTGGTTCCTTTTTCTTTTTATGTTTTTTCTTTTCTTTCTTTCTTTTTTTTTTTTTAAACAATCATTTATTTTTTGTCAGAGAGAGAGAGAAAGCACAGGCACAAGCAGGGGGAGTGGCAGGCAGAGGGAGAGCAGGCACACCATTGAGCAGGGAGCCTGATGTGGGGCTGGATCCCAGGACACTGGGATCACGACCTGAGCTGAAAGCAGATGCTTAACCATCTGAGCCAACCTGGTATCCCTGTTTTAGTTCTTTTTAAATAACATTTCTTAATTGTGGTTATCTGGCCTCTGTTTAAATATGAAGATTACTTAAAATTTACTTCTTTACTAGGAAATCTATTCCACTTGGCAGAAGAGCAAGGAACATTTATAAAATAAATATACCTGCACCTAGAGATATATATATATATATATATATATATATATATATATATATATATTTGGATCATATATATATATGATCCAAATATATATATATCCATATATATGTGTGTATAATTTTATACACACACACATATATATATGATATATATATTTCATATATATATAATTATAAACACACACACACACAGATCCTTATTTTACAGGTCCTTCTTATTCCATTCTTATACTAGCTTTCTGAGATAAGAGGGTAAGTATTATCATTTTCATTTTTATTAATAGGGGACTTGAGGCCCAGCAGGGATAATTTTCCCTTATTTGCCCTTGCTTACAAAATTGGGGATTGGTAGAGGAATACTTGGAGCTAGGTCTCCTGGCATAGAAGATATGTTATTTCCATCATGCCATAAAACTATTTGAAAGAACATTTATAAAAGAGTTCAACCTGATTTACTTATTTAAATTATATTCTATTTTAATTATAAACTATCCTAAATTCTTTCCCTTTTCTTCTTTCTTTCTTTCTTTTTTTTCGTGGAGGGGAGATGAAGTGTGATATAACACACACACATATGAATAACATTCTTCTATAAGCTAGCATCCATTTTTACCTTATAATTCTGCCAAAAAACACAATCTTCTTATTTTTGTGCCATACACATAGCATGACACAAAGCTATCCTCTTATTTTTGTGTTATACACATGTTAGCAAGTTCGCTTCCTGTGTTTTTATCCAAATATTGAACATGGCCAAAGACCATCACATTTGTCAAAGACTGGTCATACTACCAAGCTGCTTTATTGCTCTGGATATAATGCATCTGAGTCTTACACCTGAATTTATTTATATTATTCTAATCATTTCTTCACTTGCCTTGAATCTTTAATATTGAAAAGGACATAAAAGCATAATTACGGTAATTTTACTTGATAAACGAAATTTAATTTGAATTCTTATTCTTTTCCTTCAGTGGTCAGTCTCTCATTTTTTTTTCTTAAGATTTTATTTATTTATTTGACAGACAGAGATCACAAGCAGGCAGAGGCAGGCAGAGAGAGAGAAGGGGAAGCAGGCTCCCTGCTGAGGAGAGAGCCCAATGCGGGGCTTAATCCCAGGACTCTGAGATCATGACCTGAACTGAAGGCAGAGGTTTCACCCACTGAGCCACCCAGGTGCCCCCAGTCTCTCATTTTCAACAAGCATGCTTATTAACAGATCATGACATGATTTGGTGACTTAGAATGAAAGAAAATGTAAATTTAGTCTAGAATCAAGATCAAAAATCTGAGGAATTGATCATTTGAAAATTATTTCTCACTTAGCTAATACACCATTAGTGTCTATCCTATAATCCAAATAGAAGAAATGTTACTCCTTAGGGACTACTATGTATGCTAACCAAGATATAGCAGAAACAAGAAACATTAAGTCTGTGGGGAAAAAAAAAACATTAAGTCTGACTACTCTTACAAAGGAATTTTCGCACTTGCATAACAATTAAAAATAAAACATTAATCAAAACAAATTAAAAAGACATGCTATGGTGCTTCTTATATATTGTACCTGTTAATATCCTTGATAACCTGGAAAATTTAGTTTTCTACAGTAAACTTCTCCACATTGGTACATCAAATTAAATTGGATTCCTATTAAAGAATACTATGACCCCAGTTTACAATAATATTCAGATTCATATTGTATATATGTAAATTTATTGTACATATAAAATATATATGCTTTTGTTTTATATATTATTAATATATGCAAAAGAAACTAATTTTTAAAAAATCATGTGTTCAAAAAAATCCACATGATGTAATTAAGTATGACAATTTGTTTACACATCATAATACATTCTGTATAAATACATGCTTTTATTTTTAGAAGAACTAGATTTTAAGTTGTCTTATTCTATACGAATATTAAGGCTTTAATGAAAAAATATCTTTAAGTTTCCTATGCCATGATATTTTAAGATGATGCAGTTTATTTTTTTTATTTGAGTATATCACCATCCCACTTACTACCTCACACATTTCTTCTAATGAACTCAATTATATTGAAAAACTTAATGTCAGACCAGACCAAAATCTTTGCTTAAGAATTATTCCCATTTTGGAGTTATAACAATAAAAGCTAAGGTTTTATGGAAATAAAGCCTAAATCCCTTGGTGTTCAATCTAGAAGTTTACCTGATCTAGTGGTATTCTCTAGACATTAGAGAGTTCCTTGAGGTGCTGATGATATTAGATAGTATTAGCTCATTATATTAGAGTAACAAAAGATAAAAAAAGGACCCTTGGGTGGCTCAGTGGGTTGAACATCCAACTCTTGGCTTCAGCTCAGGTCAGGATCTCTGGGTCATTAGATTAAGCCACGAGTTGGGCTCTGTGCTCAGTGGGGAGTCTGCTTGAGAGTCTCTCTCTCCCTCTCCCTTTGCCCCTCCCCTGCTCACACACATTTTCTCTCTCCCTCTCAATCTAAAATAAATAAATAAATATTTTTTATTTTTTTTTTAAAGATTTTATTTATTTGACAGAGAGAGAGAAACCACAAGTAGGCAGAGAGGCAGGCAGAGAGAGGGGAGAAAGCAGGTTCCCTGCGGAGCAGACAGCCCGACGTGGGGCTCGATCCCAGGACTCTGGGATCATGACTTGAGCTGAAGGCAGAGGCTTTAACCCACTGAGCCACCCAGGTGCCCAATAAATATTTTTTAAATGCTTAAAAAAAAGATAGAAGAATAAAGGTCAGAAAGTCAAAGAAAATTTTATCTGCTAACTTAATGATTCTGCAATATAAAATGCTGATCGTAAGATTTGCTCATATATTTACATCATGAACATGCATAAGATGACAACAATCTTAGTCATCTCAAGACAAAGATCAGTTGCAAACTGGCAACCATATATGACTCAAACCCCATAAAATAAACAGGTCTGATGTAAGTGTCCTAGAGTGAAATATGACTGAAGAAGCACAAGAATTAGAAATTAGGAAACCGAGTAATTTTCCAAATCAGTATTTTCACATGTATACGTTTGGCTATGCATGACTTAGTGTTGAACTGCATGACTTTCATTTTTGTCTACATTGTTCCTAGCAGAGAAGTGTGGCAAATAGTAGCATGACTAAAGCACTATTTTAGAAAAGATATTATTAACTTTTGATAACTTCAAAATATAGAAACCCAGTAGAGAAATGCATCACCAAAAAAAATTATAATGGAATAAACAGTAAGGCATTATTGTAGGAGAAGCTGGGTTTCATTTTCCTCAGAGTTATAGGCTTTTCCTCTGACCTCACATAAATAATGCTCTTGTGCATTATGGCAAAACATACAGAGAGAATTTGGGATTATTAAAAAGTCCACGGTACATTCAAGTTTGAATTTCACAGGAGTGAGTAAAGAGGTCAACACTGCAAAACCCAACTTGGCATCATTGTTCAGTATGAATAATTACTTTGAGTCAAATGAGTGCAAGTGGTCTGTACTTTGTCTCATTTCACAAGAAAGTAGGACAGATGAGGTGAATATACCTGTTGCACAACAATCTTGCCAACCATAAGTAACTCTCAACTGCTCAGTTCAGTCTCTGAAAGGTCACAGGCACCTCTATAGGGAGAAAGCTTCAGCAGCTCCCAGGAGGTATATTCCTTTTCTTAAACTACCTGGGATTCTGAGCTCTTTACAGACACTGGACATGACTCACTTCAGGAGCACTGAGTGATTCCTAGCTTTGTCAGAAACTCATCCATCAGTGAATGGAGCATACTTTAGGCACTGGTGACTAAACTTTTAGGTTCCCCTAAAATATCCTTGTATGCCTTTCTCATGCTCTAAAAAGCTGTGCTTAAAAAGAGGAGCTGCAAAGGAAAATGTTGGGAGTGTTTCTAGACAAACACCTTATCCCCTCAACCAATGATCAGAAAATAATCCATTTCTGATTTTACTATTTAACCTTCTTCGACCACATATTTATAATTTCCCTAGTAGTGGTTGACTTTTTCACTAACATAACTTGCTTCATCCCTGTCTCCTTCAAACTTATCTCTTCTTTCATAAACCAATTTCTTATCTGCTTGATTTACAGTATGACTACACCCTCTTTGTTTAATTCAGTGAATAAATATTTATCTGACCACCTACAGGTACTAAGCTAAATTCTTGGGTAGAAAATTAAGGTAGATGAGACACTTGTCTTTGAAGGACTGATAATACATTTGAGGCAAGACAAGAGTGCCCTTAAAGTGTAGTTAATGCTAAGTTGAGGTATGCATAGAGCCAACAATCCCACTTCTGGGCATATATCTGAAGGAAATCAGTGTCCTAAAGTAGTATCTGTACTCCCATGTTCACTGCAGCCTTATTCACAACAGCCAAGATATAGAAATAACCCAAACATACACGGATGAATAAACGGAAAAAGAAAACATGAGATGTATCTATAACTATATCATCTATATCTATATATCTCTCTATGCACACACACACACACAGACACAATGGAGTATTACTTAGCTATAAATTTTTTAAGATCTTTTTGCAATGGCATGGATAAACCTGGGGAGTATTTTGCTAAGTGAAAAAAAAAGGTAGATAAAGGCAAATACTGTACAGTCTCAATTATAAATGGAATCTAAAAAAGGGTTAAGTCATGAAAACAGAGAATAGAATGGTAGTTGCCTGGAACTGGAAGGTGGGAAAATGGTGAGATACTGGTCCAAGGGTAGACTTTCAGTTATAAGATGAATAGATTTTAGAGATCTAATGTACATCATAGTGATGATAGTTCATAATGCTCGGTTGTAATGTGAAATTTGCATGGAGAGTGGATCCTGGGTGTTCTTAACACACACAAAGAAAGGTAGCTAGGTGAAGTGATGGATGTGTTAATTAACATGATATTAGTAATAATTTATAATGTGTGTGTATATATACACATAATTATCACACTGTACAGCTTAAATACATAAACTTTTATCAATTATACCTCAATAAAGCTAGGAGAGAAAAAAAAAAAAAACATTTACAGAGATGACATTACCAATAAAAATAGAGTATTTAGTTGAATCTGGGAGAATAAGAGATTTCTGAATGAGATATCACCAAAACCAGCCTTAGCCTGGAAGGAGCAACAAGGTAACCAAGCAAAACGGTATGGTTGGGAAGAGGGGAGAGGTGGGAGGAAGAGAAGTTTCTGGGTAGAGAGAGTTTCATGAACAAATGTAAGAGAAGTGTGTGTGTACACACATTCATGTGCTCATGAACAGAGAATGAAAGTGGTTCTGAATTAGTAGATGCAATGAGGCAGTAGGGCATGGAGAGTTATCCAAGCTGAGGACTTTTGACATTATGTTGTAGATAATGAGAAGATTTTAAAGGCTCTGGTGATATTTCCAGTTGATTCTGGAAAAAAAACTGGCCCGTGATAGTCAGATGAGTTCAGGTCCATGATTCTACCAACTACCTGGGGTCTGAAAGTATTAAGTAGAATAAAGATGTAATCTAGCAAAGTTTCTTAAGTCAAGGAAAAGCAAGTAGTGTTAATTCGTACCTCATTTCAGACCTCTAGCTCTATCTTTTCCCCGACTCACTAGATCAGGTTTTATGATCCCAAACAAGTTTTAAAAAGATGGAGTTTGGTGCTCTGAGAGTTATCTTCATGTTACCCCTTGGTTACAACAGCTTTGATACAGAGCTTCATTTGTACCCTTGACCAAGGTAGCTATCTTGGTAGGATGTCTGGGGTCTAAGTCCCTTATTATGCGGACATGTGTAAGCCAGCCCTTATCCCATAGACTCCCTTGTGTTCTGAGCCTCTGCCTTGTGGCTACATCTCTATACAAGCTGACACACTTCCCTGTGATACCTGCCTGCCTATCTATAGGGCTGACTGTGAGTTCTTTTCACGGAACATGTTGGACCTTCCCTGGCTCACCTGCTAAGAAAGCGTTATGAAACCTTATTCTACATGACACACAAGAAACCCCCTAGGCATTTGTAGTGGGACTTAGCATCCAGTGCCTCCACCATCCCAAGAGACTGGTCTATCTCAATGTCCAGTTCCTCCCACTGACCACAATCAGCCCATTGTTAGCCCGAAATAAATTGTGTACAAATAGAAAATAAGTTCTACCTTCCTCAAAGGATTTTAAGTATAATCTACAATGACTACAATGTGTAGAGCACCCCTGGAGGTTATGTAAATGATGGACTACAGGCTGAAAACCAAGCCTTGAACCATGATCTCACGATGCAATCATCCTGATCAGTGTCTCCAAGAGGGACAAGTAATAGGAGCCTTAACCAGGTAGAAAGTCGTAAGTAACAATAAGGAGGTAGTAGGTTTGAGGAACCCAAGTCAAATACTGAGGGAATGAGTTAAGAACTCAGATAAGAAAGCTGAGTAAGAGGCAGAGTACCAGAAACAAAAAGGAAAACAAAACAAAACAAATGTAAGAAAATGGTATATAGGCTCTGCCAAATACAAGACTGGCTTTGCAAATATTGTAAGATGGAAGCTGCAAGTGAAGAAAGTAAGCCTATGTTTTTAAGACAGATGATATTCGGCATGTAAAGAGTAAAGTATTTACTGAAAACTTCCTCCTTGACCAGCATTAACAGGAGGATCATTCAAAGGAAGGCTCAGCTTTGATTTTCAGGGATGAGAGAGAGAAGAGAGGAAAGGAAGAAGGGAGTAGAGGAGGAGAGATGAGAGAGAAAGAAGGGGAGAGAAGGGTAGAAAAAGGAAGAGACAGCAGAGGAAGCCAGTGGAGGAGAAGGGAAAGATAGAGGGGGGAGGGGAGAAAGAAAAGAATAAGGGGAAAGACACTTTTGGCATAATTTTAAATAGCACATCATGAGATAGCATGAAAACCAGGAAGATAACTTCAGTGCTACTGTGGAATAAAAATCGCTGAACAAGAACAAGGAGGCATGAATTCTAGTTCGAATCATTCAAATCTTTAGAAAACCAACTAAATTTTTCTCTTCTCGGTTACATCAGTTTATTATTTTTCTAATTTGAGAGCACACACACGCCTGCATGTGAGAGAGAGAGAGAGACAACAAGCTGGGGAGAGGGGCAGAGGGAGAAGGAGAAGCAGGCTCACCACTGAGCAGGAAGACCCAGACAGGATCAGTACTTGAGGGGAAGGCAGACACTTAACCAACTGAACCACCCAGGTACTCCCTCAGGTACATCACTTTAAAATGAGATGGTGGGGGGAGCTTAGGTGGTACTCATCTCAAGTCATGATCTCAGCCAGGGAGTCTGCTTCCATTACCCTTTTCCTTCAGCCCCTCCACCGTCTCCCTCCCTGCCCTGGCTTATACACGCTCTCTTTCTCTCTCTCTCTCTCTCTCAAATAAGTAGGTGAATAAATAAATACATAAATAAATACATAAATAAATAAAATGAGATGGTGGATTGCCTAATCTCCAAGGCCTTTCCTTCTCTAGATTTCCACAAGTTTATCCTATAGTAATTAATAAAATCTGAAGGAAAGTGTTTTCTTTTGTGAAGGTTAATCACTCAACTTGAGATTATGTTTTGATTCAAGTGACTACCAAAACATTGTTTATTCACCTTGTACTCCTGATAAGAAACTCAACTAATATTCTAAGATACATGTAACTTTAAATGACTTTAAAGGGGGGGGAAATGATACAAACATAGGACAAATGGCCAACCTCGACCATAGAAATAAAAATGAAAAGCTCATTTTATCAAATTTCTTAGTGTTCTAAAGGTTATTTCCTACTATGAATATAATGACCATGATTATTAATAAGAGCTTCTGTTTTATGCCATTTTATACTTTATAAAACAGTAATACATAGTAGGTCATTTGATCATCATAAAAATAGCTTATCTAATAAGTCAAGTAATTGTCAGTTATTCTTATTTAATAGATCAAATTATTTCCAGGTATTTAGATCTAGGTCTTCTGAGTACTTGTTAAGCATTCTGAACTTATTAGATCCTTGACGGTATTTACCTATGACACAAAGACTGGATCCTAAGTTTCAGCTAAAGATTGATCACCACGTAAGACTGAGATGAAGTCCACAAACACGTAGCTATCATATTGTGAATCATATATTTGCATATATGGCAACATAAATGACAAGCTTGTTTGAATAAGTTATCATTGAAGATATTTTCCTTGCCTAAGAATTATCTATTTTCTTTCCTAGAGATAGCCCTGAAAAAAAAAAAAAAAAAAAACATAGTAGAAGTGTTTCCATGTCTTGCCTAATATAAATGGAAGTGAGAACACAAAGCAATAATCTTTTAAAAACCAAGTTTTAATGCTATTTCAATAGATACTATGTAAATTGGATCCATATTAAAATGAAGTCACTCCATTTTCCATGACATTGTAGTTATAGAATCGTGTGGTAAAGAAATGGATCTATGAGAGTCTCATTCTTTTCTCCCAATTCAATTTGTACATCTTTACTGCTGCCATACTTCCCAAGCCATACAACATGACTTTAATTTTTTTACTACGTATCCATTAAGCACTGTCCCAAAGATGTTTTGTAAAAGAGATTCCTCAACTGGTAAAGCAGTGGTTCTCAACTCTATATACATATCAGAATCATTTTTTTTTAATACCTATGCCAGGCCCTATCCCAAACTAATTCAATAAGAATTTCTGAAAGTAGAGAATATGTGGCTTCAGTATTTCTTGAAAGGTCTCCACCTAATTGTAACATGCAGCCATAGTTGTAAACCATCTCAAGCAGCACTTCTCCAACTTTAAGATGTTTGTGAATTATTTGAGGATCTTGTTAAAAATGCAGATTCTGACTTGTTAGGTCTGGGATAGACCCCAAGATTTGGGATTTTAAAAAGCGGCTGTGTGATACCTAAAATACACATCTGCAGAACACGATTAGAGCAGCAAAAGTCAGTGGTTCTCAAAGTGTGGCCCAGTCCTGCAGTATTAGCATCGTCAAGAACTTGTTAGAAATGCAAACCTCAGACCCTACCAGAGACCTACAGAATCAAAAACTCTGCAGGTAGAAGCCAAGCGATCTGTGTTATAACAGGCTTCCCTGGTACACCTTCTGATACACCTTCAAGTTTGAAAAACACTGGTCTAAGCAAAAGAGCTCCTTAAAGTCCAAACAATTGGTTGAATGTGGTTGGAAAATGACTAACAGTTTTATGCTTGTGTAGCAGTTTACAACTGAACAAACTTCCCTCCTTTATCTCTTCTGAGCTTCTTAAAACAACTCTGTACAGTAACTAGAGTCACTAAAATAGGCAGTTTCAGCATTTTATAAGTGAAACTGAAGCTCAAATATTTAAGGGATTTGTTCAAAGTCATGTAGCATACAAGAATGGATCCAAAATTAGAGTCTAGGTCTTCTGAGTTGTACAAACTAACAAGCAGGACATCTGAAAGCAGGGCAAATGGCTGTAAGCCATAAGTAATGGCCTGAAGACAAGGACTCTCTAAGGTCTAAGTGATAGCAGCAAGGGGTACCAGCAAACAGTTAGGTAACTTCCTATCACATGAGTTACAGACATTTGTACCTGGAGCGCTCAAGGACCACAGAAAAATATGCACCAATCCTTTTTTTTTTTTTTTTTTTGCTTGAGTGTGCTATTATATAGAAGCAACTTCAAGAAACACAAATGTTTAACCCTCACCAACTAATTTAGTGGATAAGTCAGTCACCTTTGGCTGTTCACTCCACAGTTCTACAAATAATTCATTCAAAGTCAGATGACATAGAACAGAAAAATCACCTTAATATGTGGGGTGTGTGTATACATACTTATGTGTTTCATATTTATAAAAACACAAATAATCACAAATTACATTTGTCACATGAGACCTGGCTGCTGTGTTCCTCTGTCCATAAGTAACAACAAATGATACAATTCACAGGTACATCAATGTTATAAAGTGTAATTAATATGCCACATTCCTAGACAAGAGAATAGTGTGGTATACTCTAGCATTTATCAAATATATTTGATAAAGGATTTAAAGTGAAATGAAGTGTCCTTAAAATATCAGTAATAACCACTAAACGTTGATTAGAGATTTAGCCACAAGAAAAAGAAACCTTCATAATTGTCACAAACTTCCCCCAAAGGCCGATGCCCACAAAGTTTGTTTTCAAATAGTGAATTACAAGTGGTAGAAAAATCACACATTGTGTCAGAAGTATGTTTGAGTGTTGACACTTTCTTTGTAAATGTAGGCGTTCCAGATGCCTTATAGAAGAGAAGACATTTTTCTCTTGAAATTTGCACAAAATTCTCAGACTGCACTGTCAAATAATCATATCTTTTGTGCTGTTTCCTCTTTTTCCCCTAGTGTTAAAACAAGAGAATAAAGACCCAGAATTTTGAAAAATTAAAAACTTAGCTATGTTGAACTTAGATACTCAATTTCTTATACCTAACTCCTATTAAGTACATTTACATTTAAATGGGAAAAACGTTACCACCATAAAAAGTATTATAGTATCTTACAAACATCAAATAGGGTCAGAACTGTGAAATAAATAAAATTCCAACACCTCAAATTTAAAATATTTAAACCCATGATAGTATGAAACCTCTGCATTTTATCATATATGCACTTACATAGCATGTACAAATATGCATAGATGTCATTTTTACAAAGTTACCTTTTTAGCAGATACGTTAGGATCAATTATTTTATAATTATCTTTCTAGACATATGCTACTGATAATAAAAATATAGTCAGTGGGACTGTTAAATATGAAATTTTAAAGGCTAGATAAGAACATTATTTCCATTTTTCCTTTGACTTATCAAGGGAGCCACATGATTTCAACCTGCCAAGAATAACCAGGAGGTGAACCTCTTTGTGAGCCTGTGTGCAAGGGTAGAAAGTTAGAAAAATCAGTGCTAGAAATGTCTCCAGTAATTGATGAATTCCTACACTTGTTGGGGTGGCAGTGTGGCAGGTGTGCTCTGTTCAGAAAAACACCTGAGACACTCCCATAAGACAAGTCCTGTGGGTATGTCTGGTACTTTACTTTGCATGCAAATATTCTGGCTCAGTATCTAGGAAGAAACCCATGTGCCGCTGTTGCCACTGGTCTACGGATGGTACTTTGATTCTGTGCCCTGAGAAAGAATATGGTGTGTGGTTTCCTTTAGCTCTTAAAGGATCTAAAAACAAAACAAAACAAAAAAAACCTCTGGATATCTAGATTCTTGTCTGGGAAACAACAGGGTGAGGTTGGGATACATGAGAGTATTTTTCTTTCCATCTAGTTCTGCTACCTTCACTCTATAGTCTTTTGTTGTTGTTGTTGTTTTCCCCAAAAAGATAGAAATAAAAAAGTAAGACCCAAGACTAGAATTCATCTCCTATCATAATTATACAAAATTGAGCATCAGTTCCAAAAAAATATATACTTTTCTTTTCATTGGAGTAAGGCAGTAAAGGTAAATGTTTTGGGGATGGTCAGCCAAACTCCTGTCACTGGACCACCAGAATTACAAACCTTCCTTGTCTCCTTTTAACATTTCAGATTATTCAGGGCTACAGATTCACTGAGAGATTTTTTTTTTTTTTTTTCCTCCTTGCCATTTCACTTTCTCAGTGCCAAACATCTACTGTGACTTCCAATGAATCAAGTTCTCCTTCCTCTCCTCCCCTGGAAGCTCATGCTCTCAGTAAAATGTCACAAATAAAGTAGAAGCAAGTATTTCCCAGGCTAGACTTGTAAACAGAAAGCAAGAAAACCATTCTTCACCGGGAAACTGACCCACAAAGCTTACTGGGCTCAGTTAAAGAGATTGAGAAGAAGGTCAGGGAAGAAAACAAAAGGAACTCTCTCCATAGTTACTTCTGATAGAGCTCCACCAACCCAGAAATAAAAGCCTTGTTTGAGGCAGAGGAAATTTAAAAGAGGGCACATTAGGTGAGGTCTGGAAAAGCAACGGACTCTCACAGGTGACTTCTCTGCATGCTCTGTTTGTCTAGCTTCTCTTTCCCAGTGAATAACTGCTTCTATATTTATTCTCACTTCTCACTCCCTCCATTTCCACACCGTAATGTCTACTAAAGTGTAATGCTTAAAAACTCCATTTCTTTTAAGCCAGAGACACTTGAAAGCACATCTATATCATATGTAGATATTTATAGAATAAGACCCCTCTCATACACATAGACTTATATGCATATGCGATATGAAAGTATAAGAATATTCTTTTTCCTCTGAATAAACATTTAGATGTTTATCTAACCCTTTGACAGCTACAACTTAAGGTACAGGTGATGCTGACTTACAAAGTTCATGGGCATTTAAATAAAAACTTACACACCCAGGTATTTGCTTTCCCTATATTCAGTCTCATAATCTGCAAAAACAAGTCTTCCTGGGGATAGCATAAATTTATATAGAGTGTCTCACTAGTAAGGGTTAATGATGTTAGGGAGTCTGAATGCTAGCAGTTGAGATGGCATGCTTATGTGTTTGCAAAAAACATTTTCTGCATCATATCCAAATCCCTTTGCAAACAGATAAATTACTCTATAAATCTTATTACTCCTTGTGGATAAATCACACATGCAGGTTTACAGGGCTAGAAAGCTGGTAGGGAAAATCTGCTTTGGATAGTAGGATCTTTGGGATTCATAATCACTCAATGCTCAGGAAACGAAGAAAAGAGCATTTACACATTAGGATTTTCTTAGTTTTTACAATCCGCAGCAACACACACACAACACAACACACAACACGTACACATTCCTCTCTAACAAGGCTAGAGATCCCAAAGCAGGACACTGTGACAGCCAACCAAATTTATTTCTGAGGAAAGGAAAGAAAACTTTGCTGCTGTAGGCAGCTCTGCTAGAGAACTGCTCCCTGATGCCCCAGGGTTTATGCACTATCAGCTCCTCACACACAGATTAGAGGTTTACTTTCTGTAGTCTACTGTTTTTTATTGCCGCAACAAGCAATATTAACTGTATGGACAGACTGACACTGGGTCATTTTATTTGGACAAAATGAGATTTTAAAGGATCTCCAAGGAAAATTTTTTTATTCATTCTTTTTTTTTTTTTTTTTTTGTATCTGATAGAAATTTAAGAAAGCTGGAAAAAAAAAAGACTAGGGTTATGTGCAGTGGGTGGAGGAGGGGAAGAGAAAAGAGAAACACAGGAAAAGAAGCTTGAAGCTTTTTTTTAGAAATGGAATTACAGCTAGGTTCCATCTGAGTTTCTGCAGTTTACTGTCCCTTAGAGGGGTCAAACTCCCAAGGACTGGGACTCTTTCTGTCCAGATTTCAATCCCAAATTTTATTTCAGAGTTTGGCAGAGCCACACAGAGAGGGGACTTTAAGGTGAATAATCAATTTGAAATACCCATTTTACACCAGGTTAATTCTTGCCTAATCTTTGCGCTTAATACTATTCTTAAATATCAGCAATTTGGCAAGTTCCTTTTCTTTTTCTTCTGTACTTTCATGTGTTGATGTCTACCCACATTCCAGAAAAGGCTCAGTAACCAACCAAAGTTCTAAGATTGGTTTATTGCCCTCGATGTCAATTAGATGATCCTTACAGAAAGTCTCCAGTCCGAACTACTGCTGGGGCAGGGCGCGAGCCTTGATGTGCATATATTCCCTCTCTCTCTCTTTCTCTCTCTCTCTCACACACACACACAGCACAGAGAATGCAGTACTGTGTACCACTCTCTGAGAGCCATAATTCAACAACTCTTCTTTCCCTATTAAAGAACCCCAACAAAACTCTTGAGTGCAAAGCATCGGAAATAACCAAAGCAAGAATACTGTCCAGATGTCACTAACACCATAGGTGAAGTTACGCTTTCTTGGTAAGAGAAACAAGGTCCTAAGAAACCAAATAACATTTAACCAACGTCGCTGGTTCTTGACGGGAAACAGAATTCCCTTCAAATGTGTTGGCAGACACCTGGTCCACTCAGTAAAAGGCGCGTGTGCATGCACAACACACACACACACACACACACACACACACACACACGCCTGCAGCATCAGAATCTGGAGTTGAAGATCACACACACACACACACACACACACACACCGGCGCACAGCAGAAAAGTTGCCCCAAAGCCCTACCTGAGGATGGCTGTGTCCCCCTGCCTCACGGTGATGTTGTCCGTGCCTCGGTTAAAATCCACGCTGCGAACAGGCAGTCCTGTGGGAAGAAGGCAGAGCAATCTCAGTAGGACTAGCGGCAACTGTTTCCGATCCGGCTGAACTCTGCCGACCATGGTGGCCACGCCGAGGTGCGGGTCCGCGGTGCACTCTGGAGGGTGTGTGCGTGCCGCTCACGCCGAGAGGGCTTTACAAACCCAGGGCTTTCATCAACAGCCAAGGCGGAACGGGCTTGGCCAGTTTGTGCTCCCTTCCACTTTGCCTCTCTTTCCCTGGCTCAGGCTCTCTTCCCTCTAAGACTTAACAAAGCCCGCATAAAACCCCAAGCAGAGGTGGGGGGAAAGTCAAAGGAACACAATTTGAAAGGCGAGAGGACACATAGAAAACCCTCTAGAAAAGATGAAGAGAAAGCTGCAAGAGGAAGGTGTTCTTCTCCGGTCTGTGGCTGGATGCTCCTTTGCCAGTGTCTGAGCTGAGCTCCTTCCCTCCCTAACCCACTTTCCCAGGCGGGCGGGCAGGCGGGCGAGGGAGCCGGCACCCAGCCTGCCAGGGAGTGTAAAGAAACCCACACAGCAGCGGCAGCAGCCCAGAGTCTCTACCCCCCCTCCCTTTCCTGTTTCTCCCTCCAGCCCCTCCCCTCCGCTCGCACCTCCCCCGCGCCCCCCCCACCCCGCGGATTTCAACAGCCCCTCCACGTCATCCCCTCCGCCCTCCCTCCGGCCTGGCCCCTCGCTTTGCACAACTGCCCCCTTCAGCAGCAGCCAGCCTCAGTGAAAGCCCGATGCGCCTTTAGGTTGTCAGGACAACAGCTCCATCTGAGGCCTGGCTGATTTCCTTAAGAAGAGGGAATGGAGCTGGGATGTACTGTGCAAGAGAAAGGGGAGAAGGAGAAGGACTCAGGCTGTAAAAGCACGGGAGAAAAAGTGTGGGAAAGGATGAAGCGGTGGGGGGGAAAGGAAGAGAAAAAAGGAAAAGGAGCCAGGAAGGAGAGAAGGCATGGAGAAGGCGAACTGGGAGAGATGAAGGGAATGAACCAGAGAAGGATAAGAAAGCATGGGGAGTGCAGGGGCACCAGTGCCCGAAGATGGGATAGGGCATGTAAAACAGAGGAGAAACTTGACAGGGAAGGCTCAGATTAAAAGGCAAAGTTGATTTAGAAACTAAATAGTCCTGGCCACGGGCTTCTCACACTCACCTCCTGTTCATTCTTTCCTCTCTCCTGCACTTTCTTTTACAGGATTAAAAAGGTTTCTTTTCTCTCCTTCCTTTAACCCCTCCCCCTCTTGGAGCCCCCTTATGAAAGATGGATTGGAGACAATGCTGGTATTGAGTGGTCTGGAGTGTGAATGCCTGGTTTGTCTTTTCCAAGTGCCCGCCTCAGCAGCTGATCCCCAATCCCTAAATCAACCTCACTCCCCAGGAACCCCTCACTCAGTCCCACATGTGAGGAATGGTACTAAGGATTACTGTCTAAATGTCATGTTGCTGTTCCTACCTAAGTTGCACGTTTTTCTCAAAAAATATTCATATGTAAGGAAGAGATTGGTCTATCAGAACGCGTGTCACTTATAGGACCACATTTAGGCTACATACAGCACTCCTGCGTGCGACTGGCAGGCGGGTTACCATCATTTGTCATTCTACTCCAGGAGTCAAGCCAAGTGATAAGAACCAAAGGGGCTAACACTGTTAGTCACTCATGTGACAGCCCCACACTGTTAGATATCTCCCTCACTACTGATGCTGAGGATAAAAGATAGGGGTAGACCAGTCAAGGACTTTTTTTTTTTAATTTGTTTATTTGCATAGTTAAGGCATGGACATGATGTAAAAATCAAGTGGTACAGAATGGTGCAGAGCAAATTGTAGATATCTTTCCTACTCCTGTCTTTGGGCAACATTTTTTCCTGTTTGGAGGCAACAAGTATTTCCAGGTCTTATAAAACTTCCCCTAAATCTTCAAGTATATATAAGTAAATATGCACACATATTATGTCCACCCCTCTTAGTTACACAAATGATTAGCCAAGGGCACGGGGTGGGAGAGAGAGTATGTTTAGGAATTCCTTTTTTTTTTTTAAGATTTTATTTATTTATTTGACAGACGAAGATCACAAGTAGGCAGAGAGAGAGAAGGAAGCAGGTTCCCTGGGATCATGACATGAGCTGAAGGCAGAGGCTTTAACCACTGAGCCGCCCAGGTGCCCCTGTTTAGGAATTCTTAACAAGTCCCATCAGAGTAAAAGCCCTAAAGAGGCATTTACTGTTTTGACATCTATCTTGTCCTGCCAGAATTCAGAGAATTTATCCACTGAACTTTTTCAGTGTAAAAGGTAGGTGCACTCTTACAGATTATGTGAGGAAAGTAAGAAAAGATTTGTGTTTTTCAAGTGTTTTGCACTGTGTGGGTGCTGATAAGCAGTGCCCAGATAATAAGCCAGGGATGTTCCACCCCTAATCTGTAACTCAGCTGTTTAAAATTTGGATTTTTTTGTCACAAAAATAATTAAGTCAAAACCCATAATCCTGTGGTTCCCAGGACCAATGGAAAAATGAACTTGAAGGGCCAAATGGAGAAGCTTGGATTACATAACTCTATGCAGAGATTGCAGGGAAAAGACCACCCACCCCCACCAATACCTGCCAATGGGCTTAACAATCCCCAGTGGACTTCTTCTGATCTTTTAGAGATGAAGGATAGTCTTAGATAGAACCTTTTCTTTGCGTGAGCAGTATTTCTCCAGTGTCAGGAGGAAGAAAATAAAGACCTGAAGGACTGGGGCCACTAGAAAATCTATTTCCATTGATGAGGCCAGACACGCCTCTCTCCGCATGGGAACTAGAACATCAGTATCCTCTTGTATCATTGGGCTACACTTTGAATGAAGAAATGAAGAGGTTTTTTCCAGCGCAGGAAGGAAGCACGGTGGGATGATAGCATATGATTTGCTGGAGATGCTGTATAAGGGTTGCTGACTAATGTTAATACAAGTAATCTCAAATTACCGGTAGGATTAACATTAACCATAAAGATTAACATACTGGGGTTGAAAATAATTCACACCAAAGTAACAGGAATGTGGGATTCATAACAAATCAATCAACTCTGGAGTTTGTCAATGTAATCGTTCTGAGGAAAGAATATATTAAGTTAATCAGGATTGTAATCAGAAATGGAATAGACGTGCCTAACCTAAGAAGAAACATTGCAAGTGCCATATGTATATAGAAAGAAATGATGTAATGTAATTAAAAGGGTTTTTAAAAAAATTTTTTTTCATTAAAGTCCATTTATTGGTCACTTTTGCTAAACTAAATTGACTTACTATGTTTCTTGGAAGTAAAACAAAAAAAGCCAACTACATTTTATTTTAACTTTTTCAAGAAGATTATTTTTTTTAAAATTCTCTAATTTAGGCTGATAATTTATACTGGATTTCTGAAGAATTTCCATTAAATGAAGTTTAATATGTAAGTTAATTCTTTAATATTTATAATTTATGTCCAGGAGGCACTTCAAATACTACTTCTTAACCCAACTCTTGGCACAATGGCAGCACTCTATAATTGATGATTGTGAGAATAAAGGAATGACTGACAGCCTAAGCCCACTCACGTGGCTTGTCCCATCATTTATAAGGTAATAAATCTATTTGTGAGTGTACCATTGACTTGGATTTCAACTTTATGTTCTCTCGGAGTTTTTCCTCTTTTTGTTCCCTTGTGGACTCCTTTTCTTGCCTCCAGGATCTCTCAGTGAGATCTAATAAATTCTAATAAATCTAATAGTCTATATATACATATATAATAAATCCAATAGTCTATATATACATATATAATAAATCCAATAGTCTATATATACATATATATCTGTATACTATATATCTATATACTACATATATACATATATATATATAAAATATATACATATTAACTTATCTCATCCTAATGGTTACTTCCCCAAATGTATTTCAATATGAACTCCTCTGCTTGCTTTCCTAAGAAATGTAAAGAAGGAAACAAATAGACAAGTAACCGAAATTTATGCAAGCTATTTTTCTGTACACCACTATATGCATTCTTCCAAGAGGGCTGGCAAAAATGAACATACTTTCGGGTTATTTGTGAGGCAAGTATGGCTGTTAGCCATGTGAAACAGCTATCATCACCCAAGTAAGATGATCTTAACTACTACTTTAAAATAACATACTGCCTTCTAAAAGAGGCTTTAGAAGATTCTGGCACTCTCCAGGGACAAATGCTGCAGGAAAAACAAAAACTGGCTAACGTCTGAGCACCCTAAGAAGCATGAAAGGTTTATTCTTCTGTTTAGCTTTGTAATGGAACAGGCTCACAGGAAATCCAGATGCAGCCTGGAATGTACAACTAATTTAGTTACATTGCTTGCATTTTATGCTAAACATGTCTATAATATTATTAATGTACCACTCTACGTTTCTACAGTTGTAAGGTCTTAATCATAATAACGCCATGCCTGTACTTTACTTTCGTAAGTGGAATTAGCATTTCCATACGAACTAGAAATGCAGAACTGTTAATACTTCTCCTTAGGATTCTTGCTATGACATTTTCAATGATTTCATCATAATTCAGCAATATTCAAGTATCTCAGTTTATGTTCATAAGCATGGCACTATCGCGTGTGAATCTCCTTCAGAATCGGGCTCCTTTGGGTACGGTGGTTTCATCCAGTGCCTCCCTGCCTAACAGAATCAATCAGCTTCAAGTCAGTTAAATATTGTTTAAATCCTTACTACAGCACTCTCACTCAATCTGTAGTCTGCACAATTAAAAGTGCTCTTTCAGGGTTTACTTTTCGTTCATGCCTTTGTGGTATATTGTTACCACACTTGTCTTCTGCTTCTTCGCTCATTCATTCTGTTTTGGTAAGTATCAGTACTTGGATCTGTCCAAGTTTTCATAAAGTCTTTGAGGTTCTTGAGCTGCTGCTTGGGTCCTCCCACACCAGCAAACTTACTCTTCTTTGTGTCTTTTTATTTCACAGACATGTACGTACTATCCCTTAGACCTTCTGTTTTTCTGAGTTGTCCAGTCTGTCACCCTGGACTAGGAGGTGGCAATTGCCAAGTAATGCTGCATCTGCACTGCTGCTGTTCTTTTATCCATCCCTCCCATACAGGAAGAACACTGCAACAGCTGGAAAGATGGGGGTAGCGGCATCTTCAGTATAGCAAGATGGTAGTACAAGCAGGTAATCAGACAATTATATCCCCTATTTCTGGTTACCGTGGTGACTTGGATACCTATACTCAGGAAGTAGGCCAAGGAGAAATGAGAAAGAGTGGAGGCAGGTGTGCCGTTCTGTACTCTGACATGCCCAGTAGGTTTATGAGTCATTTGCTCGTTCAGTGTTTATTGATATGATAGTTACACAAGACAGTCTAAGACTCTGTTCTCACAGAACTTACATCCTTGATGGAGAAATAGACACTAAACAAGTAAATACATAGTAAGATTATGTTGGAGAGTGAATGCTATGGAGAAAAATATGGGTGATACAGTGAAAAGGCCTAGAGGTAAGGTGAGGAGAATGTATATGCTGAAATCTAAAGGAAGCAGACATGCAAATACCTGCAAGAAAACTTTTCCAGATAAAGGAAATGACGTGTGCAGAGGTTCTGAGGCAGGGACCAATACACAATACGCAAGAAAACAAAACAAGAACAGTGACCCAGGAATTTGGTTTATGTATATGCTGTGGGAGGTAGCTAGAAAAAGCAGGTGAGATTAGAAATTGAGGAGAGGTAATAATGAAGATATCCCAAGGCAAGAATTTAGATTTTAGTGACTTGAAGGATCAGTAAAAGATTTTAAGCAAGGGACTGAGAGGAAGATTGCTCCAAATATCTTATGGAGAATGTATTGTAGAAGAGCAGTAGTAGAAGCAAGGAGAAAATGAAAGTAAGTCCTTGTCAACTGGCTTGGACTGGGGAGTAGCAACGGAAATGAAGGAAAAGTTGAGTTAACTAGACCTGCTTATGATGGGAAGACACCCCCCCCCCCGCAAAAGGCCATGTTCTATCACAAGTAATCAGTATTTCCCACATACTACTGTACTAGTTCAATTCTACTATACTGGTGTATTGGTGTACCAAACACCAATTCTGGTGTTTCCTTGCAGAAAGACACCACTCATCAAATAAGAACTGACAGAATGCCAAGTAGACCGTAATTTATATCAGTTAGTCAAGAAAACAAAATCAAAAACAAAACTGTGTCTCAGTCGGTGTTTTCTTCGGGTATAAACTTCACTTACCCTTAATATGGTTATTATACATTAACTAAATGTCAGTGTAAGAAAGTGCTTTGCTACAGATTAAGAAGTACCTAACAAGATGAGCAGATGCCACTTAATTGCTAAAATTTACTAAATATTTTCTTATATATCTGTATTTATTTAGCAAGCAATAGTTATCCTGCTAAATCTAAATGGAATGCCTAGTTAAATATCTTGAGGCTATAAATCATGTAAATAACACTAATATGTTTTCTCAAGAGTTTACTGACAATATTGAGCTGCAGGGCAAGTGTAGCATTAGGTCATTATTTTATTCAAAAGGTCCTAGAAGTTTGCCTGCTTAAAAGTGTCTTCCTTTTCTATCTGCAAATCACATTCTCAGCCCTCTCTCCTGTTAGCAATGAACGTAGGAGCACAGACTGCGTGAGAGGAAGAGGATTTGCAAAATGGGTCTCATCAGTGGTGTTGCTAGGTAAAAAACAATTCACTAAAATAAGCGATTTTTTTAAGACCTACCATGTAACTAGTGTACTAAACTCTGGAGAAACAATAATGAGAGGAATGCCCATCCAAGGCCCCTCCTAGAGAGGGGCCAAACATCATCTTTGTGCAGTTATAAGGTAAGCCTCTTCCATCATAGAACAGGACCAAAATTAGTCAATAAGCTTAGTCCTCTCTGGTACTGAGCAGTACTGCAAAATAATAAAGTTCAGGGACCCACAACCCTGATGGAGAAGTTAGGTGAAGACTTCTGAAACAGAGACCAAGATAGCCAGTGAACAATTGAGTACTAAATTAGAAGGGAGAAGAATCAAAACACCACGGTGGTGGTAATCGAGAAGGAGGCTTCTTGGAGAAAATGGTATTTTAGGTAACCCCTAGAAGATGTATAAGAGGAGACTGGAGGAAGGCAACACCTTATGCAAGGGATGCAAAAGATGGCCAAGAGAACCATCCTGAAACAAAGAATGGACCTGGAGGAAGACTTGCCTGCCTAGCAGCAAGAAGGAGAGAGTAAAGGCTGAAGAGAAAACCTACGTAATGGAGAATCCTGAATCCCTGAATGAAGAATCACACGACACCCTTCATCTCCTATTTGGAAGGCTACTTTAAATTGTGAAGGAGTGAGATGAGATATGGGCATCTTAGGGAGATAATTCTGGCACTGAGAAATTAGAGGTTAGAAGGAGAAACTAGTTAGAAGGCTAAAGCTGTTGGGAGACAGAAGAAAAAGGGAATGAGCATCATTCGTTATATACATTATTGCTTTCTCATAACGATGAAGACCTTCCTTCAGCGACTTTATGTTAGTGGAGAAGGTAAGTTGTAGGAAGGGATATGGAGGTAGAGATGGAAAAAGTTAGAATGGAAAATGACTGATTTTTGTAAGTTGGGGTCAGTGAGGGTCTTTGCAGGCAGGTTAATGAGTTTGTCTTTATTCTATATGCAAAAGGAAGCCATTAAAGAAAGGCTTCAAGCAAGAGACATCATCAGACTTGTGTTTTAAGAAGATAACTGGCAATGGAGTGGGAGATGGACTCGGGCAAGTCAAAGTCAGGGAAGACCAGTTATAACCTTTCTGAAATAAAAAAGGCAAGAGATAATAAAAGCAGGTCACAGGACAAGCACAGTGGAAGGAAAAAAGGAGTGAAGACTTCTGGAGGATTTCAGAGAGGCACTGATAGGATTTGTCAACTAATTGGATACAGAAGATTTTATTCTCTCCCCCACACCCACCCGTGTATGTGTGTGTGTGTGTGTGTGTGTGTGTGTGTGTGTGTGTGTGTGTGTGTTTTTCCTCCTTCAAGTCCAGGCTGGTAAAATGAGAAAGTTGAGTTAAGAAACTAGTTTCAGAGAAAATTTGGAAATTCTACTTTTAGAATTCTGAACTGGTTCTTAAATTGGAACTCAAATAGTCTGTACCTCCAGATGGACATGCTTAGGAAGTTGTCAGAAGAATACGACATGCGTCGTAGGAGAGCTATCTCTGAATCCTGTAATAAAGTAAGCCCAAAAATCAAACGTTTCTCCCCCACCACCAATTTTTTCTCATGTTTTCTTTCTCTCATTTGTTTCTGTAACTTTAATATACAAATAGAGCATTGAGTTAGTGATATATTTGCTAATAATATGAACCTCATTTTAATTTTTAAAAACACATGTGCATACAGCAATTAACTGCTTCTATGTTCGAAGAAGAAATATAATCTGAACTTGTCTCCCTCTGCTGGTTGCACACTGAAGTATCATAAGTCTTTTATAATAGAAATAGAAATATACAATAATAATTGGTTATGCACAAGTATGGGATTTTGCAGTTCATAATGCTTAGTGACACGCATAACTTTATATTTTATCTTCACTGTAACACTTTGAGATAAACAATGCAAGTGTTATCACCCCACTTGTCAGAAAAACACTTTGATTCCAACCCATTAAGCTCTCATTAATAAATTAAAGAAATCAGAGGAAAATCAGGAAACACAGGTAATTAAAAGAATTGCATACTACTAAAGCTGGTAAAGACCAAGAAGATCTTCTTGTTCAGTCCCTCCATTTTACAGCTGAAACATGGAAGCCTAGAGCTTATAGTTATTTCAGATCACCGACAGTATTCAGAGAGTACAACTCTCAAAACAGTACTCTTTCTATTGTACCATGCTGTCTGCCTAATACTATCAGGATATTAATCCTTTATGCCACCGATGAAACATTTACATGTGGCATTTACATGCTCATTTTTCTAAGGCTATATCTATACAGCAACAGAACAGTCCATAGCTATGATAAACAAGTAAGAAACAAGCAAGTAAGAAACAAAAAAAAAAACAAGAAGTAGGTAGGTCAATTGAACAAATAGATAATAAGGCAAAGACCAATCCCCAATTACGTGTTTGAATAGATTTTCGGTCTGTTCCACCTTGGGGGTCTAGAACCATGGCAAGGTTTGAGATGATTTTCAGAGATGCCAGAGCATCTCTTGTGTCAGCAGAAGAACTGGAGGAATTGCTCACCCTCCAACCACCTGTAGCACTCTTTTCTTCTTCCTTAAGATAGTGTATTACAGCTCTCTGGCTACTCACCCAATATCCTATTCTCCAAAGTCATCTCCAAGCTTTTATTTTTTTTTTTTTAAGATTTTATTTGTTTATTTATATTAAGACTTATTTATGTATTTACTTACTTACTTATTTATTTACTGTGACCTGAGCTGAAAGCAGATGCTTAACTGACTCAGCCACCCAGGTGTCCCCAAAGCCATCTCCATTCTTAATGGATATTCCTATGTTCTCTTGGCAGACAAAAAAGCCAATTAAAATTATTTATTCTTGTGTGTGAGTGGTAAATTCTAACTTTTGAAGGGATGTGAATGTTATACAAGGGGGTGTCCTAAACCTCCAGTAAATTTCTATTCAGTAGAAATAAGTAGCAATAGAGAAGGATTTTTGTTTGTTTTCAAATGGGAGAGTCCTTTAGTAATTCTTGTTTTTTACTGACAAAGATATAAGCCTTTGAATCAACAACTGTGAAAGTAACTTAAAAGACCTAAAATTTAAAGTAAAAAGAGAATTTACATCATCTTAACCCATTAAATCATAATATCCCCTCACACAAGAAGAAAACTTAGCTTAGACTATCAACTCAATATATTGTACCTGTAAAAAAAAGTTCTTATACAGATGATAGATATTGGTCAGAAATAGAGAAATGCCAGTAAAATTACACACACACACACACAAATAGAAACAAATATAGACAATTTGAAAACATTGACTACATCCAGTACACTTGGTAAATATTTCCAATACCCATATCCAACAACAATTTATCAGTCAAACTTCTTAAACAGACTTTTTTTTCCAGTAGCAAAATCAAAATTAGAGTGGTGTTCTCAAAATCAAAATTTTCTTTAGTGGTGTTCTCCTTTTCTCTTGTAAGAAAGCATGCCAGAGTATTGATCTTAGGCTAGAATCAGGTTGGTAAGTGGCTTTAGAAGCCTTTTGTGATATTTGGAAGCAATGAGAATGAGCTGATACGAGAAATACTCGCTGTTTCAGGAAAAATAGGTTATAGTTAGAGCTTTGATGTAGAAAATATCTAGCTTGGATATAAGGACTAGACAGTTTGGGGAAGTAGGAAGATAGAGAAAATGATAAGCAGGTGTGAAGATGTAGATCTGAAAACACTAAGTGAACAAGAGGGAGTACAAGACAACACGGGTGATGGGAGAGGAAGATAATAAGTGAAAAGGAACTTGTAATATGATCTATTATTTCTTAAAATAGATAATTTTTATTAATCAGCTAATATTAGACAGTCTAATTTTGGTACCTATTTTGATGTATGTAGTAAAAAAGTAAAATTATTTTTCTTGGGACAAAAATGACCACCTTGTTGTTAAGAAACAATACTAAATGATGGTCTGCAACTTCTTTCCATTCCTACTAATTTGACTTATGATATTTTTGGTTTATGATATTATTAATAGTTTGATTACTTAATTAAATAACAAGAATTTAATGATCAGTTCTGTGTAAGTATTCTGAAATACTTACTTCTGAAAGATATCCTGAAAGATCTATGGGAACCATTCACTATGGGCTCTTTGATAAGGTCTCTCAGTAATTAAAAAAAAAAAAAATCCACCTTGTTAGGAAAAGAAGATCAACAAATAGATTGGTGAAAGATTCAAAAACAGCAAGCAATCAAGTTTGAAATTTTGAGAAAAACTGCTTTAAATGCAAAGAAATTCAAACATGTGGCGTTCACTTCAACTTTTTACATGTCAGTCAAGATACTAGGCACTGAGATCACAAAGAAGCACAGGGGAAAACCCTGGCTCTTAGTTCTGAAAAGAGATTACCAATAGTTGGACAATGACAATAAGTATGAACTGGACAAATGCTTACATGGTACTGTTTCCCATAAAGCAGGCCACCTAATCCACACTGGAGGGAAGGTTTTCTGAGGTGGCAACAGAGTTGTATCCTACAAAAGAATTCACCTGAGGAGGTAATACATGAGGACTGGGTCCATAAGGTTGTTTGGGATGTTAACAGTTGGAAATGAGTGTGGAATAAAGTTCACAAGGGCAACCCAGAGGGATAAATGTTGAGTTAGGAGCCAGCATCCTGGAGCAAAGAAATATAGCAAGGAAGAAAGTGTCCCTGACCAGAAAGGATCCCTGCTGGAGAGTAGTATGAAAGTCATTTGGATGAGGAGAAAGGAGATGAAATATAAAGTCTTAAAAGACAGGATGGGAGAAATCTAAACTTACTACATCAGCACACAAGATGTGTTTCATTTTCTTGGGCAAGGTTTTGAAAGTGGCCATCGGTATAATAGTTGTGTAAAGCAGAGGACCCAATTAGGATACTATGTCTGTGACTCAGGCTTGAAAGGTACTGACCTTACAGTGAGAGGAGAGGATAAATGTCAGGGATATAAAGGAAGAGTCAAAGGGAATCACTGACTAACTGAGCACATGAAATGGGTAAGAGGAAGGTATCCACAACGAGTCCTGTGAATCCCCTCTGGGTGTCTGGAGAATGGGGTTATCATTGCCAAGGTTCAGGGAAGTGAAAAAAGCAGAGTGGAGTATACTGGGGATGGGGGAGGGTGAGGAACTAATTGCCTCTAAGCAGAAGCACTGCCATTCGGTTAGTAGCACTTACTGGAGGGACTATTGGTATGAATTTCCCAGATGTGCATAATCAAGAAAGAAAAAAATTCCAAAAAAGAAACCATATGATCCTTTCAGTATTCATGCTTATATTTATAATTATTCATAAATAAAATAGCATTATTCTCTAATATCCACTCTCTAAAATTGTGATACACATAAAAAAATCCAAAATATAGGTAACACCTGGGCTAAAGTGAACATTCCTTACTAAAGGTTGATTATCCTAAATTTCCATCTAATATAACCCTAGGTTTTTTTTTTTTTTTTTTTTTAATGAGTTCTCACTAGATCTCATCCTCAAACTCTTAAGAGTTCAAAATATCCCAAGGTATGCTCACTACACTTGTTTGTTCATCATAATCCTCTACCCTTGAGCTTCTTCTACCTTTCTTTATTACAATCTATTTCTAACTGGGGTCAGGCCATTTTTTAAAATTTTGTACATTTCAAGATGCATTTGGAATATCAAATAAAGTTATAGGATAGTTTTTCTAATGATAAATAAATAATGAGCTCTATGCTGGGTGTGTTAGATTTGTTTAAATATTAAAGAAGAAATTTACAAAAGATAGTTATAAATATGAAGCAGGGTTTTAAGAAAGGATCCAGTAGTGAAATACAGATTGGGCAATCATCAGGATAAAGATGAGAGTTGAAGTGTGAGGGGGTGGGGGGGTGGGCGTGGGTGTGTTTGAAAGAGTTAACGAAGATAAAGAAGAGCAGAGTCTGAGAATTGCACCATGGGTAGGGCTTGCTGGAGTAAGAAAACAAGAAGTAAGAGAAGTTATTCCTGGAAAGCAGCAGATCCAGAGTGACTCTCCCTTCATCTGTAGAGCACAAAGTGCTTCAGGGTTCATTTGTCTTTACTTGGCACCTATTGCACTCCAGAGAGCTCTTTGGAAGAAAGATGTCATAAATGTCAGGTATTTAGATAATAAACATAGAAACAATAATAGATACCCAAGGTCTTTAAATAGAAAGAGAGCGCTGCCTGTATTCATCACTAAGTGGTCTGGATCAATATCAAAGGACAATGAGAACCCAGGGCAGAGAAAACTTAGGACGTTCCTATGTATTGCAATAGAACGATAAACTCACTGAAGGAGAGGGGTGGTCTCTTCACCAACCGTGCTTTTCTGTCTTATCCAAAGTTCCACTGGGACTGTCACGAATTCAACAGATGAGTAGAGAGATTCATCAACAGATGAATAGAGAGATGATTACTATGTGTATAACGGGACTTCCATGTTTCCAAGAGAAATTTTAACATCATAGGCCATAACTTAATCATTAGCAGATGATGGCCCTTTAAGAAGAGAGCAGCTTAAACACCTGTTTAATGTGTTTTCCTAGTAAACAACTGAAATGGAATCCAGTCCCTAAACTGCCATTTTATAAGTTATTCCAGTTTGAAAATACAGTTTGAGGTTCTGATTGTATCCAAGCATTTTACAAATGAATAGAATTACCTTAGGTAAGCAGCACTATAAATTCTTATTTTTTTCGCCAAGAAGTACTTTAAATCTCATTTGAAAAGATATGGAATATTATACACACACACACACACACACACACCCCACACACAGAGGCACATGTGCAAAAATACATTCACCACAAATATATGAAAAAAAAAACTGGACAGTTGGTGACTTACTAACAAGTTAATTTTTATTCATTAACTCATTATTAATTCATCTAAAACTTAACAATGTAATTAGCATAGTTTAAATTTCAAGTTTATTTCTTAGCAGTGCTCACGTTACTTCCAGATGGGGCAAATGAAGTACCAGAGAGCTGAAGATGAAACCTTGAGCTCCAAATCTTGGAGATGTTTGCAGAGGAAGGATAATATGTCTAGTGCTATCTTTGGTATTATATGTAGTTTCTGAGCTCAAGTTTTCATATTTGACAAATGCAAATCCTACAGATATTTAGATATGAGCAGAAGATTTGGTACATCCCCACTGTATTTCCAGCCATTCAATTCTCGCTGTCACCTGGAACTCGAAGCTGTGCACGGTACTGATTCTTTATCATCTCCACTTGCCTAGGCAGAGCCAGACAGACTGTTATAATGTACTATATGTCAGTGTCCTAGGTCTTAGCAGTGCCTTTTCTTATCTGAAGTTTGGTGGTGGGTTGAGGACTGGGGGGGAGTGTCCTTAATTTTTAAGGAAAAATATTACATTTATATCCCAAGATATATGTGCTACCGAATAATAAAGAAATATGGAATGGAGAAATATTAAATTTGCAATTATCTTTCCTACTAATGAGAGTCAAAAATGCTTTCCCTTATATGAAATTTAAAAATCAGCTGGCTTGGGTCACTTTTCATAAGCCATGCTTGTATCTCCTAAATTGTGAGTTTCAGATCAAACAGGTTTTAACTCTATTTCCTAGTTTTTTTCACTGGATGGAGCTCCAGCCATCATAGAATCTAGCCTTTGCATTTTGCAAATGGAATAACTAAGATCCAGAGACTTTAAAAGTCTAGCTCAAGGTCATACAATGGATCCTAGCATGGCTAGTACCAGAAAGCGTTTCTTCATAATACTCAGTTCAGAACCCTGATTGAAATATTCTGACTTCCAGGACGCAAGTGTGTGCACAAGTGTGTATTTGTTTATGTATAAGTGTGTGTTCTTTTGCTTGATGTGTTTTCTTAAGTAGATTATCCCTACCCCCTCCCCCAACTTTGTCACTCCAACTTTTCTTTAAACAACAAATTCTTACTCTTTAATCAAAACCCAGTTCAAATACCATCTATTCCTGTCCACTACTTTAACCTCCTAGAAAGCACTTGAAATGATTTGGTAGCACAGTTGTCAAACACATCAGATTTCTTTGCAAACATTTCTGCCTATTTCATTGGAATAGATTATAAACTAGTATCACTGCATCATAAACTCCTTAAGGATAGGAGTTTGAATGTCTTTCAGTGTATGATATGTATGGTGCTTGGTGATGGTGAGTGCTCCAAAAAACTTGTAGAAATAGCTTAATTTCATTTAGACCAACTGAGCAAAAATGTTACCCTTCAGAGTAATTAGTGTAAGAATTATACCTGTACTATGTAGGCATCACATTGCATTTTATTTTAATTCCTCTTAAATACTTAGAAAGTATAATAAGGACCTAACTTTAATGAGTACTTTTGGGGATGCAGAGGCTGGAGACCAGGTTTGTTGTTGTTGTTGTTGTTGTTGCTTCCCAGAAGAAATGCTGGTCTATGCCCACAAATTTGATAACCTACATGAAATAGACCACATCCTTGAAAGACAGAAACAACACTGGTACCTACATTTCTTGCTAAGTCTTATTCTAAAGAAATATTACCTATAACTTCTCAAGATCTATTGAAATCTTCTGCTATCTCCCTGTGTGATATTTCTCAACCATTTATAGCTATTTGGTTAAAGTCATCAGAGACAACCTAAAATTTCAGGCCTCATCTTAAGTGGGTGATGCTTCAGTTAATGATCTGTTCACTAGCCTGAAGATTTGCTTTTGGGGAATATCTGAACTATCACATCTATTCCTGTAAGACTAAAAATAGATTATTTAGAGAAGCCTACAATTTTAGAATGTATGAATGAGACCTTTGAGGACAAGACATAGAAGGGCCAGCCATCTAGTTCAGCTATGTCTGAAATGGCAGATTTTGCAAGATCATTTAACCTCGGCTATATGTGCAGACCTTGCCAGGCTGAAATATGACAGAGCTTGAGCACTGGGGAATTTGGGGGAGAGGGTCACACACACACACAGTGTTTGTTCTGTTTTAGCATGTAACATCTTTGTCTTTGCCCTCTGCTTTTGTTTTCACTTTTTCAGCTTCCTTACTCTTCTGATCCATATTCAGTTTAGTCCCTATTCCCCAAATTTCCCTTCTTTGCATCCCTTTATCTTTTTTTAGGACTATCTCTCTCTCTCTCTCTCTCTCTCTTAACCTCACCATTTACCCCATGTCTCACACTGGGCCATAAAAAAAGGAGTCATAGCTTTAAAAATGATCCACTATAGATGCTTAAAACATTTTGTATTTCTCTTTTTAATTCCTTACTTGGTTTTCAGTTACCAAGCACTCTTAATTAGGACTGTTTGAAAATGAAAATACTAAACTCACCCTAAATATTCATGTTGACAAGGAAACAAAAAAAGGAGATAGGTACTATACAAAGCACCAGGGAAAATTTTTCGAAAAGACGAAGTCCTTGTCCTCAAGAACATCATACGGTAGTTGGTAAGGCAGACACACAAATTACTTTCTGCTTATGTGTGACCTGAGATTGAATTTCAAATTTTTGTTCTGTAAGTCATTGGCTCACAGAAATCAAGGATTCCAACTCTGCATTTTGATATATTAAGTGAGACAAAGAATGGAATATTAAACAGAAATTCTAAATTGGGAACATAAGGTAATCCTTTTAGACCTTTATTAAAATTGGCATAGACTTTGAAGACTTGAGACTTTAGTGAAAAGGAGGAGATTTGGAGAGGTTCTAAAGCAGAGCCCCCAAAATGATTAAAGTGGTTAGAAACATTAGCAGATGCCCAACAGTTTGGAGCCAAGCAGATATTGTTGCTGGTTCAAATTAGAATGTGCCCAAGGCCTTAGGAAAATAGTTCTGTAAAGTTAATGTTAATGTTTTCAAACCATGAATGTCACCACAACTTCATTTTCTTGACACTGCTTTAATCAGCCCCAGGCTTTTCAACCCGCTGTCAGCCCCCTTGCAGAACTCCAGGCTTGCTTCATTCTTTGACACCAACTCAACGAAGGCAGGATGTGATCAATGGTCTTTACTGCCATTCCTTCACCCTCTAGACTCAGTAACCCAGCCACAGGTTCTGATCTCCTATAATGTTCTCTACACTCCCAGCTTTGTTCTCCCAGAAGTAGCATTTGTAGCAAACCAATCGTAAAATCCAGCATATCAAACTAGAATGCAAATAATTGGCGAGTAACTGGAAGCTCTGAGCCTCTTGCAAGAATGAGATTTCTCATGATATTGTGTATGTATGTATAGTATACATAGGTATATTGCTATAATTTACTATATATATTATATAACATATATTGTGTTTTAATTATTATATAATTATATCCTGGTTATAATATAATATGTATTAATTAATAGGTATAATAATAATATTATATATAATATATATGATATATTAAGTGATGTTACTATAATATTATATAATATATGTATATAAGTAACTTCTAGGTGCCAGGTAATTTGTCCGATACTGGGAATACAAGGAAGAATTTCAGATACTGTACCTCCATAGTTTAGTAGAACAGGGAATGTCATGCAAACTAGCACATTAGCATACCAGAAATTCAAGATATTAGGATAGACATTTGCAGGAGGAAGACTGCAGACACAAAGGTGAGGCTGATTAAGTGTTCTCAAGATTCTGGAATAAGGTAAATAATTTCAAGGAAAATTCTATGGTTAAAAGGATGCCAAAGTTAAATACATTTCTTTTAATTGAGAAGAGGGAAGAGTGGGAAGAGAGTCACATATTAGACCACTCGGTTGATACTGCAAGCTGTTTAGTATGTCTAGAAGAAAACGATTAGTAGGAGCTCTAGAGAGTGTCACAGGAGTCAAGTAACAGAGGACTTGCACTGACACCTGCTAGCAACCAAATAGGAAGAGTGAAGATGTTAGAGGACAACATATACAATCATAGAGCCACACTTCCTCTGTAGCTTCACATAGATTTTTTGCCTACACTCTACTTATACTAAATACTTCATTTTCTTTCTACATCAGTGAAGTACAGTATAACTTGTTTGTCCAAATTAAGTATTCATTTTAGAGTCTGGCTCAGTTCTCTCCATAAGAAGGACTTGAAATAATGAAAAAAATTACTTAAATATTTCCTTCTATTTTCTCCCCAAATTGCTAAATCTAATACATATTTTTTTCTTCCCTTATTCCTCTTCATACCGTTCACATGCACACAGAGACATATGCATACTCACATACACACATTTATAGGGAGAATTAAGAAAGTTAGAGACAGACCAAAAAAGGGGGGCAGGGGGAAGACAGGAAAAAAAGAGAAAGGACTAGAAGTGAGGTCTTCAACTGCTTAGACAAGAGCTAAAACATAGTAGAATGGCAGTTTTAGAGACCCCCAAGACAGGAGTGTAGGAAGATCCTAAACTCACCTCCTCCCATGGACTACCAAGTCTACAGTTGCATATGTATCCTTTCCCTCTGAAAACAAATGAACAGCATCTTCCCAACAATAAATTAACAAACAAACAAACAAACAAAAACAATAAAAGATGGGTAGGAGAGGCAGAGACACAGTCTTGCTAAAAACCCCTTACCTGGTATAGTGATGTGTAATGGGAAGATATCCTACCAGTCTGACACTTTTCCTGGAGGAGCAAGGGGTGTGTATCCCACATCAATTACCCAACCTGTAGCATCTGCACTATGGAGAAAAACTCCTCTATGTCTGGCTTAAAACCAATGGGGCTGATGCCCAAGGGACCCAAAGTGCTATAGAAAGCTGTCATTCCCCTTTTCAATAGCTGGTATATGCTCCCACTTGTCTCAGGGCCCAGAGCAGCTGGGTGTGTGTGGGGGGGTGGGGGGGCAGCAGTTTTAAGAGTACCTGTACTATATATGAAGGAAGTTCATTTGCTAATCTAAAAGCATATGCTAGAGAAGCAGGGGATAGTTGAAATTCCCTAGAGATGAAGGCACTGGTGGAGGCCATGTTATATTCTCCACCCACCCAGCTAGCACACAAGAGCTCTGATGAGTACCCTCCTGCCCCCTAGCAAAGACAGGTGGAAGCAAGTAGTTCTGGCTCTCTGCTGCAGCCTTGCTTAAACAGGTATATGGTGGTTGCAATATTCCCTCAACTCCCTGCTTGGGGCTGGAGAACATGAGCAGTCATGACATTTTCCCGCTCTTGTTCTAAAGATGGCACACGTACTGTACTCCTCACACCTGTGGGCACCCCCAGTCAAGACATTTTTTTCCCCCCAATTGCCTTTCTGAAGCCGGCAAGCAAGCCCTCTCCCCCTACAACAAATTCTGCTTCTACCTAACAAAGCCAGTGGACGCATGCAATTCACACAGGGGACAGTCTTTGATCACTTCACCTTAGTGGTCAAGGGGGCTGGGATTCCTGAGCTCCATGGAAATGTAACAATCAAGAAAATAGTTCTTAGCAGGCCACTACCTCCAGGGGACTACAAAGAAAACAGATGGAAACAAAAACCAGTCTTCCTGTGGCAGGGGGAGACACACACACACACACACACACACACACACACACACACACACACACAAACCTACTTAGTTATCCTGGAGCTTCAAGCTAGGGGACAGACTTCAGAGTTCCCACACATCCAGAGGCTAAGGAGAATGTAAGCAGGAGACACCATCCTTGCACACAACCGTGATCTTGCTATAGCTCCAGAAAACCTCCCAGAAAGTAGCTTATATACTCATTTGGTCTTGATTTTTGCAACTTTTGTCCAAAGAGCACCTATAGATCTTCTGGTCTGGGAACCAGCAGGGATTATGATTGCAGTCTACAAGATGGTATATATTTCCATATTTTTAAAACTGCTGCTTCAGGAGCAAGCTTCTAATTAGCCAAAACTAGGTGCTAGCCAAAACTAGGCAGTATTCCACCACCTTTGGAATACTGATAGGTGTTGGCACACCCTCAACAATGGTAATATATCAAGAATAAAGCAGTCTGTTTGGACAATCACACAGTTTTGAGAGAAAACAAAGAGCTAGGGCAAGATTGAATATTTCATCACCTTCACAAAGCCCCTTCTCCAAGACTGAGAGATGTAGCCATTGTAATATATAGAAACAACCACAGAGAGTCAAGCAAAATTAGAAAATGAAGAAATATGTTTCAAATGAAAAAAAAAAAAGAAGGAAAAACCTCAGAAAAATACCTTAATGATTTGGAGAAAGGTAATCTTATCTGATAAAAATTCAGAGTAATGGTCATAAGGATGCTCACCAAACTCAGGAGAAGAATACACAGTGACAAGTTCAACAAAGAGATAGAAACTATAAAGCACCAAATATAAGTACAGAGCCAAAGAATAAAATGACTGAACTAAAAGATACACTTGAGGTATTCAAAAGCAAACAGGGTGAGGTGGAAGAATAGATCAGCAGGCAGGAAGACAAAGCAATAAAATTCACCCAAAAAGAGCAGCAAAAAGAAATGAGAATATTTTTAAAAGAAGTTTACACAAGGGATCTATGGGACAACATCAAGTGGAAAAACATTCTCAACATAAGGGTCTCAGAAGGAGAAGAGATAGAGAAAGGGGCAGAAAACTATTTGATAAAATAATGACTAAAAACTTCCCAAACCTAAGGAAGGAAACAAATATCCAGGTCCACGAAGCCCAGAGAGTTCCAAATAAGATAACCCAAAGAGATCCACATCAAGACACAATAATTAAGACATCAAAAGTTAAGGATAAAAACAGAATTATAAAAAGTATAAGAGAAAGACAGATTGATACATATGAGGAAAACCCTACAGGGCTATGAGCAGATTTATCAGCAGAAATTCTGCAGGCCAGACTAGAGTACCATGACATATTTGAAATGCTGAAAGAAAAACAAAGAACAAGCAAACAAAACAATTTCCAGTGAAGACTATTTATTCAGCAAGGTTATCATTCAGAATTGAAGGAGACATAAACAGTTTTCCAGACAAGCAAAATGCAAAGGAGGTCATCCCTACTAAACTGGCCTTAAAATAAATAAATAAATAAATAAATAAATAAATAAATAAAGGTATTTCTTTAAACTGAAATAAAAGGTCACTAGTTAATAAGAAGAAAAACATCCAAAAGTAAACATCTCACTAGAAAAGGTAAATATGTAGTAAAAGTGCTAGATTAATTCATTATAAAGCTACAATAAAGATTAAAAAGAGAAGTAGCACAATTAACTAAAATAAAACAGTTAAGGGATACATAAAATAAGAAAAGATGCAAAATATGATGTCAAAATATAAAATGGGGACTAAAAATGTAGTTTTCTAATATGTTCAAATTTAAGTTGCTATCAACTGAAAATAGATTATTTTATAATAGGATGATATATATAAACCTCATGGTAACCCAAAGTAAACACTTAGAGCAAATACACAAAGGGAAAATGGGAAGTTTATCTAATAACAAAGGAACAAAGAGGAACTATAAGAACCATAAAAACAGCCATCAAACAATTAACAAAATGGCAATAAACACATACCTATCAATAATTAGTTTATATACAAATGGACTAAGTTTCACAGTCAAAAGAGTGGCTAAATGGATTAAAAACAAAACAAAACAAAATACATCTATATACTGTCTATGATAAGAGACTCACTTTGAAAGTAAGGACACACACATACTGAAAGTGAAGGGATGAAAAAAGACAGTCATACAAATGGGAAAAAATAAATAAATAAAAGTTTGTAGAGCTATACTCACAACCAATAAAATAGATTTTAAAACAAAGACCATAATAAAAGACAAAGAGCAGCACTACATAGTGATAAAGGAGTCAATTCAGCAAGAATATATAACATATATAAATATATATGCACCCAATATAAGAGCACCAAAATATTAAAAAATATATATATTTATGGACATAAAAAATTGTTGACAGCAATATAAGAGTAGGGGACTTAAACACCCCACTTATATCAATGGACAGATCATCCAAACAGAAAATCAAGAAGAAAACATTGGCTTTAAGCAACACGTTAGACCAATAAATTAAATAAGATGTATACTGGACATTCCATCCAAAAGCAGAACACACAGTCTTAGATGCACATACAACATTCTCCAAGATAGATCACCAGTTAGGTCATAAAATAAATCTCAAGAAATTCAAGAAGTTTGAAATAATATCAAGCACCTTTTCCAACCACACTGATTTGAAATCAGGAAACAATTACAAGAAGGAAACTGGAAAAACTACAAATATGTGGAGATTAAAGAATATGTTACTGAACAACAATTGGGTCATTGGAGTAATCAGTCAATGGTAGAAAGATAAATCTTTTTCTATAAGATCAGGAAGAAGACAGTGATACTCACTCTTGTCACTTTTACTCTACATAGTATTGGAAGTCCTAGCCACAACAATTAGGCAAGAAAAAGAAAAAAAAGGATAAAAATTAGAAAGAAAGAAGTAAATCTGTCACTATTTATAGATGACATGATGCTATAAAGAAAACCATAAACACTCCACCAAAAAACTGTCAGAACTAATAAATTAACTCATGAAGTGGCAGGATACCAAACTGATATATAAAAATCTGTTGTTATTTCTATATACTAATAACAAACTATCAGAAATAGAGATAAACCAATCCCATTTACAGTTGCATCAGAAAGAATACCTAGGATAAATTTAGCTAAGGGGGTGAAAGACTTGTACACTGAAAATTATGATATTGATTAAAGAAATTAAAGAATACACACAAATAAATGTAAAGATTTTCTGTGTTCATGGATTCAAAGAATATTGTTAAAATGTCCACAGCACCCAAAGCAATCCATAGATTCAATGAAATTTTTATCAAAATCCCAATGATATTTTTCAGAGAATTAGAACAAGTAATTGTAATATTTATATGGAATCACAAAAGACCTCAAATAGCCAAAACAATTCTGAGAAAGAAGAACAAAGCCAGAGATAGTACTACCTGATTTCAAACTATACTACAAAGCTATAGTAATCAAAACAGTATGGTATTGGCATAAAAACAGACATATAAATCAAGAAACAAAATAGGAGGCCCAGAAATAAGCTCATGCATATATGGTCAATTAATTTATGACAGAGGAAGTAAGAACATACAATAAGGAAAGGACAGTCTCTTCAATAAATGGTGTTGGAAAACCTGAACAGCCACATGTGGAAGAGTGAGTCTGTGCCACTATCTTACACCACATGCAAAATTAATTAATTAATTGATTGATTAATTCAGAATGGATCAAAGATTTGAATGTAAAATCTGAAACCATAAAGCTCCTCAAAAAAAAAAAAAAAAGTAGATGCTAAGCTCCTTAACATCAGTGTTAATGATTTTTTTTGTTTAGTTTTGTTTTTTTGTTTGTTTGTCTTGTTTTTGCATCTGACTCCAAAGGCTAGGGCCAGAAAAGCAAAATTAAAAAAAAAAAAATGAGACTACATCAAAGTAAAAAGCTTTGGCACAGTGAAGGAATCCATCAACAAAATGAAATGGCAACCTTCTGGATGAAAGAAGATATCTGCAAATCATATTCCAGTAAGGAGTTAATATCCAAAATATGTAAGAAAACTAATACAACTCAATAACAATAAAAAAATTTTCAATTAAAAATGGCCAGAGGATATAAATAGACATTTCTTTCCAAAGAAAACATACTATGACAGGGAAATGAAAAGATGCTCAACGTCACTGGTCATTACAAATCACTAGTCAAAAGTAAATCTAAACTATAATTAGATATCACTTTAAACCTATCAGAATGGCTATTATAAAAAAAAAAGGAGAAGAAATAAGTGTTTTTGAGGATGTGGGAAAAAAGGGAAACTTTATGCACTGTTGGTAGGATTCTAAACTAGTAGAGCCACTATGGAAAACAATATGGAATTTCCTCAAAAAAACTGAAAATAGAACTACTATATGATCCAACAATTCCACTCTATCTATCTATCTGAAGAAAATGAAAACACTAATTTGAAAAGGTATATGTGCCCCTATGTTAACTGCAGAATTATTTGCAGTAGCTAAGATAAGGAAATAACCTAAGTGTCTACCAGTGAATAAATGGATGGAGAAAATGCTGGTGAGATCTATCTGTCTGTCTATCTATCTATCCTACTCAGTCATAAAAAAAAAAGTGAAATATTGACATTTATGACCTAGAGATGGACCTAGAGGGTACTACACTAAGTAAAATAATTCAAACAGAGAAAGACAAAAGACTGCATGATTTCACTTGTATGTGGAGTGCAAAAAAAACACAAACAAACAAAATAAAGCCCAGATTCATAAATACAGAGAACAGATTGGTGGTTGCCAGAAGGAAGGGATGGAGGAAGGTGAAATGGGTGAAGTGCAAACTGCCAATTATAAAATCAGTAAGTCATGGAAATGCTATGAACAGCACAAGGAATATAGCCAATAAATATTGTATTAACTTTGTATGGTGACAGATGGTAACTAGACTTACTGTGGTGATGATCTCACAATGTATACAAATGTAGGATCACTATGTTGTGTACCTGAAACTTGTATAATATTGTCTGTCAATTATACCTCAATAAAGAGAGAGAATGGCAGTTCCTTTTACTCATCATTTGCCCCTGTTAGCCATAAAATAACCTGACTTTCTAAGATCATGAGGCCTAACAAGTGAGATTTCAGCCAAATAACTGATTTTTAATCCTTAGTGAAAGCATCTGATCTGAAAACCAACAAAACTGGGTGTTACAGAAACTTGAAATATTTGAGCAGACTTTTAAAATTCAGAATGTTTAAAATACTTCTCAAGATTAAAAATACATATATTTTAACATCTAGTTTCATGGACTTGTTACTGCATCAACAATATATAGATGAGAGCTGTCAGAGGACTATCATATAAATGTGTTTTTCCCATCCAAAGCACTATTTCTTCATTTCTTCTCTCAACTCTGTAGCCCATCTGGAAGTGTATAGACCGCTGGGTGAATTCAAACTTGGAAATTGAAATTTCGGCCTTGAATAAAAAAGGTGAAAATGTTCAGAATTTCCCACTAGCTTTAAAAGCCCCAAATGGTAATGATCCTATTCAGAAATTCAGACAAGAGTTGGGTGAACTTTTTGTATAAAGCACTGTTGATTAGCATTTTGCAAAATTCTTTGGGAAAAAAATGATGACTTTATTGAAAAGACAGGTAGCTCCTTCTCCACCCATCCTCCAAATCCTCCTTTACTCATGGATGCAAAAGTCTGAATGACCTGGTTAGATGTCTGTCCAACTTCCTCTTGCTAGGAATGGACCACCGCATTCAATATTTCCCTATGAGAAGTTCAATGAATTATTAGGCAAAGGAGGGAAAGAATGGGACAAAGAAGCTTGAGCGAGCATGAACTGGCAGAGATAATATCCCTACCAACATTTTGTTGGGACGCATTGGGTCATTTCACCCTTCTGAGTCACAAATTTTATCAGACTGCATTGATTATTAATGAATATGCAGAGTTCAGTCTGCTGATCCAAGTTATTTTCAGGAGTATTTTCATGGCTCCTCTTCCTACTATAGTTGATCCTTGAACAACACTGGTGTTAAGGGCATCCCCCAAACAGTTGAACATCTGTATATAATTTTGACTCCCCCAAAACTTAACTAATAGACTACTGTTGAACAAAATCCTTATGAATAACATAAACAGTCAATTAAGACATATTTTTATGTTATGTGTATTATATACTGTATTCTTACAATAAAGTAAGCTAAAGAAAAAATGTTATTAAGAAAATCACAAGAAAGAAAAAATACATTTACAGCACTATACTGTATTTATAACAATAAATTGTGCATAAGTGTACCTGTACAGTTCAAGCCCATATTGTTCAAGAGTCAACTGTACACTTATATGTTTCTTAGATAAATATTGCTTTGGAGAAAATTCCTTCCTCATGAACTCATCTTTCTTTTATGGTGAATACTGTTTCTAGGTGTTTGTTGGCACACCCGTCAGTCAACAATAAACTTGGTCAACAACCAGCTACGTTTTCCAGTTGATCTTTTAACATCTATATCGATTCCCTTCTCAGGATTTCAAACATTTCTAGGATTGCTTTAATCTCAAAAGTAACCCATCAGATGTCATCCACTTTCCTGGTTTTCAGAGTATGATCCTCAAAATTTTGATTTTTAAACAGATGATCCAAGGCCACAGTGAGGAATGGGGGCAAAAGAATGCCAAGAAAGTTTTCAACAAAAGAAACAATACTTCACACTGCTTTTAGACACTGAAGTACCACTTTCAATTTTATTTGATAAAAGATATTTTTGTTAGTGGATGAGAAATTCTGGTCTGAGAGATTCAGCAACTTGATTGAGATCACTGAGCTAACGACAGAACTAGGCTTAGAACCAGGCATCTAGAATCTCTACCTAGAAGTAATTCTGCCACTCTACATCTGACTCTTCTAATTCTTCTTTCTATCCTGTTAACATCTATTTATCTCTTTTTAAAAATTTCCCACTCTTCCTTCCTTTTGCACTTTATAGTTTTATCTAGAGCATCTCGTTTTAGTTTCTCCATGTATTTCATAGAATATCTTCTTTTCTCAACAATTCTGAGGATATTAGCCCATTGCCAAAAGACTGGAGGGGTCATTGTTATCATTAGCAATATTATTGTCTTTCAAATGGATATTTTATTGAGAGATGTTCACCTTTCATAGATTTACTCATTAATTATATTAGTATGAACTCATATACTCTTATAAAGTATACAGAAAAGGGTATGAAAACTAAGACCCCAAAACAACTTGCCCATTGGCTCACAGCTATTCAGAAGAACAAGGAGGGTTGGAATCCTTTTTTCGTTTCCACTCTTTCCACTTGAGTATTCCAAATGAAGAGAAGGATTGGGGTGGGGGCGTTGGGTTGTGTTATATTCCTATCTGCATGGGCTATTAGCCTGCTTTTCCTTGACATTTCAAATGACTTGGTTCTTACTAAATCATTCATGCATACACTTACAAATTACTCCTTCACCTTGCCAACCTTGCCACCAATCTGCTAGAGCAAGACCAAATGGTCATAAGTTCCTTCATAAACTTTTCCCTACAATCTACATGGTTGATTGCCTTCTCATCTAAGCATTGTTTAAATTTTGACAATGTTTTCAACATAACTGATTCTCTTTTGACCTCTCATCAGCCCTACTTTTTTTCTTCCACTAGATTTTTATTCAATTAGTCACCCTACTCATACCAGCATATTTCATTTGGTGAACAACCCTGTGTAATATACTATCCAGGACTTGATTTTATCTTCACCCTTTTGTAACACTCTAAATCTTCATCAGAATATTCAGTCCAGAAAGCACAAGAGATTGGAAGAACAACTAGTAGCCAAATATGAAGCAGATGCTCCTTCACAGACAGTAACAATGGCAGGAGAAGGCGAATTTCCTAGTAGTGGCAAATGCATATCTCCAACATAACACATACATACATTCAGTTACATATATATAAGATTTATAAGTATATAAAATAAATCTCATGCAGCTTCTGAACCCCTACCCTCCATAACATATAGGATGCAGAGAACCCAAATTAGAAGGAATAATGTATTTGTGGAGAGCTACATCCATTTCCTAAATCCTCCAGCTGAGGGAGGCACATAAATGGTAGTGATACTAATAAATCCTAATCTAAAGCTCATGCTCTTTGCCCTAGAGCAGGCAGCTGGGAGGTTAGAGGTATCAATTTGAACACCTGCTGAAGGGTAAGGAACTTCTCTATAGTATGAGCAATTCAATTTTTTATTGAAAACTCGTTTTCTTTCAGAAATCAGGGTAAAAAGCCATTTATGGGTCAGTCATGGCAAAATGATTATAATCACGTTGCTCTATTGCTTGATTAGGTCACTATTCACTAATGCCCTGAAACCATCAGGTTCTTTGAGCTGTCATTTCGTACCCCATACCACTTGTGGTGAGCTTCCCTATATCTAGTTTAGAAAGCCAGTTCAAGGCAGAAGGTGGTTTTCTTTCTCTACTATAAAAAGAGTTTTGGGTCACGGGTGGTTGCCTTCTCACTGTGCTTTTAAAAAAGAAAGAAAGTGCCGTCCGTTTGCTGGGAGCAAAAATATGTTCTTTTTCATCTGAAACCATTCCTTGCATCTCACTAAATATTACTGAGCATCTCACAAGTAGCCTATAGTCTTACCCATCTGCAACAGTAAACTGAATATATTAGGAAAACCTCTTCAGACTAGTAGAACCCAGCAGCCTAGGAAGCTTTGGGGAATAAAATATCTGACAGCAGGTGGCCTAAGTAGACCAGCTGTATGGCTATACATAGGAACTGCCACTTAACAAGTTAGGGCAGCTTGTCCCCATAGCTTGTGGGAAGTTGGACACATTCTACACTCTCTGGGCTATACAGGAAAAACAGGCATTTCATCATGTCTTATGCCTCCTTAATCATGTGATTTTAAGTTGCTCTAAGACGTAACAGTTTCATGTGAAGGAATACAAATGGCAGTCCCAGGACATACTGGACCATTGACCCATTGTTCATATGTCAGCAGTCTCCTTCTCCTTTGTGAATAGTCAGTTACCATGGTAACCAGTAGCCAAAGTTTATTAGTGTTTGTTTAAAAGGTGATTTATAAGCATAGAAATAATTGGCTGCTTATTAACAGGTGGGGCTCCTGAACTCAGCTGCCTTTGGCAATTATCTACAGGATTTAAGAGTTGTGCCCCTGTCCTCTGCAGCTGCCTGTCTGTTTGGCTCAGAGAGTATCAACCTTGAAAACAAGGCAAAGAGAAAACAATCCATCAGCGGGGTAGGTGGAGCAGACCTTGTGACCGATATTGGTTGCTTGCCTAGCAGAGTGCACAGGAGAAGATGGGAGGGAGTACAGGTTGCCCACTTTCAGTTCTTTCTTCAGAAAATGTGCCTACTATATCCTCAAAACTGTTGTTTCTCAGCAAATTCATTAGGAATGGAGCCAGACTTATGCATAAGTTGTTGTTTATACTGGAAGAGCCCCTTATCTAAAAATACTTCCCTGAACCAGCAGTCACAGAATCTGAAAGTGCATCAGAATAGATGTATTATTTTCAGTGGGGTGTGTGTATGTGTGTGTGTGTGTGTGTGTGTGTATGCATGAGAGAGAGAGAGAGAAAGAGAGAGAGATTGAGAGTGCTAGACAGAGTTGTATATTGTTTGGGGGTGTTAGAGGAGAATGAAGCTGAGAGAAATGGAGTATTTCAGTACTCCTAATGGTAGGAAACACGTTAACCTTGCTGCTGACCACATTCTTAGTAATTGGAGAGACCCCGGATAGCCTGAGAAAACCCAAGAAAATATAGTTGTGGATTAGAGTCACAGTTCTTCCAGACTGCAATTTAGACAGGCTAGACCTGACTTAGATGATTCTGTTTTTTGTTTTTTTGTTTGCTTGTTTTTTTAATTTTTAAAGACCCTTTCCCACTTCTAATTTTTTCCCACAATTTTGGAGTTTTTGAATAATTGTTAATAAAAAAGATACACTTATTGGGGGCACCTGGTTGGCTCAGTGGGTTAAAGCCTCTGCCTTTAGCTCAGGTCATGATTCCAGGGTCCTGGGATCCAGCCCTGCATAGGGCTCTCTGCTCAGCAGGGAGCCTACTTCCTTTTCTTTCTCTGCCTGCCTCTCTGCCTACTTGTGATCTCTCTCTATCAAATAAATAAATAAAATCTTAAAAAAAATACACTTATTGAAGCATACCATGTACTCATTCATCTTCTTAATCTATATAGCTTACTACTACTACTATTATTATTATTACTTATTGTTCTTTTGACCTGAAGTATGTGAGAAGAAGGGAGAAGGGAAAACAGGACAATTACTGGAAGATACCACAATGGTAATAAAATGTAAGAGAGATTCTGAAGAGGGAAAAACTTTAAAGAGAGAGATTAAGAAGAGAGAAAAACTGGAGACTAAAAAAGATGTTCCATCTGGTTTCTGCAGCTTCTTTCATTTTTAGACAATCTTAGGAGCTGAGAACAAGGCACAGTTGGCCAGTGCTGCTTGAGGAATAACATAAAGAAAGGTAAGAGAATCAACTGTGCATTGCCCTGTAGGATATTTCATCAACTCCAGGGGGTATACAGACCAGAAATGAGAGTGTATATCTCAGTGCTAGAGGGGCTGATTACCCCTTCAGTTGTTTTAATTTATGTAACAGCATATTTTCTCCCCAACTCAACTAAGTGCCTAATTCCACCAATGAAGCACCTACCTCACCAGTAACTTTGAAAGTGTTATTTGGGTTGATTAAACACTACTCTATTTATGGAAATACCTTTTGTTTTAATAATTGGTAGTGGTTTTTAATTCCACCATCTACAAAGTGTGTGTATGTGTGGTGGAGGGGTAATTATTTTGATCCTCTATCTTGCTGAGATTTTTGAACACATTCTATACTTTCTGAAGAAAACTCTATTATAAATAAAAAAAGTAAACAGATTTCATATAACTTTTACTATGTTTTAGGCTTCACTCTAAGTGCTTTATATAACTCATGTAATCCTCAAAAAAATTTACAAGTTGGGTATCATTACTATCCCTTTTTTTACATGTGAGGAAACAGAAGGTTAGAAAGAACTTGGCCCCTGGGTCGCTCAGTTGATTAAGCAACTGCCTTCGCCTCAGGTCATTGTCCTTGAGTCCAGGCATCAAGTCCCTCATCAAGCTCCCTGCTCGGTGGGGAGTCTCCTTCTCACTCCTACCTCATGCTCTCTCTCTCTCTCACTCTGTCTCTCTCAAATAAATAAATAAAATATTTTAAAAATGAGATTAAAAAACAACTTGCTTAAGAATATAGAAAGGAACAAATTAGGAACAGACCTAGACGGGGCACCTGGGTGGCTCAGTGGGTTAAGGTCTCTGCCTTCAGCTCAGGTCGTGATCCCGGGGTCCGGGGATTGAGCCCCGCATCGGGCTTTCTGCTCAGCAGGGAGCCTGCTTCCCTTCCTCTCTCTCTGCTTGCCTCTCTGCCTGCTTGTGATCTCTGTCCCTCAAATAAATAAATAAAATCTTAAAAAAAAAAAAATGGAACAGACCTAGAATTTGAAAACTTCACTCAGGACAGCCTGCTCTTCTGCATCTCTTTATTCCGATGAAGTAGGAAGTTAAAAGAGAATGTAACTCTCACCATAACAAGCAAAACAAATTATGTGAGGTACTAAATTAATTTTCCTGAGTCCCTGAGAAAAGCGACATTGAAAAACTCTTTAAATATGCCAAATTCCAGTGATTACTTCATAGGAGAAAAGACACACAAAGCTACTTTCCTTGGCTTAGTAGCAGGAAAGGAAAACTTTCTCCATAGACCAAAAGGCAGCAGAATCTTTAACATTATTTTAAGGCCTGTATGTGGGCTGCCCAGAAAGACTGGAATTCTGATACTCCTGGTGAAGTCACAGAATAAATCTGCACTCACTCACCAATTCTACTGCCTGGGTCTTTACTGACTGTTCAGGAGCAGTTCTCCACAGGCTAGAAGGCAGGGGAGGAGAATTGAGAGGGATTGATTTCAACTCAAGATTTCAGCTTCTAAAAACTGGAGACAGCATTCTGAGAGGGACTGCTTTGAGGCATTCTGGGAAGAGAAAGATCTTCCTGGGCTTACAAAGTCTTAGTAGGGCTGGAAGAGAGCAAAGAAAACTTCCTAGAAATCCGGAGAGCTGCAAGTGCTACAAAAGCAGAAATCTTCATGTTTTAAAGAGCTAGCACTGGGCAAAGAAGCAGAGAAATATATGGATCTCACTAGGGCTCAGACCCCGAGTCTGCAGGGTTTCATTCTAACTCCACTTACAAAACATTTAAAGCCTGTGGTCAAACTGAAGCTGCAGCAAATCCCAAACACATCTCAACTGGAGACCAGACTTATTTAGCTCTCCATTCTAGATCTTTTCTAGAAATAAATATGATTTACATCCATTGTTTGTATTGTTTACTTACACAAAATACCTTTAGTGCCATAAAATTTGCATGAAAAATAAGACATGTAAATCATGTCCAAAAGAGAATATATGGAGAGAAGCAGAACCAGAGATGGCCCACATGTTGAAATTATCAGATATTTTAAATAAAATGTGTGGACTTTTTTACATGGAATGTAAAGGAGGAAGCAGAAAAAGTAGGCAATGTGAGTAAAGAGATGGGGGATTTTAGCAGAAACATATTAAACAAATCTATTGAAAATTCCAGAAAAGATACAATATCGTAAATGAAGGACTCATTCAGTGAATTTAACAGCAGACTGGAATCTGAAAAGAGGAAGTATCTTGGAAGACAGATCAATAGAGCTCTTGGTGCTGCTTGTGTGTGCTGGTTCAGGTGAGAGCCTGACCTCTTTATGAAGTGGCAGCCAAGCATAATGTGGCACATACACCGGCAGATGAAAAGCCCAAGGAAGGAGTCAAATTTGGGAGCAAGGATCATGTTAATTTGAAGGTGTTGTGTCTGGATGGTTCTGTGGTGCCATTTAAGATTAAGAGTCATACAGTACTTAGTGAACTATGAACAATAGGCTTATCAATGAGGTTCGTCAATGAGGCAAATCAGATGCCAATGGGATGAGCATCCAATCAATGAAACAGACATTCCTGCGTACTTGGAGATGGAGGATGAAGATACAATTGATGTGTTCCAGCAGCAAACAGAAAGTGTTTACTGAAAAGGGAACCTGCTACTTTACTCCAGAACTCTGGTCCTCCAGACCAAAAGGACAACCTAAATAAGAAAACTGCAATTTGCTTCTACTACATCCTGACAACTACAGTAGAGTTCTCTCAATTCTTTCATTTTCCCTTTTCCCATTCCTTTATTGCACATAAAGCAACTGGTGTATATACACAAACATATTGCACTTTTTTTTTTAGATTTTATTTATTTATTTGACAGACAGAGATCACACGTAGGCAAAGAGGCAGGCAGAGAGAGAGGAAGGAAAGCAGGCTCCCCGCTGAGCAGAGAGCCTGATGCAAGGCCCAATCCGAGGACCCTGGGATCCCAACCCGAGCCGAAGGCAGAGGCTTTAACCCACTGAGCCACCCAGGCGCCCCAAACATGTTGCATTTTTTTTTTTTAACTAAATGGCCAATGATATGTTTTGATCAGCACCAAATGGCTATGAGATAGGGAAAAATACTGATTTTATGAACATATCCCTGTCTCCATTTGTTGCATTCAACTCCTGTCTTTATATCTCAGTAAGTTATTTTGCTCTCAAAGAAAAACAAAAAAGAACAACATAAAAATCCTTGCATACTTTATTTGATTGGAGAGTTTCAATGCTTTTCATTTATCACTATAAAACCAAGGACAATTTTATAACTTTTTGTGTATATTTGTGATATGCGGCATGATCTGTCTTAAGTAGGAATAAATTAATCTAAAAGGAGATTCCTAGATATTTTTTCAATTCAAGTCAAGCATCTTGTTTAAATAAAATTCTTGTTTAAAATGAATAAAACAAAACAGGGCAATAGAAGGCCTCCAAACTAAAGCAAAAAAAAAAAAAAAGTAAAAGAAAAATGAGAAGTGTTTGAGATCTGTAGGACAATATCAAGCCCACCATGAGTGTAGAAAAAGAAGATAGAGAATAGGGTAAAAAAATATGTAAAGAAAATATAGCAGAGACTGATTCCAAATTATTGAAAGATGTTAAGCAATATCTGATATTCAGTGGACCCCATGCAGAGTACTACAAAACAAAGCATGCCTAAATTCATCATAGCTAAATTGCTAAAAACAAAATTTAATAACTTAAAAGCAGTCAGCAAAAAATAGACATTATTGTCAATGGTATAATTTGCATAATGGTTGATTTACCACTAAAAATAATTGTAGAATATATTATTGGACAAAACAATAACATAAAGTCCTAAAAACAAAACTCAACCTAAGAATATTATATATAGATCTATCTCTCCTTTATAAAAGAAGGCAAATGAAGTCATTTCAGAGAACAAAACTTCAGGGAATTTGCCTCTAGCAGCCCTACATGTAAGACATGCTAAAAGTAGTTCTTCAGAAATGAAGTTCTTCAGAAATGAAGAGAAAGGATGCCAAATGAAACCCCAGATCTGCAGGAAATGAGTGAAAGGCATAAAATAAAGTAAATACCTGGGAAAAGATAAAAGACCTTTCAATCTATATCTGTATTTATATCTATGTGTATTTTTAAAAGACTGCAGAGCATTTAAAAGAAAATAATAATAATATGTCAAATGTATTTAGGGATTTTTAGCATATATAGAGCTAAAATAAAAGAAATGAAGTGCATAAAGGATAAAAAGATGGCACCCCCCCCCCCACTAAACTGCAATATAGCATAATGTTATTTGAAGGTAGGCTATAATGAATCTAAGATTCATATTTTAAACTCTGAAGCTATACCGTCCAATAGGGTAATCAGTAGCTACGTGTTGCTATTTAAATTTAGGCAAAAATTAGTCAAAATTAAATAAAATTTAAAATTCAGTTCCTAAGTTACACTAGCCTCATCTCAAGTGCTATGTAACTACATATCTCTAGTGGCCATCATATTGGATTGAACAGATATAGAAGATTTCCAGTTATTTCCAGTTATTTCAGACATCATTGCTGTAGATAAAGCATAAAAATACAACCCAAAGATATAAATCTAAATACTAAAAAGAGTAGAAATAGGATATAAAAAAATGTGATTTACATCAAAGAAGGCAGGAAAAAAATCAGAAATGTTTAATAAATGAGATAAATAAAAACCAACTATGAAGATAGGATATTAAAATAGAACTATATCCATAATTACATTAAATGTTAATAAACAAAACATTCTATGTAAAAGTCAGAGATAATAAGATTATATAAAAAGACATAACCTATAGATTTTATGTGTAAAGGCAGAGCAATTGAAAGTAAATGTGTAAGAAAAAGTACCACTGAAACACTAAGATTAAGAAATTTAATTATATAGAAAGATTTGTTGTGTTTAAGATACTATTGAAACACAAAGATTGAGAAATTGTTTGCCCATCTTAATATCAGACTAAGGTTATTTCAAGAGAAAGAATATTACTGGAGAAATAAAGAAACATTTCATAATTATAAAGGGATTGATTCATCAAGAAGTTATAACAATTCTAAAAGTGTATGTACCCAATAACAAGATTTCAAAATCTTAATTTGCATTAAGCAAAACTTGAGAGAGTAAATGGAGAAGTAGACAAGTCCATGTTTGTGGTCAGAAATTTTATATAACCATCCCCCAGTAACTGTATATGTATAATTCTACCCCAACTACCCTACACAGTCTTTGCCTGTGCACATGGGCTATCCACCAAAACAGACTATAAACTGGGCTATAAAGTCTCAAAAATATTTAAAAATTACAATCATTTAGAATATAGGCTCTGGATATAATGATATCAAATTAGAAATTAATTTTTTTTTGATATTTTATTTTATTTTATTTATTTTTTTTTATTATTATTTTTTTTATTTCCAGCATAACAGTATTCATTATTTTTGCACCACACCCCGTGCTCCATGCAATCCGTGCCCTCTATAATACCCACCACGTGGTACCCCAACCTCCCACCCCCCGTCCCTTCAAAACCCTCAGATTGTTAATCATGAGAGACTATGGACTCTAGAAATTAATTTTTAAAAGCTATATAAAAAATCCTAAAGTATTTGGGATTTCACAACCAATATCTAAACAACCTATAGGTCAAGAAGAAATCAAAAGGAAAATTAGAAAAGCCTACAAAATGAATGATAATAAAAGCATATATATATAAATATCTGCATGATTCAGCTAAAGCTCCATTAGAACACTTAGAGTTTGAATGTTTATAGTAGAAAAGAGGAATAATTTAAAAATAAATAACTAAAACTTCTATTTTAGAAGCTAGACAAAACAGAGTAAATTAAGCCCAAAGTAAATAGAAGAAATTATGAAGACAAAAATATAAATCAACAGAATATAAGGCAAACAAAAGGTAATCAAAATATTGAAAGTAGAATCATTAAAAAGATTAATAAACTTGACATATTTCTGGTAAGATTTACCAAGAAAAAAAGAGAAATACAATTACATCAAGAATGAAAAGTGACAGTAATAGAGACTGCAAAAAATAGAAGGATAAAAAAGGAATTTATGCCAATAAACTCTATGAATTAGATGAAATATTCCTTGAACACTTACTTAAATTGATGTAATAACGTAAGAAATAGCCCTCTGATTATAAAATAAATCGAATTCACAATAAAAAACTTTCCCCCAAAGTTATTTCAAGCTCAAATGGCTTCACTAAAATTTTATCAAGTATTAAGTAATGTATAATGCCAATTCTACACAAATTCTTTCAAAAACTGGAGGAGGAAGAAACACTATTCAAATAATATGGTCTGATACCAAAACTTGGCAAATATAAGAAAAAAAATATAGACTAATACCTATTATGATCACAGATGCAAAATCTGAAAAACATAGAAACAACCTGAGTACAGCAAGCAGACTCACACACAGTGATGCCTCATGAACAGATGGATTTTCATCCCAGGTACGCAAAAGTGGTTCAACATTTCAGAAATATATATAATTCACCATACTAGCAGAATAAACAGAAAACAACAACATCAAAAACGCTCCACATAATCATTTCGACTGATGTAGAAATAAGGCTTTCCTAGTATTCTCCTGAAGATGAATGCCCTCTCTAATCATTTGTATTTTATATTTTCCAGGAGTTTCCCTTCTGTACAATGGGGCAGGGAAAATAAATAAAAGCCTAACAATCTAAAAGAATAATTAAAGTTGAGCTATTTGCAGGCAAAATAATTGTAAATGTAGAAAACCTTCAGAGAATCTACGAAAGAACAAGGAATAAATTCGGTGAAACTGTAGAATTCATATTCACAACAAATCAAGTGTTTCTATATATAAGCAAACAAAAATTAGGAAAACAAGTAAAATTATATATAATATCATTAAAAATACTGAATATATAAACCATCTACTGAAAAAGATGCAAGACTTTGAAACTGTAAAACATTGTTGAGAAATTTAAAAGACTCAAATAAATAGTTATGACTATGTTTACTGACAAAATTTAGTATTTTAAGGATGTGTTTTTCTCTCTTAATCTATAGACTTAATGTAATACCCATCAAATTTCTGACAGGTTACTTTGAAGATATCGACAAACTGATCTGAAATTTCAGGTAGAAATAAGAAGGATTTAGAATAGCCCAAACAATCTTCTAAAAAAAGTTCAAGGACTTAACACTATCTACTTCAAGACTCATTACAAAGCTATAATAAGCAACAGAATGGAAAAATTGACTTAAAGAATTAAAATACAGATCAATGGAAAATAAGAAAGTTCAGAAACAGACCCACACATATGAAGTCAATTGATCTTCAGATAAGGCACCAAGTTCATTCAATGGAAGAAAGAAAAATCTTCTTAACAAATGATATTAGAGCAACTCAACCCTTATACTCCATAAATAAAATATTAATTTGAGATCAATCTTAAATGTATGAAGCACAGAAAAAAGATAATATCTTTATAACCTCGGGAGCAGACAAAGATGATTTCTACAGGCCACAGAATCAGTAACTCTAAAAGAAAAAAATAGATAAATTGAACTTCATCAAAATTGAAATTTACATCTCATTAAAAGAAACATTAAGAAAATTAATAGGCAAAAAACAGACTGTGAGAAGGTTTTCATAATACATCTATTTAACAAAGAACTTGTATCCAGAATATTAAAGAAACCCTATAATACATTAAGAAAAGGACAAATTATAAACAGGCATACCCAATTACAAAATGGTTAATGAGTTGAATACATACTACACAAAGAAATACAAATTACCAAGAAGTGTTGGCAATTGTGTTCAAAATGTCCAAAAAAGTCCAAAAAAGCCTGTAAAAGAATGTTCACAGCAACTAACATATTCATAATTACACAAATATCTGCCAGCAGAATGAATAAGCAAAAAGTGTTATAGTCATGCAATAAAATGCTACTACATAAAAGGAGAAACTATCGATACAGAAAAAAGCTATATAAATTTCAAAAAAAACATTATGAGGAGTGAGAAACCAGCCACAAAAACATGACTCAATTACTTTATTTATATTACTTCCGAGAATAGATAAAACTAATCGAGGGGGATAGAAATCAGAAAGTGGTCACCTCTGTGGGGGGAGAGAATGAAGCAGAGATTGACCATAAAATGACAAGAGGGAATTTTCTGGGGTAGTATAGATGATGTTAATAAGAAAAAGAATGGGCAAAACACAGACTGAGAAAAAGTTTTCATAATACAGATATCCGACAAAGGACTCATATACAGAATATTTACATTTGTATATGGTTACATTCTGTACATGGTTAAATAAAATGACTAAAATTCATTAAACCGAATGTTTAAGATCTGTACAAATTATTCTATGTAAATTACATCTCAATATATACATGTATATATTGTATGTATATACAATATATGTATATATATTGTGCCATATTCTGTGCAACTCACTGGAGATATAGTAATGAACAAGACTGTTCTCATAAAGTTAAAAAATCCAATAAATGGAATTTTTTAGGCTATTCTAGGAATTACCTCAACTACATCCTTCTCTTTGTTGTCCACATAATTAACTATTTTTTTTGTACAAAGTATAGTGAAAGTGTGATACAGAAATCAGGAGTTGTGAGTATTACTCACATTTCCATCCTCAACTAGCTTTGTGACCTTGAGTAAGACATTTATCCTTATAATACTTACCTGCAGAACAAAGGTGTCCATCCAATATCCTTTTAAGCCCTCATCTTATTGGTTTTTATTCTTATTACATACACTAATGATGATATTATCTGTTTACTGTGAAGCTGTAAACCTGAGGGGGAAATCTGTGCATCATGGAAGGAGACAGCCCCAATTTCTTGACCCTAAAGTGGTAACTGCCATCACTTGCCACTGAGCCCTTTCTAGTGAGTTAAGCTGAGAGTTTAAAGAAACCGAGATCTGACTAGTCTGGCCTTTATTTGAATTCTAATTGCTTTTATTAAAATGGCTTTTTCAGTTATGGTTATTTTGAGAGTGACCAAACCAGAGCGCAAATCTCCAAATCAAAGACCCCCGTTGCAGAAAAGCCTTTTTAGTTTGCCAGGTACACAAAGCTATCTTGCTTTTTAAGTGAATTAGTTAAGAGTCAGAGATGGGACAGAATCTAAAATCTGTATGCTCATAATACATTCTCTTACAAACATTTAGAGAACATGCAAGACTAAATTGCTCTTTTATGAGGTCTGCAGAGGAACATAATACATAACTTGCTTTCATTGTGATTTTTAAATTTTGCCTTTCTCCCAAATTGCTTAAACACTTTTTGGTTAGAGAAAATAAGCCTTAATATGGCCAAACCTTTACTCCAAGACCCCTTTCCTTAGGCCATGCTGCTCACTTTCTCTTGGAATCTGTAACCTCTTCTTTTCACACTTCCTTCATGTTTGTCCAATGCCTTTTTTGTGTGTGTGTGTGCACTGTCTTAAATTTACTTACGCCAGTCCTTTTTCCCATCAGCCAATATTTATGACTCCTTAACATTTTAACATTTTGCAGTATCATTAATTAACTCATTAACCCATTCCACAAAAACTTACTGAAATAAAAACAAAAACATGCACAATGTTATGCCGGTGCCAAGAAGAGAAGGGTGAAGAAGGTCCTTGCCACCCCGGGGGTTTACAGTCTAAGATTTACGTATGTAGTCTATATTTTTAAATATATAGTCTAATATTTTTTAAAAAGAATTATATGTGTACTCTTTTTCTTTATTAAGTCCTCTTACAACCTTTTGATTTGGTCTGTGAGTGTGGGCTTAGATTTGCTTTTCAGTGCCCCTTGATTCAAGTTATCAAAGTGCATGAAGCTTTGAAGCTGCCCACTACTACTACAGTCTTCAGAGTGACATGCTTCTTGCTTAAGAAACAGTTCCTCAGCATCCTAAAAATATGTTCCCAGGATCTCCCAGTCAAAGTAGTAAACAGAAAAACAACTGGGGAAACTTAGGATATATATGGTCACTGTTCTGCTCCATTTGTGGTTTTCTGCTTCTAACTTTTTGCTTTTGATTCTTCCATGCATGTATTGGTTGGCTCATTCATTTATTTATAAATATGTATTTAATGCCTACAATGAGCCAGGGAGCATACTATATAAGTAACACTTAATCCTTGTCTTAAAGGAGCTCAGAATCAAAAATTCCATTTCAAACTGTTTTGACACAATAAACATGACAGCCTTTGCCAATCGAAAAAGTGGATTTTCCCACTGTTGAAACATGATGTTTTAAAATTATATTTAAAAAATATTTAAAGGTAAAAAGACATTTCTAATGGTGGGATATTTTACTAAATAGTATCTAGGGTGTGTGAGTGCACATATGTGTGTCTACGTGTGTGCGTGTGTGTATATTGCCTTACATTTCGCTTAGTATCATATTCCTACAGAGGCTTTTTCAAACTACCTTTGATATAAAGTGCATTCTAAAATAGCCTTTAGAATAGACAAAAGATGACAGAAAATAATTTTTAGATAAGATAGTGCATGCAATTTTTAAAGGACAGATTTAAAGTGTCTTCATTGTATTCTCCAACAACGCAAAATACAAATGATGCCAACACACACACACACACACACACACACACATACACACACCCCACATTGAATTTGGAAGATGGAGGCAATATTTTTTGTTTATTTAATTCACATAAAAATAATCTCATCATTACTGGATGGAAACAGCTATTCCCATTCCTCACTGAGTATTCATTGTGTTGAAGCTTTCTTAACAAGCCATTCCATCAGCACTAAGTATATGTGCTGCGGAAGCTAGCACCATTCCATCAACACTAAGATCAAGTAACTAGCATTATCTACATTTATAGGAGGGAAATCTAAGCAAAAGCATCGTTAAAGAACTTGACTTGTTAAATATTTAGTTCAAAATTCAAGGGAATAAAATTTGATAGGAAAGACCCAAAACATGCCCAAAAGAACCTTTAATAATTAATAATAATTTTAAAATCATGAACTGTAGTAAAAAGTTATGAAAAGTTATTTAAAGGACATCACTTTTTTCCCTGACTAAAACCTGCCTTTGGGAAATTTTTATTTCCTGTCTTCATCTTCCTCTTGGTATTTACCAATTCTGAATTTCTCCTTGTTTTCTCTCTTCTCTTCTGCCATTGGGAAGCTTTAAATGACTGCTGAGCAGCCCATCTCTTTATACTCTAAAGAGACCCTTTGCCTCTTGGGAGAAATATAGCATGTTATACTCATGTGGATACAAAAAAAAAAAAAAGGGACTACTTATTTACTTTTCTACAATTGTAAACAGTCCTCTAATCTTTTCATTATTAATTAAATGTGTGAAAAGTTTTAAAATTATAACAATCTCAGTCATTTTTTCATAAAGCCTTGTGCTATCTCATTTTTCATTTCTCTAAGATTTCTGTCCTGTCTTGTTCTGTGGAGGTTCACTGTGCTCTATGTCATTTTTCCATGGGGCCCTTATCTACTTATGCTATGAGCTCCCTTCTCTTAATCCTCATCTCATACCCATTATTTTCCAATATTATTGGCTTGGTTTCTTTTGACACAAAAGCTTAAAAGCTGCTGCCTATTTCTGTCTGTGTTGCCAACTTTTCATGTCCCTGTCATAGTGACACCTTAAATCTCTGACAACAAATGTCAAAATCTCCCAAACTTCACTGTAGACCAACTTCAGCTAAATTTAAGAAAGTTCTGGGCAGCTCTGGTTAAAACAATGGATACTCATTGGAAAAAATGGTTATTAATGGGGTCCAAACCCAAGATATTGACTACTTCAAAATATAGGCTTAACTTTGTATATTATGTTCAAAACAAGTTAGCCCCTCTTAGTATTTTGACCAAGGATTTAGTGGTTTTCTACAGACAAATGAGGGATTGGCTTGAGTAGGCTCTCCTAAAAGTTCAAGTATTTTCCATAGTACCATAGCAAATAACAGATCAGGGAAATAAAATAGAAAAGGTTAGAATTTAAAAAGTAGTTAAAAGCCTACTTAGCCCTTATTGTCTACCAATTACCAACAAACTTTTGACTTTTACTTTCTAATTTTAGTATACTTACTCTAAAGGCAAAACTCTCATTCTCTTCTCTGTTTTTTATTCCTTTGGGATTTAAACATATTCTCTTTTTAATTGCTAGTAAATACTGTATGAATTTCCTTTTGGAATAGGGATCAGAGCAGATTTGTACAACTTAGTTACAAACCCTCAAAACAATCTTTTAAAATGTTTTCTGAACCTTGGCTCAAAAATAGGTTTTTCTCTATTTAACCTTTAAAAAATGGTTTGAAATGTAAAAGGACAAAACAATTCTTAAACACAGCCACAGTGACATCTGCCAAAAGCTAAAAATATCTCATTGGTTTAACAGGCCACATTTGTAGTCCCTACGATGTCCTAATGTTATTGTGAATGCCCTGTGATGGGTTACATGGGTAAAGTGATGTGTTTGTAGAATTACATAGTAATTCAAAGAGACACTGATAAGCTATATTTTGCACTTTTGTTCCAGATGCAGGAAGGAAACATTTAATCCATCTAATTTGATCCAAAAAACTGTCTTGATGACATTTGGAAGGATTTAATGACATTTTCCTTGGTTCCAGCTCTACTATTCAGCCATACTTCATTGTATATGATTAAGCTGTAACTCTGCAGACAGTTATAGGGCCCAATGCATCAAATTCATAATTAAGATGGAAAATTAAGATGGAAAAAAAACCCATCAAAACCTCCAACAACAACCAAAAAATAATTTTGCAAAGTTCTCCTTTCCCAATAATTATGACTTGAAATGCTCTCTGTTCTCCACCGAGCTCTGAGTTGTGAAGCAGTTCCTGGAAGGGGGACTATCAGACTTGACTCACAGTAGGATCTTTCCTAACTGCTTTCATCTAAGTGCCTACTGTGATCCAGAGGTTACCAGATGTTGCATATAGTAATAAAGGTATAAAAATGTAGGGCTCAGTGGTTGCCATAACAGACCACTGCATAAATAATGGGCAAGTGTTATGAGTGGAAATGTGTCCCCCCAAATTTGTATGTTGAAGGTCTAATCCCCAGTACTTTAGATGTAACCTTATTTGTGAATAGGTTCTTTGCAGATGTAATTAATTAGATAGGTCATCAGGGTGAACCCTAATCCAACATGACAGGTTGTTAGAAGGTAGAGGAGGGACAGTGAAGTATACTCCAGACTGAGAAGACACTTTGAGATTGAAAAATGACACAAGCCACTGTATACTATTTACAGAGCTTTAGTCAGGGTAACTTACTGACAAGAAGACTTGGCAAAGGACTATTCATGGCAGCAGCATAACTCCTTTCTGCCCCCACTCTCTGCCCAATCCAGGCCTTAATCCTCAGCATTTATAGAATGAGAGGCAGGATGGTGAGGTCAGAGGGCATCATCTGTGAGCCAGAGGATCTCTACTAGGATCTAAAGTGGGGACTTCTGTGCACCAGCACCAGTCATCTCTACTGCTTATCGAAAGTGGAGCCTTCTGTGTGTCATTTTAGGGAAGATCAGAACAAGCCATCCTACATCCAGGTCAGGACATACATTAACCTCCTGTGAGCCTGGAACATGTAGCTACGAGGTAGGTCATTTCTCAGGCATGAACAAGATGGAGGGTCAAAGATGGAGTCATGGTTTTCAGCACTCCTACATAGTTGGCCTTAGAAAAGGGGGGGTGAATTTTATTTACACACCCACACACAAAGGTATCATCACGTGAAGATGAAGGCAGTGATCGAGGTGCTGCATCTCTAAGCCAAGGAATGCCAAAGACTTCCAGCAAACCCCTAGAAGCTAGAGGAGAAGAAGGGCAGCTTCTCCCTCACAGCCATTAGAAGGAACCAACCCTGCTGACTCTTTGATCTCCTACTTCTAGCCTTCAAATCTGTAAGACAACATATAGAAGCCACTCAGTTTGTGGTACTTTGTTATGTTGCCCTAGAAAACTAACATTGGCAGCCAACTTGGAAAAATGGCTTGTGGACAACCGGTGCAGGTACGATGTCAGAAAAGGACAGCCCAGGATAAAAGCTAAACAAACAGCCAGTGCTATGGCAAAGACACAGCCATGCTGACTGACTTTTCTTCCCTGTGACAGGCAGATTAGATCTCAAGTTCCCAGAAATCAAGGAATTCACAGGGTGGGAGCAAAAGCTCATTCACCAGAAAGTGTAAGTTATGTGGAGAAATAGCAAGAGAAGAAGGCAAAAAACAGTTGATCCTGTGAGAGAGCAGAGGCCACTAAAGCAACAAAGTAGGACTCTGACACTGAGGTCTAAAATCCACCACAGCTTTATTACGTAGGCAGTAGGGATCACTGGCGGGGGTCAATAAGGAGTTAAATACAGACCAAATCTGCATTAGGAAGATTTCTCTGGCAATTGTGTGCAAAACACATAAAAGTTTGAAGAGATTACATGCAGCACTTAAGTATGTGACCTTGAGCTCATTACTTCAGCTTCCTTATCTGCAAAATGGAACCAAGTATATAATCATTTCATTGGATTTTTGTGAGAATGAAATGAGATAATCCATACCCAGTGCCTCATCTAGTAAGCCTTTGGATAAATGTCAGAGGCTGAGTCAGATATATACACAACTATAACTCACGTAATGCCTTCAAATTAAATGTGGACATTAACATTTCTCCTTGTCCCTTCCTGACTGCCAGCTCCTGGAAAGCAGTACCTGCAACTCAGCCTTGATTTTCTCCCAGACAACACTTACCCAGTATTATGTATAATGAAAAGACAGACATCTGAAGCATGGGTGAATTATAAACAATATTAGAAGAAGAGCAGGTGCATGCTGATTCCCCTTTGCCGTTCCCCAGCCCTGACCTCTATCATCCTGCCAACCTAAAGTAGAGCTCCAGGCTGAATCCATCACAGGAGAGTCAAAACATGCTTGTAAATTTGGGCCTGATTTGCTCTAATGAGTTCTTGCTTCTCCTCCATTTCTAGGGGAACATAAAGCAGTGAATGACATGATTCACAGGGCAGATAACACCTCTTTAATATCTCTCCACATGCTGACCTATTTCATTACTGTGCACTTCTCAGGGATAGAAGCTATGCAAAGACTAGAAGAAAAATACCTGAGAGGCTGCCTCCTCCTGGGAATGTTTCAGCTTTTCAAGATTCTAGGTCATCCCTCTCCCTGATATTTGGAGTTCATTCCCACTGGGAGAGCAATCTGTTCATACAGCTTTTTTTTTTTTCTTTTTTTAAGATTTATTATTTATCCACAGTATAATAGAAACCATATTCAAAAATAAAATCTTCATAAATAAATCCTTTATACGGAGATTTTCTTTTAAAATTTTAAGTATTAAGAGTAAAGTGCACTCACTTAAGGTAATTCAATTTTGAAATTTTGAGTTAAATAATTGAGTCAGCTCCTGAGAAAGGCATAATTTAACTCTTTAAAAATGGCCAAATAAACCAATTGAATGCTGTTGAAACCATTGGTCCGGGATGGGGATGTTGGTTTAGGGACTGAGAGGTGTCCTGTGGTGCTAGGAAGAATGACCAGGTAGTGTTCCTGGCCTCTGGTGGCATAGCAGCTTCTGGTAACAGAATGTTACTTCTGCACCAAATGTACAGTCTTCCTAGAATGAAAGACAATGTTTTCTAGGCTCTGTCCTCAATGAAAATTACTGTCCAGGAGACATCTGCCCAATTTTAAAAGTCTGGAAAAATGAGGCAGCTTCAGAACATAGCCTCAAGATTACCCATGAAAACCTCTTCCTCTGTTTTTTTTTTTTTTTCCCAATTTCTTTCTAACTGTAGTATATAGATGTGCATTGTGTCTTAGTATGCAGGTGTCTTTCTATCCAGGTGTGGATATGTTGAGTTTGTATATAATGGTGTGTGTGTTTGCATATGCACCTGTGTTCATGCATAATATCCTTGGCTCTTTCCAGGCAAAATTCCCTATGAACTTATGGCTTTTCTTTACTAAACTGTGAGGTGACAAGAGACCATTCCTGATAGCTGTCTGTATCGGTCATTTTAAAAAATGTTAATAACTATTTTCTCACCTCCTGCTACCCCATCACAAAGCACATCAAATAGGATTAATTTAGAAATTGAGGTTATGACTCCACTTCCCACATCTTAAAACCAGTTGGAATAGGTACCATTCTGGTCATTTGGTTTTTTGGAGGACCTAGAGTTCTTTTAAAACAATGGCACCTTGACTTCATGGCATTCACAAAACATGTGTCATTCTGCACACGTAAATACACACAAATGAGGAAGCTGGTTTGCAACTCCACAGCAATTGCTATGATCATCTATGTGTTCTCACGGCTCTGCAGTAGTGGGAGTATAATCACTGTTCATCTGAATATAAACCTTTACAGATAAGCTTGACAGAATTTTGCATTAGAATAGAAAGGCTAACTCACTGAAAGATAAAAGATTGAAGGAAGAAGGGAAACAGCAGCTGGATCTATCTGGAAAACTAGTTATTGCACAGAATCCCATATTTCTTATATCCACAAATGGATGTTGAGGATAAAGAAACTGTGTGAAGGTAGATGAACACTAAAATACACCCTCTGTAGTAGGATTCCCAAGAGGTGAAAGGAAATTCGTAGAGCAAATTTATATGCAGGTGTTATCAGGGGGCCCTAGGTATGAAATACCCTGCAAACAAAAAAGGGAAAAGAAAATGCTTAAATAGGAGAAAAAGCAACAGAACCTTAATTACTGCTTCCCCATGATGTCTGCACAGTCCAGAGGCATTTATCATATGCAGTTGAAGGATGACATCTCTGCCAAGCCCAGCTGAGCTCCATGAAGAACTCTGCACTCAAGTAGCCCTTGGAAGACTGAATGATCCTGGAGTTCTCCTAACTGGGCTCCACTGAAAAGATGGTCAAGTAGCTGGACCTGAACCTGATTATGAAGCTCATCTTCAGGTTGTATATGGACAAGCCAATCAGCTGGCTCTAAGATAGTTTTCTGTGGATTAAGGTCTGCAGCCCTAGGAAGGATGTGTAACATTTGGGACCAGCCGAAGACTGCCTGAGCATTAGCTTCTAACCATCCCTCTTGAGCATGTGGGCAGGTGAGAAGAGCCAGAAATGGAATGACAAGGCCTTTGGGGAGCAGGTACTGTGAAAGATTCACATGACCTGCAGGTCTAGGTGAGGACAAGCCTCAACCCACAGAGCACTTGAGCCAAAATAAGGCTTACCCGCATGAGGATTTCTTCTGGGGATTTGCATTATGTTTGTTTGTTTTTAACAGTTATTTTCCATACAACACGTGTCAAATGTTGTAGGTAATTTTAAAATTACAGTATTTCAGGGACAAAGTTCATCATTAACCTCAATTTATTTGGTCAGAAAGTTGTGTGTGTTTGTGTGTATGTCTTTTCTCTTTCTTCAAAGAGATTGGAGAGGAGGTCGGGAAGATAAGAAAACTTTTAATTGGTGCATTCAGCCAAGCAGTTCAGCAACAGAACATTAATTTTTATTTTAATAATGTGTTTTTAATTGAATACTTTCCTGGTGCTGCACTAAATTCGGTCTGTTATTTAAAATTACATTAAGAAAGATCATCCCCCTTCTACAACTAATGCCACCCACACTCCCAAATAACAAGTTATCCACTGGGGAACAAGGCAGAATAAATCAATATTCCTTGAGGGATCCTTCAGCAAAATGGGATAAGTAGAAGTAGACTAGCAAGTTGTTGTTTTAGAGTAAACAAAAATAGAGTTGAAATATAGCTTCTCTTTGATATGCTGTGGCAGTGATCTCTCACTGTTCAGTGAGTTCTGTTATGCTTTCTCCTCTAGGAGCAGGATTATAACTAGGCACCTCCCTTGTAGTGAGGTATGTCTATATGACAATGTCTTGTCAATGAGTATGAGCAAATGTGACAATGCTCACTGATAGACCAAGACTGTGATGAAATGCTGTGTGTCTCCTCCATGATTGCTCTCCTCCACTATTTCTCTGGCTGGCTATTTATTATGACGTGGCTCTGTGGGATGGTGGAACAACAAGATGGAACTTGATCCCTTAATGATCACTAGGAGAATTTTTCTGCTCCCCTGAATACTATCCAAGCATATCTATTGTGTTAAGCTATTGAAATTTAGGTGTCTTCTCTTACAGTCTAAGATGTCTTCCCTATTACATATACTACTTTAGTTGGATTATATTTCTTAAATATAGAAAGCATTTAAGAATCCATTGGTGGTGGACTGTTTCTTCTTACATTTTCATGAAAGGCCAGCTTTCTATAGGGAGTGTGTAGCAGCAACCAAGCATTCTGGTAGTAATTAGAAGTCCAAGACTCTGAAAATCAATCTTTATGCTCCTAACCACTTTTTAATTATTTTTAAATTATTTTTTCATAACCACTTTTTTTAAACTGGTAAGTATTTTGACTGGAAAGAAAAAAGCTGAAGAAAGAAGAAAGTAATACAGGGTTGTAAACAGGAAATTAATAAATGGATGAAGAATGTGTAGCCTAGATGGATGGGTAGATAGATAAACAGAGAAAGGGAGAAAGCCCCAGATTAAGGGGAGAAAGCAAGAGGCCCAGCTCTTTATCCTTTTTTTTTTTAAGATTTTATTTATTTATTTGACAGAGAGATCACAAGTAGGCAGAGAGGCAGGCAGAGAGAGAGAGGGAAGCATGCTCCCGCTGAGCAGAGAGCCCTACGTGGGGCTCAATCCCAGGACGCTGAGATCATGACCCAAGTCAAAGGCAGACGCTTAACCCACTGAGCCACTCAGGCGCCCCACCTTATTTCAACTTAGAAGTACAAATGATGCAGTAATGGTGTGTCCTTCCATGGGATAGCAAGAAGGGTATGGAATTTAGTGTTAGATGAAAACCAGCACTTGGTAAACAAGCACAATATGTCATATACTATGTTACATATTTCCACATACAATCTTGTACTTTCATATGCGTGATTTTATAAAACCCTGCAAAGGATTTTTTACAATGTTACTGACTTTTTACAATGAAAAACTACTGAGGCTGTCTCACCATCTTCGGGTTTTATTGCAGGGTTTTATAGCGCTAATTCCAGAATTAGCGTTAAGTTTTTCTCTATTTTTCATTTTGGGGTTTATGTTATCCAAATTTCACTGCTTAAGGGAACTTGGTAGGTAATCCATTGAGCTTTACTTATGTATAAAATGAAAATAATAATATCTATTAATATTAAGAATAATGTATGCATATTTACATTTATTCTTTAAATTTAAAGCAATTGTTGCCTTTAGTATACAGATTAAATTTTATAGTAATTTAGATACATCTGTCTCCTGTGTTTCATATGAGAGTATTTTGGATTAGGCAATACTATTTGAATTTTAGGAGAAGTAGATGAAGTAGAAATAGGAAGAAAAGTGAATCTGCATTGCGGTAACCCTGGTGTTTCTGAGTTTCCAGATTTTAATTGGCACATTGCCTCCAAGTCCAGGTCTCTTCCATCCTCACTCCATGTTTTAGATTTTTATATCCTTCAAATTCATCTTTTTACCAAAATGTTTCTGTGCCTTTTGTCATTATTCTGTGGCCATGTTTGAAAGTGAATTATAAATTAAACCAAATAAGTTGGGTGATGTGATTATTACGTACCAAGCACCTAACAAGTACCAAGACCTGTCTAGGTGTTTTTATAATCATAATCTTAGTTAGTATAATTAATAAACATGTGAGATGGTGCTATCTAGGAAGAAACTGGAGAAGTCAAGTGGCTTGCCCAAAGTCACATATTTTGTAGAGTACGGTGGTTTTCAATCCAGCCTGTCTGTCTCCCCAAACCGTGCTCTTGACCACCATGTTTTATTGCATATTCTATGGGTGAACTACCTAGGAGTTATTTTCTAGGTGTTGGGGCTAAAAATAAGCCTTTCAAATAGTTTGAGCATAGAGAAACATTAATTCTAGGTAGTAAAGCCGATGGGGGACTTAGCTACAGAATCTTGAATCTTATGAATGAATCCTAATGGTAACAAAGTGTGGTGCTTAAGTATCTGTCTATAAGAACTTCTGTGAAATTCGGTAAGATGTCCAAAGGGACAATGAAGAAAAACCTTTGCATTGTTTCCTTAATATAACTAAAGACATACCAAATCTTCAAAATGCAGGTGCCAAAATATAGGAACAGTACTGGATTCTGAGAAAACACCACCCTGTGGTTGCCTATTGTTAAACATAGTAAAGACAGACAATGTGGATTCTGTCTTCTCAAGAAAAAAAAAAAAAAAAAAAAGATGCCCACTGGAGTTAGGATGCCAAGGCCAAAGAACTGGAGTCTTTAAGCATCTGCATGTTCAGACTGCAGCAAGGAGCACATGATAAACCACTTTTGAAAATAAAAACCAAACATCCTGTACATTTTTATTTGATTTGCATAAATGGTATTGGTGTCTTATGACCTCTCAGAATATGTATGGAATGGAAATATAATATTGAGATTAAAACAGAAAATAAAAGCAGTCCTTGAAAGGATAGGACAAAGGATTATCAACCCCTGGGCTAGAAATGACATTAAACTTCATATCTTTAGGAACACATTAATGGGCAATAAATGAAAGTTTTGACTGTTGCAGAAAGGGGAAAATATTTTAAGATGATCAGGAATAACAATGCCTTTTTACTATTGGTTCAGTTTCATATCATGATGTTTTTCTTCTCCCTGTGTAAAGGTGGCTAACATTTACTTTAAAATAGAAGCATGTTAAAGTTTGGTCAGTGAGTAACAGAAGGAAGGGTGGGAATATAAGATGATGATGTGAGGTGGACTTACTCTCAGGAAAGGAAGTTGATCCATCGTGCAGGCCACAGACTCTTATAGACAAAGTAGAGGAAATTGTCCCTGGCTACTCTGTTGAAGAGCCACCAGTCCCACTGGTGGTTAGGTAAATCAAATAATAAAAAGAACAATGAGTTAGGGCTCCAAGTATAGAGAAACACAGAAGAGCAGATAGCTTGGTTTTAGAGATAAAGATCACTGAGGTCAAGGCCATTCAGAGTACAAACTTCTACCTATCTGGAGTGAAAGGAACAATGCTAGGATCTTAGCCTGTAGATAAACACCTCACATAGATTATGAGAGAGCCTGAAGACCAAAAGTCCTTATTGTTAAACCAAACAAGCCTTGGAGTTGCTATTTGAGTGTTCTGGCCAACTGTGTATTCCTCTACATTAAAGTCTTTGATATTTGGGATGAGGGAAATCAACAGCTTCCTAAGCCAAGCCAAGTCTATTTTTAGGTAATCATTCAGATCGGAAATATTTGTTCTTCAAATCCATCCATTGCCTTATATTTTTTATTTAAACATATTTTTCAATTCAAGTAAAGCCTAATCAAATTTGTTTAAATGCTGAGAAAATTTTATTTTTCCACACACTATTTGTGATATGTAAGGGGATCACTGTGCACCCAAAAGTCAGATATGACAGAATCTACAGGATGGAAGGGAAATTTGATCTGGGCAGAGAGTACCCAAAGAACCAAGGAAGGGCGGTCTTTCTGATTATTTCCAAAAACTCACTGAAGACATACAGAAGTCACCCAAAAGAAGGGTGAAAAGTCACTGGGATATAGAGTATGGGGGCAGAAGTAAGACATTGCTGAGAACAAGGCCCAGGAAAAAGAAACAATCCTCATTTTTCTGTAGTTAAAACCTTGGCACTGTAGACTGACACTTTCTGTTTATATAATGCATTAGAATGTGCTGCAAATGAACTGATGGTGTTTAAGAAGATCGGGTAAAGAGAGACAATTCTCTAAGGAGGAGAGAATGAATAAGACCAAAGTTGGTGAATCACAAACTATAGTTAGAACCGTGCCATTTTATTGAAGAACTAATGTGTGGCAAACAATTAAGGCTGATTTAGAAGCTACTCAGTGAAGTCTAAACACCTATAACCACCACAGATATATACGCATTCAATCATCTCTTATTTAAATTGACAATCAGGTCACCATAATAGGCAATAGATAATAAGTATTAACAAAAAAACAGTGGGTTACAGAAAACATGTACTTCATTTTTTTTTAACACTCTTATGAACCAACTATTCATGTCCCCCCTCAAATTCATATGTTGAAGATCTTAACGCCCAGTACGATGGCATTAAGAGGTGGGGGCTTTTTGAAGTAATTAGGTCATTAGCTCTCTGGCCCTCTTTCTTCCATGTGAGGATACATGAAGAAGTCAGCAGTCTGCAGCTCAGAAAAGGGCTCTCACTGGACTCCAACCATATTGGCACCCTGGTTTAGAATTTTCACCACCCAGAACTGTAAGAAATAAGTTGCTGCTGTTTATAAGCCAATCATTCTCTCATATTTTGTTATAGCACCATAAAAAGACAGTGTCCATTAAAAGACACTAATTAATATAAAATTTTTAGTAGTACAGGCAAACTTATTAGAGTCCCAAATGATTTGTGTATTATATAAGTGTATATACATATATATATATATATATATATATAAATGTATATGGGTATACGATAATGCATATGTGCATACATATATATATATATATATAAAATATTGACTTCAACAAATATTATATCAAAACCCACTTTAAAATTTAGAAGAATGATGATTTCTTCTTGGCAAAACATTTTATAGCCAACCAAAAATTCTCTGTCACCCTTGGATAAATTCTTTCTTATCTCATGAGCTCTCTTAACACATTTTCTCTACCTCTCCTCACACTTGTCAACACATTTAAATGAATATAAAATGGTTTAAAATGAGGGCTTTTAGATTCACTTACTTGAACCAACTTCTTTTCTGAATATCTTTCTCGTAGTCTATCCACTGTGTTGGCTTGATATTATAAGCTCTGTTCTTCACTAGTCTGTTAACATAGCAGCCAGCCACTGGATGGCATCTCTTTCCCCCTTACTTTCTCTCCCAAAAAGTGTTGCCAAATTAATGTATGAAGTTAAATCTCTTACTTAAAATCCTTCCATTGCCTCTGGAAGACCAAACACCTAAGCCTGCCATTGAAGGTCCTCCGTAATCTGATCTCACCTTACACTTTTCTCTTTTATTTCTTACCTCACCTGTACCCTATCCCAACATACAGATTGATTTATTAATACACTTTCACCTTTGCCACATTCTCTTAATACACTAGATTCCATTAATACATTTGATTCCATTAATACACATTCATATTTCCTCAGCTCATGTCCTTGCTTATGCTACTCCCTTTGCCTGGAACGCCAATTCCCATTACTCACATCTATATCTGTTAAATTTTTATACTTTGTTTAAAACACAGTTTAAATGCCATCTCCTTCAGGACTGTCTCTTGTCCTTACAGCTAGAAATAACTTCTTTCTTTTTTTTTAAATTTTTCTGATTATAGTATCTGAATAATGTTTGTCACATATTGCCTTGTATCACAATTTTTAGTGAATTTGTTTTATTTCTTCACTGGAGAGTTGTGACTTTCATTTCTCATATTTGAACATGGCAAATTATGCATGAGAGATACTTAAAGACATTTATTGAATAAATGAATGGACTTTGTAATTTCCAATTGTGCTTAAGATATGGTGTTTGATACCTGATACTTACTAAGAATTTGATTAAAAGTTGGAATTGAATTTCTCCAGAAAATGAAAATCTGTGTTCACTTCTCTATTGTATTAAGAACTATGTGAGCAGAGGATAAAATGAATCTTTCCATAGGGTGACTAAAACTATTGTAGACGAACATGCCATCTATTTCTCATGTTGCTCTAATGACCTAACTTGGAATGTCTATGAGATGTATACTATATGACTCAGGTGACACTGGACGGATATGGAAATTTATCTTTCTACTCTTTACTAGACATTTATTGTGATTTTAAATATACTTCATATTATCATCCTTTTTTTAAAAAATTAAGTTCAGTTAGCCAGCATATAGTAAATCATTAGTTTTTTAAAAAAATGTTTCATTTATTTATTTGAGAGAGAAGAGTGACAGAGAGCATGAGAGAGGAGAAGGTCAGAGGGAGAAGCAGACTCTCCATGGAGCTGGGAGCCCAGTGTGGGACTCAATCCCAGGACTTTGGATCATAACCTGAGCTGAAGGCAGTCACTCAACCAACTGAGCCACCCAGGTGCCTGATATTCTCATCCTTTTTATGTTTCTTGCTCCATAATGACTTTTGTCTAAAATGGTATGCTTTTCTATAAAAAGGTGAATTTAAGATTGTTTGATTTCTCTAAGTTTACGTCATTAGAGATTAGAAAAATAAATGACCATTTACTTTTTAAAAAATTAAACAGGCAAGGTACTCTCAGTGTTGGAAAAAGGAATGAGTGAGTGTTCAACAATACTTACAAAGGATTGGAAATAAGACTTTTAATTTTTGTTGTTTAGCTACTGAGAAAGACTTAATGTCCTACAGGATTTTCATCAGCCAACTCTTAGCATTTACTGTATATTTTTAGTAAGTGAATTTAGTATACTACTAAGAGAATCAGAAGGGACTGATATATTAGCTTCATTTCCTCAAGAAGCTTATAATCCTCTATTTGGGACATTTGTAAGTATGTCTCCCTAATCACTGCTATAAATTTTGATACCTCTTTTACTATATATCAGGTTGAACAAGATTTCTTTAATATAAGTGGTTGTTCTGTATTTACCTACATCATCCCTTAGTTTATCCTTAGTGTCTGATTATCCAGTGACAGGTCCAGTTGGAACTGGCTTGATATTTACAATGATAAATATTATTGAAATAACCAATATTGTACTTTGTTCCTGGTCTCCTCAGTAGAAAAGGTTTGTTTAAAATAGTTAATAAAAGTCAAAGTTCTAGAGAGCAACTAAGATAATTTTTTTTTTTTCCTGAAGTCCAGGAGAACTACAAAACAGTTTGCTCACTGACCAGGACTGCTATGTTTTATCTCTTCTACTCAAATGGCATTAACTATTCGAAGGATTAGATCATTGGATTGGGGAAGACCATGTGTGACATGGAAAAAGAAAGTGTGAATTGAAGAGTAAAGTAGAAGATAACACATAGTAATAACAATGAAATCTTGAATGATGTCCTATGAAAGTCTTGTTATGGATTAAAAGTAGGGATAGTTTTTATGGTAAGCAAAAAAACCAATGCATTAAAAATTAATCAAAGAAAACATGTTTTCCAGCTTCTGGACACATTCTGTCTCTGACACAGACCATAGATAACTTGTATAGGTATTATGGCAGGAACAGAAAGGGTGGTGGAAAAAACAACTACAAATAAATGACATATCCTCCTGGAAATGAAAATAAAATTCACATTAAATCTTTTTTTAAAGATGGGCACACTGGGGGCATCTGGGTGGCTCAATGGGTTAAAGCCTCTGCCTTCGGCTCAGGTCATGATCCCAGCGTCCTAGGATCGAGCCCTGTAAGGGGCTCTCTGCTTAGCAGAGAGACTGCTTCCTCCTCTCTCTCTGCCTGCCTCTTTGCCTACTTGTGATCTCTGCTGTCTGTCAAATAAATAACTAGAATCTTAAAAAAAAAAAAAAAAAAGATGGGCACATTGGCTCTGCATAATAATGTTGGATTCAAGAGAGAATACTTCTCCACATATATCATGGCCTTTCAAAATTTGGTTAAGACTTCAGATCCCTCAGTTTTTGAAATATCAAGAATCACATTTTTTGACCAGGATATGTTACCAGAAACTACTAGGGGATTTATAGGAGCTGTCTTCCCATCAAATCACAGCTTGAGGCTATACCATGAAATTTTTTTAAATAAAAATTCAGAAAGTAAATATTTTTTACTTTGCAGGACATAAGATTGCCATCCCAACTGTGGCAGTGCACAATTAGCCATGTACAACATGTAAATGGATAAGCAGAGCTGTGTTCCAGTTAAACTTTATTTACAAAAATAAGTGGTGGGCTGGATCTGGCCCATGGGTTGTGGTTTTCCTTTCCCTGTTTAAAGCTAATAGTAGTGAATGAGGTTTTAATAACAATGTCACACATTATCTAATTTTTGCTTAAAAAATGAATGAAGAAAATGAATTCCTTACTTTTTAGCACAATAAATAAATAATTTAGTTCAGACACACCTATTTTATATAAAGAAATGTGTTATGATAGCATTCAGTTTTACAGCTCCTCTGAAAGAAAGCACTTTAAGTGACCTATGGTCATGAAATTGTTTGCTCACTTTAAAAAACTTGGCAAGGAAAGCCATCATGAATACTATTTCCCAAAGATAACAGAACTTTTTGCTGAGTTTAACTCTTTGGGAATTAATGATAAAATTAATTTATAGTAAACAACAAGTGTTGCCAAGGATGTAGAGAAAAAGGAAACTTCATGCCTTGTTGGTGGGAATGAAAACTGGTACAGTCACTGTGGAAAACAGTATGGAGTTTCCTTAGAAAATTAAAAATAAAATTACCATGTGATTCAGTAATTACACTACTGGGTATTTTCCCAAAGAACATGAAAACACTAACTTGAAAGGTTATAATGCACCCCTATGGTTATTGCAGCATTATTTACCACAGCAAAATTATGGAAGCAACCAAGTATCCATCAATAGATGAATGGATAAATAAGACATGGTATACACACACACACACCGCGCGCATGTGTGCACGTGCACACACACACACACAAACACAAACATATACACACACTGGAATATCATTGAGTCATAAAAAGTGAAATCTTGCCATTGCAGCAGCACGGATAGGTCTAGAATATGATGCTAAGTGAAATAAGTCATATAGAGAAAGATAAATACCATAAGAACTTAAGAAACAAAATAAATGAACAAAGGGGACAGGGGAAGATCACATAACAGACTCTTAAATATAGAGAAAGATGGCGGGGAATGGGTGAAATAGGTGAAGGAGATGAGCACTGAGTAATGTATAGAATTATTAGATCACTATATTATACACCTGAAACTAATTTAACATTGTATGTTAACTATGCTCAAATTAAAATTTAAAAAAATTAGTTTATAGGACTCAACAAAATTATAAACTCAATGTATTCATTTCTGACATAATAGACTTTTTGATCCATCAAATATTGTACAAGGCCATGACTGAGAGATTATTGACAAGGACAGATTTTGTGTTAACTAGTTTGTGAAAAATAGGGAAATTTTAAATTTAAAACTTCAAATTTGGTAGAAGGAAAGACTGTAAGTATCCTTAGTATAGGAAACTAAGGCAGCTTGTCTAGAGGTCTTCTTTCTACAACTACCTTTATCCAAGTTTATTTTCTTTCATGTGCAGGAAGGTAGGTCCACGCGTGCCTCAAGCCTTGAGTACTCCCGGTAACCTGGGAGTATTGAGACTGTGTGTCTGCTTGATTTTATGTGAAAGAACTTGCTCCACAGGCCCATAAGGAATCATGGGCACACTTGGACATGGCCTTTTAGAGGATCCCATGCTAATATACTTTGGGAACTAGGGAGGATGCTTCTCATTATTTTAGGAAAAAAAAAAATAGCAAATCCACAGTCATGACCCTAAGATTGGCTAAATGTCAGACACTCTGTTGGGTGTCTCAGAAGGCATTTTTAACCTTGGCTATAAAATGACACATGTGGATGAAAAAATGGTGACAGTTGTTTCTTCAAGATCAAAACTTTGTTTGGTACAAGTTAATGTAAACATAATTTATTCAGTACTGAGGAAAAGCCCTCACATCCTCCTGTGGTTATTCTAAGGCCTATACACTTACGGTAGTCATGAGATTACAGATATTGCTGCATTAATCTTAGTGTATTAGGTGACTTTCTCAACTAGTTTTTATTTTTATTTTTTTTTAAGATTTTATTTATTTATTTGACAGACAGAGGTCACAAGTAGGCAGAGAAGCAGGCAGAGAGAGGGGAGGAAGCAGGCTCCCTGCTGAGCAGAGAACCTGATGCGGGACTCGATCCCAGGACCCTGAGATCATGACCTGAGCCGAAGGCAGCAGCTTAACCCACTGAGCCACCCAGGCGCCCCTTCTCAACTAGTTTTTAAAGAACTTTCAACATGTTTTGAAAATATTCTACTGTGATAGGCAGTATATCCTATAACTGTTGATAAATAGGTTCAACTCATTAACCATACCAAATGTGCTTTTATATCTTAATTCAAAAAAGAGTTAGAAATGTTAAAGATGTGAAAAAATAAGGAAAACTTGGTTACTTTTAAGTTGTACTTGTACTTGCCCTTCATCTTTTCTCCCTTTTAATATTTCTGCACTTTATAGTCATTCATATTTGATTTATGTTTCTCTTAATAGAGGAAGAACTTTTTGGATTTAAGCTGGGGTGGAGGGAAAGGATTGTGATTGATTGAAAGATCAGGTTGTGTGCGTGTAAGATGCAAGCTCGGCTATTCATGGGTAGTGTCACCTGAACTGTCCAGGCCCTGAATTCTTTGTCTGTGAAATGAAGCCTCTTGATGACTTCTAGGGAGGCCTACACCTCAGAGTTATATGAAATATCTTTCATATGGAAATCTCTGAGGCCTCACATGAAGGAAAAATGCTGAAGAAAAGCTGAAGTAATCTCTCCCCTCTTGCTCTCCTGTCCTCTTGCTTTCTGTCTCTCTCTGTCTCTGTCTCACACACACTCAAATATCCAGGGCTCTATGGGAGAATCTCCAGGGATTCAACGGCCTCACCTCTATAGATCTTGTACCAAAGATAATGACAAATGTGTTGGGTTCCCAGACTTACCTAATGCACTCTACACAGGATAGAAAGATTATACCTAGATACATAAATATATCATAGAAAGGAAATAAAGGAAGGAGATAGATGGAAAACAGGGAAGGTAAGAGAGACTATAAAACTTTTTGGGTATTAGATCTCTACTACCCATGATGTTGCGCAAATAGCAGCTTCTCTGTGATGACTCTTCTGTGTTTCCAAGAGACTCTGCAGCTTCAAGTTTAGTAGTTTAGGACTTACCCAAGAGTGGATAGCTGTATCTAAAAAGAGTGGAAAGAGTGGATCCATCTATCCATGCAACAGATCCATGGATGGGTCTAGAAAGCTAATCTACGACTTATACTTTAAACAGCTCCACTGTGTGCCTAGAATACTCTCTGGCTATGCTGTGTGTACATAGAGAAGACAATGCCTATTCCTTTGTGTCAGTTACTGTCAATGATTAATTGTGGGACAAGCACAGAATCCTTTGGCAAATTTTGCACATTCTGAGATGTTGGCCTGAACAACTGACGAGCAAGATGATACACCAGGAAAAGTGAATGAATGAAAGCTAAAATTGGAATGAGGTGCAACAAACATAGTAAATATTTGTTACTTGTAAGTTCTTAGGGAAACTTGGATGCAGTAAGTAATGAGGCAGGAAAAAACCTTTAGAGACTGGGGCAAAAAAGAATCTTCTTTAAAAGAAAAGGAGAAAACCACAGGGTTAGAATAGCTCTTATTTTTAACAAGGTCACATTCAACAAGGGTGAGCAACAGTTGCAATCTTCAAACTTAGTAAATGTTTCTTTAAAACTAAACTTCACAAATTTAGTTGGGTTCAGAGTATTTGAAATCCTGGGAGACAATCCTTATTTAGTCATTTCCATTTGTCTCAAGGAATGAAATACTTTCTCCATAATACAGAACTTTCTTTAACTAGACATGCTTTTATGATTCATAATCACATAGAGCAGCACTGTTATCTTATCAGTGATGTATTATGAGTTATTCTACATTCTGAGTCTATTTCCAAGGTTTTATTCTATAATATTTGCATACTTTGGGTTCTAAGTACCTTAGCATTTGTAATTTTATTTTCCTTTTATATTGCAACAAAGCAAAAACAAAACAAAACAAAACAAAACAAAAAAACTATAACTAATTGTATCTAGATTTAGAAGTTTAGGGGACAGGTAATTTTCCACAGAAATCCCTAGCCTCCTCACCTATTATGGTAAAGAGGCAGTAGCTTGATTTTCATAACATGAAACAAAATCTATTTGTTTAACTTGCTTTATTCCCTTGTGGACTTTCTTTGCTGTGGTTCCCCCCCCACCCTTCTTATTCTTTATACCATCTATCTCTCTAATGGTTGCACAGTCATCTGGAAAATACGATGAAAGGGAAAAAAAGCTTCTGCCACATCAAAGGTAAATGAGGTTAAACTGCCCAAGGAAACAAAATAATAAAATCATGTACTAGATGAGACCTTGGAAGATATTAATTTAGAATGGCCACTGCCCTTCATTCCAAATTACACCTAAAACATTTCTAGATAAGAAATACTTTGAGATTTTGAAAGTCTTATAGGAAAAAAAAAAAAGGAGGCCTACAACCTCTTCAAATATTTAACATTTTTAAGAAATGATAATGTATTTCAGCAAGATAACAACCCTGTTGTTGAACATTCTTCCTTATGTTCAACTCAATTCTGAAAGCCTGATTGGTTTTTGTTTGTTTGTTTGTTTTGTATTTTCATGCTTTTTTTTTTTTCTTAAGATTTTATTTATTTATCTGACAGAGATCACACGTAAGCAGAGAGGCAGGCAGAGAGAGAGAGGGGTATGCAGGCTCTCGGCTGAGCAGAAAGCCCAATGTGGGGCTCGATCCCAGGACCCTGGGATCATGACCTGAGCCGAAGGCAGAGACCTAAACTCACTGAGCCACCCAGGTGCCCTTCATGTTCTTTCTTAGTAAAACCAGCAACTAGTTAGAATTAATATTTTGGGCTAGGTGTGATTTTCAGTGTCTCCCATCCTGTAGGATGAGAGGAGAAAAGTCAGAGAGACTTGTTTCTTACTTTTGAGTAAGTGAAGGAAGGCATATACTGCCTTATGAAGAAGATGTGGTAGAACCTGGGGTTTCTTGACTCTGCCAGCAATCAAGACTCTTAGTTCCTTAGGAGGCTAAACAACCAAGAGCTGTGATCCTCAAACTTCACAAAATCAACAGGCTGCATTAGGGACTACCTCATATCTGATTTTGGATCCAGTGTTCTATATAAATTCAGTATCTCAGGAAGAGCTGGTATTTTAGTTTTTAACAATTCTTAGGACTCAAATGCAAGGGAAATATTAAAAGGACACTTATAGGTAGAAATTTCAAGGAAATAGAGTTACAGCCTAAATGGCTGGGTCAGACCTTGAAAGGTAACCTTCCTTTGGGGGAAAAATTATATCACTGGGTGCATTGTGTCTTGGTTCTAAAATATAAACTTTATATTTTGTTTCTTTAGTGTTAACTGTTTTGTTATAGTTTGAATTGTTTCATGTATCTAATTGTTCATTTTAATTGCTTCATCATTTGACATGACCTAGGACCTCGTGTTACACCACCCTTTTTCATCTGTTCTTAATCCTCACATAATTTCATGTAGTCTTTAGGCTTAAAATGCTGCCTAATGGACCCCAGATAAATATCCACACACCTCTTCTTTATTCAGAACCCTATGGCTGCCTAACTGGCATCTCTATGATTTTTGTCTAACAGGCATTTCAAAAGTAACATGTTCCAAACAGAACTCTTCATGTCAACTCCTCTACACTCAACCTAATTTTTACCTAGTTTTTCCCATCACAGTTTCAACATTCGCATTCTTTTAATTGTTTATGTCAAAAATCATGGAATGATTCTAGAGTCATATCTTTCTTTTATACCTACATTGAATCCATGCACAAAGCTTGTCTATTCTCTCAAAATATATCCCCAAACTGACCTTATAACCACCATAGCTGGTCCCAGACATTATCTTATTCAGATTATTATCTGGATTACTGCAGTAACTTCAACTGCCATTTTTCCTTCCACACAATATTCTTTAGCATAGACACTGTTCTCCACTCAATAACCAGAGTAATCCTTTCAAAATATGTCAGGTCTCATCACTGTTTAAAACTACCCACATGTTAAAAGTGGTTTCCCATATTAAAACCCCACATTATCCATCACCTTCTACCTTTCTCTGACCTCATTTCCTATTATTGCTCTTTCATTTACTGTCTTCTAGACTCACTGCCTCTATGCTAGTCTTTACCTTCTGCCTCAAGGCAATTCTACTTACTACCTGTTTTCTCTCCCTAGAAAATGATTCCTAGGGATCTTGAATGATCTTGAATGGGTTATTTCTTTACTTTCTTCAGATCTCAATTCATATAATCTATAAAACTCCCTGGATATCTTATTTTAAATATAAATATCAATTAAATGTAATAACTTAAAAGCATATTTTAAATGTTTCACTGTCTCCCTTATTCCACTTTTAAAATTCATAACATTTTTTACTACATGACATTTTATTTAACTCCACAAAATCTTTAAAGAAGGAATTTTGTTTGCATCCACAATACCTAGAACAATGCCTGACATTTTATTTAACTCCACAAAATCTTTAAGGAAGGAATTTTGTTTACTGCATCCACAATACCTAGAACAATGCCTGAATGAATGAAATGGTATTTATAAGATCTCAGACATTGTCTCTGCAATGGAAATAGCTATTTTCTGGGCTATCGTTATAACAAAATGTTCCTCCACATCATTAGCTACTCTTCTTTGCACCAGGCAATTCAAGTACTGAATTAATCTCATATCCTTCATTCTGAACTTTGTAAACTTCTAATTCTGGCACTTTGGGGAAGTATAATTCAAGGTGGCCAGAATTTGCCATTGCATTCATTGGTTAAATAATTCATTTATTCATTCACTCATTTGACAAATATTTATTAAATCCCTTCTTACAAATTGCCTGGCTCTGGAAGAATGTAAAGTTGATTCAGAATTTGTCCTCAGAGAGCTTATTCATCTCACACAAAGGTTATGATTCTGAACAATCCGGTTTCACTTCACAGTGACTACTCATTTTCTAATATTCATAACATATCCAGTAATCCAGAAATAATGAAAACCCAACATATTTCATTACAAAATAATAAAATTCTCAACAACAATGGAATTCAAAAGCACTCCAGAATCTAAACTTTAAAATGCTTTTTTTACCTAGACTCCTAGAATGATGATCCTCTTCAAAATTAGTATTTTCATTTACTAATTAAAACCTGAGAATTGTATAAAAATATAATAGCAAATGTTTCTGTTGTTTACACTTCTTTCTAAATGATTATGATTATGTTACATACTTTTTTTTTTTAAATATTGGAAGGTATAACTCCTGCAAGATCATTTCGCCTTTGAAAATTTTTTATTCAAGTATAATTAATATTCAGTGTTATATTATTTCACTTTAACAATTTAACAATTCTATACATTAATCAGTGCTCAACATGATAAATGTACTCTTAATCCCCTTTACCTATTTCACCCATCCCCCCATATACATCTCCTCTAGGCAACCACCAGTTTGTTTTCTACATTTAAGAGTCTATTTTTTGGTCTCTTGTTATTGTTGTTGCTGTTCATTTGTTTCGCTTCTTAAATTCCATAAGTGAGTGAGATACATGACATTTATCTTTCTTTGACTGACTTATTCATTTAGCATTATACCCTATAGATACACTCATGTCGCCTTGTCTGTATATGCCACATCTGCTTTATCCATTCATCAATGGATGAATACTTGAATTGGTTCCATATCATGACTCTTGTAAATAATGTTATGATAAACCCAAGGGTGCATGTATCTTTTAGAATTGGTGTTTTCATATTCTTTGGGTAAATACACAGTTGTGCAATTATTGGATTGTAGGGTAGTTCCATTTTTAATTTTTTGAGGAATCTCCATACTGTTTTCCACAGTGGTTGTACCAGTTTGCATTCCCACCAACAGTCCCTGAAAGTTCCTTTATATCCATATCCTTGTCAACACTTATAATTTCTGTGTTTTTCTTTTCTATTTTAGCCATTCTGACAGATGTGAGGTGATATTTCATTGTTTTGATTTGCATTTTCCTGATGATTAGTGATAGTGAGTATCTTTTCATGTGTCTGTTGGCCATCTATATGTCTTCCTTGGAAAAATGTTCATAACCTCTGCCCATTTTTAATTAATTATTTTATTGGGGATGTTGTATTTTATAAGTTCTTTATAATATTTTGGATTTTAACCCCTTATTAGATGTATCATTTGCAAATATCTTCTCCAACTCTGTAGTTTGCGTTTTTGTTTTGTTGATTATTTCCTTTGTTGTACAAAAGCTTTTTCTTTTGATGTAGTCCCAGAAGTTTAATTTTGTTTTAGTGTTTCCCTTGCCAGACAAAACATATCTAGAAAAATGTTTCTACAGCAAATGTCCAAGAAACTACTGCCTATGTTTTCTTTTAGGATTTTCATGGTGTTAGAGCTCATATGTAGGTCTTTACTTAATTTTGAGTTTATTTTTGTGTATGGTGTAGGAAAGGGGTCCAGTTTCATTCTTCTGCACGTAGCTGTCCAGTTTTCCCAACACCATTTGTTGAAGAGACTGTCTTTTTCCTATTGCATATTCTTGCTTCCTTTTGGGGGGATTAACTGACCATAAATGTGTGAGTTTATTTCTGGACTCTATTACATTCCATTAATCTTTTTGTCAATTTTTATTCCAGTACCATATTGTTTTAATTAATAAGGCTTTGTAATCTTGGATTTTGATAACCTCTAATTTTGCTCTTCATTTTTTCAAGATTATTTTGGCTATTCAGGGTCTTTTGTGGTTCCATACAAATTTTAGGGTTATTTGTTCTAGGTCTATGAAAATGTAGTTGGTATTTTGATAGGGATTGCTTTAAGACTGTAATTGCTAATGGGTAGTATGGACATTTTAACAAGTCTTTCACCTCCTTGGCTAATTTTATTCCTACAATTTCTGGGACTGTAAATTATTATTTATAATAGTAAATGGGATTGTTTTCTTAATTTTTCTTCCTGCTAGTTCATTATAAGTGTACAGAACTATGTCATGTTTCTGTATCTGTACATTAATTTTGTATCCTGTACCTGTATCAAATTAATTTATCAGTTTTAGCAGTTTTTTTGGTTCTCTATAATAGTATCATGTCTCCTGCAAATAGGTTTACTTCTTCTTTTCCAATTTGGATGCAGTTTATTTCTTCCTTGATTGCTGTGGCCAGGATTTACAGTACTATGTTGAATAAAAGTGGTGAGAGTGAACATCTTTGTCTTATTCCTGATCTTAGAGGAAAAGTTCTGTTTTTCACCATTGAGATGATGTTAACTGTGAGTTTTTCCTACATAGCCTTTATGATATTGCATTATGTTCCTTCTAAACCTGCTTTGTTGAGAGTTTTTATCATGAATGGATGTTGTACTTTGTTGAATGCTTTTTCTGTATCTATTGAGATGATCATATGGTTTTTATCTTTTTTTTTGTTAATGTGATATATCATGTTCATTGATTTGTGAATGTTGAGCCACCCCTGCATCCTGGAATAAATTCCACTTTATCATGGTGAATGATTTTTTTTAATGTTTTATTGGATTTGGTTTGCTAATATTTTGTTGAAGATCTTGCATTTATGTTTATCAGAAATATTGCCTATAGTTCTTTTCTTTCTCTCTTTCTTTCATTCATTCTTCCTCTTTCTTTCTTTCTTTCTTTCTTTCTTTCTTTCTTTCTTTCTTTCTTTCTTTCTTTCTTTCATAGTGTCTTTATCTGGTCTTGATATCAAGGTAATGCTCACCTTATAGAATCAATGGTAGGAAGCTCTCCTTCTTCTTCTATCTTTTGGAATCATTCAAGAAGAATTGGTATTAACTCTTCTTTAAATGTTTGGTAGAAATCACATGTGAAGCCATCTGATCCTAGACTTTGTTGGACGTTTTTTGATTACTGATTCAATTTCATTGCTGGTAATCAGTCTGTTCAAATTTTCTATTTCTTTTTTTCCTGATTCAGTTTTGGAATGTTGCGTATTTCTAGGAATTTATCCATTTCTTCTAGGTGTTCAATTTATTGACATATGATTTTTCATAATATTCTCTTATAATCCTTTGTGTTTCTGTATTGTTGGTTGTTATTTCTTCTCCATTTCTGATTTTATTTGAGTCTTCTGTATTTGTTTTGTTTTTTGATGAGTTTGGCTAAAGGTTTATCAACTTTTCAAAGAACCAGCTCCTATATTCAATTGATCTGTTCCCTTGTTTTCTCAGTCTCTTTTCATTTATTTCTGCTTTAGGGTTAGGTTGTTTGTTTGCAATGTTTTCTTGCTTCTTAAGGTGGGCCTGTATTGCTAAAATCTTTCCTCTAAGAATAGCTTTTGCTGCATCACAAAGATTTTGGACAATCATGTTTTCACTGTCATTTGACTCTGTGTATTTTTTTTTTTATTTCTTCTGATTTATTGATTGACCCATTCATTGTTTTTATTTTTGTTTTGTTTTGCTTTTAAGATTTTATATACTTATTTGAGTGAGAGAGTAGGAGTTGCAGTGAAGGAGCAGAGGGAGTGAGAGAAGCAGACACTCTGCTAAGCAGGGAGCCCTATGTGGGGCTCCATTCCAGGATCCTGAAATGATGACCTGAGGTGAAGGCAGATGTTCAACGGTCTGAGCCACCCAGGTACCCCCACTTATTGTTTCTTATCATGTCATTTAGTCTTTGTGTATTTGTTTTCCAGATTTTTTTCTTGTGATTTCTAGTTTCATAACATTGTGGTCAGAAAAGATGCATGGTATGACTTAATCTTTCTTAATTCATTGAGGCCTGTTTTGTGGCCTAGCATGTGCTCTAGTCTAGAAAATATTCCATGTGCACTAGAAAAGAATGTGTTCCACTGTTTTAAGCGGAATTTTCTGAATATATCTATGAGATCTATATGGTCCAATGTGTCATTCAAAGCCACTCTTTCCTTGTTGATTTTTTGTCTGGATGATGTATCCATTGATACAAATGGGGTGTTAAAGTTTCCTAATACTATTTCATTACTATCGAGTTCTTAACAGCTGCTTTATGTATTTGAGTGCTCCCAATCTGATTGGGAGCATAAATATTTACAATTATTATATCTTCTTAACAGATTGTTCTCTTTATGATTATGCAGTGTCCTTCTTTGTCTCTTGTAACAATCTTTGTTTTCAACTTTATTTTGTCCAATATAAGCAACACTATCCCAGATTTCTTCTTCTGTTTGAGTGATAAATGTTTTTCCAACTTTCACTTTCATTTTGCAAGTGCCTTTAGGTCTCAGGTAAGTTTCTTCTACATGGGCCTCATTTTTATCCATTCCATTACCCTATGTCTTTCGATTGTAGCATTTAGTCCATGTATATTCAAAGTAATTATTGATAGGTATGCACATATTGCCATTTTGCTACTTGTTTTACAGTTGTTTTTGTAGTTCTTTACTGTCTTCCCTTGTGGTTTGATGTCTTTCTTTAGTGATATACTTGGATTCCTTTCTCTTTGTTCTTTGTATATCTGTTATAGGTTTTTTGATCTATGGTTACCTTTAGGTTGATAAATAACATCTATACATATAGTAGTCTATATTAAGTTGATGGTTGCTTAAATTTGAACCCATTCTAAAAGTGCTGGGTTTTTACCCCTCCTCCCATATTTTATGTGCATGACACCATACTTCACATTCTTTTATTTTGTGAGTCCCTGTACTGATTGTTCTAGATATAATTGATTTTTTACTGTTTTTGTGCTTTAACCTATTGAACTGGTTTTCTAAGTCATTAATCTACTCTTATTATTTGTATTTATTTATGAATTTTTTTTTCCTTTCCTAATTTTCCTACTTTGATTATGACCTTTACATTCTGAAAGAATTCTTCTATAATGTTTCTTGTAAGGCTGCCTTAATGGTGATGGATGAACTTTTAAGTTTTTGTTGTTATTGTTGTTTTGTTTTTGTCTGGGTAACTCTTTATCTCTCCTTCTTTATGAAAGTTAACTTTGATGGATATAGTATTCTTGGGACAGGTTTTTGTTTTATTTTATTTTCAGCACCTTAAATACATTATGCCACTCCCTCCTGACCTTCCCTTTTTGCTAAAAATTCCAGCTGATAGCTTTATGGGGTTTCCCTTGTATGTAACTGTTTTTTCCTACTGTTTTCAAAATCCTCTCTTTATCATTACTTTTTGCCATATTAATTATTGTGTATCTTGGTATGGACGTCCTTGGGTTGATTATTCTGGGGGATCTCTGTATGTCTTGGATCTGGATGTTTGTTTCTTTCACTATATATGAGAAATTTTCAGCTATTACTCAAATAAAGTTTCTGCCCCCTTTTCTCTTTCTTCTCCCTCTGAGATCCCTATAAAGCAAATGCTACTACACTTGGTGGTGTTGCTGAGTTTCCTTAACCTATATTTATTTTTTAAATCATTCTATTCAGTTTGATTGCTTTCCATTACTCTGTCTTCCACCTTAGCTATCTGTTCTTCTACTTCCTCTAATATACTACTGATTCCCTCTAGTGTACTTTTAATTTCAGTCATTAAGTTCTTCATCTCTGATTTTTTAAAAACAGTTTCTCTCTCTCTTGAAAGTCTCAGATTCTCTATTCTTTTCCAGGTCCAGTAAGTATCTTTATAACCATTACTTTGAATTCTCTACCAGACATTTTGCTTATCTCCATTTCATTTAATTCTTTTGCTGTGATTTCAATTTGTTATTTCATTTGGGACATATCCTCTGTCTCTCATTCTCTGTAACCTCTGTGTTTATTTCTATGTATTAGGGAAGACAACTGTGTCTCCTAATCTTGAAGGTAGTAGTCTTATGAATAAGAGGTCCTGTGGTGCCCTATAGTGCAATGCCCTCTACTCACCAGAACCAGGAACTTCTGGGGGTGTCTCCTATGTGTGTTGTATGTGCTCTCCTATTGGGGCTGATCTGTGTTTGCTGTTAGTCCAATAAACTGCAATGACCAGATTTGCCTGATATGGGCAGGACTTGGTTCCTGAGCCATGAACATGTCATTCTAGGGCTGCCTTGTATTTTTAGTTATATCACACCAGGCCTGCCCTCCATCAATTTGCTGGAGCTGCAGTCACAGCAAACTGCTGGGCATGCTCCCTGCATTGTCCCTTGGGAGGCTTTTTTGGTGGACAGGATCTGCAGTCAGACAAGATGTCTACCCTTAGTCCATCTATTGGGGCTGCAGTGACCACAAGGTACAGGGCTCTGTACTTGTGCTGTTCTCTGAGATTTTTGTTGGTGGATGGGCTAGCAATTAGAGCAAGTGTCTGTCCTCAGCCTACTTTTGGGGCTGTATGTGGTTATCTTCCCCTTTCTCCAGGACAGGAATTGGCACAGGTCACTCTCTGGGCTGCTTGTAGAATGAAATTCTTACCTGAGTAAGCAGGTTTGAAGGGACAGATCTGTAGGAGAATACAGAGGCAGGGTTTACAGTCTTAGCAAGTTAAGTGGAGATTGTTTAAGCTGGTTTCTACATGTATCTGGGTATCTAGGCTTGGGGGTGGGTAGGTGGAGAGAATTATGTCACTTTGTAATGATTTAATTGTGAAAATGTAGGAAATAATATTTCAAAATTAGGTACCAAAACATAATCTTTAAATCCTGCAGAAGTAGCCAAACTAAATTTGAATTATAAAAAATAAAACAAAAATGTACAGATTACTTTAGAAATGAAAATCATATCTATTAAATATTGAAAGAAACTAGAATTGAGACCCCTGAAACACACAAAGTGACAATTAAAACAAAATACACATTTATTTAATGTGACTGATTTATAAGTCTATATGGATTACATAAATGTAGCTCAATATCTGAATAATATCTCATCCTGATACAGCCTTCATTAAATCTGAAGTTTCAGATTTGAATGGATATCATATGTTCCCTTCAGTTTTTAATCTCTTTGAAATATCAGTTTGATTCTTGGGAAGGCTCTGAAAATCACCAGCTGAAGTCTCTTATCAATGACACTGTTCTGTTCCAGAAAAGACAACTTGTCACAGGCAACATCACACTTTATAAGGGCACAGACTTTTGTCATTACCAATGACCTAGAATACTTTCTTGCCATGAGGACTCAATAAATGTTTATATCTATACCTCTATGAATTAACTCAATCTCTTTTTATCTAAAATGAACTTATTTAACTTATTATGAGCTTATTATATAATTTTTTTCCAAAATTGTGTCTAAGATTTATCAGTTAGATATTAAAAGGCATTCTCTGCAAAAATAGATTCTATGGGTAAATTATATTTAGGAAACAAAGTTAAACAAAACTAGTAGGATTTCTTTATAGAAGGATTTTTCAGGACTTTTATATGTAAATATGCAATGAAAATAATTAAGAGAAGAAAAGCACATATAACATTTCTTGAACCTTTCTCTTTCATATAAAGCATCTGTAAAAGTTACAATACATAAATTAACCTATTTTAGCCTTGTCCATTAACTTATAATAAATGTTTCTGCTCATTATTCAGTATTACTCCATTCAAAAATATTATTCTTATTCTTTCTCACTTCCTTTACAGTACTTGGATTATGTAGCAAAATAAAATTTTGTTATTGTTATTGTTCTCTACTTACCAACATGGGCAGATTAAAGTTGAGTTCTGAAACAATCCTTGAAGTAAATTTGATACAAAACCTGGTAAAAAGCAATTGACTATGGTGCCCCATAGTCAATTGTATATATATGTTGTATAAGCATGGTCTGAATGGCTAGCCCAGCTCATCAGTTTTCTTATCCTCCTAAAGTGAGTCTACAACCAAGAAACAAGTGTTGGGGAAGGCAACACACTTGGTCTCAATGAAGAGCTATTCTTAAGTTGCTAATGACATGTAGGAAATGTATTCAAGTGACTTTTTTTTTTTTTTTTTTGTACAGACATTATTTTTTACTTGGTTGATAATAATGTTTTCTTGAATACTCAACTTAGATGCATAGACCCAAGCCAATTCTGATCCAATTCAATGTCCTCGTGTTCCTGGGAAATCTCTTCCTTGGTATTGTTAGAATTTCTGGAAGTGCTGGAACCTAACATCTTCCTCTTCTCATACTCAGCTACTGAAGATTTCCAGATTCGTCATGCTCTTCTCTCATTTATTTTTTCTTTAGTTTTGCAATAAGCTATCCTTCAGCTACATTTACCTGGCTCCCTGGATATTGGGGTTCCTTTGAAACTGTTGATTCTGGAATCGGTCTGAGTAAAAATTCTAACTCTACCAGCTACTCTTAGGCAACACATTTCTCTGGCTCAATTCCCTCATTTGTTAAGGAAGGACCATTGTAGTTCTTAATTCAACATTATTGTCAGGATTAAACATGGAATAGCATAAAGAGGGTTTAGTTGTGAGTTTAGCACTGAATGAGTTTTCAGTAAATGTTTATTATTAATAAAATCCCCTATATAGTTCTCCTACTCTCCAAATCTGTGCTGACCTCGACCCCCAGGGACCTATATTCTTTTAATCTGTTTTCTAAGATCCAGAGTGATATTGCCTTACCTAAATTAGACAGAGGCAAGTGTTGTTTCTCCATTAACATTTAGCTATAGTGTTTACCATATATAAACAAACTGACAGCTTTGGTACCTACCAAAGATAGCACATATTCAGATGTGTGAAATGGAGAAGAGAGAAGGGAGAGCTGGGGAAGGGAGAGTAGGGAGGGTGGCAGGCATGGAGAAATGCTGAATTTTCCATACTTGTGGTTTGTACTGATTAGTTACCACTTAATTATTCAGTAATATAATTCATTTTGAAGTTTTTTTCCTATGTCTGTAGGACATGCCTAATCTTCAGTAGCATAGTTGTTTTTTTCTTTTTCTTTTTTTTTTTTTTCCCCTGCCATATTAACGAGTGATAGCCAAACAATTAATCACAGCTAGACTACGGTACTCTGAACAAGCTGTCAAAGAAGCTAAAATAACTAGACCAACTATGGCACAATCTGCTTATTTTCAGTTATCTAAGCATGGCCTGAATCTCTCACTTCAATCAATTCTTTATTAACTCTTGCTTTCCTGGAACCTTGTTTTCTGCCTTTTGTTAAATTACGGGGTGACAAAAGAAACAGGGGTATTAAAAAGTCAAGCTGAGTTACTTCTAGAATTGTACGGCGGATGCTTAGGGTACATGACAATTATTTGTGTCTAAGACCAGCAAGCATGCAATGGACTACCACTGCCCATCAGACTCCTAATAAAAAATTTATAGGTACATTAATGAAGTGTTTGGCTTAAATATTCTATGTGTCAGCACATCATCTTTCCCTTTTTCTTTCCCCAGGAGAAAACAAAGGAAAGGCTGCTCATCTCCATAGGGATCATGCATGACAACTTTTACTCTGGAAGGTAAATTTGCAAGGAAAACATGTGACACCAGATGTGTTGAGAGATTTAGAAAGTGAGCAGTATGTCAGCCAAAACTGTAACAAGTAGCTAATGAACAGCAGCCTTCAAATGAAACCAAAGTGACAAAGTAGATGAGGAATAGGCTGAAAATGGAATGTTAGTCAAGTGAGCAAAGATAGAATAATCCTAATACTAATTTATACAGAATCCACAACAAAGATTTCTGCTTTCTGCAGCTGGACTAAATGTTCTTTTACCTTCCTCAAATTCTTCTCACAGTGAGAAATCATCATGATCATAGGAGACAGAGACATTGCCTGATCAATATCATCAAAGATACTGTTTTTTATACATTAGCCCACTAGCCACTGCCCACTCTAGGAGTGTCCATGGAGTAGGTTTTTTTTTTTTTTTTTTTTTTTTTTTCCCCCAGAAAAATTTCCTTCCTGCCAATATAGCTTATTTTGTCCTTGTCACCTTTGGGATATAATTTTTATTTTTATGTCTTATTTTGGTTTTAACAAGAAATGTACACTAAGACAAAGATTAGATTAAAAGTAGTTTATTTGGAAAGAGCAGGAAACACTACAAAGAAGTAGTTAGGTATTGCAGAAGATAGAAGGAAAATGAAAAAGCTACAAGCATCAGCTACTGAAGCTTAATTCCACAGAGACTATGGGAAATGGTTTAAAGCAACAACAACCAAAAAATATGTGCCTTAGAAGGGTCACACCAAAGTGATAGGGGAATAGGGATATTTATATACCAACTCTTGCTAGTCTTCAACTGAGGCTCCTCGGTGGTGTTAAGTTCTCAGTACTTTCATATGCTTCCTAAAGTTTGGGGGTAAGGAGTCCTAGGCACAGATGCAGGAATGGTCACTTGAATACTGGTTGGAACACACTGAAAGTCTTAGGCAACATGAGCAGAGCACTGAGAGCATCTGCCACAGCGCTACTGTCTTGGGTATTTTGTTTTTGTTTTGACATACAGTAAAAAATTATATTTAACAACTGTATAACACTATTATTTCACGTATTTTCATATCTTTGTTTTACCCCTTCAACTTATTCCTTGTACATAACTTCCCCTTGCTCTAATTTTTATACATTTATTTTCTACTTTTATTTATTTACGTAAGGTTTCCCTTATCGTTTTTAGAATAAGACTTGGTGTAAATCAACAAAAATGCTCGGTGATAATTCAACAATTATATGTTAAATATCTATTATATGCCAGGCACCACTGTTGTCACTACAGATAAAGTGGTTAGCAAAATACATATGATACCTACATTTACTGAGGTTATAATTTATTTGGAGTTTCCCCCCAAATAAACTAGAAGAGGTGACATAATTCAATAAAATTCAATCTGTAGAAGATCTACATAATCTTCCCAGTATCTTCTAAGAAAGAATACTAAACTTTCATTTCCTTCTTGGCAGTTCTAACCAGTTAGCATATAAAATTATGTAGAGATTTTAAACATGAAGAATAAATAATCTATACACAGTCTATCCATACTTACTCAAGGAAGTACTGGCTAATTGTGTCTTTAGTTGTAGCCTTTTAATAGTTTTTTAAATTCTTCAAAAAATATGAGAACCTACTTTCTGCCAGGCATTAAGTTACACTCTGAGGATACACTATCTGATCTCTACCCTCAAGACGCTTACAGACTACCTGGGAGAATGACAAGCAAAGAGACAAGAATAACAAGAGTAGGGCCAGAGTGAGGATATGTAGTAAAATGGTGCATGACCTACATTGTTATTTATACAGCATCAAGTATTATTTCTGTCAGCACAAAATTTGGGGATGCAATATTTTAAAAAGCAGAAATATTTACTACCTTAACTGTAGAGGAGCTGGGATAGCTATGCTATGGCTGTGCTCAAAATGATATGGTCCTGTCAGTATAGTAATTGATAAGTTCTTTTCAACACCTATCTGGCTAGTACAGATATAACAACATGTCCCACCCTGTTTGCACAAAAATGAATTCAAAACTACCACAAGCCCTGCAGCCTTACAACACATCATTCTCCCTAACAAGTTTCTGACATGGCATGTAGATGTAGAAAGATTGGGTAAAGCTGTCTATTACACATTCAGCCAAAACTACATTATAATCCTCATTTAGGGAGTCCTACCTTGGGCCCAAGACTGATAGTGTCAGGAACTCAAACCATAGCACAACATTTTGATTCAAAGAAGAGCTGTTCCACCAATGTCCTTTCTGGGTATCTAGGAAAGGATCACACCCTCCCCTCAAAAATGGGGTTTTCCGTGTTTCAGAAGTTAAATACATATTCTAAAACCATTTACTTTCAAAATAGATATGGGGTCAGTTTTTAGACCTATTTTCAGGAATTATCTGGCTAATTATTGGATATTCACAGTGGGCAGAACATCAGCCCTGGGTTTGTCACATTTTGTTTACTTCTGGAGTCCTGGATAAAATTTAATGGTTCCTAGTTTTTATCTGGACTGAAGTGGAAATAATTACCTCCTTTTACGGTCTCAAAATAAATATGTAAATACTAGTTTCAAACAGAGGACTTGGAGTAATAAGGAGAAGTAGCTCAGAATGATGTCTGGCAGCATCAGTTGTTCCCTTTTTCTCTCCCCTTGATTTATAGCTAATTGGACATCCAAAACCAAAAACAATTTAAAAAAAATTTAAAAGCCTGTGTAGTACAGCATACAAGGATACCTTAGAAATCCATCCATCTGTGCACCTGAAAGAAGTTGGACTGGACTACAGAAGTGGCAGAGCACAAGGGAAGGGACAGTGGAGCTTGTAGCAGTGGAGCTGGTGACCACAGAGAAGGCAGTGGCAGGCTTATCAGCAAGCCATCATGACCTTCCTGGCAGAGGTGGGAGGTGAAGGTGGTAAGTGGAGACATGCCCAGCCAAGTGTGCTATAACTGGAGGGACTAGTTGCTCCCTCTGAAGAGAGACCCCAGAGCCTGGGGGGAAGGGAAAGGAAAGGGAAATAGGCAAAGAAAACTGTAAGAAACTGTCTCCCTGGGAAGTACTGGGTACTGACCATGGATCTCTGGGGTTCCTCCACTCACCTGAGGATTTCCCCCACCAGGCTGTGGGCATACCCAGAGCCCCAAGTGCTCAGTACACACTGGCCCCTACTCTGCCACCAAGTCTTGTTTTGTTTTGTTTTTTAAACATATATGCATAGGGTCCAGGCCTTAGGGTTAGGTCAGCTTTGTTAAGGGAAACCAAAAACTGGTACTGTAGCACCACCTTCTGGAAGACAAAAGGAAGGTTCCTACTACCAACTTGTTGAACTGTTAGAATCAAAGTAAAAGCATTGCCTCAACAAGAAAGGTCTTTGCTACTTCAAATGCAGAGGCACTTCTCATCAAACACCATGAAAAATCATGGTAATATAATATCACAAAAAGGAACTGACAATTTTCCAGCAACTGAATCCAAAGATGTGGGAGAATGTCATCTAACTGATAAAAAGTTTAAAATAGGCATTATGAAGAAAACCAATGAGCTACGAAACAAAAGAAAAAAACAAAACCCAAAACAAAAAATACCCCTAAGGTGATACAATAAACTGAGGAATAAAATTAATGAACAGAAGGAGTACATTACCAAAGAGATTGAAATTCTATAAAAGAACCGAACAAATTCTGAAGCTGAAGAGCTCAATAAATGAAATAAAGAATGTCTTAGAATGCACTGGGAATAGAGCAATCACATGGAAGAGAGAATTAGCAGCTCAAGGATAGAATTATGGAAATGATTAAGGGGGAAGAAGAGAAAGAACTGAGATTTTTAAAAAGTGAAGAAACTCTACAAAAACTGACCCCATTAGAAAACTAACATAAGGATAATGGATGTCCCAAAAGGAGAAGAGAGGGAGAAGGGAGTAGAAAACACATTTTAAAAAGTAAAAGCTGGGGCGCCTGGGTGACTCAGTGGGTTAAGCCTCTGCCTTAAGCTCAGGTCATGGTCTCAGGACCCTGGGATCAAGCCTCACCTTAAGCTCTCTGCTCAGCGGGGAGCCTGCTTCTCCCTCTCTCTCTGCCTGCCTCTCTGCCTACTTGTGATCTCTCTGTCAAATAAATAAATTAAAAAAAACAAAAAAAAACAAAAAAAAAACTAAGAACTTCCGAAGCTTGGGGAACAAACTGGATATTCAAGTCCACAGGTCCACAAAGCTAGCAGAAACCTTACTATCTCAGTGCTGAATCACTTTCCCTAAGGGACATTATCTCTAAGCTGTCAAAAGTCAATGATAAGGAATTTTAAAAGCAGCTGGTTGTGGACAAAATAATCTACAAAATTATACCCATTAGGCTCTTCAGATTCCTTAGCAAAAAGTCTACAGGCTAGGAGAGAGTAGAATGACATATTCAAATATTGAAAGATAGAAACTGCTAGCCAAGAATACTCAATCCAGCAGTTATCTTTCAGATATGAGGGGGAAATAAAGGCTTTCCCAAACAAAATTTGAGGAAGTTCATCACCACTAAACCTGCCTTATGAAAAGGTTGAAAGGAGCCTTCAAGCTGAAATAAAAAGAGGAGAGTACAGAAAACTCTGATTAGATGATAGAAGACTGTAACTTTTTTTTTAAGAATACTATATTAATCTCTAAACTATAGCATAAAGGTTACAGCTTCTAATCTTAGTAAAAAAAAAAAATCAGTATAAAAAGAGGTGATTTGTGGGGCGCCTGTGTGGCTCAGTGGGTTAAAGCCTCTGCCTTCGGCTCAGGTCATGATCCCGGTGTCCTGGAATCAAGCCCCACATTGGGCTCTCTGCTCAGCAGGGAGCCTGCTTCCCCATCTCTCTCTGCCTGCCTCTCTGCCTACTTGTGATCTCTGTCTGTCAAATAAATAAAAAATATTTTAAAAAAATAGGTAATTTGTGACATCAAAAATATGAAAGGGGAAGAATAAATGAATGGAAACTTTACAGGAAAATGAAGATAAACTGATATCAGCAGAAAAAAACCATTATATCTATGAGAATTTTGATGTAAGTAAACATTAAGATAACTATAAAGCAAAAATCTACAATAAAAACACAAAACACAAGAACAACAACAAAAAAAAAAACCAGAAGACTGAGCAAATCACTATGGAAAATAACCAGCTTAGAAAGGTAGACAGAAACAGAAGGACAAAGAAATGATGAAGAGACAAAATAACCAGAAAGGCAAAAGATAAAATGGTAATAGTAAATCCTAACAGATCGGTAATCACCCAAAATGTAAATGATTTGAACTCACAAATCAAGAGTCATAGAGTGACTGGATAGATTAAAAAAAAAAAAAAAAGAATCAATTATATGCCACTTGATAGACACATGTACGCTCAAAACGACTGGATGCCAGATGTTATTCAAAGCAAAAAGAAACCAAAAGGATGTGGGTATAGACATACTTATATCACACAAAACAGACTTAAAGCACAGGGTCCCAGCCTTAGGTAAATGCACAAAGAATATATAAAACTTATAAATATACATATGCCCAACTTAGCACTGAAGAATATTAAGCAATTAATAATATATCTTAAGGGAGAAATAACAATACAAGAATTGTAAGGGTTGTCAGTATTCCCTTATAAGCAATGGATAGATTATCCAGAGAAAATCAACAAAGGAATGTCAGAACTGAACCACACTTTAGAACAAATGAACTTAATAGATATATACAAAACATTCCATCCAAGAGCAGCCAAATACACATTTTTCTCAAATGCATAAAGAGCAATCTTCAGGATAGATAAGATGATAGGGCAAAAACAAACTGTAGCAAATTTAAAACTGATACCATATTAGGGCTTCTTGGTTGGCTCAGTCAGTTGAGTGGCTGACTCTTCATTTTGGCTCAGACCAAGCTTCTCTGGGTGTGAAGCCTGCTTGGAATTCTCTTTCCTTCTTCCTCGGCCCCTCCCCTTACCCCTATTTGGACTCTCTTTCTCTGTCTCTGTCTCTGTCTCTGTCTCTCTTGCTTAAAAAAAAAAAATAATAAGATTGAAATCACATCAACTATCTTTTTTGACCAATAATAAGTGAGATGATCTACCAATATATTGAAACTAAACTGCACAGTCCTAAACAACCATTGAGTCAAAGAAAAAATCAAAAGGGAAATTTTAAAAAGTGATCCCAAATGAAAATAAAAACACAACTTACTGAATAGTGTATGATGCAGCACAAACAATACTGAGAGGAAAGTTTATAGCAACAAACCCTTATATTAAGAAATTAGATCTCAAACCACCTAATTTAACACCTCAAAGGCCTAGAAAAATACACCCAAATTTAGCAAGAGGAAGGAAATAAGGATCTTTTCCAGAAATAAATGAAATAGTGACCAAAAAATAATAGAAAGAATCAATGAAACTCATTTTGAAAAAGACAGAATTGAGAAACCTTTAGCTAGACTAAGAAAAAGACAAAATTAGAAATGAAAAAGAAGACATTATAATGGATGCTGTAGATACCCAAACCAGATAAGGATAGCAGAAGAAAGCTATAGACCAATATCCTTGATGAATATAGATGCAAAAATTCTCAACAAGATATTATCAAACCAAATTCAAGAACAAATGAGATTATACATGATGACCAAGTTGGATTTATCTCTGGAATGCAAGGCTGACTCAAAATATGCAAATTAATAAATGCAATGCATCCCATCAATAAAGCTAAAGATAAAAATCATATCCTAAAAGATGCAGAAAAGGCATTTTGCAACATTCTTTCATGATGAAAACCCTTAAAAAAGTGAATATAGAAGGAACAGACCTCAACATAATAAAGGCCATATATGACAGATCTATAGCTAGCATTATACTCAATGGGGAGGAAAATGTTTCCTCTAAGAACAGGAACAAGGCAAGGATACCCATCTTCACCACTCCATATTACTGGAAGGTCTAGCTAGAACAATTAAGCAAGACAAAGAAATAAAGAGCATTCAAATAAGAAAGGAAGAAGTAAAATTGTTATTTGATATGATCCTATACATAGAAAACCCCAAGGAATTAGTTTAAAAAAATCTTCTGGAATTAATAGAAATTTCAGTTAAGTGGCAGGATACAAAACATATAGAATATAGAATATTAACAGAGAGCAATCAATTGCATTCCTTTACACTAATGATGAAGCACCTAAAAAAGAAAGAAAATCATCCCATTCATAATATCATCAAAAATAATAAAATACATAAACATTTAGCCCAGGAAGTGAAATATTTATACAATGAAAACTATGAAACTTTCCTGAAAGAAACTGGAAATGACACAAACTAATGGAAAGACAACAAATGTCCATGAGTTGGAAAAATTCATATTGTTAAAGTGGCCATACTCCCAAAGCCACCTACAGATTCAATACAGTCCCCATCAAAATGCTTAAGTTATTCAGAGAAATAGAAGAAACAATCCTAAAAATTCTGCAGAACCACAAAAGGTCCTAAAGCCAAAGCAATCCTGAGAAAAAAGAACAAAGCTGGAGATAACACAGATTTCAAACTATACTACAAAGCCACAGTAATAAAAACAGTATGGTACTTGCACAAAAAATGGATACACAATGGAACAGAATAGAGATCCCAGATTTAAACCTCAGCATGTACTGTCAACTAATACTTGACAAGGGAGCCAAAATATGCACTGATGAAAGGATAGTCTTTTTAGCAAATGGTTCTGGGGAAACTGTAGAAACACATGTTGTAAAATGGAATTGGACACCATTCACAAAAATTAACTAAAAATGAATCAAAGATTTAAACATAAGACCTGATGCCATGAAACTTCTAGAAGAAGCAGCTCATCAATATTGTTCTTGGTGATAATCTTGGGGGCATGGAGTCGCAACCACAAACAACAAAAATAAATGGGACCACATCTAATTCAAAAGCTTCTACACACGTGATGTGATGCGTCTGGGTGTTATACTCGACTAGAGAATCATTGAACATTTTATCAAAAACTAATGATGTATTGTATGTGGCTAACTGAATTTAAATTAAAAAAAAAAATTCCTACCCAGCAAAAGAAACAATTAGCACACTGAAAAGACAAACTACAGAATGGGAAAAAATATTCAAAACCATATATCAGATAAGGGGTTAATATATAAAATATATAAATAACCCAGTCGACTCAATAATAAGAAACAATCCAATGGAAAAACAAATGGCAGAAAAACTAAAGATTTCTCCAAAAAACACATTAAAATGGTCAATGAAAAGATGCTCAACATCACTAATCATCAGGGAGATGCAAATCAAAATCACAGATGTTTAACGACATCTAACAACCCTTGAAATGGCTATCACCACGAAATCAAGAGAAAACAGGTATTGGTGAGGATCTGGTGAAAGGGAAACTTTATATATTGTTGATAGAAATGAAGGTTCTGAAAAAATTAAATCTCACTAATTTAATTTAAAAAATTAAATTCCACTTCTGGCTGTATAAACAAAGGAAATGGAAACAAGATTTCTTTGAGATTATATGCACTCCTGTGTTTATTACCGCATTATTTGCAATAGTAAAGATACAGAACAACTCAAATGCCTATTGATGGATGAATGGATAAAAAAGATGTTATATGTATATACAATGAAATATTATTCTGCTATGAGAAAGGAAGCTATCTTCCCTTTATGACTATATGGATGGATCTTGAAAATACAATGCTATGTAAGATAATTCAGAAAAAGACAAATACTATATGAAGTTCCAGGTTCTCCAGAAATGGTCAGAGCGTATTTCTAGGTTCTCAATAAATAATTTCTATAGAAGCTCACTCAAATGTGTGGCATCATTTCTTTTTTGTAGAAATCAAATATAAATAAATGAAAGCCAAATGTAAAGTTCCAAGAAACTAATTCTTTATAACTAGCCTTTTAAAAAGAATAATAATGCAAATGTATATTTCTTTTTACAAATTCTTTTTTTTTTTTTTTTTTTAAGAGAGAGAGAAAGAGAGAGCATGTACACAAGCACAAGGAGGAGGGGCAGGGAGAGAATCTTAAACAGGTTTCCCAGCCAACATGGAGTCTGATGTGGGGCTCAGTCTCATGACCTTGAGATCATAACCTGAGCCAAAACAAGGAGCCGGGCACTTAACCTGACTTGAGCCACCCAGGTGTCCCTCTTTTATACGAATACTTAAAAATTTCTCATAGCATTGGCCATACATCAGCTCAAAAACGAACATTGCTAAGAATACTATACTTCATAAAATTTATCTAGAAATGTGCAATGACATCAAGCCCTACCTTCCTCAATTTCAAGGCTTCAGACATCAAAACCTCAAATGCTTCTTTGCTAACTATTGAATTTATTTTCTTCTTATAGGAGATTTTTCTGCTTATTCTCTGATCCATTAAAAGCCAGGTAGGACACCAGTCAGCAAGAAACATAAAAGTCAGAGAAATATGAAGATACTCAGAAAATTATTTAGGAAGAACTGGGAAATGTCAAAGAACTGTAAATCTTAGGTATTTTTGACTTGTGCTTTTGAGGTTTTATGATCTTATCCTTAGTACACACTGGAGACCCTAGCAGTATTACCCATGTACTTCTGCCATAGCCAGTAGCTTTAAAAGCTTCCACAGGCCTGGGTTTCTGCTCTTCTTCCTTTGTTTATTTTGTAGTGTTTGTTTACAAATACATATCTATTTTTATTATTATAAAAGTTGTATATGAAATGTTTTCTATATATGCACTTATTTATTATGAGAAATAAGATTATATAGAAATGTATAATGGGGCAAATTTAAATCCCCATAATAATTATCATTTACAAATAATTATTTGGTATATACCTCTTAATATTTTCTTTTAAACTCTATTTTATGCTTTTGTAAGAAATGTATATACACTTTATCTTTTTTAATTTTATAAGATGAGATAAGATATACTATTCTTAGTTTGCTTTTTTTCACTTGACAATATGTCATAGATATTTATATCTAGACATAAATCTAATCTTATTCTTTTGTCAACTGTGTAGTCTAGTATATCTATCTTCAAAAATTTATCTAATTAATCCCTTATTGAGATCATTTATATATTTTTTTGCCATCATGAGGAACACTGGAATGGTTATGTGTATGTGTATCTTTGTGTACTTATATAACTATTTCTATGTGGATGTTTTATGATAGGGATTACTGAATCAATGAATAAAATTGAAAGTTTTAAAAAAGATTTTATTTATTTATTTGACAGACAAAGATCACAAGTAGGCAGAGAGAGAGGAGGAAGCAGGTTCCCTGCTGAGCAGAGAGCCTGATGCGGGGCTTGATTCCAGGACCCCGGGATCATGACTTGAGCCAAAGGCACAGGCTTTAACCCTCTGAGCCACCCAGGAGCCCCATATAAAATTAAATTTTAATAAGTATATTTAATTTGCTTTCAAAAATGTTTGTATCAATTTACATTTTTACCCATATAAAATAAATGCCCATTTCTCCATATCACTGCATGTTTAGGAATACACTGGACAATCAAATAAATCTAGGTGACTATATTCCTTTATGTCTTTTGTACAAAGTTTAAAGTAAAGCCAAATCTTCAGATAAAAATATCTATTGCATTGCATACTTGAACTCTACAAAATCCACAGGTGGTTATGCTTATTTTCAAAGGATATCACACATGGCCTGAGATGTAAATGGATTCCCTCAGTATGATCGGTTCTAGTATACCAAAGGACCTTTATCTTCTTCTTGGTTCTTAAAGTCTCTTTCATATACTAATATATAGTACACAGGACCATTAAATCTTGCCTTAAACTTTAATCCTTCCACCTTCTGACATACACAAAGAGGATTCAAGTGATGTTATTTCATCCGCTTCTCTGCTGGACAAAGATGTCTTTGCTGATGGAGCAGAAATGTTGTCAGCCCATGTCCCATTGTCTGCAGAGGCTATTCTGAATGGGATCCACTGCCATTATGTGAGTAAGTCATGCATGATCCCTAGGTATATTATCAGCCCCTTGTGGAACATTTTTACCAATGATGAAATGTTATTGTTGTCAGTGTCAGACATTCAGTCTTTATCAGTCTCCTTCATGACAGCCCTCATTATTCAGGCAGACTTGGGACAACTTCAAGGTAAGAACTTTCAATACAAGGTCAAGTGGACCAAATTTTTTTCCTAGCCACTGCTCAACCATTTCCTTTCCCTTTCATCATGACTCAGAGATCAAACCCTCTTTCTTGAAGACTGCAGTGGGAAGAGGAAGCTCATGTTGCTGAGATCCTAGAACAATCTAAATAATAGAAATTTATAATTTCTCACTGTGTCTTCCCTGAAGACTTTAATTATGCCCTTAACTGTTGGCATATGTCCTTATGCATATAGTTCCTGTAGAAGCAGTATTATATACTAGAAGCACTTGTGGGCTTCAGAATCAGAAATATTCTTTTTTTTTTTTTTTTTTTTTTTTTTTTTAAGATTTCAGCTATATGAACAACTCCTTAACATCTCTGGGCCAGAATTCTCATCTCCAGAATGGATTAAATGAGCTTTGCCTTGTAGAACTGTGTGAGATTTAAATGTAATAATGTGTTTAGAAATACTTTGCTAATTATCTGGATTGTCACAGGAGTTTAACAAATGCTTGACTCTTGCTTCCACTCCATTCTTATAGTGTTTTGTGGCAAATATGACCTCAACCTTTTTTTTTTGACCCCCTAATAAGTAATATGTTTAGGAATAGAAAAAGCATAATTATCCAAGCATTTCTTGTAATTTCCTGAAACATAAAGCCTAAGCATTTGAGTTAAGACCTCAGTGTAAGTATTCCTTTGTCCCATACCCCTAGTTCTTTTGCTCACCTAATTTTGACTCACGGCTCTTTATGGATTCCTCAATAGCTGTGCTAAGAGGTGCCCACAGGGTTTAGAGCACTGCCTGGAATACACGCATGAACATGCCAGAATGTCAGCTCTCCACATTTAGAATGGCAGATTGGATGTGTATTATGTGTAATTATGCAAGTATAAGAATGATGACGACAGCCCTTCAATCTCAGAGGAGCAAGGAAGAATTGGTGGGTTTTACAAAGGCAATGTGGGACTGAATGGGGACAGATAGATTCTCTAAGGCAACAGATCCTTCATGGGAAAATACACGGCCAAGGAAAACATTTTTTTTTTCCCACACAGCGTATGTATTCTCCATTTTCTATTCTTAGTCATAAAAAATATAAACATATACATCATAAACCTAATTGTACTCAGAACTGTATTCTCTGCAAGATGCTTCTGCTCAATGAGCTGATGCATAACAAAAGGCTATACCAAAGAAAATATTTACAGTTAACATTATGGAAATTTAATTAATAGAAATAGATTTTAAGATCATACTAACTGTGAGGGGAAAAATTAAGCAACAGTATCTGAAAGTAGTTCATTTTACTATTGTTAAGGAATAGTTATTTACTATTAATGTTACTATTGTTAAAGAGTAGTTAGTTACTATTAATGTCATGCCTACTATGTGTGGGTAGTGTATTGAGTAACTCATGTAGATTATCTCATTTAATTCTCAACTCTTTTAAGTAACTACTATGACCATCTGAAGAAACTACTATGTCAGCTGGAGCTTTGAATCTACATCTATCTGACTACAAGGGTTGTTTTTTAAAATTGTGCTGAGCTAAATGTACACACTTGATAAAATTAATAACAGTTATAACAACAGTTATAACAGCAGTGCAACAACAGTTATATTACCTGAAGGGGCAAAGGAGATAGGTTTCTAAAACTGAATTTCACTGAGAAAATACAAGAATTCATCTGTCACTTATGCAATTCATTCATTCCTGACAATACTCTTGAATACCACTGTATACAAAAGACCCTGAGAGGCATCTCTGCATTAGAGTCAGGAAAAAATCCAAGAGTAACAATTATGAAGACCCAAGAGAAAGCACTATCAAAATATTCTTCATGTTAAGGTAATTTGGTTTTTTATGTGTTATTCATTGAAAAAATATATGTTATGGCAAATATTATAACTATTACTTGATAATAGTTACTTTATAAATAGAAACCTTGGAAATTTATCACATAGAAACATTTCTCTGGGACTCAACAGTCTAGCAACTAAGTTAGAAACAGTGATAAGGGATTCACTTCTTCCCTAGTTTGGAAAAAAAAAATGGATTCTTCTTATATCACTCAAAGATGTATGTATGAAGGGTATAGTCTCAACTTCATCACAAGAAAATGAGTTGAGACCTAGGGTCATCGAATGGTTAAAAGTCCAGGCTCTAGGGGAACTTGGGTGGCTCAGTAAGTTAAACATCCAACTCTTGACTCTTATTTCTGCTCAGGTCATGATCTCAGGGTCATGAGATTGAGCTCCGTATGGGCCCCAGGTGGGCCCTGCGTCAGCCTGCATCATCAGGTCTGTACTGGGTGTGGAGCCAGTTTAAGATTCTCTTTCTCTTTCAGCTATCTCTCTATCTCTATCAAAACAAACAAACAAACAAACAAACAAACAAATCCCCTCAGGCTCTAAATCCAGACTCTCTGGGTTTGAATCTTGGCTCTACCATTAACTAGCTCTGAGACCCTGGGAAAGTTATTCAATATTTCTGGGCTTCACTGAAATTTGTTAAGAGGATTATATGGTTTAAAACATTTAAAGTGCTTAGAAAACACTTAAAATAATACATAGGAAACTCACAATAGATGCTAGCTGTTATTCTTTTTAAATTATTCTCTTTGTTAGGGGTCATATTACTATTCTTCATTCTAAAATATTCCTTCTAGTTCTAATTAAAAAGAGACAGAGAAAACTAAAGACATATCCTGAATATAGTATCTACTGAAGGGTAGACACATGCTCATTAATTAGCTAGGGTTTCTAAAAGAAGGTAAATATTATATGATTAAAGAAAAATTGGTAACAATTATTTTTATAGATTTTCTTAAAGCCTCTTACAACAACTGTTATTTAATTAAAGATTGTTAACCAACAACAACAAAAAATGGAATAATGATGAAAGGAGGCAAGTATAGATAAAAATAATAACAAACAAACCAATCAGTATACATTTGGGTGAAAAAGTATAGAGGACATACCCAGGTATCTTTGTTGTTTCTTGCTTTTAACTACTGTTTTTTTTTTTTTTTTTATAAATTCTGGAATTGGGGAAAATTTTAGATTTTTAGTTACTCTAAGTTCTTCAGTATACATTAAAATGCAAAAATACCTTAAAGGCTCTGTTGATTTCATACACACACACACACACACACACATACACACACACACACACACAGTGGTTAATAAATAACTTCTACTTGCCCATGTTCAAATAACTTTAAAAAAATGTTCAGGGGGGCCCCTGGGTGGCTCAGTGAGTTAAGCCTCTGCCTTCAGCTCAGGTCATGATCTCAGGGTCCTGGGATCAAGCCCACATTGGGCTGTCTGCTCAGCAGGGAGCCTGTTTCCCCCCACTCTCTGCCTGCCTCTCTGACTACTTGTGATCTCTCTCTCTCTGTCAAATAAATAAAATCTTTAAAAAAAATACATGTTCAGAAGAACATTATGGCCCTTTCAATAAGTGCAGGCCTAATAGATATAATCTGGAAAGGCATATTAGAAACTGTCTTGATTAATCCTTGAAAAATTTGGGCTAGTGTTTCTGTAGGATAAAAAGATAAGCAGTAGGAGACTGTTGTTTGTTAGGAAGGGGATTAGAAATAAAATCCAAATTATAATTGTACTTATAACAATACTTCTTCCCACTTAAAATGGCATTCATAATTTTTGTTACCTTTTTTCAAAAAATAGAACATATACCTCCGTGATTAAAATTAGCAAGGGAATGGAAGAAAGTGGTAATGTGCATGTGTTGTGATGGTAGACGCATACTCTAAAAATGCTTCCTACTGCCATGATGAGGTTGCTGAGGAATATGAGCCCTAAACCAATGAAAGTTACTGATGAGATGAAAGTGACCTTATCCACAAAATTCTAGTATAATAAAACAGAACATCCACTTTAAGGCTGGAAGTAATTTGCTTTGAACTAATCAAAGGAAGTGCTATTTTACAAAGGTAATGGTAAACATCCCAACATATTTTCCTACAAGATATAGGATGGAGAAAAAAAGTTTGGATAACTAATGAATGACAGATTCATAAAGTGTTTCTAAGAGGGAGTTACAGGCATTTAGAATATATCTTTCACACTTTGAAGCAAAGATAAGACAATAATTATATACTTCTACCTCAGTACATACCTCCTATCTTTCCTAAAACAACCATTCAAAATAAGCACTGAGATGATAATTTTATCTACTATGGAATTTGTTATATTGCATGCCTTGCTTGTTCACTCCATTCATACATTAGCCCATTTTTTAAATACTTACTATATATAAGCTACCAAGCTTACCACAGTGAGGCCAACATGAATTGGACAAATATCTGTTCGCTAGAGTCCTATATATTACTCGAGGAGAGACACAGTAAAAAAGGCTGAAAATTGATAAGTATCAACAGAAGTATGGCAAATGTAGTACAGAAATATAAAAATATATAAAGAGAGTGAGGAAGCAAGATGGCAAAGGAGGAGCAGACTGAAATAGCTTTAGGTCCCAGGAGTTCAGCTAGTTATCAAATCATTCTGAACACTTACAAACTCAACAGGAGATACAAGAGAAGAAGAGCAGCAATTGTAGGAACAGAAAATCAACCACTTTCCAGAAGGTAGGACTTAAGGAGAAATGAATCTGAAGTGACGGGAAATAGACCATGAGGGGTGGGGATGCTGGCTCCCAGCAAGTGGTGGAGCAGCAGAGCACAAAAACAGAACTTTTAGAAGTCTGCTCCACTGAGGGATGTCGCTCCTGAGGCTAAGTGCCCTCACAGGGACAGTGTGGTCTCAGGACCCATGAGGTCACAGAAAGACCAGGATGTCTGAGGGTGGCAGAGCTGCCAGGCATCAGAGTGGGGAAGCCAGTTACAGTGACAGAGCTGGAGCTGAGGAGTGAGCTCTTGGCTTGGGGTTACCTTGAGCCATGATCCAAGGCACACTTGGGCCCCTGCTCTTTGAGCAGGGACCCCACAAGTGGCAGATCCGGAGACCCTCCCCCTCCTTCCTCCTCCAGGAGGAGTTGTGCAGTAGTGTGCAGCAGGAATCTGCAGGGTTTGGAGACTTCAAATGGGGCTGTGCACCAGAGACAGAAACAATCAGTCACAGGTTGGGTGAGCAAGGAGTGTGGCTGGAGACCAGGAAGATGGGAGGGATCAGCTGCTTTTCTCTGGGGGTGCACTGAGGAGTGGGGCCCTAACCTCTCGGCTGCTATGGGCCAGATACTGGGAGGCCGCCATTTTCATTCTCCTTCTCCAAAGCTCTATGGCAAGTGTTCAGGGAACAAAAGGTCCCGAGTGCGAATGTGAACAGGTTACTTAGCCTGGCCCCTAGCAAGGTTGGTGCAATTTCACCTCAGGCAAAGACATTTGAGAATCATGGCAACAGGCCCCTCCCACAGAAGATCAGCAAGAACATCCAGCCAAGACCAAGTTCACCAATCAACGAGAACTGCAGAACTCCAGAGCTAGGGAAAGCAATGCAGAGAATTCATGGCATTCCCTCATGATCCTTTAGTCTGGCAAAGTTATCTTTTTTTAATTCTATTTTTTTTTCTTCTTCTATTTTTTAACTTTTCCTCTTTCCTCTTTTAATGTTTTTAAACTATTTTATCTTAACAATCCTTTTTTAAAGAAATCTTTTTAAATTTCATTGTTATAGTTATATTTTAACACTTCACTGTATTTAACCTTATTTTTTGTATACATATAGCTTTTTTCTTTAAATTTTTGGAAAATAATTTCTTCTAGTAGATCAAAATATACCCTAAATCTAGCACATGGCTTTGTTCTAGTCTCCAGCCTGATCACATTCTCTCCTCTTTTTTTAAAATTTCTTTTTCCAACCAACTTATCTTATCAATTCCTTTTTTAGAATCTTTTTTAAAACTTTTATCTTTACAGTCACATTTCATCTCTTTATTGTGTTTACCCTTATTTTTGGATATATATAAGTTTTCTTTTCTCTAAAATTTTGGGAGTTACTTTCTTCTAAGAGACCAGAATACACATAAAATCAAGTGAGTGGCTCTGCTATATTCACCAGTCTAATTTTTAATTTTTTAATTTTTATTTTCCCCCTTCTACTTCCCCCAGTTTCAGGTATCTCTGATTGGTTAATGATAATTTTCTGGGGTCTTTGTCACCATTTTAGTATTTTATTCTCTCATTCATATGTTTTTATCTGGATAAAATGACAAGGTGAAAAAACTCAGCATCACACACACACACACACACACACACAAAGAACTAGAGGCAGAACTGATGGCTAGGGACTTAATCAATATGGACATTGGTAATATGTCAGAACTAGAATTCAGAATAATTCTCAAGGTGCTAGCTGGGCTCAGAAAAGGCATGTAAGATATTAGAGAATCCCTTTCTGGATAAATAAAATCCCTTTCTGGAGAAATAAAAGAACTAAAATCAAGTGAAACTGAAATCAAAAAAGCTATTAATGAGGTACAATAAAAAATGTAAGCTCTTACTGCTAGGATAAATGAGGCAGAAGAGAGAATTAGTAATATAGAAGACCAAATAACAGAATAAAGAAGTTGAACAAAAGAGACAAAAACAACTACTGGACATGGAGGGGAGTATTTGAGAGATAAATGATACCATAAGACAAAACAATATTGAATAATTGGGATTCCAGAAGAAGAAAAAAGAGAGAGAGAGAGAGAGAGGGCAGAAGGCATATTGGAGCAAATTATAATAGGGAATTTCCCTAATACAGCAAAGGGAACAAGCATCAAAATCCAGGAGGCAAAGAGAATCCCCCCTCAAAATCAATAAAAGTAGGTCCACACCCCATCATCTAATAGTAAAACTTACAAGTCTTAATGACAAAGAGAAAATCCTGAAAGCAGCTCAGGACAAGAAGTTTGTAACATAAAATGGGAGAAATATTAGATTGGCAGCAGACTTATGCACAGAGACCTGGTAGGCCAGAGAAAATGGAATGATATATCTAGGCAATAAATGAGAAAAATATGCAGCCAAGAATACTATATTTAACTAGGCTGTCATTGAAAATAGAAAGAGAGATAAAAAAGCTTCCAGGACAAACAAAAATTAAAGGATTTGCAAACACAAAACCAGCCCTATAGGAAATATTGAAAGGGGTCCTCTAAGCAAAGAGAGCCTAAAAGGAGTAGACCAAAAAAGGAACAGACACAAAGACAGTAACAGTCACCTTATAGGCAATACAATGGCACCAAATTAATATATTTCAATAGTTACCCTGAATGTAAATGGGCTCCATTCCCCAATCAAAAGACACAGATTAGTATCAGAATGGATAAAAAAACAAGACCCATCGATATGCTGTCTGCAAGAAACTCATTTTAGACCCAAAGACACCTCCAGATTTAAAGGGAGGGTGTTATCATGCTAAGGACAGCAAAAGATAGCTGGGGTGGCAATCCTTATATCAGATAAATTAGATTTTAAGCAAAGACTATAATAAGAGATTAGGAAGGACACTGTATCATACCGAAAGAGTCTGTCCAACAAGAAGATCTAACAATTTTAAATATCTATGTCCCTAATATTGGAGCAGCCAACTATATAAACCAATTAATAACAAAATCAAAGAAATATATTGACAATAATACAATAATGGTAGGGGACTTTAACAACCCCCCTCATTGAAATGGACAGATCATCAAGCAAAAGATCAACAAGGAAATAAAGGCTTTAAATGACACACTGGACCAGATAAACATCACAGATATATTCAGAACATTCCATCCTGAAGTACCAGAATACACATTCTTCTCTAATACAAATGGAACATTCTCCAGAATAGATTACATCCTGTGTCACAAATCAGGTCTCAACTAGTACCAAAAGACTGAGATCATTCCCTGCATATTTTCAGACCACAATGCTCTGAAGCTAGAACTCAATCACGAGAGGAAAGTTGGAAAGAACTCAAATACATGGAGGCTAAAGAGCATCCTTCTAAAGAATAAATGGGTCAACCAGGAAATTAAAGAAGAATGGAAAAAATTCATGGAAAGTAATGAAAATGAAAACACAATCATTCAAAATCTTTGGGACACAGCAAAGGCAGTCCCGAGGGGAAAGTATATAGTGATACAAACCTTTCTCAAGAAACAAGAAAGGTCTCAAGTACACAACCTAACCCCACACCTGAGAAAGAACAGCAAAGAAAGTCTAAAGCCAGCAGGAGAAGAGAAATAATAAAGATCAGAGCAGAAATGAATGAAATAGAAACCAAAAGAACAGTAGAACAAATCAATGAAACTAGGAGCTGGTTCTTTGAAAGAATTAATAAGATTGATAAACCCCTGGCCAGACTTACCAAAAAGAAAAGAGAAAGGACCCAAATAATAAAATCATTAATGAAAGAGGAAAGATCATAACTAACACCAAGAAAATACAAACAATTATAAGAACATATTATGAGCAACTATACGCTAACAAATTTACCAATCTGGAAGACATGGATGCACTCCTAGAGACATATAAACTACCAAAACTGAACCAGGAAGAAATAGAAAACCTGAACAGACCCATAACCAGCAAGGAGATTGAAGCAGTCATCAAAATCTCCCAACAAACAAGAGTCCAGGGCCAGACAGCTTCCCAGGGAAATTCTACCAAACATTTAAAGAATTAATACCCATTCTCCTAAAACTGGTCTAAAAGATAGAAATGGAAGGAAAACTGCCAAACTCATTTTATGAGGCCAGCATTCTCTTGATCCCAAAACCAGGCAAAGACCCCACCAAAAAGGAGAATGACAGACCAATATCCTTGATGGACATGGATTCAAAAATTCTCACCAAAATACTAGTCAATAGGATCCAGCAGTACTTTAAAAAGGATTATTCACTACGACCAAGTGGGATTCATTCTCGGGCTGCAATGTTGGTTCAACAACTGCAAATCAATCAATGTGATACAATACACTAATACAAGAAAGAATAAGAACCACATGGTACTCTCAAGATATGCTGAAAAAGCATTTGACAAAGTACAGCATCCTTTCTTGATCAAAACTCTTCACAGTGTAGGGATAGAAGGTATATACCTCAATATCATGAAAGCCCTCTATGAAAAACCCACAGCGAATATCATTCTCAATACAGAAGAACTGAGAGCTTTTCCCCTAAGGTCAGGAACATGGCAGGTGTCTACTATCACCACTGCTATTCAACATAGTACTAGAAGTCCTAGCTTCAGAAATCAGACATCAAAAAGAAATTAAAGGCATCCAAATAAGTAAAGAAGAAGTCAAATTCTCACTCTTTGCAGATGATATGATATATGTGAAAAACCCAAAACACTCCATTCCAAAACTGCTAGAACGCATACGAGAATTCAGTAAAGTATCAGGATATAAAATCAATGCACTGAAACCAGTTGCATTTCTATACACCAATAGCAAGACAGAAGAAAGAGAAATTAAGGAGCAGATCCCATTTACAATTGTACCGAAAACCATAAGATACCTAGGAATAAGCCTAACCAAAGAGGCAAAGAATCTGTACTCAGAAAACTATAGAATACTCATGAAAGAAATTGAGGAAGACACAAAGAAATGGAAAAATGTTCCATGCTCATGGATTGGAAGAACAAATATTGTGAAAATATCTATGCTACCTAAAGCAGTCTACACATTTAATGCAACCCCTATCAAAATACCACCAATTTTTTTCAAAGAAATGGAACAAATAATCCTAAAATTTATATGGAACCAGAAAAGACCTCAAATAGCCAGAGGAATGGTGGCATCACAATTCTGGAGTTCAAGCTCTATTACAAAGCTGTAATCATCAGGACAGTATGGTACTGGCACAAAAACAGAACCATAGATCAGCAGAACAGAATAGAGAGCCCAGAAATAGACTCTCAACTCTTTGGTCAACTAATCTTCAACAAAGCAGGAAAGAACGTCCAATGGAAAAAAGACAGTCTCTTCAACAAATGGTGTTGGGAAAATTAGACAGCCACATGCAGAAGAATTGACCATTTCTTTACATAACACACTATAACAGACTCAAAATGGATGAACAATCTCAATGTGAGACAGCAGTCCATCAAAATCTTTGAGGAGAACACAGGCAGCAATCTCTTCGACCTCAGCTGCAGCAGTTTCTTCCTAGAAACATCGCCAAAGGCAAGGAAAGCAAGGGAAAAAATGAACTATTGGGACCTCATCAAGATCAAAAGCTTTTGCACAGCAAAGGAAACAGTCAACAAAACCAAAGACAACTGACAGAATGGAAGACAATATTAGCAAACGACATACCAGGTAAAGGGCTAGTATCCAAAATCTATAAAGAAGTTATCAAACTCAACACCCAAAAAACCAAAGAATCCAATCAAGAAGTGGGCAGAGGACACGGACAGATATTTCTGCAAAGAAGACATCCAGATGGCCAATAGACACATGAAAAAGTGCTCCACATCACTTTGCATCAGGGAAATATACATCAAAACCACAGTGACATCAGTCAGAATGGCTAAAATTAACAAGTCACAAAATGACAGATGTTGGTGAGGATGAAGAGAAAGGGGAACCCTCCTACACTGTTGGTAAGAATGCAGGCTGGTGTAGCCACTCTGGAAAACAGTATGGAGAGGTTCCTCAAAAAGTTGAAAATAGAAGTACCATATGACCCAGCAATCCCAGTACTGGGTATTTACCCGAAAGATACAAATGTAGTGATCCAAAGGGGCATGTGCACCCGAATGTTTATAGCATCAATGTCCACAGTGGCCAAACTATGGGGAAAAACCTAGATATCCATCAACAGATGAAAGGATAAAGAAGATGTGGTATACACACACACACACACACACACACACACACACAATGGATACCATGCAGCCATCAAAAGAAATGAAATCTTGCCATTTGCAATGACGTGGATGGAACTAGAGGTATTATGTTTAGCAAAACAAGTCAATCAGAGAAAGACAATTATCATATGATCTCTCTGCTATGATGAATTTGAGTGGCAGGGCGGGGGGTTGGGGGCTTAGGGGGTTAGGGAAGGAAAAAATGAAAAATGGGATCGGGTGGGAGACAAACTATAAGAAACTCCTAATCTCACAAAACAAACTGAAGGTTGCTGGTATGTGGTGGGGTAGGAAGAGGGTGGTTGGCTTATGGACATTGGGGAGAGTATGTGCTATGGTGAGTGCTGTGACATGTGTAAGACTGATGATTCACAGACCTGTACCCTAGGGCAAATGATACATTATATATTCATAAAAATAATTAAACAAAAACTAAACAAATATATACACATATATATGTATATATATTTGTCTTTAAAAAAAATGAGTTAGGAAGTAGAATAGATGTTCTCCAAGCATAATGTGTAATCAAACTAGGGTTAATGAGGCTGAAATATGGAAAAAGAGAAGCCTCTAGGAATGCCTGTGTGCAATAGCAAGAGAATTGGATGGTTGGTAGGACAAGACTTTGCCAATATTATTACTCAGCATGAAAAAAAAAGAGCAATATAACTCTAAGTTACTTTGTAAGATCTCAGTGGAAAAGCTATTTTAAGGCTGTAATTGAATTCAGGTGTAAATTACTAGACTATATTTTAATTACAGGGTAAATGGCATCCATATTCATGACCAATAAGTAGAAGCCAAATGAATGATATAGTATAACATTTGCATACCATAAGTCCGGGCAATGACAATATCTTTCTATTTAAAACACAATTATAATCCAAGGGAACTATGAAAAGCCCAACACTCACAGCATCTATTCTTCTGTGTTTGCTCTCCTTTTTTGGTCATTATGACGTTTTCTGCAATGTCAGTTGTTCATACTTCTCTCTAACTACATACTGACTTCTAATAAGGCTTCATGTCTCAAAAAAATTAAAAAAATGTGCCTGATAAACTTAAGAATAGTTTATTTTCCCCCAAGATTTTTTTGATGACTTATTTCTCTGACACCAGAATTTAAAAGACCAAATCCACATCTGTGAAGAGGATTGAAGAGACTGAGAAAATTAAAGGAGGCCCAAATTTTATTCAGGGCATTTTATCTTTCAAAGTAAGATGGCTTTATACAAGAGGTTTACCATATAGTGTTGCATAGTGATAGATGTATGTGTGCTCATATATACATGTATACAGGGCTGATATTCAACAAGCACACTAGTATAGTCCCAGCAGTTGTTAAAATATCATGATTCTTCTATAGAAAGGGTAAGTAACCACTGTCCTAAGGTTCTTAAATGCAATATCCCAGCCAGGAGTTCTATGTCTAGCCACAATGTTGCTTATTAATCCCTCCTGCCAGCCAGTTCCTGATAGGAGCAATAGCACTCCTGTGGGTGGCTAGGGTCCTGGTGGGCAAGGGTTTGATGTTCATCTGTTCATCTCTGGAGGATTTGGGCTCTGGAAAAGCCAAGAAATAATGGAGAAGAGGTAAAACAAAACAAAATACAAACCCAAAAACCCAACCAAACTCATAAAAAAAAAAAAAACCCACAAAGAACAAAAACAAATGGAGCTGTTATAGGCACTGACTTGGGGTCTTAAGCACTGGTGGGCAACACTCCAAAGACAAAAAGGAAGCTTAAGGGATAGATGGGATGAGTGCGAGTCTACTCCACTGGGATTCAGTGGAGACCTCATGTGGGAGCATCCTTTTTATCATCCCTGTTGAATAGAATATTAACTTACAGATAAGGAAACTGAGATAAAGAGAATTTTTTAAAACGTAAGTAGGAGAGCAAGAATTTTAGCTCAAGAAACCTAGCAATAGATCTTGGTTCTTATTGCCTCACTGTACGGCTTATCTGGCCTGAAAGAGCAGGTTCCATCTATTCAAATATAACTTTCCAATAAATGATTTTTATGATTGAGTTGATGATAAAGCTATTTGCTATATTTTTGACTTAGCAAGCAATATGTTAAGGGCTTGACTTTTTTTTATTGTGATTTCTGTTAGTTGGTGGAGACTGCAAGTAGATTTAGTGCCATTGACAATATGATTGATTCTCCAGTTATTGGAACCCCAATCACCCAACGATTATCACTTCAAGGAAAACATCAGTGGGTGAGTTTGATAGGGTTTTCTATGTCAAGTCATGATGCACAGTGGAGCACCACTTCCTTATTGGCAGGGGTAGCAAATAAAAGGTCACACCTGGGAGAGCAGAGGGCACTAGTTATCTCTAAAAGGCAACTGATTCAGAAATTATTAGAATGAGTTAATGGAAAAAATTACACCACCACTCGTATCACTTGGTAAACACATCTGTAATACCTGCAACTGAAAATGTGTAGAAAACAGAGTGGAATTTAAAATTTGGGATTTATGTATTGATTTATATATTAATTTTTATTGCCACAGTGATTGTTAAATAGTATTAATATGATTGATGCATATATTCAAGGAAAAAAGGTTACAAACTATGCACCATAATGTTAAGATTGGTTATATCTGGGACACCTGGGTGGCTCAGTGGGTTGAAGCCTTTGCCTTCAGCTCAGGTCATGATCCCAGGGTCATGGGATCGAGCCCCACATCGGGCTTTCTGCTCTGAGGGGAACCTGCTTCCTCCTCTCTCTCTCTGCCCGCCTGCCTACTTGTGATCTCTGTCTGACAAATAAATAAATAAAAATATTTAAAAAAAAAAAAAAAGCTTGGTTATATCTGGTTCTTGAGATTAGATGCATATTTTACATATGCCTCAATGAACATGAATTACGAGTGTAAACAGATAAAATACAAGTTGTATTTTTAAAAATACTGCTTCTAACTAGCCCATCAATTCTTTTTTTCCACTAACTAAAAACTCATTTATGCTTTAATGTTAATTTAAACTGATTCTTAAGTAGCTCACAGGTCAAACAATAACTTTTCTTGAGTTTTTTGTAAACAGTTGCTTCAAGCGACTAATTTGCCACTTTCCTTAACACAATACTGAACTCAGAAGTCTTAGTCTCACCTGGAATTCTAACACAAACATGGAACAATTGAGGTAACTTTTTCAGAATGCTTTTAATTGTTCCGTTTTCTTTCTTTCTCTATCAGTCCTTACTTTCCCCAAACCACCCATCCATACACACCAGTCAAGGAGGACATAAAGGAATAGGTTCTGTTTTAAAGCTGTTTCTTACCTTGATGAGCAAAATATGCCATAATGTGATAAGTCACAGGAGGACAAAATTGCAACTCTTAGAAGATTGCCACTTAAAAGGTCACCTTGGATTCTGTTTTATATCTGACTGGTAGCATGTTCTCATTCTCTCCAATTAGAATCACAGATATTCAAATAGTCTGAATTGTCATCCGTTTTCCCTAGAAATTGTGAACTGCCCTGAGAAGACAGGAATGGAGAGGCAAGGTTGTATCTTATTTCTCCATTCCTATTTAACAGAGCCCAGGATCCTCCCTTGCACTGTCTAAAGGTGCCTGCTTATTCCCAAAGTCTCAGTTCACTCAGGATATAACAAGAGTATAGATAGTGAAAATAACTAACACTTAAATATCATTCACTATGTGCAAGGCACTGCTTTAAATGCCACGTATTCACTCATTTAATCCTCTCAACAAATCCATGACATGGCTACTGTCTTTTCTTCCTACCTGAGGAACTTTCTCAAGGCTGTATTTTAATAAATGGCATAACTGGAATTTAACCCCAAAGAGTCTGGTCCCAGTCTTTAACCACTTAGGCTCTACTGAAGCGGGTCCAGCTCACATGGCAGAACTTGGATCCAGCGAACCTATGGGATAGTACTTTCATTGCTGGGTTATTCCCAGAAGCCTCTAGTCAAGAGAACTGTAGTAATGCAAGCAACGCTTTCAGGTAATTGCTGGTTTCAGAGAACCAAAGCCTCATTCTCTTATTTCAATATTGAGAAATTCCTTAAGAATTCAGCAACCAAACTTTCCCCCACCTTTACATCTATAAAAATGGGGATGTTAATAGTAATGAAACAAAATTTCAAGGTGATGTGAGAATTCACTAAGATCTTGCAGATAGACCAATTGATAGACGGATAGATAAAGCACGGAGGCTGACATATAATAAATTATCCGTAAATGGTTATTTGGCATACTCAAACACAAATGAGGATGGATGATGGCACAGAGTTGAGCATTTCAGAGCCACGGAATGAGAAGTGTGGCTTCTGCCCTTAAGGAATTCAAAGTTTCAGAAACCTGAATAAAGTCTGGCAGAGAAGTAAGCTTTTAAAAGCTAGAGAAATAATTGTCAAATAGAATCAGAACTATACAGCAGCAATCTTGAGCTCAGGTTACTAACCACACCTCTATATTATCTCTCTTCCGGATTGTTTATAGCCAAGAATTACATTATCCTATTGATTCTTCACAGGTTACCATGGCATCCAAATGACATTTTCAGACTTCTCCCAATGGTGGGTGTTCCAACTCAACCTTGCAAGAGCTCCCACCTCTCATACTAGTCCAGAGTCATTTTAAATGGATTTCTTATGCGCAAAAAGCTGAATATCTTTTAATTGTGCTTTATTCTCACTCATATAGAACCCTTTGTAAAATTATATAATACAATGATAATTACTACTAGTAGCAATTAGAAATATTGAACTCTGAAAATTCTCAATGGTTTATATTTATAAATTCATTTGTAAGTTCATTCATTACATATATCAGTGTTAATATATAGAGCATATTATATAGGTATACTTAATTTCCTAGATATTTTCCATTTCTTTATTATTTTTATATTGTATATTCTTCTTAGATTCCTGATTTGCTTTTCTTCTTTTCAAGTGCCTTGTATATGTGTGAAAAACTAGGATATTGAGTTAAAAAAAATGCCTTTAAATGATTGATAATGAGTAATTCCTGGCTACTAGAACACTCAAGTTGCCTGGGTCGGGGGGGGTACAAAATAAAAATGATACTCTATTATTTGAGTCTTTAACACTTAAGGGATTTGCTAATGAATTAGGTGATCTTATCTCATTACTTGCAATGAAAATCCACTTCCTTCCTCCTAGGGCTTTTCTGTGGATTTTGTAGAATAGGGGTTCATAGTTATTCCCATTTGTGAAAGATACTGTATTGATAGATTTCCATGATCAATTCTTCCACTTCTGAGTTTTGAGTGATTTCTAATACCCTGGTATGGAAAGAAAGAAAGCAAGTAAAGAAGAATTTTGAAGAAAGGATATGGAAATAACTGGGAGTCTTCCTGCTGAGCCATCCCAGAACTAGAGTTTTGAATAATGCATGTTCCATAAATCTAAGTGTCCCACTATGCCACATTTTAGAACAGGGAGAGAAAATAATAGCTACTGTCCACACTTATCACCAATAATAAATTGCAGGGCTCCTGTGTGTGGTGACGATTAATGCAAAATGCAACTCAAAACACATAACTAAATAAATAGATAGTTTGACTTTCTTGGGGGTTATCTCTCTTCTTCCTTCTTTCTCTCTCCTCTTTAAATAGAAAATGCATTTAAAAGAAAAAAAAAATCTCTAGAACACCTACCCTGTTCTCTTTGAGACAGACAAATCAGATCTTTTCTCCCCAAGCAAGGGCAGATGTGTGTGTGTGTGTGTGTGTGTGTGTGTGTGTGTGCGCGCGCATGTGTACGAGAGAAAGAGATAAACAGAGACACTGACAGAGAGGCAGAGAGACACAGAGAGAGATAATGAGGCAGGAGTTGCAGTACTGCAGAATTCACATGCACTAATAAGATATAAATGAAGAATGGTAATTGTTAGAGTGTCTGTACAACTTTAGGGCTCAAACAGGCATGCAACAAGCAAATTTTTAGAGGGTGATGAATTTGCAAAGAAAAGTTAGCACTAATTGCTTTCAGTTAGAATTTGAAATATTTTACATAAAAATAGTTCCCTAAAATCCTTCAGAAATTAAAAAAAAATTAAAATTTACATGGAAATTGCATATTGATTATGCATCTAGATAATGAAAACCCTTTCAGAAGGTGAAAAAATAAAACTCCATCATTAATAACTATTACTAGTTTTTATAGTACTCTCTGAATGGTGTTATGCCTCAGGTTGAGCCATCATTTATAAAGACTTCAATTTGTAGGCTTCTACTAGAGTTCATGTATTAGCTTATTTAATTTTGTCTCCAACCCTTTGATAGGTTTAGTATTATTTCTATTGCTCAAAGGAAACAACAGGTTCAGAAAGAGTAGGTAAATTCACCAAAAGCATATATCTGCTAGTTAGCAGCATTGGGATTTGATTTCCTTTTCTGTTAGAGACCAAAGGTCTATGCTGTATGTAATCTACTATAAATAGGGTGGCCAGATAAAATACAGGTCATCCCACCAAGCTTGATTTTTTAAATGCTAAATATTCTTAGCCTAAGTACATCCCAAGAATTGCATGGGATATACTTACACCAAAAATGTATTATTATCTAACATTCAAATTTAACTGGATGTTCTCTATTTTGGTTTGCTAAGCCTGACAACATTTGTCATATATATTCTCTGGATCCATCTGTCTATCTTTGAGAGGGCACAAAGCAATGAAAGCGAAACACGTTCTACAGGAAATTGAAGAGGGAGTATTGAGGTACCTGTCCCACTTAGTGTCAGCATGTTCCTGCAAGGTGCAATGTACTCCTGGGAAAATTATCAGAGTTTTCAAGATAATGTCTGGCATCAAAAGCAGCAAAAGTATGACAGTTACATCATGAATTGGGAGATGACTGAACTGACAAGAATAATCCTGGATTTCAAACTTCAAAGAGAACTGGATGTTCTTTTTGCGCTATTGTCTTAACCTCTTTACTATACGTATAATCCAGTCAAGGAAGAAAATTGTATCCAGAGACCAGTTTGTTTTCTCATATTCCATTCCTTCAGATGAACGTTGCAGCTCCCCATACATGGGAAAGGGAAAACAACAACAACAACAACAACAAAAAACTACCCATTTCCTCCTTAAACTATGTTTCCCAGATAAACACTACTCGGCATGTGAATGCAACTTCTGGCTACGTAAGTGAGGCGTCAAAATTGCCCTTGCCCGTGGTCCCCTGCCCTGGACATCACTGTCTATCTGGGCCTGCTATAGCCCCTAAGGCCTACACCATTCTTTCAGTTTTCTTCTCCTCTTCAAATTCTTGAATCCCACCAAGCATATCCAATTTGTCCTCTGCCTCACTTGTCTAACATTCCAGCTTTCTGCTCTCTGCTAGGGAGCTGATAAACATAATGTTAGCTCATGTGTTAATGACCACCAAAGGGCTTATCCCTTCCAGATAGCATCTGTTGCCTTGCATGCTGTACCACCAAAGCATAAGTAGAGGAAATATTTTAGCTCAGGTAGATGTTTTCTTAACACTTCTATGTTACATCGAATCAAATGATGCCCTCCCTTACTCCACCTCATGTAACTGATCAACCAGGGTATCTATTTTTTTTTCCCTCCATCACACTACTGAATTATTAACGCATAGGACATCAGGAAAACCAATTTTCCCCTTTATTCTTTTTTTTTTAAGATTTTATTTATTTATTTGACAGAGATCACAAGTACACAGAGAGAGAGGAGGGGAAGCGGGCTTCCCTGCTGAGCAGAGAGCCCCGTGTGGGGCTCAATCCCAGGTCATGAGATCATGACCTGAGCGGAAGGCAGAGGCTTAACCCACTGAGCCACCCAGGCGCCCCTCCCCCTCATTCTTAATGGAAGTGCAGTAGACTGAATGGAAGTAGCCTTGTTTAGTAATGGATAGAAGATTTGTTTAGCAAAATTAGACCTTGTTAATAAGAACAACTGTACCAGGAGCATAAATCCCTGACTTTTCCCTCACTTCCTCACGCTCATTCTTCCATATTTTTGTGAAGAATCGGTTTATGTTTCTCTCTCTCTAGGACACCTTTTCTTTCCCATCAACAACTTTCCACATTTACACCCCTTGTGTTTTTTCCATCATAGCACTGTGGTTACACATGTAAACTCAGGAGCTATACTGCCTCGGTACAGATCCTGACTCCACCATTTTTAATAGCTGTGTGACGTTGGACAAGTTAACTTAATCTCTCTATGCCTAAATTTCTTAACTGTGAAATGGGATAATCATATTGCCTTCCTCACAAAGCTGCTCTGAGGATTTTAAGTACATACGTACACAGAAGTGGGGAGGGAGAGATATAGTACATAAAACAGGATCTGGCACACAGCAAGCAAGGCATAGATGCTTACAGCAATTATTTATTTTATATATATGTTTACACATCTGCCTTCTAATACAATAAGGTTTAGAAGGCAGGAAATTTGTGCAATCCATGTGTACATTGGTAGCATTCATTGCCTTGCCCGCAGAAGGCTCGCAATAAATGCTTTTGGAACAAGTACATCACCATACATAGTTTCTAATGAACAATATAAAAATAGGCTTGGACTCTTATTCTGAGAATAGAATGCCAAGTAACTAGCATCAGAACTCAAAAATAACTTTTTTTCCCCTGTGAAAATCACAAGGTCTTTTAAGAACTCCAAACTCCAAGGATGAAAGATATTTGTTTGGTTAATTGATTCACTTGTTTATCTATGTTTATGTAGTAGCTGGCCTGAAATGGGTGATTTTGACTGTGACTCTGCTTCTATATAGAAAATCTTTGTTTAATCAAGAATTGTTTCTCTTCATTTTATTATTTGTTTTTAGTTAAAACCTGACCTATACAAAGAAAAATAGTTTTGAACCACCCAACACCTTTGTATGTATGCATATATGTGTATATACATATATGTAACAAATATACATATATGTTTATAAAATCTTTCTTTGACTCATGTTTTCTCCCCAATATTTACTATAAAAAACTTCTTTTTAAAAGATTTTATTTATTTATTTGACAGAGAGAGACAGAGAGCAGGAACACAAGCAAGGGGACTGGGAAAGGGAAAGCAGGCTTGCCGGCAAACAGGGAGCCTGATGTGGCCCTTGATGGCAGGGCCCTGGGATCATGAACTGAGCTGAGGTCAGACGCTTAATGACTGAGCCACCCAGGTGCCCCATGCTATAAAAAACTTTATAATAAAAGTTTCAAGTTTGGGGGTACCTGGGTGGCTCTGACAGGTAAGCATCTGACTCTTGCTTTTGGTTCAGGTCATGACCTCAAGGTCATGGGATGGAACCCTTCATGGGCTCCACACACAGCATAGAAACTGCTTGTCTCTCTCTCTCTCTGCTCTCCCATCTCCCTCACCCTTACCCTCACTACACTCTCCACTCTTTCTCTGTCTCTCCGTCTCTCTGAAATGAATAAATAAAATCTTTTAAAAAAAGTTTCAAGTTTCCAAATTTCTCAGAACTAAGTCCCAAGGATGTCTGCCTGAGGTATAATTAAAAAGTAGGTCACATCTGTTTTCCCTGCTCCCTTTGCAGCCAGGCTTTGTACCAATGGGCATCCAAGGCCTTCTTATTTTCCTTTTCTTTCCCCAATCCCTTTGTCTGCCAGCTGCTTCAGCCACCATTGCAGTAGTCCTAGATCATTATCTTTTTTCTCCACTCTTTGGGGATTTTCTTTTTATCAGAAATCTAATACACTATTGTGAACTAATGTGTTTATGGCTGACACTAACCTAGTCTTCCCAGATAAGGGACGCATTAAAGTTTACATAACATCCAATCACATTTCCATCACAAAAAATGGCAATACAATTTCACCCCCGAGTTGGGAGGAAAAGGGTAAGGAAGGGAAATGAAAAACCTTTTAAATTCCCTTAAATTCTAGCAAATCAGTTTAAATTTAAAAAATAAGTTTGTGTTCTGCATGATGAGAAGGAAAAGATCGTTCTCTGCTCTCTAGGAGTTACGTGTAGTGGGAATCCATAGCCCTGATCTGGTCTACTCAGGGAGGGACTTAGCTCCAACCAGAATTAATAACACCATATAAATGTCTGCAACCCAGGAATTCACACTCATATCCAAGTATTCTACTTTAGCTGTTACTCTTGATAAGGATGAGAGAAGTGTTGGACAACATTCCACAATATGAAAGCTTGGGATGTTTCTTTGGTGAGTATCAAGTCCGACCTATATCAACATTTCCTACATTTAACTCAATCCTCCAAGTCCGGTAAATTGAATAAAATATGTTCAAGTGCTTATATGACCCCGCTAGGAAGGTACCCTCTGAATCTATAATAAAGACCTAATTTGTATGCCCAATAGGATAGTGTCATTCATGCCTCTCTGAGCCTTTCCTAATCCTAGGACACCCCTCTTTGTAGGATAAAATGATGCACAGTGCTCTAATGATTTCCACCAAAGAGAAAGATTTTGTTCTTTTATTAAAAAAACAAAAAACAACAACAAAAAAGCCCTAAAAAACAGTGGAAAAAAAGGGAGTTGGGGGAAATTGGAAGGGGAGGTGAACCATGAGAGACTATGGACTCTGAAAAAAAACAATCTGAGGGTTTTGAAGGGGCGGGGGGTGGGAGGCTGGGGGTACCAGGTGGTGGGTATTAGAGAGCGCACGGATTGCATGGAGCACTGGGTGTGGTGCAAAAACAAGGAATACTGTTACGCTGAAAATAAAAAATAAAATTAAATTAAAAATTTTAAAAAAAAAACAGTGGAACATTAGACTGTCTTTTCTTCAACAGGGAAGAGGGGTGGATTCTCTCAGTCTTTGGGATTTTGTGGGGTTGGAAGATTTGTTGAAATAAAATGACAATATGAATTTCTTTCATTATAAGGGAATAGTAACAGTATACTCCTGGAAACAAACAAACTAAACAGAGTGGACTAGCAAACTTAAAAACTTCCAAAAGCCCACAATGAAAAAAGGTAAAATGAGAAAAGATTCAGTATAAAGGAAAAACCAAGTAATTCTCAGCTTGTTGGTGTATTTCTCAGGTGTGGAACACATTTTTACTCTTGGATTAATTTCAGTCTGGGCAAACTCGAATGGTTTTATGTATCAGGATTATAGAAACCTGGTATTCCCTAACTCCTACTTTGCGAAGCACAGAAGAAACATTCCACATTTCTTTTAATATTGAGGTATTTTGAGCCATTTCCAGGTAAGTGAGCAAACACTCCAAGAGTTCTCAAGGAGATTTTCTTGTCTTCAGCAAGAGCCCATTCTTCTTTTCTGGGTCATGTATTCTAATCAAAGACACCATTCAATAGCGCAGGGTGTGTGGAGAAGGAGACAGAAGATGGAAGAAGCATGAAAGTGAGCACCGATCTGTGTTGTTGCTTTTTTTTTTTTTTAAATTTTCCCAAGAGATATATAAAGTCATTTGTCAGACCAGCAATTCTGCAATCATATGCTATGACTGCCAAGAAACACACACACACACACATTCCATAGTGGACTGCCTAGTAATATCAAGAGGGGTATGATCGAACAACTGTGGCGTATCGCAAGCATTCGCCAGCAGAACACTTATATTTACACTAGAACATCAACTTTACATTAATTATACCATGACTGGAAGGGGTGGTGGAAACTTAAGAGATGAGACTGAGAGAGAGGGAGACAGAGAGATTTGAAAATTTATACTATGCGTGTGTGTATATATGTCTATATGGTTTTAAAAGTTTACTACATGGGGTGCCTGGGTGGCTCAGTGGGTTGAAGCCTCTGCCTTCGGCTCAGGTCGTGATTCCGGGGCCCTGGGATGGAGCCTTGCATCGGACTCTCTGCTCAGCGGGGAGCCTGCTTCCCTCTCTCTCTCTCTCTGCCTGGCTCTCTGCCTACTTGTGATCTCTGCCTGTTAAATAAATAAATAAATAAAATCTTAAAAAAATAAAATTTTACTATAAAATTTTTTTCTGAGCAGAGCAGTGTTTTGCACCAACTGCCCCGTGTATTTATTTGCCCCTATTTTTCATTTAGAAGATACAGACCTATATGGATGCTATCAGTGCACTTAGTAATAACATTAGTATATGATTCACATGATATATTTCGGTTACACTATAAAATTATTTAGTTTTTAACATTGGAAAGGGTAGATGACACTTTTCATATTTACTGAGAGAATCGTTGGTGTGCTAATGTTTTACCCTGATTTTGGTGGGTGCAAGGAAAGGGAGTCATGCCACGTGTGGGCTACATACCATGAAAGTCATCAGAAAGTGTCATCGGCCTTTACATTAATAATCTTACTTAGTGAACAATAGTGGGAAGTCAATAAGGTAAATCAGAAGCTAGAGTTCTTTAATATTACCCTTAACTATATCTTTTAACTAAAAAATGTAATATAGAGAATTTGTATTTTCAGAAAAAAGTCTCTCGTGCGAGGAAACGATTTGCAACTGATGACAGGTGGTGTTTACATTTATAATTTCCTTATTTTTCATGTTTGGGAATGGAACCAAAGGGAAGAAGGATGAGGAACAGTTGCAGCCCGCGATATCATTTATGGCATTTTCCCTGCACATGGGAAATGAATTGCAGAAAAAATCATCATACCCCCTGGTGAAATGAGATCATTTAGGAGCAGAATCTAGAAGAGTGGGGCAAGAGTGCAGTGCTTTGGTCAACGGTCCCTGGAACTGACCCACTCTAGGGCTTCTTCCTCTTCAGTAAATACCATGTGTACTGTGACTCTCTTTGTTGATCATAGGTCATTCTGTGAAATAAAGGCTATAAATCCTAGAAATATATCTGGCCAGGGGTATAAAATATGGAGGAGGAAATAATTATTTTGGAATGCAATAACTTGAATTCAGGCCCTAACATGTATTCTGAAAAGACTAGTGAGGTTTTTTGTTTGTTTGTTTTGTTTTACTTAATCATCTTCAGAGTTCTGAGCATCCAGCATCTCTAACAGCTGGTCGCCGTCCAAGTGCCTAGGTTGTCTGGCATTCAAGTGCTGTCCTATGGCAGTAAATACCAGATATCCCCAGCTAACATTTTAAAAAAGGGGAGACTTGATGGATTCTGTCCAATACAACCTGCAGTAAATAGATGCACACTTGGACTACACTACTGTTCCTCTGTCTGCCTGGGACCTTATACACTTCCTATCTTTACTCTGACATGTGATCAAGGGATATAACTCTCTGAGGACCCTCGGCTTCCTTAACATTAGCACATGCTTCCCTAGACTGGAAGGAAACTGTAAAATTAATATGAATTAAGGCAGGATTCTTCTACTTTCTTTCCATTGGGCTTAGGATATCAGAAGGCAACACTGAAATATTCTGGTGGGGGCACCTGAGTGGCTTAGTCAGTTGATCAGCTGCCTTCAACTCAGGTCATGATCCCAGTATCCTGGATAGAGTCCCACATCAGGCTCTCTGCTCAGTGGGAAGCCTGCTTCCTCCTCTCTCTGTCTGCCTCTCTGCCTACTTGGGCTCTCTATCTCTCTCTCAAATAAAAAAAATCTTAAAAGAAAAAAAAAAGAAACTTGATTGTGTTTTTTTAACTCCTCCATTATTTCTGAGTAAATGCCTCAATGGAAATAGCAATTTATCTGCAGAAAATCACTTGTTCCAAGCTCCATCTTAAGGTGTTTTTTATATAGCATACAATATATACCATACAGTCCACTCATTTAAAATATAAAATTGAGTAAGTTTTAGTATATGCATAGATGTGTATAGCCATTACCACAATTTTAGAACTTTAATTACCACAAAGAAAAACACTGCAACCTTTAGCTATCATGCCTCTCTCTCCAATTTCCTACCCCAAGCTTTAAGCCATCACTAATCAACTTTCTGTCTTTATAGTATTATCTACTGTGGATATGCCATATAAATGGAATCACATAATATGTGTAATATTGTGACTGGCTTTTTTCAATTAACATGTTTACCAAGTTCATCTATATTGCAGCATATATCAAAGAGTACTTCATTCCTTCATATGGACCAATCACATTCCTTGTATGGATAAATGACATCTGTTTAGCTATTCATCCATTGATAATATTTGAGTTGCTTCCATCTTTTGTATATTAAATATTGTGGTATGTACATTCACATACAAGCTTTTATTTGAATACTTGTTTTCAGTTCTTTTGGGTATATACCTAGGAGTTAAATAATTAGGTCATATACAATTCTGTGTTTAACTTTTTGAGGAATCATTAAACTGTTTTCCACAGTGGCTGTACCATAGTACATGCCAACCAGAATATGCATTCCATTTTAAAACTGGAATATTCATTTTTATTCATATCAATACAGGTAGTTTTAAAATAACTGGCTTTTCACTTTTCCAATATAGACATTAGTAATCAAGAGGTTTACATGGATTATATTGTCATCCCTGATAAGGAAAATGTTTATTTTTACCAAGAAAGGTTAAGTTACATGTTTTAGGACCAAGGAAGGGTCTAGCTCTTGCAGATTATATAATAGAATGGAAATAATAGACTGGAAAATAGGACTAGAATAGTTATGGATGGGGAATACAGAGTGATCAGCCCAAAGTAATTTACTATCACCATGCCTTGAAATGCCCCCAAAACAGTAGAAATGGAAAAAAATGATAGAAAACAGTGATTATAGGGGTATGACAATGGGCATTTAAACACAGTGTCACAATTTATTAAATGATTCATTTAAGAAGAGAAATGCACAGATTTGAACAAATATCACTTTTTGTTACCTTAAAACTACAAAGGACCAGATGCCTACCGCTGATTGTGATGCATTGCTTTGAGTGTTTAACATCTTAACAATGAATATAGTTTATTGGGACTAAAGTATAGTTTTAATGAAAATCAGGGTATCTCATTATGAAATATTTTTTAATAATATGTTTCATCTGTGCATTCATTCCATTACCCCTGAGAATTTTGCTAAGTGATTTGGGAATTCAAAGGAAAGGGAAATGCTCAGAGTTGTTAGTTTAGATGGTATGCAGGGGAAATACTTACATAATAATATGAGAGAAAATTAACTGACAGAGGGAATGATAAAGGCATAAGTTATGGAATTAACCCTGAGAAGTTCTGGAAGGGTGGCTTCATGGAAGAGGAAGATGGGCTTATGTTCGTTGTTTATAAGCAAAGGGGAAGAGGTAGGGAATTTAGACTTTGAGCACAGTATGAGCAGAATCCAAAAGACGGGGTGAGTGTGTTCTGTAGACAGTTCACACCATGCTCTATCTAGAAAGAAGGACTCATGGAAAATTAATAGGATGAGAGGTTGGGAAAACTGGCTATGGTCAATAAATTTTGGCTTTAACTGTCAGGTTAAAACATCCCACCCAAAGAAAGAATCTCCTGAAAAGCTTTAAAAGATGGTGAATTATCATCAAAATGTCTTTTTAAAGTGCCATTTAACTGTGGAGAGCAGGGCAGATTGAAAACCACATAGAAGAGGGAAAGAGAGGGGTTTGTGGCCGTTGTGATAATTCAGATCCTGGAGAAGGTGTCCTCTACAGAGAGAGGAACAGAAAAATTGAGGGAGCAAGAGACGGCAGCAGTTGGTTGGTAGATTTGGACATCGCGGGTTGAAAAAGAAGCCAAAATAATTCAAAGTGGAATAATGATTAATAAGAGAAGTATTAGAGTTATTTTGAAATTATGATACAGTAGAATGAAATTAATCACAAATCATCAAAGAAATAACATCACTGAAAATGTGTTTTGGGAACTAACAGCATAAAAATTCATTTTAAAGAAATTAATTGGTGGGGCGCCTGGGTGGCTCAGTGGGTTAAAGCCTCTCTCTGCCTTCGGCTTAGGTCATGATCCCAGAGTCCTGGGATCAAGCCCCGCATTGGGCTCTCTGCTCAGCAGGAAGCCCGCTTCCCCCTCTCTCTCTGCCTGCCTCTCTGCCTACTTGTGATCTCTGTTAAATAAATGAACAAAATCTTAAAAAAAAATTAATTGCTGTTTATGTTTGAAATGTATAAGCACAAAAACCCAGACTGAATTTTGTTGCAGGAAAGGATGGCTTTCTCTTTAAATCCTGAATATTTAAAGCACATGTACATTTCTCTGAGACACGAGGCAAATAATGATCTCAATGTCCTGAAATTCTCAAAACAAGTTACATAATATTAATACTTCTGTATCAATCTATTTAAAATAATGTCAGTGTCCCCCAGCAGTTCTTTGGCAATGTATTTTTTTTTCTTTCAAATCTTTTGGGGAATTCTTCAGAAAATACTATGATATTCCTGCTCTCAGGAAGGTTTTCATTAAATGGTCAGAGAGAGTTTGAGACCATTCTTCCTTTACAACATTGGCAAAGAGCTTCAGTGATGTAGAGAATCCTGGTGCTCAAATCCACTTTAGCTTGGAAGCTAATGAAAGCTAACAAAAGGGTTGTGGTTAAAAAGGAGTAAGTATCATTTTTTTTTTTTAATTGAGAAAATTCCCAGAGGGGCATTTACTACCTCCCTGTTCTTATAAGTACTTTCTGTGTATTTGCCTACATTCATTCTTTGATAAGTCAAGAGAAAGGGCAGTAGGTGGGTTTCAGGGGAAGAGGAGGAGATGATGGAAGAGAAGGGAAGAGATGTCTTGGAAAGCCTTACAGTGGGAAGTACAATTTTAGCCAGTGTTCTAGTTCAATTAAAGACTAAGCAGGTACAATCTCAGCCTCATCACTAGATCTGACAGGGGGTGGAAGGAGGCACGTTTCTCTTTATCAGTGCCCTGGGAGACTGTTCTATTTTCTGTTCCCATAAAGGATAGAACTGATTTAAATTGATACATTAAACGTTTCTACGGCAGAATCTCTACCACTGGTATAGTGATCACTTGAACGCCTTGAATTAAGTTTCATAATCCAAGTGTTATTTAACATTGTGAGTGCAATTATAAAATATCAAGTTTTCTTTTTTCTTTGTTCTGAATTCAAACTGATAAAGTAAAATCTGCACACCTCAGGGAGTAATCTTATCTGATTTTTCTGATAGTTATATTTTGATGTTTAGGGATTTAGGTAATATTTGCACTACTTGCTACCTTTTCCACTTTAAGAATACTTTTATAACTGCAGAAACTAACACTAGTGCATCCAACTGAGCATGTGCTTTCAGTGCATGTCAAGTTAACCATCTAAATCAACTTCTATTGCATTTTTATCTACTTTTCTTTCCCATTCTGTTAGGCATCACTAAACTAAACAGAAAAAAAAAATCACACTGTATTACAAAATATGCAATTGCCAACCTTTTGTGTGTGGTATATGACTATTTTTGCTTCAGGACTGAGAAGAGAGATACAAAGCTCTTATACCTAGGTATTCTGAACAGTGAGGATCTCAGAAGGACTTCCATACTGGTGAGGATTTGGCATAATGACAAAATGAAGTGAGCAGTGCCCCAGTTTTCTCCTCATCCTTGAAATCTCTGCTACTCAGAAGTCAAGACTATATGAACACAACCTCAAAATGAACCAAGCTATTATAAGAACTCTGATATCTATTTTGGTCCACCAAGGATATAGAGGCACACATTATGAATTTAGAGGAGTTATTAATAATACTATTTACTTCTTTCTGGATCTGAGAGTGTAGTTCATGTTAAATCCAATGGCCCATCCGAATCCCATGCTGGAAGAACCTCTCTGTCCACCAGTCTACCTATCCTAAAGACAGTCGTTTTTAACTCTCTTTAGTTTGGGACACCTCTGGCAGATTACATCCAGCTCCAAGATATCCAGGGCCTATGACTATCTGAGGCTTTTGAGATGCCCATAGATACTGGAGAAAGTTGGAACCATAGCAGATGTCTTTCATAAGTTCTCCTGGGAGAATTTATTTTTTACTCCCCAAAGGGGGAAATTGTCTCTGGTGAGATTTAAAGGGAGGGAGCACCAATCTTAAGGAAACCATAATAAGAAACATAAGAGCTAGTTCTATTTCAGAGCACCAGTAGTGATTATCTTATATAATGAAGGTTATATAGAAAAGGACAGATGAGAAATGAGAAATAGTATTTATTCTTTAAATCATTAAACTGCTTTAGATGATTTCAACACAGACATTAGATAGAAATAAAAGGCATTACTGTACTATAGCATTTTAAGAAATTCTTATTATTTTTTATGCCAGTGGAAAATTTGGGAAATTTTATTTAGTTGGAAACCTGGGTTTATCCTATTCAAAAGTTGTGAAAGGAGAAGTAAATGCAAATGAAGTATTAATCTACTAAAACGATTTATAATTTTTTTTTTCAATCTTTCTTGTCTCTCTTTTTTTTTTTTTTTTTTTTTTTGTCTTCTGCCAACTGAAAGGACGTCTGTGTCAGTGCCAGGAGGAGCCTGGTAATGATTAATTGATTTAGCAGTCAAACTCAGGCAGTGAGTGTATAAGCAGGAGAATAGTGTGAGGGGCACAGGCCATGTCTTTATGAGGATACTTTGTTTGGAGCCCTGTGTATGTAATAAAGAGTGGGGGAGGACGAAGAAGGAGATATAATGTACAAATAAATGTGTCCACAAAGAAGTACATTATTAAGGAGGCTTCAAGCTTCCAAATATCTCCTAATCCTTATATATGTAGGCACACATTTCTTTTATCTTTTTTAAGGATTACCTCTCAACTAATTACTAAAAAATTTACAATGTGTCAGGTTACATTCTGACCCTTGTCCATTGAATTTTTCTCTACTTGGCTCTCTTGTGACTTTGGGAAAGTTATTAAGCTTGCTACATTCTGATTTTTCTGAAAATGTTAAGTGAAACCTATCTCTGAAGGGGTGCTCTGAAGAAACACATAACAATAATATAAAATAAAAATCATATGCAGTCATACTAAAGTGGGGACTGTGTGACATTTTGTTCTTAGATTGTGTGGAGGAAGATCTCCGCAACAGATAAAGACTGTTTCAATCAGATCTCCACAATACATCAGGCTTGGACTGACCCAACCTTCTTGGTCTAGTGGAAATTTATAATAATAACCATGTTATGGGGCAACTGGATGGCTCAGCCAGTAAAGCATCTGCCTTTGCCTCAGGTCATGATCCCAGGATTCTGGGATGGAGCCCTGATTCGGACTTTCTGCTCAGTGGGAAGTCTGCTTCTCCCTCTCCCTCTGCACTCCAACCCCTCCCATACCCATGCTCTCTCTCAAATAAGAAAGTCTTAAAAAAATAATAATAATAACATTGTGGGGTACCTGGGTGGCTCAGATGATTAAGCATCTCTTCAGCTTGGGTCATGATCTCCAGGTCCTGGGATGGAGCTCCACACCCCAGTAGAGGTCCCTGCTCAGTGGGGAGTCAGCTCGTCCCTCTCCCTCTGCACCTACCCCCAACTGTGCTCACTCTCTCTCTCAAATAAATAAATAATACCTTTAAAAACTTAATAAAACTTAAAACTCTCACCTTCTTATATCTAATTTCATCAAAAAGACAGTTCATAATTTACTGTACCATTAAGTCACTGACTTGTTTTTTCTGTACTAAAATGCTACTTAAAAAAAAAAAAAAAACAGAAACACAGATGTATGTAAAAATAAATTGGCCTGAAAATGAACATATACATGTATAAACACCAAGTATATATGAATATCAGGTACTAATATTTGTAGCAGCACCTCTATGTGATTCTTTTTTAACACAGTTCTATGAATGTATTCTTCAAGAATTTTGTTAAATTAAACTAAGATAATAGTTACGTTACATTTCTTCCACTGATAAACTTAGATCTTATCAATACTAATGATGATAATAGTTAACATTTATTTGGCAGTTACAGAAGCCAAGCATTTGACCTCGGGATTCTTAAGCCTCACAGCAGCCCTCAGAGGTAAGTTTCATTTTCCATGGATGGAAACAAAGACTAAGAGGTTTAGGTTAATTTAGGATTTAGGATCAGTTTCCTAAAGTCACATGATGAGTTGCTATACTGCCCCCTGCCCTAGACACTCTTCGAATTTAATGCTTTGTGACTTCTGCAAAAAGACTTAAAAGTCTCTAGCTTTCTGTGAGCAAACGCAGTTGAAGATTTTTCTGCTTTGTGTCATTCTGACTCTTTTTATGGAGAATAGATATTTCCTAGAGAGTTTTGTATGTCTCTTTCAAGAGACGTTCTTCACTGAAGGATCTTTGCTTCATGTTTGCTTTTTTCTTTTCTAATTTGCTGTTAGAGTTTTTTTCTTACTAATACTGGATTTATGCTCTTGGTTCTTTGTTTCAATTCCCCATTCAACAACGCCACAACATTTTTATATAGTGTTTTAAAATGTCATAAAACCAATAAGCAAACAAAAACTTTGGACAGTTAACGTGTACTAGAAACTAGGCTGGCAGCTTGGGATAGAGGACTTTCTAAAGCCCCATTCATAAAGTAACTAAGCTAAAAGAAGACACCCATGTAAACAAATACATTAGAATACAGCTAATAAATATCATGATAGGAACATGAGTAAGTGGTGGAAGCAGCTCTAAGAACTGATTTTATGGAGGGAGAGGAACAAACAGAAAATGATCCATAAGTTAAGTTCTGAAATATGAATACGAGTTTGCCTGGTGGGTGGAGGCCCAACATGGTTGTAGGAGGAGGAAGGGAATTCTGGCTTGAGGGTAGACTGTCTTGAGTAACCCAGCCACACTGGGCACATACGTTTAAATTACAATTTCCCAAGGACAACTCTAGAAAAGCACCTCTATCCAGAGCCACCATCCCCCAAATACCTATGCCTGCTTATTTATATCCTTCTCGTCAAGAGCTCTGAATTCTGAGGCAATATAAACGCTAGTTTCGATTGCACTTTGAAGGTATATTTTCTGTATGTTCTCTGAAGATCTTGTATGACGTGTTCTTTTTTTTTAATTTTTATTTTTTTATTTTATAGACTAGCATTTTTTAATTTTATTTATTTTTATTTTATAGACTAGCATATATTTATAGAGCTGCTTATAGTAATAGGATCAATCAATAATACCATTGTACAGAAAAAGGATCACGGGACACTTGTTAGTACTATTATTTCTTTACAATATTTATTCATAAGAAAAGCTCCACAGCAGAGTCTGATCATCCTGGTCAACAAAGCTTAAACTTAAGTTGAAAACTATCCACTGGACTACAGTGCATGAGGGCAAGCTAGAATAGCAAACACCTTTTTGTAATTTTTACATATGAAGCTTTTTTTCTAGTGAGTGTTTTATATGCATTAACTCAATATAATCTTCACAACAGCCCTGTGAAGTGGCATGTATTGTCATTTCCATTTACAAATGCGTGAACTGACGCTGGAGAAGTTTAGTAACTCGGCCAACTGACACAGCTTCTGGGGTAGAATTCAGATTCAGATTCAAGCAGTTTGGCTCCAAAGTCTACGTTCTTAACTGCTGACTAGGTTAGGCTGTTTACTGAATAGATCAAGAATCTTGCCTCTTTTAAGGTCCAATCAGCAAGTTATTTCTTAGTACCTACTGCTTTTTCAGCTCAGCTTTTTCATTGTTGTGCACCAGGAAGACACAGGTACAGAAGTCGATCCTGCCCTCGAGGACCAAAAATTTCTTTGAAAGATAATATTAGCAGCCAGAATCCTTGGAAGGAACAGGAATTTGCATTACAGAAGTAGTAGCAAAAAGGAAAAAAAAAGGATAAACCTTTTCATAACTACTGGAAGAAGTCATTAATTTCATTATTATGTCAAGACAATTTTGATTACTCACTGAGTGCAGAGCTCTATAAAAGAGTTAGGAATGTACAATTTCAGGGGTTTATAATCTAGCTAGGGAGTTTTTTATTACACCTACATTAAAAAAAATACAGCAGCACAAAGAATATATCATTAAGGAAGTAAGAGAAGAATTAGTTAAACATTCAATTAGTTCTTATTATGTATACAATATGATACCAGTCATAGCAAAATGCAAAACGTTTCATTAACAAGGTCAGTGATAAGTATTATTTTTAATTTCACAAGAGGGGCGCCTGGGTGGTTCAGTCGTTAAACATCTGCCTTCGGCTCAGGTCATGATCCCAGAGTCCTGGGATCGAGCCCTTCATCAGGGTTCCTGCTCAGCAAGAAGCCTACTTCTCCCTCTCTCACTCCCCCTGCTTATGTCCCCTCTCTCACTGTGTCTCTCTCTGTTAAGTAATACACACACACACACACACACACACACACACACATATGTGTGTGTGTGTGTATATATATATACACACACATATATGTATGAAAAAAAGAAAATGCACATTTCAAATTTCCTGAGAAAGGCTGCTAGGTAACAATACAACAAATGAAAGCTGACTGCTGGCCATGTTAATACCTAAAGTACAATGATGCAAAGCAGAAGAACATACATAAAGATATATGACAATCTCCAGAAACACTTCCAGGAAGGTAAGAGCTTGAAGTCACTCCTAAAGAAATGAAGCCCATGCATTGTCAGGGTGCTGGCAGGACAATCTGTACAAGGACTTCACTATGACATGGAGGAGATACATGTCCACGTGAGGGGGATGTGAGGCAACCGGGCGTAGCTGGAACAGAAGCAGACCCAAAGCAAGGGTAACAAGTGATGTCCCTGGAACAGAATGCTGTGGGCAAGTGACAGAGGGTCTTGAGTTCTGAGCTTGGAGCGAAAATGTGACTCAGGTCTTCAAGGACCACACTTGTGGCGTGGGGTACAGTGACAGAGAAAATACTGTCGAGAAGCTTATGAAGGATGAACGGTTTGTAGGAGAGACTGATGTTGGCAACTTGATGCCAAAGGAGCCCTAAGGTAGAGGCTGTGGGATTAGAGATGGTGATGAATTTGAGAGAGATGGAGAGAGAACTGAAGCAGTGGACTGATTGGAAGTTCTGAAGACCGTCTCAAATTTGCTGTTTGAAATAACTTAATGTAGAAGAATCATTAAGAGGCCAAGGGAAAAGACAACTGTTAGAAACGGAGGTAACGTAGGTTAGAAGGAGGCGGGAGAGGGTTAGGAGGTAGAAGAGGAGAGTTAGGTAGAAAAGGAAAGGGTTTGTGCCTGTGTGTGTGTGTGTGTGTGTGTGTGTGTGTGTGTGTGGTAATCCACCTAAAACAATCAACAAACTCATAAATAGTGTCAGTAAATCAATTCTACTACATTTTCTTTATATTTCAATTACTGCAGCAGTACTGGCTTAATGTGTATTGTACATCCACAGGATATTGAGTCCTAGTTGGCAAATCTGTCTTTCTCATTGTTGGCAGTATCTTAGGGTGTATGTTGGGCAGGTAGAACAAGCAGGTGCTAATCAATAATTGGGCTTTATGGAGAAGATAACATTTTTACTGTGCAAATTTGCTTCCATAATATCAAGAGCATGCAGATTTTTTCCCACAGGTATTGGGAGGTTTTTGAGAAATATGTATTGCCTTGCCTATACTTAGCATTTCTTGTGAATATTTCTAATACTCATTCACAGTGCATACAGGTGTTAACTACAGACTAACAAATGCGCAGATGGGTATGAACACACTGTTTGTAAATTCTAGCCTTTGTGGAATGCCTACATTTTTCAAGGCCCTGTAGCATTAAAATGTGAGGCAGGGCCCACTCTACTCTGTCCATCTCTTGACAATGCATCCAAGGAAAATAGAAAATGATGGCCTCCCAAATCTGCACATTAGTGAACACAAACTCACACACAGTGACATCTTTCTCCTTAAAAATAATGATGCAGTCTGTCTCTGTTACTTAAGGGAACCCGTGCTCACACGGAAAGGTGTCAAAAAACACTGTATTATCCCAATTTGCCTGGAGCTGCCTTGACAGTACCTTTCCTGCCATAAGAGTGGATTATAGGCAGGGTGGTAATCAGCCAAGAAGTTAGTAAAAATAGCTTCTTTTAAGAGCAGGGTGTGAACCTGTGAACATCATAAAAAGAGTTTACCACCGCACTGACTAAGGGAACAATTAGCTCCCTGCTGCCTTAAACTAACCAGGAACAGCATGGCCCCTTGCTACGGGTTGGTGAAGGGCAGTGGAGAGTTAATTGGACCTATGATGGAAACAATAACGAATGCTCTACAAAACCTACCAAGGAACAACTATGCTGAACTCTGCAGATCTTTGGTGAAAGGTGCCGTAGGAGTGTGTAGAGACAAACGATATGGGGAAAAGTGAGAGACAAACAGATGGAAAGTGAAAGGGAGAGAGGAAGAGAGGAACCAGATGATGCTTCAGGCAGGCAACAGAAGGAAGAAAGCAAGAGTCCAAGGCAGAACAGGCGAAACACCACATGGAATTCAAAGAGTTTAATTCAACAAATTCAAGACAGCCAGTTCAGCAGGGATTCTCTGAGATGCCACCAACTGTGCACAGTTACAACAAAGGATGATCCCCTGGTGACCACTGAAGAGATCCTCTAAGGGCCCCGTAATAGCCAATCTTCTATGATTTCTCTAAGTTTCCCACCTGCTTCCACAACTACCTCAGACACTCTCAGCAGCTAACACTGAGATTCCAGGAGACACAGAACTCAAGAAGACACTAGATTGAGAACCAGGTTTGCCATGTAAATCAGTGTTGTGTGAGGTTAAGAAAATCCAGGCAGGAGAAGAGCCACAATTTGAACTCATGCTAGTCTCTCCCCTTTGCAGTTAGATGTTGTAAGAGACCAGCAGATTTCTTCTTGGTTCTGCAACTGGGAAGATGACTACTGCCACCATGTTGGTCTCCTGGGCGTTATATTATTCTTTATATTCTTATGCATTTATGGCACAAATGATGATGACAGCTATTTCTTGAAAATTTACTATGTTCCACTACCCACGCTAGGTGCCAAAACTATGTAATCTCTTATCCTCACAACGATCTCATGAGGAAAGTATTATTGTTAGCAGCACTTCTCAGAGATTGGCATTGGGGGTACAGAGAGATTAACTAAATTTCCCAAGCCCAGGTACACAAGAGGTTGCAGACTGACTTTCAGGCCCAGGTATGTGGACCTCAATATTCAATTTGCTTCACTCATCTGCTATGACCCCTTAATTTTCAGTAATAAAAAGACTGAATTTTACTAAGCAGTGTACTCTCTAAAGCAAACATAAAAATAGATAATAGATTTATTTGCCTGGCATAGAGTTCATAGAACAATATAGACTGGGATCACGAATGAGGCTGGATAAAAATACCAGTTTACAGAATCTCGGGACTTTTCCTCATCTACTCTCAGCTGGTTCTGTTTTTCCACGGTGCATTCATTACTTAGGCACACAGACTGTTCTCACCCTCCAGAGAAACTCTGCTTCCTAATCCCTAGTCCTAAACTAGCATCTAAGCCCAGAACTCCACCAGATGTCATAGACATTGTCTTCTATTTCTGTATTCTACTACTTCATAGAATTCCATCAATTTTATCGTTCTCAAAAGTGCCCTTAGATTTCAGTTCAACTATATAGCAAACATAATTGGCATCCCTAGAGAATAATATCACCTTTTAAAAATTGGGTCATACATAGCTTCCTACTCTTAAGGAGTGTAACTCTGAAATACACGAAGAATCTGACGGCACACCCTACCCATCAGTCAAAGCCACCGTTATCTTGTGTATGGATGATTTCACGAGCTCCCCACCATGTTGCTCTGCTTTCACTGTTTCTTCCCTGTTACCCATTCTCCAAAGAGTGGGGAGAAGCTAGAGTAAAGCATTGAACTCCTAAACCAGATTGCACCTTCATCTGATCAAAATCTCCTCTGGCTTTCCTTCTCACTCAGAGTAAGATCTAAATTTCTTACTATGGCCTAGAAGGCCCTACAGGCTCCATTCCTTGCCTTCTTCCCTGCAGCCAGTCACAGCAGCCTGCTGTTATACCTTAAACATGAACATTCACAGCACATCCCCACCTCAGAGACTTTGCACCTGCTGGTCTCTCTGTTTAAATGCTCTTCCTCTAATAGCCATACATCATTCAGCCTCCATTCCTCTGGGTCTCTGCTTAAATATCAGTTTATCAGTAGAGCCTTTCCTGCCAACCCACTATACACATCCATCCATCCTTCCTTCCTTCCTTTCTTTCTTTCTTTCTTTCTTTCTTTCTTTCTTTCTTTCTTTCTTTCTTTCACACATTATTTCTTTTGGATAACCTTTTCTGTTTTTAAGTTGAATATCTCTGAGAACCGTATGCATCTTACAACTGATGGCATCTTACAATTATAACTGGAAGCTTTCTTTCCTATTTATTGGCATATAAATTTAGGTGCATATTTGCAATTGCTCATGTCTTTGTTTGACAAAATGCAGTAATATAACTCTACCTGTTCTCTTTCATATCATCACTTTTTATGTCCAATTTGTTTTTCCTCCATATCACCCTGTGGTATACTATATATTTAGTAGTTTAACTGCTCATTGTCTTCCCACTTCAACTAGAATGTAAGTCCCCTTATAGGAGGAGCTTTGCTGCTTTAGGTCACAATTGTACCCCCCCCCCCAATCCAGAACTGTGCTTCGCACCTATTAGACACTCATAAAATCCTTGTTAAATGAAAGGTTCTCTCTGATACTTTATTTAGATATGAACCCTGGCACCCTCTACATTACCATCATACCCCTAGCATTAAGGGGTAACTAAGAGAAATATGCCAGATTCTTATAAATAATAACAGAGGAATGTAGTTTCTGTTGAAGCCATATGCACAGAATCTGGAAACAAATAACTACCCAGTGAAAACTCATATACATACCTTACAATAATAAAATCTTTAAACACTTCTACAGCTCAAATGGGAGAGAAGTGTACATCAAACGTCATAAAAACACAGTTGGTTGATGAACTTGGGCTAAACAAGGGGCTCCGTCAGATCATAAAAAATGTTTTTCTAGAACGCTTCCCAAAGTCGTTCAGTCAGAAATTTGAAAAACAATTTCATTTTCATAACAGATTTCCATTTTCAATATGCTCCTGAGGATTTCCTGTCTTTACTCAGAACACCAGTTATGATACAGAACAGTTCCTCTGGTGTGTAAACATCTACCAAGAGGGAGGAGGAGCTGCTAAAAACCTCAAAGCTGCCCAAGTGCATCCATTAACAGAGAATCAAGTGTATGTACGGATTTCCAAAAGGTGTGAAATATTTTGTTATTTATATTTTATGGGTTCTTAAGGGTTTTTTGCAGTAAGCCTCTGTTAATAAATGATTTAATAGTGTAGCCTCTGAACCACAAGATCATTCCCTTTGTTTCTGTAACTCAGTGAAAACTTTAAAATGCTATGGGTGGGGTCTCAGGGGAGCAGCTCCCAATTTGTTCAAACAAAGAAATCTATAGCAAATTCCATGAACTCATCTCCTAACAGTTGCCAAAATTTGATGTTTCATATGTTCTTCTGTGGACGTGAGCCTTTCAGTGCTTTATGGACAACAGACCTGCCTGTGGAAACACTGTGGCTTTGAGTGGCAGATGTCCCTGTGAATGTATCTCCCTCACTAAGGTTATATTTTCTGTCTTCTACCTTAATGGCCAGACCAATTTTAAGGAAAATTGGGTTGAGAGATATATTCTGAGACTGAAGCTTTCTGTGTCAAATACTGCACCCTGGGGCCAATTTTTACGGCTGGGAAAAAATGGGCATGGCATCTGATGACTGGCAGACCCTTGGGAATGAGAGTGCTTTCGAGTGTCACAATCAACCTTATATATTTCGTCTTGGCTTCAGAGATCCTTAAATAGAAACTCCCTCTACTTAAAATAACGTATTCACGGTGGATCCAGAAGACACCTTTCTCCTTTGAAAACAAAAACAAAAACAAAAACCATGCTCTTCTCTTTCAGCTCTGGGTCCTGGCTTTCTGGCATTTGCGTTTGAAAAATTTTCAACACCTTTGAAGTGGGAGACTTCAGATTTTTCTAGCTGCTTAGAGTACATGGTTTGGTAGACCACAATGTTCCTAGGATGGTTAATTTTCTTTTTCCTCCCTTTCAGTCACCGGAAAACTTCCTGTGTTACAAATTAGTGCCGTGTCAGAGACGTACTGCTTCAATGACCCCTTCCCTCCTGCTCATTGGCTGTTTGGAATCTCCTCAGACCTAGAGGAAGTTTTCTTTCATTTCTCTTGTCTTTCATATGGTATACAGGAGGAACAATGGAAAAGTCTACTTTTTAAAATAAATATCTCTGGGGGGCGTGTAGGTGGCACAGTTAAGCAACCTACTCTTGGTTTCAGCTCAGGTTGCAATTTCCAGATCATGAGATTGAGCCTGGCGTCAGGCTCCGTGCGCAGCACAGAATCTGCTTAAGACTCTCTCTCCCTTTTCCTCTGGGCTTCCCCCGCCTCAAAGAAATAAATAAAACTTCAAAAAACAAAATAAATGGCTCTGCATATTTCTTAATTTTTCTTTCAGGGAAAATGAAAATAATTTGGAAAGAAAGTTGCAAGTGAATCAACTACCCAACAACAACAACAACACCACCACCACCACAAACGAAGCTAAGTAAAGCATCTGGGTTTGTCTGCATTACTGGTTGATTCCAGGAGAGGTGTTATGCAAACCAAGACAAGAAAATGTTGTTTGCCCCTGGACTAGGAAAGACCCCTCTTAATGAATAAACCACTCTGAGTTTTACAGCTCACTTACTCCTTCATGTAAGCTGTGCACAGACTTTTTCAAGAGGATTATGTTGATCCTTGAGAGTCAACACTCTTCTAGGCTAACTGTCCCTGATGCCCCTCAAGGGAGATACCTACTAGTATACAAAACCATTTGTACGATAGTATAGAATGGGACCTATAATTAACTATACAGAAATGAGCATCAAACCACAGTACGCTTAAGAGTCAACTGAGAATATTGCCAGAGCAGCTAAATCAGAATCCCTAAGTGGGCCTGGGGGGTCTGAATTTTGATTATATATGCTGGATGATTTAGAGATAAGTGATCTATAGGCCAGATCCTGGGAAATCCTAGCTTACAAAGTTGACTTCTCTACAGGAAGTCTATGGAAGAACCCCATTGACTTAAAGGTATATTCCTCCTTACTTAGGTTTATCATGGTATCGAATAGAAAATCATTTTAACTGAGGTATTGGGGGGCACTATTAAAATATGATTATAATGAACCTGAAAAGTAAATATACGGAATACATCAGGGACTGTCAGTATACTGAGCAGAGACAACACTTAGACTTCAAACAGGAGCAGAGTTCTGAGAGACTGGAAAGGAGGAAGAACTAATGGGAAGTGGAAGCATCTGGAACGAGCTATTGTAATTGCAGCTTCAGCAGCTAGAGAACAAGCAGATCACAGAGGAGGAGGGGGCGAGACTTCTAGATTTGATTAAAAATAATATGTTGGCTATATCTACGTCTAACCTTCCGGTTGACAAAATATTCTCATGAATGCTTTTAATTTTATACTTAGGACCATCCTCATAAAGAAATTAGTAGTATTCGAAGTAGAGTATAAGAATTAGAAAAGAAGGGGCGCCTGGGTGGCTCAGTGGGTTAAGCCTCTGCCTTCGGCTCAGGTCATGATCTCAGGGTCCTGGGATCGAGTCCCGCATCGGGCTCTCTGCTCAGCAATGAGCCTGCTTCCCCCTCTCTCTGCCTGCCTCTCTGCCTACTTGTGACCTCTCTGTCAAATAAATAAATAGAATTAAAAAAATAAAAAAGGAATTAGAAAAGAAAAAAGAAAAAAAAGTCTCGACAGTCAGGCTTTCCTGGGTTGAAATCCCTGTTTCATCACTTTCTAGCTTTGTGAATTCAGACCAATAATTTAACTTCTGTGTGCCAGTGTCCTCATCTGTGTGGCAGGAACAATGATCGTGCCTACCTTCGGGAGGTTCACTGAAGCTTTAATTGTCACAGTGTCTGACACCTAGCCAGAGAGCAAATGTAAACTTTTCTTTTTTTTTTTTTTCCATTTGAAAGGAAATCAAGACTCAAAATATTAATAACTGGGTTGTTTGTTACACACAGGGATTGGAGTTCACAGGGACTGAATGCAGTGATCCTGGCTCCTAAGCCCATACCCCGACTCTCTTTTCTATACTCTCTCTCTTTAAAAGGCCAAGGTGGAGATCAAGAAGCGAAGACCTCACTTACTTCACAGTTGCTTTAAAAAGTACATGTACAGTTTACACCCAGCTTATTGTGACAAACGCCTCTGTGAAACTGGACCAGTAGATTGTCTGAAATATGTCCAAATAATTCTGACTCACAGAGTTGGCATAAGTCCCAGATCTGTGGGACTTTGCAATTGTTCAAATGCAAAAATTCAAACTAATCCTTGAGCATGGCTAGACTCAGTGAAGTGCTCAGAGATCCTGAAGAGGTCAAAGGGAATATATTCTAAGCAGAGAATAAGCCCTCCTCTTACCTCTAGGGCTAGGATCTGTGCTGAGATACCCTTTGTTGATTTCTGAATCCCTGGCTTTTCTGTTTCATGCCCTGGAGACAAAGAGACCCCCCTGGTGTCACAACTGGGGCTATCCTAAGCATAGCATTGCTTCACCGGTACCACCATCTGCTTACCTTTGAAGAGAACCCCTTTCTCCAAAATAATGTAAAGTTTAACTCTGGGAGACAATCTGGTGATACCCTAAAACACGAGATTCACTTCAGGTAATGGACTGCTTGATTTGCAGTCTCCTAATTGACACCCCTAAGTAGTTTTGCAGTGTTGAACACAGCACACAGCACACTTACTGACATAGCTTGCTAAATAGTCCAAGTCCCTTCTGCTAGGTATCTGGAGAATATATGTGTATACGTATTACGGTTAAAAGAAGAACAGTGACAAAATTATTTGTGGATGCCAAATTGGAATGTATAGATGCTATAGCAGTCTGTGACTAAGAATGCCACAGACCAACAGGCACCCTCTGTCCCCATGACCCTAGCTCCGCAACCATCGTGTACAGTATACTTCCTAATGTACCCACCGATGACATCTACTATTTTTTCCATAGGGAGTAAGTTATAATAAAAATAAAACACTCCTAGCAACTCTTGTAAAAGGAAAATGCACCAAAGGTGTGATTGCCTTAAAGGTTTTGATCTAAGTGTTAAACAGCAACGGTTATAAAGCATAACGTGAGATTCTCCTTCTCTCACTCTCCTAAGTATTGAACTCCGAATTACCCAGTTAGCACTTGGAGCATGTGCTCTGCATTATGTATGGGGGAGAAATATTGACAGTGAGAGCACTTAACTAAGCCCACCCCATGCTCTGAGGTTAAAACCAGAGAGTATCTGTGATCAATTCCCTCATGGAGCTGTTAAAAAGCCAATGTGTACAAGACTCTGGTTTCCAGATGAGCCCCACAACATGCTTATTAAGTAGAAAAACCACTGGACTAATGCATATCAAGTGGCTAGGTACAAAGGGAAACTGATCTGGAAAGGGTTTTAACCTCTGGTCTGCAGAGTTCCTTTTCTTTGTGTCCTGTGGCTTTTTAGTTAAAAGCTTTGACAGATAAGCATTGCAAGTCATCTTTTTTTTTTTTTTTTTCAACTAAGTAGATAGTTTTGGTTTTCCTTAGGTTTTGTTTTATATTCACAATTCAGGATTCCCATTTATCTCATGCTATTTATATAGAAGCCCTTCTACCCAGTATTGCTTATGGTTAAATGGTGAGTAGAGAAGCAACGAACCCCTAAATTTTAGGGCCCTAAGCACAACTGCAAAAGACCTATTCCCCACAATCTGTAGTCCTCAGGATAAACATAGGACGATTTTCTGCCTTAGATCAAAAGATACTGCAAAATTTTAGTATAGTACATAAATTGACAGCACTTAACTCACGTTCACTGAATTTTTTTTTTTAAAGATTTTATTTACTTATTTGACACACAGAGAGAGAGCTCGCAAGGAGGCAGAGAGGCAGGCAGAGAGAGAGGAAGGGAAGCAGGCTCCCTGCTGAGCAGAGATTCTGATGTGGGGCTTGATCCCAGGACCCTGGGATCATGACCTCAGCTGAAGGCAGAGGCTTAACCCACTGAGCCACCCAGGTGCCCCTCACTGATTTTTATTTATTTTTTTAATAACAGTAACGTCAATGCTCACTTTTTTTAGTGAAAGCAATTTCACCATCTAGCTACAGACATAGTCCTGCTCATTCCTACTGAGTATTCATATGTGACTACTGCTGTGGGCTCTGAGTTCAAATCATCATAACAAGTATTCTGCCAGTTATCTTAGAGCCTGGTGCCAATGAGGGCAGAGACTGCTGCAGGTCTGACTTGGAATAATAGTGATGAAACCACTGAAAGAGCCAGGCAGGATAGACCATCAGGTCCAGAGTTCATATCCCACTTAGCCAGGCCACTGCTAAGCCAGACTCTGGTTTGGCTTGCTATGTGATAACATTTTAGTTTTCTAAAAACCTCTTAAATCTACAAGCTGCTTTCTGGAACTCATTGTAATTTCAATTTTGTGTATTGACAGTATTTACTCAAAATTTCAGGTGAGAGAAACTTAATTCAAACTAGCTTGAGGAACAAAAAAATCTTGGCCGTAAAAGTCCTAAAATAAATTTAGTTTCTACTACAGCTGGGTTATAGTCAGTCTCTCTCCCTGTCTCTGTTTCTCGCTCTCTCCTTCCCTTCGTCTCTCGGCTTTGTTCTTCTCTCCGCTGGTTTCACTCTCAGGCATATTTTCTTTCCATATAGAGGGGAAGTTGGTTACACACAGCTCTAAGAAGCGTTTCAGCCCTGTAGCTTTCATAAATGGCCTGGTGAGGACACCAAGGCATCAGTCCTGGTCACATGACCACCCTTGAAGCAATCTCCATTGTCAGGGTTGGGTGAGGGGGTTCTACTTGGCCAGTTCTGAGGCAGATACCTTCTCCTGGTCCTATATAGGCAAGCAGAGTTATGAGAGAAGAGGACATGATGATTACTCAAATAAAGGGATGGTGGACAGGCAAAAAAATTAATTATATTTCACTTTATGGGTCATAGTCAATCAATGCATCACTGTCTAGCACTCAGGTTGATTTTGTGCTTTGGATGGAAACTTTGCTTTGTATTTTTTTTCTCCCTTGCAGGTTGGTGTACAACCTCCATTTTTTTCAGTGAAGCATTGAAGCAGTTGGCTTATTTTCATGCTATAGTGCATGGACACTACTAAAGAAGTTTTTTATTTTTTTGTTGTTGTTGTTGTTTTTTTGTTTGTTTTTGTTTTAATCTACAGAATCCCTGGGGGGAAATGCCTCCAAGGTTTATAATGCTTTTCGTAATCTTCCTGAGTGAAAAAGTTTTCCAGTTGTACAGGGGATGTGTTATGGTGTTGTCCTCAAAGCTTCTTATGGCACACAGTACAGTGGTGTAAGTACTTAGCATACTAATGGGTTTATTATGTCTGTTTTCCAGTTTACTAATTAGGGAGTCAAGGCAGTCTGGGCTACACAAAAACCTATCTAGTAGCCTTGGCAAGTTATTTGAGACAACTAAGATTGTAGGGGAGTTACAGTTTTCCAGATCTTCTAAAAGTCTCTGTTTTTTTTTTTTTTCTTTTTTTTCTTCCTTCCTTTCTTTCTTTTTTTCTTTTCTTTTCTTTCTTTCTTTTCTTTTTTTTTTTTTTTTGGTTGTTGTTTTTTAAGATGAATTGGCAAAGTGGATTAGTTTTTTTTCCTGTGTTTAGAATTTAGGAATGAAATCACAGAGTAAACTGTAGCCAAAACCATTCTGTTATTCCATGTTTTTCTGACCGATGATATCCTACAAGAGTCTATAAGGATGCTAACAAGGATTTCTTACAATAGCCAATGCAGTGCTTGCTTTCAATTAAAACAATGCTCTAGATTAAGCCAGACGGATGCTGCTTTCATGTTAGGGATTAAAATGAAAAGCTGAAGTTTTTCAATATTACGTGTCTTCAGCTTTGAGAAAACCTTGATGTGCTTCATATTTATAAATCAATTGCTAGGAGATAGTTTAATTTTCATAGGAATAATTATCTAAATATTTTGAGACAAGTAGCACCACACATGTCTATACTTGCTAAGAACTCTAAAAATGTGCATATCATAGTCTAATTTCTTTGTAGTTCCAAGGCTCAAGTTACATTCAGTATCACTCATATTTCTGTACCTATGTAGAAGACTGATGAAGGGAACTAAAGAAATGCATCCTAGACCTTTGAATAATATAGATGATTTTTCCTGTTCCACACTTACTCTTTCCTCCCAGACTGCCCTCTCCTTTGAATACTAGTTCCTCCTTGAAATCACCTTTTAAGGTATATAACTAGAACAGAATCCTTAGTGCACAAGTATTATAAACTGACCATATAGATGCTCTTGCATTTATCTCTATGGATACAGAAGGCACTGTCAAACTCATATATGATATGAAGGTCATATCTCTATGACCTTCATCAAATGTCCAGAAAGTTTTTATGTACACATTAGCATGCATTTTTCTCTCCAAACTTGTAAGAAGCACATTACTGGTTCTTGCCATATTTACAGATGCAATGAAAATCAGCTGCCTGCATGGGAGTCACAGTTGCTAATTTGCCATGTTTTCGCCATTTATCATTTATCAAGATACAACTAGTAATTAGCTACTGTTGGTAGACTTAGATGTGTGCACAAGTCAATGTCTTGCTAATCTGATTCCTCCCATTTGCTGATTTCTGTAGTTATAGACATATCAGAAAACAACATAGTTTGGATGGTTTCTGTTCCAAGAAGCTACATGTTCCTCAATTAGAGTAAGCAATTAGAAAAGCAAGTTTAACACCAAATGGAGTCATCCTGTTTGAGAGCTGGCATATTTGGATCATGGATGTTGGTGATTGAAGTCTCAAGGTAAAGATGATATTGGTGCCTGTTCGGGGAAAATAATTTGGTTTTAAAACATTTCATTGAGGTTTTAGTTTGTGACAGATACCATGAGTCAACATTTCTTTTTTCTATCCTTTCCTTGCAAGGAAGCCCACATTAGGTTCAGAGCAGCACTGTGCATAGGTGAAAACTCATTCCTTTCAGTCCCCTTTGCACAAAGAGATAGTCTTAGTACCTTCTTTTTTGTCAGTGAGACAGAAGTAGATATCTGTTGGAGGTTCCCGGGAAAGCCTTGTTTTACTGATGAAAGGGAGTATATTTGTGGCTCGCATACCTCCACTCTTCTTTCTGCCTTAACTAGAACCCAGTATCTGGACCTGAGGTCATCAAGTTACATTCATAAAGGAAAGCCCAAGAATATTGCTGATACCATAAGCTGTTGCAACAAGATATTGAACTAAAAGCTATAGCCCCCTTCTTCTGGCCTTCTTATGAGAGAAAGAAATCCTTATTTTAAAATCACTGCTGGGCGCCTGGGTGGCTCAGTGGGTTAAGCCGCTGCCTTCGGCTCAGGTCGTGATCTCAGGGTCCTGGGATCGAGTCCCACATCGGGCTCTCTGCTCAGCAGGGAGCCTGCTTCCTCCTCTCTCTCTCTCTCTGCCTGCCTCTCTGCCTACTTGTGATCTCTCTCTGTCAAATAAATAAATAAAATATTTAAAAAAAAAAAATAAAAAAAAATAAAATAAAATCACTGCAAAATTTGTTCTGTTTTGTTACTGGCAACCGAACACACTGAACTGAGTCATGGACTTCATTTTCTCTTGTACCATTTAACCTGGTGAAAAGGTTTACGACCAGCCAAGAGAGTCACAAAAACAGCCTCTGAATTCCATTCAACTTGAACTCATTACAATTACGTAAACATCGGACTTGTAGTTTACAGAGAGTTTTCTGATGTGCATTATATACCTGCAGATTATTGATTTAATAATATTTGCAAGCTATAATTAACCTTTTTCTGAGTAAAAGAAACTAAGGGTCAGAGATGACAAGTAATGTTTCAAAGGACACACAGCTAATAAATGGCTAAGTCAGGACTAAAGCTCAAGTTTTCTGATTCCAGGACTAGTTTTTCTCTAGAAGGCACTACACTTGAGTCAAAGAGTTATGGAAATAAGAATGTAGTCCAGACGTCAATATTGGCAGTAGAAAATTTTGCCTACTCCAAACCTGTAGGTAATGCAAACTGCATGTAAGATAGACTGATACAAGAGGGCTAGGATCTAGGTAAGGGGTATAAGTGTATGTGTGTGTGTGTGTGTGTGTATGAGTTGATCTTAAGTTTGACCTCTGGGATGTTATTGTCTATGAGTCCTAGTGGTTTTAGGCTCTTACTTTTCAGCAGTGTGACCTCTTCCAAGTGTGAACCCGCTATTCACTGGAGCAGTATTGAAAACTCTATTGACTCTATATCTCATTTATAACTTGAGCTGAAAAATAAGCTCCATATTTCTCAGTTTCCTTTCTTTTTGGCCATTATTTGCCATTGGGGAGGTTAACTACATTATTGAATTCTGGCTCAGAGAGCCAGTTTACATAAATGTATAAATAAATCAAACTGAGGTATAGCAAATTATGTTAGAATTTTCTAGTATTTGTGACTAAAATAATAAACACATATTAGAGAGTATTTATTTTGAGCAGCAGTCAGGTGCTATAAGCTAGGTAATTCTGTCATGCCCAGAGGGTTTTAAGTCATGATTCTTGATTTATAATATGTGTGCTTTACCCCAGAGACAAGTAAGTAATCGTCTAAGGACAGTCAGTATGATGTGTCAGCCCGGTGCCTCTTCCAAAGACAAATCACCATAGGCCATGTCATTTATGGTCATTTCCCTCTCTCACTCATAGGTAGGCATAGTGGTCCTCACCTGCATATAATTTGGAAAATTCTCTCCTATTATAAAGAGACCCTCCTTCTCCAAGCCAGAAACGATAGTAAGACAGGGAAACTAAAGGGGCCCCAAGAAAAACTGTTTTTTTTTGTTGTTGTTGTTGTTGTTTCCCTCTCCTTTTCCTGCTTCTGTTCTTGCTAGGACCTAAACCACTCCCCCCTTACTCTGGAACAATATATAACATCTAAGGAGTGACTGGGTGGAGTGGTCATGAACCCCAAGATCACTGACTCATCAAGAGCCATGGCTTCAGGGCATAAGTGACTTATGGAGAACTCCTAAACACTTGTCCTTGTTACTGGATTACTAGACCACCATCCTCAATAAAAACCCCAGGATCCAAGCAAAGACAAAACTCATTCCCCTTTACTTTCTGAGGCTCTTGGACACTCTGTCCCTATCTGCAATCTCTCCAGAGCTTTCCTAAACTCTGCTCCCACTTCCTCTGGGCTTCTGTTTGATTTCTATGCTACATAAACCCAAGGATCCTCTTGGCTGATCCTGTAAGACCCCCTCTGGGTTCTTGGACCCAGCGAGCCTACTTCAATAGTGTCATTAGTTATTTCATTCACAAAAGTTTCTTTGGAGCAGGACTGTGCTTTATAACTTTCTTTATCTTTTATAACCTTCCTCACAGTGTCTTGCAGTATAGGCCCTACATAATAGGAGAAACCCTAAGCAAGAGGAATGGGGTATAGAAAGGTAGAAACCAAAGATCAACTTCAAACTTCAACTATTTTACAGTTTTGCCTAAGGTTACCTTGGGCTAAGAAAAAAACACAAAGGTAGCTCACTGAACCTTTCCAGTCCTGTATTTCGCCTGAGGCAGCACAAGATAGGGCTCTTCCCTTTGTAAGTCAGTGACCTTTGAATACCTGGCATTGACCTGAAGGCATAACAAGGCTGTTAAGGATGGTGTCTCTCCCGATCCTTGTCTGAAAGAGAGAAAATGCCTGAAGGTAAGGTGATGAGAATGAAGACAACATAACTGTAGCACAGGAAAATATCTCCACCACAGACATTTCTCTATCAATCTATTTAGCACCACTTCTGGTCCACTTGGCTCTATTCCTATCCTAAGAGAAAGCAGTTGTGCTGGAGGAGGAATGTTCCAGAGCATTAGCCAAATCCCAGTCTGAATGCTTAACAACTCACAGGGTTTATTAAGAGTACTCCAAGCACTACACAGAAGCACATTAATTATACATTTCTGCTGGTGATGTCATTCCAAATCTCTGTGCCATTTGAAGTGGGCATTAGATCCTTCTTCCATTCCTATGTGAAGCATTTAAGTAGCTGTATATCTGTTGAAGAGGGGCCATGTTGTTTCCTAGAACTGGCTGGGTGTCAGAAAAATAAGTCTGAAATAGAAATATACCAGATCATCTGCATCACTTAATGAATGGTGTGTGAATCTAATTTGGAACACAATTTGGCTATGAATCTTTAACATGATTTTTCCAACAGAATGAAAGGTACTGCATTAATGAGATTTAATTAACACACAAAATAGATTGATCATTTTATTACCAATGCATAAAACATTATTGTGTACATTATCTATAAAAAAATGTTAAACCTATGCTGAAGTCCCTTACTACTTAGCTGGGCTCTAGGTCATTACATATTTCTGCCTTCCCTTGTCCCCTTCCTCCTTCTAAATGCTTACTCTTCAGAAATAAGGATTTATTTTAAAACCAGCTTTGAAACCAGAGAGGGAGACAAACCATAAGAGACTCTTAATCTCAGGAAACAAACTGAGGGTTGCTGGAGGGGAGGGGAGGGGATGAAAGTGATGGGGTGGCTGGGTATTGGCATTGGGGAGGGTATGTGCTATGGAGATAGATAGATAGATAGATAGATAGATAGATAGATAGATAGATAAAACCAGCTCTGAATTGCTTACAGCTGCATGAACTTGAGTAAGAACTGTAAACTCACAGCTTACTGTGAGCATCCAATGGCATCACCATGTATATGAAGATGTAAAGTTTAAGCATTATGCAAATGTGAATGGTTATTATTATTGTTAGCTTCTTTAACTGTGTGGCATAGTCATTAGGTAAAGGCACTGTGCTGAGGGCTCTTCATATATTATCTCACTTCATGTAATTCTCACAACAATCCTGTCAGGGAAGTACGATTATCACTCTAGTTATACAGAAGAGGAAAATGGGGAGGTTAAGTGACTCAGCTAGTAGTGATACAGTTACTTGATGATGAAGAAGTAAAACTCAATGCCAAACCAGTATAATAAAGTTAAGAACCAAATATAAATAAAATTGTTCATTAGTTGACTTTTGGGATTACCACTATTGTAGGGGCCAAGGGTCATTATCCCAAAATGTGCCACTTTGGCATACTGATTATTTTATTTTATTAATTTATTCTGGTATACTAGTTATTTTAAATAAAAGTTACTTAAGAAACAGCTGGGTTTGGGGTGCCTGGGTGACTCAGTGGGTTAAAGCCTCTGCCTTCAGCTCAGGTCATGATCCCAGGGTCCTGGAATCAAGCCCCGAACTGGGCTCTCTGCTCAGCGGGGAGCCTGCTTCCTCCTCTCTCTGCCTGCCTCTCCACCTACTTGTGATCTCTGTCTGTCAAATAAATAAATGTTTAAAAAATCTTTAAAAAAAAAAGGAAAGAAACAGCTGGTTCAAGGACATTCAGACTGTCCTCTGGCCCCCTGAAACCTGGAAACAAATCTCTCATATGAGAAAGTACCCTCCCTGTACTAAGAAGTGAAAAAAAGAAAGAAAAAGAAAAAGACATGCGTATCACCAGAGACAGGGGTTTTAAATCCAAGAATGCTGTAGAAACAAACCTTGTTAGTTTTGAACTAGTCTACTACCTCAGCCAAAATTTTGCTTATAGTTCCTTACTAATTAAAGCTCCCAAACATCTGCTTGTTTTGTTTGTTTGTTTGCTTTGGGTTTCATTTTGTTTTTGTTTGTTTGTTTTGAGAGAGAGAGAGAGAAAGAAGGTATTGGGGGAAGAACCAATGGGGGAGGGAGAGAGAATCTTAATCAGGCTCCATTATCAGTGGAGAATGAACTCAGCTCCCTGATATCCTGATGTGAGCTGAAATCAAGAGTCAGATACTTAGCAATCTTATTAACTGACTGAGCCACCCAGGCGCCCTTGCTATCTACCTATCTATCATCTATCATTCTATTTCTGTCAATTCCTTAAAAATTTATTGTCTCTTTGTGTCAAATGTATAAAAACTGCCTGCCTTGGTCATTTGGTTGGGTCTCTGTGAGCATGTAGTAAAACAGGTTTTTTGTTTGTTTGTTTGTTTTTCTTCTCCTGTTACTCTGTCTCATATAAATTTAATTCTAAGTCCAGCTGGAGGAGCTGGAAGGGTAGAGGAAGAATTTTTCCTTCCTAACACACTATCACTGTTCCTCTCCAAAAGAATGGTAAATGGACTTTTATATAAGTAAACTGCTTCTACTCTGAGGAAGCTTCAGGAAAACTCATTCTGTGCTAATTAAGAAATGGAGAGTATGAGTACCTGGGTGGCTCAGTGGTTAAGCATCTACCTTCGGCTCAGGTCATGATCTCAGGGTCCTGGGATCGAGCCCTGCATCGGGCTCTCTGCTCAGCAGGGAGCCTGCTTCCCACTCTCTCTCTGCCTACCTCTCTGTCTACTTGTGATCTCTCTGTCAAGTAAATAAATAAAATCTTAAAAAAAAAAAAAAAGACATGGAGAGTAGATCCACTTTCTGGTCTTTTTGTAAAATTGGAGTCTTCCCACTACCAACATGTACTCCTTGGGAGTAAGGGTATGGTAGCCTGTTGGAACTTAGCCTGTTGAAAGACTATCATGAGCTGGAAATGGTGACACATCTTCAAACCGCCCAACTCTCCCTGACATGATCCCACAATTCCTCCTTTAGTGGCTCTAGATGTTTTAGCTAAAAGGCCTGAGTAAAAATTCACGTTGCCCCAAGACATCTATGTTCTTACATCACTAACTTACCTTGCCTCATCCCCTCTGTACAATTATTTTGTTCCAATGTATCTGCTTGTCATAGATGCAAAATAAGCATGAAATTGGAAATGGCAGGAATCTTCAGGTTAGTCTACCATGTCTAACACATACGGGCACTACCAACCTTTCTGACATCATCTTGCACTTCTCTCTCACTGCTGCCTTTGGTACCCTGGCCCAATTTCTGTTCTTCAAATGCACCAACTTCTTCCCAGTCTTAGGACTTTTTTGTATCTATAGTCACGATGGCAGTCCCCTTATAATCCAGGTCTCAATGCAGAGGATGCCTTTTCTGAGAAACCTTCCTTGAATATCCAATCTAATACTTCCCTTATATTCCCCTAATCCCTCACTTGATCACACAAAATACCCTGTCTTTGTTGTTTCTCTTCATAGAATTTATTACTACATAAAGCTGCCCTATTCGTTGTCTGTTCAGTGTGTTGTCTTTTCCCTTGAGGCCCACTCTTCTTGAGAGCAGTGTTTCATTTACCACCATATCTCCCACATCTAGTTTCTAGCTAAAACAATGCCTCCTAATTTTAGTGCTCAATACGTATTTGTCAAATAGAGTAACAAACTGGTTGACACAATTAGTCCAATGTCTAGCACCGAAAGATCAATAATTTCCCAGAATCACTGTTGTGTGAGGTTGGCCATATGCAACACTACATTATATGGAGTAAAGTTAAGGGGGAAACTGTACCAAAACCTGATTCAGTTATTTTTGCCTACCAAAACCCAGAGCTCAAGCTTATGCATCCACCTCGTGGTTGTGTGCTGCATGAAAGGAAAATTAGCTTTTGAGCACCATTAACAAATATCTCATAAACACTCCTTTAGTAAATCTTAATGCAAAAATTGTGGGCCACAAAATAAGAAATGAATTCGCAATATTTCCCCATAGAGGAAAACTGTTTAAGGACCACTGCGTTAAAGCCCTGTTAAAATAACTGTTCTAAACAACTTGGAAATAACCCTGAAGTCACTCTGAAATCACAGCATCCTTGTTATATCTAGTAACTGTTAGCTGAAGAAGAAAGACTAGACCTTAGGGTCAGATTCAAAGATTCGCTCTTAAGTCTAAAGAAGGAAAACCAGATACAGAGGAAAATTCAGGAAGATACAGAGGCTCAAACAATGCTCAAAGGGTTTTAGAAGAAAACTGTGTGGCAACTGGATCAAGCAGAAGAAAGTGTGAAAGAAGGAAGTGAAGTCAAGAGGGCAGGCAGAAAATCAACACTATTAATAAGTCATGAACAAAAAGAAGAATAAAAAATTTTGAGTTAACAATGCTGGCGACCTCCAATGATGTATATAGGAAAACGTAATTTCTTATTACTAAACATACTGATCGTGATGGTGAGCCCCCTTTCTACATTGTGTTCCCACTGTCCTTTCGATCTCTGATATAATAGGGAAGAATATAATATTCATGTAAAATGGATCCTGCTAGAAGGAAATGTGGAACTGAGAGGAATTTGAAACACTGCTAAATCAAATACACATATTCTAGCAGGACGACTGAAATGTACACACACGGCATCACTCCTTGGAGGTTATATGTACACATATGTACACATGAAGACTCTGATATATGCTATAAGGGTATTCCATCCATGGTGACCTGAATTGGATTCATTATAATAATATGTTCATTTCCTTTTAATTCTTATTTCTTCTTACAACTTCAAAAGGATATTTCAAAGCAAAACATTGTTGTCAAATAGGCAAAATATTTCTTAACTGAAAAGAAGGCTTTGCTGGGTCTATGAATAGTGTACATAATAAATCTGGGCATTGGTTCTTTCTTCTGAAGGATGGGGCACGTGGTACTTGCTCTTTATCTACTTCTCAAAGACCATAGGAGAGTAAGTGAAATGATGTCCCTGAAGTTCTCTTAGCTGCTGGTGGCATCACAAATGTGAGGCAATATGTAATTTGGCCAGGCAGGACTGTTAATTCTCAACAGCTATACAAGATGTAAAGTGAGTACCTATTACATTGGGCCAGTTGGAAGCAACGGGCCATCTGGTTGCTTAAATTGAGTGAGAAGTTGGATTTGTAGCTGAAAGAGAAAAGCGTTCCTGGTGGAGGGAATGACCTGGGAATCTGCCCAAGTCTCTTGAGGTGTTGTACACATGCCCACTTGTGCTCTTATCGGAGCCTCTTTTCGATTACGACAATGAGAGGGAAGCAAAAGAAGAAGCGTACGCATTACCATGTGAACACCATAATAGAAGGAAAGAAGAAATTAGGGGGTGAGATTCATGAGAGGTAGCTGGTCTGATCTGAAAAGGAAAGATTATTAAAGGGGTTTATTAAAAAGGGATCTTAAGTTAGTAATATAAGAAACTTCTTCCTAACTTTGTGATAGCCAAGAACTTAGGGGTTCATTCCCTGGAAATTTAGTCCTTGTATTCCTTTTCAAAGTGTTATTTTAGGGGCACCTGGATGGCTCAGTCAGTTAAGTGTCCGCCTTTGGCTCTGGTCATGATCCCAGGATTCTGGGATTGAATCTGGCATTGAGCTCCCTGCTCAGCAGGGAGTCTGTTTCTCACTCTCCCTCTGCCTCTCTGCTCACTGGTGTTCTCTCTCTCTCTCTCTCTCTCGTGCTTGCTTTCCCTCTCTCTTTCAAATAAACAGATAAAATCTTTAAAAATAAAATTTTATTTTAAAATAATTTCAACCTTACAAAAGTTTGCAAAATTAACATAGAGAACATCTGAATAACCTTTCCCAGTTTTACCATTTTGGTACTTGTGTTCTCCTTCTCATTAAATGGTTTAATGTTGATATACACTATATATGCATGTGTAATATATATGTATATAAATAGATATGTACATTTAAATTCACAAAATTTAACAATAATACAATAACATCTAATCTACAGCCTATGTTCCAATTTTATTAAATGACTCAGTTATGCCTTTTTTTGCATTTTTCTCCTTCAGTAAAGATCCAGCGGTTCATGGTTTATTTATAGCATTTAGTTGTCACAACTGATATTTCCTCTTAATTTCATTTCAAGTAATATATGCCCAGTTGGAGTATTATATAAGGGATGTGTCCTTCTTGGTTATCCTATCTGAAGGCACCTTCTCCATCTGCCACTTATTGGTCATGTTAATTTTGATCACCAAGTCAGAGTGTTGTCCAGTTTCTCCAATGTACAATAACTATTTTCCCCCTTGCAACTAATAAGCAATCTGTGGGGAAACAGTTTGGGATTATGCAAATATTCTGTTTCTCACCAAACTTTTCTCCCTAAATTTAGTATCCATTGATAATTTCTGCCTAAAATAACTTTTTCTGTGATGGTTGCAAATGGTGTTTTCCCAAATTTACTATTTTCTCCACATTGATCAGTTGGCATCAGTTAGGAAGAGCTTTCCTTTCCTCCTCATTATTTGTTTACCTATTATTGATCAGTATGTATTCATAGATTCCTATTTTATTCATGATCCATTATGCTTCCTAATATTGAAAGCACCCCAGATACATACTACAGAAGTCCCTTCAAGCTGGCTCCTCTGTCCTTTTAACGTGTTTGCTTTTTGAAAAAAATTTTTATTAGCACCTCCTAAACAATCAAGCGATATGGGTTCATCTTCTACCTTCCCTGCCTCGATCCTGGACTCAGCCAGATCTCTCAATAGCCCTGGTTCCTTTTAGTGGACAATTACATTTAGAAACCAACATCTAGGCTTTAAGTATGCTCGTTATTCCTGAAGCATCATTGCTTCTTGCACTTTCAACGAACACAGGAAATCTATGTCTCCAATTCCAATCTAACCCTGTCAGATTCTTCTTCCTCTTCCCTCACTCCCTATTCCATATTTTCTGACTTCCCCAACATCACCACATTTACTCCTCTGTCCAGTGCTACAATGCACACAAAGTACTTTCAAAACTGTTATACGTACATCACAATTAAAAAAAAATAATAAAATAAAAGGATAAATATGAGGTTAAGATTTGTTTGTAGTTTTTCCCTCTAGATTGAGGGTATTCAGTCAAGGTACTATATTCAAAAGATACTTGTGGACACTTAAAACTGGTGAACTTTATGAAACATAAGTCATATCTTACTAAATATATAATTATATGAAAATATTTGGATTAGTTCTTTGTTTTTCCTTTATTTGTGGCTATGCTCTTCATTTAAAAGATGACTGAGATTATTTATTTCTGGCTCTAGCCAGTTGCTACTTTTCCTTTTTTCTACTCTAATATTTTAAATATAAAGAATACCAAAAAACTTTCAAAAGTCCAAACTGTACAAAAAAATTAGAAAAGTTGCACATTCTCCCCTACCCCTTCTACTTTGTTTTCCCTGCCAATGCCTTATAATTATAAATAATTCCTTTAATAATTTGGTTTATATCTACTATCCTTCCCTTATAAAAGTAAGCAAGTATATACATATTTTATTATTTCCCTTTTCTTACACAAAATTAGCATGTGATATATATGCTTTTACAGTAACCAACTCATGAGTGAGAAAGAAGAGATCCTAAGATCATGCCAGTATTTTTACACTGTATCCACTGTCTGTACTAAATGGATAAAACCACAAGATGAAGCGGGTTCTTATGGACCTATTCTTTAATTCTGAGGTCTATCCAGTTACTCAACTCTAGTATATTTGCAGATCCTTTTCTTAGTAATTAGATAAACAGACTGTATGTTACTCTTTAGTTTCATCTTTAACTACACTTGCTCAAAATCCCTAGTTTCATTAAAGTGATGGTCTTCCCTAATTTCCACCACCACCCTTTTCTTAACTTTTACCCAAACAGTGCTATCCTGGTTTGTTCCTCTTGAGTCCCAAAGCAGAAAGCCAGCTATAGTCTATAGAACCTTCTCTCCATTTTTTTTTTTTAACCTCTTTCTCCTTCCTAACAGATTTGCCTTGATTTATTAGGCTCCCTCCCATTCTCACTTGGAGGTCATAGTATGCAAATTAAACCTTCAAATCTAAAATCAATAATCACCCCTCCATTGCCTTATATATTAGCATTTTTCAAGATATTATCCTGTAAAAGCTGCTATAGAGTAGATTTCATAGTCTAGTAAACATTTGGGGGCGTGGGGCAGAAAATTCTGGACAAGGAGCCAGGAGATCTCTCCTTGATACCTAGTTCTTTCCTCTAATGTATTTGAACTTCCTTAAACCAAATCAGCAAGCTGGGATGTGTACATTTGTGTGGTAAAGTTTTTGTCTTCACCCAAAGAGAGCTTTAGCCATTGTTATAGTCTCTGGAAGGCAACCTCTAAACATATGGAATTTTCTGAGTGTTAGGTGTGTTTTGTTTGCTATTAACAGTGAGCCCCTCAACCACACCTGATAGTTCATGCTAATGAGGTGACTCACAGCAGGTTCCTGGGTAGTTTATAGCTAAGAAGATGATTCAGGATGAAGGCTGCCACTCCAGCGAGGCCAACCATGTGATTAAATGACTGGTGCTCAGAAGGTGGGGGTGAGAGGCTACCTGGAGAATGCCATAATTCAATTAATCATACCTATGCAATAAAACCTTAATAAAAACTTTGGACATTAGAGCTCAGATGAACATCCTTGGTGGGAAGTACTTCATGTATTGCTACATGTTGATGCTGGGAGGGTTAGGTGTCCCTGAGGATGATGAAAACTCAGGTTTTGAAACCTCCCACATTACTACCTATGTTTTTTTTCCTTTGGGTAGTTCTAACTTACATTCTCACATTATAATACAACTGAAATCATAAGTATAACACCTCCTTGAATTCTGTGAGTTATTCTAGTAAGTTATCAAACTTAAGGTTGCTCATAGGAACCCCTAAACTTGTAGCCATATGATCTGAAATCAGAGTAACCTTGGGGACCCTTGAACTATGGCTGGTGTCTTCAGTGATGGTAGTGTCATGGGGACTGTTCCCTCACACTGTGAAGTGTGCCTAACTCTTGCAATGTATAGTTTATATAAAAAAGAAATTAAAATATGATCTTTAAACTTCTTTATACCCCTAAAATTCCAAATCCATGAGTCCATGTCATTTTCCACTTAGATTTTCATTTTCCCAATTTGGAACCTAAGGAAAATAATCTATAGGAATATATATCTCTATACATTTACAAATCAACAAGATCAATAGAATGACTTAAAGCACAATCTCTTTCTTGGAGATAGTCATGTTCCACCAACAATAGGACAAAGAGAGAAAATAAGGTTTGCTTCCAAATTGGGCTGACAGTTTAACGAGTGATCTAAAGTGAAAAAACACATGCCTTTCAAGCATGCAATTCCTTGCAAGTGTGTGTCTATTAAATGGCATCATCACTGCTCTTCCAAAATTATGAGTCTTTAATTATTCCTATCTTAAAAGCAAGTGTCCATTTTCTGTCTAGCCATGACCTGCCTGTGTTAAACATTGCCCAGGACCATACTCTGTTCTGTATAATTATCTCACAGTGAAAAGCTAGTAGATGAAAACAGAGACCTGCTTTTCTCCAAGCAATCCAAAACCTGAAAATTAGATGTCAGCGTTCACTCAGACCCAGCTCTGTTTGCTGCAGTGCAGTAATTACTAAATGAAAAAAAAAATTAATTCAATGCATTTTTTTAAATTCACTGCCTCATACCTTTTCTGAACTAGTCCATCAGCCAGGCAAAGAAATAAAACACAAAATGGGAATATGTACTAGATCGTGGGTCTTTGCTATATTATGGAAGTCCCAGCCCTCCTTGCTAATTCCAACCCCTGCCCCAAAGCAAGTCTTGCTGAGATACCCTGAGGTGGTCTCACTCAATTGGGACTCATGTCCAGGCTTCTAGGATGGCAACCACCTTTGGGAAGAGAGGTTGAGGAAAGGAAGCAGCAGGATATGGAAGAAACATTATTGAATATTATAGGAAAAAACTCCCCAAAACCATTATTCCTTAACAAGGCTATAACTATAGCAAGGTTCATGTAAATTATTACAAATTACTAACCCTTTTCCAGGTTAATGGCAGTTCTAGGAATGAGAAAGGAAAATGACCAGCCAGCATACATTCAGCACTTTTCTGAAACTCATTTCACTAATTCTGTAAAATTTGTTGAATATTTACTATATTCCAGGCATCATTTTAGGTACTATGGATAAACAGTGTTTAACTAGATGTTACTACTGACAGCCCACGTTACTAGCTTATGGATTACTGGATGTATGCACATCCCACAAGTGAACAGGTCTAGAAGGAAAAAACAAACAATTGACCCTTACAATTCACACTGGTAATTTCTAGGGCAGAGAACTTTTATTTAATATGTAGTCTCAGGAAATGGACAAAAAAGTTATCATTTCAGCATCTTAGAAGGCCTCTGTCACATTGGTTTTCTTACATGTGATGTCCTAATTGTGCATGGTCACAGTGAAAAAAGCTTGGGGAATATACCTCTACCCTCATATTTGTTTAAAAAAAAAAAAGTGATAACAACAAGGAATCCCTAAGGCTTCCTAGAAGAAACAATACAGGTAGAAAACACAAATAATCTTGCTAGACAGTTCTGAAAGCAGAGACATAAAGGCAGAGACAAAGTCTATCTTACGCACTTTTATGCCCAATGCCAAGTGAAATGGCAGAAATGCATTAGGAGCTCAATGATCTCTTGTGGAATGATGAATGAATGGGTAAAGGAGATTCAGAGTGTTTTAGAGGAAGGACATGACACAGACAATAGGAAAAAAAATCTGTATTATCTAAAATAAAGCTATTATGTGTCTCTTCTCATAGCAACTGAAGAAGCAGCTACTTCCCATGAGCCACATTATATTAAAGAGGATTTATTGGCACTAATAAATTCAAGGCATCTTATCACAGACCTTAGGAGGAAGATACGAGCACAATCACTTATAGAACCATCTTTATGTACCTTGCCAAGGCTGATTGAGAGGTTTATTATTTCCCCAGAGCACTTATACAAGGGGTGATGCTGTGCCTCCCAAGACTCATCAAACCTATCATTTGCTACCCACTCTGTTAATTCAAGTGGGAACAAACAGTTGAGCCAGAAGAAACCTGGAATGTGTCTTTAGACACTTTGACCTTGGACAAATCATTTCCTATTTCTAGGCTTCATTTTCCTCATTTTCAAAATAAGAGCATCGATTCCAATGATAGTGAGTGTCACTTCAAGATCTTCAGCTCTATGATTGAAAAATCTGAGTAGTAATTACAAGTGCAAATGGACCTCCATCTACATTCAAAGGTTAGTATCCTGGAAGAAATTTTTTTTTTAATCTTTTTTTTTTTAAAGATTTTATTTATTTGACACAGAGAGAGAAATCACAAGTAGGCAGAGAGGCAGGCAGAGAGAGAGAGAGGGGAGGAAGGAGGCTCCTCACGGAGCAGAGAGCCCGATGCGGGGCTCGATTCACGGACCCTGGGATCATGACCTGAGCCGAAGGCAGAGGCTTTAACCGACTGAGCCACCCAGGCGCCCCTGGAAGAGATTTTTGAACTGAGCTATTCAAAGTGAAAATTAATCTATGGTTGTTTCAAAGGGAAAAAAATGTCAAGAAGCAACATTTAATACCAAAAAGAGGGATTTCTAGAAACTATATAGTACTTCTCAAAGAGTGGGGAAGAATGCCTGGCAGAAGACATGAAATCTTAAGAGAATGAAGAAAAATGCTTACATAACATCAGCTAGAACACAGAGCTATGGAGCTGACAGAAAAGATGGAATGGGAGGGGTGTTTTTATTGTGATTCTCCAGCAATAAAAAGTGACAAACAATACTTATGACCATCGATCAATACATAAAGGAAATTAAAAGCTGTCTCAGACTTTTAATAGAAAGATATAAATATAATCTTAGTTTTCAGGGAACAAAACCTATGGTGAAAATATGAAAATGCAAGAGAAGTGTTCTGATCTGGAATCGTGATCAGATCATGTAGAAAGTAATCTGGCAAAAACATTTAAGATCGTTAATTGAAGTGTTATTACTCTATGTATGTATTGCCTTTATGGTATACATTGCACTGCACTGTAGGAACTATTCAAATATTAGTTTTCTCTACTAGAGTGTGAGTTTCATGAGGGCTATAATTTATTTCTTAGGATTTACTATAGGTGCTACAATAGTATAACTCAATTTTTGTGGAATTAATGCTAAGACAGTGTTAACTATACACCAACTACTTGGATAAAAGCACAGAATATGGACAAACTCATGGAAACAAAACAGAGTAGTAGTTGGCAGAGACTGGAGGTAGAGGGATGTGGGAAGTTGTTGTTCAGTGGGTACAGATTTTTGATTTTGGAAAACGAAATAAGTTCTAGAGATCTGTTATAAAGCAGTGTGAACACATTTAACACTACTGAACTGTACCTTTAAAAATGGTAAAAATGGTAAATTCTGTGTTATGTTTTATATCATAGCTAATATTTTTCTCATTATTAAAAACTAATATAATCTATAACAAAGTTATTTGACCAAAGATATCTAAATATGATAAAGATACTGATGTACAGCTGGTTTTAGAAGCCAGGGAAGAAATTATTTACTTAGAATGTCCATACACTTTCTTTTTTTAAATTTAAATTCAATTAGCCAACTTAGAGTACATCATTATTTTCAGATGTAGTGTTCAATGAATTATCAGTTGCTATAACACCAGGCGCTCATCACATCACGTGTCCTTCTTAACGCATACACTTTCTTACTACAGCCACTAGGAGCGCTATGTTTAAAGAATGAGTAACATTTGGCTGGCTAGGCTCTCAAACGTGTCCTGGAAGCGCAGCTCCAGTGTCTCCCAGCTCAAGGACTCCAGTCATCTGACCCCTTCTAAGGAGGCATGGACAATTTCCATGAATAATGCTCTTCTCATCCTCCACTACACTGGCCTCCATAGCCATGAAGGACAATGTGTTCGTTTAGAATTCCCTGGTGACAACTGGACTCCCATGTGTGAAACAAGCTGAAATTCAATTAAAGAGGATGTGGTGCCTGCAATCTTTCATTAAGTCCCTTGGCAGCAAACAGGGCTGTAGACATTCTTTTTTTTTTTTTTTTTTTTTTTTTTTTTCCCTTTTTCCCTGGGAAATATATTCTGGGTTTAAATTCTGAATAAGGAGGGACATAAGGGGACTTCTCCAGAATTCTGTCCTGAAAAATAACATCTTGGATTGAAAGTTAGAGACTGTCAATAACAACCTCATGCTCCTGCAGAAAGATGAAGAAGAATGGATCTGATTGCATTTCCTATCAATACTGTACAGAAGGAGGGGTGGAAAGGAGGTGGTAAGTTTGACAGTAATAGTTTTCAGCATCTCTGACAAGCCAAGAAACTTCATCCGTTCATCACACTTTTCCCTCTCTGCTGATTTTAAATGCAAGCCCCTCACTTCAAGCCTGACTGACTTCTCTCTTGATTCAGAGTAATTGGGATCCTCAGAGGCTTCCCAGAGGAAACATTTGCTGGTGTATCATCTCTGGGTGTTAACACAAGATAGTGGTTTGGCTTATGTTTAGTATCTTGGGGTATCACACTGGGGCCTTAGAGTGTTGGGCTGCTGAAACCCAAAAAGCCCACAGTGGGGAAAAAGTCACAATAGCAGCTTCTCCTCTCCTATCTAGATCATCACCCGTTTCAATTATGTCGTGTAATAGAAACCATGATACAGTCTGAAATTTCGAGAGCAAAGCAGTCTTGAAATACTTCCAAACCTTCTAAACCATGCTACATGTATGCATGTGTTGATATAGGAAAACATTAAGTACACATTGCAATCACATTGATTACTACTTGTCATCATTACAGATGGGCCTGAAGAAGTCTAGGATTTTAATGAGCCTGTATGGATTTCATGTTCTACTTTTGATCTCAGAGACACAGTAGCTCCTTTCAGTGGAGATTGATTCCAACAAATTTTTAAGGTCAGCTTCTTTCCCTTTGAATGAGATGCTTATCTTATTAAATGGACAAAACACAAGAATCAGATCTTTAGGGTACAGTGGAAGAAAGAAAAGAACGATTTTCCAGGGAATCTGATTCATTAGAGAATTAGCTTGGACAATTCAGAACTTTTTCATCAACAACTTTCGATATCCAGCTACTTCAGCTCTTCTCTTCACTTTGTCAGGGCAAGATATTAAAAAGAAATGTTACTTATAATATCCTCCAGTCTCTGGAACACATTTTCTTTGAACTTAGCAGAACGCTTTTCTTTTATCCTTATTTACCTGATCACATCCTTCAACCTAATATTTATATGGGTATCATTATATATCTTTTTGATGGAAGAAAACTTTAAAAAAACTTTGGTGTTTGTCCAGTAACTCCTAAAGTCAAGACTCTGAGCACTGCCATCTTGGTGTGATTGCACTTTTTCACCATTCCTTCCCGTGTGTGTGTGTGTGTGTGTGTGTGTGTGTGTGTGTAAGTATGTTAGTAAAACTGACAAACACAGCCTTGTCCCTACAGTATTACTATAAGTCTGGATACTGGAAATTTTTGAGTCAAAGGGGGAATACATGATAACGTAAACTCTTGGGTTATGGATCATGTGAGCACAAAAACACAGAAATGTATATCATTTCTCATAAAGTATACAGATCAGTGTAAATTTCCATTTTTCTGGAGGCTGGGGGAATTTAACTTTGACTATGAGCCAGAAATCTCTAACCATTTGTCTCCATGGCCCTAGGATGTCAAACTTGGGAGAGAAGCATTTTGTATTACATGTGCAATTGTCCCACCAATCAATCCATCAAGGGGTTCTTCTTCTTTTTTTCTTTTTTTAAGAGGAATAAAAAAAAAACAATGAAATCTCTGAGTGAACATAGGAGCAGCTGAGACATGAACAGAGAAAACCTGCATCAGTCAGAGTTGTCCTGTAGCTTTTGGCCAAATCTTACATACCTTGTTTTATTTCCTTCTGGCTTTCCCAATCACCATGTGTTCTGATTTTTGCCTCTCTTGCCAAGTCAATTTGTTTCCCTTTTAAAAATTTATTTTCTGATTAAACTGAATTTTCCTTACCCTTTCCATACTCCTTCTCCCATTTTCTAAACACTGCTTTAATTTGGGTGGAAATATATAGAAACATTGTACCTTTTCTAGAAACTGTGGAGAGAATGGATGCAAAATAAAAGCCCTCAAGATGCCAGTGTTCTTGTCAATAAGCTTTCAAGGCTATAAGATGAAAATATGATTTAAAGAAACAGATTGCTTTTATTTCACCTTTGATTCAAAATAAGAGACAAAGTTTTCATTTAATAGAAGAAGAATATTTTCCTTTCTAACTGAGGATCTGGCTTTTGGAATGGAGTTTTTAATGAAAGGTCAACAGAAGACTCTGGGGAGAGGCGTAGTGAAAAGATAAGAGTAGCAATAAGGGGTTTTTGTCTCTAATTATAAAGGAAAGAGGATGTGTACTTTTCTATATGTGAGTGTGTCTGGGAGTGTGTGTGCGCTCCCATTGTTTGGGGTATGTGAGTCTGTTTGCAAAGGAGAAAGATGGATAAAACCAAGAGCTGTAAAAACATCTCTCAGGGGGCGCCTGGGTGGCTCAGTGGGTTCAGCCTCTGCTTTCGGCTCAGGTCATGATCTCAGGGTCCTGCGATGGAGCCCCACATCGGGCTCTCTGCTCAGCAGGGATCCTGCTTCCCCCCTCTCTGCCTGCCTCTCTGCCAACTTGTGATCTCTCTCTCTCTCTCTCTCTGTGTCAAATAAATAAATAAGATCTTAAAAAAAAATAAAACTTTCCGTAAGTATTGCCTTTCTACCATGACTATGCTTGTGATTTCTGATTCTAAAATTATTTTAGAACTCTGAAGTAGGGATATTTATCTTTACATTATAAACTTTACTACAGGCACTTTCTTCTTACTCTCATTGCTCACAGAACCCCCATCTCAGCTTCTAACTCAGACCCAAGCCATGCTAAACACCCAACCTTTGCATGAACATTTGCCTTTTTATTGTCTCATGTGTGTTGTTCCATTTTATAAAGCAAGCTTGTTCAATAAAATTAACTAGATTATGAAGTACAAAATATTGCAAGGAAATAAGATTGATGTAGATGGGACTGTTTAAATAGGTATAGTTTTCACCACCTGCCTAGATCGTCACCAGACTTTTCAATGAAACACTCTGGAATCCATACTCAACAACAGCAACCCTGGATGGTAAGTTGTGTTAAATACAGTGAATGTACAGATAGGCCAAGAATGTGTCATGGCTTGCCTGAAGTGCAATATTACTCATTTGCATATTTTGCAAGTTATCACTGAGATCTGATGATTTGTCCAAGTAAAGTGCATAAAAATATAAAAGTTTAATGGGTTCATAGTCCATTGCACTTTCTGACATTGCCTGTTGACACATTCTAGTATATTTTAATGCTTTTTCACACTTGGCATGGCACTACTGTACAGTAATTAAGTTCCCATAAATGTTTAGTAATGATTGCTATTTAAACTGATTAGCCATTGATTTATTCCTATCAATTCAATGACAACTCTGCTTTTCAAATTAAACAAGTCAACAAGATTATGACAGTCTTAACTTACATCATTTAATCTGAAGTAGAAGAATTAGAATATGCTAGGCCAGTATGTTGGGCACTGATCACTATCCATTCATTTTTAGTGGCTGTTGAGTTTTGTTTTTTGGTTGTTTTTGTTTTTGTTTTTGTTTTTTTAAATGTATGTACTTAAACTTTCTTATATTATAAAGATGAAAAGCCAGGATTCATGTGAAAAATATTCAATTTACAGGATGTCCCTAAGAATCCAGAAATAAATTGTAAAATAAATGTGAAGGGCATATCACTTAGAAGTTCCACTTCATCTTAGCATTCTTACCCAGGCTAAGCAGATGAGTTTATGCTGTATATATGTATAAAATTCTCTCTGTATGTATATATGTATAAACTCTGTATAAATGTATATATGTATAAAACTCTTAAGATTAAAAAAAAAGATAATGACTCTGTCTGAAAGCATCCCCTAATTGCTTCCCCTCATTGTGAATTCTTTTGAAAATGTTCCTATCCCTCAAGTTTCTATATAGCCTAAGAATAATATCCAAACTCTGGAATCTGGTATTGGGAGACCCACATCTTTGGTTTTCTGACCTTGTCATCTACTTCTTTCTAACATGAGCTTTCTTTCAGTGTATCTTCTCTACTTCATCTCCTCCAAACAAAACCATCCCAGAATCTTTTTACAACTCTCTGTTGCTGATTCCTTTGCCTGATCTATCTATGAAATCAATATTTTGGGATTTTTCCAATGGCTGTGTGTATTTGTGTGTTTCTGCCTGCCTTTCCTTCACAAGAGTGTAAATCATTCAGAGATGATTTCCTTCCATTCTAAGTTGTCATAAGTGGTCACACATATTTTGTGTTGTGCAAATTAAGGGACCTTATCCACGATGACCACAATGTAAACAGTGAGCCCTAAACATCTGTCTGCTTTCACTAAATGAATTTGTAATTCATAATAAGCAAGTGGCTGAGTGGTCATTGGACTTCCATGTAACATTAGGAAATAACAAACTTTGGTATCATTTTAAAAGGTAGAAAATGAGAACAACATGAAGGAAGAAAATATTGACTCTATGTATTTGGGTCAGAAAAGTTTCTTACCATCATGTCAAATTGCTGTTTTTCAAATGGTGCATCGTAAGCAGAGTTCATGAACCGAAACACAGTTTAGTGATTCGATCCTCTCCTTGATCCAGGAGAGATACCTTGCAGTTGGGAGTTTGGCCTCCGTTCTCTTTCTAGGCTGCTCTTTTGCATTGCTGACAACTTCATGCCAACCTCTTCTGCCCGTTACTATTGTTCCTATTGAAACAACACAATTTACTTTCTATTTTCTAATACTTGTGATAAAAGCTCAGGAAATTGTTTTGAACTCTTTCCTATTTTGGCCTCTCTGACATTATATAACCTGGTTCCCCACCCCTCACCCCCAATTCTTTGACCATTTCTCCCTCTGTTTTTTTTTGAATAATCCTTTTCTGATTTCTTTTCTCTTTTTTTCCTCCAATGATTGTCTCCATACTCTGTTTTTCTCTCTGTATTCTATCTCGGACAACTCACCCAACTCTTACATTTTCTAATCATCCTTCTGTAGAAGATGGACAATGATATTTATCTATTCATGTATCCTGACTCTTTCTCAAGCTTTGCACTCATATTTCCAATGCCCCATTGAACATGATCAATGGGATATGCTGCCATCCACTAAAATTCAATGTGTCTAAACAAAAATGTATTCCATTGAATTCTTTCTTCCTTCTCTATATCTGTTACTATATTACCAATCTTCCTCTGTCATCAAGGACAGAAACCTTGAATCTATCTTATTCTTTTTTATTTCCTTCTACTTCTCTCCCCTAACCTCCAGATCCATCAGTAATCAAGGCATGCCAATAATTCATTCAGAATTGCTTCTCACATCTGGCACTTGCTTCACATTCATACCATTACCAGAGTGCATGTCCTAATTACTTCACATCTGGATTCAGATTAAGATATAGGGATCATTTAGTAAGCAACTGATAGGTGCCAGATACTGCTAGCTGCTTTCACAAGCACTGAATGTTTCTCTAAACTCTCTCTCCTACAGACTATAATCAGCTCAACTTTTAGATTAATATTCATTAAATGTTAATTTAGTTATCTCTTCTTTCCCCTAGAAAAACCCTGCAGTGGCTCATTCAAAGGCAAAAATACTAGGTTTCTTCACTTCTTTTCAACATTACTCTCTGTACTCCACTGGATCTACATCTTTGATCATTGCTTTATATACTGTTATATTGAAAAAATGGCTTTCCCCATTCTCACCTGAATACCACTTTGCAAAGTGAAATGGTAGTTCTTTAAGACAAAATGTGTCATTTATTTCTCCAGCTTGTCTTGTGACTAGCTTTGGCCAATGGGACAATAGCACACATGACTTGAGCAGAGACTTGAAAAGTGGTTTTGCATTAGGGCTTGCCCCCTCTTCTTGCATTGGGAATCTTGAGCTCACAATATTAATAAGCCTAAGCTAGCATGATGGAGGAATATTTTGGCTAACAGTATAAAATCAATGGACATGGAAATGAGGTCATCCTGAATTACCAGCCATCAGCCTACCCACCGGTTGCCCACATATGCATGAAAAACTCTGTAGACATTGCTGCTATGAACATTGGAATGCATGTGGCCCTTCTTTTCACTATATCTGTATCTTTGGGGTAAATACCTGGCAGTGCAATTGCTGTGTCATAGGGTAGCTCTATTTTTAACTTTTGGAGGAAACTACCCACAATAGCCAAACTGTGGAAAGAAACAAGATGCCCTTCAATAAATGAATGGGGTAAGAAGATGTGGTCCATATATACAATGGAATATTACTCAGCCATCAGAAAGGATGAATACCCACCATTTGCATTGACATGGATGGAACTGGAGGCAAAAATGCTAAGTGAAATAAGTCAATCAGAGAAAGATAATTACCATATGGTTTCACTTAAATGAGGAACATAAGGAACAGCATGGAGGACATTAGGAAGAGGAAGGGAAAAATGAAGGGGAGGAATCAAGATGGGGAGACAAACCATGAAAGACTATGGACTATGGGAAACTAACTGAGGGTTTCAGAGGAGAGGAGAGTGGGAGGATGAGATAGCCCAGTGGTGGGTATTAAGGAGGGCATGTATTGCATGGAGCACTGGGTGTTATATGCAAGCAATGAACCATGGAACACTACATCAAAAACTAATGATGTACTGTATGGTGACTAACATAACATAATAAAATAAAAAAGAAAGAAAAACCTTTAGAAATCAGCAAAACCAGCCTAGACTAGAACAATCACCTGCCATTCACAAAATCATGAACTAAATACATTAGTTGTTTTAAACCACCAAGTTTTTCATGGAATACTACATCAAAAACTAATGAGGTATTGTATGGTGACTAGCATAACACAATAATAAAAATAAAGAAGAGAAAAATTAAAAAAAAATAAAGCACTAAGTTTTGGTGAGCTTTGTTATGAATCATAATCTAATCAATATCTTGGTTTAGTTGCCTTCTTTTTGATGCCTTCTTAAATACTCTGGTCCATGATGCTCTCTCTCTTTCTCTTTTCTGAGATTGTTTTCTGTTTATTTGTTTGTTTTTTCTCTTCCGAGTTCTTGATGATATTCTGACTGTACCAATAGTTCCAGGAGATCCTGTTATTTTCTTCTGCAATGTTACCACTGTCTTTTTCATGGGAACAACTGGTCTATACTACTTATCAGAAACTTACTCATATCTTATCTTATTGTTAACATCTTTTAAGTCTATTTTCTCCAAGTAGGTATTACATCTGGCCTATCTACCTAGAATTTTGGTGTCTGTTCAGGATTTATTAGCATCCCATGGCCAAAGTAGGCTTTCTTTTCATTTTCTCTTCTTTTCTTTTTTGAGATTTCCTTTCTTAAGTAATCTCTACTCCCATTGTGGGGCTTGAACTCAGAATCCCAAGGTCAAGAATTGGATGCTCTACCTACTGAGCCAGGCAGACACCACCGAAGTAGGCTTTCAATAAACAATCATTGACCAATGAAAGTACTTTCCACAATTTTTTAAAGAACTATTAAACCATGTTACTATAAAAGTTTATTGATAATTTATACAACATTCAACCAGAGTGTACATTTGAGCAAAGTTCTCTTCTCTGCCCTCCTCCCATGCTTATTTTGGAAATCTGATTAAAGAACTCCCTGGCCAGAGAGATACACACGAGCAAAACCATGGAAAGAGTAAGACCCCAGCTTGCCCTTGATATGTTTTTTCAAATTCTTCCTAATAAGTAATAAGATGAAAGTAGTTTATCTTATTTATCTTTCAGCTTTGTGTCAAATGCACATTTTGACATGCATAGGATACACAATGAAGCTGAGATTTTTGTTCCGCAGGACCATTAAGTTAGAAATTTCTGGCTTTTATTTTCTGGAGTGCCTACAGCATTTTTTACTTCATTGCTGCATTAAAGTAATTTTTACATTTAATATGGAATAAAGGTAAAGCTGTCTCACAATGCCTAACCACAGGTATGTGGGCGAACAGTTGTCTACAGATTATAGCTTGGAAACAGATTCAAAGGAAAGCTAAGAAAGGTAAAACAACTCAATTTGGAATGTGAATCAGCCTTGGAACTGGCATGCTTCAGTGAGGATGGTGTGTTTTCTTTCCTGCTTCAGAGATGGTGCCCCAATATAAATGCTATTTCCAATACATGAGGGGTATTGCCTTTCAACCAGAAAAGATTTTAAGGCTCTTGAGCACAAAATTAAAAAAACCAAAAAACCCCACAGGATATGCAATTTTCATCAATTTCCTGTTAAAGATAAAAGCTTAGATATAATTATCATGTTTAGGTCCATCTATTTCAACTTTCATATTTTAGTTCTGGTCCATGAGAGTATAGAAATGGGGAACTTTAATTACAGCATCTTAAATTATAATAATTGTAATCTTGCAATTATTCATGATGGTTATATGTTTGGCTCATTTTTCCCTTTTGTGTCAATGAGCTTTGTCCATACATTCTCAGTGGAAAGGATATGACAATGTATTCTTCTTTGTTCTTGAATTTCAGGCTATGTATAACAATTCTACAAAATTTTCCTTTGACTTCAAAAGCTACACTACTCACTGAGGAGCAGTTAGAAATAAATTCTTAGTTAAGTAGGCTTGGTAATGGAAAGGAAGGAATCAGCATGAAGGAAGTTGAGGTTGAAATAAATAAAAAGAGTTAGGTTCTTCCCCTTTTCTAAATCTTCAATTCTAAAAGGCACTGTTTTGCTCACTCAATCCCCTACTCCATTCTTTTATTGATCAAATACTACTATGCCCAAAATTAGAAGCAACATATATTGCTTCAATAAGTGAATAGGTTAAAAACAGACAAACAGACAAAATTATGCTATGGTCACACAAGGGAATATTATTTAGCAATAAAAAGGAATGTATGATAAAGTCACAAAAAGAAATTTAGGAATATTAAATGCATAATGCTAAGTTAAAGAAGCTTAAATGAAAGGTTACATAATGTATAATTCCAGTTATGTAACATTCTGGAAAAGGCAAAACTATAGAAACAATAAAAAGGACAGTAATTCCCAGGGATTCCAGGTTAGGATAGGGAGGAGAATATGTAAAGCATGCTTTTGTTTATTTGTTTTGTTTTTTTTTGGATGATGAAACTATTTTGTATGATACTGTAATAATGGATACATGGCACTATGAATTCACTAAAAGTCACAAAACCTTGTAGCACAAACAGTGAACCTTAATGTATGGAAATTCTTAAAAAGTCATTTATAAGGTTAAGGATCCCAGATGGAATACAGAATGTAGAAAAAATAATCTAACTATATTAAAAATGTATGAAACAACCTCACAGGAAGAGGTTGGGGAAAAGGTGATGACCTTACTTTGGAAGTTGATAAAGTTGCTTCCCATGGGGGTACAGGTTAACAATTCTCAAACCACTATATACGTATAATGGAACTGAAATTAGAAAGTGGATGATAGATTGTAGAAGCCAGCTTTCTTACTGTTGGGAATGGTGGGGATAAGCTAGTGTCAGAAGCTAGGATGATCCATAGAGTAATGGATTAAGTTGGAAGCATATAGAAATACATATAAGTATGTGTGCATACACAGATGGGTTAGTAGGTACACATATATTTCCTTGCTCTGTCAGTTGGGAGGGTTATAAACAACACATCCCAATAGGCACGTCTAACATCTAAATCTGATTTTTAATATCACTCTCCAATAAAAGGAACCAGGGCTCCTTGGATAAATGCCTAATCCTAGGACTGGGGCAGGGAATATGTAAGATAAGCATCTTGTAGTGCCTGAAAGTAAAAAGGTGCTGAATACTTACAAATATGAACATACACACATACATAATGCAAACTGGTGAGATTATGTCAAAGGCACACAGTAGCAAACTGAAAAATCTACCGATGACCAAAGCTGGAACAATTTGAGCAACATCATGAACAAAATAGTGTTGGTTTATAACCAGATATATAAAAGAAACATCCATGAATCTATGCTGATATAAATAAATAATTCAATAAATAAATAAATAAGGGAGACAAGATTTTGATGGTTAATTTTCTATGTTAACTTGGCCAAGCCATAGTGTCCAGTTATTCAGTTAAACACTAATCTAGGTGCTCTATGTAGATATTTTATCGATATGGTTAACACCCATAATCAGTTGACTTTAAGCAAAAGGGATTATTATTGATAACATGATCCAATGACAAGAATGGATTGGATGATAATAATCCCATCAGTTAAAGTATCTTGAGAGCAAAACTAACATTTCTTAGAAGAAGAAGTTGTTCCATCTCTGGATTCTCTGGACTGGAGCATCAGCTCTAGAATTTCTCCTGTGTTAACCTACTCTACACAGATTTCAGATTTGCCAGTCTCCAGAAGCATGTAAGTCATATCTATCTATCTATCTATCTATCTGTCTATCTATCTATCTAACCATCATCTATCTATCTATCTTCTACTTGTTCTACTTCTCTGGGAGAGCCCTGAAATCTCCCATGTAGAACAATTCCAAATAAAGTTTAGATACTCTACCCCTAGGAGGTTTAGTACAACTCCCCACTTTTTAAGTGTGGACTTTCATGAGGAGCGAATAGATGAACTGAAGCCCCAAGGGACAGGGTCTGGCAATTAAAGTTGGTCCAGTTTGGACAAGGATAGTGTATATCTATGACAATATGAAGACAAAAACCAATGAAAGAAAGTGTATTTCCTTTCATTGTCTTTCCTCCCTAGAATTCATACTGAGCCTCTGCAAAGCTTCAAAACATGGTGATCCCTTAATCCCCCAGTAAACATAGCCAGGTCCTTTATGAAAGACCTGGTAGAAATGCTAAGGATATATACACAAGAGCTTACACACATTGAACTCTTACCGATTAGGAGAAAAGTGAAAGTGGCCATTTATTGAACTTTATTATTGTCAGGCTTATACCAGGTCCTTTTAACTTCACCCAGACAGTATCTACTCTAAATCAGGCAATATTTTAGGCATTGAGAAATCAATGTCATGGTCTCTTTTCTTTCTCATTGTATTATGATTATTTGTATGTTTATCTTCATTGTTTAATTATGAATTCTTAGCATGCAAAAGATCACTGAGAAAGATAGCGCCTTCTCTGAAACTTAAAATACCACCTCCTTCTACTGTTTAGATGTGACAATTAGACTGAAAAGTATTATTTTATGGAGAAATAAAATTATTTTTCTTTTTTGCCCTAAAACAAAATCTTTTACTTGGACTAATTATACTATACACAAAGTACTCCTATGGACTGTTTGTTTGGTCTAAGAATGTAGAAAAAAGTTGGGTTAGAAGATTTTGGAAGAAAAAATAGAGTATTTGCTAACTTCACATTTCATCCTCTTTATAGAGAATCTGCATATTTTTTCATTATCTTAAAAAAAAATTATGGTCCATCTGCTATATGTCAGGCACTGTTTTATGCTGCTGCCCACTGATGGGAAGGCAGCTGGTCTACCCACAGTGAGAATGCAATCCAGTGGAGAAACAGACACATTAATAAAATACATGGAAATCAATCAACTTTTCTATTGAGCATCTACTGTGTACAAGCACTAGTCGAGGCAGTAGGAATATACTGGTGAACAAAATCAACCCAATCTTTCCTTATGGTGGGTATATATTCTAGAGGGGAAGAGATATACATAAAATAAGTAAATATGTCTTACCAAATATAATTCTATATCTATACCAGGGTTTGACAACTTTGAAACTATCAGCATCCAGAGCTGAGTAATTCTTTGTATAAGATATTCAGTAGTAGCCCTGGTCTCTACCTCCACTAGATGCCAGTAGTACTCGCCTCTCCTCATTTCTGCAGCTGTACAATTAAATATGGCTTAAACATTGCCTAATACCCCTGGAAGGAATATTGCCCCAGATTGGGAAGCACAGCTTCTAACTTAATCTGAGGTCATTGCCAATGTTATTTTCATTTTACAAAGACAGTTCCTAATTTATCTCAGGGTCCTACAGCTAGGAAGAAGTAGAATAATAATTCTAACAAAGGCTTGATTCTAACTCAGGCCATCCAGATATGCGCTGCATTTACTATTCTTCAGCAGAGCCAGACTTTCTTAGTGAGCAAAACCAAGGGGGTAGAAGTTAATGGGAATTTTTATAAATGTAGTCTCAAAAATTCTTTGACAAGAACTATAAAGGAATATAAAAGAAGGTTATTTTTTCCTCATATGTGTTTATTTTTTCTATTTCTTCTAGGGTTTGGTAAATTATAAGACTTAATTATAATTACATGGGAGAGGGAAGAAAAGCATCTGGAATCATCCCAGTTTTTGTTTGACTCAAACGTCATCCAGCCAGCCAAAAAAATTGTAGAGAGCAAGGGTGGGGTTAGTTGTTAAGTCTAACTTTACTTTTTTTTTTTTTTTTTTTAAAGTCTAACTTTAATCATAGAGATCTTAAGGTACTGGAATGCATGCCACATGAAAATATACAAGGAAGATATAGGAATAACCGCTAAGTGCAGGAATGGTGTTCATCACCATTAGCCAAAAGAGAAACGCAAATTAAAACAACAAAGGCTATTCCATGCCCACTTGCATGAATACAATTAAAAAAAAATACTAGCAATAGCAGTGGAGAACACCCACAGCTCTTTTTTTTTTTTTTAAAGATTTATTTATTTATTTATTTGACAGGCAGAAATTACAAGTAGGCAGAGAGACAGGCAGAGAGAGAGGAGGAAGAAGTCTCCCTGCTGAGCGGAGAGCCCAATGCGGGGCTTGATCCCAGGACCCTGGGATCATGACCTGAGCTGAAGGCAGAGGCTTTAACCCACTGAGCCACCCAGGAGCCCCACACCCACAACTCTTATACAATACTAGTGGGAGTATAAAATGATAAATAGTTTGAAGGACTGTTTGGAAGTTTGTTATGAAGTGGAACATAGATCTACCCTATGGTCCAGTCAGGTATAGACTCCTAATAAATCAAAATATAAATCCTCAAAAAGACATAGCAACCTTACTCATAATAAGCACAAACTAGAAACAGTCCAAATTACATCAACAGGAAAAGGGATACATAAAAAATATGAACAAATAAACACTGTAATGCTATACAGCACTAAAAAGAAATGGACTATTAATTTATATAACAAAAAGGATGACGCTCATAGACATTTCATTGAGCCAGAGATTCCAGACACAAAAGAGTACATACTATATGGTCTATATGGTTCCATTTATGTCAGGTCAAGAACAAAAAATGGGAAGAACTGAATGGAAAGGGCATGAGGGAGCTTTCAGGTATGATATGAATGTTCTCTATTTTATTAGGGGCAATGGTTACATGGATATATACAAATATATAATTGTCAAGACTCCTAGTGCTGAAAATTTAAGACTAGAGCACTTTATTGTTGGAAATTTGTTTCATTAAGTGAAAAGAAAGAAAATAATAATAATTCAAAAAACAACAAAGGAGATCATATAGTCCCATGAGAAAGTCAGCATTTATACCAAAGCCTTAGCGGTCTGAACATACTCTTCCTTCCCTCAGACCCACCCTTGTTACTTTCAGACCTCATCTCTTACCGCTCTCCCTTCCTTCACTCTGTTTCAGACACTCTGGCCTCCTTACTCTCCTTGAACATACCAACCAGACTCACTCCTACACCTGCTGTTCTCTTCTTGTAGAAAACCCTTCTCCAGAGCTTCACAGTTTCTTCCACTGCTTCCTTTAGTGTCTACCCAAATGTCCTCTTAACCTTTCCTGCTAACCCTAGTAAAAATAACTTCACACACATACACTACACACATATACATCTATATACCATCACCACCATTGGAATCCCCATGCTTCTTAATTGCTCTATTTTTCTCTGCAGCAGTTAACACCATCCTACTTATAAAATTTACCCATTTAGTTTTTACCCAGTTATCTCCCCTAAGCAGAGTAAGTACTTATTAGTGAGAGCACGGCCTTTCTACTTATACTTCTTCATTCCCAATATCTAGAGCAGTGCTGTATGTAATAAACTTTTGAAAAATATTTGTTCAGTAAATACTACGTCAACATAATTTAAACCCTAAATAAATCATGAAATCTGAAAAAAATAGAATGCATGGCCAAGGAACAGTATGGATAAATGAAAATATAAGTATATAAGTGTGGAATTAATAATGGGACATCTAGAGTTTTGCAAAAGTTTGAGTCAGGTAATAGTCAAAGTCTACAAGTTTGAATAAGCTAAACTCATGCACAGTTGCAAGTATTCTAGTTAGAGACACATAGTTTCATCATAACCTGGCATGTGATAGTATTCAGTGTTGTAAGAGACCTGTTAATTGTGTTCTAAGGAATTAGGAAGTTGTGAAGCATGTGGAGCTACTGGGAAAAGGTGTTTTGTTTTTTTTTTTAATTCATCCAAGTTGTATTTATGTTCGTAAAAGAACAATATAATAATGCTAATTTTAGTGAAATAAAACATTTTGGATCTTAATAGAAAGTACATTGAAGTCTATTTGGAGCTTTCTTTTATAAATAATTATGTATTATTTTAATTCTCTAAATTAAATTCTGACTGTTGGAGTGTAGCTAATCCATCTTTTTTCTTTGAGAACTTAGCAAGAAGTGTGCTATTGTAACCTTAGTTCTACTTCATAATGAGCAAAATAAATGGACAAAACAAAAATACAGATGAAAATAAAGGAAAGAGCTCTTAGGAAGATGATAGATATTAAAGATAAAGACAGGAAACTGGGATTTGAGAAAGAAGGTAGAGGGTATTATGAAAACATTTTATAGAAATGCTGTGAGAGCATCTACAAAAGCAATTATTTCATAGCCTTCTAGTTTATTCAACAACCAAAAATAAATGCTAGCCTAGAAGTTATAAGGATTGAATTAGAAGCTCTGTAAATATAGTAGGAGGCAAGAAGTAGTCATTGAAACATACAATTTTGAATAGTTTAAAATTAGAAGGAAGCTCACCGAAAAGAGGGCTGGGCTGATTGATTTGCCAAGAATTACGCTAATAAAAGTTCTGTCTGTGTCTGTCCTTAATTCTAAAGTCAAAAAACACATAGAAGAAAGGTCTGTATCTACTAGCTTCTAAGTCAGAATTGCTACTGGAAATTATTGTGCACTACAGGAACTGAATGTATGGGCCTTATTGCTATCCATCACATATTTCAGTCTAGGTCAGAATGTACTGATCTTCAACTCTAAGTTTGAAGAAATTCATAAAGTCATTAACATGTGCCATATGCTATTATTAAATATCCTCTAATTTCAAGAAAAAATATTATGATACCTCACAAACAAATACTTAGGTATATTTTAAATACACACACATACACAGAGGACACTGAAGGTATGGAAAATCCACATATATAAAAACGAGAAGGAAAACTAACATTTACTGAGTGTTTTCTATGTGCCCAGCACTGACCTGAGCTGTACTTGCATTATTTCATTTGATAAATGTAATGATAAACCTAACTCTACCCCGGGATCCTGGCCACAAAACTTCTTATACATATGGTCTTATTTCCTTAAGTGGATACACACACACACACGCACACACACACACACACACACACATATACACACACACATACATATATATTATACTATATATCAAATATATAATATAAAGTTTTTTTATTTTTTAAAATTTATTTGACAGAAACAGCATGAGAGCATGAGTGAGTACACAAACAGGGGGAGGTATAGAGGGAGAAGAAGAAGCAGGCCCCCAACTGAGCAGGGAGCCCAGCTCAGGGCTTGATCCCAGGACCCCAGGATCATGACCTGAGCCCAAGGTAAACACTTAACTGAATGAGACACCCAGGAACACCGGCTTTTTATATTTTAATAATAAATCTACTTTAGCTAGAGTCATAGATTTTATTTCTAATGCCAAATTATTTTCATTGTGAACTGTGTTGAAAAGTTCGAGCACATACATTATAAGCACCTCAAAAATGCACTTGATGGCATCCTCTCATGTGACATAATTCTTCTAAGAAGTTCACATTTTTTCCAAGTCTTTATCGTTAGGAACAGTTCTACTCTTAAAAAAAAAAAATCTAACATATGATATGTCTTTTTTTATGAATTGAGAAAGTAGAACAGAAAGTTATCGGGTGGGTGGCTTTTCTTTCTCCACTCTCAAACCAGAATCAATGAACTGACAAGTAACATTTGGCGTATAGATTTGGGAAAGAGAGTAGAGATTTAGGGATTTAGGAAGCAGAGGAGTTCTTATAAAATCCATGCCTAAAGAGTTTAACTTAGAATAAATGGAGAAAAAGAAAAGCACAGCCCAATCTGAAGACAAAGGGATGGTAAAAGATTTAAAAGAGGAACTTCTAACCTCATGGATTTCTTAATCTTGCATTTTGATGTCATTAATGAAATGATAAGAGCATCTGGGTGGCTCAGTCGGTTAAACATCTACCCTATGCTCAGGTCATGATCCCAGTGTCCTGGAATCGAGCCCCACATGAGCTCTGCAGGGGCAGAGCTGAGCAAGAAGGGGGTCTGCTTCTCCCTTTGGCTCTCCCCCCTCCTCTGCTCATGTTCTCTCTCTCTCAAAAAATAAATAAAATCTTAAAACAAAAAAGAGAGAGAAATGATAGAACCCTGGGGTTCCTGGGGATATGAGCCAGGAAAACGCTAAATGAGTACAAGGAGAAAACTTGTGTGTTTGGGCATGCAGGAAATAAAATCATACTGAGTGGAAGGTGTAAGGTGGAGGGTGGGTTAAGGAGAGAGGATGGATATCAGGGAAAGTCTGAGCAGTAATGGTCTGATTGTGTTGAAAGTAATGTGTACATTCAGGATACTGAAGAAAGATAAGGAAACTCAGTGCAAAAGTGGAATGTGATTGCAGGACCATCAAAAAGCAGAAGTGACCTATGCATAATAATCATTATACCACTATAGGGGCGCCCAGGTGGCTCAGTTGGTTAAGCAGCTGCCTTCGGCTCGGGTCGTGATTCCAGGGTCCTGGGATCGAGCCCCACATCGGGCTCCCTGCTCGGCAGATAGCCTGCTTCTCTCTCTCCCCCTCTCTCTGCCGCTCTGCTTACTTGTGCTCTCTCTCTAGCTCTCTGTCAAATAAACAAATAAAATATTTAAAAAAAAAATCATTATACCACTACAAAGGGCTATCGGTGTTCTAATTATGAATTGTTTAATAGAGTGCTTCTTGTCTATAGCTATTCTATCTTTATTATTAAAAAGACTATTCTCTGGTCTTTATTTTTTGCCTACTTACAGCTGGTAAATTACAGAGTGTTTTGATTTAGCCAATGCCCAGGTATATACTAGATGTTCAATAAATACCTGTCATTTGACGTCTAGGTTATGACAAAAGTTTCATAATAAAGTAAAATTATTCTTCCTAACATGGTTTAAAAGGTTTCTTTATTTTAGGTTGGTAGAAAATATTAAGAAAAATCACCAGAATTGAAAAAGACTACTAAGTTTATTTCAATAAGGAAGCATTAAATATTAACAGAGATCTCAAAGATTTCAGAAGTCCTGCTCTGTTTGACTGTATTTTTGTAAAGAGTCCTATGTATATTCTCAGAAGAGGCAGAAAAGGAAGATTATCTGTCATGTAGGATACAAATCATGCTTACTCAGAAATGCTGTCTTAATAGTAAATCAGTAGAAATTACTGCCTAGAAGAAGATATTATTCATTTTCAACAAGTTATCATTTGCAGTGAGAACATATTTATCTTATTAATATGTAGGGTACAAAGTGCAATTTACCCAACTGAAGTGTTTATGTTCAGCCCTAGACAACATGGGTATCTTCATAACTCCTTTCATTCCATGCCTTCTTCATTCTTTGGATCACCAAACCCACCATCCACTATTCTAACCAATTCTGAGTGTGCATTTCCACATCCAGGCCTGCCTTCAAGTTTGATACGCTGGTCCATTTGTATGTAAATACAGAACTCCTATCTTTTCATATATCTGCCCACTAAAGTTTGACTCCTGTCTGCCCTGGTTGGAAGGAAATCCCAGGTTATTCTAAATAGATCCAGGCTAAGCTGTTAAAACCTGATCAGAGGAGCTACTGCCGCTCCTCCTAATATTTTGATCAGGGGATAATTCCTTAATTGAAAGGAGGAATTACAACTCTCTTGGCAAACTAGCACAGGAAACTTTCTGTTGCAGAACTTTATGAAAGAATACAGTCTTTTTCAAGGGTACCTAGAGAGCTAGGGGTGCATCTCAAATGGATACATAGACACACACACACACACACACACAGACACACACACACATTCATACATATGATTTATATAAAATATACACACATATAACATTAAAATATATACATGTTATATATATATAAATGTTATATATAAACATATATGTTTTAATGAAGCAGTAGTAGTTGTGTTTCAAATATAAACCTGTATTCTCTAACCATTTTGAAAGTAAAGTCAATGGTCTTTAGCAGTTTATTCATTTTTGTCCTGAAATTGTGGGTTTCTTCCTATATCTGTATGGCAAACTTACTAATGCATTAATGAAAACAACTTAGTAGCATCTTCAAGACACTGCTAAAAAAAGATTATTGCTATATAGTACCTATAAAGGATATAAGAGGAATAGAGACTCTATCGTAATTCCACTTTTCATAGGTCCCAGCATCCCTGGCTGTTAATTTTCATTCATTCCTTTAGTCATTTAGTCAACCATGAGATCTCATTATATGTCCAATGCTGTTTTGATGTTGAGTATGGAGATTTTTCTCCTAGAGCTATTTTACAGGCCAAAGTTCCATTAAGAAATAGATGTATGCACAGGGTGGAACAGTCAAATACAGGGAGAAAAACCTGTACCTGAAACCCAAAAAAGGAATAAATTTTTAGAGTATCACAAGAATATCTGTCTCTCTCTATATCTCTATCTCTAATAGTTGTACATATTAATATACATTTATTTTAAAAGATAAATATGGGAGCAAGGAAATAATTAAAAAGGAAAGGGACAACATCTGTTTCTTAAGCTAATCTCCAGATTAGAGTTTTATTCCAAAATCCAAGTACAAATTTTGGGGAGGATGGATTTTGCCATGATTAATTATAGAATTCCTAAATATTCTATCAATACAACATTTTTAGGAGGGATTCAATGACATTTTATTTACTGCATGCTATCCCGAGTACCTTATTTATGCCTTGCATCATGTAAGGTATCCTGTTCAACATAACAGTATATGTGCTGTTGAACATATAAGTGCAAAAGTATTATTTCTTTTGGCTTTAGGGAAGAGAATGGGAGAGAGGCCGAAGGTGGTGATAGGATAGTCAGGGTAAATTGGCAGCCAGTCAGATAAATGAAATAAAATCTAGAAGAGGAGAAGATAAAGAATGATTTCTCAAGTGTAAGTTAAGTCCAAGCTGAAACTGAGGCAAAAAGACCAATAGGATTTATGTGTAATGACAAGTGATAAGTGATCACCATAACGATTTTCCTGGAATGGAGTCCTGCTAATCTCTTCTCTCTCACACCAACTGCTGTGGTTCTTATAATGCTGTTTGAAATGGTATTTGTGCAATCACAAGCAACTGTATTGTAAAGAAGGATTTTTTTTTCTTAGCTATGTCTTTAAAAAACCCAAACAACTTTTGGTTAGTCATGATTAATATTTTGAAAGAGGAAAGTTTATGCCTTCATTGTTATTCTATTTATGATTCAACAAATACATTGAATGGGGATAGATCTGTTTGTGTTGTGAGGGACTGGGGTGGGGTGCCTTGAAAATAAGACTGCAAACCATCTTATCTCTGGCTTAGAAAAATGTACTTCTTGAGAGAAAAATCCATTTCATTTCAGATTTTATAAGTGCCTAAAAACAACAACAAAAATAAGAATTTAACTACTAGCCTTCTGCTTGCTGACTGAAGTCTTTTCCAGAGTCAAGAGAGAAATAGCAAATGAATATTCAACCAAATCCTTCTGAAAAAATGCTTTCCTTATATCCACAGTCTCAGCACATAGTCGCTGGTTTGCTGACCTCACTCTTACTACCTGACAAGTTATAGCACATCAAATGTATTTGACTGTGATCACATATCCTGTCTTCCTCTCTTTCCTTTTTTTCTATATCATTAAGCAATCACATTTAGTCATTCAAGAGTCAGCTCAAATGTTACCTACAGTGTAAAGCTTCTTTGACACCTTTCTCCCTAGTCAGAATCCATTTCACCCTTCTCAGAATTCCTATGATAATTTGTTTATTTTTCTCTTCTTTCTACCCCTGACACTCTCCTGCCCACCAACAGCTGGGAGACAGAGATGATCCCTTATTCGGCTATTCTATCCCAGAGAGCCTAGAAGAGGGAGAGAGGGGTTGAGGAAGGGGCTAAGGGAAAAAGGCCTAAAAAGCACATATTTAATGATAGCTCAGAGATATTGAGTGCCCATCCATGACAAAATATTGCATTAAGTGTTCTGCATATTCATCTCATATAATCAAACAATTGCTAGCTAGTGCCCAGCACTTTACATGTACCATTGTTTTCGGTCCTCACAGAAACTCTTTAAATTGTGGGTTTTAATATCACCATTTTACAAAGCAGTGAAAGGAAGACTCAGAGAAGTTAAATAATCTGCTCAGTATCAACCAACCAGCAAATTAGAGAAGAGATATGAAGCAAGTTGGATTGATTCTAAAATCCATGATCTAAATAGCCACAAAACACTATCAGTTGGTGGAAAGCTAAGGAATCTGGCAGATGTCCTCTAACTGTTAACAACAGACGCTCTTAGGATAGATGACTATGGTAGCAGGTCTTCAGGTAGTTTGGATACTGGAGAGATGAACTGCAGTCATGAGAAAAATTAGAGAAGGTGCTGCATAGATAGTGACAAGATGCAGGTTACTCCCATATGTGATACTACACAATAACCCTGGGCTTAACGGAATGTGACTCAGAATTCATTCTGGTACAAAGCTTAGTTCTACACCAGGTATAATTTCACATTCTCTAGGCATCAATCAGAAAGTAGGTAACTTGAGACATGGGATCTGCAGCTATGAGACAGTACCAGAATCTCTAGGGCCAACTTGTGGGAGTCCTTTAGGCTTCATCAAGCCAAAGAAAAGCTCCCTGTGAGAGTCATTGGTAGCCTGGACTCTCAATCCTGCTAATAACTGGCCAGACTAAAAATGCACCTACGACAGAGACTGGTTATTCAAAGATCACTAGAGGGTCATACATATTGGCTTACATTCTGAATGGCCTCTAGCTCCTTCCCAGGAGACAGACTGAGAACTAAAGCTGTCAATCATGGAGGGATCTTCTAGAGGGAAGATGCCAGTGTCTGAAGTGAGACGAAGCCCTGTTGTCCAGGAAGGAGTTAGTTAGGATGTCTGTTGGTGTGTGATACGCCAATCTAAGGGTTGCTAATCATGCCAGTATTCTTCAATTATGGTTCATATCTCCCTGTGAAGGTTTTTATGTCACATAACGACTACAACAAAATGACAAATGAAACAACAGTAACAACGACAGCACTGACAGTGACAGTTACTGAAGAGTTATAGTGGGCCAGGGACTCTCATGTACTTTACTTAATTCCTATAATAAAGGTAAATATAGAGAGGTGTATATATAGATATAGATATAGATATAAGCCATCCATAATTCAAACTCATGTTAATTCTCACATATAATCTATGTCCAAATCCTCCAATTATCAGACACAATCCAGAAAACCTGAACACCGGAGTCTGCACACTCTAGTTTTGGGGGTATTTATGCTTGTAATTGTGTGACAAAACCTAGCATAGAATTACCTTTTAGGATTTTCCTCAGATTAGACTAGGTCAGGAATCAGCTCAGTTTACAGAATAGTATTCTACATGTGGAATTTGAGATTATGAAATCTGAGATCATCTTTTAACCCAAAGGAAATCCTGAGGGAAATAATTGTTGGTAGAAAGATATTAGGTTATAGTCATCACTTTATGCTGGAAGGATATTTGGGAAGACTTAAAAATTAAATAAAAGAAATTCTAATAAAAGGATATTCATGAATAGGAAATAAATTGTTCCAATTATCTGACAAGCATAAAGAACATTCTGGAAGCTAAATAAATTGTTTTATTGGCCTCTTAACCAATGACCAACCAATATGTCTTCTACATAATGTCACCCACTTACATCAAAAAATACTGTGTGATTTACATCCAGGTAAGAAAACACGTCCTGTGGATTCAGACACAAAAGATCCAATGCTCTAGGCTATGGCTCAGGAGAAAATGAGGCACCATTTGCATATTGCATTGGCAAGGTTTCTTTGCAATCTCACACAATATTTGTGCCAATGGCAGTCTTTCAATTTCTCTATCCATAACCATCAAACACATCTCATGTTCTTACTCTCATTCTCTAAATATCTACTCAGACATTGCCTAATGGCCTATTTATTTACTTCAAGCCTAAGAAAGTCTTTAAAAATTCTTGCCACCTCTTACCTATTCTCAGATCAGTCTCATTCTTTAGGCACACTTTCTAGTCTATGTTTATCTACTTACATTTTGGCCTCTGAAGCACCTCTTGCTAAGAGAAAAATATAAGATAATACTAAGATGAAATTAGACTAGAAGCTCATGTGTATAAATGTCATGTCTCCCTGCTTTACCAAAACCCTAAATACAGAGAAGTCTTAAAAATAAGACACATGATTGTATAACACAGAAGAAATTCTCATCTACTTGTCCTTTAAATCAAGATCTTCAGTGGGAATATTTTGTGTGTCTTATGTTCTCTGTGTGTATATATTTATATGATATATATGAATATTTATGATATATGCATGTGCATATACATACCCATATATATACACACATACTTATATGTGTGTGTATCTCTACTTTTTTAAACTTACAAAACTGAATCCAGTTGGTAGATGTCTAGAAATTTCTAAAGAAGTAAGGAATAATTTCACTGATTAAAATCCATGGTTTAAAAAACATCACTTCTATAAGAAAGAAAAATCTTAAAGTTTGACCTGGAAAGATGGCACAACTCCACAATGATATTTTTAGGTATTATATATTATTTGGAGCAGAAAAAAAAAAGAAAAGATCTTCAGTGTCTGAATTCACAATGGCAACCTGTCTTCCTACATGTATAATAATTCGAGAAGTGTAGGATATCAAATGAGTTCAAGGACTAGAGGACTGGGTTGACAGCTGTCATTTCCAGTTGTTTCAACCAAAACTCTATTTAAATCCCCAAATGCAGCTTAGCTTTTCCACATTCTAGTTTTTAATTTGTAAATCGGGATTTAAAGTGTTTAACCTCTTTGGAGCATATTTAACAATTTCCAGTGACATTAGATCACAGTAATTAGTATTTGTAAAGAGATTTGGGATTCTGGATGAAAGCAGTTATAAAAGTGCAGAATACTAGCATGTCTGTATATCATGAGACAATCTTTAACAAAACAGAAATAGAACAATGCAATAATCTAAGGCGAATCAAAGAATCATAGGTACATTAAGCCTTCACCTTAACACCAACAGTAGTATTTTTTCTCTGGTTTTCAAGCAGAGTTTATTTTAGCAAACATTAAAAAAAGTGTTGAATATATTAAGTCAACATTTTTGTAGATAGATACATGTGGGCTTTTTCTTTTTCTTCCCTGAAAGATGGGATTAGGCTAAGCAGCAGTAGCTGCCGGATGCTCAAACTCCCTGCCTCCCAGAATGGGTACTTGTAATTAAAAGCTTAGCTTACCTTATCCTTCCAGTTTCCCAGGCGAAAAGTCAAAGCCTGCATTTAATTGCATATATATGTGTGCATGTTTCTAAAACCACAGCTGCAAAGAGAGTCAGTACTTAGGAGGCAAAAAGACTGTGCACAGACAGATATTTGACACAGAATCAAAACAAAAACAAAAACAAAAACACACACAGAGAAAAGGGGACTATGAGACATCAGAAATGTGGCACTTCCCTTTTGGTTTGTTACCAGCTAGAATGGGGAGTGCTTGTCGTTTGGCATTTCTATTTAGATAAACAGCAAGAATAAACCAGCCCAAGTATGCTGTATTTGCCTGCAGATTTGCCATAAGCATTTTCCATTTTTTTGGTTGGTATATTTAAGCAGAATGCTGTCAGAAGTGGGATTAGAATGTGGCAGAATCATTCCATTGAGGGAAAGCCAGCATCAACTATGCCCCAGGCAGAGTCAGTCTGTGGAATGAAAGTTAAGGCTGGATGGATTACTGGAAGGATGGTCATTCAGGGATCAAGACTCTGACCAACCTACAGGGGAAAAAAGGATGCAAGTCTCAAGAACTCCAGGCCAGAGGCCCCGTAGCTTTTTAAACAGAAAAAGGACCACAAGATTAAAATTTCCAATAGTAGGTAACAAGCAAAGGCTAGGAGGTAGGAGCATGGCAGTAACAATCATAGGGGGACTGGAAATTAAATGGAGAACATCTGGTCTTTGAGAAGGTTGGGTATAGAACTTCAAATACTCATTAGGAAATAAGGAATGTTTTAACTGGATAGAAAGACCACATCATGATCAGCAGCAGCAAACTGGACTCAGTGATGAGACCTGCTATGGACGAAAGACAAAGCCTGAGGATTACAGATCAAAAAGGAAGTTAAGGGTTATCTAGATTCACAGTGCCAACACACAGTAGGTTCTTAGTAAGTGACTTAGGAAGCAACTGCTTAATAAGAATGAATGAATCCTCCTTATACAAATGAGAAATGTAGTCCCAGACCAGGGAAGTTACCTGCCAAAGCTAAAATGTTAGACAGTTCATCATCACAGCTGGAATCCAGCTCTCCCCTAAGGCTGCAACATTTAACACCATTGTCTGATACCTAACTCTGGAGAGCAATGTGGAGATTTCCTGTGGCCAAGGGCTAAGGAAGTCCTGGAGCTGAGGTCAATGGGAACCAGCAAGCCCAGACAGCCTTTTATGAACTGAACTAAAACTTTATGAAAGACAAATGAGTCATCTTTTGCATCAAGATGACTGTGAAAAAAAAAATGCATTGGTCATCACTGTTTGAATGGCATTCGGGCTTAAAACAGTGTGGTTTTGGAAAAGATGCTATTCAAGATCCTAAATTAGTGAAAAAGCATAGAGTTTTAAGAACGTTAGTAACTAGGGGGTCACTGAGGTGGAATGTGCCTGTGGACACCAGAGCTACAGAGTACTAATTCTGGCTGGAGTAAGTGAACAGCCCAAATTGGCCTCCCAAGTCGGATATTTTAATTTCCTTTCTGGCCTCTCTGAATTTGTATGATCCTTAGAGGTCTGGCCTGATTGACCTTTGGCAAAACTGCTGAAGTCAGTAACCTATTTCCCTTCTCAGAGTCTCAACCCTCTTCCAAACATTCATCTTGCTGAGGCTCTGGTTCACTATAGCAACTAATTACTCTAAGGGATTTGATTTAAAACTGAAGTATTATGTTTTAGTGGACCCTTCCTTCCTTCCTTCCTTCCTTCCTTCCTTCCTTCCTTCCTTCCTTCCTTCCTAATAGTGTGTGCTTAATATGCCACAGTCTTTTAATAGTCAAGGAAATAAATCTATAATTGAGAAAAATGAGGCATAGACAGATGAGCGAACACAAAAAAAGTGAGGGAAAGTCTTTTTATTGCTATTCAAATCACACAATAAAGCAAAACCCTACTATAGCTTTGTCCTAGAACTATGAAGCACTAAAAAAGGAACCCACACTACAAGCCTCAGTGAACATGATTTATTTTTTGAGGGGTAGAAGATGAACAAACTTTCACTGGACTTAAACAGAAAAAATGGGGAAAGCTGTTCTGCTAAACTGCCAAATGAGACAGAGGCACTCCTTTCTTTCTTGGGTGCCACAATTTGGACTGCAAAGCAGCTTGGTAAGATGCTCTAAAATTCAAACCTTTCTCATCCCCTTGTGAAATTTTACATGGCTTTGCAGAAAGCAATTTCTTTTAATACCAACTCTCATCTTAAGTTCTGCCTCAAATCCCAGTTTTCTATCTCATCTCAGAAGTTCCTTCTTCAGGAAATCATCTTTGTCATTCTGTTCTCTCATCCTCTGCTAAGAACTAGGAGATCTTGTCTCTGAGTAGTTTGCTTAGCAATCTCTAGTATATTCTCTCCTGCATGGGGACATACCATCCCTCTACTTCCACGAAACATAAGAACACAGGTTTATTGATTTATAGGTTGTTTAGCGGCTGTCTCCTAGCAACTGTTTAAGTTCAGAGAGGAAGGGTTTTAAGTCAGAGAGGAAGGGTTTTTCAAGTCCTAGAATCCCTTAGAACACAATAAAATAGAACTTCAAGTTCTCTCAGCAAATAAAAATGAAACATCAAACATTAGAAAGAGGTTGAGGGAAACTGAAAACCAGAGTAGGAATGGAAGGTCTTTTCCCCCCAAGCTCTGTATGGATTTATCTCTTTTTGTTGTATGTGTTGTGATGGCTGTATTATATAGAAGCATGTTTTTTTTTTTTGTTTTGTTTTGTTTTGTTTTTTGTGTTTTTTCCTGATGTCTGTGTAGAACCAGGACATTTATTGATAGGTGAGGTCAGGGAAGAAAGTGTCAACTGTTGAAGAGGAAGCCTGAATTTCGTTACTAATACGTGTTGGCCTCTCTTGATCTGTACTTTGGAGAGTCTAGATATATAGATATAGATATAATGTTGGTGCTGGCTACTAGGAAACACTCAGGAAAGGACAAATTTTTATGAAGAAATCAGCAGTAATCCAAGAAAGTAAGATATAGTTTTTCAAATCAGATTATCTCAACAGAGAGATTATTATTTATGGCCCATATATGGACACTAAAGAATCCATTAATTTTGTTAATTGATATACAGACTTCCTGTATGAGTGTTTATGTGTAATCAGTAAGAGAACACGTGATTTACATTATATTCTCAAATGTCTGTAATAGCACAATGACAAAACATCCTCTGTTGAGTTTCCCTTACTAATATGTTACTTGAATATTTCAGACTTGTCTCAGCTATGAAATGGGTATCCAGTGAAGGGTTATTTATCCAGGCTAAGGACAGGGAATTAACAGAGAAATCAAATCTTATAAGCATTTTTGAAATGGTGACATTTATTCGTAAGAAAATCCACGGGGAAGGTGGCCTACGGAGGCAAAATGGCATTGCATGGTCCAACTTCTCTTTTCTTTCCTATTATTCAAGTATAATTGATAGACAATGTTATAATACTTTCAGTTGCGCAACACAGTGATTTGACAATTCTATATATTATACAACGTTCACCAGGATAAGTATAGTTGCCATTTATCACCATACAACATTTTTTTTCTTTAAAGATTTTATTTATTTCTTTGGCAGAGACAGATCACAAGTAGGCAGAGAGGGGGCAGGGGGAAGCAGGCTCCCTGCCGAGCAGAGAGCCCAATGCGGGGCTCGATTCCGGACCCTGAGATCATGACCTGAGCCGAAGGCAGAGGCTTTAACCCACTGAGCCACCCAGGTGCCCCACCATACAACATTATTATAATTTTATTGACTATATTCCCTATGCTGTCCTTTTCATCTCCGACTTATTTTAGAACTAATAAATGAATTCAGTAAAGTTGCAGGAGAAAAAGTTAATATACAAAAATCTGTTGCATTTCTATACACTAATAACAAAGTAGCAGAAAGAAATTAAGAAAGCAATCCCATTCACAATTACACCAGTAAGAATAACATAGCTAGGTATAAACTTCACCACAAAAGTTCAGACCCTCTTTCTCAGCAATTAAGTACCTCAACAGCATGCGCCTTAAGTCTGAGTGTTACTTTTACCCAAAAAAGTGTTGTGTTTTTTTTTTCTAATAAGGACTAAGAAGGTATCTGTAAAAATGATACCTAATGCACTAGATGCAAAACACATGCAAATGAAAGGCCAACTGGCACCCGTTATTTTCCTTTAGCAGAGAGCACAGATTTTTGAATAATAGATCTGACCTATAAATATGCCAAGCTATCATTCTACTTCTATGAAGCAATGATAATGAAAGACACACTTCAAGCAGCATTTGTCAGATCATCAAGGAAGAACATGAGCTAGCTTGCCTCCATTTACTCAAGTGTATATTATAGCTGCTCTGCCTACCTCACAGGATAGTTACAAGGGCTAAATGATTGTATGACTATGAAAACATTTCACAAACACCAAAGAGTATTTCATCATTGCCATGTATATATGTCAGCATTCCCCTAGTGGAAAGGAAAAATGACTCAAACATTGGGCAGTCTGGCAAAATGAATCATAATTTAAATTTATACTCTTTTTTTTTTTTTTTGAGAGAGAGAGAGAGAGCAAGAACAAGTGGGGGAGGGGCAGAGAAAGAGGGAGAATCTTAAGTAGGCTCTATGCCCAGAGTGGAATGGGAATGGGACATGGGGCTTAATCTCATAACCCTAAGATCATGACCTGAGCTGAAATCAAGAGTCAGATGCTTAAACACCTGAGCTACCCAGGCAGCCCCCAAATTTGTACTTGCTTATACCCAACAATTCAGATGAGAATATAATCCAAAGTTATACAAAATATAGTCAGATAAATATCAAAATTGTATCTTTTAAGATTTACAAGTGTTGTTTACAAGAATATAAAACTTGAAATAACCAAAATGGTCATTAATAATGAAGTGATTAAACAAATAATGATTCTAATATACAATAGAATTCTATGTAGCCATTAAAAATAATTAGGTAGGTCTATTCTTACTGACATAAAAATCTCTTCATAATATATTTATTGAAAAAGGAGAGAGTAAATGTGTTAGAGCATATAGTTCAGTTTTCTTTGATATTAGCAAGAAAAATGTTGAAACATTACATAAACTAAAGTGTTAAAGTGGTTGTCTCAGAAGAGGAGTCTTATAAGAGATGATTTTATCTTTTTTCCCCCCTGTACCTAATCCATACTTGTATAATACATGTGTGGATTGCCTTAATGATGAGAAAAGGTAAATAGCTATTTTCATTTTATTTATTTATTTATTTTTTAAAAACATATCTACCTTTTCTCCTGGATTATGCATTTACATTTTACGTTTTCAAGTTTATTTTATTTTTTAGTAATCTCTACACCCAATATGGGTCTTTATTTCACAACCCTGAGATAAAGAGTCACATGCTCTTCCAACTGAGCCAGCCAGGTATTCTGCTATTTTCGTTTTAAATGAGAAAGAATACTGTTTTTAGAGTTTTTAGCTCCTCAAAGGCCCAAATAGCTAGAATAGCATCCACCCACCACTATCAAGATTCAATTATGAAGAGGCAAAGTAATGAGTAGTACAGGGACACATACCAACTTGCTTGACAGCTGTGCCTGATATCCATGGTACTTATCACTGACATTTTAAAGTAAGCATCTCCAACAACCCATCAAATTTCCAAAGGCCAAATCAACATTTTTTCCTTCTTTTTTTCCTCTCCTCTGCCTACTTACTTTTCCTGACTGCAGGCACATTCTCTTTATTTTATATATATATATATATATATATATATATATATATATATATATATATAGAAAGGCTTTTTGCTGGTAAGATTAGAGAGTTGTGCAGTGGACCCTTGAAAATGCAGGGATGAGGGATGCCAACACCCACAGTGAAAAATCTGCATTTAACTTTGACTCCTCAAAATCTTAACTACTAATAGCCTACTGTTGACTTGATGCCTTACTGATAACATAAAGAGTTGATTAACACATATTTCATACATGCACTATATATTATATTGCTACAATACCTGTTTTTTTCTTTTTTATATATATTTAAGGGTACACAGTTTGTCTACGAGTTTGGTTAAACTGTTACAAATCCCCCCAAATTTCCAATATATTTATCAAACTATATCCACGTATAAGGGGACCCACACAGTTCAAAGTTATGTTGTTCAAGGGTCAATTGCATTAGCAAGTTTCTCTTGTTTTAGACCTGAATTCAGATTCCTACCATACCAAAGCAGAGGGTTGGGAGGAGAGAAAGAAGTTACATGTTTTGAGCCCTGAAAATGTGCCAGGTCTTTTAATGTAAATTATTTTTACTTACAGTTTAAAATTACCTTAAGAAGTAGCTCTTTTTTTTTCTCTTTCTCTTATTTTTTTTTCAGATGCTAAAACCAATACATACAGGTGACTTGCTTAAGGTCACCTGAATCATATGATCTTAAATCTGTATCACTCCAAAGCCAAGGACCTTGCATTCTTAATTGAAAAAACCTTACCGAGTGTCTACTATATGCCAATCACTACATTAGGGGCAGAGAATATAAAGCCAGGGTCTTTGTCTTCAAGAATCTTACAGGCTAGGGACACCTGGGTGGCTCAGGTCATGATCCCAGGGTCCTGGGATGGAGCCCTCTCCCACTTCCCCTGCTTATGTTCCTTCTCTCCTGTCTCTCACTGTGTCAAATAAATCAATAAAATCTTAAAAAAAAGAAAAAAAGAAAAGAAAGAAAAAGAAAAAGAAAAAGAGAAAGAATCTCACAGGCTAGTAGGAGACTGAGGATAAGATGACACAGTGATTTAGCCAGCTTCTTTACACAAATTTCTATAATAATATGGGAGTAACAATACTTGTGTTGTTAGCAGATATTTATTTTACAAACACAAACTCAGTAAGCAAAAATGAAAAATACTCCTCTAGATCACAAATTTGACCTGTGGTTTGGGAGGCTCTAAATAAGACCTTTCTCCTCATCTTTATTCCTAGGTAACATACACATTTTCTCCATTTCTATGCCATTTGTGAGTAATATACAAATTACTAAAAGCATGTAAACTCCAATTTTATGAACAGTTTTATATTATATAGTATATGTTGTACTGATTTGGTTTTCAAGGTAAATGTTGACCATTGTTATCAATAGGACTCACTTACCTAAATTTACAAGTTGATCTAAGGAAGTTGGCTTGAAACACAAGGTAATTTTTTTTTTTTTTAAGGGAACAACCTTTAGTTAGGGAAGATTTGGAAATCTAAGAAATATGTTTTAATTCCTTGGGGGAATAAAAGGAAGTAAGCATATTAACCAACAATTTATACACACACACACACAATTTTCATGTAGGATCATAGAAACGTGGATCACGCTCACTACTGAATTATGGATTAGTCATATTAGGTCTTCAGTGCAAGCCTGTAGCTTGAATTTCACAATGTTCATTCATGACATTCCAGAAAAATTCTATTTATTTATGTATGGCTTCTTAAACAATAGAGTAAAATACAAGATATGAAAATTTGTGTCGTATTTAGCTAGCTTTTACACATGGTGCTAATTTCTTTCTTTTAGTCCTGTGGCAGCATTTTGCATTTTGTACTTGCTAGCCTAGCAGCCTTGATGAAAAGAGATTTTTCAAATGAGAGAAGGACATCAGTTCCCTTCCCTGTAAAAATGAACAATTACAGATGGAAGAGAAAGAAAAGGAAAGCCTAGAGGTACTTATGGGCTTCTCTTTTGCAAGTCTTACTGTATAGAGACAAAATGCAGATGAAGATGGGGACCCGAGTGCACCCCTCCTTCTGGACTTTGTGGCTGCCCCACACACCTGCCTGTCATGTTGGCCAGGGGTCTCTATTGTGAACTCTCTGGACTGAATATTAATGGTGCTCAAAACCCAACTCTATTTCCTCCTCTATTCCTTCTAAGTTGTGAATACATTAGCATCTCTGGCTGAATGAGTACCCCACCCCCCACCCCAGCAACCTCACGATGTATCTAAGGAAAAACATAAAACATAAAAGAGTTACTTTTTGAATGCCAAGTCAACTGTGCTGCTCACATGGATGGAATGTCAGAAATTGCACTAGAAATACTATTGCTATTTTATTTCTCCGGAAAAGGTGGTGTCTGTCAGAATGAAAGCTGCTGACTTTTGCTTAGAACTCCTACCACTCAGCAAGGGCAGCATGGAGCCTGACACAGGAATCAACCCAGACCTAGAAAACAAACAAAGGGCAAGAGTGCTTCACAGCTGCTCTAAGATAAACTCTTTATTAACAGCACTTCTTAAATCCAAACTACTAGAGTGATGTCTCTCACTGTTCAGTGTCAGTACATTGTCAAAATGACTGGGGCCACTTGATATCTTTTTAATTTGCAGTTTTCTAGGGCGATTTGGGAACTGGAATGCTTTTTATATTACGCAGCCATCTCCCCTTAACAAACTAGTTTTAATTTCATGCAAGGAGCATACAAAGTGTACACAGGGGAAATGTGCAGTTTGGTGCTCACGGGCTAGGGAATAACATCTCACAGGATGGCATTTTAATCACCCCTCTCTAATTCAGGTTTCTATGAGGCTGTGACTTTCCAAGTTCCAACCAACTGTTCGGCTGCACAACTTTTACAAAGGCAGAAAGGAAAGAGGGGTACATACTGCCGAATGATTTATTGGAGTTGTAATGCTAGGACAGCACAAAAACCCCATAAATATTCTTCTTAATGTTTTACTTTATATGACAGCCTTCAAGTGATATATTGTCTGACAATTTTCAAGATGGCTATATAAACACATTCTTTGCTGCAGCCTAATATATGATGAAGTCTCTGCTGGCTAATATATGGAGCCAGGGTGTGTTCTAGTATGCATAGTCTTGATAATTGAGATCTCTATACCTAAAAAATCTATTCTGACTTTGTACAATGGGTTTCTTCTTACCATCTCAAAAGAAAACAACAAAAAAAGGTGAACGCACGTGTTTCCATTCTTATTCAACCAATCCTAGTATCAAATATTCTATATAAACAGAACTCAAGTATTAAAATCGCTTTTCTCAGGGCACTTGGGTGGCTCAGTTGGTTAAGCAACTGCCTCCAGCTCAGGTCATGATCCTGGAGTCCTGGGATGGAGTCCCGCATTGGGCTCCCAGCTCCATGAGGGTCTGTTTCTCCCTCTGACCTTCTCCTCACTCATGCTCTCTCTCGCTGTCTCTCTCTCAAATAAATAAATAAAATATTAAGAAAAATAAAATAAAATCTCTTTTCTCATCTTTATGGGACCCTATACCAAAGCCAAACTTTTAATAGTACCTTTTAAACTAGATGTTTAAAATTAGATAGATGGTTGATTTTTCTTGGTAAGACAACCATCAAAGACCCTGAAAGTATAAGCCTGCAGGAAGACTCCTAGAGACCACTGAAATGAGACACTAGAACACAAACAAGTGTTTATTATTTTGTTTCTAAGAATTGGCCAGGGTTTGAGACTCTGCATAACTTCAGCCTGGGCCATGCTGTACCTTGTCGCAGAGGAGTTGGGAGGAGAAAGCTATCGGGAAACAAGGAAATCTTGGCTCTGAGGAGTTATCCTAGGGGAGAGGTAAGAATTCCAAGGAAAGAGAGTCTGAGGCCAAATTGCTAAATCCAAAATAACACAGTGAATCCTTTCGGTTTAGGCTGGGTTTTCCAAAAGGTCTGATTGAAAGAAAGAATTAAGAGAGGCCAAGAAGGGATTGGCTTGATACCCAGCAGCTGGTGAGCGTGCTGAGCCCCACAGTCAGGGATCGCCACCAGGGTTTAAGCAGGACCGCAACAGTGACTGACGATGCTAAGAATAGGATCTAGAACCTGAAGGGAGACATCTGCGGGAGTGAGAAGGGGGCTAGAGGCCTACACAACTGGGCTTGGACTTGGGGTTTGTTGCAAGAGGCACAGAAGGGCAGGCAGCTCAGGAGAATGGAATGGAAATGCACAGGGAAGGGGAGGGGCAGTGATTAGAGAAAGAAAGCTCAGCTTGGTGCTGATGCAGTCCTTGGGAGAAAAGGGACACCTGGCATAGGGCTACAGACTAATTTTCTTATTCCTGCTGGTAGAGAATTAGTTTCTAATATACCACCAGGCCTGAATCTTAATGATTCAGGAATTAGGCAAAGCTGAGCAATCTGTTGGGAGCTCTTCAGTAGCCACAGCTGGGAGTACAGTGGCAGGAACTGACAAAGAAGTCCATACATAGTGGGGATCTTTTTTTATTTTAGGAAATGTAAAATAAATGGGAGAATCCATTCAAAGGGACACATTCGATGCCTCAAAAATACACAAAGTTTAACTATTTAGAGGAAGAGAATCTGAGTGAATTTTTTTTTTATCAGATGCAAATATATAAGCCACATGTCCCAGAATTATTCTGTAGGGTACAGTATGCATTCAGTCTGCTCTGACCACACTTTAAAACAAAATGTGTTTCTAGGGAAAGTCTCAATGCAAGTCCTCTCTTCTGTTTTTAGAATCAGAAGAAATTCAGTAGTATGTCTACTTCCTCATTTATAAAGTAAGAATCTGGGAGAAGAGGGTGTAGAAGTGTCAGTAAGGTGATCTTTAAGGTCACTTCTAACTCCAACATTTTATGTTCCTATCACTCATTCATTCATGTAGCACACTGGCAGTACCAGAGGTTGTATCTCTAAGAAAAAGTGCTCTTCCATCTGCACAAGGACTATTTGGAGAAGAGGAAACTTTGATTCTTATTTGCTTCCTGAGTGTGGTTAGCCAGTAGCAAAGAGCCTGCAATCCCCCCATCCTCCGCTAATCCAAACCAACTACCTGCGAGGGAGATGGTAGTTTGCTGAAAAGAACAATTGCTCTAATATCAAATCAGACAGATTCTATATTGATGTATACTTATTGGATTGGAATTGCTTTTGGAAGGGCAGAAGTTGGAAAGCAGGGTAGAGCAACTGAACATGACTTCGTCACAAGGCTTCCTAATCCCATCTATACTTCACAAGGCACATAGCATCATTTCCCTTCATCAAGTTGAACTCAGTTTTCCAAACGTCTTTGAAGAAGAAAAAAAAAAAATCCCAAACTTTTCTGGCAGCAAATTTGATAAACACTACATAGGCACTGCTGACTTTTATTTACCAGGTCAATTAAGTATTCTTTAAGAAATTCTTGAATGAGGGGTACCTGGGTGGCTCAGTCTGTTAAGCATCTGACTTCGGCTCAGGTTATGATCCCAGGATCCTGGGATTGAGCCCCACATCAGCCTCTCTGCTCAGCTTGGAGCCTGCTTCTCCCTCTCCATTTGCCTGTTTCTCCCCTGCATATGGTTTCTCTGTGTCAAATAAATAACAAAATCTTAAAAAAAAAAAAAAAGAAATTCTTGAATATCCTATGACAACTTTGATAGATGTTCTTATTTTATGAAATTTCAATTCAACAACCATTGAGTGAACAAGAGATTAAATGTAGAGGAAAGTAACAGTATCTGCTTTCATGGTATTTACCATCTTTATCTGTACTGTCCTATACTGTAGTCAGTAGCTACACCTGCCTACTGAGCACTTGAAAGCTGGCTGGTCTACACTGAGACTTAATATAATGTTAAATACACATCAAGTTTCAAATATGTGGTACAAAAAAAGAAAACAGAATGTAAAATATGTCATTAATTTTTATGTAGATTATATGTTGAATGATAATATTTTGTATACATTGGGTTAAATAAGACATATTAAAATTAATTACCTCCTTAAACCCTAATGTAAATGCTGTGGACTTTGGGTGATACTGATATATCAATGCAGTTTCATTATTCCAACAGGAGATGTTGATAATGGGGAGGCTACGCATGTTTGGAGGCATGGGAAATCTCTGCATATTCTGCTCAATTTTTCTGTCAATCCATAACTGATTTAAAAATAAACTGCATTTTTTCAAGAAAAATGTTTTTAGCATTTCTTAAACTGGCTATGAGAAAATTTAAAATTACATATATGCTCACATTAGTGGCTGTATGTTTTGGGCAGCACTGATCCATAATCTGGTTGAATATAGAACAAATAAGTCCAAACCTTATGGGACAGGTATCAAATGCAAGAAGGGGCCATAAGTGAAATATAATGGAAATCTGGAGAAAGTATAAGTCATCAGAAAGAGACTTTCCCTACTCTTTGCCCCCCAAACCTACACATTACTGGGAATTCACACTTAACTTTCTGTCTTTGCTGTTGTTACAAATAATCAATTAGCTTCCTGTTTAAGACTAATATTTTGCTTGCTTTACCTTCTTTTCAGAGAAAAGAAAATTCTGAGTAAGAATTTTCTTCTTACCCAGAAATTCTTCTTAATTTTCTTCTTATTCAGAAAATTTAGAAGAATTTTCCCTCTCTTCTGTATTTTGACTTTCTACTGGACCTTCTCTGTAGTTTGTAAACTTGTCTTTTTCATAACTTAAAATAACCTCTTTTCAAGCCATATTTACCTTTAGTTGCCCATCTCCTTCTTTCCACTTCTTCCCAGCCAGTCTGCCTATAACAGCTCTCAACAGCAATGCCACAATCACACTCCCACTCACATCTCAACCCAGGGCAGTCTTGCTCTGCCCCCATAGTTACACTGAAGTTGTTTTTTCCAGAGATCCTATCGATTCCTTTTTGGGTAAATTTAACAGGCACTTCCCATTCTTTATCTTACACAAGTCTTTAGGAGCATTTAACTCTATTGATTAGCCTTATTTCTTCCTGATGTATCATCACACACTTTGTTTCTCCTCCTGCTTTTCTGGCCATTTCTGCTTAAATTCCTCGACCATTCCTTAAATATTGGTATTCTTCAACTTCATTTTTTAGGTTCACACTCCTGCATACTAATCTTGAGTCATATCACACTCTGCTGTTGCGTTAGTGACCATCAATATACTGAAGATTCTCAGACCTATATTTTTTCAATATAGCTCTCTCCTTTCCTATTCTGTACACCACTTTCTCACTGGATACACTTTCCTATTGTAGTTTGATAAGAACTGTTATGACCTTTATTTCCTCCCAGAGTCAGCTTTTTCATCACTTTTTAAATTTGTTTTATGCTCAGATTGCTTAAAAATTCTTTCCATTCCTCAAATATTCTGTGCCTTTTTTTTTTTTTTAATATTTGGACCTTAACACATGTTTTCTCATTTGCATGGAACCTTCTTCCCTCATCCTTATTCATCATCCCTACAAGTGGTAAATTCTGATTCCAACCTTGGCATAGATGTCACTGGTTCACAGAATCCTTCTTTCATGGCTCAAGACTGGGGCAAGTTCTCTGTTATGTATCCCCACAGAACCTTGTGGATCTTCCATCATAGCATTCTTTGCATACCACATGCTTTTCTTTTGCCTCTCCTGGAGCTTAAAAATACTGAAGGCAAAAAGAAGAAAAAAATCCTACTGCTAAATTATTCACAATGGTATTCTAGTAACTAATATTTTTCTCCTAACACGTGATGGGTCATCAATAAAAGTCTATTGTCCATGAAAAGAAGAAAAGAAGTTCAGATGGACAGAAAAAATGATTTTCGGGCAGAGATATTCGTGCTGGATCTTGAAATAGGCTGAGTTTTATCAGTTGAGGAGATGTTATTTTAGACAGTGAAAATAAAAGCAATTGGCAAAACGTTGACTGGGATCCAGGAAACATTTTATAGACCAGTTTAGAGGTAGATTATATATATGATACTATAAGATTAGAGACAAATCTTGTCATGAAAGACCTTGAATGCCAGGCTAAACCTGTACTTCATTTTAAAGTTAATGGAGGAGAACATAAAAGATTTTTGACAAGCAGTGACATGATTGGTGATGTTTTGGGGGAGCAAATAAAAGTAAGTAGAAAGAAGAGGGATCCAAGATGGGAATGCAGGAAGAATTCTGAACTTCCATGGACACACTGAATCTATAGCTACACATGGATCATTTCCTTCTGAAATAGAACTGAAAACTAGATGGATAGGTTCTCCATCACACAGTACCTCAAGAGGGGTAGAAAGACCTCATCAAGAGGGGTAGAAGAGGTGGAGACACAGACTCATCAAAATCCCCATCCCTGGTACAGTGACACACAATAGGGAGAGATCTCACCACTCTGGAGATTCTCCTGGAGGAGCAAGGTGACGTACCCCACATCAGCACCCCAACCCCTGGGGTCTAGACTAGAGAGATAAGCTTCCTGGTTTAAAAAACCAACAGAACTGATGGCCAAAGTTCTATAAAAACCCGAGATTCTCTTTTTAAAGGTTTGCATGATGTCCCACTTGCTCTGGATGTAGCACAAAAGCACCAATTGGAAAAGCGTCTGGAATGTATGTGAAAGAGATTCATTTGCTAGTTTAGGGACATCTGCTGGAGGGACAGGTGACAGGTGGGGCTCTCTGGAGGTGTGATGCTGGAGGATGTCATTTGTGTGCTCTCCACCTACCTTCTTAGTACAGGCAGCCAGGCTTCAGCATGGCACCCTCTCACTGCCTTGCTGAGGCTAGAAAATGCATGCAGTTGTAGTGATCTCCTGATCTCCTGCTCCCTGGCTGTGGCAGGAGAGTGTGAATGTTCATGGCAATTTTCACTCCCTTGCTTAAGTCAGCAAGAGCAGTTTCAAACTCCCCAGCACCCTGCCTGGGGCTAGCAAGTATAGGTGGTCATGGCATCTTCCTGCCTGATCCTAAGTCTTTGGGGGCATGCACAGGCATGACACTCTTCCTGCAGCATCACTGAAGATCATGGGTACACCCAGACAAGACATTTTCTGTCTGCCTTTCACTAGCCAATGAGTGATCCCTGTCTCCTACACTCTAGAGTGGCTCTGTTAAAGACAGTGAATGTATGAAAACCACTTGGAGACATACCTTATTTGCCTGCCTATGGTGGCCAAAGCAGCTGGTGTTACTGAGCTCCAAGTAACTATAACAAACAGAATGATAGTTCTTTGCAGGCCCACTCCTCCAGGGTATTGCAGACAGCAGACAGACATACTCCCAGTCTTCCTGTGAAAAAGGCCTACTTACCTATCATAGAGTTTCATCCTGAGGGACAAGCTTCAGGTTTTCACACATGTAGGGACCATGGAGGCACTCTTAGAGAATGTAATTAGGGATACACCATCCTTCCACACCCCCTTGTCTTTACTACAACTCAAGAAGGCCTCCTGGAAAGGAGCACATAGATTCATCTGCAGCCCCAATCTTTGCAATTGTTCTCCAAGGGATACTACCAGATTTCCTAAACCAGAGGCCAGCACGGTTTGGTTGTTGCCCCATAGGACTGTATATATTTGCATATTTTAAAAGCTGATGCCTGAGGGTCTGGCTTCCAATCAGCTTGAAACCATGTGTTAAATGAAATTCCTCCCTTCAGAACAGTGATAGGTCTTGGCACACCCTCAACAATAGGGACATATCAAATATAAAGCAGGCTGTTTAGAGAATCATAAATGTTCAACAGACAAACAAGAACTAGGACAAAAGTGAATGAGAAGTCGTAACACCTACACAAGACCACTCCTTCTAGACTGGAAAAGGTAGCTATTTCACCTTATAAATGCAAACAAATAGAAAGAGTCGAGCAAAATGAAGAAACAGAAACATTATCCAAATGAAGGAAAAAAAAACAAACCTCAAGGGGAAAAATAATAAAAACTTAATGATATGGAGATTACTAATCTGTTTGATAAAGAATTCAAAGTAGTCATCATAAAGATGCTCACTGAACTCAGAAAAAAAAAAAATGGATAAATACAGTGAGTCAGTGAGGACTTCAAAAAACAAATAAACAACCCTCCCCCCCACAAAAAACCCCGGGAACTTTAATAAAGTATCAAATAGAAGTCAAAGAGCTAAGGAATACAATAACTGAACTGAAAAATGCACTACAGAGGTCCAACAACAGACTGGATGAAACAGCAGAACAGATCAAGGAGCTGGAAGACAAAACACTGGAACTCACCAGACAGAGCAGCAAAAATGAAACAAAGAATTTTGAAAAAGTGAAGATAACTTAAGAGACTAGTATGACAACATTTAAATTGTCCTAGAAGGAGAAGAGAGACATAAAGGGGCAGAAAACTTATTCGAAGAGATAATGGTTGAAAACTCCTCTAAGCAAGAGGAGGAAGCAGACATCCAAATCCAGGAATCCTAGAGAGTTCCAAAATTGATGAACACAGAGAGATCCAAATCAAGACACTTAATAAATTACAATGCCAGAAGTTAAAGCTAAAAAAAGTATCTTAAAAGCAGCAAGAAAAAAGCAACTTGTTATGTACCAGGGAAACCCCATAAGGCTGTAAGCAGATTTTTCAGCAGAAACCTTGCAGGCCAGAAAAGAGTACATAACATATTCAAAGTGCTGAAAGGAAAACAACAATAAAAACTTCCAACCAAGAATACTCGATAAGGTTATCATTCAGAATTGAGGGAGAGATGAAGAGTTTTTCAGATAACCAAAAGCTAAAGGAGTCTATCACCACTAAACTGGTCCTAAAAGAAATGTTAAGGGAATTTTTTAACCCACTGAGCCGCCCAGGCACCCCTAAAAGGACTTTTTTAAGCTGAAAAGAAATAGCACTAATTAACAAGAAAAAAATATATGAAAATAAAAATCTCACTGGAAAAGGCAAATATATAGTAAGGGTAGTGGGTAAATAACTTATAAAGCTAGTATGAAAGTTAAAAGACAAAAAATAGAATGAAAACTATGACAATAGTTAAGTGGAACTTAAAATTAAAAAAAACTGGTAAAATGTGACATCTCAAACATAAAACATGGGTGGGGGATTAAAAAAATATATATAGAGTTTGGAAGTTGCTATCATCCTAAAATATACACATAGGATGGTATATGTCAACTTCATGGCGACCACACAGCCAAAACATATAGTAAGTACACAGAAGAAAATGAGAAAGAAAAATGAAGATAACACTAAAAGAGGATATTATAACACAAAGAAAGAGAGAAAGGGAAGGGACTGCAAAAACAGCTAGAAAACAATTAACAAAATGGCAGTAAGTACATTCCTATCAGTAATGACTTTAAATATAAATGGACTAAATAATCCTACTAAAAGACACAGAGTGGTAGAACAGATAAATAAATAAAAATAATCTATAGATTGTCTATAAGACACTCACTTCAGAAGTAAGGACACATGCATACTGAAAGTAAAGGGATGGAAAAAGATATTACATCCAAATGGAAAAAAGAGAATGCCACTGTAGCTATATTTCTATCAGATGAAATAGATTTTAAAACAGATTGTAATAAAAGACAAAGAAGAGCATTACATAATAGTGAAGGGGTCAGTCCAGCAAGAAAACATCACACTTTTAAATATATATGCTCCCAACATAGGAGCACCAAAATAAATAAAGCAAATATTAACAGACATAAAGTGTGAAATCAAAAACAATAACAACAATAGTAGAGGACTTCAACACCTGACTAGCATTAGTGGATGAATCATCCAGATAGAAAAATCAATTAGAAAACACTGGTCTTAAACAATATATTAAATTAGGAATACATAATAGATATATATAGAACATTCCATTCAACAGCAACAGAATAGGTGTACCTGGTTGACTTGGTTGAGTGTCTGACTCTTGATTTTGGCTCAGATCATAATCTCAGGGTCATGAGATTGAGCCCCACATTGGGTTCAGTACTGAGTATGGGGTCTGCTTAAGATTCTCTCTCTCTCTCTCCCCCTCTGCCCCTTCCCCACTGGTGTATGGACATGCTTTCCCTCTCTCTCTGAAACAAACAAACAAATAAAAGGCAACAGAATACACATTCTTCTCAGGTACACATGGGACATTCCCTAAGACAGATCATATGTCAAGCCACAAAACAGGTCTGAATAAATTTAAAAAGAAATCTTTTCAAGCATCTGTTCGGACTACAATGGTATAAAACTAAAAATCAACTAAAAAAGAAAACTGAAAATCAACTAGAAAAAACATAAATGTATGAAGATTAAACAACATGCTACTGAACCACCACTGGGTCATCAAAGAAATCAAAGGATAAATTAAAACAAACAAATAAACAAAAAAAAACAAAAAACCTAGAGACAAATGAAAGCAGAAATATAGCACACCAAAACTTATGAGATGCAGCAAAAGTTTTTCTTGAAAGAAGTTCCTAGCAATATAGCCTTGCCTCAAGAAACAAGAAAAATCACAAACAAGCAATTTAACATTACACCTAAGGAACTAGAAAAGGAAAAAATGAAGCCCAACATTGGCAGAAGGAAGGAAATAGTAAAGATCAGTGTGGAAGTAAATGAAATGGAGACAAATAACAAAAACAATAGAAAAGATCAATGAAAGTAAGAGTTGGTTCTTCAAAAAGATAAACACAATTGCCAAACCTTTAGCTAGAGATGACAAGAAAAAAAAAAGAGGAGTCAAATAAATAAAACCAGAAATTAAAGAAAAGTTGCAGCTGAACCACAGAAATACAAAATTTTATGAGACTACTATGAATATACACCAACAAATTAGACAACAGATTGGACATACTAGAAGAAATGAATAAATTATGGAAACATAAGTCTCCCATGAGGATCAAGAAGAAATAGAAAATCTGAAGAACAATTACAACTAAGAAGAGTGAATCAGAAATAAAATCCTTCCAACAAATAAAACTCCAGGACCAAATGGCTTTACTGATGAATTCTACCAAACATTCAAAAAAAGGTTTAATATTTCTTCTTTTCAAGTCCTTCTAAAAAACTGAAAAAAGGGGAACACTTCCATATTCATTTTGTGAGTCGAGACACCACTAAAAAATAAAAATTAAAAAAAAAATTATAGCTCACTATTCCTGATGAACATAGATGTAAAAATCCTCAGTAACTTAGTAGCAAAGCAAACTCAATGATACGTCAAAGGGATCATACACCAACCATGATCAAGTGGCATTTATCCATAGGGATAGTAAGGATGGTCCAACATCTGCAAATCAACCACATGATATACCATATTAACAGTACTAAAGATAAAAATCAATGATCATCTCAATGCATTCAGAAAATGCCTTTGACAAAACTTCATATCAATATGGGACAAAACTCTCAATGAAGTGGATATAGAGGGTATGCACCTCAATATAACAAAGACTATCTATGACAAATCCACAGTCATATTATGCTCAGTGGTGAAAAGCTGAAAGCTTTTCCTCTAAGATCAGAAATGAGACAAGGATGTCCACTTTCTTCATTTTTATACAGTACTGTATTTTAGTCCTAGCCATAGCAATTAGGCAAGAAAAATAAAAGGCATACAAATTGGGAAGGATGAAGTAAAACTGTTCCTATCTGCAGGTGGCATAATAACTATATATATAAGTAAAACCCTAAAGGCCTCACCATAAAACTGTAGAATAAATGAATTAAGGAAAGTTGCATGATTCAAAATTAATACACAAACTGTCTGTTGTGTTTCTATACAGTAATGAACAATAAAGAAGTGAAATTGAGACAACATCTCATTTACAATTACATCATATATAATAAAATATTTAGGAATAAATTTAAACAAAGAAATGAAAGACTTCTACACTGAAAAACTATGAAACATCAATGAAAGAAATTGAAGAGGATACAAATAAATGGGAAGATATTTTGTGTTTATGGATTAGAACAATTAATATATTTTTTTAAAGATTTTATTTATTTATTTGTCAGAGAGAGAGAGAGCGAGCGAGAGCGAGCACAGGCAGACAGAGTGGAAGGCAGAGGCGGAGGGAGAAGCAGGCTCCCTGCGGAGCAAGGAGCCCGATGTGGGACTCGATCCCAGGATGCTGGGATCATGACCTGAGCCGAAGGCAGCTGCTTAACCAACTGAGCCACCCAGGCGTCCCTAGAACAATTAATATTGTTAAAATGTTCATACTACCCAAAGCAATCTACGAATTTAATGTAATTTTTAATAAAAATTCCAATGTAATTTTTCAAACAACTAAATGAATAATTCTAAAATTTGTTTGGAATCACAAAAGACCCCAAAGACCCAAAGCAAACTTGAGAATGAATAAAAATGTTGGAGTTTCTTGGATTTTAAACTGTAGTACAAATCTATAAAAGCAAAAACAAAAAAACAAACAACTACACAGACCAAAAATCTACAAAGCTATAGTAATCAAAAGATTATGGTATTGGCATACAGGTAGAACAAAGAGCTCAGAATTAAGATGTACAGAACATCTGGGTGGCTCAGTGGGTTAAGGTCTCTGCCTTCAGCTCAGGTCATGATCCCAGGGTTTTGGGATCAAACCCCACACTGGGCTCTCTTCTCAGCAGGGAGCCTGCTTCCTCCTCCTCCTCTCTCTCTGCCTGCCTCTTTGCCTACTTGTGATCTGTCAAATGAATAAATAATAATTTAAAAATCTAAAAAAAAATAACAATGTACAGATAGCCAACAGGCACTATTAAAAGGTGCTGAACATCACTAATCATCACGGAAATGCACATCAAAACCACAATGGATACTGCCCTATACTTGTCAGAATGGCTATCATCAGAAAGACAAGAAATAACAAGTGTTGGTAAAGAATGCAGAGAAAAAGGAACCCTTGTGCACTGTTGGTGGAACTGTAAATTGAAAAAAATGGAATCTAAAAAACAACATAAAACAAAACCCAGACTCATAGATAAAGAAAAATCTTGGCAGTTGCACAGCAGAGGGGTGGCACAAAATCAGCAAAGAGAATTAAGAAGTACAAACTTCTAATCATAAAATAAATAAGGCATTAGATGTAATATACAGCATGGGGAATATAATCAATAATATTGTCTTAATTTTGTATGGTGATGGATTGGAACTAGAGTTATTGTAGTGTCCATTTTGTATTGTATACCAACCAAGGTCCAATACAAAGGTCCAATCACTAGAGTTGTATACCTAAAACTAATGTAATGTTGTATGCTAATTATATTTTAATAAAAGAAAAGTAATCAGTAGTTTTATGTAGAACAAGAGTGAAGATTTTGTTGTTTTAGTAATATTGAATGCTATAGTCTCTCACTATACTTTAAATACTTGGGATGATGGAGGGTGGAAGAAGGAAAGATGAATGGATGATGAAGAGAAATGAAAAGGCAGCTTAGCATCTCAATGAGGGCAGGCAAATAGAAACAATCAAAGGCAAGCCAAAAGAGAAATAGACCTTGAATAAAACAGCAATTTTCTTCAAGCCCAAATAATCAGTAGGAAGCTCATAATCTTGCTAATGTGTAAATATGTCCACATGTGTTTGAAAACAAACACCAAGGCTGGATCATAAGTGTCTTCTGTGGTTAGATCAGCAAACAGAGAAAAAGATTTTTTTTTTTTTTCTCACTTAAGAGAAGACAGAAGTTCATAAAGAACAAGTACCATTTTCATCTAGGCATTTGGATGAGATTGATGGATTTTCAGAAAATGGAAAGTGTTGGTCTTTCTCCCTCAAAGAATGATGGGTAAGATAAAATGGATCTAAACAGTGTGTCATCAAGGACAAGGCATTTTCTCTATATCCTCTTGAAAATCAAATAATATGTAGGATTTTATGTAGGGATTACTGGTTTGAGTAAGAACATCACAAAATGGAAAATGACAGAAACTGTCAAGGGTCTTTCAAAAACTTGTCGGAAAAGTTGGCTACACTTCCTAGAGAATTGGACTACCTTTAAAAAAAAAAGTGTTACATATATTTCAATAACTTTTTTCCACTCAAAATGGAAATGATCTCTCCATTTTGATGAAATAAAGGGGCTTCTGGCTGTAGCATAGGAAGGGAGAGAGGAAGGGAGAAAACCCTACCACATGTTGAATATTTGCTTAATTTTAAATCAGCCATTTCAATAAGCATGTGATAGAGACAGTTCTAGGAGGGCATTTTACTATAACCCAATGAAATGAGAGACATGGAGAGCGCAAGACATGGCAGCAAGCCACAGAACCCAGTTCTAGGGCCCATTCTGTTTTTGCCACAGTGGTTTTGTAATCAAGGGTCAATAATAATTGCACGACATTTAAGATTTATCTAGATCTAACATTGTTGTGTAATAAGAAAAAAATTTGTTTGGTCTTTGTTCCAGGTTCCCAGCACAGACCTTTGAAACCCTTGAATTTCCATTCTAGAGTGTTTGTTATTCATGAACCCCTTGGCTCACAAATGACACTATACTAATGAGTCTTATGGTGGGCCCCCAGACAGTTACAGCCAGGGTCCTGGTCACCAGACAGACCAACCCCTTGATCAGAGTTGGGACTTTGAGCCACCCTGAACTCCAGAGAGGGGAAATGAAGCTAGAAACATGTGCCTGATGATTTAATCAGTTATGCCTCTGTAATGAAAGTCCAAGACAGCGAGCCCTTGGACACAGGCTCGATGGAGCTTCCTGGTTAGTGATGCACTGATGCAACAGGAGGATGACCTGCCCTAATTTCATGAGAAGGAGGCATGAAAACTCTGAGATATGCCCTATGTATATCTTCATTTGACTGGTCCTCATTTTTATCCTTTACAACAAAATTCTAATTATAAGTACTGCACTCTCCTGAGTTCTATGTGATATATAGTAAATTATTGAACTAAAGGGGGTCATAAGAGCCCCTGAATTTGAAAACACTCAGTTGGAAGTGCCAGTGGCCTGGAGATTCCAAAGATGCAGCTGGCATCTGAAGCAAGGGCAAGTCCCGGTGGAAACCATACCCTTAAACCTGTGGAGTTTCACACTAACTCTGACTCTTTGGTGCCAGAATTGCAGCATATACGTCAATGTCAGAATAAAATCATTTGCTTGTGTGAGAGCAGAAACAACTAATGCTAAAAGGAATTGGGAACCACTTTTTCACGTAAATTTCAGCACATATGTTGAAGGGACACTTATGTTGATTGACATAAGACTGGTAATTCCTCACGAATTTGGGTTAAAGACATGACTACCGATGAATCTGGTAGTTTTTCTGACCTTAAATGAATTGTAAGGGAAAAGAGTACTATGGCACCTTTATAATCTTGTTGCTCTTTTGGTTCCTCCAAATCCCAAATGATTACATGTGTAAGTACAAGCATTAAAAATATGTTAAGCAGATTCTGGGTCAATTTTGTCTAATAAAGAATCTCATTTGTATCTCACAGAGAATCTAATGCCTATAACATGAAATTATACTTGATATCTGGTGACCACTCCCATTTTCTCTCTCATATAAAACCTGCTGAATCATATTCCAAATTCACATGATTTTATTCTCATTTTGCCCGTAGCATGTGAGTGGAGGCAGGGAAACGGGTGGGGACAGGGGTGGTCATGGTATTAGATTCCTGGTCTTGTACTACCTACTTCTCAAAAGGCTCATACATCAAACAGTAGTGAGCAATGAGAGACCAAAACCACCATCAGGTCTCTCTCTGTCATAAAGGAGTTTAGACTTTCAACATGATGAATTCTCTTTGATAAAAGAATAAAGTGATGCATTGTCTCTAGAGGAAGCGGCTGGGGTTCCCATGGTCTTCACAACAGGCAAAGTGCCAGCTAACCATACCTCCTGTCTCCTCCTTGTTTTGTCTCTTCCACATAATAAAATGAAAGACACAGATGTCCAATTCTACTCAAATATTTTCTTTTAAACTACAGAGATGGACTGCTGCCTCTCTCCATTTGAAGGACTGAACTTTTGTGAGAAAAGAAGTAACAGAAAAGACAGTTTCGTTAGAAGCTGCTGAATAATGAGGCCATTAGATATGAACAGGATATGTGTCCCTTTAAACATCATAAGTATCAGTACTATAGTCATTCAGCCATTTGCCCAAAGGTGCAGACACCAGATCCTTTGGCTGTACCTTGTTCTTTCTTTCTCCCTCTTCCTCTAAAGTTTTAATTAAATTATATATTTAAGTGGTATCAGGAATATGTGAAAATTTAATCCCTGGTCGGTTAGTATTAGCTTTTTTTCAGTGAGAAAATGAGTTTCCTTGCCTGCTTCTGGATCCAGCAGGGATTGCATGTAACTTCAGCATTTCACAGTAAAATTGCTTGTATCCAAAGGGCTGAATTAGCCTTGCAATCTCAGTTAGTGTCACTTTAAGACTAAATGCATCCTAAAAATGGAAATTTAGAATTTGAGCAGTCTGAGAGCTTTCACTCATCAAGCACAGCTATTGTTTGGGAAATTTACCCATTCCAGTTTTCCAGTTCTTCTTCAAGCCTTTTTTTTGTGCAGAGAACTACACTTCTAGTTATGTGCAGGCAAATTCACACATCACATCCAGCCAAGGTGTAGTAAACTACATTCACACTCTACTCCGTTACCCATTAAGTTTCAAAACATTTTACAATATTGTGAAGTCACAGTTCCTAGATTCTTGTTTACACCAGAAAACTCCAATCCCTGGCCTGTATACATATTAGGACTTATGACTGCATCAGTTTATTGGGTGACAAATTAAACTGCCTGTGACTATAAATATGTCAGAGTACATGATAGAAATTCAAAGCTCAGATTCAGATTCTAGAGAGTGACCCCAGGGTCTCCAAATATGCCAGTTAGAAGTTCTCTATATATCCCCTCCAGTCTCTGTACAAGATGTTTGCATCTTCTCTGGATAGCATCCATGTTGATGATTGGGAGTCATTAAAATAGATGTGACATCCGTTTTTAGTCTTCAGCTTTGCTCAGACACAAGTTAATGCACATTAACTTTAACACAAGTTAGAGACATTGACCATTCTTCAGTTTCCACCTTGAACATATCTCCTTTCTTGTACAATGAAAATACTACAGGGGTACCTAAGTGGCTCAGTCAGTTAAGTTTCCAACTCTTGTTTTCATCTCAGGTCAGGATCTCAGGGTTCATGAGACTTGAATCCTGCATCAGGCTCCATGCTCAACAGGGAGTCTGTTTGAGATTCCCTCCCTCTCTTTCTCTGCTCCTCCCCCTGCTTGTATTCTCTCTTTCTTTCATAAATAAGTAAATAAATCTTAAAAAAGGAAAAAAAAAGAAAATAGTACTTAACTTAAAGCCAAACAGACCCAATCCTTCATCTCTGACTTACTAGTCAGTATTCTTCCATATGTTAATGTTGGATATATCATATCAGTATGTTTTAGTCTCTTCATGTGTGAAAATGAGGATAAGGATGTCTATTTTAGAGGATTATTGTATGGGATGACTGAAAAGCTATATTTAAGTACTCAACATAAATGGTGACCTATAACAGGTGCTAAAAACATGTTAGATTCCTGTCCATTCAGAAAAGTCAAAGGCCTAAGGCATCATCTGAATACAAAAGGAACATTTTAGAACAGATGAGTCAAGGTCAGTTTTCTTTCCAAGGTGAAGAACTGCTGTGCAGTTGTGTATGAACCTTTCCTTAATTGTCAACCCCTCATACAAGAAGTTATAAACTCTTCCTTAGATAGCCATACAAAAGAGAAAGAGTGAGGAAGAAAGGGGGAGAAAATGTGCCCCTCCCTCCTCAACTACACTATCATTTTGGTTTAAATATCATCATTTGCATATTTTTTATCTAAACTGAGAAAGGCAACCTTCTCATACCTAATCACCAGGAAACAGCTGGCAGCAGCCTTGGAAGCTTTTATCAATATGCCAAATTTTATTTTGGTTTATAATTTAAAAAATGAGAGTAAAGTGACAGAGACCGTATCATTTCAAAGGTTTTTTTTCCCTTTTTTTTAACATATTAAAAAGCTCCCTGCTCTCTCTCTCCTTCTCTCTTTTGTGAGATGGAGTAGGAGGAGGAAAAACATGGTAATGAAGTGAAAAAATAAAATGAGAAATAATCAGGACCCAGACAAGGAAAAGTAGCAATTCCATCCACCCCTTCTCCTTCTTCATATATACAAAGTATCAGAACAGCTAAGGATGATAGGCAAGAGGAATAAAAAAAAATAAGCGGGGTGGGACATAGATTAGGAGAGAGAACAGTTAAACCTGAATGTCTATAGAATTAAGCTAGAAGTTAGAAAATTACGTAGAACTGGTTTCAATCTACCTTTTGGGAGAAAAAACTTCCAAGGTGACAACAACTATTATTATCACCACAACTGCCACTATTACTGCTACTACTACCACCAATAACAATAATAAAAATATCTTCCTTTAGCTTAATATATAACAGGTGATTTTTTTTTAATTGCAATTTGAAGCAGGTGCCTGAAAATATAATGGGGCTAGATGAGAGTATGTTAACATCTGTGAGCTCTCTCACCTTATGAATAATCAGATCTAACCCTATGAATAACCACATCTAACCACAAGGTCCATTTCCTCTATAGTCTCTCCATATATGTTCAGAGTGACAATATAGAATTTTCTTTTTCTTTATTTCCTTGTGTCCTTCCTCTTTAATCCTTGAGGAACAGGTGTTTTTAGTAAGAATAGAAAACCAGACACTATCCTCATAATAACTCATGAAAGCTATGTGAGTTGACCAATATCATCAAGAGAAAGATGCTTTTGGCCATAGATCACCACTCTGGGGATTAGGTCTTTCAGCAATAGCTACTGAAGATAGAAAATAAACACTGGATACCCCTTTCCAGGACATATCTACGACCACAAAACCATGGGGTATGTTTTGTTGGATGAGGCAGTACCCACTGGCAGAGTTGGGACAAAATCAAATGACAAAGAAAAACATGAAAAAGTATAAAATGAAAGGGAGATCCAAGAAGACTCTGTAGATGCCCTTTGTATCAATGGGGAAAAAAATTAAAAGAACAGGAAGAGAAGATTTTTCCACATCCTTGAGTCTCTCTACGAAACCCAATGCCATTCTGCATTCTTATTTGGTTCTATGTCTTAGATTGAAGTACTCCTATGCCCTGGTTTCCCATGGCATCACCCTTTATGGATGCTCTTTGTCAGTCTCCTGTGCATGCTCTGCTTCCTGTACTTACCATATAAATATTGGGTATTTCTCAAAGTGTGTTCTGGTTCTTCTGTTTTTCTCACTCTTAGAAACTTCAGAGGAGGGGTTATTTCTAATCTCATGGCATAAATTGCCAAATATATACAGAAAACACACACACACACAGATGCCAGATGTCTCCTGAGCTCTCTACATGAATATCCAACTATATAATTAAGTGCTTATACACAGAGACTTCTGAAAATCAGCATGTCAAAGTGTAAATTCTATCCACCAACAAATTTACTTCTACTTATCATATTCCAGTAGTTGCTCAAGTCTGATATTTAGTTGTTTATTCTTGACTCCATTCACTCTGCACCCCCTCAATCCAATAAATAACTGAATCGCATGGAATCTAATTCACAAATCTCTCAAATCTTTTCATTCTCTCTCCATTGCCACTGTTACCACTGTCATTCAAGACAATATCATATTTCTCTCAGAGCATTAATATACTCTCCTGATTGGTCTCTTTATCACTGGTGTTATTCCCCTCAAATACATTTTCTACTTTGCAGTCAGAGCACTATTTAAAAAATACACAATTTTAGGGGAGGAGCAAGATGGCAGAGGAGTAGGAGACCTAAATATCTTCAGGTTCCAGGAGTTCAGCTAGATAGTTATTAAACCATTCTGAACACCTACAAACCCAACAGGAGATTGAAGAGAAAAAGAGCAGCAATTCTAGGAAGAGAAAAGCAATGACTTTCTGGAAGGTAGGACGTGCGGAGAAGTGAATCTGAAGTGACAGGAAGATAGACTGTAGGGGAGGGGCCGGCTCCCTGCAAGTGGTAGAGCAGCAGAGCACAAAATCAGAACTTTTAGAAGTCTGCTCCACTGAGAGACCTTGTACCAGAAGCTAATCAGGAGGTAGAGCCCTCTTGGGGACAGTGTGATCTCAGGACCTGCAGGGTCACAAAATGAGCAGAGGTTTCTCAGCACGGCAGAACTCCCATGAATTGGAGTGGGGAGGCTGGCTGCAGAGACAGAGCCAAGGAGGGAGCTCTCAGCTTGGGGTTACCTTAAACCGTGTCCAGAGCCCAGTTGGGCCATTGCTCTTCAAGCAGGGAATCCACAAGTGGCAGATCCAGGGAGACAGCCTCCTACCTCTTCTGAGAGGGGTGGCATGGGAGCACAGCTGCAGGAATCTGCTGGGTTTGGGGACTTCAAAAGGAGTCATGCACCAGAGACAGAAATGCTCAGTCACAGGTTAGATGGGCATGGAGCATGGCTGGAGACCAGGGAGATGGGAGGGATTTACTGCTTTTCTCTGATGGCTCACTGAGGAGTGGGGCCTGAGCTATCAGCTCCTACAGGGTCATTAATTGGGAGGCCACCATCTTCATTCCCATCCTCCAAAGATCTATGGAAACCATTCAGTAAACAAAATCTCCCAAAAGCAAACCTGAGCAGATTGCTTAGCCTGGCCCCTGGCAAGGACAGTACAATTCTGACTCAGGCAAAGACATGTAAGAATCACAGCAACAGGTCCCTCCCCCAGAAGAACATCCAGCCAAGATCAAATTCACCGATTAATGAGAACTTCAGAACTTCAGAATTATGAGAATAGAGCACATAGAATTAATGGCTTTTCCCCCATGATTCTTTAGTCTTTCAAAGTTAAATTTTTATAATTTTTCCTATTTCCTATTTTAACGTTTTTAAACTATTTTATGTTATCAATACCTTTTTAAAAGTCTTTTTAAATTTTCATTGTTATAGTCATATTATATCCCTTCATTGTATTTAACTTTAATTTTTTGTTTACATATAGGTTTTTCTTTCTTTAAGATTTTGGGATACAGTTTCTTCTAACAGATCAAAATGTATTCTAAATCTAGTGCATGGCTTTTGTCTAGTCTCCAGCCTGATTACATTCTTTCTTCTTTCATTTTCTTTTTCCAACCAACTTCTTATCTTATCAATTCCTTTTTTAGAATTATTTTTAATTTTCATCTTTACAGTCATATTCCATCCCTTCATTGTATACCCTTATTTTTTTTTGTATATATATATATATATATATATATATAGTGTGTGTGTGTGTGTGTGTATATATATATATATACACATATATATATATATATTTTTTAAATTTTGGGAGGCAGTTTCTTCCAACAGAACAAAATACACCCAAAAGCAAGTGTAGGGTTCTGTTCTAGTCACCAGTCATACCAGTCATATACATATATATGTATTTATTTGACTATATAAATATATAATTTTATTTTTTCCCCTCCTTTCTTCTCTCCCTGGTTTCAGGTCTCCTCATATTTGGTTACTGTATATTTTACTGGGGTCTTTGCCACCCTTTTAGAATTTTATTCTCTTGTTCATCTATTCTTATCTAGATAAAATGACAAGGCAGAAAAACTCACCTCAAAAACAAAAAACAAAAAACAAGAGGCAGTACCAATGGCTATGGATGTAATCAAAGGGAACATTAGTAGGATGTTCATATTGACCGGAATACTATATCCAACTAGGCTATCATTGAATAGACCTAGAGTTCAGAATAATGACTATCAAGATGCTAGCTGGGCTCAAAAAAAGGCATGGAAGATACTAGAGAATCCCTTTCTGCAGAAATAAAATCCCTTTCTGGAGAAATAAAAGCTAATCAAGTTGAAATAAAAAAAAAAACTATTAATGAGGTGTAATAAAAATGGAGGCTCTTACTGCTAGGATAAGTGAAGCAGAAGAGAGAATTAGTGATATAGAAGACCAAATAATGGAGAATAAAGAAGCTGAGAAAAAGAGAGATAAACAACTCTTGGACCATTAGGGAAGAAGTCAAGAGATAAGTGATATCTTAAGGGAAAACAATATTAGAATAATGAGATCCCAGAAGAAGAAAGAGAGAGGGGGGCAGAAGGTATGTTGGAGAAAATTATAGTAGAGAACTTCCTTAATTTGGGAAGAGAAATAAGCATCAAAATCAGGAGGCACAGAGAACCCCCCTCAAAAATCAATTAAAAATAGGTCCACACTCCATCATCTAATAGTAAAACTTACAAGTCTCAGTGACAAAGAGAAAACCCTGAAAGCAGCTCAGGACAATAAGTCTATAACATACAGTAGAAATATTAGATTGGCAGCAGACCTATCCACAGAGACCTGCCAGGACAGAAAGGACTGGCATGATATATTCAGAGCACTAAATGAGAAAAATATGCACCCAAGAATACTATATCTAGCTAGGCTACCATTGAAAATTAGAAGGATAGATAAAAAGATTCCAGGACACATAAAAACTAAAAGAATTTGCAAACACCAAACCAGCTTTACAGGAAATATTGAAAGAGGTCCTCTAAGCAAAGAGAAAGCCTAAAAGGAGTCGACTGGAAAGGAACAGACACAAAAACAGTAACAGTTACCTTAGGGCAATGCAATGGCACCAAATTTATATCTTTCAATAGTTACCCTGAATGTAAATGGCATACATGCCCCAATCAAAAGACACAGGGTATCAGAATGGATAAAAAACAAGACCCATTGATATGCTGTCTGCAAGAAACTCATTTTAGACCCAAAGACACTCCAGTTTTAAAGAGGGTTGGAAAACAATTTACCATGCTAATGAACATCAAAAAAAAAAAAAACTGGGGTGGCCATCCTTATAGCAAATAAATTAGATTTTAATCCAAAGACTATAATAAGAGATGAGGAAGGACACTATATCATACTTAGTGGGTTTGTCCAACAAGAATATCTAACAATTTTAAATATCTATGCCCCTAACATAGGAGCAGCCAACTATATAAACCAGTTAATAACAAAATCAAAGAAATACATCGACAATAATACAATAATGGTACAGGACTTTAACACCCCACATCCAAGCAAAGGATCAACAAAGAAATAAAGGCTTTAAATGACACACTGGAGCAGATAGACATCACAGAAATATTCAGAACATTCCATCCCAAAGCAACAAAATACACATTCATCTCTAGTGCACTTGGAACATTCTTCAGAATCGATCACATTCAGGCCACAGATCGGGTCTCAACTGGTACCAAAAGATTGAGATAATTTCCTGCATATTTTAAGACCACAATGAATTTAAACTAGAAATCAACCACAAGAGGAAAGTTGGAAAGAACTCAAATACATGGAGGCTAAAGAACATCCTACTAAAGAGTGAATAGGTCAACCAGGAAATTAAAGAAGAATTTTAAAAATTCATAGAAACAAATGAAAATGAAAACACAACTGTTCAAAATCTTTGGAACACAGAAAAGGTGGTCCTGAGAGAAAAGCATATAGCAATACAAACCTTTCTCAAGAAACAAGAAAGTTCTCAAATACACAATACAACCCTACACCTAACGGAGCTGGAAAAGGAACAGCAAAGAAAGCTGAAACCCTGCAAGAGAAGAGAAATAATAAAGATCAGAGCAGAAATCAATGAAATAAAAACCAAATGAACAGTAGAACAGATCAATGTAATTAGGAGCTGGTTCTTTGAAAGAATTAATAAGATGATAAACGCCTGGCCAGACTTATCAAAAAAGAAAAAAAAGAAAGGAATCAAATTAATAAAATCATGAATGAAAGAGGAGATATCACAGCTAACACCAAAGAAATACAAACAATTATAAGAACATGTTATGAGCAACTATATACCAGCAAATTAGATAATTTGGAGGAAATGAATGCATTCCTAGAGATGAATAAACTACCAAAACTGAACCAGGGAGAAATAAAAAAGCTGAACAGATCCATAATGAGGAAGGGAATTGAAGCAGTAGTCAAAAATCTCCCAACAAACAAGAGACCAGGGCCAGATGGCTTCCCAGGGGAATTTGCCAAACATTTAAAGAATAATTAATACCTATTCTCCTAAAACTGTTCTAAAAGATAGAAATGGAAGGAAAACTGCCAAACTCATTTTATGAGGTCAACATTACCTTGATCCCAAAACCAGATGAAGACCCCATCAAAAAGGAGAATGATAGACGAATATCCTTGATGAACACAGATGCAAAAATTCTCACCAAAATACTAGCCAATAGGATCCAGCAGTACTTTATTTTTTTTTAAGATTTGTTTAATTTATTTATTTAACAGAGAGAGATCACAAGTAGGCAGAGAGGCAGGAGGGTGGGGGGGAGGACAGGCTCCCCGCTGAACAGAGAGCCCAATGTGGGGCTTGATCCCAGGACCCTGAGATCATGACCTGAGCTGAAGGCAGAGGCTTAACCCACTAAGCCACCCAGGTGCTCCAGTACTTTAAAAAAGACTATTCACCATGACCAGGTGGGATTTATTCCTAGGCTGCAAGGTTTGTTCAACATCCACAAATCAATCAATGTGATACAATATATTAATAAAAGAAATAACAAGAACCATATGATACTCTCAAGAAATGCTGAAAAAGCATTTGACAAAGTACAGCATCTTTTCTTGGTCAAAACTCTTCACATTGTAGGGATAGAGGGTATTTACCCCAATATCATCAAAGCCATCTATGAAAAAAACACAGCGAGTATCATTCTCAATGGGGAAGAACTGACAGCTTTTCCTCTAAGGTCAGGAACACGCAGGTGTCCACTATCACCACTGCCATCAACATAGTAAGAGAAGTCCTAGCCTCAGCAATCAGACAACAAAAAGAAATTAAAGGCATTGAAATTGGTGAAGAAAAAGTCAAACTCTCACTCTTTGCAGATGATATGATACTTTAGGTGAAAAACCCAAAAGACTCCACTCCAAAACTGCTAGAACTCATACAGGAATTCAGTAAAGTGTCAGGATATAAAATCAATGCACAGAAACCAGTTGCATTTCTATACACCAACAGCAAGACAGAAGAAAGAGAAATTAGGGAGTTGGTCCCATTTACAATTGCACCCAAAACCATAAGATACCTAGGAATAAACCTAACTGATGAAGCAAAGAATCTGTACTCAGAAAACTATAAAGAACTCATGAAAGAAATTGAGGAAGACACAAAGAAATGGAAAAATATTCCATGCTCATAGATTGGAAGAACAAATATTGTGAAAATGTCTCTGCTACCTAAAGAAATCTACACATTTAATGCAATTCCTATCAAAATACCATCAACCTTTTTTCAAAGAAATGGAGCAAATAATCCTAAAATTTATATGGAAACAGAAAAGACCCCAAATAGCCAGAGGAATGTTGAAAAAGAAAACCAAAGTTGGTGGCATCACAATTCGAGACTTCAAGCTCTATCGCAAAGCTGTAATCATCAACACAGTATGGTACTGGCATAAAAACAGACACAGAGATCAATGGGACAGAATAGAGAGCCCAGAAATAGATCCACAACTCTATGGTCAATTAATCCTTGATGATGGAGGAAAGAATGTTCAATGAAAAAAAGACAGTCTCTTCAACAAATAGTGTTGGGAAAATTGGATAGCCACATACTACTGAAGAATGAGATTGAACCATTTCTTTATACTACACACAATAATAGACTCAAAATGAATGAAAGACCGCAGTGTGAGACAGAAATCCATCAAAGTCCTTGAGGTGAACACAGGCAGCAACCTCTTCGACCTCAGCCATAGCAACTTTTTCCTAGAAACATTGACAAAGGCAAGGGAAGCAAGGGCAAAAATGAACTATTGGGACTTCATCAAGATCAAAAGCTCTTGCACAGCAAGGGAAACAGTCAACAAAACCAAAAGACAACCGAAAGAATGTTAAAGATATTTGCATATATATGACTTTATATATGATATATATATGACTTTATATATAAATATATATATAAAGAAGGATGTGTATATATGTATATGTAAAAGGATGTATATGCAAGACTTTATATATATAATATGACTTTTTATATAAGATATATGACTTTATATATGATATATATATGACTTTATATATAAATATATATAGAGAGAAGGATGTGTATATGTGTATATGTAAAAGGATGTATATGCAAATGATATATCAGATAAAAGGCTAGTATCCAAAATCTATAAAGAACTTATCAAGCTGGGCGCCTGGGTGGCTCAGTGGGTTAAGCCGCTGCCTTCGGCTCAGGTCATGATCTCAGGGTCCTGGGATCGAGTCCCGCATCGGGCTCTCTGCTCAGCAGGGAGCCTGCTTCCTCCTCTCTCTCTGCCTGCCTCTCTGCCTACTTGTGTTCTCTGTCAAATAAATAAATAAAATCTTTAAAAAAAAAAAAAAAAGAACTTATCAAGCTCAACACCCAAAGAACAAATAATCCAATCAAGAAATAGGCAGAAGACATGAACAGACATCTCAGCAAAGGAGACATCCAAATGTCCAAAAGACACATGAAAATGTCCTCAACATCACTGGGCATCAGGGAAATACAAATCAAAACCACAGTGAGATGCTACCTCATGCCAGTCAGAATGGCTAAAAGTAACAAGTCATGAAATGACAGATGTTGGTGAGGATGCAGAGAAAGGGGAACCCTCCTACACTGTTGGTGGGAATGCAAGCTGGTGCAGCCACTCTGGAAAACAGCATGGAGGTTCCTCAAAAAGTTAAAAATAGAGATACTGTATGACCCAGCAATCACACTACTGGGTATTTACCCTAAAGATACAAATGTAGTGATCCCAAGGGGCACGTGCACCGAATGTTTATAGCAGCAATGTCCACAATAGCCAAACTATGGAAAGAACCTGATATCCATCAGCAGATGAATGGATAAAGAAGATGTGATATATATATATGACTTTATATATATATATATATATATATAAATATATAAATATATAAATATATATCTGACTTTATATATATGAGTTTATGTATATAATATATAATATGACTTTATATATATAATATGACTTTATATATAAGATATATGACTTTATATATGATATATATGACTATATATAAATATATATATAAAGAAGGATGTGTATATATGTATATGTAAAAGGATGTATATGCATATATATAAAGAAGGATTTATATATATATAAATATAAAGAAGATGTGATATATATATATATAGTATTCCTATATGAATAGGAATACTATGCAGCCATCAAAAACCTCAAAATCTTGCCATTTGCAATGACATGGATGGAACTAGAGGGAATTATGCTAAGCAAAATAAGTCAATCAGAGAAAGACAATAATCATATGATCTCTCTGATACCACGAATTGAAAGGGAGGGTAGGAGTTTGTTGGGGGTAGGGAGGGGAAAAAATGAAACAAGATGGCACCAGGGAGGGACACAAACCATAATGGACTCTTAATCTCAGGAAACAAACTGAGGTTTGCTGGGGAGTGGTGGGGGGAGGCTGGTTATGGATATTGGAGTGGGTGAGTGCTATGAAATGTGTAAGAGCTATGCTATGGCAAGTGCTGTGGAATGTGTAAGCCTGATGATTCATAGACCTGTACCCCTGGGGCAAATAATATGTTATATGTTAATTAAAAAAAAACCACAATTTCACATGCCATCCTTCTTTGTGAGTCTTTTAATAGCTTTTCAGTTTATTTCAGATGTAGTCTGATATCACCCCATCCTCCACAATACAGACACACACTACAAATTAAAGACTACAAAACCAGTAAATATATCCAAATGTACTTGTTTGAGAAGGAAAAAAAAAAAGCCTAATACAATACTAGTGAACCTAGTTAATAAAATAAGAGAGAAATCCCACAGAAACTCAAAATTGGAAATAAGAATAGGGAACTATTTGTGAAATAATGCACAAGAAGCCTCATAAGAGATTTTTTTCTTAAATGTATACTGATATTTGCAAAACTTGGGTGAAAAGCATAATTGAGCCAGAATAAAGTGGTAACATAAAGAAAAAAATATATACAGTGCTATCAAAAAGGGGATAGAGACTGGGAGAAGGTACTTGTAGTATATTTATAACAAAGTGTTCACAGATCATAATCATAATACACAAATAACTCAAAAAAATCAATAAGAAAAGACAATCTGATAGATTTGACCAAGTGATTTAATAAAATTTGACAGAAAAGTCTATCCAAATAGCCAATAATTATATCAAGGGTGTTTGATTTCATTAGTCTTAACAAAAATGCAAATTAAAACCACAATACACAGCAATATCCACATAACAGAATGATTAAAATTAAAAAGAAATTACCAAGGGTTAGTAGGGAATTGGTTCAATTAGGATCCCCATACACTGCTGGCAGAAATATAAATTTGTATAGTCATTTGGAAGACTATTTTGCCGTGTCCACTACACCTGAGGACACATTTTCCACCACTCAGCAAGTCTATTTCTAAGGATATATTTTATAGTTATATACTCATAATTTAAAGGAAGACATATGCTAGAATGTGAAGAACAAAAATATTCATAAGGCATCTAACTGAAAACCATCCAAAATGTTTATCAATGTAAGAATGAAAGTATATTGTGGTTATGGTCACAATTCACATAATGGAATACTCTACAGTAACAAGAATAAACAAACAATGCAGTAATATGAATTAATCTCGCAACTGTAATGTCAAGAGAAAGAATTCAGGCAAAAGTATTTAGTGTATAATTCTATCAATATAAAGAACAAAAATAGGCAGAACTAATGTATGATGGCAGAAGTGGGAAAAGAAGTTACCCCTGGGGTAGCAACTGCAGTGGGTATCAAAGGGCTTCTGGATGTTGGTAAAATTCTGTTCAATATCTGTATTCTGGTTACAAAGTTATGTTCAGTGGTAATTCATTGAATGGTCCCTTAAGTTTTTTTTTTTTTTTTTTTTTTTTTTTTTTTTGATGGGCCCTAGAAGAGCTGGAGAACATAGCAAGATGTATACTATTAAGGAAAAAAAAGGAGATTCTTAGCTGGCTCAGGAGGTTGAGCACTGGACTTTTAATTTTGGCCATGATCTCAGGGTCTTGAGAGTGACCCCTATGGGTCTCTCTACTCAGCAGGGAGTCTGCTTGACATTCTCTTTCTCCCTCTCCCTCTGTTCCTCCCTCTGTTCATGTACTCTCTCTCCCTCTAAAATTAAAAAAAAAAAATTGGAGAAGTTGTTAAAAAAAACAAAAAACTGCCCTCTTCTTCTCATGAACCATCCCCACCACTACCAAAACAAAACAAACAAACAAACAAACAAACGAAAAACCCACTTACAGTCTTTGCCACTTAGGGAAAAATCTTTCTGGTACTATTTAATTGCTTTTGAGCATAAATGAGGTGGGCATTTTCAAGTTCTGTTACAAAGCTAGCAAACATTGATATTAAGAAAAGTCAAACCAGTCCCAAACCAAAAGAGAGAAATCGTGTATATATTTTATAGATACAGATGCAAAATACTAAATAAAATATTATCAACAGTGTGCAGCAGAACATGAACTGGGGTCCATAGCAGGACTGCAAGAGAGGTCCCAATGAGTAAATCTATTAATACAGTTCACTATATTAAGAGATCAAGTATAGGGGCACCTGGGTAGCTTAGTTGGTTAAGCACCTGCCTTGTGCTCAGGTCATGATCTCTGGGTCCTGGGATTGAGCCCCACATCATGATCCATGCTCAGCAGGGAGTATGCAACTCCCTCTCCCTCTGCCTCTTTCTCCTGCTCATGCACTCTCTCTCAAAGAAATAAATAAAACTTTCTAAAAAGATTTTATTTATTTATTTTTGAGAGAGAGTAAAAGCAGGGGGAGGGGCAGATGGAGAAGCAGGCTCCCCACTGAATAGGGAGCCAGAAGTGAGGCTCCATCCCAGGACCCCAGGATCATGACCTGAGCCAAAGGCAGAAGTTAACTGACTTGAGCCACCCCGATGCCCCATAAATCCTTTTCTTTTAAAGAGATCACATATAAAAATTTGTTGAAAAATGTTAAACATATATTCAGAAAATGCACACCTTTCTTGTTAGGTGAATAAATCTGAATAAAATACATGATCATTTTGTTTTTGTTTATCTGCTATTTTCATGGATTTGCCTATTGTGGATTGTGTATATAAATGGAATCATGCAGGAAGTGACCCTTTCTCTCTGACTTCCTTCACTTAGTGTAATGTTTTCATGGTTTGTCCATGTTGTAGTATTTTGTCCCTTTTAATGGCTGAATAATATTATATTGTATGGAAACACAACATTTTGTTTATCCATTTATTAGTTGTTGGACATTTGCACTGTTTCTACATTTTGGCTATTCTGAGTACTACTGCTGTAAATATCATGTACAAGTCTTTGTTTGAATATCTGTATTAATCTGTTAAGACTGCCATAACAAAAATACCATCGGTTGGGTGGCAAGAACGACAGAACTTTTTTTCCTTACGGTTCTGGAAGCTGGAAGACCAGGATCAAGGTTGCAGCAGGGCTGGTTTCTCCTTAGGTTTTTCTCTTTGATTTGAAAATGGCTGCCTTCTCACTGTGTCCTCACATGGCCTTTTCTCTGTGAGCATACAATCTTGTAATCTTTTTCTTCTTATAAGGACACCAGTCATTTTGGATGAGGGCTATACCCTTATGACCTCAGTTAACTTGAATTACCTCTTTAAAGTCCCTATCTCCCAATGTAGTTACAATGTAGTTATGTTAGGAGTTAGGGCTTCCATATATGAATCCATAAGAGTGGAGGGAGGTGGACAGTACAGTCCTTAAAAACAACTTCAGGTTGAGGTATATACCTAAGAATAGAATTTGCTGGGGATTATACTAATTTTATATTTAACTTTTTCAGGAGCTACCAAAGTGTTATCCATGGTGCTGCACCACCTTACATTTCTACCAGCAATATATGAGAGCTCCAATTTCTCTATATCCTCACCAACACTTCTTATTTTCCATTAAAAATAAATGGTTACTCCAATAGGTATGGAGCAGTATGTCATTGTGGTTTTGATTTCCATTTCCCTCAAGAATTTTCCTAATAACATTGAGAATATTTTCATTTGCTTATTAGCCATTTCTGTATCTTTGGTGAAATGTCTATTCAAGTCCTTCACCCATTTTTTTAAATGGGTAGTTTGTATTTTAGTTGTTGAGTTATAAGAGTTGGTTTCTTGCTAATATTGCATTTTATACATGTATATATCTTACAAGCTCATATGTAATAAACACATACAATTTCTTCCTCTCAAAAGCCAGTTTCATATTTAGATGTAAAACATTGCATTACATTCCTATTAAGGTTAGTACCAAGAAAAGAATATTTATTATCACAAATATTTAACACTGTTATAATTAGAGATCACTATAAATAGACAAGATAAAGAAGTAACGTGTGTACCAATAGTAAAGCAGAAGCAACAGTCATTATTTAGATAGAACATATTTATATATCTATAAAACCAGAGAAAAACTGAGAAAGCATTAAATCAATAAGAGAAGTTTGACAGGAGTCTATGCAAATTAAAGTATAAGGGGGAGCCTGGGTGGCTCAGTGGGTTAAAGCCTCTGCCTTCAGCTCAGGTCGTGGTCTCAGGGTCCTGGGATGGAGCCCCACAGCAGGCTCTCTGTTTAACAGGGAGCTTGCTCCCCTCCCTCGCTGCCTGCCTCTTTGCCTATTTGTGATCTCTGTCTGTCAAATAAATAAATAAAATCTTTTTAAAAAGTTAATGTATAAAAACCAATAGCTTTTCTACATATAAACAAATGCCAGTATAAATATGAAGAAACCATCCCATATATAGCAACATTGTGTTGCAGATAAAAATGCAGTAGAATTATACTTGAAAAGCTATTAACCACCTTTAAGGTTCAGTTTCCTTATCAATAAAATGGGTACAATGATCCCCTTTCTGTCCTACTTCAGAGAGTTATAATAAGTAAGAGCTTGATTGGTAAGATACAGAGTATTAAACAAAAATTGCTGCCACCAAGACAAGGCGAACTGATTGGCTGTGTCCCTGATTCTAATTTCACTGGACAAATTCACATGCATTTGACCTCTCTCAAAATCCTCAGAAGCGTTTGCCTGGGTGGCTCAGTGGGTTAAAGCCTCTGCCTTTGGCTCAGGCCCTGGGATCGAGCCCTGCATCAGGCTCTCTGTTTGGCAGGGAGCTTGCTTCACCCTCTATCCCCCTGACTGCCTCTCTGCCTACTTGTGATCTCTATCAAGTAAATAAATAAAATCTTTATATATATATATTTTTTTTTTTAATTAAAAAAAAATCCTCAGAATCTCCTGACTCAAGAGACATTTTGAACTCTGATTTGTCTCATCAATTAATATGTTGTTTTCTTTCCAGGTGGCTGTGCAGTCATCCAAAAGAACTAAAAGTAGGATTAACTGTTATGACAAGATTTAAAATAGCTGAAATTATATTCGTTCTTAGGAAAGAAAGGAAATGCAGCATAGAAATAACCTAAGAGTCCTGATTATTTTATGTACAAAAAGAAGGTAAGGTAAGAATATTTTGGAGGAAACTGAATATTATCACATGGTGATGAATTTTTAGGTTAGTCTTACTTTCACAGTTTGCATGCGTAATTTAGGCATTATTTTCTCTACAGCTAATGATGTAAAATGGGGGGCAGATGTGATACCAATGATCGAGTCACTTGAGATGGGAATTCTGTGAGTGTACTTAGTTCTGATCATGGACTAGAGTTACCTAAGAAGCTGTTTTAAATATCAATACTCAGGCTCCCCCCGTAGAGAATCTCATTTAAATGGTCTATATGGTGACCAGGGTGTTGGTCTTTTTAAAAGTATTAAAGGACACTCTACTGTGCAGTCACAAATGAGAGCCATGTAGTCTATGGACCTGAATGGAATACTCATTTTCCCCTTTCTCCATTTAACTTCCTTCTTTTATCTGTATTTTTTTTTTCTTCAAGCGAACTATGAAATGCTAGACTTTTATGCCATCTTTTAATTGACATAAACAATTTCCATTTATTTTTTTCAAAGTATGAAGTATTCAAGCTTCACATAACTGATGAGGTAAGTGAGTAACGGTTGGAATCCCTTAACTCACCCTTCAGATAGTCCCTAGCAAATGTTTAATAGCAGTAACAGAACTACGACCCAGCAACAGGAAAGAGTGCTGTGCCCAAGTGAAATTATTTGAGGGAATTTAGAGAAAAATACAATAATTAACTTGCATTTGGATTTGACTAAGGGGCCATGAGTTAAGACCTGAAAATTATATGCCTAAAATAGATCTTTAATATTGGCAAGCCATCTGGATCTTGACTTTATGTATTATCCAAAAATCATTGCACTCTTAAAAGACTAAATATCTCTGTAAATGAAAGGAATATTCATTTCTTCACATATGGTATGGCCTCAAGTATACTGCTTATGCTGCATAAAATAATAAAAGAGAGATCCATTCAGAAAGCAGTTTAGTAGTGACACCGATTGCTGGGAAATCAGATAGTCTTCAGTCATTTCCCAACCAAATTCAGAATTTCGATTTTACTTTAATTACAAACCAGAAACAAAGCCATCACACACACACACACACACACATACACACACATCCCCTCCTTTAAAAAAAAACAACAACAACAACCAAAACAAAACAAGAAAACCAACAAACCCAAACCAATCCAAAATTTGAGGCTTTCCTTAAGAAAATAACATTTATAGTAAGTATTTTTAAAAATTCCTCATGAGGCAAATTGTGCTGGAGAGAAAAGGTAAATGTCTTGGAGAATGTTTACCTTCTTCCTCCCTGTTTTACTCAGTTGCTAGAGCTTGAAGCTCTTTAAGGGTCAAGATTTACAGGCTTTAGTTACAAATCTGCAGTAACTGTTGCATTAAAATGAGGTATGCTTTACTTCTGCCTACCCAGACTTGCCTGATACCAAATAGTTAGAACATGTACCTCTGTCTCTCCTTTTTAACAAAGGCAGCATTGCTGAGGATCAAAGTGGCTTTCAGTTAGCAACCAACCTTAGAACTTACTGTTGTTCTCAGTTCCTTGAGTGTGGGCATCCCAAGGAGCTAGAAAACTCAAGGGATGCTTATCACATAGAGCTGTCCCTCAGAATCTACTCCTGGTCTGATTTAATCCTGGCCCCAGGGTTCCGTCTACTGAGCTTTATGCCAGCTTTATGACCAATCTGGTAATGTCAGGCCACAAAGGAAGGACAGAATATGATATCTCCAGAACCCAACTAGATGAGACCACCATATAGTTTCACAAGCAACACCTTGCCTATGATCTTTAGCCATTTCGGCTTCAGAATAGTAGCTACCTTGAATCTTGTCTCATTGAGATACCATGGGAATCAGACTTATGGGGATTTGCAAGTTGGGTATTGTATTAGTTAAGATTACCTGGGCTGTAGACAGTAAAACTTGACTTTGGTCTACAATAAGGGAAAAGCCTACTTTAGAACAATATATTGAGTGGTTTGTATAAACATGGCTTAGGAAAGACAGGGTCTCTGGTATTTCCCAGGATATGATTTGCAGAAACTTCCAGGAGATTTCAAACTATTCATCTTTAGCCATTTTATGCCTTTGAATTAGTCAGTCAGACTGTCATGGACATCTCTAAGTAGTCTCATTTCAGTCCATTCACAACTCCAAGGCACTTTAAGTATTATGTCATTTTTCTTGAGAGCAATTTGCCTCACCTAGTTATTGCCAGAACTACACTCAAACATACTCAAAACTTTATGCTCAAAACCAAAGTTCCTAAGCCAAAATTTTATGTTTTTGTTTTTGTGGTTTTTTTTTTTTAATTTTATGTTCTTTATCTTCTCATATTGCTTTCATGACTTAGAAGGAAATTGCTGGAAAGATACTGAAGTGAATATTGTGGTGTGTTCTCTTCTCCCAGGAGAGTTTGCTGTGAGATGCTGAGCTGCTACAGGGAGGTTTAGAAGAATGAGAGGGGACTGAGGGCTTTTCTAAGAACCAGTATCAGATATGGAAAAGCATGGCCTTGGGAATCCTATAATACAAGTGGAATTCTGGTCTTTCCTCCTATTAACTGCACGACCTTGAGCGACCTTCTTACATCTATAATCTAGGAATAGAACTACCTATCTTGAAAGAATTAAATGTGTTGATGTAGGTAAATCTCCTAGAAGAGTGAACCTAAGTGACTTTAAAAGAATAAGAGATGAAAGAGAAATAGGAAATAATAGAAACTAGTTTAAAAAAAAAAAGAATAGAAATAGGGAAGAGCCAATTGGAAATAGAACTCATCTGGGGAATATATGTCACTAAACCAGAGGCTCATATTGTCTGAAGATGATACACAATAGAGATACTCAACAGGGAAGTTAGGGTTAGATTGTAATTCCATCTTTTGACTGGCCCTCTAAGAAGTAGAGGACAGAAAACTTAGAGACCACTGCAAGAAGCAAAAGATAGCTGATGGGGCACTGTGATTATTCACCAAGAAGGAGATGAGATTCCATGCTACGCCAGAGATGGAAATATCACCTTAACAAGCATGGACAGCCCCCAATGGACTATAAAATTCATTTGGTGGCTGTGATAACTCAAAAGAGCCAGGTGGCACATCAGTAACAAGGGAAGACATAAATTTTAATTTATGAGGCTCATCAATGTTCTGGTCAGAAAGGGACAAACTCTCTACTCTTCGGCTCAGTAATCCAATCTAATGGGAAGAGAAAGCATTTTGAAGTGAAACTCATCACTACTAAAGAATCCTTTTAAAAAATTATTGTGTGTGAGTGTGTGTGTGTGTGTGTGTTTATGGATTTGGTGGCTAAATTGTTGACAGGGTAGTGTGGATGGGAAGCAATCAGTAAATTTTTGAGCTATATATAAGCTAACACTTTTCATCCTCAAGGCAATTTCTTTACTGAAAGTCTGATGGCTTTATGAGTAAAAGTAGGGCTGACCAGGTTTTGTGTCCTGCCAGGAAAAGAAAACTTGCTTATGTAATACAAACATGACTCTAAAATAAAAATACATTTTCCTTTATTAACACACTCTAAAAAGTAATTATCTTTTTGAAAACATGACAGACCCAATTCATGAATTTGCCAAGTATTCTCTGTGGCAGACAGAGTCCACATTGTTCCACACATAGCAGACCTTCCTACATAAAACCCTGTGTATTTACATACATGTACCTCACGTCTGGGTGTCTAGCACATGGGCCAAATCAAGCAGTTGCTCAATAAAGATTTAAAGAATGACTGAGGCCTAACTAGTTTACTTTTAAAACTTATATCCTTTCTATATGCTTACTCTCTCTATAGCTATCTTTAATCTACCTATCAATCATCTGTCTTCAATATTGGTCTATCTATCTATATATACATGTATATGATATATAGGTAAATATACATACATACATACATATATATCCACACACACATATAGATCTATATTGATATAGACTGTTCTGTATCTCACAGTCACCCCCAACCCAGTCGCTGCCATCTCAGCCCAGTGCAATTACAATGATACCTAATCCCCAACCCCCAACTCACCACTATCCAAACTGGCCCTCACATTTAATAGAGCTGTCTTCCTCCAGTATAAAACCACCCCTAAAAATGATATCACCATTTGTTTCCTCTCAGATTTATCTCCATAACCTCACTCAATTCTACTTTCCTGGCTTTATTTTCCACCATAGTACTTACCAGCATCTGATGGTATTTGTGTGTTTTTATTTTAGTTTGCCTGCTTATTGTCATTCTCTGTTCATATTACGTGAGTTCAGCAGAAGTGGAGACTTTGATGTATTCACTTCTCTATCATTAGTGCTTGGAACAGAGCCTGGCATTAATAAGGGCTCACAACAAATTTTTCCAATAATGAATGAATTCCTCTACTACCTAGGCAGAATATAGTGCCTGATACAAAGTAAGCAATCCAGAAATGTTCATTGAATAAATGAATGAACACATGAACATATCAAAATTGAAAACGTGTCTAAGAGGTATCTAAACACTAACTCCTTCTATCTTTATTTGCCCTCCTTCTCTGATTCAGCCTTATGATTTTGAAGTTAATGGTCGAGTTTCTATGAATCTCAGGTTGAGCAAGACACAGTAGGAGAAGGCGTAGGGCCTCTTCTGCCTACCTAACCAGCCCCGCTGGGTCACAGCATGCCTTTACTCCCACCCCTTGAAAAACTGGCATGAACCAGAAATTAATAAATTAACAATATTCTGCTTATATGTATAATCAATTAGTACTCTGCCTACTCATTCATTTCTTTCTGGGCGTCCTCCAAAAGCTCTAAATCTAACAGACAGTGGGGAACAACTGTGAGACTATTATCCAAACGACTTAAATGAGAATAAAAAGCTTCCAAAAACAGAAGCAAAATATTCACAAGATCCACACTTCCTCTCCACTGAACTAAACCATTATATGCATTATTTGCAGAACACATTTCATAAGAAATTTAAAGAATTTTTTTGAAAATCATTTAAAAATCCATTTTTCTAATGTCAAGAATCACGAGAGTTAAAGTTAACCTATTTGAAACAGATTTCTCCCTTCAAAACAAATGGATGGAGATCCTCTAAGATCAATTACTTAAGGTATTTCTCATCTTTCTTACTACAATTGTCCTTCTATTCCCAATTTTATGGTTATATACAAATTTTATTTTATTTTATTTTATTTTTAAAGATTTATTTATGAGGGGGGGCACCTGGGTGGCTCAGAGGGTTAAGCATCTGCCTTTGTCTTGGGTCATGATCTCTGGGTCCTGGGATCAAGCCCCCCACATCAGACTTCCTGCTGGGTGTGGAGTCTGCTTCCCCCTCTCCTTCTCTTCTCCCCCCAACCACTCATTCTCTCTCTCACTCAAATAGAATCTTCTTTAAAGGTTTATTTATGAAAGAGAGGGATCAAATAAATAGAATCTTCTTTAAAGGTTTATTTATGAAAGAGAGGGATCAAATAAATAGAATCTTCTTTAAAGGTTTATTTATGAAAGAGAAGGCAAATGAGTGATCATGAGCGGGAGGAGGGGCAGACGGAGAAGGAAAGAGAGAATCTCTAGCAGACGCCTAGCTGAGCACAGAGCCAGACAGGGTCTTGATCTCACTTCCCCAAGATCTCATAACCTGAGCCAAAATCAAGAGTCCTACACTTAACCAACTGTGCCACTGAGGCACCCTGGTTATATTTGAATTTTAGTTCATTTTTTAAAATGTAAGAAAAAAAATGATCACAAATTTCTTACAAAAGAATGTTAAGAGATACAAATAACTCAAAAATAACTGACCACTCATTAAGCAAATATTTATTGAGTGTCTACTAAATGTCACGTGTTGTTCTATGAGGCTGCATATCTAACAGTGAACAAGAGAGACACATATTCATGCTCAAGGCACTTATATTCTAGTTGGGCAGGGGGATATGGGCATATAACAAAATTAAAAGTTAAGTATGTCATTTGTTAAACAGATGTGCTATGGAACCAAATGAAGCAAGGAAAGTAAATGGGGAGGTTGAATGCATTAGTTTACCTATTTTGCATAAAGGGCCATGAAAACCTCACAAAAAAAGATATTATCTAAGTAAAGACTGCATGGAGGTAAGGGAGGTAGTAGCCACAAGGACATTTACAGAAGAGACTCAGATACCATATCTCATCTTTGATTTCAATTGTGCACTTAAAAAGCACATCATTGTGCATGCTATGTTACTTATGGAAGAGAGTTTTGAGTGAGGAGCAAAAGCTGTCTTTTGGAAATTTACCTTCTCAAACTTGTAGCTCTCCTCTTCTTTCTGGACAATTCATTTTTTTCCTCACCATAGCTCTCTCTCTCTCTCTCTCTCTCTCTCTCTCTTTTTTTTTTTTTATAATGAGTAAAATATTTAAGTAGACCTGCTATGGGATTGATTCCACTGTGTAATGATCAAGACATTTGTTGAATAATTTTCAGAAAACCATGATTTTTAGCACAATTCAAGGTACTCACATGGTCCAGAAACAGGTTGAAGAGTCTGAGTATTCCCTGTTCTTTTTGCCCCAAGGTTCACCAAGTTTTCTTCTCTTAACTTTATAAAGGAAATATATAAGTAGAATTGGGGGGGTAGTTATTAGCTTTGGGTAACTTGTTGAGTCTTAGCTGCTCCCCATCCCTGATAGACTCTTCCTGTAATAAACTTGATACTGACAGAAGCCTATCAAATTATTTGCAAAAGGAAGGTCTGTATGGATAAGCTGCACCCAAGAATCATAGAATAAGAGATTGAGGTGGAAGGAGACTGCAGGGAATCTCTATGCTAATATTTAGTCTTGTAACATAAATGGGGATACTAAGACGTGAGAGGGAAGTGGCATGTCAGTTACATAAGAAAGGAAAGTAAAAATGTGCATATGACAAGGAAGAGAAAAAATGTGCTAAGAGGGACATAACCAAAAAAGGTACAGGAGTTCATCATGTCAACATGGTACGGCTAAAGCATATTTCATTTAGGAGTTGAAAGGTATGGGCTGCTGAAAGAAAAAGGCAAGGCACTGCTGTTTGAGAATATTTTATTTATCATCATCATTATTATTATCAATATATTATTATATATCAATATATATTATTGAGAATATTTTATGATGATGATGATGATGACGACAATGTTATTATGTGACATCATCCTAACCTCCAAGGCATTCCTCTTCTCTTACCTGTTTTCTTTCTCTAAATGCTACTGCTTTTCTATTCTTCCCTCTCTTGGCTAATACCATTGTCATCCACTCAACTGCTCAGGCAAAAAATAAATAAAATAAAGTACAACAAACTAAAATAAAAAAAATAAAAGTTATCCTTGACTTTTCCCTTTCCTTTCCCACCACACATTCCTACCTTTCCTTTTCTAGATTAGATAGCCACCTTCTTGATTCTGAAACAACTCTTACTAATCTCCCTGCTTCCAGTTTTGTACTATCTTCCAACATCAATCTATTTTCCATAATGTTGTCAGAGTCATCTTCCTGATACCCAAATCACATCACATTTTGTTACTTCTTTAATCTTTCTAACACCTACCTGTGAATTTCTGGTTAGGACCCAAACTACAAGTGTGCTATCTCAGGCTCTTCAGGACAGTCCTGTTGCTACCTCTTAACAACCATCTCTTGCCATTCCTATTCCACACACTGAAAACTCCATTCCTGTTAATCTTCCCCACTTCTCAGAATGGCCACCTTCTAATGTCCAGTCCTTGGCTTGGCTGCCTTCTCTTCCCTTGCAAGGCTAAGCTCAGGAATAGTCTCTTCTAGGAAATCTTTTGTCATTCCAAAGGCTGGGCAAAGGGACTATCCAACATTGTCCCACAGCTTTTTCTACATAGCTCATCATAAAAAGGGAACTATGATATTCATTTATCTCCAAGCCCTGGAATAGTCCTGGCATGTAATAGGCATAAATTAATGTTTGCTGAATGCATAATTAAATGCATGCCAGACAATCTACGGGGCTCCTGAATAACAAAGAAATATAAAATGGGCTGACTACTTTCAAAGAGCTAACAGTTTATTATATTTGGTTGTGGATTTCTCTGATAGTTTATATAATGATGTAAGTTCCTTGAATAAAGATGCTTTTGAATTATGACTTGAACAGCCCTAATGTTTCATTTGTACTTAAATTTGAAGGAGGTTGTTTATTTCTGAGTTGGATTTGAACACCATTTGATACATATTACCAAATTCAAACGATCCAACCCACCTTTCAATTAAGTGAAAGGAGCAATGACTTACAGGAACTGTAAATGTATTAAAAATGTCACAATCACTTTATTTATAGAGCAACATAAAAATGTAATTCAGGTACTTTAAAAAAAATTGACACAGACTAAGCAAAAAGATGAGCCAGAGGGGATTACTTAGTGATCTAAAACTCAGCTTTGCAATATCTCGAACCTCAGCTTCAAATCCAGCCTGGGTCAAGACAACCTGTCATTCTCCAGAGACCAAGCTCTGCCTATCTTTTAGTTCACTGTGTGTGTTTTTCATATTGCTTGAGGACTCCATGTACTTAAAAAACCTCACAGAATTTTCTTATAAATGATAATGCTATCCCTAATAAGCTTAGCCAAATTCAGAGAGCTTCTTGATATGTAACTGGCAGCTCTGGATAATGCCCTGGGGTTGTTAGCCATTCTACAAAAATCAAATTCAGTCAACACTTCAGAACTTGAGTTTGCTAAGAAGTTACCTCATGCCACCTTTTCTGCTCACCCAATGTCCTATTATAAAATGAGTGTCTAATTACAGTTAACTGATTTTGCATGAGTAATAGTCTGTTACTTAAAAACAGTGAGAAACATGTCTTTGGTTTTTCAAGCATATAGGGGGAGTGACCCCATCAGGTTTCTCACTTCTATGCTTCCAACCTTTTGTGTGCTATCCACATGACTACAAACAGGATAGAAGGAGACATCTGCATAACTTGAAATTTTATGATTGATAAGCATTGTCTTGTCAGTTGAAGATGTGTGCATGACAAGTATTTATGATATAAGGAGATTTCCAGTTATAGAGAAATAGAGTTTAGTCTGATAAAGGACTTTCAAGATTCTAAGCACCATTTCCTTCAGGGCAAGAGGATTAGTGTTGATATTTCAGAACATAGTCTTATTATATTATGAATCCACTTATTAAGTGGATAAAGAGAAGACATTTGGCTCTCAGCATACTAACACACACACACACACAAGTGCAAAAACACATATTTAGAGAATTCAGAGTCACTGTATAGAGAGGGCTAATGAACAGGGACAGGAAGGGCCATCAGGCCTCAAGGGAATAGAAGCGGAGAAATTAAACAATTGTCTGACTGATTCACAATTATCTATCAGCCAAGGAGGAAGGGATACAAAGGAGCTTTCAACCATGCACCAACAAAACTGTATTTAAAGTTAGGCCAAACAACTTGTGATCTTAGAAGAGAGATGGAGAATCTTAAAGGTGGACATATATCAATGAGATGAGCAAACTGAATTTCAGGCCATGAGGATGTTTGGATTCAATTTGACCATTTTCCTGAGGCTTTTCAAAGGAATAACAAAGCAAGCAACTCTTTGGAAAATCATAACCACCTCAAACTAAAAAGATTCATATTCTTCCCTCAAGTGTTCCAACCGATTTCTGAAGGTACTTTTGAATAGGACAGAGCCGAGTGTCCCTTGCTGTGTTGAGAAGACTGAAGTGAGCTTGCAGAAATAGAACATTTTACCAGCCTGAAAACTTTTTTAGGTGAAGGCAAGTGGGGAAAATCACTTCCATTGGACACCATAACACATGAGATCAAACTAAGGCTCATCTTCAGAAAACGTTTGGGAAATAGTGCAAGGACAAAATGGAGTCCAGGGAGTATAGTGAAAGGCTTTGACTTGGAGATGGATCAGGAATAATTGTATTGAGTATCTGCAGGCATATATCCATGCTCGCTGGGTATCGGGCATGTGTAGGCATGTGTATCAGTCCATAAATTTACCAGTGAAGCCCAGGTGATCTTTATTTTTTGTTTTATTTATGATTTCTTTTACACCAGCCATCTCTTACCACAAGATTACTTTCCGTCTTCCATTCCCTGTAATGGACCTAGAAAATATTTGCAACTTCCCAGAAATGGCTTAATCCCGGGTGTAGTGGGCAGAATGCCACCTCCCTCCCAAATATAAACATACTAATCCAAGGAATATTAATATGTTACTTTACATGGTAATTTTGTAGGTATGATTAATTAAAGACCTTGAGATGAGGAGATTATCATAAATTACATTGGTGAGCCCAATATAATCACAAATTCCACCAAAGGTGGAAGAGGGTAGTATACCATTTAGAGAAGGAGATGTAACAACATTTAAGTAGAGGTCAGCATAATGTGGTGCTGAAGGTCAGTGAAAACACATAGCCTCTGGAAGTTGCAAAAGGCAAGGAAAACTTCTCTTCTGGAGTCTCCAGGAGAGATGCAGCCCTGTTGAACCATTTAAGACATCTCACCTTCAGAAACACAAGGTAATATATTCACGTTGTTTAAGCCACAAAATTTGTGGTAATTTATTACAGCAGCAATTGGAAACTAATACATTAGGTGAGACTCTTCTCAGATATTCTTTCACAGAAATATCATATTTTGACCATTCGTTTTCTTGGCATTCATTTGTCATTCACCTTCTCATTTGCCTTGTGTTGACGGCTGTTATATTCTTCTTCTTCTAGGATCTGGATCCTGTCTTAAAACTGAATGGGAAGACATAGTAGGGATAAGGATAGAACTATGCCAAGCCTATGGGTAGGGCCCAAAAGAAAGAAGGTCATTTCTGCTTAGGAAAATGATTGCAGATACTTTCTCAAATGGAAATTTGAAAGGTGTTTTATTAGTTGTCAAGTGGAAATAAAAGATGAGAAAAAACATCACTACAGGAAAGGAGAGTAGAATGAGAAAAACTTCAGATGCTGAAACAGGTACATATGTTTTGCTGGAAATGTAAGGGTGTTGGTATCCATGTTGATAGAGACAAAACAGAAGGTCTAAGTTGAGAACATAAGGTCAGAGTTTTACCTTGTGAGTAATAGGTAATATTAATAACAATAGCATTAGCTTTTGATCTGTTTTTTAGGAAACTCCTTGGGCAGTAAGCCAGAGTGAGAGAGACTAGTTAAAAAGTTAAAAGGCTATGGTAATGGTCTAAGCCAAAGTTAATGCAGACCAGTCTAAGATACCAGCATTAAGAGATGGGGAGAACGATATTGAATAAAGAGGTAGTAAGAAGGTAGATTCAGCTGGACTTGATGACTGATTGGATAAAACAAGAAGAGAAATGGTGGCATTCAGGTGAAATCTGAATTTGTGGCTCAGGTGTCTTGGGTAATGCTTTGCAAAAGTGGGCATGTAGAAGGAGAGCCAGCTCAATGGACACAGATAATGACTTAATCTCTACTTACAATTCTCAATTTTATGTATTCTTCCAGATTCTCTCTAATTCCTTTATGAAATAACATGTATGTTGTCTTGAGAGGAGGGAACATATTTTCTATCTTTAGCATTTCCCTTGCTTACCATAATGCTGGACACATGATAAATTCTTGTTGATCTGAAAAGAATATTGTGCTCAGCAAGAAAGATGTGTGTTTTGAATCCAATTCAGATGTGGTGCTTGGGGTTTAAAATTACCCTGAAGGTCAATCAACATAGCTCCAGGCAAAGGCATATCTCTTAGAAATGGATTAATGAACTATTGATGTTAGGATTTTTCTTCTAGCATGATGTATTATCTTTAGTATTAAGGAAAAGAAACAATTCCTCTTGTATTCTGTTACTTTGATTTTGGGCATAACTCCTGAACAGGGTGGAATTTCAGTATCTTTATTGTGAATCTTGGAAATAAAACAAGGGTTTTTGAGGACCTACTGTGTTCATGGAGTTCCTCTGACATAGAGAAAGAGGTATTTTTTTTTTACTCTATTAAAAATCAAATGAAATTTCTGCTAGGTTGATCAAATTCTCTGCTGTACAGTTAATGACTACAAGTTTAAAATACTGAACTACAAACACCACAGCTAATCCAGTCACAGTGGTAGACATGACAGAATGAAAGAAATTTTAATTCTCCCAAAGTTGAACCTACTTAGCCAAATGGATTTTTATTCTGATTTGAATCATATACTATCCCAATTCATCAGCTAATATACCAGTTTATTTTGGCTCTGTATTCAATTTTGGAGGAGAAAGCACCCTAAATTTTTCTTATTCTAATATCAAATGGGAGTAAGACCTTCAACAAAGAGCACTGAGGACTGAGTACTGTTATGGTCTGAGTTATTATACTGAAAATAATATGCTAGAAAGACCTCAACACCACAGCAACACACTCAGGGGCCGAAGCAGGTTAGAGTCCTAATTATATGGTAATATGCAGAGCGAACATGGTGTCATGGCATTTGAGGAAAACAGCTGGCGAGAATTTTCTGGATGCTTTCATTGCGTTTTCTTGGCATCAAGCAATAACAAAGTACAGGTCAAGTTGTAGAAGTTTATTATTAACCTATGGTAACCAGCAAAGAAAATGGTGATACCTCCTGGTACAGAATATATTGGCAAATACTGTTTTCAAGATTTAATCTTATAACCCGAGTTAGTAATTGTTTCACTATTCCTTGAGCATGAAGAACTCAGAGAGTAAATGATTTATTGTTCTGACAACATAGAACAAATTTTAATGTTTTGAAAAAAAAATGAGACCTATTAATCCTGGTGTGTGTTACTCTTAAATCCAAGGAAATGAAGAAACATTGATCTAATTTCTGCCTTTCCAGAATGAAAGTATACATTAACCACAGAGCACCCAGCAGCATACACAACCAGCACCCCCAGAGACACTTAGCCTGACATCAGAATTGTGTTCTGCCAGCTAAATACTGATTCCCTCTTGGTATTATGCAATTTATTTCAAACAGATTGTTTGATCCAGCAGCTAAGAAGTCAGATGAAAATCCTCAGTAAGGACGTGCTGAAATAAAGGGCCAGGTACAAGCAAAAAAGGCCAGGCACAGAAAGGCAGAAACAGGAAGAACAAGTACCAATTGCTTTTAGCCATGCCCAAAAGTTATCCGACTTTTTTGTCAAATGCAAATTCTGATTCAGAAGATCTGAGAACAGGTTATTCTAACAAGCTATGGGGATGTGCTGCTTATCCCAGGAATGCACTCTGAGTACCAAGAGGACCACTTTTCTGGCATTTGAGGACGGCCAAACCACCACAGTATACCTGCACTGTATACCAGCCTCCAATTTTTCCTTCATGTTCCCTTTTGTGAGAAAGAATTTTGTTTCTCTGTAATATCATTTCATTTGTTTGTGTTTGTGTGTGTGAGGGGGGTTGTTTGTTTGTTTGTTTTTGGTCCTTTATTATGTGTGCTACGCTATCTACTGGCCTGGTTTTGGACAAAAAATAAACGCAATGTCCTGAAACCATCCCTTCCTTTAACACAGTTTCCCAATTAAACTATGAAGCAGGCATTGCCCCTTTTGCCAGTCACCTGATAACCTAGACTAGGACTTCCTACCTACCCTCGAAAAAGAGAAAAAGGAGAGTAAAGGACAGAATCCTGCAAAAATTAAGCCAGTGAAGAGGAAGAAAAAACCTCAAAAAACAAATCAAACAAACAAACAGACAAAAAAAAAAAAAAAAAAAAAAAAAAAAAAAAAACCCAAAACGCTGCCAGCCTCCACGGAGGAGAGTACTGTGATGATTAAAAGCAATTTTAAAATGTCTAAGAAACATCCTTCACGCTTCAGTTCTCCCATGAGAAAGACTGGATCATACCAGAAGGTCTGCCTCTTGTGGGGGATTCAAGTCTGTCTCTGCTGCTGTCTAAATATTTCTTCAGCTGAGGAAGAAACATTTCCTGTAAATCTTATGCATAAAAGCCAGACTCTTGTGCCAACTAGGAAGACAGAGGGAAAAATAAGGAGTAGGGTAAGGGTAAGGGTGAGGAAGGGGGGAGAGGCACTTCACCACCTGTTTCCTCTCTTAAGAGATACTCCTTCTACTAGAAGGAAAACATCCAAGCCAGCTCTTTTACCTTCCCCTTATACCATTTCTGCCAGGAAAAAAAAAAGAAAGGAAGAAAGAAAGGAAGAAAGGAGTTTAAAAAAAAAAACAAAACAGTAAAGGAATTAAATAACTATTGTATTACTCAGAAGGCAAGAGTAGTATAACACAATGGCAGTCAGCTTACCCAGATTTGTAGAGTGCTTTTCTAAACATTTGACATTTATTCCTAAGTATACATTGCTGTGGCTCACATGAGGGGTCCACATTTGCAAAAGGGAGTGTATCGTGCATTCCAAAGGGCCTCAGTCTCCATCACTTTGACAAGGGCAGTGTAGGCGGAAGGGGTTTGCCACTTTCTGCTTCCCGGTCACTCTGTCAAATGGGGATCCTCACAGGAAAAGCAAGCCTAGCTATCACGCAGGAATCACGATGATGGAATTTGTGAATAACAAGGGAAGTATTTAGTGTCACCACCATCATTACAACTGCTGCCCATCTAGAGGGAGGACAATTACCTCGGAAAAGCGGAGTAGGGGAAGCAACATTGGGCATGAGAAAGCCAAAGACCTGGGGAGAAGGGGAATCAAACACCAGGCAGCTGACTGCCCTCTTAAAGAAGTGGATACATTTCATTTCAGTGGGAGACTGCCTGTGGTCTGCGTGCAGCAGGCTCCTCCGTACTTGCCCGCCCTCCTTGGCTGTTTTCCTGCTCACATATTAGGTTCGCGCATCAGACATCCCTGATTCTCTGTCTTCCATAAGCCGACGGAAAGCAAAACAAAATCAAGCAGGGCAGGAGAAAAGAAAACAGAAAAAAAAAAAAAAAAAAGAAAAGAAAAAAACAAAAACAAACAAACAAAAAAGCCTAACTCTCAATACTTCAATACAAGGGAAGACAGAGGCAGGGCATAGGAGAAGAGATTAGAATATGTATTAAACTCTCCCCTAACCTCAAGTATGGTGCTTTTGTATATTACCAGACTTTCTCCGGAGCAAGAGAATGTACTTTGCCCCATGACCACAAGCAAGGTGGGCTGCATAATAAGAATATGAGGGGATAGCAATTCTGGAGATGTAAAAGTACAAATTCAAAAGAAGAAATGAGAGAAAACATGGGAACGAAGAATAAAATAAAAGATTAGCAAGAGCCAGAGGAAGATAAAAGAAAGCACAAGAGAAAAGTGGTTCATTTGTAGAATTGATACATTAAATTCTAAAACATAGTCCCAGGTTTCAAAGGCATCAAGGGGATTTTAAAAGAGGGCAAACCTACCAGGAATCTGGCTAGATTATATAATATGTGTAGCTGACTTGAGAGCAAGAATAAGAAAAGCTACCATTTGATGAACTCCTACTATGTGTCCGGTATTCTCTTGGGGCTTTACATTAATTAAATCCGTAGAGGCTGCTCAGAAAGCTCAAATTCACTGAACTTTCTTCCCCATCCCCACTACAGCCCTCACTTTCCTCTACGGTTTGAAATTGCAGTTGAAAGTTAGTCCTTGATTCTCCTGGTACAATATGCAATATAGGAATGTAAAGTATAATGGCACATTTTTCAGAAATAATTTAGCCTGGGTTAGCCATCAGATAGCTGAGAGAAGGTAAGGTTAGTGATAAAATGGAGATGAGAACAACAGAGATATTGGGAATAGACAGCATTCTTGTAATTGAGGATCTGGAGTTCTGAAATAGGAGATGCATAACTATAGGAACCCATTTCCTGGTCCTTCATTTTATCTGGAGCTGGTGCCCAGGTACGTACAAGAGGAATTTTAGAATTAATAATAAATATATACCTCTGAGGAAAGACTGGAACCCTGCTTTTGTGATAATTCAGAATATTTCCAGGATCCTGAAAGAGTGGGGGCAGTCGGGTGTCTTCACTAAAACTAATTTAAACACACATACACAACCTCCTTGAGGATCTGGCTTTGTTGAGTTGCAAGGATGTTACAGGTCATCTATTCTAATCTCACCTCATTTCACAGGTGGGGAAATCATGGCACAGTGAGATCAAGTGGCTTGCTTAAGCCACGCCATGTAGCAGTTAGCAGCACACCTGAAATAGATGTCTGATGACATTTACCCAATGTTCTCAACACTACTCACCGTATCAAACAGCTCTACATAGCACCAAAGAAAGTATACTCTGGAGTGAAATTAAACAGAGCTCATGAGGAAGTATGTAGTCAGAGGTACTGATGCACTTACCCTTATTGTGTTATAGCACCTACTTCGTTCTAGCTGGGCATGTAGGAAAATAGTTATTTAGAGTCTGGCTGGCTTTCACAAAGTTCTGTCCCTGGCAATGTATCTGCTTTTCTTTCCCAATCTATACTGAAGCTCAGGAGCAAAGATTCTCCTGATTTTAGGCATTGGTTTTGTAGAAAATAAGGCAGAGAATGAAAGTCGTATTATTGAGCATGCCCTTTGTGCCATGAACCATTGTTGGTACTTACTTAATTCATACACCTATCTTGCCTTTTGGAAGGTAAGTAAGGTAGAACATTTGTTTTCTGGCTCACTATTAGCACTAAGAAGAGTAGGGGTTTAATACATACTTGTTCAATGAAAAAATGAGCAGTTCACTAAGCTGGGTACCATTCTCTTCATTGTACTGTTGAAGTGGCCAAAATTCAGAAAGATTAAATTTCCTGGACATCCTGGTTTTAAGGTTAAATACTAGGTAGAGCTTGAACTTAAATCTGAGCTATTACCAAGTCTCCATTCTGTCTACCATGTTACATTGGTAAAAGGAGCAATGGATTATACTCAGTTCATTAGCCTCATGGCTTAACAGGTTCAGAGGTGAAGCATTCTATACTAACCAAAAATATGTTGATTTGATTGTCCCCAGTCTATGATGTGACAACCATCTTCCCTGCCCTTTTACCAACTTAAGTCTTATTGGAAAAAATAAAGTACATCTTGCAGCCTGCAGATATAAAAGATCATAAAAGATCTCAGCCAATTGCATGTGCTGAGATAATTTCTAATGATCAAGGGCAGCACCATGTCTTGGCCAAAGATCTTATTCTCCAGGGACGCCTGGGTGGCTCAGTTGGTTAAGCGGCTGCCTTCAGTTCAGGTCATGATCCCAGGGTCCTGGGATCGAGTCCCACATCAGGCTCCTTGCTTGGCAGGGAGCCTGCTTCTCCCTCTGCCTCTGCCTGCCTCTCTGCCTGTGCTCACTCGCTCTCTCTCCCTCTGTCTCTGGCAAATAAATAAATAAAATCTTTAAAAAAAAAAATCTTATTCTCCAGACCTTCCAAAAGGTGAGTAGTGTGACCATGGACCAGTCATTCAACATTTCTGATTCTTGCTTTCTTTACCTGTAGTTTCTGAGGTGTGGAAGAAGATAAATGTTATTAAGAGCCATTCCAGAGCTAATATTCTATGATTTCTTTTCCTTCAACCACAATCAGGCAGCTCACATTTTGAGAATCAAGAAAATGTCAATTTTACTTTGCTTTCTCTCTCCTCAAGGAATCTAATACATTTTTATAATTGTTACATATTTTTCTGTAGAGCCTACTCAGGGACATTATGAATTGGGGAAAGAACAGAATATGTTTGTCCTTGCCTAGTCACATGAACACTTGAGATTGTTTTCAATGGTGATTCCCTGTTCATCAGATAATTTTTAAAATATTTTATTTATTTATTTGAAAGAGAGAGAGAGAGAATGAGCAAGAGAGAGAGAGAGCACAAACAGGGGGAGAGGCAGAGGAAGTGGGAGAAGTAGACTCCACTGAACAGTGAGCCCAACGTAGGGCTGGATCCCAGGATGGTGGGGATGAGCCAGGATGACCCAAAGACAGATCCTTGAACAGCTGAGCCCCCCGGGTCCTCCTAGATAAATTTTTCTATGTCTTTACCCCTTCTTTACTTTTAAAGTTATTATTTTGATCAGGTAGATTTTTTTAGTTTCACTCATTTACACTTAAGGTTAAAAAAAATGTAACATGTTTGCTATAGGTGTAGGTTTATTATAGATGAAAACATGACAAATGTGAACTGTAGTTACTGCCACCGAGCAGGTTTAGCCAGAAATTAGAAAATTTATTAATTTTCCATGACTCAGGATTATGGGTTTTGACCATGACCTATACTGGAGAGGCAACAAATGTCAATTAAGTGAAGTGGCTTAGGAAAAACAACAACAACAACAAAGTGATAAAGAACAAGTAGCATGCCCTCCATGTTGGGAGTGGTAACAGGAACTTAATAGAGAATGTGGCTGAATGAAGACCACAATTCCTGTCTAAAGCTTACTGAGTTTAGCCAAATTTTGTCATGCATACTTGTTGGTCTAGTGTATCTAAATCTTATTAGGATTTTTTAAGAAAAGCCATAAATCCTGAACTTACTATGAAAGGTGCCAGTTTTTAATATTAGCTCCATTTCTAAAAGTAAACAAAAACTGTATAGGCCAAATAAAATATATAGTTGTGGAATGAATTTGGATAGGGAAATGCTAGTTTGAGTACTCAGATTTAGAAAGATCTGTTTCTGAGAATTAATGTTTCCTTCTTGAGCAGCAGAATATATATCTGTGTGTATATATTTGTGTATATATGACTTAGCAAGTAACTTCTAGACACTAAAAAAAAGGAGCATGGGGGAGAGGATATATTGATGAAATAATCTATGATCTCATGGGAAACAAAGTGGAGTTCCCATGATACATTAGATTGTTCTGTTAGACAAAAGCTACCCAAGTCTATTCTGGGATGTTTCTCTAGAAATAAATTCCATATTAAGGACAGAGAAATGATCTGCTAAGGGTAGGAAGATGGCTAAGATTCGTTCCTGTGGATAGAGGACGAAGTGCCCTGAAATGTGGTGGAGATGTGTGCCAATGGTTTAAACAAGAAAAGCCCCTCTTAAAAGTTGAAAGATCAAGGACTAAGACAGTAGTGTTACAAACCAGACTGTAAACACAGATATAGCCCCAAGCCAATGCTAACTTCTTGAGCACATTTCTCTTAAACAATGAATGCTCTAGTGTACAAGTTAAGTTTTTCTACACATTTATAATTTTAAAAATAGTTTCCCAATGTTTTAGTGGTATGATATATATGCACATATAGTTTCTTCAAGTACTATTGTCGGGGAGAGTAACTGACAAGAGAACAAAAGAAGACCTACCCTTCTCCTCCCTCTCAGCTTAAACAAAAGTGTCTGCCACCCAGGGCCTCTCTGACCCACCAGCAACAAGGGTGCAGTGAGCCATGGCACAGCAAAATATGACAGAAGAGAGGAAATACTAAGTAGTAGAGATGGTTGAGCTGAAGAAGCAGGAGAGCAGGTTGCACAAATCCCTCCTATCTCAGATACATTAAGAAATAATCAGGAAAAAAAAAAGTGATCAGAAAAGTGATGGTAACCGTATAGTTAGGTTATTGTCATATATTGAGATAACAGAGACCCAGCTGGAGTTAGATTAATTTTCTGTCCCTCAGTTATCTACTAAATTTTAAAAATTCTAAATATTATATCTTTTTAAAATTAAATCTATTTTTTTCAGTGTTCTAAAATTCATTGTTTATGCACCACACCCAGTACTCCATGCAATACATGCCCTCTATAATACCCACCATCAGGCTCACTCTCCATCCCCGCCAAAACCCTCACTTTGTTTCTCATAGTCCACAGTCTCTCATGGTTTGTCTCCCCCTTTGATTTCCCCCAACTCACTTCTCTTCTCCATCTCCCAATGTCTTCAGTGTTATTCCTTATGCTCCACAAGTAAGTGAAACCATATAATAATTGACTCTCTGCTTGACTTATTTCACTCAGCATAATCTCTTCCAGGCCCATCCACGTTGATGCAAAAGTTGGATATTCATCCTTTCTGATGGAGGCATAATACTCCATTGTATATATGGACCATATCTTCTTTATCCATTCATCCATTGAAGGACATCTTTGTTCTTTCCACAGTTTGGTGACTATGGCCATTGCTGCTATGAACATTAAGGTACAGGTGACCCTTCTTTTCACTACATCTGTATCTTTGGGGTAAATACCCAGCAGGGCAATTGCAGGGTCATAGGGTAGCTCTATTTTTAATTCCTTAAGGAATCTCCACACTGTTTTCCAAAGTGGCTGCACCAACTTGCATTTCCACCAAAAGTGTAAGAGTGTTCCCGTTTCTCCACATCCTCTCCAACACTTTTTGTTTACTGTCTTATTGATTTTGGCCATTCTAATTGGTCAATAACCTCTTCGACATCAGCCACAGCAACTTCTTTGAAGATATGTCTCCAAAGGCAAAGGAAACAAAAGTGAAAATGAACCTTTGGGACTTCATCAAGATCAAAAGCTTCTGCACAGCAAAGGAGATAGTCAACAAAACAAAGAGGTAACTCACAGAATGAGAGAAGATATTCACAAATGACACTACAGCAAAGGGCTGATATCCAAGATCTATAAAGAACTCCTCAAACTCAACACACACAAAACAGATAATCACGTTAAAAAATGTGCAAAGGCATGAACAGACACTTCTCCAAAGAAGACATACAAATAGCTAACAGACACATGAAAAAATGTTCACAATCATTAGCCAAATATTATATCTATTATGAAAGAAGATTCTAAATGTAAGTATTACTTTTCATGCAATACAAGCAATTTTCCTGTTATCTCCTCTGAATCTTACTAGCAACACTGACATG